>NW_028238420.1:7120062-8394648 GCF_041429995.1 Eschscholzia californica | reverse complement strand
AAAAGCTTCACAAAAAATTTCAAACAGATATTTCCTTCAATGCTCTTGAATTTGGTGAAGAAACACACGGAACTGTAAGTATCTTCTTGGATGATGAACATGTTCTTCTTGTTTTTCTGTATAGCCGAAAAAAAAATCTTTTGGTGATTTGAGGAAGAAATTTTCAGATGGAGTTTTGAATTTGTTAAACATGGTTTTTCCTTCTCTCTCTTCGACATAACCTAAATCACATTCACTTTCTAGTTTGATTTGAGAATCTTTCTCAGGTTGATTTTTTATTTCAAAATCCTTAATCGAAGAAACTTTTTGTTAGGTTATTATTTAAGAACCCTAAAACTTAGAAACTTTCTAGTTTGATTTTTTAAGGCCTCAGTCCAAAATGATGTAGGCCCCCAGATTTCACACAAATTGTGAGTGGCCCCATGTGGAATCCGATGGCCTACATCATTTTCGCTGATGCCCTTTAGCCCCTCTCATTCATCAACCCCTCCTTCAACCAGAATAGATTCAACAACCCTTATAGGGAACCCATCCCCTCTCAATTTCAAAATAATACAACGAGATTTTTTTATCTTTTTAAAATTTTTATTTGTCCGTGAAAAAAGATCAAAATATTCTTTATCTTATTTGCCATGGACCTTTTAGGCACTACAAACTTTTGCCATTCTACAAACTTTTGCAACCAAAATGATGGAGGACAACTTTCAACAAAAAAGATGATGAAGGGCAACAAATATACATATCAAAAATAGGTAAATTGTTATAAATATTTGATTGGTGGATGACCACCACACTTTGTAACTCTCACCACCGTAAGTTCTCCACCATTACTTTGTATTCAAACACCATTATCGTGTGACTATTGGTTATGTAACTCATTTAATTAAATGCCTATATAAAGAAGATTTTTTCTAATGAAGAAGAGGGATCGACATACTAGTGTACTAATGTACCAACGTACCAATGTGCCAAAGTAGAGAAATTCTCTACAAATATACAAATATAAGTACTTCAGTTCTGCTCTCTTATTAGATCTGTTAATGAAGATTCTAGGAAAAAATTTAACCATCTGATTTTGGTTAGAGTGACATTGAATCATCTGTATACGTACATGAGATTACCAAACCTGAAGTTTGGTGTGTGTGAAATAAGTCTTCAAATCTCAAAATTTATAGAAGAGTTTGAATATAAATTTATATGAGGTGATAATAAATCAAATCTCTAAAGGATGAAAATATATAACCACTATGAGTTGGTTAATTATCATTAAAGCGGTAAACCATTGCAAAACAAATTAAATTTGTTTACTCATTCCTGAAGAATGAGAAATATTGGTATTTCAGCATTGGAATTATTTTCTATTGGCTCTTAAGATATTACAACTAAACTTATGGTAAGAAAAATACTACACCGAGTTCAAAATATCTATTCAAGTAATGATAATATTTTCGTTCGCGTCTTTTGACGGTGATGAATTGTAAATTCTTGGAAAATAGATTTGTTAGATTCCCATATTCATATTACACTTGAAGTTGTAATACACAAAGAGAGAGTGACGATGAATTGTAATAGAATTAAAAAATAACATGGAGATGAGATATCTCACATGCAAGCAATCACGCCTAAAGTTGTGATATTACAACAAATTGCTCACACCTGAAGTTGTGATTAGATAGCAATTTCGGTTCCACAAATCATATGATATGAAAATAGAAATCAATATTTGCCTGAAGCAATTGATTCATTTTTCATATTCGTCTATGCTTGAAGTATGTGTGTGCATAGCATATGATTATTTGTATGATATAAAATGAGACAATTCTAACGACATCAGGGGGAGGACTTCCTATAATTATAATGTCGTAAAATACTTGAAAATACTCAAGTTTCTCTCATTTGGAATCAATATACGGAGAATTAGCTACCTCGAGATTTTGATATTTTCCAGATCTTAATATGCTCATATCCGGATAAAGGTAATGGAAAATGATTGAAGTGGATCAAAGGGGCATATACACTTCAACACTAAATGAACAAGTTTATCGTAGTGATTTGTCTTATATTGTTTATGCTTCTAACTTGATCCATCATGATTAGATTAAGTTCATTTATGATTGATGCATGATAAGTTAAGAGGTAATAGTTAGAATTTCGTATTGTGATTGATGAATTCGATCTTGTTGATGATATAGTTTTCATGATTGTGCGCCCGATTTGATCCATCATCATTAGATTAGATTCTTTTATGGTCGGTGCTTATTAGTTGTAAGTCATTAGTTAACTTATCATCATTCGAGGAATCCAACCTTGTAGTGTGATTGATGATTATGATTTTATTTGACCATTATAAGGTGAATTCGAAATCCTAGGTCTTCTCCCCATTGATTCCTATTTATTGGTACTTGTTTCCTTTATTTATTTCAGTATTTTATTACTTTATTTTTCATAACAAAATCATTTGAAGAATCATGCTAATTCTAGGTTAAGAACGAGTTTGACTAGTCTCTGTGGATCGACCTCGATCTTACCAAGTTATCACTTGACGCCCATATACTTGCATGTGGAGACCTTTTAGGGTGACCTTTTAGTGTGACCTTTTAGGGACTATCAAGTGAGCAAAGAGAGATGCGTGAGGAAAGAATAAACCCTAGTTCCTTATTTATCTATCTAATCTAGAATAGTAAAAAAAGGAATTGAGATAGTAGAAGAGAAAAGAGAAAAACAGGAACATTATTCCTAGTTTTCAGTTTTTGATAGGAAAAGGATGTCGAGTAAACAAAAGATTTATAGCTTCAATTGAGACCATTAATCTGTGGAAATCTGTTGAGCAAGGAGTGAGGAAAGAGAGATGCATGAGGAAATATGAGTAGAGGGGAAAAGCAGTTCTCGGGCTAGTTAGGGCATAAGAGGCCCGAAAAATTATTTTCGCAAAACTATTTCCACTGTCGATGTCATGGAAAATATTTTCCGTCGGAAAATTAATTACTAAAATTCTTTTCCTGCGTCAAATGAATTTCTCAAAATTTTACCCATGCCGCGAAATCTTTTACGAAAAAAAAAACATCTGCGCCATTTTATTATCGACTGTTATATATAATACCGTCGCCGAAATTCCTACTACCTACGCTTCGTAGGTCGTCGACCAACTCGTCAGTGAAACCAAACGACGGGTCGTCATCGTGGTGTTACGTGTCAACGGTATTTCGGGAAAAGCGTCGGCATTGGTTTTATTATGCCGACGATAAGTAATAACACCGTCGGCTATAGGCCTAGTGCCGACGGTAATATACTATGTCGTAGGAAATAAGACGTGTTTTTGTATTGCCAGTTTTATAACAAACCCTGGAGAGAGAAAGTTGATTAAGAAAACTAAATCTTCGAATTTCAGAGATTAATCCTTCAAAGAATCAAGGTTAAGAAATCAAGTTCTTCTACGTAGACAAGTTCACATGAAACCATGGTTGAAAGTTGGTAACTTTCCACTCTGAAAATCGACCACTTTAAAGTAAAAAAATATTGTTTAAACATGAAAAGAACTAAATTTCCCCTACTTGTCTTGAAAAAAAATATAATCGAGCATGAGCCATTGCCCAAGCCGATCTTCATGTTTGATCACCTCTTGTTGTTTATGCCACCGATGTTGTTGTTCTTGCTCCCACCAATTTTTTTGCTTCCCCTAATGTTGTTATTGTTGCCACCGATGTTGTTTTTGTTATTGCTACCGATGTTGTTGTTGTTGTTGTTGCCACCGATGTTGATGTTGTTGTTTCCATCGATGTTGATGTTGTTGTTGCGGCAAAGTTGGTAGAGTGGTTATGGTGTTGGTAAATTTTAACGATGGGGAGGAAACAAACAAGGATTTTTTTTGCAATCTAGCTTTTTTTTTTTATCTCTCTCTCTCTTCTCCCCTCACTTTTTCTCTGTCAAAATTTGATCTGCGGCGATTCATCTCCTTTGTCACGAAGCAACAGATATGCTGCTTGAAGAGGAAGACGAGGGGTTATTAGCAGTGCATCTGCTTACGCTTTCGTCGTTGCGCAACAACAAATCTGTTGTTGTCTGATGAAGAAGACGAAGGGGTAAGTTCATCTTCTTCTTTCTCATCGAGGCATCAGGGTCTCGAACAAAGAGATTTCGCAACGAAGAAGTAGGCTAGCTTACCCCTTCGTCTTATTCCTTCAATAAATCTTTGATGAAATATATTCACCCTTTTAAGAGAGGAAAAGTGAGAGGGGAGAAGAGTGGAGAAACAAGAGAGCAAACATTCTAAGGTGCAAGTTCAACATATAAGGTTTTAGAATTAACTGCGGCTGCTAGATCTTTGGAAGAATCGGAAATTTTTCGTAGAGGTTTTGTGTCGTCCACTATGATAGAGAAAAACTATGTTTCTCTCTAGTTTTTTTGCCTTTCTATCTCTCTTCTATTTTTAATGAAATTATAGGATCTGGAAATCTACAACTTTCTTGTGAACAACGCAAAGCACAAGATAAGAGGGGGGAGGATGAAGTTTTTTTTAGTGGTGGGGTCGCCAACAGTTGGCCGGCCGACTGACCAATTGTCAGACTAATTCTTGTCGACTATGAAAGAACAAGGACATGTTGTACACCTATTACGCAGATAAGGGTAAAAAGGAATGAAAGAGATAATTGTTAAAAGTTGACTGACAGAAATGTGAAAAGGAGTCCAAAATGGAAGCTGGACATCTTTGGGGGGCCATTTTGGTGAGATGGTCATTCTTAGGGCTGCAAAATGGAAGTAACCTTTTTTTAATACTGACTACAATGGTCATTACCAAGGTATTGATACATTGATACGATGTGATAAACGCGATAAGTGCCAAATTACTACTGGCCTAAAGCTCGAAGAAATTAAATGGCCTAAAACCAACAAAATTAAATGGCCTAAAACCTACAATTACTACTTTATTTAGGCCGTGGCTTTGGGGCATAAAGAATAATCTCCGGGGAATAAATTCTCAAGGGAATCCATGTTTTTCTGTACGTTCTCGGGGGAATATCGTTTCTTAACCCAAAATTAACTTGATCAAATATTGCCCCATAATCTTCATCTTCTCTATCACCATCACCACCACAACTTCCCACTACCACCATTTTGACTACCATTGCCTCCTCTTCTCTCGTCTCCTCTCTCACTTACTGTTACCATATCTCCCAATTTCTCACTCTTTCTCACTATCTCTCTCTATTGCTCTCCCTATCTATGTCTCTCGTTCTCTCACTGTTTCTCTTTCAATCTTTCATTGTTATCTTGATCGGTCTCTCATTGTTTTTCTCTCACTCACACAATAGACACTGTTCCAACTAGGGGCGGGAATCGGTTCGGACGGGAGGAAAACGGACATTAAGTCAACTGGTCCGGGCGGAATGGACATAAGTCTTAAGTGTCCATTCGGACATCCGGACAAAACGGGCGGGCACTTTGGATTATTCTCTAACAAAGTGCCCGTCCGTGACCGTTTTGATAGTCGGGCAAACCGGGTATCGGTCGGTCGGTCACCGGTTACCAATGAACACATAAAAAAAAAATTATTCAAAATTAAAACTGTTTAGTTACTAAACACAACTTTTTAAACTCCCACTTTACAATTCTAAAAAGTACATGAATACAAAATTAAAAGATAATCATTGAGATTTCTCATAGATTACGATCGGTTCAATCCCTCTTCACATGGATTACGATCGGTGCATTGTGGGTTCTACGGTGTATTGTGGGTTCAAGGTTACTAGTGAGATATTGAGATTTTGGAGGAGAGGGAGACTAGAGAAGTAGAGAGGTGAAGATAAGATTAAGAAAAGTGATTTCTATGGTTATATATTTTTACTCTTGAAATCTAACGGTTGTAGCTAACCCTAGAAATCTAAAGGCTTAAAATCAATCATATAGGCGGGCGGGTATAACTGGTAGGATAAACGAACGGGTATGGACGGATTCGGTCAGGCGGACAATATAAGCGGGCGGATTCGGTCGGACCACCGGGTAAGGACCTATGCCTGCGTTCGTCCGCTTAAACTCTTTCGGTCGGGCGGGTACGGACCAATTCGGGCAACGGACGGTCACAGACGCTTCGGATCGGGCGGTCGTGGGCGGACTACGGGTTTTCAGACCAAAATCCCACCCCTAGTTCCAACGAAGGGAACACTTCTCTTTGCCAGAACCAGACCTCGAGGAGGGTTTTTGGCGAAATCCTTCGAGTATTTCGTGGACACAAGATGTTTTGTGACCCTGACCATTTCGTGGCTACAAAACGTTTCGTGACGACGAACTCTGTGATCTCCACAGAGAGATCTATACATACTGCAAGAGAGAAAGAGAGGCGAGATAGAGGCTGCGAGAAAGAGAGATAAAGACTGCGAGAGAAAAAAAGGTAAACTAATCTACAGAAAGATATGTTTAGATATGTTTACAACGAGAGAGATAAGAGTGATCGATAATGAATGAGAGTGAGGGATAGTCAGTGAGAACGAGAAAGAGATAGTCAGTGAGAGTGAAAGAGATAGTGACAGAGAGAGAGAGAGGACGGGAGAGAGGTCGAGAGAGAAAATATGAAGATTAGGGGGCAATGTTTGATCAAGTCAATTTTTGGATTAAAAGAAGAATAATATGCCCTCAATTTTTATCGACTAATTCTTTATCCCACGGAGAATTTTTTTTATTCTCCGAAACCGCGGCCTGATGCACCCGAAAAGGTTGCACACCCAAGCGGAGGTATCAAGTAGTAATCCGGCAAAGCCGGGATCGATCCAAGGATAGGAAGGTAATTTGGATATCGAAAGGGTTTCGTTCAAAGGTTTAAGTATCACAAACTAACTTAGACTAAGGCGGAAAAGAACAAAGATAATTGGGGGTTTTAATATAAATAAGTAATAAGAGAAGAAAACAAGTAAAGCTCAACTAAATTATCTAAGTAAACGGGCGAGAGAGATTCGAGAGAAGATTCGGAGGAACAAGAGTCGGGGAACAACAAGTAAGAGAGGTGTCGAAGTCCGAGAATCCAATGTGGTAAACCTACAACTATTTACGGTCCAATCGAATATATTGATACAAACCTAGTCTCGATTCCTACGGTGGATGTTCATAAGCACTACGTATGTCCGGAGATAATACTTAGTCAAACAAACTTCCCAAACAATTAAAACCGAATCATCGAAAATGTCGTCTAGCCGTCTAACTATGTGAAGTGCATGACAAGACACATGAAATTTGGATCTAGACTACGATCGATATCGATCACTTTGCCTAATCGATTAACTATGCGAAGTACTTGGTAAGACACATGAAAAACGATCAACACAAGTAATCAAAATAAGAGAACATCAATTTATTATCAAAACATTAAATCATCACATAGATAATCACAAATTCATCACATTTCATCTCATTAACGACACACTTGATTTAGCTAACATGGTGATAAGTAATAAATGAAAAGAAGATGATGAGAAATCCCCCTTTTTCGATGTGGTTCGAGGCTAGGTTAGTCGGAAAATTTGAGTAGTTAAGGTTTAGCCGATCTCCCCTTAGCAAATTTCTAGATTTCCCCTTAACAGTGCATAATGGATCTCCCCGAGCAAAAATCAGATCTCCCCTTAGCAACGAGACTCATCTTCTTCTTTTAGAACCCACCACCATTAAAGCTTCACCAAGCTTTCTCTCTCTAATCACTTTCAATCAAAAACCAAATCAAACAACATGGGTAGTTAGCCAATGGTGTGGGAAACAAAAGCCCTAAGTTTTATGACCCAAATGATGGCCGGAAAACTTAGAAAAGTCCGGCCAAAAGCATGAGAATTCCGGCCAACCCTAAGAACCATGAAATCCGACCAAGATGGAGGTTCGGCCATCTCCAACCTGCTGTCCCTAGTCGAGTCACGGCCGTCCCGAGCAAGGTAGCTGCTATCCCGTGCTCCTTTGCCAAGTCCCGAGCTGTCCAATGGCTGTCCCGTGTGCTAGCAGCTCCCGTGCTCAGCTGCTTCCTTGTTCTTCAACCGGAGCTGCTGCTGTTCGTGCACGTCCTTAGGCGTCCCGATCTGGTGCTGCTACCCGAGCTGGTGAGCAACAGGAGCTGCTCCTTGGCTGTCCCTTACCTCTGTTCAGCCGGCCCGAGCTTGGTCGGCCTAGTATTGGCCGGCCAAGCTTGGCCGGCTTCCTCCAATTCCTTCTCTCTTGTTCTCTCCTTCAAACCTTCTTGATGAAGAACCCTAAATCTCAAGAACTTTCAAACCCTAGAGCCCTCCTTTTCTCTCTCTTCCTTGGTGCTTGGTGAAGAAGATCATGAATAGTGTCCCAACTTGTGTTTACACAACCCTAGACTTAGTCAAACTTGACTAAGTCTTAGGCCATTTTGACTTGGACCAAAAAGGTGCCCATAGAATCTCTATTATTCTCTTCCTTTTTGGGCTCTTGGGTTGGGCTTCTTTCTAAAGCAAGAGAGTGCCTTCATCTTGTCTCTACATTTAGAACCAATGGGGGTGCCTTCATAGAATCCTTGTTTCAAGACCGAACATCGGCTTCTTTCATTCACAACTTCTCCGTCCGAATACCGAATCGACTTCCGTTTTCGCCGTCGGACTCGTCATTGACTTCACTTGTTGTTTGACTTCTGATTTTGACCAAAATAACCAAAATACCCCTGGTGCTCTTTTCTTCCCTTTTGCCGCATAAGATGAAAATGTGATAATTCGCTCTCTTTATTCCGAATTACACGCCAAACCCCAAGTAAACTACCTAGCAATGAAAACACATAAATAATTAGAAATAAAACTCGAAAAGAACTAACTCATCAAAGTTAAGTGACCTAAATGTGGCATTTTCACGCTACATCACGGCCCTTTTTATTTATACCCAAATTCAAGTTTTCTGGATTTGCACTTCAATTGGATCAACCTGGAACCTCCGCAACTGGCCCCCTCCGCAGTTGGGATTGGGACCTCCGCAACTGGGCTAGCAGTTGTCGGGGATTGGGCTAGGATAAAAATCTGCAAACCCGAAACCCGTCACGGGTACCCGAGTCCGTTAGAGCCCGCGGGTACCCGAAACCCGAAGGCGGGTTTAGCCCGACCGACCCGATGAAATCAACGGGTCGGGTACGGGTTTTGAGGTGCTCCCCGACATCCCGCCCGAGCCCGCCCGATAATCTTTACCCGACATAACCCGCTTAATAATGTCATCCATTTATGCGATAATATCTATGCACATTATATGTATGCTTGCTTGTATGTATTTATGTATGCATGTATAACATATACAAAAATATTTTTAAAGTATTTGAAGTGTATAATATAGATGTACATACATATATTGTTGTCCAAGTGTGAAGTGTCCTTGACACAACATTGTAAAGAGAAACTAAATTAAATTTTAGTTTCGATAAAAATTTCGGCACCATCGAAATATAAATATTTTGGTCATTTCGACCGAGATATTTTAAAATTTTGGTGAAAACCCGATACTCGACCGACCGATACCCGAGAATTCCGAAAAGTTTGACGCACTTGGACGGGTTTTGGCCACTAGGATTTTTTAAAGAATGTTTGGGTATATGGCCCAAAAAACAACCCCTAATAACACTTTTAATCCTCTCTAATCTCATAAAGGGTTTAAAAACCATATTATTAATACAAATAGACATGTAGTCCATTTGGATACATCTAGAGAGAAACCACAAATCCCTAGAATACTTGATAAATCTTAATACCTAAACTAACCTTCCTTAAATATAAAAACACATTTATCTTCTAATTCACCAAATATCTTTTCCATTTTTATCTCCCAATTTTTCTCTCCAATCACGTTTCTAAACAAAGAAACCGTGATCTTCATTATAAATCTGTAACCGAAACCAAAATGATAGTTTTCTTTCGCTCTCTACATCTTAATGTTCTGGAAATCCTCCATTAAATCAGAAACATTGTTTCATATTCATTAGAGCTGCTGAAATCATCTTCTTCATCACAAAATCAAGCTGCTGAAATCATCTTCTTCATCGTTAATCAGGTAAAACATATTATTGAAGTCAATTTTCATCTGTTTTATAAGTTTTTATATTCTGTTTTAGTTTATTATAACAGATTCTCTCTCTCTAAAGTTGATCATATATGATTTTGATTAAAAGTTTCAAAGATTTGTTTACTAATTCATTATTTTTCGAATGTTTGATGTTTATTTTCTTTTCTGGATCCTTCACATCGAGTATGTTATTATTGCAATCAATCATCATATCATATATCTTTAGATTGTTGTTTAAGTTTAATGATATTCACATTTGTTCTTCAGATCTCATTTTCAATCCGTACAGATTTATGAAATCGGCGTTTTTCCGTACGATTCCTCATAACAGAATCTATATTACATGTCGTTTCTGGTAAATTCCCATAATTTATAGTAAATTACTCAAACATCTTTCGTACGATGTTTTTATAACAGAAAACATAATATATGTATTTTCTAACAAATTATCCGTACTTTATCAGGAATATCAAAAACATTATATTAATGTTAATAAATTATGGGTAATTTATTGACAATTACGCGTACTTTAAAACCAAAACAATACTCATTTCATTAGTAGAACAACTTCGCTTCACTACCAAATCTCATGTACTTTGAAATAAATTATAGGTAATTTACAGTAAATTTGCATACTTTCTAGTACATTAGGCAAACATCTTCCGTACCATGTTTTTATAAGAGAGTGTAAAACGCGTAATTTTTTATATATTTTATATAATTTATAATAAATTATAAAACATCGTATAAGTGCACATAAATTATGTATTATTTATTTACCATTACGCGTACTGTTCACCCAAAACAGTGGCTTTGTTAAGCTTACCAAACCACTCAAACCCTTCAAATATTGTTAAAATTTGCATAATTTATAGTACAATATACGATTTTTTGTTTAACGTATGTATATTTATGTGTGTAGATTTGATATAACAGATGGAATTTCAAATAGAATCATCAAATCAAAGTAAGTCAACGAAAATAAAATCGGATGGCTGGGATAAAATATTTACTGAAGTTGGTCAGTTGTTTCCTAGTGGTGCAAAAGCATTTGGATTAGCTCTTCGACATATAGTGTTACTGTTGTGTGTCCTGCTCAAGACTACAAATGGAGATTACATGGATGGGCACGATTTTTGAACCAGAGAAGATTTTGTATTTTTTTTTTGTAACAGAATGTAAACGATGTGTAATGTAAAAGAAATTATGTGTAATTTATTAAACATGACCCACATACATATGATAAATTACGTTGTATACATGACAAATGAAGGTTTTCTCGTCATAAATAACATAAAATTTACGTATTTGTTTCATAATTTGTATTCGATGTGTATTAATGTATGAGTAAAAACTAAAACAAATGCTGCTGTAATGTTCACAAAAAAATTTACTATTTCTAAATCTGAAAGTTAAGTGAGACAAAGTGATATATACATTTTGTATATTAATCCCTAAATCACGCTTAATTGATTCAAGATAATATTCTATTTCCAAATCTGAAAGTTAAGTGAGAGAAAATTGATTTGAATCGAAAAAAAATTACATAGTAAGAGAGAGAAAATTGATTTGGTTTCCAAATCTGTAAAGAGAGAGAAAACTGATTTGGTTAAGATTTTTGTTTTGAATCGATTTGGAAATAGATTTGCTTTCCAAAACGGTTAGAAGAGAGAGAAAAATCAATTTCGAATTTATACGTTAGCTGCTTAAAATCCCCCAAATCACGCCCACATTAGATGTAGTTTCCAAATTCATCCTGGAAAATTAAAAATCCCGCGATTTTTGTAGGAGGGACATGGACGGTAGTTATTTCATAAAGAATGGGTTATTATGTCCATAATGTAAAAGGACTAAATATTCATATTTTGGGAAGATTGGATTATAAACCTTTTTTGAACATTATTTTGGTCTATATAAATTACCTGCCCGATTATACCCGAAAGCTGAATAGGCATAGAGTTTAAAAGCCCGACCGGCCCGACCGGATGAATGACATTAACCCGACCAGGACCGATTCCCACCTCTAGTTGGGGAAGTCCCCTTTTGCAACGCAATTACTGATCTCATTTTCGCTTACAAAGAGCTGAGAAAAGTATCTCATTTCTTCTGCATTCTCTTCTGATTTTAATCTCCATAATTCTCAGTTCATGTTACTGCCTTCCTTCTCAATCGAAACCAGCAAGGAGGATCCGGGAGCAACTAATACTAGGGTTTTAATCTCCACTTTCTCTCTCAAGGATTTGCAACTAGGGTTTTCTCCTAAATCTTCACTTTCTCTCAGGGTCGTGGCTGACAATTTAGAGGTCCAGTGCGAAATTCTTTTAAGGGCCTTTTTGAACAAACTGAAAGGTTTTTGGTATACGAAAAGTGATGTATAAAAAGTTGATGTAATTTAACTCTGGAAAAAATAGATTGTCGTGGTTAATATATGACATTACTCTATAATAAACTTTGTATTTTGTAAGTAAAACTTATACGAATTGTAGAACTTTTTATTTTCGAAAAGTACACATCTCGGATAAAGAATCAACATTTAGTTTTTTTTTGCTCGTGTGACAAGATTTAGGGAGGAGTTTAACATTTTCATGAAAAAAAGAATATTTTAGGAGATTATCGTATCTAAGTAGGCAATAAGAAAATTTATACTCTCTCATCGTATCACTATTCAAAATAGGATTTTGGCGTTACTCTCTCACCGTACACCATTTAAAATTAATAGTTTTCGAGAAAAACTACAAGATAGAGTGAAAAACTTGATAGAGAGAAGATTAGCTATCGAGAAAGGAGGCGAATTGATAGAGTGGAAAAAAAAATAGAGGAAAATTACAAAATATAAAACCAAGAGGCAATTAAAGTTAACATAGCAAATACAAGACTTAAAGTATTGATTGTGATTCTTACAAGAAACTAGAAGAAAAAATGAAGTTAACAAAAAGCTATAAGAGAAACTAACTAAAAAATGCCTACAATGACACTCGAACCCACGACCTCTCAGTTCTCATATTCGCTTAATCTCATAACCTAACCAGCCACGATACCACTAATCTATTACCAATTCTTCAGCCTATAAATAAATATAGGGAAATTTTAAAAGGCCCCCCCGTTTTTGTTAAAAGGCCTCCCCGCTAAAAGCGCCCCTCTTTATAACCCATTTGGTTATAGGGCCCCCTCTACAAAAGAGCACCTCCTTCATCAATATTTGACCTAACGACAAAGTTAACGCCGTTAGGTCAAACTTAACCCAAGACCAGAATAGACCTAAAACCAAATGACCTTCTCCTTCCATTTCATTTCAATTTCATCCCACAACAGCTAGGGTTTGGGTTTCTAGGGATTTGGGTTTTAGGAAGTTTTATAATTAACAACTAAAATCCTAATGTGGGTGAAATATTTAAAGGGTTTTTTTTTTCACCCATTCAAAGAGGGGGCCCTTTAACCAAGCTAAGTTAAAGGTCTTTTACTAAGTCAACTGAACCATGGGGAGGCCTTTTAACAAAAACGGGGAGGTCTTTTAACAAAAACGGGGAGGCCTTTTAAAATCTCCCATAAATATATCATTGATGAGTGATAGAAAGTGACAGGAAAAAAGTAGGCCCCTTGTGGTGGTGGCTCAGTTCGGGCGCCCTGCCCGCACGGGCCCATCCACAGCTTTCTCGCGTCCTGCCCGTACGGGCCCATCCACGGCCCTGCTTTCTCTCTAAGGATTCGGTTGGTTTGACTCTACCACAGTATGGAGACGAGCAACTAGGGTTTTCTCCTAAATCTTCACTTTCTCTCTCAAGGATTTGGTTGGTTAACTTTCAATTTTCTAATACTCCAACGTTGGGGATACTCAAATTTCTGGTGAGTACTTCAATGTGTAATTTGATTTGACTCTAACCACTTCAATGTGTAATTTGTAAAAGATTCTAAAATCTAAATGTTGTGACACATAGAAATTATTGATCCTTATTCCTCAGGTTTTGGATATAATTTTGCTTTCTTTTTTTTAGAAGTTCATCAAGAAATTGATGAGTCTCTTTGAGAAATGTAGAGATGGTTTAGGTTGTTGGCTTGTAGCCCAACTGTTTGATGAAATTCCTCCTTTAAGTGTTTGTTGGCAGGCCACTTGAAGGTTAAAAATTGCAAATTATAAATTCAATCGATTGATGATTATGAATTATGAACTATGAACCCTAATTTCTTACAAGTTATGAATCTTAGATAAGTTCAAATTTTGTTAATTAATCGATGTTCGTTTGTCAATTGATGGTTATGATTTTGTTAATTATGATTCTTACTTTTCTATTTGAACAATATGATTCTTACTTTCTATAAGTTAGAAATCTTAGATAAGTTTAAATTTTGTTAATTTGTAGAATGGTCGTTAGTCGATTGATTGATGGTTATGATTTATGAAATAGAATTATGATTCTTACTTAAGAATGTACTGTTATCACTAGAAATTACATTTAAATAACACTTTTACATGTATTACATGCATCATAGGTAGAAACCTACTTACACTGACTTTTCGTTTAATATTTTGGCTACAATGACGTTAAAGCTTAACCTCGTTTAAGTTGAAATCCTGGCCCCGCTCCTGGTTAGAGAAATTCTCAGTTTGTCAATCGAGTATTTAAAATTGACGTTTTGGTTTGATTGATAGTTATTTGTTAACTTTGCTCTTAGGTGTTTGTGGAAATGTCCAACTGATATAGTGCATATAGGAATTGTTGTCAAATTCTACACTAAGCTTATTAAAATTTGAAAAAGTTATCATTTTCTATGCTAGATAGATTCTTCATATTTTGATTAGGGGTTTCAGGAAATTCGTCGTCAAAGATTATCTTTTAATCTCCAAGTTAATTAAACATCAACCTTATCCAAAAATTATCACTAAACTAGGGAACTGCTTTAGTAATTTAGTTACTAATAATGGAATAAAGCAATGTTGTCAAATCGTAAATCGTATCGTAAATCGGGACGTTAAAAGAAAAACCCTAACCCCCTCCTTCTTCTCTATTCCCCCCAAAAGCTCAGCGACAACGCCCACCTTCACAGGCAATTGGTAAGTGCGGCCTTCTTCTCCTAATCAAGTATTTTTATATCTATCAGAATAAGATTGTCTGAATAATTCAATTGATGATAGTTTTTTTTTGTTATCAAGGACTTCAAGTCTGGCTGTTTGATTGAATCAAGTAATTTCGCTGATGTTTTTTATCTGTAGATTACATATTTCGGAAATTCCTTTTTTATCTCCTATCAGCTCAAATTTTGTGTGATTGCTTTCTAATTATGCCATCCCTTGTCTATGAAAGATATTCTTGACACGAAATGGATGATGAAGAAATGGAGATCATAGTAAAACAAAATTCCTTACAAAAGTTTAATTCCCTCAAAATCTCATCCCTTGAAGATGAGGACCAAGAGGATGATATTGATGATGATGATGTTGAAGAAGATGAAGAAGTAACCCTAGGTTTCATTGAAAAACCCAAGAACATCAATTCCCTTCTCCCTCAATTCTTTCCTAGCAAAGCTGGAGGCACACCTGTATGATAAAAAAACTCCCTTTTCTGTTCATTGAATTTCAGGTTGATGGTGAGATTTTATTTTTCTCTAACCTTTTTTTCTTCAAATGCAGGCTTGGTTGGATCCAGTAAATCTTCCATCCGGAAAATCTTGTATCTGTGACATTTGTGGGGAGCCTTTGCAATTCTTGCTTCAGGTATAATTTAAGCCGCCACTTTGGGAAACAAAAATTTTTTCTAGGGTACAAAAATAGGGTGAAATATTATAGTTGTTTCCTCCTAGCCCCCACCACCTCTTGTTTCTTCATGGTGGCAAGGGTGGCATGCCGACGGCCATTGCCAGTTATCCCTAGAAAAATCACATCTTCTTCTTCTTCCTCTCCTCCCACCATCACCACCACCTCCGATCACCCACCACCACCTGATGACCAACAACACCACTTGATGACCAACAACCCTACCTTCGACTGCAACCACCACAACCACCACTAAAGAGAGGAAAAAAAGATGAAGATGACAGTGGTGGTGAGAAGAGGAACAAAAAGAAGAAAAGCAAATGTGAAGAGAAGTTGTGGTGGTGATGGTTTCGGGGGAAAACTAGATTTTGAACCCAATACTTTTGTAACCTAGAAATTTTTTTCTCCAAAGAGGCACCCATTATTTATTTGATGGGTCAGTCATTGTATAAGTGTAAGAGAAAGCCTTACCTTTTGAGCTACCTTTTGGAGTGAGAGAGGCCCTGTGGCAAGGACTCTGATACCATTTGTGGGTGTGTCTTAGACTTCATACCCCCACGGCCACACTCACAAGTGGTATTAAAGCCTACGTTTGAGCAAAATATTAGGTCCTTTGAAGAGGGGATATAGTCTTTCAGATATAATATGTGAAGCGAAAGATTGTCATAGTTACTCCCACATTGGTTGTGGGACGGTGGTGGCCACTTTATAAGTGTGACTGTGTGAGGGAGACATAGTTAGCCCCCGCGAAACTTCACCTTCTTGAGTTAGCGATTTGAATGAGAGAAAAACAAGAGCACCTGGAGGGCAATGAAGTCTAAGACACACCCACAAATGGTATCAGAGTCCAGGAAAACCAAAATCTTAGGGTTCTTAAGGGGGGAGATAGTCTTCCAGGCCTAATGTGTGAAAAATTGGTGTTAGTCTTATATAGGTTGTGGGACATGGTGGTGATCATTCATAAGTGTGAGGGGCAGGCTCTCCTCTTGAGCTTGCTTTTAGAGTGAGAGAGACCCAAGACCACCTGGGGGCAAGAAAGTCCAGGACCACACCCACAAGTTCGCTCTGTGTTTTTTCCTTTTTCTTCGATAAACAATTTTTTAGTGATTAGAGTCCTCATTGGCATAGACATGTCGAGAAGATTTAAATTTTTATAGCTTAATGAGATCATGGTAATTGATAACTAGGTTTATGCTCCAATCTCTGGTAAGGAATACACATTTCACCGTACGTTGTTTGTGTTCATGTGCCCATCAATGGCTTGTCTACTCCAAGATCAACACCAACAATGGAAACGCCGACCAGAAACTCCATCGCGAAGGTATTATATGTGAAGTCAATCATTTCTTTATGCACAATTTTCCTGTTTTAAAGTTAAAACATTTCTTGACACTAAAATGATTATCTTAGTGTGAAGGTTTTCCGCTGCCAGCTGCCTCGCATAAATAATTATTACTCGGCGGAGCCCCCAAAAAATGACAAGACGAGTAAATCATCTGAAGTTAGAGGTAGCTAGTAACCTTACTTATGTTTTATAGTTTATGCTACTCACAGCCTGATTTAATCAGTTTGGAATTTTCAAATGATATTCTGAAACTAGAACAAACTTCGAATATTTTAGTCTATACTTTCGATATTTTCAATACCCAAAAACATGTTTGTGGTTCAAAAGTATTACGACTTTTAAAAATTTTCAAACAGATAAACACGACGAAAATCTGATATAAATTTATAGTCAAGTTTTGGAAATTGGGCTGTGTTTAGCGTTCCAACTTGTTCCCAAAGAAGTCGCAACAGAAAACTATTATTTCCCTTTTCTGGGGGTTTTCATATCCTTCCAAAATGATGAAGCATATCCAAGTGGTTTCTCTAATAAAACCAAGTTGAAGTCTAATACGGGGAAGCAAATTATTTTTCTCTGTAAAATATGCAATTGCCTAGTTTTGTTTTCTGATGAATCATCTCATGACTGTTGATCATTGTCTGTGTATAGCTGCACTTTGTTCTTGGTGTGGTACTTGGAAAGGAGACAAGATCTGCAGTAGTTGTCAAAGTGCACGCTATTGTTCTGAAAAACACCAGGTAGTGAATGTTATTGCTTTTTCATCATTTTAGTCTTTCGAGGCATTATACAAACTTATCGATTTTCTTGTTTAGGCTAGGCATTGGCGCTCAGGGCATAAACTTGCTTGTCAACGAATTAGCATATCTTGTCCGTCATCTGAATCTAGCTCCAGTAATGGAAGAATCAGTTCAACAGAGACCATACAAGGTTGGTTAACACGCTTAACAATTCAAAAAAAAAAAACTCAGTAAAATGAGGAAGATTTTATTTTTCTTCGAGTAACAACAAAATTAATATCACACATCAGAGATGTTGCAGGCATGTTTATCAATTTAGGTTGTCCTTGATTGTTATCTAACATTTCTATTTGAAGATTAAAACTGTGCAAGAAGATAACTCCAGATCAGACTCGATCTTCAAGCATTTTAAAATAGGGATGAACTTCCTGCAAATAATCAAATATGTAAAAGCGGATCTTCGTAATTTACAAGGGTAAAACCTAAGACCTCAATAGCCATAACAAACAGTATATGATGTGGCTACATTGTTTGCTCATTTATCGCACAATTACAGTAAGAGAGTCTTCTGATAAATCAAGCAAGAGTAAGTTTTTGATATTTTGGGAAGAAGGCAATCTGTTTCAATTGAGGACGTTTAACCAGTGAAAATAATCCATGAACTAGTGGCTTAACGTTTGTCCACGCAAGGTCCATCCAATTTAGCTATTAAGGTTCTTCTTTTCTTCCGTTTTCTCGAGCAGGTGCTTCCACTACTCTATGGCCAGAGTTTGAGATCATAAATGAGGATGAATCTGAATTCGATACAGAATCAGCTGAGGAGGATTTCTCGACCTCATTAGTTGTCAAGGAGCAAGTGGATGAAACATACAAGACGTTGATGGCTGATTTCGAGGTAACAAATTGCTCGTACTTCTTCTATAGTTAAAATTCTTTTTCATCAAATGTCTGTAGCCTCATTAAATCTCGTAAACAGGGAGATGATGATAAAAGAAGCTGGACTTCTTTTCACACACGCATTGCTAAAGCGCCTGAGCAAGTATTAAGGTAACTGTTTTGAATACCGTAAATATGCATTTGAATCTTTTTTCTCCACTTCCGCAGCATTTAGGTAGCATGAATTACCTAATGTGAATGGATGATATAGCCCTAAAACCAACTCCAATACCAAATACTATGGAACCCATAATTGGTTTCGTAAATTTCAAAATCAACTCTCTTAGAAAACTTTCCATATGCTTTGTAATTTAAACGTTCATCGAAATGGGAAATTGTACATGTTATGTAACACGAACGCCTATAATCGGTATAATGTATCAGTTACATTTAGCATAAATAGCGTAGCGTGCAAATATTTTTTATTGTCTTAGTTATTAGGTCTTGTATTCTCACTAGCTACTTTTTTTTTTCACTTCTCAATCAACCATTGCTACATTATATATAAAATTTATTTACCTACAGTAATAATACATGGTCCTACCTCCTAACATAAGTATCTAAAATCTAAAAGTTCACATAAGAAGTACGTTCCAAACTTCATATCATACCACTGAAGTGTCTGATTATCCGATACTCGTATCTGAGTATCATCTACATAGTATACCTTAGAGCTGAAATGTCTATAGATATACCAGTTTATTGCAAACTTCGGGCGCCCCCATGTGCAGATGGCTACATCAGTATTACTCCGCTACCCCACAACACCAAAAATCCCTGCTGCATTCTATATACATTTTCTTTGAACCTTGTAATTTTCTTGTAGAAGCATACTTTTCCCACATAATTGATTCCCATGTTACCACAGGTATTCTCGAGATGCCAAGGCAAAACCATTATGGCCCACGTCAAGTGGCCGGCCATCTAAAGCAGATATACCCAAATGCAACTGCTGTAATGGCCCTCTGTGTTTCGAGATGCAGGTTAGGATTTCTCTTTCTTCGTAGTTTCATATAGTTTTCTACGAGATTCGAACATTGTAATTGGTAAAGTAAATAACAAATGTTTTTCACTGTAATCGTCGCCTCTATTTTTTTCATTTATTGAACCATCGCAATGACCATTTTTCTGGTTTTAACATTTTTCTACTATTGCTTATAACATCTCACAGTTGCGCCAATAACATTCTTCAATTTGTATCTGGTGGATTTTTCAGATATTGCCGCAACTGCTTTATTACTTTGGTGTGAAGAACGATATAGATTCCCTTGATTGGGCAACAATAACTATCTACACTTGTGAAGAATCTTGCGAATCAAAACTCGCCTATAAAGAGGAATTTGCTTGGGTTCAACTTTCTTCTCCATCAGGCTGAATGTACAACTTAATAGTTATCCCCACCCCACAAATTTGTATTTTCGAGTTTGAGTTCTTTTCAATCTATTATTTAGTTTGAGTTTTCAATCAAAACTGAAACTAGTTTGTAGTAGAGTTCTTTTCCTAGTAAGGTCTGTTAGGAAGAATGTACAACTTAATCGTTATCCCCACCCCACTACTTTGTATTTTCAATCTATTATTTAGTTTGAGTTTTGGATATGTTCTCCACCTGTGTTATGTTTTATAAATTTGAAATTGATGAATCAAGACCATTACTATTCCATTTCAATTATTTGTTCGGAGAAAACAAAGTGATCTCCCAAACGGTTGTGGTTTCTTAACTTCAAATTTAGAAGTTCCGAAGTGCATAAGCATTAGTGGTGGGTACAGATTCTTGCATATACCTAGGGGAAGGCGAGGAACAAATGATCGAGAGACATTTTCAATACAAACGTGAAATCTAGTGGTTATAGCAACAATTACGACTTCTTTTCTTAATGTTATAAATACTGCAATGGAATTGTTTTTTGAATATAGCAGTAAGTCGGGGATCCTTTATGTAACTAGGTATTTTGCAAGTTTGGTGACTGGTGAAAACTGAAGTGCATAGATACAAGTTAGTCTTCCAACGAAAGGCAATCCTGAGTCTGCAAGGACCAAGTTTCTAAACACATTGTAAGCAGGGGCGTGGCTAAGATTTTGGAGGCGCGGTGCCGAGTTTTATTTAGGGCACTTTCTCTGATAATGTAAAATAATGAACAGTAAAATTGTAAAGTGTAAAATTGTTTTGTACTTGTAACGCAATGAGCTCTTTACGAAGTTTAACACGACTTTTCACAACAACAAAATGTCGAATAAAAGCTAGAAGGCATGGTGGGGCTAGTCTAGAGCAAAGAAGAATCATTGAAAAACTTGTGGCTAAGACTTAGAGACGAGATGGTTCAGATCCCAGACTTGAAGGATGAGACTACCAGAACTGTGAAAAGAAGGGCTCGAAACAACCATTTGATCCGTGATTAGTGAGCCAAATATTGTTCCGTTTGGACCAAGTCAAGAAGTAAACATATTAACCAAGAATGCATGTAGACAACCGTCGTTAAAGCCATCATGGAGGTGGATCTAACAGAAGTCTGCCAACTGAGGCTAATATTGGCTCCATTGAAGGAACCCGAAGTACCTGTTTTAGAGACCTCTAGTTTAAGTCCAGGTGTCGTTAATAGTCCTCTAAACTACTTTGCGTTTTGTCCCTCAGAACCATGTGTAGATTTTGAAACACTCTCTCCCGTTGTCTATCATCAATAAAATGACCCCTTCTATCTGGTCTGTGATCTCTCTGGAGCAGTACCAAACTTAACGACTTTATTGTCGTCTAAGTTTGGGGATTGCCCTTCTTTATTGATAGTCTCACCTACACTATCACCAAATTATTTAAGTCTGAGACTGTCGTTCACTGAAAACTTTGTGTTTTGGGTGGACCCACAGATGTATCGATTATTGGTTTACATTTAGTTACACTTCTGTAATCCAGTAGGTATAATTCTTTCTATTTTTTTCGAGTCATCTGTTTCGTCTGGCTGAAGACGTTAAACTTAGCGCTTTCTGGGAGGCAACCCATGCATAGGACTTCTGAATGTGGTAATATCTTTCCTTACATCCTGTTATTTTTGCATAATCTTCTAAACATTGAGGACAATGTTCAGTTTAAGTTTGGGGATAGGGGATCAAATTTTTTGGTGAGTCCGTATTTCAAAAATTCAAAAGGGTTTAAAATTTTCAAATTTAAAAAAAAATTCGGATTGAGAAGGTGAGTCTAGCTGTTTTTGCTTGTTAATAGTTATAGAGTCTAGTTGGTCTTGCTATGATTTTGCTTATCCCTGGAAGTAGTTCTTGAAGATTTGAAGACGTCGAGTTCTCAGGAATTCTAGTCACATCATCATTAGCGTCTATCGACCTCTAAGAAGCATTGTTAGATAGTTGATCAGGTGAGAAGAGTTGGTAAGCTTTCCCATTCCGTATTAGTGGTTGTTTCCTTCCTATGAGATTAGTCGTTCACAAAAATTATAGTCCGTCTTTTTCATGTGTTGAGTTTTTCTTCAATTTCATACTAACAGATTGAGTGAACCATTTCTGAGCGACTTAAGTTTTTGAGTGTATGACCGTGAGGCAACAGTCGAGGCAAAATATATTGAGAAGGTAATCAAGGTCTTGTCTGTTCGGAACCAAAATGATGCTCATATTGGCTAGCCACGTGCACTTCGAGTTTAGATTACTAGTGAAGCGATTTTTTAGCTTTTGTATGGTCTGGTTGACTTGGATTTCATTTCTATTAACTTTCGAAAATCTACCGGATAAACATTTTTAGTCCATATCATATTTAGACCCATCTAAATTTTCGAAATTTTTGAATTTTGTGGGTAAATTAACTGCAAACACTCACAAGACAGAACTCGTCTTCTAGGGCAACTTAAAGGTTTAACGACTTGTTGCACGTGCTAAGTGCAATCGTGTCTCCCTACGAAAGTGGTGAATTGGTTTTAGTTTTATCTTTTCTGTTTTGCATGAGGACTAGCAAAATCTAAGTTTGGGGATGTTTGGATCGGAGTCCTGACGAGAAAGATAGAGCGAGTCAAAGTTTGGGTCAATATAAATTGACAATGTGCTAGAGAACACGTGGCATTGATCTGATGAGGTGGAGTGGCTCAATCTGACGGCAACTTGAAAATTTCGGTACGCTGTTGGGCTATGGTGGTATATTTCAGGTTTTGGTAAGATTCTACAATCCAGTGCACATGGACGAAGGTTACTATTACGTCTCGGGCAATCTAACCTTTTGCCTCTCTGTCCTCCTTGATTTGACGGCTCTTGTGAAATCGCTGCCATCCAGCAATTACGACGTCCAGCGTCCTTGCCTTATGCTGCTTCCAATGCACTGAATCATGCTCACATATTAGCTAATAGAAATCCACGGTAATTGGGCCAAGATCTTCTATTTTCCAAATTCTGATTACTATTTCTCTCTTAGAGAAGGAAAGAGACGCTCCTAACATAAATAGAAAGAGAGTATATACAAAGATAGAAAGAGATATTGGAGGGGATTAATGATTTCTCGGCCGATGAAGAATTTTTTTTGAGAATCGATTACATTGTCGTTATAATTGACATTGAATACATCAAAGATGTGATAAGCTTGCTACGCGCCCACACAAACTCTAACATGACCTGGCCTATAGCCCACTCAAACTCTAACATAACCTGGCCTATAGCCCAACTAGATAATGGCCTAAATCCCAACTACACTACATTATTTATACCCTAATAATCCCAATTCAAATAACCAAAGATTCCACCTTCTCTGGGATTCGAACCTTGGACCTCCAGGGATTTCTGGAGTTTATGGCAACACCTTGGAACCACTTGGCTACCAATTGTTGACGGCTGATGAAGAATTGAAGGAAAGATTTCCAGTGATGGAAAGAGAGAGAGAAAGAGATTATCTTCTCGACTAGAAATAATGATAGAGAGGGAAAGAATTTGAATAAGAGAGAAGGAGCCGAATTCCTTGAATATCTTTAGAGATAGAAAGCTCGAGTGAGAGCTATTGGTTGGCTGATTTTGTTATAGAAAGAGAAGGAAGATTGCTGGAGATTTAGCTGCAGATAAGAGATTGATGAAGATTATTCTTCATTTTTTTTGGAAGAAGACTTGTAGTATTGTTTGTCCAGTAATGAAAACGATTTATATGTTTTTGCAAAATTTTAATTGGAAAGTCCGTATCGAGACCGACCGGTGTCCGACTGACCCGATAAAATAAATAATTTTTGGGTTCCTAGTAAAAAAAATCTACACCTAAACACACATTTAGTCCACCCTAATATTAATATAGGATTTTAAACCAAAATAATAATTATAATGGATATTTAGTCCAAATTGACCCATCTCTATAGAAAAGCAGATCTCTATCATTTCTATTTAATCTTAATACCCATTATAACCTTTTATATAAGAAAAACCCCACTTTTGAAAACAAATCCCCAAAATTCTCTTTCTTTTTTTTTCTCAGATTTTTTCGATTGATTTCAAACTTACTATCTGTTTCGCAATATAGACGTTATTTAGTATCAATTACATATGTTTCTACAACAAAACACATTAGTATAGTTAAAGTATATCTAGATGTCAAAGTTAAAGTCCTTTTTCTGTTTATGGTTTTGTTTCATAAATAACGTGTTATTTATTGTTAAAGTTTCATACTTTATTTCATTTTTTTTATTTGTGTCATACATAACACATTATTTTTCAACAATGTTTCTTCTACAAGGGAAAAGGGCTAAAATCCTGCTATTTTCTGGGAAGATTGGACCTTAATCCCTTTTTGAATTTTATTTCGGGCCTAAAACCCGTGGACCCTAAAATAAACGGTCTTAGACGGTCATGGATAAATAATTCTTGAAAGTGACGGCCCGAGTAAATAGGCGGTCACGAACATTTTATGTTCGACACCGACCGATCCGATGAAGTTTGAGCCCGGTACAGACCGACCCTAACCGATTCCCAATCCTGGAAATAACTAATGTTAACGGAATTAGTATTCTGACCTAGTTAAATTTTATTTCAGGTGACTATTTTTTTTCTAGTTGCTTTTTTGATGAAATATACTAGCATAAACAACCAACTATTCTTACAAAAAACCTAATTTAAAGTAGAAATAAAAGTAGGTGCAACATTCTAAATTCTTTTCTGAATATTAATTCTACCCCATTTAGCTAGAGGATTTAATTCTCATATATGTGGAAAACTTCTGATTTGTTGGGATAAGATATTAGGAAAATAAGGAATTCTAAATAAGTTTTTGGATGATGGAGAGTTGTATCATCATTTTGTTTTAAACCAGAAATGGTGTTTGCACTGATAGTCAAACTTATAATGGATTTAGGTTCTTCTAATAATGCTAGGTCTTTGGTATAGGAAGAACGATATCTGTTATAGGCAGTGCGTTAGAAAGGTCAATTTATGCATTTGCTCCTCCCTTACCAAATTAGTTTAAGGAGAGCGTTATAAGGACCATTTAATAAATAATACTAAAACATAAGGACTTGAATAAAATTAACAATAAATCTAATATTCTATTCATTTATAGTTTTGTCTCACATAAACCACCCAACCCTAATACCGATCACTACTATCAACGTCACCATTAGTATTAAGAAGTTTGCAAAATACATTTTCATTGTCTTCGTTTACAAGATTTTAATGACGCTTCAATATCTCACGGATGAGGATCCGCCATTAATGAAGAAGGAGGCAACCTACATCAAGAAAGAAGAGTCCTCGACTTAAACGAAAACATCGACTTAAACGAGGACACTGACTTAAACGAGGACATCGATTTGAACGAAGACATATATAATGAAGATAACATGTCTCAAGTAAAGAAAAATCTTTTTCTTGTCTCCCTCTATGGTTAAAAAAATATTTTTAGGGGTTTAGGTCATTTTTGTTTCAGTAAAGGATTTTCGGTTGGGTCGAATGTAAAAGACAACAAATTTCGGCCGGCTCGGCTGAAATTTGTCTGCTTTTTCATCCGCTCTGGTTGAAATTTGTCTGCTTTTTCATCCGCTCTGGGCGAAATTTGTTGAACTTTTCAGTTGTTTTGGATGAAAATTTTCACTATTTCCTTGTTTGTATTCTTCATTGCAATATTGATACTTGAAATCTTCCAAAGTTATTCTAATCAATGTCAAAACCCTAAAAGTCTATGGAGAAATCAAGCAATAACAAGAGGTACTAATGGTAATGGGCAAGGCTATATCTTCTACCCTTGAGGCATTGACTTGAACTTGTTTCTTTCCTAGATAGTTTGATTCGTAATAGGAAGATATCGTTAGGGTAGAGAAATCTATCTTGGGACTAATTAGGTAATTTGTTGGAAATAAGGTGAAGTTGACATAATTCAAGAATTTGTTTTCGATAACTAGAAGATCTGTCCCCTTTTTCAGTCAAAGAAGATAAATTTGTTTTACAATGATTTTAGTGGTTTTGAGTTGCTTGAGGAGCTAACAAGGAACTTTTTTTTTAAACTCATGGAAGGTGTGAAGAGGTAAATCACCTCTTGAATAATTAATATAATAATTGACTGAACAGAGAGAGAGAGAGAGAGAGAGAGAGAGATGTGAGAAGGAATTCTCTGTGTGTTTATTCATGTAGTTTATATGGGTATTTATAGTTTTACATGTAGGTTACAGATAACAGTAAATCTAGGAAATTAGAAATCTTCCTGATACACATTATTACATAAAATAACAACTTCTAACTAGGAAACCTTAATCATAGACGGTTGGGCCTTGCTCTCATAGTTGGCCAATCATCTTTATGATGTCGGTTGGGATTGTATGTTCTCGGTTGGACTTGGGCCTGGACAGATACCTTAATACCCCCCTCAAGTTGGAGCAGAAAGGGACGTGATGCCCAACTTGCCAATAATATGTTTGAACGCGTCTGCTCCAAGCGGCTTCGTGAAAATACCCGCAAGTTGTTCAGAAGTAGGTGTAAAACGGGGAGCGATGATGTTAGCTTTGATATTTTCTCGAACGAAGTGACAATCAATCTCAATATGCTTCGTACGTTCGTGGAAAACCGGGTTATCGACTATGTGGAGTGCTGCTTTATTATCACAGTAAACCGTCATAGGGGAAGAGTGGTCGATACCAAGATCTCGAAGTAGATACTTCAACCATTGAAGTTCACTAGTTAAATGTGCCAGCGCACGATATTTTGCCCCAGCAAATGATTTAGCAATGGTAGGTTACTTTTTTGTTTCCAAGAGAGTGGGCTAGAACCCAACATAGTGAAGTAACCTGTGGTAGAGCGACGAGTGGATGGACATCCAGCCCAGTCTGAGTCACAATATCCAGTTATGTGAAGAGAACTGGTAGAAGATAGAAGTAGGCCATGACCAATAGACCCCTTAGGATATCGCAGAACGCGATGAGCAACATCGAGATGAGTGGTGCTTGGTTTTCGAGAAATTGACTGAGATTATTTACCGCACAACTGATATCAGGGCGGGTGACAGTAAGATAGAGGAGACGACCAATCAGTCGTCTGTAAATGGTGGGATTCGGAAGAGGGTCACAATCGGAAGGACTGAGACGAAGCTTCTGTTTCATTGGAAATGGAGAGGGACGACAAGCAGATAGACCCGAGTCTGTAATAATGTCAAGGGCATATTTCCGTTGACATAAAAATATGCCTTTATAGGATCGAGTGACCTCGATTCCTAGGAAGTACTTAAGACGACCTAAATCCTTGAGAGAGAAAGGGGTGCGAAGAAAAGATTTGACTTGAGAAATGGCAGATTCGTCATTTCCAGTGATAACAATGTCGTCTACATAAACCAATACGTAGAGACGGATAGAGGATGTACATAGAGAAATAACAAATAGTCAGAAAGGGATTGAGTGAAGCCTTTCTTGATAAGGACGGAAGAGAATTTTGAGAACCATTGACGAGATGCCTGTTTTAGACCATATAGAGACTTTTGTAAACGGTAAACTTTAGACTCCCCTCTGTTTGGAAAAACCAGGAGGTAGTTTCATGAAGACCCCTTCGTCAAGGTCGCCTTGGAGAAAGGCATTGTTGACGTCCAATTGATGAAGGGACCAGTTTTTAACAGCCGCGATGGATAGAAGGACGCAAACTGTAACTAACTTGGCGACAAGAGAAAAGGTGTCACGAAAATTGAGACCCTCGATTTCTGTGTAACCCTTTGCGAAAGAACGAGCCTTACAACGTTCGATGGAGCCATCGACTTTGAATTTGATTTTGTAAACCCATTTACAACCAATTACCCTTTTTCCGGAGGGAGGGGGATCTATAATGGTCCATGTTTATTTAGATTCTAAGGCGGCAATCTCTTTTTCCATTGCCTCACACCAATGAGGGGAATTGACAGCCTGAGAGATTGAAGTAGGCTCTACTGTAGATATAACAGAGTTGAGAAAAACCTGGTGAGAGTCGGAGAATTGATTAAAGTAAAGATAATCATTAAGTGGGTATGCAATATTAGAATGAGGATAAGAGTAACAAACATAATCGTCAAGATGGGCCGGTGGACGGCAAAGGCGTGAAGGGCGAATAGATGGATGTGGTGGCGATGGTGCCTCTAGAGAGAGATGGGTGATCGAAAGAGGAATGAGACGGGCTCGTGGTCCGAGATGAATGCTGCCTGGGAGTGCTCGTAGAGCGAGAAGGAAAAAGCAGGTCGGGGGTGCCTGAAGCGGCATGAGTGGTTTCGGTGATCCCCGTGGGTGTGCCGATAGGCATACCGGTTGGATCCGAAGGAAAAAAGGGAGGAAAGACAAAGGAGCCATCACCCAGAATCGATATCACCGGACATGCTTGAGTAAGCGAAGGAACCCGATTGTTAGTGTGCATGGGAAATTTGTCTCCGTGGAAGAGAACATAACGAGAAGTTATGATTTTACGAGAAGTGAGATCAAAGACGCGATAGCCTTTTTGACTGCGAGGATAACCAACAAAAATTCCTGGAGAAGCACGGGAATCTAATTTGGTTGTTACTAATGGTTGTCTATTATAACATAGACAACCAAATACCCGAAGATGATCAAATTTAGGAGGAAGATCCCAATAGCTTTTCATGAGGACAAAGACCTTTTAAAGTGGGTGTTGGCAATTTATTAATTAGATAAATTATCGTCAGAACACACTCACCCCAAAAAGAAAGCAGAAGATGAGCCTGAAGGCGAAGGGAAAGTGCGACTTCTAAAATGTGTCGATGTTTTCTTTCGACGATTCCATTCTGTTGCAGAGTATGAGGACAACTAGTCTGATGGAGAATACCCTTTTTGCGGAACCATGATTGGATATCATTGTTCATAAATTCTATACAATTGTCAGAGCGAATGGTTTGAATTTTTGGAATAGGAATTGTTCCTTGTCCAGATTGTAAGCGAGAGATGGATGAATTGAATTGAGTTGACACAAAACTTGAAAATTTTTTGATTAGTCTAAAAGTGTCGGATTTGTTTGATATTAAAAATATCCAAGTACAACGAGTGAAATCGTCTACCAAAGTTAGGAAATAACGACAACCAGAGTGAGAGGGGACAGAGAATGGTCCCCATAAATCGGCATGAATAAGTTCAAAAGAACGAGAAGAAGAAGAGTGACTTGATGGAAAAGGTAAACGTGTAAATTTGGATAATGGACAAATTTCGCACAGAATTTTATTTAATGAAATTAACTTCATACATGGAGTTCTTGAAATTAAATACTTAAAAGTAGAAAAGGAAGGATGTCCGAGGCCCAATGCCATATATCGGAAACATCATTATTATTGAGACTAGTACTAGAAACTGAAAAAGAACAAATCCTAAGATCCGTGCGAAGAAAATATAGTCCATTATGGAGATCACCAAGTCCAATCCCCGCTTTCGTCAATGGGTCATTAAAGACATAAGAAGCGAAATCGAATGTTACTAGACATCAAAGAGAATTGGTGATTTGGGAAACAGAAATTAAGTTGATTTTAAATTCTGGAATGTGTAAAACATTATGAAGTAAAATTTTTTTATTGAAAACAATCGTTCCAATATGACTGACTTTAATGCGAGAACCATCTGGAAGACGGACAAAGTAATTAGACGGAGCATTAGTATAATATGAAAAACGAGGTAATGAAGAACATATGCGTTTGGTTGCGCCAGAATCGATAACCCAAGGAGATGAGGTAAAAGAAATACCTGAGAGATTATTACCCGAACCCGTGAGGTTAATATCCGGGTCGCATTGACTAAGCGTGAGGTCGAGGTTTCCTACCAAACTTTCGTTGTTGATCAAGTAAGGACAGAAGCCCACGGTATTGATCGTTGGTCAAACTGGTGGCTAAGGGCACCCCCGTGTCTGCTTGATGCTCGTTAGGGGCAGCAACTTTGGCAGCTAGCTAACCGGTGGGACGAGTTGGTCGTGGATGAGTAAGCTAACCTTGTCGGTTCGGGTAACCATGGAGTTGAAAGCATGTTGCTCGAACGTGGCCGTGTTGTTGGCAATAATCTGTTATGCAAACGTGTTTGCAATAATCTGTTATGCAAACGTGTTTGCAACAATCTGTTCTGCAAACGTGTTTGCAACAATCTGATTTGCAAACATGTGTTTGCATAATGTAAACTGCAAACTGTGTTTGCAAAATATAGATTGCAAACATTGCATATGTGATTTCGGGTTGGAGATCTTGCAAACTCGATTCCGTGAAGAAAATTCAAACTCCAACACATCAAAATTTTCATTTGTATGTCATCAAACGCATAACAAACATCTAAAGTTAACTTCATACAACAACAACCATACATCGCTCTTTCTTTCTCTGTTTGATGCCACAAATCAACATCTCTATCTCTAAGTCCAACTCCAAGCGATATTTGTCCAAATACGCATTTAATTCATCTGTTCCAAGCACCTTAGCTATTTTGACCAAGTTGATCTTGATTATCATGACCATAGAAGAAAGGTTCCTTGTGGAATATGATTCCAGCAAACATACAACCAAGGTTCCACAAGTCTAAAGAGTAATCATAGTCTTGCAAATCTACAAGAAGTTCTAGGCCTTTGAAATATCTTGAAGCAACACGTACATTATATTCTTTCCCTGGATGATAAAACTATGCCAACCCCTAGTCTATTAGACGAAGCTTACGCTGTTCATGATCAATCATGACATTGTGGGGCTTAACATCTCGGTGCATAATACCTTGCGAGTGACAGTATTCTAATGCCTTCAATAGTTCATAGATGTAGTATCTGGTATCATAGTCTGTAAGTTTCGGATAAAGAACTTTAAAATCAGTGTTGTTCAAATACTAGACTAGGGGTCTTGGATTGTTGATCTCTGACAATATCCAGCAATTTCACAATGTTTGGACCATCGCAAAGGTTCTGCAAAATTTTAATCTCTCTCTCTTTATCTGCATGACCCTAAATTGTAACAAAGAATTAGCATCTCAAAGAGAGTAAATAATAGGCAGTAAAAATCATAAGCAAATAACATCCATATAAAATATCAGAATTCCCAAATGAATCCGTATCAGATTAATTATTAAAAATACATGAACAGGGTGGTTATGCCAGAGAGTATTGTGCACGAGCATGATATTAACAAATATGACTAGATATTAAAACAACAGCCAAGTCAAGGACCTTACGCATATGTCTAATGTGAAGCATATTGAAGAAAATAAAGCTATGACTTGAAGTAACAATTCAAATCACACAACTCAACAGTAATACTAAGGAAATTAACATTCATCAAATTTTTTCTTGTCTTTTCAACATATTCTGGACTCTATTTATAGACTCTACTATAACTACCCACTTCCTATCAAGACTCAACCACTACACCACCATTACATACACTACCCACTAATACATCCATTACTGCCACCAATACCCCCACTACTAACACTTATTGAAGTCTAGAAAATAATTAGTTAAGATAACAACATAATCAACTACTTCTTAAAAACCTGGAAACCACTAATAAGATGCACTAATTTTTGACACATATGGCCTATTCAGTCAATAGATTGACAAAGTGGGATGGTATTCACTATGTCGTAAGCGATATTTATATGTAAGCAATGCAAGAAAAAAAATCTTAATGGTGTACAAAATCAATATCCCTCTTTATACGTAAAGCAAAGGCAACCTAAAGCTATATTTCTCATTTTAAACCTAAATTTAGTTCCTTCTTGGGTCAATCTTGCAAAACACAAGGGTTCAATCCGAATTGCATACATAATTCCAAGTTACTCAAATATTAAAGATGATCATCATTTCTTACAATTATTTAAAAAAAAAAAAAACTAATTTTGGGTGAGAAATCACCTTCTTCTTTACAGGCTTAAGTGTCTTAATAACACAACGTTCATTGTTGGTAGAATGAACACCTTCAAATACTTCAGTGTATTTCCCCTTCCTACCTTCCTAACTACCTCATAGTCATCTTGTTCCCTAAAAAAATATTTAAAGAGGGCAAAATAATGAATCGTAGAGAATAAATCAACAAAAAGAAAAAAGAAGGCAAAATTCTAAGATTTGAGATGAAATTTACCCCCATTGAACGGTATGAGATTCATAATCCCAATATTCTTTGGGACGAATAACGTTAACATCAGCATAAACCCTAGCCTTCGAAGCAGCTCCAGGCCGTTTAATCGCTTTTCCAATTCTCTGCGCCAGATTGTCCGTTGGAGGTGGTAACAGAGATGATGAAGGACGACGAAGATTCACATTTTTCTGCTCGGAATTTTTTAATGGAACACCATAAACAATTCTTCCCAACCCTAAAAATGGAATTACGTTTTCAGATCTTCTTATATAACAAAAAACAGAAGAAGGGTATCTGTTTTTGTTGATTCGAAGATCTGATGAACGAAGAAAGAAAGGCTGATGAGACATGAAGAATTGCAGAGGCCTTGCGGCCATGAAACGGGTAAAGAAGAAGAAGAGAAGAAGAAAAACAGGAAAAGAGTATTTTAGGAACCAAGCAATTAGAAAATGACCTAAATAGTAATTATCAAAATTACTTCAAACTTATGCTATTATTATCCATAATATGTTGGGGCCGCGGCTTTGGGGAATAAAGAAAATTCTCCGGGAAATAAAGACTTTTTTTAAAATTAGTCAAATAAGATTGACACTTTTATGTTTCGTTTTATTGCTAAGGGGCTTCTAATTTTGGGAGTTCAAAATAAAACAAATTTTAGAAGGCTCCTCCATCTCATCACCTCTCTCTACCACCTCATCTTCTCGCCACCTCATCATCTTCTCCGGCAAAGGTCGCCGGCCGACCAATTTTCGACCGGCGACCTTCAAACATAAAAAAAAAAATAATTATCTTTTTCCTCTCTCCTCTTTCTCTCTCTAATTTTTTTCCCCAAAATCCCTCCTCTCTCTCTAGATCTGGTGAACCAGATCTGGTTCACCAGATCTAGAGAGAGAGAGAGGAGGGATTTTGGAAAAAAAAATTAGAGAGAAAGGAAAAAGATAGTTTTTTTTATGTTTGAAGGTCGCCGGCCGGAAAATTGGCCGGTCGACGACCTTCGCCGGAGAAGACGATGAGGTGGCAAGAAGGTTAGGTGGCAGAGAGAGGTGATGAGATGGAGGAGAACTTTCAAAAAAATGTATTCTGTATTCCGCATAAAAATTTATTCCCCGAGGAACTTAAAAAAAATCTGGATTCCCTCGAGAATTTATTCCCCGGAGAATTTTCTTTATTCCCCAAAGTCGCGGCCTATTTTGGTGGCTTCTACTTAATAGGAAAAGATCTAGGTGTTTTTAGTTAGGCCGCGGCTTTGGGGAATAAAGAAAATTCTCTGGGAAATAAAAAATTAGTCAATAAAAATTGATCCCTAATCTTCATCTTCTCTCTCTCGTCCTCTCTCTCTCTCTCTCTCTCTCTTATCATCTCTTTCACTCTCACTGACTATCTCTTTGTCGTTCTCACCCTAGATCTTTCTCTCTTTCATTGTAGATCACTCTCATCTCTCTCGTTGTAGACATATCTCTTTGTACATTATTTTTTTTCTGTCGCAGTCTTTATCTCTCTTTCTCGCAGCCTCTATCTTGTTCTCTCTCTCTCTTGCAGTATGTATAGATCTGTCTGTGGAGATCACAGAGTTCGTGGCCACGAAACATTTTGCAACCACGAAACGTTTTGCAGCCACGAAATGGTCAGGGTCGCAAAACGTTTTGTGTCCACGAAATGTTTCGTGGCCACAAAATACTCGAAGGGTTTCCCCAAAAACCCTCCTCGAGGTCTGGTTCTGGCGAAGGGAACACTTCCCTTCGCCGGAACAGTGTCTGTATTCCCTTCGCCGAAACAATGTCTTTATGTGAGAGAGGCAGAAAAAAAACAATGAGAGATCGATCAAGAAACAATGAAAGATTGAGAGAGAAACAATGAGAGATGGAGAGACATAGATAGGGAGATCAATAGAGAGAAAGGGAGTGACTGAGAGAGACATGGTAATAGTAAGTGAGAGAGGAGAAGAAAGGAGAGAGAAGAGGAGGAAATGGTATTCAAAATGGTGGTAGTGAAAAGTTGTGGTGGTGATGGTGATGGAGAGGATGAAGATTAGGGGGCAATGTTTGATCAAGTTAATTTTTGGGTTAAAAAATAATATTCCTTCGAGAATGTACAGAAAAACATGAATTCCCTACAAAATTTATTCCCGGAGATTATTCTTTATGCCCCAAAGCCGCGGCCTTTAGTTATTATGATAATTTTGTAAACCTAAATAGCCATTTTCCCTTTTTTTAAGTGGAGATATATAGATGCCTTTAGCTATTGTATTTGGCCCTTTTTAAGTACAAAATTCTATGTGTAATTGGACGCCTAAAAAACTATATGAGGCGCTTTTAGAGTTTATATTTGTTTTGTCTTCTTTCTGAGGTTACGAATATAATTGTTAAACTAGTAATTATTTCTCCTCCGCTACATTATTTCTTAAACATTTTTTATTTATTTTGGTTGCGTTTTACTCTTTTGAAGTACTTTTAGGAAATAGATATTTAAACTCTACATTGTATTAAAAATGAATTTTCTTTCTAGCATTAAAGTACTTGTTTTTCATAAATAGATATTTAAACTATGCATTGTACTAAATATTCAATATTGTTATAAATATTAGATTTATGGTGGATGACCACCACACCTTATAACTCCCACCACCATAAGGTCTCCACCATTACTTTGTATTCAAGCACCATTACTCTCCATTAGTTTTGTAACTCATCAAGAGGCTTATATAAAGAGCTTTCTTGTTAGTGAATAAGAGGTACCAAACTAGTGTACCAATGCACCTAATATACCAATGTACCAAAGTAGAGAAATCATCTACAAACTTATGAATACAACTCTAGTTATACTTGTCTCTATATCTTGGTCTATATTTCCATTATCTTTCTTCTGCCCTACCTCCTTTATTTTTCACAACACGTTATCAGCACGAATTGCTCTATCATCAATGATCAAAGGGAAGAAGAAATTTTTCACTTATTGATCAAGATACAAACAAATGAAACATGGGTAAGTTTGGTCAATTGTATTTGGTAAATCAAAAGGTATTTACACATTTTTTTGTTGAATTTTTAAGCTTATTATTCTTATTTATCTCTAACCATTGATTTTGTGATTGTTGAGGCATAGTGAATCATATCAAAAGGATATTAGAATTACATAGCTGATAATGAAAAATGGTTGGTATTTCAAACTAATATGATTGTAGTGCAATCTATTCTATGGTAAGGTCAAGGTAATTTATGCTTCAAAAAAAATGATATTAGTCTCATAACTAATGTTTATTTTTGTATGAATACGTCATAAGTGCATATTTTGATTTGTTAAAGAAGGTTTCTCCGAAGAGGAAACTCAACCACCAAAATTTGATTAAGATCAAACTGAATCATCTTTTTGTATATGAGGTTACCAAACCTGAAGTTTGGTGTATATACTTCTTCAAATCTAGAAAATTCTAAAAAGAATTACTAGAGTAAATAATCTCTAAGGATGAAAAGATATATCCCTATGAGGATTAATTATCAACAAAAAGGGTAAATCCTTGGAAATCAAATTTACCTACACATTCCTGAAGAATGACAAGTACTGGTATTTCAGTTTGGAATTATTTTCCATTGATTATTAAAGGATTATAATTAAACGGTGATAAGAGAAATCCTACACCGAGTTCATATTGGAAATGAAGTAACAAAGTTGAGAATCTCATTTTACTATACCAACATATAGTTTGATTAAATTTGACAAAGTTCTTCATGATGGAAGACAACCAAATTTTGCGAAATTCTTTTAAGGAGAATAAGATATCAAAGTTTTGGTTGCAATATCTATTCAAGTGGTAATAATATTTTTTTTCCTCCTCTTTGGACGGTGATGATATATGCTTGCAAATTACACCTGAAGTTGTATACCGAAAGAAAAAATTATGATAAATTTTAATTAAAAAGAAAAACAAATCACATGAAGATGATACATCTCACATAAAATCAATCACACCTGAAATTGTGATATTATAACAAATTGCTCACACCTGAAGTTGTGATCAGATAGTAGTTTTTGTCTAACGGAAAATATGATATGAAGATAAAAATCAAATTTGCCTAAAGCAATTGATTTTTCCTTCGTCTTTGTCACATCCTTGAAGTATGTGCTCGTAAATAAGACAGAAATCTATCGACATTAGGGGGAGGAAGTCCTATATTCAATGTCATAAAATACTTGAAAATGATCGAGTTTCTCTCATTTGGAATCAATATACGAAAAACTTGCTACCTCGAGATATTAATATTTTTCAGAGCTTAATATGCTTATATCCAGATAGAGGTAATGGAAAATGATTAGAGTTTATCAAAGTGACATATACTCTGTGACACTGAAGGAATAATTTTTCCTCCTGAAGAGGCTATCAAATTAGAAATGAATGTGATTCATATTCCTAATAAAATCCCCTGAAGAGGATATGTGTAAAAAGGGACACCGACCTTTTACAAAGGCACATATATGAGATCACTGAACTATGTATGCTGTGAAAATTTCAAAAACCAAATAAATCATTTCAGACGATGTATTTCTGAATATAGTAGCTACTGGGAGCATATTGATCCGGAATTACTCTAAGTAATATTGGTCAACTATTGACGAGATACTTCATTACTTGTGGATTTTCTTACAAAATAATTAAGTCTTCAGACATGAAGTGGAAACACCAATTAAGAATTACCCCGAAGGTAATAAAGTAGACATGTGTAAGAAATGTCTTTTAGTCTATAAAAGATTTGACGTCCACTTATAAAATTTCAATGTGAATTACAAATCTCCGAATTATATTACGAAGTATTTATAAATCCTATTGTGACTCCTGAAGAGTCTATCAAAGTTTGACAGTAGAGTATTGAAAAAGATTATTCGAGTAAAGAAAATCTTGAAAATGAACATATTCTGAAATACTAAAAGGATATAAGCTTCAAAGCAACTCATATTGTCTTAACTTATCATATGTCATGGAAATTCAGGTCCTGAAGTACCTAATATAGTACAGACAATACATTACGTATGTTGTAATGTGGTTTTAGAAAACAACCATCATTTATATATAAAATGTTAATCGCGTTGTACTCTTTTTCCTTCGTCAAGGTTTTGTCCCATAGGGTTTTCCTTGCCATGGATTTGATGAGGCAACTATACGTATTGAAAATTATTTTAATTTTCTAAAAGTTGTAGTCTTTTTCCTTCGTTCAGGTTTTATCCGACTGGATTTTCCTGACAAGGTTTTGGCGAGGCAACTATCTTCAAATAATAGGCATCAAATGATGAATGTAACACCTATTATGTGTGTCAGGTGGACCGTGCATAATTTATACTGAATCATATTGAAGTATGATTAATACATCAGTTCCACAAAATATTATAATTATCTTATCAATGTATATGATACACAAATATGAATCACCAGAAAGTGAATTCAACTGAAAATCCCTGAAGGATTCAACAAGCTTCAATCTAAAGTATGCATAAAGTTAAAGCATTATATGAATGCCACTTGAGATGTCAAATGATGCTTGTTATATTTTTGTGTATATATATACCAAAAGGAAGTTGATGATAAAAGTTGACCAATGCCCTCAACCTTCATGAGGGGGAGCAAGTTTATGAAGACACTGTATACTACATTTTTGTACTGTACTCTTTTTCCTTCGTTAAGAATTTTTCTCAATGGATTTTTCATACCAAGGTTTTAATAAGGCGGATTATGTGAACATCAAAGATGAATGGAGAGAAAGAATTTGTACTCTTTTTCCTTCACTATGGTTTTGTCCCACTGGGTTTTCCTAGTAAGGTTTTAATGAGGCAATTTCTGATGTGGTGGACACCCAGGGGGAGTGTTATAAATATTAGATTTATGGTGGATGACCACCACACCTTATAACTCCCACCACCATAAGGTCTCCACCATTACTTTGTATTCAAGCACCATTACTCTCCATTAGTTTTGTAACTCATCAAGAGGCTTATATAAAGAGCTTTCTTGTTAGTGAATAAGAGGTACCAAACTAGTGTACCAATGCACCTAATATACCAATGTATCAAAGTAGAGAAATCATCTACAAACTTATGAATACAACTCTAGTTATACTTGTCTCTATATCTTTCGTCTATATTTCTATTGTTTTTCTTCTTCCCTCATTTATTTTTCACAACAAATATGATATTATAGTAAGAATAAGATATTTAAACACAATTGTTTGCTTTTTTAAGTGGGGATATATGGATGCCTTTAGCTATTGTGTTTGGCCCTTTTTAGGTCCAAATTTCTATTTGTAACTGGACGCCTGAAACAACTATACGAGGCGCTTTTGTAGTTTGTATTGATTTTCTCTTCTTTCAACTGTTATGAGTGAAGGATACTCCTTTGTAAAGGAGATGCCCTCGAAGGAAGTGTCCTAAGACCAAAGATGCAATGCGAGCAATTTGTCGGATAGGACAATTGATGAACAAGATCATCAAGTCCGATTGATTTAGGGGTCGTAGTGTTTAGCTAGAAACTAACTACGATCATCGAATTACGAATTAATTCGCGGCTAACTTCGACCGGATCCCGCATCGGGTTACACATAAGAATGGCTATTTAATCGGATGATATGACTAGTGGGAATGAGATATATAATCATGAGAGAGTCCCATAAATATGTCTCATAGACCTAAAAGAAGTTTAGGCAAAGCTAGCAAAAAAGGCCCGAAAAGCGGGATTTTGAGTCGGAGCACCAGAAGGGTGTTTCGGGAATAAAAGGGTGGCCGACCATGATGATTGGGGTGCCCTATAGGGGCCGGCCAGATCTGGAGTTTCCCCCTATAAGGGACGACCACAACTCAAGGGAACTGAGAAAATAACAACTAGTTTCTATTTTCGACTATTTCTTTAATCTTATTCAAAGGGAACTTCTTAAGAATCTAATTAGAGTTTGTCTCTAACTTAGAACTCTATATAAGGTCTCTTAGGGACTTGAATAAGGTGTGGAATTTTTCTAAGAACTTTCTTACTCTACACCACCAAGTAGAGTTCTAGCTAGTTTACAAGGTGGGAGATTAAGTAGACCATTCGGTGTCTCAAGTAGAGGAGCTACAATTGAAGCTCGTGCTCTTCGAAAGCGATTGGAGAGGTTCGAGGGAAAACTAGCGATTAAGGTAATCTCTAACTCTTAGTTGATTATTAGCTTATGCATGATGATCCATGGAAATACTAGTGTTTGACATGAGATCTCAAAGTTATCCGGATACAACACTAGTAGTAGTAGACACCACAACCCAACAGTGGCGTCGGAGCCTCTTGAAAATAGCTAATTTTTGCTAAGTTTCGGACTAATCCATGATTGATTAGCTTGATAGTTTTGTCTAAAAGTGTTTTACACATTCAATTTGATTATTTTGAATGGGATTCAAAAGTTTTCAAGTTGATTATCAAAGATTGATTATTGAAAAGAGTTTTAAAAGATTCAATTTTGATTGATATCGGTATTGAGAAGTGTTTTCAAAAGTGTTGATCTTCATTGATTTTGGATATCTCTCAAGAACAAAGATTGGGTTTTTAGAATTTACTAAAAAGATGGGATTAGTTGCTTGAGAAGAAAAAAAAAAAATTTTTTGGAAGTCTCCAAAAAATTGGAGGTGCATAGCTGCTGGCCGGATGCGTCTCGGTTTAGGACCGAAACGTATGCAACTCCACTAGATGCGTCAGGGAGCTCGGGTAGCCCGAGCACGTCTCGGACTTTGTCCGAGACTATGGAGCTTCGACTAGACGCGATAGGATGCGTCTGGTGTGTCCTAGGCATCTCAGTCTAGGACCGAGATGGCCTAGGAGCTACAGGCAAGTGCCAGACGCGTCTGGGACGGTCTAGGGGTCTCAGATGTGATGTGAGACACCCATAAGGCTCGGCCATAGGCCCGACGCGTGTAGGAAGCGTCCAATGCCTCAGTCGAGACCGAGACGCGTCTAAACGCGTCTAGTCTCAGCCAGAACTTGCATAGGCCAGACCTATGCGTGACCCGAGTCTTTTTGGGTCGGACCACCATATTGGGCCTTGACCTCTAGGTCCTGGGCCTTGACCCACGGTAGTCCCAGGCTATTCGGAATTCGACTTAAGTCCTTGGGCCGGAATTTTACGGGTCTTGACCCAAGTGGGAGTTTTTCGAGGGAAGTCTAGAATTTTCTCCTGGTCCCACCCAAGTATCACCAAAATTGTTTTGGGCCACCCGAAGGCCCGAAACGGGTTCTTCTTCGAATTGATTTGGGAACTCATTGAGAGTCAAACCATGTTTTTCCGAAATTGACCCGGGCTATTTAAAAGCCCAAACAGAGTTTTTTCTAGAGTTTGATTTTAGAAATCATAAAAGATAAAACCGGAACGCACCATTAGTCGAATTTAGACTTAAGGCCCGTAATGTGACATAGAGATGTCGACAAAAGTATCTCCCGGATTATCATGCATATATAATTGTTAGCCTTGAATATTATATGAATGCATGTGATGTGAATGCGGGAACTAGTATGACCATAGAAAGTTTTTCTTTCATTTTAAGCAAGGATGGGTGCAAGTTTTAATAATTTTAATTTCAAGTTTATACGATCTGCGTATCGTTTGAGTCTTCTAATTAGAGTTTAGGGTCTATGAGTCCATTGAAGAAACTCAAGGATGGAGATCCTAGTTCGAGTGGGAGAAATCAATGGAGGTTCAAAGATGGCAATCTTGCTGAACCAAAAGGCGAAAGAAAAAATCCTAAAAAGACTAGATCTTTTAGGACTAGGGGCCATACTAGGATCCATATGTGCTTGATTTACTTTCTCGCGCGTATTTACTTATTTATTTACGCTTTATGGACGTGGATGTTAGTTAGGCTAAATAGTTTACTATAATGCATACCAAACTTAGCGTAAAAGTCCCTAAAAGTAATTTTGAGAAATATGCCTACCCAAAATAAGACACCCTTTGCGCCCTTGATCGTGAATGGTGGGTCGGCCTTAGCAGACTGCCATTTCTATCCTGGGACAATACGGGTAGACTCATGGCAGGGGTCTACACGTCTAAATGGTTTTTCTTAACGAGATCAACAAAACAATTTTGGATACTCGAGGCAAAAGGATAGATTAGGCTTTCATCAATGCAATCTGTCAACCAAGAGTCATAAGTGTATGATCAGTGAAGTAGTTCACTCACTTGGAACAAAGGAGTTGAAGGCAGAGCCGTAGTCCGCTTAACTACCGAAGAAATGGGATCTTGGAATCACCTTATTCAATTAGGCCAATTTTATTTGAATAATGTGGGAAAACTGAATTTTTTCGAAAAACGATAACGAGTTTTAAAACTTTGCAATTCTTTCGTGTAGTTTTAAGATGTCAAAAGAGAACTTTAACTTTCGCTCACTTCTCGACAAGGAGAAGCTAAATGAGCACAACTTCCTCGAATGTGAGAGGAATTTCGGAATAGTTCTTAGGATGGAAGGCAAGCAAGGTGTGCTAGACACTCCGATTCCAATATTGGATCCAATTCGACCAATGAAGAAAAGGAACATGAAAAGAAAGTACGGCAAAAGGCAGAACCGGTAACATGTCTGATGTTGGCAACCATGAAACCCGCTCTTCAAGAGCAGTAATAGACAAGGATGCCTACACCATGATTCGACAGCTTAAGAAAATGTTCCTGAAGCAATCAAAGTTAGAAAGGTATGAAACCTTCAAAACGTTACTGGACATGCGCCTTGAGAAAGGAAAACCAGTTCGGCCTCATGTTCGTCAGATGATCAGGCTTTGTGGTAAGCTGGCTAAACTGGGGTTTTCTTATGGCCAAGAAGAGGCTACTGATACTATCCTTCACTCCCTCCATAGTGGTTTTAATCAGTTCAAGATTAACTACCACATGAATGGATGGGACAAGACACTGGAGGAACTTCATGCGATGCTTCAGACGGCCAAACAGGATGTGAAATAGTGGATCATAAGAAAGATGTTCTCATGATCCAAAAGGACAAAGGGTTCAAGAAGAGTGGAAAACAGAAGAAGAAAACTGTGTCCAAAGGAAAAGGCAAACAAGCTGCTAAATCCAAGGACAAAATTCTACCTCCTGATATAAAATGTTTCTATTGTGACGAATAGGGTCACTGGAAGAGAAACTGCCTTAAGTTCTTGGAGGACACGAAGAATGAAACAGTAGTTTCCACTTCAGGTATTTGCAATTAATTAATCAAATAATGAAAATTTCCCAAAGGTTGTATGAGATACCTAATGCCCTATCATTGTGAATGTATATGAGCAAACGGGAACTAAGTATTTGGCTAAAGGAGAAGAGATCTAAGAGGGAGCATAAGCCAAGACTGCTAAAGATGCTGAAAGGGATCAGAATCTTCTTTAGGAACTAAGTCTAGATTAATTTGTTTTTCTAGTTAGACATCATCTCTGTACCAAGTATTACAGAGAATCAATAAAAGAGTTTTAATTCTTAATTGAGATGTCTTAAAGTGCTAAATTAACCAACATATACCAAAAAAAATTCTACACTTGGTTATACCTATAAAAGAGATACACAAGGATGTGACTCATTCAACGGGATCATCCCAATGACAATGGGATGAGGAAAGTGTTTCCAAACATAACCAAGAAAGCATAAGATGCGAAGAATCGAAGTGACAAGATAAAAAGTTTTGAGTCAAAAACAGAAGTTGATCATCACTTCTAACCTATCCAAATTGGAGTGCCCGAAAGAATAAAATAGAAGATATCGAATCAAGCTCTGTCCTCCAATAAACGCTATGTCTAGACACAACTTCCCACACATAACCGAAATCCGCTTAATGCTAAAAGTCATGTAATAGGATTACAAGGTAAAATTAGCAAAATCTGACGCAATTTTTTTAGAAGAAATTTGGGCTTCACACGATCTATCAAGAGAACAAAGCGTTTGTTGCTCATGATGGTATCCTCCTAATAAAAGATCCAAGAGGATTATTAGTAGGATAAGTGGGAGAAAGAGTCGAACGCTTCTTCGACCAAGGGCAACAAAGAGTGGGAGGAAACAAAGTTGTTAAAGAAACATTGGGAAATACCTCACTAAGCGAATGAGATTCGTTAGAGAACTCTAAGTAGTTGGAGGTGGCTCAAAATTGGAATATCTCAAGGAGTTAAGAGTATTCCGAAAAGTTGTTCTTAAGCCTAAAGGTCTTCAGAAGTTTATCTACAAGATTGAAAGCTTAATAGATAAACAATATAGACCTGCGCAGATACGAGAACCAACTCGATAATTGGCTAGGAGTAAATGCATTATAGAATTCTTTCTCGTCAAGATCGGAAACATGATAATTAGTCAATGGAGAGAAACCATTAGACGGAAATTAGTTTTCAAGGAAAAAAACTGAGAAGGATGGAAACTTTGAAGTTTCCAGAAACTAGACGAAAAGATTAAGATCATGGATTCATACCAAGAGGCTATGAATGAGATTAGTCTATGTTTAAGTCCATAAACTAACACAAAAAAGTAAAAAACCGTGAAGGTAGGCGACTTAAGTGATTAGTAAACAAGCATGATTCGGAAGATCCATCAAAGGATGAAGCAAGCTAGAGTTGGAATCTTCGATTCAATTTGATTCCTTGAAACCAAAGGATGAATGAGATTAATCTAAATGTTATTTGAAACTCCTAAAACATACTCAAAGCACATCTATTAAGTTATGAATTATTTTTTTCCAACTCCTGTGACTGAATCTAAAATTTTCAATATTTCTAAGGAAAAAAAATGAGTTTATGTTGCCAGACCAACTTTTGGTTGGCGAAGATTTATACGAAAAGATATTCAGAAAAACAAATCTCTCAGACAGAGTTTTATTAATAAAGTTATTTTTCTAATTATGATTCAAGAAAGAAATATCTTATAAATTATAGCATTTTTCTTGGTTACTCCACCATATCTGAAGTAGTAAAAAAGCTAATAAGAGGAAGAAAAAAAGAAAAATAAAATTGTGTTTTGGTTGAGATGGGGGAGGGGGGGGGGGTAAGTTTAGGTGTCAAAATAAAACTGAAATTTTACTGATTATAACAGTTTTGGTGTGGCCATGTTTGCAGAGCAAACTCAAGCAGGATGGTGGTGTGTGACCAAATGTTTTCTTAATTGTAATAGCTAGGCACATGACTCATGTCTACGTTATTGTAAGGACAAGTGTAATAGAGAATTATCTATCGATGAGGTCAATATCAACCATACATGTCAGTTTCAGTGTGCTTTAGGTGATTGCTCTAATATCAGTACTCCTAAAAATCCTCATAAGTTTTTGATTTTTTTTACACAGTCAATTTTTATTTAGAACTAGATAGTACTTAAACAAATAATCCAAGTTTGTTTTGCTTAATTTTTTTTTTTTTCAGATTTTGTTTTAACGCAGGTCCAGAAGAGGAGAAAATATGCTTAATTTTTTGCTATGATAAGTGCAACAAAAATATACTAGAATATAGTGTACTTATATAAACTAATCTGGAAGTATAAGTAGAAATGCCAAGAAAGACTCACTTTAGTTGATGATAATGTTTCTATTGTGTACTTTCTGGGTTATAAAATAATTGGAGTCTATAATTGATTCATACGAATTTATTTAATTTTTAAACAAGCGTTGGAAATTTTTAAATTTATTAAGACATTTGCTTGCAACAAAAAATGAGCCATTTGGCCACAATGGGAAGGGATGGCTTTGATGGAAGACGGAATGTGCCATCATCGTCAAACAAGAAGGAAATTTTGGCATCCAGTCCCATGAGATGAATGAATCCACGTCTTTTCATTTAATATAAATTAGGTGGTAATCATCCCATCTTGAACACATCCAACCAATTTCACTCTCTATCTCGATTCTTTTTCATAGTATTGCATTTCCTATTTCACTCTCTATCTCGATCTCTATTCTTTTTCACTGTATTGCAATTTTGTTGTACAAATTGATGATGCATAAAATGTCCAGACGTTGACTAACGTATGAAGAGTCAAGGTCAGACCTGAAGTCTAATGGGTCTACCCGGCTTAAGGTAGCAGGACCGCTGAATCCTTGACGATCCACCGCATATTCCCCTAACTGGGAGGTCGGCTAGAGAAAACCAGCCCTGCAACGCCCTCGGCATGTCCAGGTCAGCCCTGGAACCTCTAAAGGAATAAGGGGGGTCCCCGTAAGCTAGTCCTCTGTCTCACGCCCTAACTGAGGAGGCATAGACGCGCTGTAAATTTACCGACTTAATCTCGAAATATCTAAGGAGCTCAGTCGGTTACAGATCTGGAAGTGTTTAAGCAAGTCCGGGCTTAAAGAGTCCTAAGGGAGGAAATATCTCCTTCAAGATCTATCACCTCGGCAGGATATCTATGAAATATCCTTGCAATTAGGATATTTCTATTTATCCTAGATACGAGATAACTAGGGAAACCCTAATTCGGCCTATAAAAGGGCCTCATATCACCTTCTTCAAGGTAAGCTGAACAAGTCTCACAGACTCCACCCCCAAAAAGGATCATTCAATACTCATTCTTTTACTGCAAAGAGCACCCTGACTGGCTTGAGCGTCGGAGCTGTTTTCTTTCTTTTTGCAGGTTTTCTCCCCAAATTTCTAAGAGAAGGAGCGGGAATCGAAAGAGTATCGATCATCAATACGGAATATTCGATCATAACGGAGGTTGTCATGCATCAACTCCCTTTTCATGTTGATTCAACCGAGAGCCAATTTTCGACATCAGCACAATTTATTTGGAAAATTCAGAGTCGATTTCTCTTGGCATTATCAACTAAATACATCGATATTGGTCAAGGTGTACATATGTTGTATCGGGATAGTTATTAAAGACTTCATGGTGTCTTGAAGGGATAGTTCCAGACCCGTTGTGTACTAATGGGTTATACTAGAAATGGACGAATTACTATCTAAAAGAATCGATTTTATCACGCTTTGACGTTTCGTGGACAACAAAATTATTTTCTCATTTCCCATTTCAAACTAGTAGCAATATTTTCAACCATACTTTAGTTTCCGTCATCGTTTATTTGTAAACCTTGGAATCAATGATGAATTGATGTAGTCTCCTTTATTTAGCTTATGATGCTTATTTTGCTTTTCTCTACCTCATCTACCAACAAGACTATTTCTGGTTAAACTTGCAACTTAGGTTCGCAAATTACTATCTAAAAGAATCGATATTATCGAGCTCTTAAGTTCCGTATACAACAAAATTATTTTCTCATTTCATACTAGTAGCAATATTTTACAACATACTTTAGTTTTCGTCATCGTTATTAGTAGACCTTGAAATTAACGCTGAATTGACATAATATATTCAACTGAAAGTGAGAAGAAAAGCATAACCAAACCTTAATAAAGTTGTTTCTTCCAAAATCTGTTTGTTTCTTCTTCCAAATCGAGAATTACAGAGATAACATAGATCGAGAGGTATAGAGAGAAGAAGAGAGATCGAGAGTTGTAAAGAGAAGAAGAGAGACAAAGAGTTATAAAGAGAAGAAGAGAGGGCAGAATTATAGAGAGAAGAAGAGATAGCGAGAGTTTGACAGAAGAAGAGAAACTGATTGTTGTGGAGGGAAGAAGATGAAACATCCGCGAGAGATAACTAGCTGCAAGAATACGAGAGAAAGGGAAAGCGGGTGGATTCAATTAGGGCAGAACATATTCGACTACACACAAAAGTCAAAGGAAATAGGAATCACGGAAAATTTCCACGAAATTATGAGGGATAAAGTTTCGCGCCAGGAATTTTTGTTCACTTGCGATGAAAAGTGGTTTCTCACCGTTGCAAAAAGATTCCCCAGCGACCGAAAGCAAAGTCGTCTAAGTTTTTTTTTTTCAACAAAGTTTAAGGTTCTTGGAAAAGAGTATTTTCTGAAAATAACCACAAAAAGTTTCGACGAAATCAAAGAGGAAATCTCGTCGCTAATACTAACTGGTTCCAACGCAATTCCTACGTTTGATCGGAAATAGTGTTACTTTCAACGACTCTTAAACAGTCCATCGGAAGTAACACTATTTTTAACGACTTTTTAATGTTTTGTCGGAAATAGTTTGTCACAAAAAATACGGATTTTATAAAGAATGTCAAACATGTGTGCATCTTCTGAAATGACTGTATCTTCTGACAGTAACACCGTGTGTAAAGTAGATCTTCTGAAGTTTTTAGAGTTTTTCTCGGTCAATAGCATAGGGAATTACTTCCCAAATTAGAGCGAGGGAAAGATAGCAGAGAATTAATTTCTATAATAATAGGTCAAGATATTTCATAATGGGAGAAATTTCAAATTATTGATTAAATTTGAAGAAAGTAAGAAGATTATTTCTCTCTCTTAATTTTGGAGTATTTTTTAAGTTATTGATAGGTTAGGAAGTAATAGATAAAATAAAGGCCAAACATGTAAATTACTCCAAATCGAGGAAATCTATTTCACATTATTTTTGGTCTCTAAACCCATTGACCCAATGAGTTTGGACCTTAAACCTATGCCCAGTAAAATTGTCTCTCATTTTTCTAAATCATGCCATCTAAATGTTATTTGAAACTCCTAAGATATACCCAAAGCATCTTTGGTAAGTTATGATTTTTTTCCCAACTCGTGTCGTTGAATCTACAACTTTTAATATTTCTAAGAAAAAAACGAGTTTATGTTGCCACGCTAACTTTTGGTTGGCGAAGATTTAGTACCAAAAAAGATTCAGAAAACAAAATCTCTCAGATAGAGTTTTATTAATAAAGCTATTTTTTAATTATGATTCAAGAAAGAAAATTCTTATAAATTGTAGTCTTTTTCTTGGTTACTCCACCATATCTGAAGTAGTGAAAGAGCTAACAAGAGGAAGAAAAATATAATTGTGTTTTGCTTGAGATGGAGAGTAAGTTGAGGTGTGGAAAGAAAACTGTAATTATGCTGATGATAACAGTTTTAGTGTTGGGCATGTTTGCAGAGCAAGCTCAAGCTGGTTGGTGGTGTGTGACCAAATGTTTTCTTAATTGTAATAGTTGGAGACATGACTCATGTCTACAATATTGTAAGGACAAGTGTAGGAGAACATTATCTATCGAAGAGGTCAATATCAACAATACATGTCAGTTTCAGTGTGCTTTATCTGATTGCTCTAATATCAGTACTCCTAAAGATCCTCGTAAGTTTTTGATTTTTTTACACAATCAATTTTTATTAAAACTAGATATTATTAAAAAAATCCAAGCTTGTTTAGCTTAATTTTTTTTTCGGATTGTGTTTTAATGCAGGTCCGGAAGAGGAGAAAGTATGCCTGAACTTTTGCAATGATAAGTGCAACAAAAAATACTAGAATATAGTGTACTTGTATAAATTAATTTGGAAGTATAAGTAGAAATGCAAAAAAAGACTCACTTTAGTTGATGATAATGTTTCTATGCTGTACTTTCTGGGTTATAAATAAATGGAGTCTATAATTGATTCATATGAATTATATCTCATTTTTGGCTCTCATGTAAGTAGTTTTTTCCGTATAAGCGTTGCAATTTTCAAATTTATTAAGGCATTTGCTAGCAACAAAAAAAATGAGGCATTTGGCCACCATGGGAAGGGATGGCTTGGATGGACGACAGAATGTGCCATCATCGTCAAACAAGAAGGAAATTTGAATGGGTGTAATGTTCACTCAAACTGTTTTGGACTGTGGCATCCATTCCCATGAGATGAGATGATTCCACATATTTTCATTCAATATAAATTAGGGGGCAATCAACCCATCTTGAACACATCCAACAAATTTCACTCAGTATCTCTATTCTTTTTCACATTATTGCATTTCCTATCTTACTGTCCATTTGAAAGTGTGTTTTTTTAGTATTTTGTTATACAAATTATTTGGGAAATTCAGAGTCGATTTCTCTTGGTATTATCAACTAAGTACATCGATATTGGTCAAAGTGTACATATTTTGAATCGGGATGGTTATTAAAGACTTCATGGTGTCTTGAAGGGATAGTTACAGACCCGTTGTGTATCAGTGGTTTATTCTAGATAGCGACGAATTATTATCTAAAAGCATCGATTTTATCGAGCTTTGGCGTTTCGTGTACAACAAAATTATTTTCTCATTTCCCATTTCCCATTTTAAACTAGTAGCAATATTTTCCAACATACTTTAGTTTCCGTCATCCTTTATTTGTAAACCTTGAAATCAAGGATGAATCGATGTAGTCTCGTTTATTTAGCTTCTGATGATTACATTGGTTTTCTCTACCTCATCTACCAACAAGACTATGTTCGGTTAAACTTGCAACTTATTAGGTTCGCAAATTACTATCTAAAACAATCGATATTATCGAGCTTTTGATGTTTCGTGTACAGCAGAATTATTTTCTCATTTCCCATTTCATACTAGTAGCAATATTTTACAACATATTTTAGTTTTCGTCATAGTTCTTTGTAGACCTTGAAATTAACGCTGAACTGAAATAATATATTCAACTAAAAGTGAGAAGAAAAGCATAACCAAACCTTAATTAAGTTGTTTCTTCCAAAATCTGTTTGTTTCTTCTTCCAAATCGAGAATTATAGAGATAACAGAGATCGAGAGGTATAGAGAGAAGAAGAGAGATCGAGAGTTGTAAAGAAAAGAAGAGAAAATAAGAGTTATAAAGAGACGAAGAGAGGGCAGAATTATAGAGAGAAGAAGAGAAAGCGAGAGTTTGAAAGAAGAAGAGGCACCGATAGTTGTGGCGGGAAGAAGAAGAAAGATTCGCGAGAGATAACCTACTGCGAGAGTATGAGAGAAAGGGAAACCGGGTGGATTCAATTAGGGCAGAACATATTCGACTACACACAAAAGTCGTCGGAAATAGGAATCATGGTAAATTTCCACGAAACTATGGCGGAAAATGTTTCGCGCAAGGAATTTTTGTTCTCTTGTGATGAGAAGTGGTTTCTCACCGTTGGAAAAAGATTTGCCAGCGACCGAAAGCAAAGATGTCTAAGTTTTTTTTCAACAAAGTTTAAGGTTCTTGGAAAAGAGTATTTTGTGAAAATAGGCACAAAAAGTTTCGACGGAATCAAGGAGGAAATGTCGTCGCTAATACTAACTATTTCCAATGGAATTCCTACGTTTGATCGGAAATAGTGTTATTTTCAACGACTCTCAAATAGTCCACGGAAGTAACACTATTTTCAACGACTTTTTAATGTTCTGTCGGAAATAGTTTGTCACAAAAAATATGGATTTTATAGAGAATGTCAAACGTGTGTGCATCTTCTGAAATGACTGTATCTTCGGGCAGTAACACCTTGTGTAAAGTAGATCTTCTGAAGTTTTTAGAGTTTTTCTCGGTCAATAGCTTATGGAATTACTTCGCAGATTAGAGTGAGCGATAGATAGCAGGGAATTAATTCCTATAATAATAGGTCAAGATATTTCATAATGGGAGAAACTTCAAATTAATGAATAAATTTGAGAAAGAAACTAAAAAAGTTATTTCTCTCTCTTAATTTTGGTGTATTTTTTAAGTAGTTGATATGTTAGGAAGTAATAGATAAAATAAAGGCCAAACATGTAAATTACTCCTAATCGAGGAATTTCTATTTGACATTATCTTTAATCTTTAAACCCATTGACCCAATGAGTTTGGACCTTAAACCTATGCCCAGTAAAATTATCTCTCATTTTTGTAAATCATGCCATCTAAATGTTATTTGAAACTCCTAAGATATACCCAAAGCAGCACTGTTAAGTTGTGATTTTTTTTCCAACTCATGTCACTGAATCTACAACTTTTAATATTTCTAAGAAAAAAAATCGAGTTTATATTCCCACGCCAACTTTTGGTTGGCGAAGATTTAGTACCAAAAAAGATTCAAAGAAACAAAATCTCTCAGATAGAGTTTTATTACTAAAGCTATATTTTAATTATGATTCAAGAAAGAAAAATCTTATAAATTGCAGTCTTTTACTTGGTTACTCCACCATATCTGAAGTAGTAAAAGAGGTAATAAGAGGAAGAAAAATATAATTGTGTTTTGGTTGATATGGAGAGTAAGTTGAGGTGTGGAAAGAAAACGGTAATTATGCTAATGATAACAGTTTTAGTGTTGGGCATGTTTGCAGAGCAAGCTCAAGCAGGTTGGTGGTGTGTGACCAAATGTTTTCTTAATTGTAATAGTTGGAGACATGACTCATGTCTACAATATTGTAAGGACAAGTGTAGGAGAACATTATCTATCGAAGAGGTCAATATCAACAATACATGTCAGTTTCAGTGTGCTTTATCTGATTGCTCTAATATCAGTACTCCTAAAAATCCTCGTAAGTTTTTGATTTTTTTACATAGTCAATTTTTATTAAAACTAGATATTACTTTAAAAATCCAAGTTTGTTTAGCTTAATTTTTTTTTTTTCGGATTTTGTTTTAATGCAGGTCCGGAAGAGGAGAAAATATGCTTGAACTTTTGCAATGATAAGTGCAACAAAAAATACTAGAATATAGTGTACTTGTATAAACTAATTTGGAAGTATAAGTAGAAATGCAAAAAAAGACTCACTTTAGTTGATGATAATGTTTCCATGGTGTACTTTCTGGGTTACAAAATAAATGGAGTAAGCGTTAGCAAATTTCATTTTATATCTCATTTTTGGATCTCATATAAGTAGTTTTTTCCGTATAAGCGTTAGCAAATTTCAAATTTATTAAGGCATTTGCTTGCAACAAAAAAATGAGGCATTTGGCCACCATGGGAAGGGATGGCTCGGATGAAACACAGAATGTGCCATAATCGTCAAATAAGAAGGAAATTTTGAATGGGTGAATTGTCCACTGAGGAATTTGGACTGAGGAATCTAGTCCCATGAGATGAGATGATTCCTGATGTAGACGCAGCGGAATTAAAATAAGAACAAGAAAATAAACGAAGAACTGTAAAGAAAACGATAAATAAACTAAAACTTAATTAACTTCAATGGTTCTTCTCTTCAATCTGAATAATACTCAAAAAATCAGGTTGCAGCGGGACCACCGAATCAGGTTGCAGCGGAATACAAAAAATCAATACTCAAAGATCCCGTGACTAACAACTGGCGTCAAGAGGATGTTTCGCTACATCTCGGCCAGTTAACTGAAAGTGAGCTGGGCGTGAGATGGGATCGTTCCCCACGTGTAACAGTAACGTCCGACAGATCTTCGCGAACTATTATCTTATCCTGCTTCGCATAGCATGGTAGCGGAATCTTGGTCAAATCCCGAACTGGTCTCATTCGTACCATGCGCATCCCGCCAACGTCCGAAAGCATACTAGGTACGAATATCTCGCATGTCCGATCAGCGACACGTGTCCGTCTTGGTCTTTGATCGGTTGACTTTGACCAGAACTTTGACCTATTATAACTCACTCATCTGGACTCCGATTCGACTTTCGTTTTCGCCCACGAGTTCGTCTTGAACTCTAGTTTCATCCGAGTATAAAATTGACCAAACTACCAGAGCACCATTAACACCAAATTACCGAAATGCCCCTAATGTGTAACTCTCCCGAGTTTAACCGTTTTTCGCGCTCAATTCCATAGAAGACACCTGGACAAGAAAAACAAGTAATTCATGAGAGTAACTGCTCGAAATGGACTAACTAACCCGAGTTAAGATATTCAGATGGGACATTTTCATGTCTCATCAATATCTCTTACGGTTTTAGTTTATATAGCCACTAAAATCCTAATCCCATCGTCTCACCGACTCTCTTTCTGAATCAGACATACAAATGGATACGCTCACACTGATAACCGACATAAGCTCTGCTCCGCATTCCAGCTCTGTCTCGGACATGCTCTGCCTCAGAGCCCTGCTTTGCATACCAACCCTGTCTCAGTAATCAATTCTGCTAAGGGGTCCGAAATTTATGCGGGTTGGTGGGTCGTAAACCGGGTTCGATATCAAACCCATATTCAAGACACTTTCAGCGAATGGATCCTGCTTCGACGTCCTGGTACCAAGCTTGTGCGGGTCTCTTCAAGGTTGTGGCGAAGACTAGGCACCACACTGATTGGTCTGTTGTGCTCAAGCTCATTAGTGGGAGAGACGTAGTTTTTTAAAAATATGCTAGGATCCCTGATCCCGTCGTAATTGTCAAGGTTGGGACACTTGAATTTTTTGGGTTATTTCTCTAATAACCCCCAACTTTGTGACCGATTTCCTACCCAGCCCCCTACTTTATCAAAAATACCCAGATGACCCCTTTTTTCAGACTCCGTTATAGCACCGTTAACTAGTCATCACCTCTCTCTCATCCAACTCATCGCCTCTTTCTGCCACCTCATCATCTTCACTGGCGAAGGTCGCCGACCGGACAATTTTTTGCCGACGACCTCCAAACATAAAAAAAAAATTATTATTTTTTCTCTCTGTCTCTCTCTCATCTCTCTCTATGACTGGAAAATCAGGTCGGGATCTAGCTTCAACAACCAGATCTCGGTCTGGATTGAAACCTTTTCGGGACATAGATGACTTCAAGATAAAGATTCCAACTTGTAACTTTAAGAAAATTGCTTTTTCTCCTCTGTAATTTGTTTTCATGAAGAAACAAACTTCTTATTCATCTCTCTCTCTCTCTAAAACTTTCTCTTTAAGCCTATAAACATAGGAGTCTCTTCATTTTGTCCCTCAAATTCCGCAATTTTAATCACCCAAATATATATGCACTAAATTCACTAAGCAAAGGGATTAAATGAAACCCTATAACAAAAGAATCAAGAAATGTTTATGGAAATTCACTAAAAACCTTCATAATAAAAACAGATTTAGAGAATATCAATCTTCTTGCATCACAAGATTAAACAACTCAAATCAATTAAACTTATTCAACAAGGAACTACATATATCAGGGAATTAATTTAATTAGGTAGAGTAAACATAATCAGACATTTTTAAACCCTAATTGACAAAAAATCAAGTCACCAAATCTCTAACCAACAGGCGTAGAAGAAACCCAGACTTAATCTTCCACAAAAAGAAAAACCCAGTATTTAATTATCATAGAATCGAAGAAAAAATCCAACAAAAAAAGGGATCATTATCGAGTTCAAAATTTCTCCATTTTCGGCCAAATTTTCACGGGTGAGTCTTGACATAATAAAATACTCAGGCTCTTCTGAATCAGGTTTCTTTGATCTGAAGTAGAAGAAGAAGAAGGGTTAGGGTTGGATAGTGGTTGGATTATTTGGTAAAGATTTAAATCTATTTATATGAAAGACAAAAGCAATTTTTTGGAAGGATCGAGAGGAGTTTATGAGTAAGGATTTCAATCCATTTAACTATAAGCCGAGAGGGAAATTTATGAGTGGAAAGCGGTATGGGTGAAGATGAACGAATCTGGATTCCCAGTGATGAACGAATCTGTAGGAGAAATTTTGATTGGAAGTTATCGGGAATTAGAAATGAGTGAGTAAAAAAGGGGATTTTCGTTGCTTGTGGATTAGGTTACCGAACTATACCAGTTGACAACAATTGGGGCTTTTATAATAATAATAATATATACTGATTCAAGATAAAGGAAAGTTCAAAGAAAGTTTGAGAGGGAGAGAGAGTTAGAGCCAGATATTAGTTAGAGAGGGAAAGATTAGAGAGAAAAAAGAAGAAGAAAGAGATTTTTTTTTATGTTTGAAGGTCGTCGACTGACCAATTTCCGGCCGGCGACTTTCGCCGGTGAAGACGATGAGGTGGCGAAAGAATGAGGCGCCAGAGATAGGTGATGACTTGGAGGAAAGAGAATCAATGACTAATTTACAGACATATAACAGTAACTGAAAAAAGGAGCCATCTGGACATTTTCGATAAAGTAGGGGGCTAGGCAGGAAGCTGGTCATAAAGTTGGGGGCTATTTGGGAAATAACTCAATTTTTTTTGCCTCGGAGCCTCCAATGTTTCGGCGCTCAGGGGTGGTAGACTTATTTGTGTCCTTGTCGAGGCATCTTTTGCTTCATAAAGTCTGGTATGCTCTGACACTTGATGTAGGAGACAATCTCCCATGGTGAGGTCGAGAGTAGCCTCGAACCCGCCCTTATGGGTTCTGGGATGTATGATCGACACCTGTCTAGAAGTCCTGCCTGATCCTGCTCCTTTTTCTTGTATAGCTGCCTAAGGGACTTTGTATGGTCCTCGTCCCGTCGTGTGGTGAAAGCACTAGCTGGTGTGGAGAAAAGCTTCCGAGAGAGCTAATAGACTTTTTCCATCTAATCTCCAACTGTTTGTTTCCTCAACAGAATCGACCTCTTTCTTAGCTTTACAGAGGTCCTCACGAACGCTTGATATTATGTCTGAAGAGATTATATTACCTCCTTTAGCTCTCATTCCTGGAAACCTGGGGGTAAACCTGCAAAGAGGTTGAAAACCTCTCAGACACTCAAGACAATCAGATTTCCTTTTGTAGTTAAAGTATTGAGTATTGATTGATTCTTAGGCACCGTACCTTGTTTAAGGTGAGGTGATGGCCTTATATAGGTTGTTTTGGACCGACTTGGATAGTTAGTATGGATGAAGCAGTTTTGATCCACCGTTCAGGATTAATATTACTCTTCGGTAGTTAGGAGATTTAGGTGTTCGTTTGAGTTTATCTCTGTCTTAGATATTTAGAAGTTCCTATGTTCAAGGATACTTTGTAAACATCCTGCCAAGTTGACAGATCTTCTAGGAGATTTTTCCTCCTTTGAAGCTCTTGAAGCCCAAGTTAATTGAACACTTAAGATCGTAGTCGACTGAGATTTTTAGGAAGATTCAGAATTAAGTCGGTAAGCGTACATCACGCTTCTGCCTTTCCATGTTCAGGGCGTAAGGCATCGGCCTTGCTAACGTGGACCCCCTATACTTCTCGCGGATCCCGGTGCAAACCTGGTTGTGTTTGGGCAGCGCTGGAGCTTCTTAGATAATCTGGCCGACCTCCCTATGCAGGGCTTAGGTGGCAGACCTCCTCGGGCCTAGTGGTCCTGTTGCCTTGAGACAGGTTGTTGACCCATTGGGCTAATGTTTAACGGTTGACCATTTTGTGTATCATCAAGTATGAGATAAACTATTCGAGAACAAGAAGAAGTAGAAGAAGAAAAGGAATAACAATAGGTTTTCTATTTTCTAATGTAATTGTGTACAATCATCATATTTTATATTTTAATATTTAGGGTCTTATATTTTTGTCCCCCTATTAGATTTAAGTGAATGAAGTCAAACATAGTCTATTGTCCCTGTATTGACAACCATTGAAATAAATAAATAAAACATAGGCTTTGTCCAATGCTAAACTAAATTAAAGATTTTTACTAAAATCGATAGAATGCTGAACCAAACTTATGGTTTACTATAATCAGAACACTACGCTTAATCAGAACTTCAATGAATCAAAACTTAAAGAGAATGGAGAGAAGTTTCTGTCCAAAAATGAATTAGAAAGAAGATAATGTATTACCTAGATTAGAGAAAGATAAAGCTTTGTGGTGTTTATCGGGGTCGGTGAAGTGGAGATTTAGAGATGGAGATGGAGCTTCACTTGGTCAAGAGGTTTCTCATAGTGAATTTTTTAGAGTTTCTCTCAGTCAATAGCTTCGGGAATTACTTCCTAGATTGGAGCGAGGGAAAGATAGTAGGGAATGGATTCCAATAATAGAAGATCAAGATTTTTCATAGTGGGAGAAACTTCAAATTAATGAATAAATTTGAAGAAACAAAAGAGGTAATTTCTCCCTCTTAATTGGGTGTATTTTTAACTTGATGATAGGTTAATTAGGAAGTAATAGATAAAATAAAGGTCAAACATGTAAATTACCCATAGTCGACTAATTTCTATTTCAAGTTATTTTTTTGTCTCTAAACCCATTGACCCAATGATTTTGGACCCTAAACCCATGCCCAGTAAACTTATCAATTTTTGGGCTTACGGTCCAAAAATCTACGCTTAAACACAGATTTAATCCTCTCTAATCTTAAAATAGGTTTATAAATCAAAATATTAACATAAATGGATATTTAATCCATTTGTATCCATCTCTAGAGAAAACACTAATCCCTAGAATTTATATTAAATCATAACACCTAATCTAACATTCTATATAAAAAAAATTGTTTTTCCTTCAAAATCTCCAAATATCTGTTTTCCATTTTTATCTCTCACTTTCTCTCTCCAATCACGATCACATTAACAGAAACTGTATCTTCATATCTTTATTCTTCTCCAAAACGGAAACCATTAATGTTCTCTCTCTAAAACCGAAACCTCTTTTCAACCTCCATTTTTGAGTCTCGAAATCTTCATCTTCATTAGACCAGCTGAAAACTCCATTGTTTATTTCGATTTCCATCATCAAAGATTCAGGTTCGTACCTTTGTTAAGATCTTCAGTTGCTTATGAGGTTAAAGTAACAAGTTTAATCTTTCTTTTTAATATTTTTCATCATCATTTTGAAAGATATTTATGATTTTCATTATAATCGATTTCATCTCTGTATCATCTTTTCAAATATTCATCATTATTTATGATTTTCTCTCTCTAAGATCTTCATAATTGATTTATGATGTTAATGTTAAATTTTTGTTTACTAATTCATTATCTTTGATTATGTTATGTTTGTATCCATGTATTATTTTATTTTTCATTTGATTTAGGTTACAGATCTTGATGTTTAGAACATTTCTTGATATCAGATCCGGTAACGATACCATTTCTGACCCAGAGAAGATTCTGTACATTTTTTTGTAACAAAATGTAAACGATGCGTAATTTATACAAAATTATGTGTACTTTATTGAACATGACACATTTTAACTAGAGAACATTCCGTACAATGTTATTGTAACAGAATGTAAACAATGTGTATTGTTCAAACAATGATATGTACTTTATTACGCTTTACACATTTGAGCCAGTGAAGATTCCGTATAATTGTTTTGTAATAGAAGGTAAACAATGTGTAATGTTCCAAAAATTATATGCAATTTATTGCACTTTACATATATTTTTTTTACATAACAGTAGCCTTGTTATTCCAACTAAAGTTCTGTTGTCTCCAACACATGATGAATTTTATAAAACACTATACATAATTTACTGTATTATACATGTCGTTTCTAATACATTATATGTTTTTTTTACTAATGTATATGTTTTTCTTTTTGTAGATTTGTTGTTACTGGTGGAATATCCTACAGAATCATTCAACCTAAGTAAGACTACGAAACTAAAATCTGATGGTTGAGATAAAATATTTACTAAAGTTGGTCAGTTGTTTCGATTTCCATCAAAGAAGATTCAGTTCGTTTGTCAAGAATGATTTAAAGCGGGTAATGGCTGTCTGTTGAATGACTCATGATGGGTCATGAAAATGTCCCATCTGAGTCGTTAAATTTAGTTGAGTTAGTTCGTTTCGAGTCTTTATTATAATAAAATGGTTGGTTTTCTTGATTAGGTGTCTTTTGGAGAGTTAGGTGTGAAAAACGGTTAAAAACGAGGAAAAGGTGCATGAAGGATATTTTGGTCATTTGGAGTGAGGGAAATTCTAGTAATTTGGCCAAGGTCAGTGAGTGGTTGAAAAGTAGAGGTCGAGACGAGTCCGTAGGAGAAAACGGAAGTCAAATCGGAGTTCGGATGAGTGAAATATGCAAAGTCAAAGTCAGTCAACATTTGGTGCACGTTTGGTCAACACTCGGGACAGTGTCGGGCACAGATTTGGCGCGCGGTACACCAAGGAACACGTGGCGCGTTATGGAGGACAGTACATCTAGTTCCCGTGTTCGTGCTCAGCAGCGAAGTAGCCCTTATAAGCTTGATCCAGTGAAGCGCGTTGTAACTTGCTTCGGTACTCCCACTGCCACGTTTTAATCGTGACCGCTTGCTCCCGCGTCATGAAGATCTAACGGCTGAGGTGTGTCCCGTGTTTTATACTGATCCCGGGTAACCGAAGTCACTTAGCTCCCATGATCCCGTGGCCACGTTTTAATCTCAGCCGCAACCTTCCGCGCAAATCAGATCCAACGGCTGCTGTGCATCTACACCTTTATTGCATATTCCGTGTACCCGAAGCAGGTTAGAACCCGTGCTCCCGGACGCGTGTCACTTTAGGAGCCCTCCAGATCCGCGTGCCCCAGCATCCGACGGCTGCTGTTCCTCCCTTAACGTAACTCCATGAGACCGGCTACATGTTAGCATCTAAATTTGAATCCCTATTAACCCAGCCGCCGACACTTGTGTGTTTTAAGGATTTTTCATTTTAAACCCCTAAAATTCCAAAACTAACCCCCATTTTCCCACTTTTTACCATTTAACCCAACCAAAACCAAAACCCACCTATAAATAAATCCCTTTCTCCTCCATTAAAACCTAGACTTCAACAACCCTCTCAAAGGGCTTCCTTACCTAATTTCTAAGCCACTTCTCTTTCTATCTTCTAACCCTAATCCCCCATTCTTTTCTTCTACTTTCTCTACCACCTTCATCTATTCTCTACATTTTCTTTCTACTTCTAACCTTCTAATTACTCCATACTCCTTCTTCTCTAATACCTCTTCTTACCTATTTCTTTCTTCAACCTAATCCATTTTTCCCATTCTTTTTCTATCTTCTCTACTAATACTACTACTTTATTCTCTACCACTATTCTTTCTACCATTAATAGTCATCTCCTTCTTTCTTCCATATTCTTCCATCATCTTTATCCCCTTTCATCTCTTCTTTCTAACTTCTTTCTACATCTAATTTCTTCCTTCTTTTCCTTCTTTTTTCTTATTTGGGTTGCAAAAAAATAGCTATTACTTGGATTTCTTGGAGTACAATTCTTGAACACAAATGGAGAAAATCTTGGATATAATGGAGATACATGGGAATATGGAGTTGGAACATTTTTGGTGATTTCTTTCCATTAATTTCTTAGTATTTTCATTTATTTTACAATGTCAATGAATGTTATTCTAGATTCCATGTATAGTTAATTTAGCAATCTAAGGTTGTGAATGAAACCCATTTTGGATCTTTATAATACTTGTTCTTGATTAATTAAATCTTTTGATGTGCTTCAATGCCTATTGATTGTCATTTCATGTTGATTCTATAACCTTATTATCATTCATGTATTATAATTAGATATTTCATGCTTTTATTGATTTATTAGATGAGATATGCCTTTTAGATCTTGAATGATAGTGTAGGAAATTAGTTTTATATGGTAGTCAATCATACATTCTTAATTATAAAATTGTTTTATCTAGAATATCATCCGGAATCCAAATAGTTCATTATATTGGATCCCGAGTAAATACAAAAGAGATTTAAGTAATTAAGTGCTTGTCTTATAAAGTGAAATTATGTGGTGGATTTTATAACCTTAGATATCTTCTCACCTCTTTCTTATATAGTTTAGTAGTTTTATTTGTTTTCTTATTTCTTACCAATCAATCATTAAACTTATGAGTGGGGTGTGTGTGTTAGTTTAAGTTAGCTATTGACATTTTAATTATTGGGTTAAACCCGCAATCAATATCCGAAGTTACCCACCTATCTGTTGGGACGATACTCGATCTTATTATAAATACTATAACTTGACCCCGTATACTTGCGGGAAAAGACCTATTTTTAGGCCTATCAAGTTTTTGGCGCCGCTGCCGGGGATAGGTTTAGTAGTTAGGATATTGTTTGCTTGTTTTGTTCTTTAGTTTAGTGTTATTTGTTAACTTAGACGTTTTCTTTCTTTATTTTCGTAGTTTCTTATCTATTCTTTTTTTTTTAGGTACCACTTTAAGAGAAAAGCCCAAAAACAGGAACATAGGAGCGAAGGGGAACAAAAGAATCAGAAAGGAATCGGAAGGAAGAACGAAACGAGAGGAGCATCCGCTAGTATCGTATTCTATCTCTTTCTTTCTTACTTGTGTGTGATTGGTTGGATATGATTTGTTAGTTCCTTGAGCATTGTGAGATCATGGCACGTTCTTATAACGGTTGGCCATTCGATGTTGATGATGGTGAGCTTATTTCGAGGATTCCCCGCACTAACCGACCTGATATGACCTTAGGTGAATACCAAAGGATGTGTAGAGATGCTCAGATTAGTGAGGGGAATAGACCATTTGAGCCTGACAGGTCTCGTATGACCCTAGGAGAATACCGACGGATGTGTAGAGATGGTCGAATTAGTGATGGATATGGTCCTACACTAAATATGTATGAGAGACCTTATAGTCCACATTATTCTGAGACCAATGATTTTAGAGGCAGGTATGATCCTAGTATGTACAGTGGGAGTTATTATCAAGAGTCTTCATTTAATTACACTTGTGAGCCTTATCATGTGTGGACGGTAGAAAATCACACAATTAATAGATCGTCGATTGGTGGGCCACCGATAACTTGGGCTTTAGACCTCGAGATGGACGAAGTTCCGGTTGGACCTGTAGACAGACAAAAACAAGTAAAACCGTGAAGTCTTGGGGACACCGGGATGGTGTCTTGCCAAGGGCACTCCGACGGTCAAGTCAGCAAACTGTAAAAGATAAGTATTTAAACGATTGAATGCTGAGGGTGTCACTGTGTTGTATCGTCGGAGGGTGGCTAGAATCGTAGAGTGGCCGGAGCTTCGACTCTACGGGATAGTTGGTCAGATTGATTTCCTAGAGCAGGTCGAGAGGTCGTCTCGCAAGGACTTCAGAAGGACTTCGAGGGTGATGGAGCTTGAAGATGTAATATCGTCGTCTAGAGTGATCCCCTAGAAGATTACCCTTCAAGTCTTCTGGAATTCGAAGGTCGATTATCGTCGTCTAGAGCACTGATCAGAAGATACTAAATGTGAGAGAGAGAGAGAGAGAAGAATGTTCTGTAGTTTTCTAGTCGGTATTCGATGCCTTGGAGTCTGAGTCTCCTTCTATTTATAGGCGACTGATGGACTCGTGGAGTCCGTTAGATCCGAGATAATTGGGGTCGAGGGTGACCCCAAACCCTAAGGGAGACTCGTTCTTGGCCGTCGATCTGTCACCTGGAGTAACTCGATCGTACGATTACGCCGCCTCGACTTTAGGCTCTTCGTAGTCTGAGATCGCCTAACGGTACTTAAGGCGACGTGGGGGTTTAGAGGGACTTCGTCAAATGAATACGTGGCGAGGTCTCCGGAGTTGAGGTTGACTCGGTAACCGGCAGACTCGGTTGAGGGCGACCAAGGGGTGCTTGGAGTATTGTTGCTTTTAATAGGTTATTGTTCGTCTAGATGGACGTTCACAAGGGCTTAGAGCCGTTTGGACCTTTAGTTGGCCGAATTCCACGTTGGAGAGTGTCCAACTAGTAGGCAAGTGGGTTGGGCCCAAGTGATATTTGTTCGAAGTAGACTCGGTCTAGGCGACCTTTAGACGAAGTGGGCCCAACACGATTTTTTACCACTACAGTTTGTCCCCCACTCTCTAAGTTAGTGATTTGCTCGCTTAGAGAGTAGATTTCGTATTTCCAAGGAGGTGTCGGTGTTTAGCGTTCGATCGGGGAAGTTCCGGTATTCTTGAAAATTGTATGACGTGTCCAAAATATGTTCTCTCGTCGAACATATTGATTGTCTGACCACTTCGAGTGAAATACGACTTAGTGTCGAAATTGGTCTTCGATCTTATAATGATTTTAAAAATACGCAAATATTTACGGATCTAAAAAAAAAAAAAAAAAAAACATCGGGTTGTCACCACGAATATATAGCAAAATTGGTCGGACAGATCCGGTCCACACTACCGAAAAGCAGTTCGGGAGGACCTCCAAATTGCCCACAGTTAGTGGGTGAGGAGGTTTCCTCCGAACCACCCCTAGGTAGTTTGGGGATGGTTTCCTCCAAACTACCACAAGGTGGTTTGGAGGTTTCCCCCAAACTATCATAAGTTAGTTTGGGGGAATTCCCTCCAAACTACCTGGTGGTAGTTTGGGGGAATTAATTCCTCCAAACTACCTAACGGTAGTTTGGGGGAAGATTCCCTCCAAGCTACCGTGAGGTAGTTTGGAGGCTTCCTCCAGGCTACCTTTCGGTAGTTTGGAGGAATTCCTCCAGGCTACCTTTCGGCAGTTCGGAGGTTTTTCCTTCGAACTACCGTGGGTAGCTTGGAGGCAATCCTCCAGACTGTCGTTAAGCAGTCTGGAGGTCGGTATTAACTTTTTTTTTTCCTTTTAAATCAAAATTGATTATTTTTTGAAAAATTTGTGTATATATATATATATATATATATATATATAACTCTGTGTGTGTGTATATATATATACATGTGTGTGTAAACATTTACATACAAGTGTGTGTGAACATTTATATACATGTGTGTAAACAAATGTGCTCAAGTGACATATAATTAAATAGACAACAAATGATTTTTGTGGGGGGTCTCAACAACTATATGACACATTTATTTTCAAAGGTCTCGACCAATGTGTGAAACACATACCTTTTTTCTGGGTAGTATACTTGTCGAAATCCGTGTTTTGCTATTTATGGAATATTGGCCTTGAATTTGCTTGAAGTAGTCTAGATGGACTAAGTGTCGGCTCGTTCCTTAGGTGTTATGATAGTATTAGATGCCTAGACATTTCAAGTTTAGCGGGACTTTAGTTATCCTAGAGAGACCAAATATAATCCAGCTGGACTAAGTGTTGGCTCAATCCATTTAGCGGGACTTTAGTTGCCCTAGAGAGACCAAATATAGTCTAGCTGGACTAAGTGTTGGCTCAATCCATTTAGCGGGACTTTAGTTCCCTAGAGAGACCAAACATAATCCAGCTGGACTAAGTGTTGGCTTAATCCATTTAGCGGGACTTTAGTTGCCATAGAGAGACCAAATATAGTCTAGCTGGACTAAGTGTTGGCTCAATCCCTTTAGCGGGACTGTAGTATTGAACATCAGAATATTTGTAAGGGCGATGATTTCTTCAATGAATTTCATGAGTTAAGTTACACAATAAAAAAAAAGTACGTATAAGGAACATTGCAAACAAGTAAGAATGAGTTGAGTAAGAAGTATTACAAAGTAATTCAGACTCGAGGTTTGTCATCTCGAGCTTAGTGGCGAGAATTTCTCCAGTGCTCTTCTCGAGCTTGACCTTCGGGGTTGTTCTATCGTCTACTGAGTTGTCCCAGGGGCTAGCATTTTTGAATGCGTTCATCTAGAATGGTAGACTTTTGAGACTTTGTAGTTGGAGTTAGAGTCGAGAGCCTTAAGGCGTCATTCTGCCATGTAGAGCTCGAGGGTGAATTCTTTCAAGAAGAGAGTGAGATCTCGAAGCCGTTTTGTTATTTTGATGACTTTGAGGTCTCGAGCTTTCCTTCACTTTCGGTAACACCCGAGGTATTTATATTCCCCAGGATGTATCTATCTCGAACCTTCCTTAGGCCGGGTGGAGTCTCGGAGACGTCTCGACCCGCTACAATGTGTAGAAAGAGAATTAGAGGAAGGGAGATTAATGGCGCCTTGTGTGGATCATGTGGGGGGTACAAAAAGGTATGTAATATTGTAGTGCTCCCTTTAAAGCCGGTTGAAGTTCGAGCGTGAACCTCGTTGCTTCGTTTGAAGCGACAGTAAGCTTCTTAGAATTTTTGTTTTTTCGTCGAAGTCTTATGTTCTTCATCTGAAGTATGAGGTCGATAGCTCTAGTCTTCTGTGTGGCTATGTTGGAAGTTTAAGCTTGCATTTCATGGTATTATTTGTCCCCTGTTAGGCCAGTTGGAGCTCGAGCGTGAACCTTGCTGCTTCGTCGAAGCGACAGTAAGCTTCTAGAAATTTTTTGTTTTTCGTTGAAGTCTTATGTTCTTCGTCTGAAGTTTTAAGGTTGATAGCTCTAGTCTCCATTTAACTTTGAGGGAATTTGAGCTCGCATTTTAGGCACCATTTGTCCCCCCAGCCTAAGTGCAGAACATTATTTTCTGGACTTAGGTTGATTATTTGCTGGCTAGCTTCGGTGGATGGGTGAAGGTTGTGTTTCTCCTGTTTGTCCACGAGCTTTGACCGAGCTGCACACACAAAAGCGAAGGTCGACGGCAACATCACCAGCCCTCCGGCACACAAATTAGTAATTTTCTATCAACAAAGAATGATAGAAATAATGGGTGAAGACATTCAATACTTCCTGTTATCAGTATGGGAGTCGAGATGAATATCGATTAACCTTGTGTGGAGTCTAGGATAGTGCAAGATTCAGGTCTTGTTCCAGCTAGGTCGTGCTCCCAAGGGGTTATTTGAGGTTTTTTGCCCCAGATTGTAGGTGTAGAATGCTTCGTGCCCTTTAGCCTATAAGTTGAATCAACTTTTCCAGACTGTTGTCTCTAGAGTCGACTAAAGTTGGTGGATGATGGAGGTGTTGTTTTCCAGCCATGTTTGTCCCCCGGTCGTGTTTAGTCGCTCTGCGATTGGGTAAGAGGGGAGGTTGATGGTGGAACCATCGACCCTCCAGTACAAAAGTTACTCAGTAGAGTTTTTAAGACAGTGTAAACTTTTGAGGTAGAATTTTAGAAGGTTAGAGATACACCTCTGGCGAGACGTCTGTTTGTCTGGGTAAGATGCTCTAACCTGCAAAAAATCGAGCTAGAGGGTTGGTCGGTGGCGTAGCCACCGACTCTCCGATGCTTAAGTCAGTAAGTTTATTCAAGATGAAATGTGATTAAAAAAAAGTTCGCCACCGACTCTCCGATGCTTAAGTCAGTAAGTTTATTCAAGATGAAATGTAATAAAAACAGTTTAGAGTTCAGAAATGGTACAACTTTAGATGTGCTGCATCCCAACTCTTATTAATGTTGAGTTCATCTTCGAGTTGTAGTTTGTCCACCTTGCCCTACTACTCAGATGGTTCGATGTTCATGTTGTAGTCTGGAACTCTGATGCGAACTGGTCCATTCGGCAATTAGACCTGGTAGATCAAGTGGTTTTCTGTCGTCTCGGGATTGAGGTCGCCTTGAGGTAGTGTAGGGCTCTAAGTGTCTACCATCTGACCTACGATCTGTTCGTCTCAAGCAACGTTCTCGGGATCGCTCATCGCTAAGGTAGTGTCTGCATCGATGGTACTCGTCTTCTTCCCAACGGATCTCTACCCAAGCTCGAGCAAGGACATCCTCCATGGTGGTGCAGTTGAACTTGGTGAGTTCTTTGTAGAGTTCACTGTCTGGAAGTAACCCTTTTCGAAACGCATCCACTGCCGTCTCTTGGTTGCAATAGGGGATCGAGACTTTCTCTCTGTTGAACCTCCCTACATAATCTCTAAGTGGTTCACCTCGCCTCTGGCTAAGTCGGTAAAGGTCTCCAGAGAGCTTCTCTAACTTCTTACTACTCGCGAACTGTTCAACGAACGTGTCTGTCAGCTGGGCAAATGAGGCGATGGAGTTGTTCGGCAGGTTGGTGTACCACTGGAGAGCTGGACCAATGAGGCTCGACCCGAAGCTTTTGCACATGCAAGCCTCTCTAAGGTCCCTGGGTATGGCTGCAGTGAACATCCTTTGCTTGTAGGATGCAATATGGTCGTCTGGATCTGAGGTGCCATCATACATTCTCATACTTGGGAATGAAAATTTCTTCGGCATCTCCACTAAGGCGATGGCGTCGACGAAAGGGGAGTCTGCATAACTCTGTGGTAGACTCTTTCTAAGGGGGGTTGGGACTCCTGGAATCCGAGTGATCAGAGCCTCCATCTCCGCCAATTTTTTAGCCATCGCCTGCTCCAAGGGGGTTCCTGCAAAGCCAGAGTTCAGACCATCAGTCAACAGACTAAAGGGTACACTAGTAGGTAGTAAAGTAGGAGGAGTAAGGGAGGATGAGAAAAGAGGGGCAGTCATCGACTGCGATTGTTGATTGGTTTGAGCTGAGCTTTGGAAAGATGGTAATAACGTCGTTGTCGGAGTCGTAGTATTAGTCACTGGATTCGAAATCGAGATGCCAATGGTGCCAGACTGGACGGTTGGTTGGCTAGAGGAGTTTCCTGCTTCAGGGGTCACCAAGGATTGCATCGGGTTGACTGGAGTTCGAAACCTAGGTCCTGTTGGATACACCATGGCGAGTTCAGTAACTTTTCTTGAAGTAGTTGATTTTCTGCTCGAACCAGAGCATTCTCCTCCTCCAAGGCCTTAAATTTTTGGGCATTTTTTTTCATCTAAGCAGTGAGTTCGGCGATCTGGGTCGAGACATCGTTTGGTGAGGCTACCATTCCTTCTTCCATTGATAAGGTCGTTTGAGATGTTAGTTGAAGGGGCCCCACGGTGGGCGCCAAACTGTGGACGGTAGAAAATCACACAATTAATAGATCGTCGATTGGTGGGCCACCGACAACTTGGGCTTTAGACCTCGAGATGGACGAAGTTCCGGTTGGACCTGTAGACAGACAAAAACAAGTAAAACCGTGAAGTCTTGGGGACACCGGGATGGTGTCTTGCCAAGGGCACTCCGACGGTCAAGTCAGCAAACTGTAAAAGATAAGTATTTAAACGATTGAATGCTGAGGGTGTCACCGTGTTGTATCGTCGGAGGGTGGCTAGACTCGTAGAGTGGCCGGAGCTTCGACTCTACGGGATAGTTGGTCAGATTGATCTCCTGGAGCAGGTCGAGAGGTCGTCTCGCAAGGACTTCAGAAGGACTTCGAGGGTGATGGAGCTTGAAGATGTAATATCGTCGTCTAGAGTGATCCCCTAGAAGATTACCCTTCAAGTCTTCTGGAATTCGAAGGTCGATTATCGTCGTCTAGAGCACTGATCAGAAGATACTAAATGTGAGAGAGAGAGAGAGAGAGAAGAATGTTCTGTAGTTTTCTAGTCGGTATTCGATGCCTTGGAGTCTGAGTCTCCTTCTATTTATAGGCGACTGATGGACTCGTGGAGTCCGTTAGATCCGAGATAATTGGGGTCGAGGGTGACCCCAAACCCTAAGGGAGACTCGTTCTTGGCCGTCGATCTGTCACCTGGAGTAACTCGATCGTACGATTACGCCGCCTCGACTTTAGACTCTTCGTAGTCTGAGATCGCCTAACGGTACTTAAGGCGACGTGGGGTTTTAGAGGGACTTCGTCAAATGAATACGTGGCGAGGTCTCCAGAGTTGAGGTTGACTCGGTAACCGGCAGACTCGGTTGAGGGCGACCAAGGGGTGCTTGGAGTATTGTTGCTTTTAATAGGTTATTGTTCGTCTAGATGGACGTTCACAAGGGCTTAGAGCCGTTTGGACCTTTAGTTGGCCGAATTCCACGTTGGAGAGTGTCCAACTAGTAGGCAAGTGGGTTGGGCCCAAGTGATATTTGTTCGAAGTAGACTCGGTCTAGGCGACCTTTAGACGAAGTGGGCCCAACACGATTTTTGACCACTACATCATGAAGAGACTCTTGAAGATAAATCTCAATTAGAGTCTGTGAGACGTCTGACTGAAATGATGTTACAACTTGAAGAGACACAATATCGATTTGAACAAGAGTTACATCAGAGGTTTGAGTCTCTAGATCATCAATTAGAATCTCTAAATCATCCATTAGAGATGATGATGTCACAGTTATTAGCCGACGAGGAAGGGGTTTTACCACCCCAAACTCAAGAGGGTACTAGGTCCGATGGCGAGGGTAATACGGCATACCCTAGTACTAAGTTAAATGTCGACGAATCAACTGAGAGGACCCAAGAACTTGAACAAACTGATAACCTTGTTGTCTCGTTTCCTCACCCTGTGTCATCTCATCATGATAGGACTACATTAGACTTTGAGATTCAGGATGATGACTCTTCGAACAAGTTTGAGGATGACACGATTCCGAACTATCCAATTTTTGACACTTGTAAGGAGTCAGTCTTAGATGCAATACTAGGAAGGCCTGATATTATAACTGACTGCGAGGCCCCAGATGTCTTTGAGGATATTGATGACGTAGTAGTTAGAGACATGTTGGATAGTTTGTCAGACTATTTACCTAAGGAAACCATGGACCTTGACTTGGTCCCCGAGCATACTGCCTTACCCTTAGAGTCTAGTTCGACTTTCCACATGATCTCAAACTCGGTTGTTGATCCCTTTTGGGACATTTCAGACGTCTTTCCAAAGACGTCTATGGACATAGTGGATATTCTGTCCACTAAGCTTCCAGATGATTTTTTGCCTTCGACTGATATTTTGACTCTTCACATGTATGTCGATCCTTTTGATGATTTCTTTGTTGTCGTTCCTTCTATTTATACCTACTTAGTGGACTGTGCACCCACTAAGTTTGGGGATGGCTTGTTTTCTTTTATCGTCTCATTTGCACTTCGTATTCTTTATCTTTTTTTGAGACGATTAACACCTGCATATAGCTTTCTTTGGGTTGACCCCCAAATTTTTCGTCTTTTGCTTTATGATCGTTAGGCCGATTAATGGGTCTTGATGTTTGTGGGTATCATTTCTGGAAACCCTCCACGAGACATAACTCGTGTTCTTCTGTGAAATCAAGAGAACTAAAGGCTAATTGCATAGCTCAATGCAATCGTGTATACCCGCGTTAGTGGTAGATTTGTATGTGGTCATGTCTTTTATGTGATTCATTCTTATGATATTTGTTGATATTTTAGGAGCAATTCTTATATGTTTTACTTCAAAGGCGTGGTTCGTTCCAAGTTTGGGGATGGCGCGAGCTTGGCATCAACTTGGAACCTCTTTATACATGGGCCTTGGTAGTATCATCTTTTATCTCTTTCGGTTATGGTAATATCTCTCCACTCTTCTCTTTAGATTGGTGTGCCTCTTTATCTTTTGGTGAGTATATGCTTAGATCATTGAGGACAATGTTAGTTTTAAGTTTGGGGATGCGGGATATGACCATAACCAATGCATGACCATGGGTTTCAAAGACAAAAGGGTTCAAATTAGCCAAAATTTGAAAATTTTGAACATTTTAAGTAGATTTGCATGTGATTCTAGTGATAGTTTTAATAATTTTGATGCATATGTGTCGAATTGATGAGTTTTGTGCTTGCTAATGGCCTTTGCATGAAAGTCGAGTCTTTTAGTGTTTGTGTTGTGCCATGTGAGTGACATCTTAGTGAAGAAGAAACATTTCTAAGAGACCTAAAGTAGTCATTAGTGGAGACTTAACCCATGTGAGAGCTCAAAGCCTAAATTGCCATTCGAGTGTACTCTTCCGCGCTAACTCCGAGTAGAATGAAGAGCTACTCAACCTCGTAACTTATAAAAGAGCTCATTTGATCTCGTGTGCTCAATTTCCTTAGCCACTAGGAGTGACATTAGGATAGCGAATTAACCTTGCCCTTGTAGTCCATGAAACCCAATGAGAATGCCAACTAGAGGAAAGCGGATACTCCATCACCATCCATCATCTTATATCCCGAGAATGAAGACATGAGATAAAAGAATCAAGAATGTCAAAAGCAAGTATGAAATGAAAAGTTGATTGCAAGAATAGAGTTGTGTGTGTTGTATGTTGTTTTGGTTGATTGTATTTGTGTTATGATAATGAAAAAAAAGAGAATGAAAAAAAAATGAAAAAAAAAGTGATATGAAAAAAAAAGAAAAAAAAAGTGAAAAAAAAAGTGATTTTTGAGTATGTTTGAGCATGTGTTAACTCTCTTGTGTGAGTGATGTGATCGTATATATGTGTTGGTGTTTTTGCTCATGAATAAGTATTCGAAGCAAGAAACAAATGTTGAGATGCTTAAGAGGTTCTACCATAATGAAGAGGTCGAAATTCTCGGGAATCCACCACCATCACATCATCTATTGTATCCGCTAACCTTTAGAAGGCATTTTTAGAGGGTAGAATGGGTGAGAAGGGCGAGTGAGCTTCCCCACTCTATTTAGTGGCTAATTCCTTTTCGAAGATCATTCGTTCCAAAATGTTGTCCTCACCCCTTTTTATGTGTTGAGTCCTTGTTAAGTGATCACACTCACACATACGAGCGAACCATTCTTGAGTGATTTCATTTTTGGAGTGTATGTCCGTGAGGCCGAAGTCGAGACGAAATGTACAAACTTGGGAATCAAGGTTTTGTGACTTCGGAACATAGATGTGCTTATTATGGTATGACACTTGCATTTTAGGGTAAGATCATTAGTGAAGGGGCCTTTAGCTTTTACAAGAGCTTATTTACTTGATGCATTATGTGTTGACATGCTTAAACCCTTTACTATATCAATCATGTTTATCTACTATTTGGATTTTGGACCCTTGTGTATTTGAAACCATGATATTTGTGGGTATCATCTATGGAAACCCTCACGAGACCACACTCGTCCACTAGGGTAACCTAGGGGTTTAACGGCTTGTTGCATATGCTAAATGCAACCGGGATTCCTCCGAAAGTGAGTTAGGTTTTTCTTTTATTTTGTTTTGCTCGAGGACTAGCAAAATCTAAGTTTGGGGATGTTTGATGGGTCATGAAAATGTCCCATCTGAGTCGTTTAATTTAGTTGAGTTAGTTCGTTTCGAGTCTTTATTATAATAAAATGGTTGGTTTTCTTGATTAGGTGTCTTTTGGAGAGTTAGGTGTGAAAAACGGTTAAAAACGAGGAAAAGGTGCATGAAGGATATTTTGATCATTTGGAGTGAGGGAAATTCTGGTAATTTGGCCAAGGTCAGTGCGTGGTTGAAAAGTAGAGGTCGAGACGAGTCTGTAGGAGAAAACGGAAGTCAAATCGGAGTTCGGATGAGTGAAATATGCAAAGTCAAAGTCAGTCAACATTTGGTGCACATTTGGTCAACACTCGGGACAGTGTCGGGCACAGATTTGGCGCACGGTACACCAAGGAACACGTGGCGCGTTATGGAGGACAGTACATCTAGTTCCCGTGTTCGCGCTCAGCAGCGAAGTAGCCCTTATAAGCTTGATCCAGTGAAGCGCGTTGTAACTTGCTTCGGTACTCCCACTGCCACGTTTTAATCGTGACCGCTTGCTCCCGCGTCATGAAGATCTAACGGCTGAGGTGTGTCCCGTGTTTTATACTGATCCCGTGTAACCGAAGTCACTTAGCTCCCATGATCCCGTGGCCACGTTTTAATCTCAGCCGCAACCTTCCGCGCAAATCAGATCCAACGGCTGCTGTGCATCTACACCTTTATTGCATATTCCGTGTACCCGAAGCAGGTTAGAACCCGTGCTCCCGGACGCGTGTCACTTTAGGAGCCCTCCAGATCCGCGTGCCCTAGCATCCGACGGCTGCTGTTCATCCCTTAACGTAACTCCATGAGACCGGCTACATGTTAGCATCTAAATTTGAATCCCTATCAACCCAGCCGCCGACATTTGTGTGTTTTTAGGGTTTTCATTTTAAACCCCTAAAATTCCAAAACTAACCCCCATTTTCCCACTTTTTACCATTTAACCCAACCAAAACCAAAACCCACCTATAAATAAATCCCTTTCTCCTCCATTAAAACCTAGACTTCAACAACCCTCTCAAAGGGCTTCCTTACCTAATTTCTAAGCCACTTCTCTTTCTATCTTCTAACCCTAATCCCCCATTCTTTTCTTCTACTTTCTCTACCACCTTCATCTATTCTCTACATTTTCTTTCTACTTCTAACCTTCTAATTACTCCATACTCCTTCTTCTCTAATACCTCTTCTTACCTATTTCTTTCTTCAACCTAATCCATTTTTCCCATTCTTTTTCTATCTTCTCTACTAATACTACTACTTTCTTCTCTACCACTATTCTTTCTACCATTAATAGTCATCTCCTTCTTTCTTCCATATTCTTCCATCATCTTTATCCCCTTTCATCTCTTCTTTCTAACTTCTTTCTACATCTAATTTCTTCCTTCTTTTCCTTCTTTTTTCTTATTTGGGTTGCAATAAAATAGCTATTACTTGGATTTCTTGGAGTACAATTCTTGAACACAAATGGAGCAAATCTTGGATATAATGGAGATACATGGGAATATGGAGTTGGAACATTCTTGGTGATTTCTTTCCATTAATTTCTTAGTATTTTCATTTATTTTACAATGTCAATGAATGTTATTCTAGATTCCATGTATAGTTAATTTAGCAATCTAAGGTTGTGAATGAAACCCATTTTGGATCTTTATAATACTTGTTCTTGATTAATTAAATCTTTTGATGTGCTTCAATGCCTATTGATTGTCATTTCATGTTGATTCTATAACCTTATTATCATTCATGTATTATAATTAGATATTTCATGCTTTTATTGATTTATTAGATGAGATATGCCTTTTAGATCTTGAATGATAGTGTAGGAAATTAGTTTTATATGGTAGTCAATCATACATTCTTAATTATAAAATTGTTTTATCTAGAATATCATCCGGAATGCAAATAGTTCATTATATTGGATCCCGAGTAAATACAAAAGAGATTTAAGTAATTAAGTGCTTGTCTTATAAAGTGAAATTATGTGGTGGATTTTATAACCTTAGATATCTTCTCACCTCTTTCTTATATAGTTTAGTAGTTTTATTTGTTTTCTTATTTCTTACCAATCAATCATTAAACTTATGAGTGGGGTGTGTGTGTTAGTTTAAGTTAGCTATTGACCCGCAATCAATATCCGAAGTTACCCACCTATCTCTTGGGACGATACTCGATCTTATTATAAATACTATAACTTGACCCCGTATACTTGCGGGAAAAGACCTATTTTTAGGCCCATCAACTCACATAGTTGAGAAAATACTGCAGTGTACTTGTGTAAAAACATTAAATTCTAGTATAAATAATGTGAAATATTGAATAAATTACGTTCTATACATGACAAATGATGGTTTCCTTGTAATAAATAACACATAATTCACGAACTTGTTTCATAATTTGTATTTGATGTGTAGTTATGCATTAGTAAAGACGAAAACAAATGCTGCTGTAATGTTCGTAAATTGTACATAATTTATGAACATGTTTCATAATTTGTAAGGGATGTTTGGTTATGTATAAGTAAAAATGAAAATTAAATGAGAGATAGTGATATATACGTTATGTATATTAACCCCCCAAATCACGCTAAATTGATCCCAGAAAAATATACTTTTTCTATATGTGAAAGTTAAGTGAGAGAAAGTGATATATACGTTATGTATATTAACCCCCAAATCATGCTAAATTGATCCCAGAAAATATGCTCATTCCAAATCTGAAAGTTAAGTGAGAGAAAATTGATTTGAATCGAAAAAAAATTACATAGTAAGAGAGAGAAAATTGATTTGGTTTTCAAATCTATAAAGAAGAGAGAGAAAATTGATTTGGAAATATCTGTTATTTCCTATTTAATCCCCCAAATCACGCAACAAAAATGTTGTTTCAATTTTGGTCCAACCTCAATTAAAAAAAATCGCGAAATCTGTACGGGGATATGAATGGGATTTGGTTTTATATAGTAAGGATCTTTATATCCAAATTGCAAAAGGACTAAAAACCCACTTTTTGGGAAGATTGGACCCTAAATCCATTTTGAAAATTATTTTGGGCCTTATACCCATGGACCCTCTCTCATTTTTGTAAATCATGTCATCTAAATGTTATTTGAATACTCCTAAGATATACCCAAAGCATATGTATTAAGTTATAAATTTTTTCTTTTCCAACTCATTCGACTGAATCTACAATTTTTAATATTTCTAAGCAAAAAAAGAGTTTATTTGTAGCCACGCCAACTTTTAGCTGGCAAGATTTAGTAACAAAAAAGATTCAGAGAAACAAAATCTCTTAGATAGAGTTTTATTAATAAAATTATTTTTCTAATCATAATTCAAAAAAGAAAAATCTTATAAATTGTAGTATTTTTCTTGGTTTCTCCACCGTAACTGAAGTAGTAAAAGAGCTAGTAAGAGGAAGAAAATAAAATTGTGTTTTGGGGAGATGGAGGGTGAGTTGAGGTGTGGAAAGCAAACTGCAATTATTCTGATGATAACAATTTTAGTGTTGGGCATGTTTGCAGAGCAAGCTCAAGGAGGTTGGTGGTGTGTGACCAAATGTTTTCTTAATTGTAATAACTTTGCTCACAATTGTGTACGTTGGTGCAAGGATAAGTGTAAAAGAGCATTATCTGTCGATGAGGTCAATACCAACTATACATGTCAGTCTCAGTGTGCTTTATCTGATTGCTCTAATATCAGTACTGCTAAAAATCCTCGTGAGTTTTTGATATTTTTACACAGTTAATTTTTATTTAAAACTAGATATTACTTTTAAAAAATCCAAGTTGGTTTAACTTAATTTTTTGTGAATTTTGTTTTAATGCAGGTCCGGAAGAGGAGAAAATATGCTTGAATTCTTGCTATGGTAAGTGCAACAAACAATACTAGATTATAGTGTAATTGTATAAATTAATCTGGAAGTATAAGTAGAAATGCAAGGAAAGACTTAGTTTAGTTGATGATAATGTTCCTATAATGTACTTTCTGGGTTATAAAATAGTTGGAGTCTATAATTTATTGATATGAAGTTTATCTCATTTTCGGATTTCATGTAAGTGGTTTTTTCTGAATAAGCGTTGGAAATTTTCAAATTTATTGAGGCATTTGCTTGCAACAAAAAAAATGAGGCATTTGGACTTGGCCACTATGGAAAGGGGTGGCTCGCATGGTAGAAGGAAATTCTGAATGGGTGTAATGCCCATTCAAATTTTTATAGACTGATGCATCCAGCTCCAAGAGATGACATGATTCCACATATTTTCATTTAATTTAATTAGGTGCCGATCAACCCATCTTAAACACATCCAACCAATTTCAGTCACTATCTCTATTTGTCTTTCACACTATTACATTTCATATCTACAGTCAATTCGAAGGTTTTTTTTTTTGGTCGCGGTTTTGGGGAATAAAGAATAATCTCCGGGGAATAAATTTTCTAGGGAATCCATGTTTTATTTTATATTCTCCGGAGAATATTTTATTTTAGTCCAAAAAGTCACTTGATCAGACATTGCCCCTTAATCTTCATGCTCTTTATCACCTTCACCATAACAACTTCCCACCACCACCGTTCGACCACGATTGCCACCTTTTCTCTTTCACCACAATCCAACAAGTGATTCCTTATTTCTCAAGCTTATACACTATCATTGTGGCAAGACCCTAATGTGGCTAAAACAAATTCATGTTTTTAAATAAAAAGACCATTCAATATTTCTGGAGAAGTATCAACCGCAGACAACTTATTATTCGTAACTTTAAAGTACATCAGTCCTCGAATCTCGATAAGTATCTCGACACTCATCTATTCATCGGAGCAAATAAAAGAAAAGTTTTTGCGTCCCTTACTACTCAGATCCAAAATAAACTTTCTAAATGGCAATCATCTCTCCTCTCTCCTGTTGGCCGCTCTGTTGTGATCAACACAATAGCAGCGGTTGTTCCCCGATACCAAATGCAATGCTTCGTCATCCCTAAAGGTATAAGCAATAGCATTGAAGTTCTTCAAAGAGCTTTCTGGTGGGGAAAAACCCGTTCCATTCATACGATTAACTGGTCTGCTACCTGTCTTCCTAAAAAGCTTGGTGGTCTAGGATTTCGTTTTCCGTATCTTGATAACCAAGCCTTTCTTAGTAAACTGATCTGGCGCCTTCTTAAAGATCCTGGCTCCCCGTGGGCGGAGATTCTCAAAGCGAAGTACTTCACCAAAGAGCATAAACCAAAAGCGGCAAAAAATCATCACACGTGGCTCTGGAAATCCCTCTACAAACAGATTGATAAAGTGACCAAACTAACCTTTTGGGATATTAACAAAGGTACGAATATTAGTATCTGGCATGACTATTGGATCCCTAATCACCCACCTCCCATTAGTAATATCACTAATAGTACTCTCACTGTAGTTTCTCAGCTGATTAGTAATAATACGTGGAACATGACTATTTTATCTCAATGCTTTAACAGTGATATTTGTAATTCTATCTTGAGCATTAATTTACAGGCACAGATGGAGGATGTACCCAGATGGTCACTTACAAAATCAGGTAAATTCTCTATTAAATCTATGTATTACTATCTTCGTACTGAACACCATCCAATCGAACAAAAGAAATGGGTCTTCATCTGGAATATGCATATACAGCCTAAAATCAAACTATTCCTCTGGAAATGTTGTACTAACAGCCTACCGGTAAGAGAGAAAATTGGTAAGTATGTGGGAAATAATTTTAACTGTGTATTTTGTCAGGAACACGAAACGATGATTCATATCCTACTACATTGTGACTTGGCGAGGAGAATCTGGTTCCATTTTAATATACTTTCTATCAATATTACTAACCTCCTGGACTGGATTATATCCCGGAAAGATCTTGATGAACAAATAAGTAGTCTTTTTGCTCATACTCTTTGGCAGATTTGGAAAGCAAGGTGCGATAAATGCTTCTCCAATACTCAGATTGTACCCATGAAGATCATTGATCAGATCAAATGTTCTACTTTTGCGTCAAATCCCCAGAACATCAATAGGAAGATTGACAGAACTATCTTATGGTCGCCACCGAAACCGCCTTATATTAAGATTAATGTGGATGCCTCTTTTTTGACTGAACAGGAATTAGTAGGTATTGGTTGCATTATGCATGATGACAAAGCAAATTTCATTGCGGCAATGGCCTGCAACGTTCGAGGACAAAATGCGGAAGAATGTGAGTGTTGGGCGATCATTAAAGCTCTCCAATGGGCCATGAAAAAGAATATTTCGTACCTACATATAGAAAGTGACAATAGTAATATGGTTCAGCTCCTCAACAACGAGCCCTCAGCTATATCCTGGCAAACAAGCAAAATCATAGATACAGTACATCAGCTCGAAGCAAATTTCTTCAAAGTTCTCTACACCCACATTCACAGAGAAGGTAACCACAAAGCGGACCAATTAGCCAAATGGAGTCGTATGCACGTGGGATCCTGGGTGTGGCTGTCTCTGTCTGATCTTCCAGTCTCTTTGTACCATTGTTGCTCTTAGGCTCTGTTGTTAGTTCGGCTTTTACTTCAACAAAAAAAAAATCAACCGCAGACAACTTGGTGCTTGTTTTTGGCATTTCTTTACTTAACCTAAGGCTAAGGGCATTTCTTTTCTAGGGTATCAATTTAGGGTTTTTTGCTTTTTGGTATTGGTTTGTTAAAATTAGTGAAAACTTCCCTAAGTTCATTAAAATATTCGAATTTGTGATATTATGGCTAATGTGTTTGAAGACGAGACGAAGTATACAACGTTAATTCAGGAGTACCTTCATGATGTTGAATAACAAGAGATGGTAAGTCTATTTATAACTTATATGGGAATTAGGGTTTTACTAGCTTTCAATTTAAATTCAGTTTAGGGTTTTCTTTGAAGTTCAAGTAAGTTTGATTCGTAATGGCTTGTCAAACTCTTTTAATTATGAAGGAAGCTGATAGAGAGACAGAGAGATAGAGAGATAGAGAGAGAGAGAGAGAGAGAGAGAGAGAGAGAGAGAGAGAGAGAGAGAGAGAGAGAGAGAGAGAGAGAGAGAGAGAGAGATAGAGATAGGGAGAGATAGAGATAGGGAGAGAGAGAAGATGAAGATTAGGGGGCAATATTTGATCAAGTCAATTTTTGGACTAAAAAAAATTATGCTCCTAAGTCAATATTTATTGACCTAAAATCTTTATTCCCCGGAGAATTCTGTTTATTCCCCAAAGTCGCGGCCTTTTTTTTTAGTACTTTGTTATACAAATTATTTAGGAAATTCAGAGTCGATTTCTTTTGGCATTATCAATTATATACATCAATATTGGTCAAGGTATATATACTTTTAATCGGGATAGTTATTAAAGACTTCACAGTGTCTTGAAGGTATAGTTCCAGGCCCATCATGTACTAATGGTTTATACTAGAAGAGGGTGAATTACTATCTAAAAGAATCGATTTATCGAGCTTTGAAGTTTCGTATACAACAAAATTAGTTTCCCATTTCCCATTTCAAACTAGTAGCGATATTTTCCAACATACTTTAGTTTCCGTCATCAGTTGTCTGTAAACCTTGAAATCAACGATGAATTGATGTAGTCTCCTTTAATTAGCTTATGATGCTTTTATTGTTTTTCTCTACCTCATCTACCAACAAGACTATTTATGGTTAAACATGCAACTTAGGTTAGCAATTACTATCTAAAAAAATCAATATATTATCGAGCTTTGAAGTTTCGTGTACTCCAAAGTTATTTTCTCATTTTCCATTGCAAACAAGTAGCAATATTTTCCAACATACTTTGGTTTCTGTCGTCATTTATTTGTAGACCTTGAAATTAACGCTGAAGTGACAGAATATATTCAACTGAAAGAGAGAAGAAAAGCAAAACATAACCTCAATAGAGCGAGAGTTATAAAGAGATGAAGAGAGAGAGCGAGAGTCATGGAGAGAAGAAGAGAAAGCGAGAATTTGAGAGAAAAAGAGAGACCGATAGTTGTAGAGGGAAGAAGATGAAGGATGCGAGAGAGATAACCTGCTGCGAGAACAAGAGAGAAAGAGAAAGAGGGATGATTCAATTAGGGCATAACATTTTCGACGGCACACAAAAGTCGTCGAAAATAGAATTCACAGAAAATTTACACGAAATTATGGCGGAAAATGTTTCGCTCCAGGAATTTTTATTCTCTTCCGACGAAAAATGGTTTCTCACTAATGGAAAAAAAGTATTTTCGACATCGACCGAAAGCAAAGCTGTCGGAATTTTTTTTTTCAACAAAATTTAAGGTTGTCGGAAGAGAATATTTTCTTAAAATAGCCACGAAAAGTTTCTACGAAATCAAGGAGGAAATGTCGTCGCTAATACTAACTATTTTCGACAAAATTCCTACTTTTAACGAAATGTTGTTATTTTCGACGACTCTCAAATAGTCCATCGGAAGTAACACTATTTCCGACGACTTTCTAACATTCTGTCGGAAATAGTTTGTCACAAAAATACGAATTTTTCTAGTGAATGTCAAACGTTTGTGCATCTTCTGAAATGACTGTATCTTCTAACAATAACACCTTGTGTAAAGAAGATCTTTGACACCACAGGGCCTTCTACTGAACTTTCTTTTTCTCTGGCAGAACAAAGCTCCAGGTGTCAAACTTGCTATAGATCTCCCTCCTTTAAGGCTTAGGTAGTAAAGCTTACGCGAATCAACCTCTCTATTTGCCTTTATTTCATGACAAAGTTCTAAGTGCCTTGAAGACTCCTGGCGACCTCTCAAAAATCTATCTGGTTAGAGTAGGCTCACGCGATCACATTGCTCTTGGATGCACATCTCTATTGGCTTTATCAAAGGCCCATTCGCGCACATGCAGTGGCATGGCCAGAAATTTTTCTTTGTAAACATAAATATTTGTCAAGAAAAATTATTCTAAGATGGTGCAGGTTAAAAGTGGAACGAAAACCATACCATGTTTCCCAACCGACATTCTAAACCATAAACCATTAAAAGTACGTGGGTGTCAACCATAATTTCGAGGTACGCAATGTTACCGGCATCATAGACTCTCCTAGTTGGTACTACTATAGACACCTTTCCTCCTTTTATATGGGGACCCTATCACCATCTATATAATAAAACAAAAGGAAAAACGCTGACTGGGACAAGCATTTTTTTTTTTATAGAGGATATTGTCTAGAAACCCTTCCTAAAATTTAAAATATAGTGTTGCTTAGAAATAAAATAACTTATTTAAAAAAATAACTGTATCCTCCTTTGAAATAAAATAATTAATTTGGGGAAAAAATGATACAAAAGAAATTGCAACGGTTTTAAAAAAAGAAATCGAAATCTCTCTTTCTCTCTCTCTCTCAATAAAAGAAGGTTGGTGAGTTTGGGAAATAAGAAAAATATACGGGGAATAAAATATTAAAGGGTAAAAAACAAAAAAATGTTCCCTCAAATATACCCCACCTCCTCTATTCTATGCCGCCGGTGTAGTTACCGGCTGGAGAAAATCACCAGAATCTCATCTTTCTTTTCTCTCTTCTCCCTCTCTTCTTTCTCTCTCTTCTCTATCTCTGGTGAAGGGGTTGCCCCTTCGCCGGAGCTCGTCTGGCTTCAAAACCAGATCTCGGCTCCGGCGAAGGGGGTCCTCCCCTTCGCAGGAGATAGAGAGAGAAAGAAAGAGAAGAGAAAAAAGGGAAGAAAGAGAGAAGAAGAGTGTCGCCGGAGATGGTGGAGGTTTCGCTGGAATCTGTGGTGGAAGTAGCCGGAGTTGATGGTTGTAGTGGGAAAGGAAGAAGAGTGAAGAAGAAGCTGAAATATATAAGGGTTTGGGAGAAACAAAAAGTTCTAAATTTTTTTTGTTTCCATCCAAAACTTTGCACCACGATAATTTTCTAATTTTCCCAAATCGCCCACTTAAAATAACTAATTTAAGAAAAAAGGAAACAAAAGATAATAAACAATAAAGTAGAATATCAAAAAGTTATGGTATCCAGAATATAAAAATAATAAATATGGAAAGTCGGGTAGCACCGACAATTTCGTCACATTTGACTGAGACAACTGTTCGTGCTCGAAGGCACGCGATAAACCCTGGTCTATTATAAAGGCACCAACTCTGTTGAAATTACAAAATCATTAAATCACAAAATAAGCGCGTGCACCACAAAGTCACAACAAAACATCTGCTACAGGCATCTCATTATTCAATCATTTTTGTCACTTCTGAATACAACACACCTGTCTAAACACACCCCCAACCGCCTATGCTCAATTAAAATCATCTTTTTTTTGCCTCAAAATTGTGATTTATGGATATAAAAGTTTCATGGGGACTGGATCTTCAATCCTCCTTTTGCCACACAAGCAAGAAAATTACTTGATGAATATTCATCTGAATAATCAAATACGGGATGTTACATTGTCCAAGGTAAAATGTGTATTTTGTCAGCCACAATGAAGCCATATCTCTTTCTTTAATTGATTATCCCAAAACATACTAGGGCGGTTGGAGTAATACCGAGGGTGACATTGAGATAACAAAAAAACTTGACACATTTATTTTTCTATTGATTTTCATTACTAGGACTCTATTATTTGTGACATAGTTGAGGTGGATAACATACTATCCTCCTCCTTACCCTAACCGAGAAGGGTCTCCATTGTCATATGTTGTGAAAGGAAATTTTATCAATTAGCCATGTAGGAATAAGGAAGGAGAGTCGTCTACGTTCGTTACAACCCATCTCGAACATTATATCAATTAGAATTGATGAGGTAAAGAAGAGGGTCAACGTGAGAATCAAATAAAGGAAAAAGGAAGAGAGATGATCATGGGGAAATATGACGTGGCTTAACCTTTTAATTGTTTCGCCTTTTACCACATACGCGCATTTATGATGATTCAATCCATATAAAATGATGTTTATGGAAAAAATAAAAATACCCTATAAGATGACATTGTTCTTTTAGAGTCTCAATCCAAATAGTTAAAATAGTCATTTCAGGTTGTTTTAACCAGTAATAGGCTCGCAGTGGAGACTTATTTTATGTCAGACTAAAAAAGAGTCTAAAAATCATTTAGAGGCAAATGCACAAGTTAGATAAATTCATGGATTTAGAAAATGAAATAGTTCAACTGAATAAAAACAATTACAATAGGAGGAAGAGAGAGAGAGAGAAAAACAGAACATATAAAGACAATTTATACAATAGCAAGATGTAGACAATGACATTTTACCTGAATAAAGTTAGGGAATGATAAAACATTCTAGACATGTTTATTTACGATAAACACAAATTGTTTATCATGAAGCTATCAATTTTTCTTGATCTAAATAAATCAAATTCTAGTTACCCAAAAAATGATATAGGAACATTGATTAAAAAACTAAATTACGTAGAAATTAGTGTTTTATCATAGATATGATATATAAAAATACGAGTTATCAACAAAGAGATATTGCACCAAGTTAACAACAATTATGGTAAGAAAAAAAATTTGTTGAAAAAAAAATTATGATAATTAATTAAGAAATGATGAAAATTAAAAAACAATTGCTTTCTACAGTAGGTATTTATATCTAATGCCAACCCTCGAGAAGGTAATCCATTTGTATCAACTATAATTTGCCACAACTTGAATTCATGCACTACATCAAACGAATTAAGAACAAGAAGAGAGCGAGAGAAAGAGAGAGAGAGATTTAAAATAATAAAATTTAATCTATGTACAAATGACCAAAATATAAATTACAAATTTGAAACCAAAAATCAATTTGCAGTAAGAAAATTAGAGACACTAACATGGATGATGTTATTTTCTTCAAATAGTTGTGGTTAAAGAATATAGTAACAATCAAATGTGAATTTCTTTAGAAGAAAATAGTACAAAGAAAAAACAGACACTGCAATAAAAATGACAAAAGAATACCATATTTTGATCTTCGTATATACTTTTGTTCAGAAATGCTTGGTAACCCAGCTCTTGGGCCCAGTTGGTTGACCAGTACATGTGGAAGGTATCTCTTATGCTAAGTAATAGCTCTAGGTTTGATCTGGACCGTTCAAAATGAACGGACCAGATTAGATGCCATTTTTATTTTAATTGTACTCTAACAACATTTTTCTTTTTTCTTTAAATTGTACTCAGTTAGGACTTCGGTGTTCTCTTTTTCATACCTCACTCTTTCGTTAATCTATTGTGTACTCAGTTAGGTGTTCTCTTTCCTGTTTAAATTGTACTCAGTTAGGTGTTCTCTTCTAGTAAATAAAGTGTTTGTTCTCGTTTCTTGTTTAAAATATCAATAATACTCTACCATACCATCTGTATTAAAAACCATAATTTGGTTTGCTTTCGCAATCGGCACACTATCAAATTGTTGGACAAATAAAGAAACAAAAATTATTTGGCAATAAATAAAGATATATTTCACCAAAACATTTTTAAACAAAAAAGAGGAAACCTCTCAAAACATAATAACAAATTTAAATAGTCTGGTTGTAGATTTAAAGAGTTTTGGTAGCGGTAGAAGTAGTAGCAGTAGATGTTATTTTTTTCCTACTCTTTCGTATCGTCGGTTTCAACCTATTTTTCTGTTTACGTCCTTTCCTAGAAGTTACTTTCGGGTCAAGTATGTGATCATTTGCACCATTTTCTTCAGTTGTCTTCTTCAAACCACTTGACATACACATCGAATACATTTTAATCTAATTGTCCGCCCATTGAGAAATTTCAAGAAAATAATCTTCATTTTCTGACGCCAAGTCAGCCACTTCTTTAAGTTTGCGAGACAACATATTTTATCACACTTGTTATGTAGTCTCAGTTTGTCCGTTGTATCCAACTGTCATTTTTGTGTGACATCTTCTCACATCCTTCCTCCACCTCCTGAGGATGCAATTGTTAGGTAACATTGTGATGTTATTTTGGAGTAACACAAAAAGAGCATGTTTACAAAGTATCCTCTTAAACTCAAACAAGTGACAAGTACATTCAACAATAGATTCGTACGTCATCAGCAACATAGTAAAAGTAACCATCTTGGTACGCTCTCCTACTATAACATCCTCTTGTATGTCGTAAACCACTCCTATGTCTGTCTCACGAACTGAAATCAAACGACAATATAATTGTCCGGTTAACTCGGATTGAAATTCTTGAAACTTTGATATAGTATAGGCACCTTGAATCTGTTTCTCCATCATGAATCTAGTGGTACATGGGATCATCTGTGACAAAGACTTAAAATCTTCCGAAGTCTCATTTTCTCTTTCTTCCTCAAAGCATTCTCACATTGTTCTACAAATTGTTTACAATTCACACAAAACGATCACACAGATCAAATGATTCCAGTAACCATTGCACACAGGTTCTGGACATCTTCATCTTCAACAAGAGAAGCCTGATGCTTAGCTTTCTTTCTCTTGTTGATCTTGTCATTTTTAGAACGACAATATTTGGCAAGATGTCCCTTCTTGCCACAGTTAAAGCAGTTGTCGTCGAAACTCTTCTTCGTCGGCTTTCCTGAGCCTACTTCACGGACCGAGCGTTTCCGCTTTAGTTTTGGTCCCCCTTCGATGACGTTTACTTTTGGAGCATTTGAAGACTTCTCTGTCTTCTTCTCTGCAGTAAGACTATCCTCTTCTATTCGAAGTTTGAGGATGAGTTCTTCAAGGCTCATATCTTTATTTTTATGACGAAGGTAATTCTTGAAGTCTTTCCAACCCGGAGACAATTTTTCAATCATTGCTCTGACTTGAAAGGCTTCATTTGTTACCAATGATTCAGCCTTTAATTCCTGAAGAATTATTTAGAATTCTTGAACTTGGGTTATGACTGGTTTAGAGTCGACCATTTTAAAGTCCAGAAACCTTCCAACGATAAATTTCTTCACTCCTGCAGTTTCGGCTTTATATTTATTGTGTAGTGTGTTCCACAATTCTTTTGCACTATCAATAACACAATACACATTATAAAGCCCATCATCCAACGAATTCAGAATGTAATTCTTACATAAAAAATTACTATGCTTCCAGGCCTCTACGGCCGAAGTATGTTGGATATCTCCGTCTTCTCGAAGGACTGGTTGGTCTTCAGTCAGATATTTTACTAACCCTAAAGTGGTTAGATAAAACATCATCTTCTGTGCCCATCGCTTAAAATCGATGCCCTTAAACTTCTCTGGTTTTTCGGCATGGGCAGACCCAACACTTTTCATTGTGGCTTCACCAATTGTTGTCATCTCTATTTCTTGTCTCTCTGACAAAGAAAATTAATTCAGTATACCGAAGTAAAAGGAATTGTCTTAAGATTGTTGGATTCGGTGTACCGATTCAACGAGTTGACTCAGCGAGTCTATAACCGAGTCACTGGTGAAACTGGTTACTACTTTGATTTTATTTGTAAATCAATCAAAAACACTTTCTTTCCAAATTAATGGAGAAAAACTAAGGAATAGAATAACTCAATATCTTTCGTATTTCTAACCGATAATGTCTATTATCCAGAACAGATGATTCGTAGTCGAATCTCACTATCGATTTAAGATCGGAAAGAGGAATTGTATTCCTTCTGTGTTTACTGATTACTTAAAAATCAACACACTTCTGATTTTAAAAAATCAGAATGTCTTTGATTAAGAAATCAGATAGATTAAAAAGAAAAAGAAAAATCAGAGGATAAGAAGAAGAAGAAGAATTTTTAATCGAGGCGAGGTATTCCTCTTTCCTTAAGACAATTGACGCCCTGTATAGTACCAAACAGTTACCGGCGTTTGTCTCCCAGGATACAACGATTAACCTTTCGATTCAATGGTACTTCGAATCAGAAAGCAGTCGAACTTGAAAATATACTAACCTCTGACTTATGCAAATGGACCAAACTTCTTGCTTATGAAACTCCTTGAAAACTCTGTTAAATCTTTCTCTTAGATACTCTAATATGATCTTCTAACAATGTTTGACCCTCTGGAAAAAACGGATTGAGATTTGGAGTTGATTTGGGTCCTATAAATAGGTATCGAATAGACACATGCATTTGGGACATTCCTGTTGGTTAGGGGACACATCTGTTGAGAACTAAAAGTGACGCATCACTTCATTCCCTACAGTTTGTGTCAGTTGAGATTTGAGCCGTCAGATTGCGCTCAAAATCTCGGGAGGAACGCTTTCCGTTACATCTAGGGACTTATACCGAAACTAGCCCACAATCTAAAGGAGATGAGCCGTTGGATTGAGGTTCGGGAGATGTACCGCTCCGTGCCCGACAAGGGTTTAACCAGATCCGTTGGATCTTGCGCATTTGCGCGAAGCGAATGCTTGCCATCAGATCTGGCCGTGTTCCCTTTGCGTAAATGGTCCCCAAACAAACTTTTCCTTATTGCGACTTAGTCCCTAAATCAACCAAACATCGATCAAACTTTAGACTTGAATATCTCATTCATCCGGAATCGGATTTGAGTGATTCTTGGCTCCAAACTTAAGAGCTAGACGAGACGAACGCAATGGTGTGCTTCGTTTCTGAGTTTGACGACTGTAACCGATCCAAAATCGGGTCCGATTCCAACAAGTTTCATATGATAGAATAGCATCATAGGATTGTATTTGGCTTTCACTTTTTATATTTAAGATGGTGCTTGTTTTCCCTATAGGAACCCACTTTGGTGTGGATCTAACAGACAAGAAGGCAGAAGTGAAAAGCATAATTGAAGATGTGATAAACAATATGACAGCCGACGAGGAGGATGTAGAGGACGGTAACGAAGGCGATGATGATGCTCGTGAGAATTCAGAAGACAAATCCGGCAAGGATAACGATTCGTAGATCTATGAACTCATAGATGTAACTTGTAACATTAGGTAGTGAATGACACACCCTTCTAGCCTTCTTTTGAGAAGGGGGGAAAGACATAAATGGGGAGGAGAGTAAGTTTGTTTATTACCGTTACAGGATTGCCAATTGTTTTTTTCTTTTACTTTTACCCTTGATTTTCTTTCTAATTTAATACTAGTTTGTTTGTACAATGCAAGTGTATTTTGTTTTTTTTATGCTTAGGTTTTACCTTTACTTTTCTTTATTGACTGTTGAATAGTCTATTCTTCGACATGTAGTGAGCAGAAACTTGTCATATACTGCGGCAACTAAGGCTGGAATTGGACTAAAATTTGTAGCATTAGTTAGTGAGTGACACTCCTTGAGTAGCGTTCCTTTCAAAAGCTTCGAACAATCATATGCTTAAAATTAGGTTTTGTTAAGTATAGTTTTACTAAATCGTACTATCACAAAAATAACAAGCACATTTCACTTTTGTTGAACAAAAAGCAGAAAGAACACGGTGGTTTTGTAGTTTTCTTATATAATTTATGACAAATGCTAAACGAAGTTGTATAAATGCTTCACAAAGCTATTTGCTAGACACAACCATTTCTTTTATATTAAATTGCTAAACAACACCACAATTAGTTTATTGGTTTTATCTAGCAAAGTATTATTTTGAATCTTAAATCGCTAAATACAACTATGTTTTAACTCCCCAAAATTATTTACTAGACACAACCTTTTTTTCTATTAAATTATTAAACAAAAATGGAATTTATTTTATTAGTGTTATTTAGCAAATATTGTATTGAGAATCTAAAAAACAAATATTACTATAATTTAGACCCGATATATAATAAATATAAAATAATCAAATGGCTATATGACTTTTTTTTTTTTGGTGAAGAGAGTACTATGACTTAGTCTTAATAGTGTATGATTTTATGTATAAACCAAACTTCTAATCTATAAACCAAGCTTGACTAAGTCCTTCATCAAAAAAAAAAGCTTGACTAAGTCATAGTACTCTCTTCACCAAAAAAAAAATCATATAGCCGTTTGATTTAATGAAATATACACTATTAAGGTTTAAATGACTAAGTCATAGTAGTTAGGATTATTTTCTAAAAAAAAAGTTTTGTATAGAATAGAGTTTTGTATAGAATAGACTATTAAGCCGTTTGATTTAATGAAATATACACTATTAAGGTTTAAATGACTCAGTCATAGCCGTTTGATTTTTTTTCTTGTAGTGTTGGTTTTTAGCAATTTAAGACAATATTCAATTAATTTTTTTAGTTAATTTTGTGTAATAATTTCTTTAGAGTTTTGTATAGAATAGAGGAGAGATTCTGTTATACTTGATTGTTCGTGTTGGTTAGCAATTTAGGACACTATTTTAATTAGTTGTATTTAGTTACTTTTGTCTAATAGTTGTCCTTAGCAAAATTGAAGTTGTCTATAGTAGCATCCTTATTTATTGAGTGGGACGACTCTAATAAATCCTTTTTGACTTCCTAAGCAGGAAAAAATCGGAGACTAGTCGGAAGTAGGCGCTATTAAACCGGTAGGCGCCACTCTACCGATGCGCCTCACAAAGTGGTCGCTAGTTGGTTTGAAAACCGAGTCAGTCGGGGACTATCTAGCTGATTAGGCCGAGTTGGGCTAAGAGGCTAGTCGCCGACTAACTCGGGCCAATAAAAACAGATTTTCTTTTTTAGCCAACCCGTGTTTCTAACTAGGGTTTTATCCCTTTTCACCATCCTCTCAAAGAAGAGCTTCCAAGAGTAAAAGCAACCATCTCTCTCTAGATTTCTCTCTAGATCGATTTCTCTCAAGTACCGACTGGATTGAAGCTCACTCAACTCTATGTCTCTCTCTAGCTAGATCGGTGTCTCTCTAGATCTGGTTTCACTCTCTAGATCGGGGTTCTCTCTCTAGAACTTCTAAGTTCAACACAACTTGGTAATCTTCCTCTTTCTCTCTAGATCGGGTTGGTGAAGGGTTCTGCTTCCCGATTGCGTGGGAAGGTGTGGTTCTCGGGTGGACGGTTTGTAGAGATTGGTTTGTTTGGATGTGTTAGATAGGTTAGATATGGTGTATATAACTGACCTGGTTCGTGGTGGTAATGGGTTCGGGGTATGGGAGTATCGGTTTGTCGGGAGTGGGTTATTTGGTTGCGGATGGGTGGCTCGAACGGGGATTCGATTAGCGCCAAATTAGGGTTTTGTTTGTCGGTCAAAGGGTGATGAGTGTGTGTTGTTGGACCACCTCGAGTGGGGTTTATGGGTTGTGCGAAGAGAATAAGTGTTGTGGTCGGGTGGCTCAGTTCGGTGGTGGTGTATGGATGGCAAAGAGGAGTGCTCGTGTATGCGATATGTTGGATGGTGATTGACGATAATGGACGATGGGGTTGAGGTGGTAGAAAGAGGTTGTTTGTGACACATACCTTCGATTTGCATTGATAATTTGTTGATTGAATCATTGATTTGATCAAAACAGTGATCGAAATGGTCAAATTTTTCGGTATTTTCTTTTTTGTATTCATCGAATCCTTCTTCCAACTTCTTTGCTGAAGACAACCTTTCCTTGACGTTGTCCCATTCAGATGCAAAAGTTGAAACTTTCTCCTTTTTGGTGTAGCGGGAATAGTAATGTTTACCATTGTAAACGATTTAAAAAAAAAAATACGGCTCTGATACCACTTGATGTAGAACTCAACAGAAATATTAGTAGCCGATAAAAGTAAATAAAGAACAAATAAGAACGGAAAATAATAATGAAATAACTCTAAATAATTGAAGACTTTATTAAGTTTGATTGGGGTTCCTCTTCAGCATGAAAATAAAAGACAGACTGGACCTCCTTTTATAAGGTATCATATTTTTCTAGATAGACTCAAACTAGATTTCCTAAATATTGAAAAGACTGAAATACGACAACTTCCTAAATAGATAAACTCACAACAGACTTTCCTAATTAATGGAAATACTGAAATAATGTAACTTCCTAAACCTGGATTCATACGAATCATATACTAAAACGGTGACTTTCCTAACTCTAATCAACATGGCCGATTGGCCTATGTGGTCGTTAGGCCCACAGCAAAAGCGTCCACGCCGGGTGCCCCTGCATCAGAGCAACTCCGTGAGAAAAGTTTTCCTTTTCTCCACTGACATAGCTAAAAAGCTATTAGCTTCATAGGGATCGTGCACCAAGTAGTCAAGTGCTTCACCAATTCCCCTCTTATCAAAGTCCGGTACATTGTTTAATTCATAATATAACTGTTCCACATTGACATCGATACCAGCGAATACTGCTTCATAATGTAGTTCTACTCTCCTCCACTTGGGAACCTTATTCAAATCAAAATCATCATATAACTGTTCCACATTGACATTGATACCAGCAGATTCTAGTTCTTCTCTCCACTTGGGTAGCTAAAAAAGATACTACATTAGAGTCACGAGACACATTCTGATGAATATAATATACTCAAGTAACCCCACACCAACGGCTTAAACTCATTATCACTTATTCGATTTGAGCAATGACAAGAAATGGCACAATCCAATTAAATAAACAAGAACCAAATAACAGTGTTAACACACAATTTCTAAATGGAGTTACTCTCTCTTAGAGATCCAAAGCAATTCTTAACTAAGGTAGTGCAGCATATACTATGTGGGTCTGCACATGAAGTGGCCATTTGTAAGCTTCAAAGCTTATATCCTAATAACCTAGGCCATATTAAAGTCCGAATATAACGTTTTATGATTTATTATATGGGAAGATGCATTAGGAACTAAAACAGTTGAGAGACATTCTAGAATTTGTCACTCTCCCAATATTGTCTTGATCATCTCGAGAAACTAATAGACCAAGATCCTCGCTTGCGTGCTTATTTTATATCTGGGATTGGGTGTCTTAACTTTATTTTAAACACATACAATTTGGTCATAGACTTTTTTTTTAATCCGGTCATAGACTTTCTTAAAACACAAAGATAAAACTCCAACCTGAACAGAGGGTCTGAACGTTACACACCCCACTACCGGCAAACCGCTAGCTGCAGCAGCATCAACTCCACTTACACTAAAGACGGACTGCAAAAATACAGTGAGACGAGTCTAAAATGAAAAGAGAAGTTTGGGAGAACATATTAACCGACAAAATTAGCTAATAGATAAAGATGACTAAAATGCATGCTTGGGAATCCGACAAAAAATGTTAAGTTTGTGTTCATCCAAGTCAAAACCAATTGGTTGTTCGAGTGCCCATTCCCAATGTTGGAATATTCTCACAAAAGCATAATGGTTAAAGTCTTGTTAAAAACCTCAAAACCGTCTTAGGACCATACTTAACCAAAAGCCTCTTATAAATCTAAAATGCAGATGAAAGAAATATATTACCACAAGTTAAAACTTCAACCTCTTTGGAGGATTCGCCGGATTCAAACGTTATAGAACCCACAACCGGCTGATTGTAATATGCACCACCGACTGTTGAATAACTCGTAGTTGCTGCAGGTAGACTCCTTTCTATTGATTTCCGCCCAAGAATCTAAAGAAATACAAATTGCAACTTAAAACAAGTCTATGAAATTTCCATCGTCGTAATCATCAAAAGCAATCTAAAGTAAGAAAAAGATATTGTCAGTAAAGTTTACCGCCAAAGAAGTAAATCCTGATGAAAGAACCTTTTGTCTCATAAGACCAAACAACATCTTTCCTTCTCCTTCTTGATCGCCGCCCTGAACAACAATCAACATATAAAACGAAAACTTATTTGATGTTCCAGAGAGAGTCAACTTTGTGCATTGATATCATGAACTATTTGAAAACCGTCTAATGAGTGTATATTGAAATCAAAAGTAACCTAAATAAACAAAAATCAAATGAGTTATGTATTGAAATCAAACCTAAACTCAATAACCTAGGTGAAATCATATTAAACAATAACCAATTAATAAGTGCTCTTGAGATCAAATTAAAAAAAAACTTTAAACGTAACTAACAATAAAACTTTATGCAAAAAAAAAATAACTAACAATGTATCTGTTGAGTGCTTAGGGTTTATAGGTCCGAGGGAGCAAACCCCTTACTTAAACTTCTCCACTGAGGTAACGTGTGAAAGGTTATTGATCAATCTTAAAATGAAGTATTGGATCAAGATTACACAATAATCCGAAATCTTAAAAACCCCTACAAATCTCAAGGACTGGACCGGACCGGAAAAACCACTGAGGTAACGGGTTTTAGGCAAGGTAATTTTAGGTTTTGACCGGACTGGACTGGACCGGAAATTCAATCGGGCATTATGTTGTGGAGCCCGGACCGCCCGAGCCCGATGAAATTGGCCCGCGGGCAAGCCTGACCGGACCAATTGCCACCCCTAGCCCCCAGCCGTGGAGAGGGGGCAAAGGTCAATCTCTTTTAACCACAACCATCTGTTGGCACCCGTTGAAACTGTTGTATACTGATCTACCCATCTAAAATTCTAAGCAAAGGTTCAGACTCGGACCAGTCTGACAGGTTTCGGACTGGTCCGAGATAAGTCCCTGATTAGGGTCCAGTATTTTTAATGGTGGTGTTGGATCAAGGTTCTTTCTCTCTTTAACTCAACTTCATATACATCAAGGTTGGTTTGAAATCAAAGTTCTTCACATAATAAAGTGTTGATTATGATTAAAAACGAGAAGAGATGAAGAAGAACAAGAGAAAACAAAAACAAAAAATGGTGGGGGGAGGGGGGCACCCAGTCCGTGCCGGGACCTACAAAGGTCGGGGGCTAACAACACTTTTAGCAAGTGTTATTAGTTGCTCCCTATAGCAAAAACCCTAAAAGCTCTTACTGATGAAGGTAAGTTTCGGATTGCATCCAGCCCTAGTCCTAGGCCCCTCTTTAGTTCTTGGACTGATCAGTCTAGGGCCTCTCTTTGTCACTCGGACTGACCAGTCCGAAACCTCTATTTGGCTCTCAGACTGGTCAGTCCGAAAAGGGCATGAATAGATGTTGGATTATGCTGGAAAAATCGGAAAGCGAGACTAGGCAACCAACTGGGGACTAGCGACCAGTCGGATTTCATCGGGACCAGTCGGATTTCATCAGATATTAAAATTATATAAATATATTATATAATAAATATATATATATATAATTATACATGTATAACATTCAATTTTAGTGTTGAAAATAATAAATTGGAGATGATACTTACAACTAAATAAAAAAAAAAATAAGTTAGTATAAACATAATCTAAGAAAATAACTAACAAAGAACATGAACCCATTAATGAACTATACAACTAAATAAAAAAATCAATGAGTATAAACATAAGCTAAGCAACTAGAGTATTAGAAGAGGAAGAGGAAGAGGAAGAAAGATTACCAAGTTGTGTTGAACTTAGAAGTTCTAGAGAGAGAACCCCGATCTAGAGAGTGAAACCAGATCTAGAGAGACACACCGATCTAGCTAGAGAGAGACATAGAGTTGAGTGAGCTTCAATCCAGTTGGTACTTGAGAGAAATCGATCTAGAGAGAAATCTAGAGAGAGAGAAATCTAGAGAGAGATGGTTGCTTTTACTCTTGGAAGCTGTTGTTTGAGAGGATGGTGAAAAGGGATAAAACCCTAGTTAGAAACACGGGTTGGCGAAAAAAGAAAATCTGTTTTTACTGGCCCGAGTTAGTCGGCGACTAGCCTCTTAGCCCAACTCGGCCGAATCGGCTAGATAGTCCCCGACTGACTCGATTTTCAAACCAACTAGCGACCACTTTGTGAGGCGCATCGGTAGAGTGGCGCCTACCGGTTTAATAGCGCCTACTCCCGACTAGTCTCCGATTTTTTTCCTGCTTAGGAAGTCAAAAAGGATTTATTAGAGTCGTCCCACTCAATAAATAAGGATGCTACTATAGACAACTTCAATTTTGCTAAGGACAACTATTAGACAAAAGTAACTAAATACAACTAATTAAAATAGTGTCCTAAATTGCTAACCAACACGAACAATCAAGTATAACAGAATCTCTCCTCTATTCTATACAAAACTCTAAAGAAATTATTACACAAAATTAACTAAAAAAATTAATTGAATATTGTCTTAAATTGCTAAAAACCAACACTACAAGAAAAAAAATCAAACGGCTATGACTTAGTCATTTAAACCTTAATAGTTTATATTTTCATTAAATCAAACGGCTATATGATTTTTTTTGTTGGTGAAGAGAGTACTATGACTTAGTCATGCTTGGTTTATAGATTAGAAGTTTGGTTTATACATAAAATCATACACTATTAAGACTAAGTCATAGTACTCTCTTCACCAAAAAAAAGTCATATAGCCATTTGATTTATTTTATATTTATTATATATCGGGTCTAAATTATAGTAATATTTGTTTTTTAGATTCTCAATACAATATTTGCTAAATAACACTAATAAAATAAATTCCATTTTTGTTTAATAATTTAATAGAAAAAAGGTTGTGTCTAGTAAATAATTTTGGGGAGTTAAAACATAGTTGTATTTAGCGATTTAAGATTCAAAATAATACTTTGCTAGATAAAACCAATAAACTAATTGTGGTGTTGTTTAGCAATTTAATATAAAAGAAATGATTGTGTCTAGCAAATAGCTTTGTGAAGCTCTCTTAACAAAAAAAAAATAGCTTTGTGAAGCATTTATACAACTTCGTTTAGCATTTGTCATAAATTATATAGGAAAACTACAAAACCACCGTGTTCTTTCTGCTTTTTGTTCAACAAAAGTGAAATGTGCTTGTTATTTTTGTGATAGTACGATTTAGTAAAACTATACTTAACAAAACCTAATTTTAAGCATATGATTGTTCAAAGCTTTTGAAAAGAACGCTACTCAAGGGGTGTCACTCACTAACTAATGCTACAAATTTTAGTCCAATTCCAGCCTTAGTTGCCGCAGTATATGAGAAGTTTCTGCTCACTACATGTCGAAGAATAGACTATTCAACAGTCAATAAAGAAAAGTAAAGGTAAAACGTAAGCATAAAAAAAAACAAAATACACTTGCATTGTACAAACAAACTAGTATTAAATTAGAAAGAAAATCAAGGGTAAAAGTAAAAGAAAAAACAATTGGCAATCTTGTAACGGTAATAAACAAACTTACTCTCCTCCCCATTTATGTCTTTCCCCCCTTCTCAAAAGAAGGCTACAAGGGTGTGTCATTCACTACCTAATGTTACAAGTTACATCTATGAGTTCATAGATCTACGAATCGTTATCCTTGCCGGATTTGTCTTCTGAATTCTCACGAGCATCATCATCGCCTTCGTTACCGTCCTTTACATCCTCCTCGTCGTCTGTTATATTGTTTATCACATCTTCAATTATGCTTTTCACTTCTGCCTTCTTGTCTGTTAGATCCACACCAAAGTGGGTTCCTATAGGGAAAACAAGTACCATCTTAAATATAAAAAGTGAAAGCCAAATACAATCCTATAATGCTATTCTATCATATGAAACTTGTTGGAATCGGAGTCGATTTTGGATCGGTTACAGTCGTCAAACTCAGAAACGAAACACACCATTGCGTTCGTCTCGTCGAGCTCTTAAGTTTAGAGCCAAGAATCACTCAAATCCGATTCCGGATGAATGAGATATTCAAGTCTAAAGTTTGATCGATCTTTGGTTGATTTAGGGACTAAGTCACAATAAGGAAAAGTTTGTTTGGGGACCATTTACGCAAAGCGAACACGGCCAGATCTGATGGCAGGCATTCGCTTCGCGCAAATGCGCAAGATCCAACGGATCTGGTTAAACCCTTGTCGGGCACGGAGCGGGACATCTCCCGAACCTCAATCCAACGGCTCATCTCCTTTAGATTGTGGGCTAGTTTCGGTATAAGTCCCTAGATGTAACGGAAAGCGTTCCTCCCGAGATTTTGAGCGCGATCTGACGGCTCAAATCTCAACTGACACAAACTGTAGGGAATGAAGTGATGCGTCACTTTTAGTTCTCAACAGATGGGTCCCCTAACCAACAGGAAGGTCCCAAATGCATGTGTCTATTCGGTACCTATTTATAGGACCCAAATCAACTCCAAATCTCAATCCGTTTTTTCCAGAGGGTCAAAATTGTTAGAAGATCATATTAGAGTATCTAAGAGAAAGATTTAACAGAGTTTTCAAGGAGTTTAATAAGCAAGAAGTTTGGTCCATTTGCATAAGTCAGAGGTTAGTATACTTTCAAGTTCGACTGCTTTTTCCATTAATTTGGAAAGAAAGTGTTTTTGATTGATTTACAAATAAAATCAAAGTAGTAACCAGTTTCACCAGTGACTCGGTTATAGACTCGCTGAGTCAACTCGTTGAATCGGTACACCGAATCCAACAATCTTAAGACAATTCCTTTTACTTCGGTATACTGAATTAATTTTCTTTGTCAGAGAGACAAGAAATAGAGATGACAACAACTGGTGAAGCCACAATGAAAAGTGTTGGTTCTGCCCATGCCGAAAAACCAGAGAAGTTTAAGGGCATCGATTTTAAGCGATGGGCACAGAAGATGATGTTTTATCTAACCACTTTAGGGTTAGTAAAATATCTGACTGAAGACCAACCAGTCCTTCGAGAAGACGAAGATATCCAACATACTTCGGCCGTAGAGGCCTGGAAGCATAGTAATTTTTTATGTAAGAATTAAATTCTGAATTCGTTGGATGATGGGCTTTATAATGTGTATTGTGTTATTGATAGTGCAAAAGAATTGTGGAACACACTACACAAATGAAGCCTTTCAAGTCCGAGCAATGATTGAAAAATTGCCTCCGGGTTGGAAAGACTTCAAGAATTACCTTCGTCATAAAAATAAAGATACGAGCCTTGAAGAACTCATCCTCAAACTTAGAATAGAAGAGGATAGTCTTACTGCAGAGAAGAAGACAGAGAAGTCTTCAAATGCTCCAAAAGTAAACGTCATCGAAGGGGGACCAAAACTAAAGCGGAAATGCTCGGTCCGTGAAGTAGGCTCAGGAAAGCCGACGAAGAAGAGTTTCGACGACAACTGCTTTAACTGTGGCAAGAAGGGACATCTTGCCAAAGATTGTCGTTCTAAAAATGACAAGATCAACAAGAGAAAGAAAGCTAAGCATCAGGCTTCTCTTGTTGAAGATGAAGATGTCCAGAACCTGTGTGCAATGGTTACTGGAATCATTTGATTTGTGTGATCGTTTTGTGATATTATGGCTAATGTGTTTGAAGACGAGACGAAGTATACAACGTTACTTCAGAAGTACCTTCATGATGTTGAATAACAAGAGATGGTAAGTCTATTTATAACTTATATGGGAATTAGGGTTTTACTAGCTTTCAATTTAAATTCAGTTTAGGGTTTTCTTTGAAGTTCAAGTAAGTTTGATTCGTAATGGCTTGTCAAACTCTTTTAATTATGAAAGAAGCTGATAGAGAGAGAGAGAAAGAGAGAGAGAGAGAGAGAGAGAGAGAGAGAGAGAGAGAGAGAGAAGATGAAGATTAGGGGGCAATATTTGATCAAGTCAATTTTTGGACTAAAAAAAATTATGCTCCTAAGTCAATATTTATTGACCTAAAATCTTTATTCCCCGGAGAATTCTTTTTATTCCCCAAAGCCGCGGCCTTTTTTTAGTACTTTGTTATACAAATTATTTGGGAAATTCGGAGTCGATTTCTTTTGGCATTATCAATTATATACATCAATATTGGTCAAGGTATATATACTTTTAATCGGGATAGTTATTAAAGACTTCACGGTGTCTTGAAGGTATAGTTCCAGGCCCGTCATGTACTAATGGTTTATACTAGAAGAGGGTGAATTACTATCTAAAAGAATCGATTTATCGAGCTTTGAAGTTTCGTATACAACAAAATTAGTTTCTCATTTCCCATTTCAAACTAGTAGTGATATTTTCCAACATACTTTAGTTATTGTCATCATTTGTCTGTATACCTTGAAATCAACGATGAATTGATGTAGTCTCCTTTAATTAGCTTATGATGCTTTTATTGTTTTTTTCTACCTCATCTACCAACAAGACTATTTATGGTTAAACATGCAACTTAGGTTAGCAATTATTATCTAAAAAAATCAATATATTATCGAGCTTTGAAGTTTCGTGTACTCCAAAGTTATTTTCTCATTTTCCATTGCAAACAAGTAGCAATATTTTCCAACATACTTTGGTTTCTGTCGTCATTTATTTGTAGACCTTGAAATTAACACTGAAGTGACAAAATATATTCAACTGAAAGAGAGAAGAAAAGCAAAACTTAACCTCAATAGAGCGAGAGTTATAAAGAGATGAAGAGAGAGCGAGAGTCATGGAGAGAAGAAGAGAAAGCGAGAATTTGAGAGAAAAAGAGAGACCGATAGTTGTAGAGGGAAGAAGATGAAGGATGCGAGAGAGATAACCTGCTGCGAGAACAAGAGAGAAAGAGAAAGAGGGATGATTCAATTAGGGCATAACATTTTCGACGGCACACAAAAGTCGTCGAAAATAGAATTCACAGTAAATTTACACGAAATTATGGCGGAAAATGTTTCGCTCCAGGAATTTTTATTCTCTTCCGACGAAAAATGGTTTCTCACTAATGGAAAAAAAGTATTTTCGACATCGACCGAAAGCAAAGCTGTCGGAATTTTTTTTTTCAACAAAATTTAAGGTTGTCGGAAGAGAATATTTTCTTAAAATAGCCACGAAAAGTTTCTACGAAATCAAGGAGGAAATGTCGTCGCTAATACTAACTATTTTCGACAAAATTCCTACTTTTAACGAAATGTTGTTATTTTCGACGACTCTCAAATAGTCCATCGGAAGTAACACTATTTCCGACGACTTTCTAACATTCTGTCGGAAATAGTTTGTCACAAAAATACGAATTATTCTAGTGAATGTCAAACGTTTGTGCATCTTCTGAAATGACCGTATCTTCTAACAATAACACCTTGTGTAAAGAAGATCTTTGACACCACAGGGCCTTCTACTGAACTTTCTTTTTCTCTGGCAGAACAAAGCTCAAGGTGTCAGACTTGCTACAGATCTCCCTCCTTTAAGGCTTAGGTAGTAAAGCTTACTCGAATCAACCTCTCTATTTTCCTTTATTTCATGACAAAGTTCTAAGTGCCTTGAAGACTCCTGGCGACCTCTCAAAAATCTATCTGGTTAGAGTAGGCTCACGCGATCACATTGCTCTTGGATGCACATCTCTATTGGCTCTATCAAAGGCCCACTCGTGCACATGCAGTGGCATGGCCAGAAATTTTCTTTGTAAACATAAATATTTGTCAAGAAAAATTATTCTAAGATGGTTCAGGTTAAAAGTGGAACGAAAACCATACCATGTTTCCCAACCGACACTCTAAACCATAAACCATTAAAAGTACGTGGGTGTCAACCATAATTTCGAGGTACGCAATGTTACCGGCATCATAGACTCTCCTAGTTGGTACTACTATAGACACCTTTCCTCTCCTTTTATATGGGGACCATATCACCATCTATATAATAAAACAAAAGGGAAAACGCTGACTGGGACAAACATTTTTTTTTATAGAGGATATTGTCTAGAAACCCTTCCTAAAATTTAAAATATAGTGTTTCTTAGAAATAAAATAACTTATTTAAAAAAATAACTGTATCCTCCTTTGAAATAAAATAATTAATTTGGGGAAAAAATGATACAAAAGAAATTGCAACGGTTTTTAAAAAAAAATCAAAATCTCTCTTTCTCTCTCTCTCTCAATAAAAGAAGGTTGGTGAGTTTGGGAAATAAGAAAAATATACGGGGAATAAAATATTAAAGGGTAAAAAACAAAAAAATGTTCCCTCAAATATACCCCACCTCCTCTATTCTATGCCGCCGGTGTAGTTACCGGCTGGAGAAAATCACCAGAATCTCATCTAATGCCAACCCTCGAGAAGGTAATCCATTTGTATCAACTATAATTTGTCACAAATTGAATTCATGCACTACATCAAACGAATTAAGAACAAGAAGAGAGAGAGAGAGAGAGAGATTTAAAATAATAAAATTTAATCTATGTACAAATGACCAAATTATAAATTACAAATTTGAAACCAAAAATCAATTTGCAGTAAGAAAATTAGAGACACTAACATGGATGATGTTATTTTCTTCAAATAGTTGTGGTTGGAGAATATAGTAACAATCAAATGTGAATTTCTTTAGAAGAAAATAGTACAAAGAAAAAACAGACAGTGCAATAAAGATGACAAAAGAATACCATATTTTGATCTTCGTATATACTTCTGTTCAGAAATGCTTGGTAACCCAGCTCTTGGGCCCAGTTGGTTGACCAGTACATGTGGAAGGTACCTCTTATGCTAAGTAATAGCTCTAGGTTTGATCTGGACCGTTCAAAATGAACGGACCAGATTAGATGCCATTTTTATTTTAACTGAACTCTAACAACATTTTCCTTTTTTCTTTAAATTGTACTCAGTTAGGACTTCGGTGTTCTCTTTTTCATACCTCACTCTTTCGTTAATCTATTGTGTACTCAGTTAGGTGTTCTCTTTCCTGTTTAAATTGTACTCAGTTAGGTGTTCTCTTCTAGTAAATAAAGTGTTTGTTCTTGTTTCTTGTTTAAAATATCAATAATACTCTACAATACCATCTGTATTAAAAACCATAATTTGTTTTGCTTTCGCAATCGACACACTATCAAATTGTTGGACAAATAAAGAAACCAAATTATTTGGCAATAAATAAAGATGATATTTCACCAAAACATTTTTAAACAAAAAAGACGAAACCTCTCAAAACATAATAACAAATTTAAATAGTCTGGTTGTAGATTTAAAGAGTTTTGGTAGCGGTAGAAGTAGTAGCAGTAGATGTTATTTTTTTCCTACTCTTTCGTATCGTCGGCTTCAACTTATTTTTCTGTTTATGTCCTTTCCTAAAAGTTACTTTCGGGTCAAGTATGTGATCATTTGCACCATTTTCTTCAGTTGTCTTCTTCAAACCACTTGACATACACATCGAATACATCTTAATCTAATTGTCCACCCATTGAGAAATTTCAAGAAAATAATCTTCATTTTCTGACGGCAAGTCAGCCACTTCTTTAAGTTTGCGAGACAACATATTTTATCACACTTGTTATGTAGTCTCAGTTTGTCCGTTGTATCCAACTGTCATTTTTGTGTGACATCGTCTCACATCCTTCCTCCACCTCCTAAGGATGTAATTGTTAGGTAACATTGTGATGTTATTTTGAAGTAACACAAAAAGAGCATGTTTACAAAGTATCCTTTTAAACTCAAACAAGTGACAAGTACATTCAACAATAGATTCGTACGTCATCAACAACATAGTAAAAGTAACCATCTTGGTACGCTATCCTACTATAACATCCTCTTGTATGTCGTAAACCACTCCTATGTCTGTCTCACGAACTGAAATCAAACGACAATATAATTGTCCGGTTAACTCGGATTGAAATTCTTGAAACTTTGATATAATATAGGCACCTTGAATCCGTTTCTCCATCATGAATCTAGTGGTACATGGGATCATCTGTGAGAAAGACTTAAAATCTTCCGAAGTCTCATTTTCTCTTTTCTTCTTCAAAGCAATCTCACATTGTTCTACAAATTATTTTAATGTAGTTTTTGAACTAACATATCCATCAAAGAAAGCATTGACCACCTCACTGCGCTGTGTACTAGACATTCCAACCTAAAATGTACGTTTTGCATAACATGGTACCCATCGATGTCTCTCCTTTATACAAGTCACTTAAGCAATCACAATTATGCAACTTAAATTTCTCAATCAGGTCACACCAATGATATTCAAATTCTGATGAACGTTGTGTTCATACACCAAACCTTGTAAAACATAAGTTATTGGACGATACTGGGGTGTAGCTACCTAACTTCAATGACAATTTCTTCATAATGTGCCATAAACACCATCGAGACGTAGTGTTAGGGAATACTTGTCCTATTGAATTTTTCATGGCGGCGTCTTGATCGGTCATAATGCCCCCTGGAGCAACATTATCCATGCACTCAAGCCATGTCCTAAAGAGCCATGCTGTGTCTAATGTGGTAGCATCACCAAACTCTTTGTAAGCCTTTCTACACCATCCGTATGTCTAAAACATATTTCTTAACCGATCTTCATCGTCTAAGTCCATTTTAAAGAAGAATCCATTGTTTTGTTCCAACATTTTTAAAAAGTATCGTTCAACTGCAATTGCATTTCCTTCACCTAGTCGTAATTTTCTTGATTGGTTTAGGTAATTCCTGCAATCTTTTTTTAGTAAATGGTAGACTAGAACCCCCTTTCCGATAACCAAATTTTGATACGTCTTGGTTGGACGAATTCCGGCCTAATCAGATAAGTTGAGTTGCCTTTGAACTGATTTACTAATTTCTCTGTTGGAGCGAAACAAACGAGATTTGGAAGGACTAATCTCATGGTTGTGGTCTAAAATGACTTTCGAAATCACCCAAAATCCATCTAACCCAAACTTCGAGGCGATCTTAACATTGCAACTTGTTTCAGAATTTGGCTTTCGATTTAATATTGTGCTTACGGACGAAAATCTATTACCTTCTCGACAACAAGAAAATGTTACATAACGATCATTTCCGTCTTCATCTTTGACTCTTGATCTTTTCTTAATAGCGAATTCCTTACTGTATGAATATCTTTTGAAGAGTTCGAATATTTCTTCATCGTCAAGAAATTCCGTACCTAATTCAGGTTGTACCATTTGTTGAATGTTTTTGGTTGATAGCCATGGATCGGACACACCATCATTGCTAGCAAACACTTTCGGGAAACCTACGCATCGACACATACACGAATTAAATAATGAGGACTAAAGTTGTTACTAAGACAAAGTCAGAGAATGAAATAAAAAGCAAAAGTTATTTAATAATGCATACAACATATTATGAAAACTACAATTCACATTATATGAACACCTATATTCACCCATTATATCCATTCTTTGGTAATCTGAATTAGAATGAAAGAAAAGAATGAGTATATACACCAATACAAGTGGTTAAAGTACCCACTTGAAAACCTATTTCATTGATCTTTTTTATTAAAAATAAGTTCATGTTAAATTATTGAACTAATTAATTGGAACACAACCCTCTTTACATATGAACTTCAACTGAAAATAGTGTAATGGAATACAAACAATCATTGTTTCAAGGATTTTAATTTTAATATTTTCACCTTCACAATCTACAAAAGCTTCTTTTATGGAAAAAGAAGAACCTTCATCCATTGGAGTTTCTAGTTGTATAAAAGTTGTAAAAAATAGACAATCCTTCAAAACCCTAAAAGGATTTGTTGGAGGCAAAAGAAAAAGAAGGCGAAATAGATGAAGATGGAACGATGGACCGTTTGTGCTAACTACTAGGTATTCTAAGAAGTAATAAAAAATGGGATCTAATCTGGACCGTTCATTTTGAACAGTCCAGATCAAACCTAGACCTATTAAAGCATGAAAGATACCCTTTCACATGTACTGGTCAATCAACTGGGCCTGACAGCTGGGTTACCAAGCATTTCCGACTTCAGTTACTTTTATAAGAGTGACAGAAAAATGACAAAGAGTGAATTCGTTAAACTAAATTAGAATGAAGAAGATGATAAAAAAAATGACATCTTCTGATCTTTGTATCCAATGCGGTTATCTTTATTTTTCTTTGAGTTAATTCCTATTTGGCCCCCTACTTTGAGACCAGCTTCCTTTATGGCCCTTTTTTTTTTGTAAATTCAAATATGGCCCCCTTTTGTTAACACCGTCAGTTAACTTTAGTGGTTAACTCTTTTGTTTTCATTATTACCCTTGTTATAAAAGAGATTTGGAAATTCAAATTTGACCCCATTTTTTATATGGGTCAATTCCAAAAAAGATAAATCATTTTGGACAAAGTTAAGGGGCCAAAATGAAATTCGATCTAAAAACACTTAAATACCTCATCTTTCCCTCTCTCTCTCATCCACATCACCAAAACCAGACACCTCATCATCTTCTCCGTTGAAGGTCGCCGGCCGGCCAAAATTTCCGGCGACCTTCAAAATTAAAAAAAAAAAAAATTAACTTTCTCTCTCTTGTTCTTCCATCTCTCACTCTCTCCTCCATATTTCTCTCTCTCTTCTTCTGTCCCCCTCTCTCATCTCTCTCTCTCTTTCTCTTTCTCAAAAAAAAATCTCTCTCTCTCATCTCTCTATATTCCGGCGAAGGGGAGGAGCCCCCTTCGCGGGAATAACCAGACCGAGATCTGGCTTCCACCAGATCTTCGTCTGGTTTGAAACCAGACCGAGTCTGGTACTAACCAGACCTTCAAGGTCTGGTTATTCCAGCGAAGGGGCTCCTCCCCTTCGCCGGAATATATAAAGATGAGAGAGAGAGAAAGAGAGATTTTTTTTAGAATGAGATAGAGAGCTGAGAGAGAGAAGAAGAGGGAGAGAAATATGAAGGAGAGAGAGAGAGAGAGATGGAAGAACAAGAGAGAGAAAATTATTATCTTTTTTTTTTAATTTGAAGGTCGACGGAAATTTTGGCCGGCTAACGACCTTCAACGGAAAAGATGATGAGGTGTCTAGTTTTGGTGATGTGGATGAGAGGGAAAGATGAGATATTTAAGTGTTTTAGATCGAACTTCATTTTGACCCCTTAACTTTGTCCAAAATTATTTAATTTTTTTTAATTGACCCATATTAAAAAAGGGGCCAAATTTGAATTTCCAAATCTCTTTTATAACAAGGGCAATAATGGAAACAAAAGAGTTAACCACTAAAGTTAACTGACGGTGTTAACAAAAGGGGGTCATATTTGAATTTACGGAAAAAAGGGGGTCATAAAGGAAGCTGGTCACAAAGTAGGGGGCCATAAAGGAAGCTGGTCACAAAGTAGGGGACCAAATAGGAATTAACTCTTTTTCTTTTGAAATGGGAGAAAAGTAATAGTAAAGTGAACAAACTTGAGACATAACGTACAAACTCTATTAAAACATGACATCTTCCAATGTTCACATCCTCTGCGATTTATTATCCTATAATTTTTGTTTGGGTTATTTCCCTAATGGTCCCCTACTTTGTGACCAGCTTCCCGCCTGGCCCCCTCCTTTACGAGAAATACCCATATGGCCCCCTATTTCCGTTAACTTTAACTTTCCGTCACTCTCTCTCCTCCATCTCTTTTTCTCTCTCTGCCATGTCACGCCACATCATCTGTTACGCCACTTCATCACCTTCTCCGGCAAGGTCGCCGGCCGGCCAAATTTCCGGCCGGCGACCTTCAAACTGAAAAAAAATATATTTTTTTTTCTCTCTCTCCTCTCTAAGAACTCCGGCGAAGGAACCCTTCGCCGGAGTTCTTAGAGAGAGAGAGAGGAGAGAAAGAAAAAAAAAAAAAAATTTAGTTTGAAGTTCCGGCCGGCGACCTTGCCGGAGAAGGTGATGAAGTGGCGTAACAGATGATGTGGCGTGACATGGCAGAGAGAGAAAAAGAGATGGAGGAGAGAGAGTGACGGAAAGTTAAAGTTAACGGAAATAGGGGGCCATATGGGTATTTCTCGTAAAGTAGGGGGCCAGGCGGGAAGCTGGTCACAAAGTAGGGGGCCATTAGGGAAATAACCCTTTTTGTTTATGCTCCCATTCCACATAAAATTTCAACTACCCATTTCGTTGTATTCAATCATATGATTATCGTTGTCTCAGCCAAAAGATGTTGTAACCTGCCGTGCTTAAACAATATTGACATTGAGACCTATCTCTACTTATGATCATTATAGTAATTGCTTTAAACAAATTAATTACGAGAAACGACTAAAAAAAGAAGATGAAACCATGTTACCTGTATTGGTTTAGAGAGAAAATATTGTGAATGCAACTAAACTGGAATGAAGAATGGTGATGGGATATATCTATATAACAAAACAGATAGGTTGTGACTAGGACAAAATAAATGCTCCTAAATGATGATTTGGATGCTGAGTTGGATGATGACTTGGACAACCAGATACTTCCTTCTCTTTTAATCTGGGTCGTTCAGACTAATATCACATAAGGGACCCTAGATCGTATCCGTTAAATCCTACTTGACTTGGTAATTGAAACGGCTACATTAAATCCTTGTCGTTCCAACCTCTTTGTCTTTTCTTCCTTCCGTACCTTAACTCCCTTAATCTGAATTTACTTCTTTCATCTTCTCCTTTAAAATTCTCAAAAGACTTTGCCCATGGCTTCCTCTTCAACCCTTCACTTTCTTCATTTAACCGCAAACGTAAAGTAGACGCTGTGAATCTCTTCCAATCGGTGAAACACTGGACCATGTGGAATCAATTGCAACGTCAATCTTCCACGGTAATCCTATTTTTTTTCTTCACCCATTAAACTGAATTTTTCATTTGTTGCTTATTGTCTACGCCCTCTTCCCATCCCTACAGTTGTGATCACCAACTCATTCAGCAACAGTGTAAGTTTAACTAATGGAAACTTGTATATATATATAAGATAGGAACGTTGTGAGAATTTAGAAAGTCATTTTTTCTCATTAATCTTGGGGAGTTATGGATTCATAATTAATGGTAAATGATTAGATTAATGTTATTTTTACCACTTAATAAATAAGAGAATGTTATGAGAATTGTTTCAACAAAAAAAAGAATGTTATGAGAATTGGGAAGATCATTTTTCCCATTGGTATAAAATTATTTGGTCATTGATAGACAATAAATTGAGTTTACGTTCAGCTTTAAAGCTTGAGATGTAATGATGAAGAACTTGATGGTCAGAATTTATAGTGGGTTTGTATAATAAATTTAGAGAGAGATGGAACAAATTTTCATTTTTTTTAGATAGGTAATAGATCTAAAGGTCGAGATTTATGAGAAAAGGGAAAAAATGGTTGGATTTATCTTTCGATTTGTCCCAGTCAGCACAAAACATTGTGTTTTATATAATAGACTAAGTATAACCCGTGCCTCTGACATGGGCGCTTCCGCTGAGCATTATATACGTTATAAAGTCGTTGACCACCTATTATCAAATGAATGGTTTTCTATAAGCTAAAATAAATCTTTGAGTTAATTCTTATTTGGCCCCTCGTTGGTAAGTAGGTATCGCTTGATTCCTGGAGAGTGCCTCCATATTAGCACAATTGCATTTCATGTTCTTGAAGTTGGTCTGTCCTTCTCCCTCTGAAGAACATATTCCAGCTCTCGGTTCTTGAAAGCATCAACTACCTTCGCGTAAGAGGCGAGACGCGATTCCTGATAGCCAAGGTGAAGTTCCAATGAAGCTTTCTCTGCACGAACAACCTCTACATCAGAGTTTCGAGTCCGCAGGTTCCCTTTTAAATATTGAAGATCTATTTTAAGGTTATTCCTCTCTCTTTCGCTACGGTCAAGTGTGTCCCGACAAGTTGCTGCATCAGTGTAGGAACGGAACCCTGCATAGAGGAATGCTGTGAAGGAATGGCGGAAAAGGAAAGGCTAAATAAAATCAAAAGACGAGTAAAATACCAGATCTCAAACTTGTTGTCAAAAGGCATCTACAAATCTGGAAGCAAGAAGACAGAAAGGCTTGGGCAAGTCATCCGTAGGCGATTTCCCCTTTTGGGCTCTCGAGCGACGACTGCGAAAGTCAACAGTTGAAAGAAAAGGGGGTTACCCCACCAAATGAGCCCCGCCATCAAGAGAGCCCTGAGGACACGAAAGAATGAGGAAAAGAATGAGTGACATGGCTGCTTGGCTCTCGAACAACAATCCCTGCAACACTACGTACATGCCTATCGGTAAACTATTTAGTTTGAGGCTACTTCGAACTTCCTTTTAAAAGAAACTGCAAAACGAAATCCTTCGAAGCAAATATCAAAAATGATATAAAGAAACAAGAATCAAAATAAAGTGAAGAGAATACCAGGAAGGGCATGAATAACACCTTCAACCAGTAAGAAAAAGACTAAAGAAAAGAATTAGGAACAAATCACCCGGTTCTTTATCCAGGGAATTGAGTCTCTCCAGGCATGTGCAATCTTCGGAGTCAGGGATAATCATCGGGAGATTAATGGCGCCAACTGGAAAATGAGCAAGAAAACCAAAGTCCTCCCCCACTTGAGGATGAACGAAGAAGAAATATCTCCTCTTATAATCTTTCAACGTCGATGGAGTAACAATGAAGGGACTTCGACGAGATGCAAGGTAATACCATGAAAAATCAGTCGTCTTCAATTGATAAATTTGGATGAAACCATACAAGCTAGCCTGACCTTTAATTGCTCGCAGATCAGGAAAAAGTCTATTACTATCAGCACAACGTTGGGATTAAGTTGGAAGGGAAGGAGGCTTAAATGGTTCAGAACTTCCATAAAGAAGAAGGAAAAGAAAAAAAACAACCCAACCTTGAAGAAGGTTTCTTAAACCCGAACATGATGTTCGAAGGTCACGATGTTTCATTCTTCTGATGCAGGAAAAAGAAGGTTAAAAGAATCAGGGATCCAATGTTCTTCACGGAAAGACGCAAGGTCCTCCACTGTAATGATACTAGGATATCTCTGTTGATAGCAAATGAAGAATCGGGAGAAGAAGCAACATCTTTTCAGAACTAAGACAATGGAAAAGAATTTAAGAGGGAAGAGCGATATAGAATAGAGCAAAGTTGGAAAGTGTTGATGTCGAAAACTGGCTCCTTCTGTTATCAGTTAGAGAATGGAGACCTTGATGCTGGGCTCTGTCTGGATGAACGCCTCTCATTTTTTCGATTCCCGCTCTTTCCTCCAAGAAACCGTGGGGCAAAACCTGCAGAGGGTTCGGAAATCTCTTTGATGCTCAAGATAGTCAAATTGCTCTTTGCAGTTAAAAATTTGAATATTGAATGATCCTTGTGGAACCTATTTAGCTTACCTTGGTGAAAATGATGCGGTGCCCTTTTTATAGGCTACTTATGACCGGCTGTAATAGACGATGTAGATGAAGTGGTCGTGATCCAACGTTTGAGAATTAGACCACTGTTCGTAGTTAGGGTTTCCCTTTTAGTTCATCTTGTAACTAGGATAATTAGTAGTTCCTAAATTCAAAGACACTTAATAGATATCCTACCGAGTTGATAGATCTTCTAGGAGATGTTTCCCTCCTTTGAGACTCTTGAAACCTGATGATACATAAAAATGATCAGACGTTGACTAACGTCTGAAGAGTCAAGATCAGACCTGAAAACCAACGGGTCAACCCAGTTTAAGGCAGCAGGACCGTTGAATCCTTGACGATCCGCTAACTGGGAGGTCGACTAGAGGAAACCAGCCTTGTTACGCCCTCGGCATGGCTAGATCAACCCTGGGGCCTCTAGAGGAATGAGGGGGGTTCGGTAGGTTCGGTCGATGCCCTACGCCATAACTGGCAGGTAGAAGCGCACTGACTTACCGACTTAATCCTGAAATATATAAGGAGATCTCAGTCGGTTACAGATCTGGAAGTGTTTAAGTAAGCTTGGGCTTCAAGAGTCTTAAGGGAGGAAATATCTCCTTGAAGATCTATCACCTCGGTAGGATATCTACGAAATATCCTTGAACTTAGAATATTTCTATTTATCCTAGATACATGATAACTACGAAAGGAGACCCTAATTCGGTCTATAAAAGGGTCTCATATCACCTTCTTCAAGGTAAGCCAGACGAGTCTAACAGACTCCAAACCCGGAAGGATCATTCAATATTCATTATTTTTCTGTAAAGAGCAATCTGACTGCCTTGAGCGTCGGAGCGGTTTTCTTTCTTTTTGCAGATTTTCCCCCCAGGTCTCTAATGGAAGGAGACGGAATATTCGATCATAATGAGGTTGTCATGCCTCAACTCCCTTTTCATTTTGATATAACGGAAGGTCTTTTTTTGACATCAGCATTGGGCGCTAGAAAGAGGGCATCTCTCCAGCAAAATCTCAAACGATTCAAAGTCTTGGAATACCCAAATTCGATTTCATGAAGAAATTTATTACTAGCCGAAGCAACCTTGGCTTCTTCCCCATTCGTATATCTTCTCTCTAAAATAAAAAAGAAAAACATAGTCTCTGGTTTCCTGTTCTAGAATCTCAGTTTCTTTCCTGTCTATAACCACATAACAGTTTTGTCTCAAACTCTAGTTGATTAGAAAGGGAAGAAGCCCAAGACGAGTAGGTTGAAGCTTTCTCGGTCTACAAATCTTAAAACAAAAACCTAGTCTTTCCCCAGAAAACCACCTATTTAGGTATAGTTGTTTGTTAAACAACTTCCATCATCCCTCAGTACTCAGTCAATCCTAGAAGAGTCTTCTATTATCATTGAAGAAGAAAAAGAATAAACACTCTATCCCAGACTCTCAATGTTTCAAGGTGACGGCTAAAGATATTAGTGGCGGAGACAATTATGGCAGAACTGTAGGTGTAAGTACTCTTTTCTTTATTGCTATTTTTACTTGCATTATCATGGAGGGGCTTGGCTCACTTGCCTAATACTCATCCCTGTCGTCAATGGAGCTATCATCATTGGTGAGGTAAGTTCGTTCACCCTTTAAATCTCTTTCTAATTTAAATTTAATAATATGTTTTCTTATTCAACTTGCTCATAAATTTTGCATGAGTTTCCCTTGAGAACGTGCCTTCTGTAATCAAATCAGGAGCTTGAAGTTACTAATAAGGACAATGGCGTTTTTCGTGATGGTGGCGTGGTGGTGGTGTGATTTCTGTGGTGGTGTGATGGTGGCGGTTTTCTGGTGACAGATACAGTTTTTCGGCGACAATGACAGTTTTCTGGTGACAATGGCGGCGACATTGATGATTTTCTGGCGACAACAACAGTGACCCTTCATTATAGTTTATACAATCAATTTGACGGTTCTTCCGCGGTGGCGGCGACATCCTGATTATGGCGGAACATCATAGAAGTTGGATCGAAATTAAAGATCGTTCCAGTGAGTGTTGCGGAGCAAAGGAGAAGAAAGAGTTACTAGTTTTTATTTACTTAGTACAATAAAAGATGTAAAACTAGGGTTTCGATGGAACAGAAAAGAGGAATTAGGGATTTTTCGAAGAAGCTGAAAGAAGAGAATTAGGGATTTCGATTCCTTTTATACTTAGGTCATGAATACCAGATATGACCTAGTCTTGGTCTAAGAGCACCCATAACAGTCAACACGAGTTGACTCCAGTCATTCTCTAAAAGCAGCCATAAACTCTTGAAGACAGCTTATAGTATAAAGGCAGCCTCAAGATCTTCTTCCTACAATAAGAGAAAGTTAGTTACATAACAAATTCATAACAAACTTTCTGTTATTTGCATTTTTCTGTTTTTCCTCTTCAATCTAGTATAAAAGCAAATCAATGTACTTAAAAACATTCATTGAAATAAAATAGAGCTAAGAGAGATTTTTTACACGGTATCAGTCTAGTTTTTGAAGATCCAAAACTAGTTTTGCAGATCCAAAACTAGGGTTTCCTCTCAAATAGCTCAAAAGCAATCATCATCTCGTAAAGATAAACAAAATCAAGATTAAAATTCAGAAGATTTAACATTCATCATCATCAAAATCAAGAAATTTGAAGATTTCAGTTTCAAAAGGTTAGAATATTACTTTTTTTCGGACTTCTTTCCAAGCAATCATCAAATGGCTTCATCTCAAGGTAATTTGCCCCCAATTTCATCTGTTACTAACTTCATTACTGAGAAGTTAGATGATTCTAACTATCTCGTGTGGAAAGACCAAGTAGAAACCCTTCTCAGCACTTATGAGTTACTAGGGTTTGTCACAGGCACCATTGAACCACCACCTCAACTTAGGATCATTAATGGGATTGAGCAGGTCAACCCAGACTTCCAATAGTGGAGAAGTAAAGAGAGTTTTGTAAGATCATATTTGAAAAATACCCTATCTAAATCTGTTTACTATGATACATATGGTCTAAACTCAGCTAAAGAGATTTGGGATTATCTCTATCTTACTAATAATGAAGGTCTTGAGTCCCAAAAAGACCAATTGAGAAGAAAACTACAGACCATAAAGAAGGGAAATTCATCCATAACTGAATATCTCAGAGAACTGAAACAAATTGCAGATTCTTGAATGTCTGTTCATGATAGAGTCAGTGAACCTGAGTTAATAAGATTTGCAATTCAGGGTTTAAGTGTAGATTATGATCCTTTTACCATTGCCATTAGAGCAAATAATGAACACCTAACCTTTGCTCAACTCAAGTCAAGATTGGTTCAACATGAGCAATGGTTGTTATCTAAAGATATTGATTAAGAGGCTTATTATGTCAAAAGGTATAATCAAAATCAATATGCAAAACCAGGGTATAAACCATCACCTACATATTATAGAAATCTAGGTCAAATTAAGAAAGATTCTGCAATTTCACAAGTTCAAGCCAAACCACCATCAAATTCTCAAACCAAAGTGGGTATTAGGGCTGATGATTTTGATTTCACCATTGTTCCTTGTGGTATATGTAAAAGATGGGGACATTCTGCTGGGGTCTGTTATTTTAGGTATACACCAAATAAACCTCATATGGGCTATCACTCAAAATCAGCATGAGTCAAATGATTCTAGCATAGAAAACACTCATGATCCTATAACAGAACCACAATCTTACTTATATGAGGATGAGTCTTTACTTGAATGCAACAATGCTATTCTATATGAATTTGAATGGACTAATGATGATGATGATGTTTTTCAAGAATGTCACACAGCAATTGTACATGATCAGGATAATAATATTTTCTCAGATTGTGTCACAATCATGTCAGATTATGATGAATGTCATGTAGTCACAGAAGCTGACTCAGTTAAAGACAAGGCCTGGCTGGCTGATTCAGGAGCCAGCAGTCATATGACACACACTGCTTCAAATCTGATATCTAGTCAATCTTATCAAGGCACAGAGGCTGTCATGGTGGGTAGTGGTAAGTTTTTACCAATTACTAGCACTGGTTCTTGTCAATTATCTACATCTACCCATACTTTTGAACTAAATAAGGTGTTATTTGTTCCAAATCTTAAGAGAAATTTGTTGTCTATCTCAAAATTTACTAAAGAAAATTCATGCTCAGTTGAATTTCTGCCTTGGGGCTATACTATTAGAGACATTTGGTCAAAGAAGCTCTTGGCAGAAGGTCCTATGAAACAAAACCTATATCTTATAGAGGTTCATAACAGTCTACTACAACATAGGTCTCACTCAGCTAATTTAGCTCAAACTTCTACAAACTATGACATATGGCATGCAAGATTAGGTCACTCTCATCATGGTGTACTTCAACAATTACATAAGGAAGATAAAATCCATTTTTCTACTTCAAAAGAGAAATCTTTTTGTTCTTCTTGTGAATTAGGCAAAAGCAAATGTCTTCCCTTTGAGGATTCCTCTACAACTACCAATACTCCACTTTACTTAGTTCATTGTGATGTTTAGGGACCAGCCCCTATCACCACACCTAATGGAGCTAGATACTATATATTATTCCTTGATGATTTCAGTAAATTTAGTTGGATATATGCTATGAAGGTAAGGTCAAACAGTATTAAGTGTTTTACACACTCCAAGGCAACAACTGAAAATCTTCTTAAGGAAAAAATTGTCTACTTTCAATCTGATGGTGCTCCAGAACTCATGAAAGGTGAATTCAGAAGCTTTTTAGACAAAAATAGTATTATTTTCAGAAGTTCATGTCCCTACACACCACAACAGAATGGGAAGGCAGAGAGAAAGCATAGACATATCACAGAACTAGGTAACACTCTATCTTTTCACTGCTCATTACCAAAATTCTCATGGTTTGATGCTTCCAACACTGCAGTATATATCATTAGCAGAATACCCACTAAAACCCTTCAAGGGTTATCACCTTATGAAGTACTATTTCATGTTGTTCCTGATTACTCCCAATTCAAAATCTTTGGATGTGCTTGTTACCCACATTTGGGAGTACTTAGGAAAGACAAGTTAAGCCCCACGAGCCTTCAATGTGTATTTTAGGATATAGTAATGAACACAAGGGTTATAAATGTTATGAACCTATATCCAAGAGGATCTATATTTCTAGACATGTCACTTTTGATGAAGGAAACTTTCCTTATTCCAACATCCAGCAGCACATGTCTAGTGGTGATCAGAATAAACACTCACATATTAGCTTACCTCTGCCATCTATACCAAATAGACAGTCCATCTCTACTGAATTAGGGACACCTAATATTAGTACACCAGCTAATCCAGCTTCTAGAGGGTCTGGTTCAAGAGACTTGGGCATTTCTAATACTAATATTAGTACACCAACAACATCTCCTGTTCCAGTGTCTATTCAGCAGCCTAGTCAGATTATAACTAGGGGCAGAAATGGAATTATCAAGAGTAAGTAACTGCCATCAAACTTTGTGGCTCATTATTCATCATCTCACACTTTAGATGCTGCCTATTTGTCCATTGTAGAGTTACCTACTGAACCAAAATCTAACAAGGAAGCTGCTAAACATTGTGAATGGACAAAGGCTATGAATGATGAATATCAAGCTCTATTAGACAATGAGACATGGTCTTTGGTCCCATATGATAAAAATATGAATGTACTTGGCTGCAAATGGGTTTTCAAACTCAAACAAAAGAGTGATGGTATCATTGAAAGGTATAAAGCCAGACTTGTGGCTGAGGGTTTTCACCAACAAGAGGGAATTGATTATGATGAAACATTCAGCCCAGTGGTTAAAGCTAACACCATCAGAATAGTACTCACAATTGCAGTGACAAAATCATGGCATATCAAGCAACTTGATGTGTCAAATGCCTTCTTACATGACATTCTTGATGAAAATGTCTACATGATTCAGCCTCCAGGGTTTGTACAGTCAGGCAAAGAGACACATGGTTGCCATCTTCACAAGGCTCTATATGGGTTAAAACAAGCTCCTAGGGCTTGGTTCAACAAGTTTGCCTCATTCCTCTATCAATATGGTTTTCATAAAAGTAGAACAGATCACTCAATGTTTGTCTATCATTCCTCATCAGGGACATTAGTTCTCTTGTTATATGTGGATGATATCATCCTTACAGGTAGCTCAACTTCTCATATTGATTCCTTGATCAAAGATTTAAGTGTGGCTTTCAAAATGAAAGATTTGGGCTCCTTGTCCTATTTCCTAGGAATTGAGGTATCTCATGATCCTATACAGAAATATATGCTTCTAACTCAGAACAAGTATGCATTACAACTACTACAAAGAGCAAATTTATTGGATTCCAAGCCATCTAAACTTCCTGTATCTACTGGACAAAGGATTTCACTTACAGAGGGTGATGAGTTATCCAATCCAACAGAGTATAGAAGTCTGGTAGGTGCCTTACAGTATCTTACTTTAACTCGTCCAGACATATCCTTTGGAGTAAATTACTCAGCACAATTCATGCACAAGCTGTAACGCCCCAAATCCTAAATCTCAAGCCGCCTTGAAATCGAAGATTTGAGACCTTCAAACTGGATCCACGAGTGACGCCTACCATGAGTGCACAAACAATACCTGAAAAATGAAATAGCTGGGTTAAAACCCAACTGCAGTAGATTTCCTCAAACCTAAGTCTCGGGTAGGCAAGCTCAATCCCCAATCAAGGAAGTATTTCATTCATATTCATTATTAGCGTTATCTGAAATTTAACGTGACAACTAACATAATACAACGAGATTTACCACACGCATGTAGAAATTAGTAACTTATGTTCTTGGTTATTAGGCTTTCAACGTCCTCGTATTCTAATCCAATATTAACTCTCGTGATAATAATCTTTCTCCTTTTCAATAGATATAAACAGATCACACTATTCACCAAGCTAGACCTTTATAAAACCCTAACTTGACAATTAAGCCGACAAAACATTATGCCAAAAGACACAATCATCCAACTCTCGTCGAATGATATGACAAGTTGGTGTCCACGTTGTATGGGAGTGTGGTCCACAAGGTCATCCATTGTGTTAGCGCCGACCCCATTAGCTCCATACATCGATCACATCCGGTAGAGAGGGTCGAACCAACCACATAAACTCATACAACCCTCCATCACATCACACACATAATAGCATCATACAACAAACATAAGTCGAATGAGAGTGTGGCCCACAAGGTCATCCATTGTGTTAGCGCCGACCCCATACGCTCCATACCTACATCACCTCCGGTAGAGAGGGTCGAACCAACCACATAAACTCATACAACCCTCCATCACATCACACACATAATAGCATCATACAACAAACATAAGTCGAATGAGAGTGTGGCCCACAAGGTCATCCATTGTGTTAGCGCCGACCCCATACGCTCCATACCTACATCACTTCCGGTAGAGAGGGTCGAACCAACCACATAAACTCATTCAACCCTCCATCACATCATAGCATCATACAACAAACATAAGTCGAATGAGAGTGTGGCCCACAAGGTCATCCATTGTGTTAGCGCCGACCCCATACGCTCCATACCTACATCACTTCCGGTAGAGAGGGTCGAACCAACCACATAAACTCATTCAACCCTCCATCACATCCATCGCATCACACACATAATAGCATCATACAATCATAATAGCATCACACCACAAATATTGGCTCTAATAAAGAATTACAAACAAGTTCACCAAACCATTCAAGCCAACAACACGTGACAAATCAAAATGGATGATACTCATAATAGATCTCCACGTGGATCACAACCTTAAACAAACAAATAACAATAATAGTTAACAAATATAGACTCACCAATATAAGGTATCATATACCTAAGAAATACATTGCTTAAAGAATAGAAACCATGTGAATTATCTCAATCAATTTGTTCATTGGAGATTGTAGTGACACCTAGTACAAAAACCATTATAACTCCTCACTCGGAACTTCAATTAACTCACCGTTTGAACCACTAGAAAGTAGACAAACAAACCTTTCCAATCATATAAGATACACATCGAGATTCATTACCAATCAATACCAAATCTAATTTTAATCTACACCGAAATACAGTAGGGACTGCTGTGACACCTCGTACGAAAACTATTATAACTCCTCGCTCGGAACTCCAATTAACTATCCGTTTGAACCACTAGAAAGTAGACAAACAGACCTTTCCAACCATATAAGATACACACCGAGATTCATTATCAATCAGTACCAGATTTACTTTTAATCTAGACAGAAATACAGTAGGGACTGCTCTGACACCTCGTACGAAAACAATTGTAACTCCTCGCTCGGAACTCCAATTAACTCACCGTTTGAACCACTAGAAAGTAGACAAAAAGACCTTTCCAACCATATAAGATAGACACCTAGATTCGTTACCAATCAATCCAGATCTAATTTTGAAGTTAGATCAAAACATTGTCCTATATAGATATTTTATGGAATTCAAGATAGAACTAATAATATCTAAATCATTCAATCATTCTTTATAGAACTTTATGTGATTAACAATACTAAACCTATCATGGAATCAATTGAAAAAGCCTACAAAAGAATTAGGAGATAAGAAATCTACCTCTTTTGCCTTAGATGACATCAAGACCACAATCATGCCTCTTTCTCTCTCTAGAGAACTCCATCTCTACCTCTTTTCTTCTTTATCCATTCTTCATTCACTAAGAGTGGCTTGTTGAAGATATACTAACCATAACATAATAAATACATAGATTTCTTCAACTTATTCATCAAAATCTTCTCCAAAGAATACCATTTCTCTTTCTCTCTCTAAGTTTTGTTCTAGATCTACAAAAAGAGCTCTAGACCCCTTTTTATATAATTAACTCAAGCAGCCCTAATTTTCCTTCTAACCCACTTCTATTTTTATGATGCTCAAGCCCACACTAACTTACTCTTCATATTAGGCCCAACCCCAAATTGACCTAGAGTTTTTGTTATTTCTACCTAATTTGATATATATAGAGAATAGGGGTGTTACACAAGCCAACAACATCTCATTTAGTACTTGTTAAAAAAATACTTAGGTATATTAAAGGAACAATGGGTTTTGGTATTAAGTTGGAAAAGGGAGATTTATCAACTCTTATAGCCTATTCAGATTCAGACTGGGCAGGTTGTCCTGACTCGAGAAAGTCAACAGGGGGTTATTGTCTATTTCTTGGATCGAGTCTCATCTCTTGGAGCTCGAAGAAACAGGCTACGGTTGCTAAATCCTCTACAGAAGCAGAGTATAAGTCTCTATCAAATACTGCAACAGAGATGGTTTGTGTGTCTTACCTCATGGATGAACTCGATTTCTCCTTGAAGAAACCATTCGTATTATACTGTGATAACATTAGTGTGAAGTTTCTTGCTTCTAATCCCATCTTCCATGCAAGAACGAAACATATCGAGGTGGATTTTCACTATGTTAGGGATTTGGTTTCGAACGGTACCATTGTTGTTCATCATCTTCCAACAAAGAAACAGATAGCAGATATATTTACTAAAGGAATTCCACTTGATCTCTTTGATTTCTTTCAGAATAAACTGATGATTCACAAATCTTCATCATCGGTTTGAGGGGGGCTGTAAAACTAGGGTTTCGATGGAACAGAAAAGAGGAATTAGGGATTTTTCGAAGAAGCTGAAAGAAGAGAATTAGGGATTTCGATTCCTTTTATACTTAGGTCATGAATACCAGATATGACCTAGTCTTGGTCTAAGAGCACCCATAACAGTTAACACGAGTTGACTCCAGTCATTCTCTAAAAGCAGCCACAAACTCTTGAAGACAGTTTATAGTATAAAGGCAGCCTCAAGATCTTCTTCCTACAATAAGAGAAAGTTAGTTACATAACAAATTCATAACAAACTTTCTGTTATTTGCATTTTTCTGTTTTTCCTCTTCAATTTAGTATAAAAGCAAATCAATGTACTTAAAAACATTCATTGAAATAAAATAGAGCTAAGAGAGATTTCTTACAAAAGATATGTTTCTTTGTTGGTCTTCAGGGCCTGTTTTGTTAGTCTTTAGGACCTTTTGTTATTTTCGTTTATTCAGAACCCAGTGTTATGATCATAGACCACTATTGGGAGTTTCTTCATCAACTACAACTCTCTCTACCGATGTACCAGAATCAGATGCGCTAACCAGAGATTTTCATGCCACGGTTGACGGCGAGAAGAGAAGAAGGTGAAAGAAGCATCGGTTATAAATCTACCTTTAGTTGGTTAGTGAAGGTTACAAGAAGAGAAGAAGGTGAAAGTAGCCAACCAGTCAGATCAGACAACTCCAGACGCTCCCCAAGTAGGCATAACTTGTCTTGTTTGCCCGATGTTGGTTGTGTCTTTGTTAGTTTAAACTTCATGATGTAATTTTCATTAGCCTTTCGGCCTTTCAATGAAGTTTGATTTCCAAAAGAAAAAAAAAAAGAAGGCACATAAGTTGTTTGTAAAATTGCTTGAAAGAATTGTCAAATAGGATACAAGTTAACCCGAGTATGTTGAGTCCCAACTTGACCAAGTTGTCCTAAACTATCATCATGTTAGAGACCAGTTGTGTTACAAGACCTGATTTAACTTCTCAGCTGGTATCTAACGAGTCCGGTATAAGAGTTGGCACCATTTTACGAGGAATTCTAATCCCGTTAAGGTGCATCTTAGTCATAGTATCCAGGAAAACAATTTCAACATCATAATTAGTTAATATTCAATTAAAGAAGGTTAAAAGGTTATAGTGCTTGTTCAACAAGTTCTCCACTTAGTGAATTTGTAGAGATCAATAATTACCATTTAGCATCCAAGAGTACAATTTAAGAATTTGACTCAGGAACCCATTCACAAATAGTCACAAGGAGATGTTGCTACCTCCACTACGTGGTCAGATTTATAGAATGTTCAACTGATTATGATATTGCTGCACAAGTATATCCATTAAGTTCCGCTTCGTAAAAAACTCGTAAAAGTGATTTCACGTACTCTGGGCTAAAAGGTATGTGAATGATTCATGGGTCAAAACCTCGTGGGATTTCTCATAACGGTGGTTTTAAAGATTTTGGTATGATTGTTTTAATTAGTCGAGTTGCGAAAATTTAATCAACTCGGAACTGGCATTAATCATACTTTGGCCAATAATACTTGTACCGCCTCATTTGCTTATTATGGTGGAATGCTTGTTATTGGAACGTCCATGGCTCAATTAATTCAATCAATTGCTAATGACACTTTTGTTTCAAGCGTGAGACTTGGGATCACAAACAAGGAAGACAACTTATGTAAGTAATTCGAGTAAAACAACTGTTTCTCCGTAGGAAGAAATACTGACACTCCCACCATGTTTATCATGTTAAATAATGAGATCAAGCGAAGTTCGGGTTCACTTCTAGCTGGCCTACTATTAAGTTTTAACCTGCTTATAGTCAAGTTCTGATTTATTCACTACTAACTATGATTTGTTTATTACGTGCGATCATGATTCGGAGCAAATAATGGTTGCAGCTCAGCTGGAACAACCCAGAACTCTGAGCAAAGCAACCAAACCCGCAACTTTGGCTGGAGGAGATCAGTTCAACTACAACAACCAGGGAAGTTTCTTATCATAATAGTTCATATTTTACTTGGTTCATAGTATTTCTCAAACACCTGGGTCCTTAGACCCGATAGACACCTTTTTAATTCCCGTGTTTATGGTACGAACACACACAAACGCTATATAAACAATTTGACGGATGTCCAACAGAACGCCCGAAAAAGTGATCACCATCTTTGGACCTAATAATTGTCGAAACTCCGTCACTTGGTCGACCTAGCGACCAGTAACGCTGGACTTAAGCAAGAGCCTTGGCTTTAATATCATAGCATAAAACAATTCTTACAGTTCTATACATTATGTAGGAACCAACACATAAGCGACCACAATGCGGGCCAAGCCAGCTGGTGGCCCTAAAAATTAACTGGTTAAACGCCTTCTTGTTCAATCAAGCATATAGATACTAAAGTTGTTTCATACTATAATGTGGTAAAGTCGACAAAATGTCTGGCTCGACCCAAAATTCATAGGCTTGAGTCAGAGAAACAATTTTCATTACCGAATAACGGTGTTGAATATAAACAAGAGAACCTCTTTGATTTCCCTCAATAAAAAGAACTCAGGATCAAGATTTTCTTTTAGAATGGTGTTATGCAGGACACTCTAAACAGAAAAAGGCAAATAACTCCGACGAAAGGCAAGACTGAACTCTTCAGTCATTGCAAAACTCTTTAGACAAAGGTATCATGTCAGAAGCGACGGAGCAAGGACATGAAAAACAGGGAGTAACTCTTACTCATATTAGTTATACTTCTCTGGTTTGATAATTCGTTCATTACTTTTACTAAAATCAAACTAAGGGGGGTGTATATGCATCGAAAATATTGACAAGTAGGAACAAATCTATGCATATGAACACACAGATGAAATGCTTGAAAGAAGACAACGTGAACTGTTATAAACCATAAGCATGCCACATGATATACTATTACCGTAACGCCTGCCAAAAAGCTCAAAAGAGTTCTGGTACTCAAAACAGGCCATACACAAAGTTGGTTATACCACATGAACCTACACGGTCTAAGTTCGAAATATACTCGAAATGAATTACATTTACTCTAAAACGACTGAGTATTTATATATCATACAAGCCATACTGGTACCACATGAACTGAAAAGTATATCTGAATATTTGTTGTGCTAACTTTGCATGATATGAAACAAGTAAATACGTCAACGACACAAATAGGTTAATGCACCTAACACATGATTTTGTGTTGTTATGATCCGAAGCTATATAGTGATCTTCCTATTGTTAGCTAATAATGAGTTAACAACTCTTAAAAGTCTAGATGACTGATTTGAAACTGTCTATGGCAGATTCAAAGGATGAAATAGTTCAACCTGGCGAACTCGAAGAAAAAACTGAAAGTCTTAGTTGGAGGACACATCTTACCTCAATCAAAGAATGTTTAATACTTGAAGAAAGCCTCGGCGAAAGGACCCAAAAAGGTCTCTAAGGTACACGCACCTATCAAACTCGACTCTGCTTCGACAAAGTCACAGATTAAGTCCTACTCTGTTAGGCACAAATTCGGCTTTGCTTTGACAAGGTCACAGATTATGTCCTGCCCCGTCAGAAACAGATCTGACTTTGCTTTGACAAGGTCACAGACTAAGTCCTGCTAGTCAGGCACAACCCTCAGTATAAGCCATGCTTTGAAGGCTCCCCCTGAAGTTATAACTATGTAAGTTTTGCGAAAGCAGACCCCAATGCAAAAGCCCCGACAGTTCTCAACCACTCAGGCGCCCAAACTATAACTTGCTTACGCAGGCTCAAGGAGGAGTCTTACTTAAACTTATTTTGCTTCGGAAAAACAGGTAGCTCTTGTAGCTAACGCGACGATCAGAGGCCAGAAGGAGCAGCCCTAGTCAAACTGAAACTTTACTCGAGTAAAACTGACCCTTCACCAAGGTCCCAAGGAGACGTCGTAGTTAAACTGACCGTGCTCAAGTCGGCAAATTAGGCAGCTCTAGTAGCTAAGGCAACTCTGGTAGCTAAGGCAACGACCAGAAACCTTATAAGGAGAAGTCTAGTTAAACTCACTTTACTCGAGTGAAATGCGGTCCCCAATGAGGATCCCAAGGAGAAGTCCTAGTTAACCTACAACTCTGGCAAAGGTGACCGGAGGTATAAGGAGAAGTCCTTGCGAAACTAGTCATGCTCAGGCAGACAATACAACCCTGATAGCGGAAGCAACGACCAGGGATACGGGAGGAGTCCCGGTGAAACTAGTTGTGCTCAAGCCAATGAAACCAGCCCTAGTAGCGAAAGCGACGACCAGGGGCCTAAGGAGAAGTCCTAGCTAAACTATCTGCGCTCAAGCCAACGGAACCAGCCTCGGTAGCGAAAGCGACGACCAGGGGCCGAAGGAGAAGTTCGAGCTAAACTAGTTGCGCTCAAGCCAACGAAACCAGGCCTGGTAGCGTAAGCAACGACCATGGGTCCAAGGACAAGCCCTAGCTAAACTAGTTGTGCTCAAGCCAACGAAAACAATCCTGGTAGAAACAACTAGGGGTCAAGGAGAAGTCCTCTAGACGAATGAGGGGGGTCCGGTAGGTTGGGTCGATGCCCTACGCCAGAACTGCCAGACAGAAGCGCACTGACTTACCGACTTAGTCCCCGAAATATATAAGGAGATCTCAGTCGGTTACAGATCTGGAAGTGTTTAAGTAAGCTTGAGCTTCAAGAGTCTTAAGGGAGGAAATATCTCCTTGAAGATCTATCACCTCGGTAGGATATCTACGAAATATCCTTGAACTTAGGATATTTCTATTTATCCTAGATAAAGGATAACTACGAAAGGAGACCCTAATTCGGCCTATAAAAGGGTCTCATATCACCTTCATCAAGGTAAGCTAGACGAGTCTAACAGACTCCACACCCGGAAGGATCATTTGATACTCATTATTTTTCTATAAAGAGCAATCTGACTGGCTTGAGCGTCGCGGTTTTCTTTCTTTTTGCAGGTTTTCGCCCCAGGTCTTTAATGGAAGGAGCGAGAATCGACGGAATATGTATCATCTAGACGGAATATTCGATCATAACGGAGGCTGTCATGCATCAACTCCCTTTTCATGTTGATATAACGGAAGGCCATTTTTTGGCATCAGCTAAACCCAAGTCAATTAAATACTTAGGATCTTTAGCCGACTGAGATCTTTAGGAAGATTTAAGATTAAGTCGGTAAGAGCGCGATGCGCTTTTGACTTCCCAGTTTAGGGCATAAGGCATCGGCCTTGCTTAAGTGGCCCCATTACACTTCTTGAGAATCCCAAGGCAGACCTAGTTGTGTTTTAGGCGAAACAGGACTGGAGCTACTTAGCTGATCTTGTCAACCTCCAAGTTCTGGGCTTAGGTAGAGGAACTTTTCAGGCCCAGTGGTTGGTTTGACCGGTTGGGCTTCTGATCTATTTTTGACTTCTTGACGTCAGTTAACGGTTGACCATTTTATGTATCATCAAAAAGAAAGAAAGTTATCTGACACCAACAAATGCTAGTATTTAACGAAAAAATTGATCGGCGCGATCGAGTTAAACATAAACACTTGGAAGTAGGAAAAAACCAGTCTACCACAACCTTACTCGAGGAGGGTTCCACATGAAAAATGAAATCAGGGCCAAAAGAAGTCTAATGTAATAACCGAATAACAATAAGGTAAAGACAAAAAATATTTCATTCAATGCACCATCTATTACAGAAGAAATCGCTACAAAAACAATGAAAACAATTATCTCAATTCGGGAAAATTCGTCCGGCTAGCCTCTAAGTAAGAAAACAGAGTTCAGGCCTGCTAAGAAAAAGAAAAGGATAAATGATAGGAGGTTTCAAGGCTCATCCATCATTGCATTAGGATGCCAACAACCAAATTTCCAACCCCTGCCAAAGACTTTGGAATAGGGAAGGTGACCCATCTGTGAGAACTAAAGCGTCCCAAACGCTTACCGACTTTATCCCAAAACATGGGAAGGTCGAAGCTCGCCAAACGCTTACTGAATTTATCCCAAAACATGGAAAGGTCGAAGCTCACCAAACGCTTACCAACTTTATCCCGATCTAATCAAAGATTTCAGTCAGTGAAGTGAAGGATATATGCCCTCAGTCTGAAGGAATGTCCTTCGACAAAGATGTCAATGCGTACGATTTGGCGAATAGGATCATGATGACCTTACTCGGAAGATCATCTAGTCCGGTCGAATTAGGGGTCGTAATGCTTAGCTAGAAGTTGCTTACGATCGCCGGATAACTTCGATAATCCGCAACTAACATAAACCGGATCCTACAAGGGTTACACATAAGAGTGATGGTTTGAACGGAGAGAATTGACTAGTGGGAGATTGGCAAATAGGTGGATTGGATCCATTATTAGTAAGTCCAATTAGTTCGGAGGAGTCCGAACACATACACATACATCAGAGCCCGAAAAGGAGGTCCGGGAAGGCATTAAGGGGGTCGGCCATGTGATGGACGACCTAGGTAAGGGGCAGGCCATCACTTGGCCGGTTAGGAGAGAGGTGGGCTGGCCAGGCCGAGCCGTTTACAACATTAGGTAGTATCATAAGCATGATAGACAGATACAAAACCCTACAGTAGCATCACGAGCCGTTTGCATGAACTATCTTTGACTAGGCGAATTAGATTCGAACTTGAATAACTAGATAGTTTTGTGTGAATGGAGATTTAAACATTTTTTGATTAGATCAATTAGGGTTTTTGGATGAGGTTCAACGACCTAAAACACTAAAACTTTAGAATTTTGAAAAAGGTTTTCGAAAACTAGTTTTAGGTTTTAAAGATTTTGACAAAAAGGGTCAAAACCTACTGTTTTGGTGAAGGAATTTATCAAAACCAGTAGCAAACAGTAGCTTGGAAGATCAAACAGAGAATAAAGAAGGTAGGAACATTAGGGTTTCCAAAAATTATGGAAACCCAGCTGGCTGGACCAGCAGGTCTCGGACAAGTAGTCTGAGACAGGGTGGGACACGGACTGGAAATCCTAGTCCGTGAAGGACCGAGATTCCTAGTCTAACACGGACTAGGAATCCGAGACATAAGCGTCTCGGACATCCCAGCGCGTGTAGGACGTGTCTGGGATATCCCAGTCCAAGACGGACTAGGATTGTCCGAGAGAGACGCGTCTTGGACAACCCAAAGGCGACTAGGGCGAGTCTCGGTATCCTAGTTGGTCTCGATCTAGGATCAAGACCCTAGACGCAAGTCCAGACGCATCTAGGATGCGTCTGGAGCTACCGTAAGTATCTAGGATGCGTCTAGAGCGACCAGAAGCGTCTAGGACCCATCTGGACGCGTCCAAAGGTACCTCATCCAAGAAGCCTATGTCGTCCGTGTACAGAAGCGTCTAGGACGCGACTGTGATGCACCAAGCCATCTCGGACCATGCATCCGAGATGACCCACGTCTTGTCCTAACCCGAGACGCGTCAAGGACGCGTCTCACTGTTCCAACACCTCTCGGACTTGGAATCCGATAAGGTGCACCGGTGACCCGATGGTCTGGACCCGTCTTAGACGCATCCTAGGCATCCCATCCGAGATGCCTATGGTTTGTCCTAGGTCAGAAGCGTTTAGGACGCGACTGACCTATCTCGGACGCGTCTGACCAAGGGACAGAGCACGATAGGAGCATGCTATCCCTAGCTCCGACCTATGAGTAGGCTGACCCAAGACAAGTCTAGGGTTGACCCGAGACCAGTCAATGGACTTTGACCAGGGTTGACTTAGGTCTTTTTGAGTTTGACTCGAGGGCTTTTGGGCCTTGATCCGAGTGGGAGTTTTTTCAAACCTTTTTCTCCCGATTCCAAGCATATTTTTCCGACATTGACCCGGGCCATCGGAGGGTCCAAACGGTGTTTTTCCTTGAATTGATTTTGGAATCATTAAGGAAAAAACATAATGTGCCATTAGTCCGAATTTCACGAAAATAAAACTTTAGAGCCCATTATACATAGAGATGTCACAATTTTCCACAAGTAGCTATACGAAACGTAGCGAACCTAGAAACGAATCTAGGATACATACTTTATTCCAAATTATGAATGTCATATTTATGTATGAATGTATGTGATTGCGTAGATTAGTATGCCTTTAGATAAGTAATCGATTCTTCATTCTAAGCACAAGTGTATGTGCCTGAATAATACTTAGAGTATAGGGTCTTATAATCCATTGATGAACCGAATGATGAGATCATGGTTCAAGTGGGAGTCAACAATGGAGGTTCAAGGATATGAATCCCAACGTACCATAGGCGAACAAGAAATAACCTAAAAGATGAGATCTTTTAGGGGCTATACTAAGATTTAAATAAATCATTACGCAAACCCACATAAACCTTTACGTAATAAATCATGTATAGTTATGCTACAGTTTACAGTAACATAACTTGATAAATTACGTAATAAGTCCCAAAAAGAAATTTGAGTAGAGCCTACCCAGATTAAGAAACCTGTTGAGCTCTTGTTCATCGATGGTGGTTTTGCCAAAGCAGGGTGCCATCTTTTACCTCAGGACAATACGGGTAGATCTATGAAGAGGTCTACATGTCTAAATGATTATTCTCAACGAGTCAGCAAAAGCATTTTGGGTTTCGGGGCTAAAGGACAGTTTGACACTCAAGTGTGAAATTAGTCAACCAAGAATCATAGGAGTATGATCAGTAAAATGTTACTCACCCAGAACGACGAGTTAAGGGCAGTGCCAAAGTACGCTTAATCTCGAAGGAATGGGATCTTGGAATTATTTATTCTTTGGGGAAAATAAATATAGAATAATATAGGCAAATTAAGAATTATGCCAGGATAACAAGTTTAAGTTACTTTCGCCTTTCTTACATGTAGTTTAATTATGACATCGAAAGACTCCACTAACATACGTTGGCTTCTAGAGAAAGAAAAACTGAATGGAGATAACTCCATTGTTTGGGAACGGAATCTTGGAGTCGTCCTCAGATCCGAACACAAGGCAACCATCTTAGACACACCTATTCCGATAATCACTGAAGAATCGACTGACCAAGAGAAGGAGCTGGAGAAAAATCTTTGGAAGAAGTCCGAACCCGTAGCATGCCTTATGTTAGCAACCCTGGAACCTAATCTTCAGGATAAATTCATTCAGATGGATGCTTATACCATGATACGACAACTTAGGAATTTTGTCCAAAAGAAGTCGAGAATGGAAAGATATAAGACTTCAAGAGCAATATTAGATATGCGACTTGAAAAGGGAAAGCCTGTAGGGCCACATGTTTTCAAAATGATTAGTCCTTTTGAGAAACTAACTCGATTAGGAGTCGATAATTGCCGAGATTTCGCCACTGATAATTCTGCATTCACTTCATAATGGATTCAACCAATTTAGAATGCACTACAACATCAATGGATGGGATAAATCTCTGGAGGAACTACACGCTATGCTCCAGACAACCGAAGAGAATATCGCAGTAGTTGAACCTAAGAAAGAAGTTCTGATGGGTAAAAAGGACAAGGGATTTAAAAGAGAAGGAAAACAGAAAATCTAGAAGAAGAAAATGAGCAAAGAGAAAGGCTAACAAGTTGCCAAGACCAAGGGTGCTCAATCTGATTCCAAGTGTTTCTATTGCGATGTCATAGGCCATTGGAAGAGAAACTGTCTCAAATTCCTGGAAGACAAAAAGAACGGAACCGTGGTTTTCGCTCAAGGTAAAAATATTAAAAGTTGATTCAATTAAGTATTTTTTCCTTTTAGTTATTAGATACCTAAAAGCTCTTTTCATTATAAATGGCAGGAACAAGTGGGAGCTGAATATTTGTTGAAGAGGAGATGAACCTATCAAAAGCTAAGGAAGCAAGAGTTGCTATATAAGCTTAAGAAGGATCTTAGATTCCATAGGCATTACTTTAATTAGTTTTAGTTTTGTTTTTCTTTTCGAACATCAACTCTGAAATGAGATTATGGAAATAAATAAAGTATCTAGTATTTTATGATGTTCTTAAAGGTGCCTATTTAACTTTTAAAACAATTGTACCAAACGATCCAACTTAACTATCCTAATCTGGTCAAATAAATTTAAAAGAACATGGATGAAGCTAAAGTTGCTTGATCATGTATCTCTCAATGATAGTTAATCATGGTTCAAATTAAGAAATTTGATCTCTTATGACAAAACAGAGGTCAATTAATCATTAAAACTTATGTTAGACATAAGATTGTGATTAATGTGACTAGAATAGACTAAATACTAGATTGTAAGAAAAGTTTTAAAAACTAAACCTAAATCCAATAAAGGATCAGTTTGACTAAAGATTACGATGAGATCATAACTCTAAAAATCATATAGTCTTCCAAAACAAATGTCTAATAAAATCTGCCGACACTAAAACCTAGAAAAGCTATAGTGAATAAATGAATCCTTACAAATATGGATTTTAGAAGAAATTCTAAAACAGTCTTTTATTCGAAGTCTAAATTCTCTTAGACATAGGTTCTTCGAAAGAAGAATAACGGGGTTTTCCCACAAATCATCGAAAAACAATTGGATTGTTGCCCTCGATGGTGTCTTACTTGAAACAAAGGTTCTTTCAAAGAAGACAAGTGGGAAGAAAATATTCGAATGATTTCGAATAGAGCAACCAATGAGAGCAGAGAAGTTACTCACTATATTGGGAGTAAGGAGTTACTCGCCGGGAAATTTCTTAAGGAGTTAAAGAGGTTTCTCGGAATTCGCTCAGAACCCCGAATGAGTCCTCAGAATATTCAAGCAAGCTGTAGCAGAACCACTCTGAAATTGGACTGAGAGTCTAAAGAGATCTAAATAGAAAAACTCCTAAGAGAGAGTTCTACCCATCTCGCATGGAAAAACTGGCAAGCAAAACTCGGAATTTAGAAATTCTGATGAGCGAAAGCAAACATGAGAGAAATACTTATGTCTGAGACATAAAATCGATCATGGAGATGATTGATGTTTACCCACACATCAAAGAAATACTTGGAGTATAAAGATGTCGTCACCCATAAATATCAGATAACGGCCTAGAATGCTGGGAGCATCAAGGATTGGGTCTCTGGAATCAAAATTGAAGAAAGTCATAAAAGCAATCTTTCGAAAATAAAGATAAGAATCTTTCAGGAAGGACAAACAGATGAAAAGGAGTATTCATGGTGGGAGTCGTTGCTAACTCTACTAAATAAGAAAGAAAATTAGAACTTAGGAAGTACTAGTTTCAGTTTAAGAAACTGATATTATCGTAATAGCTTATGAAGGCGTTCTTAAGCACGATAATAATAAGCGAAATGAAAACGTAACTGAATTAAAATTCACATCTAATCTGTCACCTTAGAACGAATATGGAAGATGCACGAATCTAAGGAATTAGGATCAAAGTAAAAGTCCTAAAGAGACTTGTAAAATTGAGAACGTAAAGGAGTTTTACGCGGGTGCTCAAATTTTTCAAACTCTTGTTATCTGAAATAAACTCAGTTTATTTCGTTATCTAAATTTTAATTAAGAATTTAGACGACAGTCCAAAATAATGGAGTGTTCCAGGTAGGTTTACTAGATGCGTGATCTAATAAAAGAAACCCTGCTGAGTGAACATGAAAGCATTCCATTATGCTATCCCTAGTCCAGGTCATTGATTGGACAACAATGACTTAAGAAGACTAGCATGAGTGATTGACAAGATAGGGTCGTTTCTTGGGCTGTGGGATCAGGATTATTCAAGTCAACTTCATTGGTGTACAGATGATACACTAAAAACCTGCAAAAGTGAGAGCACTTCAAAGAGGTTAAGTTATGAAACGTCATAACTCTCACTTAAGCAAATTAGAGAAATTCCTCAAAACATGAGTGCATGCTCAGTTTATGTAAGGAATATCGATCTTTGGTACCGTTAAACGCCAACCGTAAAAAGAGGTCATAAAGGCGGATTACTGGGTGACACAGGATAGACATGAAATTGAGTGGGAGTACGAAAATGGAATATGTCTTCCTGAGTAGAATCAGGATAAAGTATCTCCAGGCCACTTGATGAGTAAACAACTGGAAAATGCATGGTCATGCTCAAATGGATTAAGAGTTAATCATTTGACTTGACGGTTTGTTCTCGGGATCAAGAAAGTCTGATAAGTATGACGTATTAGATGAGGTATGAAATGACATGGGAATCGAGCATTCCACTTGTTCTAAGTACAAGTGGGAGACTGAAGGATATATTCCCTCAGTCTGAAGGAATGGTATCCTTCCGAATGGTATCTTTCCCAACGAATGCCCTTCGACCAAGATGTCAATGCGTACGATTTGGAGAATAGGACCATGATGACCTTACCAGGAAGATCATCTGGTCAGGTCGAATTAGGGGTCGTAATACTTAGCTAGAAGCCGCATACGATAGTCGGATAACTTCGGTAATCCGCAACTAACATAGACCGGATCCTACAAGGGTTACACATAAGAGTGATGGTTTGAATGGAGAGAATTGACTAGTGGGAGATTAGCAAATAGGTAGATTGGATCCATTATTAATAAGTCCAATTAGTTCGGAGGAGTCCGAACACATACACATACATCCGGGCCCGAAAGGGAGGCCCGGAAAGGATTTAAGGGGGCCGGCCATGTGATGGCCGACCTAGGTAAGGGGAAGGCCATCACATGGCCAGTAAGGAGAGAGGTGGGTCGGCCAGGCCGAGCCCATTAAGGGCTTATATGGCTGGCCACTCCTAATGAACCCTAAAAGGGTGTTTTAGGGAAAAACCCTTGTTGGTCCTAAAGAACCCTAATTTGAGTCAAACACCTTTTTGGGGATTCTACATAAGGACCACGTTAGGCAACCTAAAAGAAAACCAAGGCAACAAAGGAAAAGCCAACTGAAAAGCCATTCAGTGTGTATTTTCTCAAAGAAAGAAGAAGCTGTCTAAGAGAGAGAAAAAGGGGTTTCCCTCAATTATCTAGTCAAGAAGGAGTTCACATCTCAACCTTCAAGAACGTCCCAACTGACTTGAAGGAGGGAGTTCAAGTTATACACTCGGTGTCTCAAGTAGAGGAGCTACAATTGGAGCTCGTATCTTCCGAATACTGGTCGGGATTAGGGATGTCAACGGGGTGGGTTTGGGATGGGTTACTTCTTTCCCAAGTCCGCCCCGTTAATAAACGGGTTTTACCATTCCCGTCCCAATAGTTAATCGGGGTGGGTATTTAATTACCATACCCGTTCCGACTAGAAATTACTTAACCATTAACGACCCGCCCCGCCCCGTTTAACATGAAACGGTGCGGGGCGGGTCGGAATTAAACATAAATTTCATATTTTTATTTCAAATAAGTTAGATTAATCAAAATAATATAAATATTATAAACAAAACTTTTAACATTTGGTTTTATCAACTGTAAACACTATAACTTATTACATAATATAAAATATAAAATATAAAATAGTTAAATTGATGATATAAGATAAAAAGTTTTAGAAACCTATTGTATATATAATAACATAACATATTTAATCGGAGCGGGGCGGGTTTTACTACCTAATCCCAAACCCGCCCCGAACCCGGTAAATGGTTTTATCTTCATACCATTACCGTCCCATTTAATAAACGGGGCGGTAAAACCCGTTCCATTAGGGGCGGGTTCGGGGAAAAATCCACCGGTTCGAACCAAAGTGCCACCCCTAGTCGGGATTTAGTTCGTGGGAAAACGATTAAGGTAATCATCTTTCTAATTCTAGTTCATTGATATGTTCAATAGATCCTGGAAACCTAGTGTTAATCATATGATGATTGAGATTCCGCTTACAATATTAGGTAGTATCATAAGCATGATAGACAAATACAAAACCCTACATGAAGATCTGAAGTATGTTGCATAACTTGGACTTTAAGAGTCTTAGAAAGAGGAAACAACTGCTAGACTCGGAAAGATATCAATTGAGGATCCTAAAACAGTGGAACTCCTAAATAAGATACGAGATAAACTCAAAAGGAAATCCTAAATCTCTAAACTACCAAAGAGTAGTCTCAGTCCTAAACGGAACCGCCTCATCATCACCGTTCCGAAGCAACTTACAAAAGGTAATGAAATCACCTCGAAGAAGGTAAGTTGACAACGAACTCTAAGGTTCACTCAATAGTCAATCTTTAAACTGCAAGGGCAATCTGACAGTCTTAAGCGTCGAAGAAGTTTCTAAACCCCTTGCAGGTTTTCCCCCAGGCTTTCAGGAGCAGGAGCGAGAGTCAAAGGAGAAGATTGATCAATCACGACTGGTCCAACATTGCAGATTCATTGTTTTGACTGATATAAGACTGGCAAATTTTGACATCAGTTGTGGTCAACTGATGACCATTTTTTGGATTATCAACGACTATTAAATCAATCCCAAAATCGTGGGTCTGATTTGTAACATTCATTTGACGCAACTGAATGAAAAAAAACTGTAGGTTCTAACTCATATTTTTAAAATGAAATAGAGTTTCTTAGTCTGATAAGTTCTCTAAATGATTTAGGAAAGAAGATAATATTCATCTATTAATAATATTAGATAATTACAAGAAATATCGTAGATGTATAAAACGCAGGACCTTCAAATATCTTGGCCACATATTGATCGTCAGACCTTCGTTTTCTGAATGCATCACATTACTCATGTATCTCACTATAGTCGATTGATATCTTCAAATAATAAAGTAGATCATTATCGTACCATTGTATGAATTCAATATCACTTTTAGGTTAGGATAAGTTTGTAAAGTGTTTGTATATGATTAACATCTATACCAATTACAGATATGGTTTGTAGTTGGTTTGAAAATGGTTTTTATGAAAGTGACAAACCTTATACCCCATAACCCGCTGAAGCGTAATGTAATTGTTAATTCACTATATTTCTTGTCTCTTGTTTCAAATCAATTTCTCTTTTAAGTTTGAAAATGTCATGCCTTTATCATATTTATTGTTTGCATTAGAGAGATTGCCAGGTCGGTCTTGTCAGTAGATTTTGAACCCATTAGATTGTTAATCTCGATATGTTGATCACATAAGGTTAACGTTCTGACTATTAATTCTCAATGTTTTGAAACTCAAAATAATAAACCAAAAATATATTATAATCGAACAGAATTAACTTAACAAATGTTTAAATTTAGGCCGCGGCTTTGGGGATAAAAAATTCTTCGGGGAATAAAGAATTAGTTAATAAAAATTGATTTAGAGGGCATCTTCTTCTTTTAATCCAAAAATTGACTTGATTAAATATTGCCCCCTAATTTTCATCTTCTCTCTCCCGTCCTTTCTCTCTCTCTCTATCTCTTTCAAACTCACTGACTATCTCTTTGTCGTTCTCACTCTAGATCTCTCTCTCTCTCTTTCATTATAGATCACTCTTATTTCTCTCGTTGTAGACAAATCTAATTGTAGATTATTTTATTTTATTTTTTTCTCTCGCAGTCTTTATCTCTCATTCTCGCAGCCTCTATCTCGTGCTCTCTCTCTTGAAGTATGTATAAATCTCTCTGTGGAGATCACTGAGTTCGTGGCCACGAAACGTTTTGTGGCGACGAAATGGTCAGGGTCGCAAAACATTTTCTGTCCACGAAATATTTTGTGGCCATGAAATACACGAACGGTTTCGCCAAAAACCCTCCTCGAGGTCTTATATTGGTGAAGGGGTGTTCCCTTCGCAGAAACAATGTCTGTGTGTGAGAGAGGGAGAGAAAAACAAAGAGAGATCGATCAAGAAACAATGAAAGATTGAGAGAGAAACAATGAGAGATCGAGAGACATAGATAGGGAGACCAATAGAGAGAGATAGTGAGAGAGAGGGAGAGATCGAGAGAGAGTAACATTAAGTGAGAGAGGAGAAGAAAGTAGAGAGAATATGAGGCAATGGTAGTCAAGATGGTGGTAAGTGGGACGTTGTCTTGGTGATGGTGATAGAGAAGATAAAGATTAGGGGGCAATGTTTGAGCAAGTTAATTTTTGGGTTAAAAATAATATTCTCCAAAAATGGACTGAAAAACATGGATTCCCTAGAAAATTTATTCCCCGAAGATTATTCTTTATACCCCAAAGTCGCGACCTAAATTTAATGGACATGCGAGTTGATCGTTGTTTCCTTAAGACAATACTCTCATTGTTTTTCGAACCAACAGTAATGTGATTTGCATTGTCAGTAGATTGTGGGATAATCTCAGAAAGAAGGAAAGCAAAAACCCAAGCTATGAGATTATTTTTCATGGATAACTCATCCCTCCCATTTTGTAATCATTTCTAGAAAGTCTTATCAACAAAGTCTTTGAAAATCTTGGGTAATCATTACTTTACCAATTAAAACCATCTTGATAATTGTTTCTTCATCAAAATGGAATACTGTAAAAAGAAATAATGAAGAAAAAAAATATTTGTTATAACAGTCTTATTTTTTTTAGTATATTATTTTAAAATAAATATTCTTACTTAGATTTGCATAATCATCACAATGACACCAAACTTTTTCTCTCATATTATTTTAATCCTCCTAAGATATACCTAAAGCATATATTAAAGTTACAAATATTTTTCCTATTCAACTAATCCGAATGAATTTACAATTTTCAATATTCTAAGTTAAAAACGGAATGAGTTTGTGTAACCATAATATTTGTCCAATTCAACTCATCCTAATATAGTTCTCAATATTTCTAAGTTAAAAAAATGAATGAGTTTATGTAACCATAATATTTTTCCTATTCCACTAATCGGAATGAATATACTGTTTTCAATATTTCTAACTTAAAAAAGGGATGAGTTTGTGTAACCATAACATTTCTCCTATGCAACTCATGCGAATGAATATAAAATTTTTAATATTCCCAAGTTGAAAAAGGAATGAGTTTGTGTAACCATGCCAACTTTTAGTAACAGAAGAGACTCAGGGAAAGAAACTCTCCCAAATATAGCCTAACTAATAGAATTATTTTCCTATTTATCGTGATTCGAAGGAGCAAACTCTTATAAATTATAGTCTTTCTTTTGGTTTCTCCACCATATTGGAAGTAGTAGAGAGCTAATAGGAAGAAATACAAATAAATCGTGTTTTATTTGAGATGGAGGGTAAGATGAGATCTGGAAAACAAACTGTAATTACGTTAATGATAACAGTTTTAATCTTGGGCATGTTTGCAGAGCAAGCTCAAGCAGGTTGGTGGTGTGTGACCAGATGTGTTCTTTTTTATTGTAATGGCCTAGCTCACAAATGTGTACATTGGTGTAAGAATAAGTGTAATAGAGCATTACCTTTCGATGAGGTCAATATCAACTATACATGTCAGTCTCGATGTGCTTTATCTGAATGTTCTAATATTAGCACACCAGAAAATCCTCGTAAGTTTCGATATTCTTACAAGTTCAAATTTTATTTTAAATTCAATATTACTCAAAAAAAAAATCCAAGTTGTTTTGACTTAATTTTCTTATTTTTTTTGGATTTTGTTTTAATGCAGGTCTGGAAGAAGAGAAAAATTGTTTAAATTCTTGCTCTGACAAGTGCAACAAAAAATACTAGATTATAGAGTAATTTTATTATTGATGTTGGTGTGGTATACTTTATTATAAATGGAGTCTATATTTGATTGACATGGATTTTTTTTTTCTGATCTTTTGATACTCATTTCAATGGTTTTTCTTAAACTAGGTTTCGTCATCGTTTATTTGTAAATTTTTAAGTTATCGTAGGGCCTGATGCTTATAGCATTATTCTGTCCTTGATTAATAAACCAACAAGACTACTTCAGGTTAAATTTACAACTTTGATCAAGAATCCATCATTAACGTAGGGCCTGATGATCACATTTAACAACTCTAACTCTTACCTATCATCTCTCAAAAAAAAAAACTCATACCTATCATCTATCAAGTATCCATCATTAAAGAACCTAATCTAAACATAATGGATCGAAATTGGGAAGCATAAGTAATGAAAGATAAGAAGACATGACAAAACTGTTGATTAATATTAAAAGTATTGACCATTAAAGATTTTACTCTAAACATGATAAACCAACTCGGAAGTATAATCGACGAAGAAATCATGAATATAATCAAAAACAAAAATTAAAATATCATCAAAACCATAGATTAGAGAAGATTAGCTACACATGACCATCAAATACATCATGGAATCATAAATAGTTTTATTACAAAATCAAGATCACAAAAAAAGTATGAAAGGAAATCACAAAAGAAAATATTTTCAGATGATGCTCGAAGTTGCTCCTCAATGATGATGATGATAATGGCAGTGATGGATATTGATGAAGGTGAAGAAAATTTGTTGATGAGATTAGGATGAGAATATTGATAATGTCGCTTCTCACAAAGACACTAATAAAAACAAGATCAACAAAAACTTCTTCCTTTATAAAACGTTTCTTTAATCTCTGTTCAATAGTTGTACAAGAAAACTTCAAAGAAATATAGTCAAAGTCTCTCACAAACGCTCCCTATCTCTAGCAAAAACTAAAAAAGAAAGATGAGGATGCTAGCAAGCTCCCCGTCCCTTGTCCTTTAAACCCACCGCTAGGGTTATGTTTTATTTCTCCTAAAATTAAGCCCCAAATCTCTGTTCAATTTAGTTGCAAGGACTACCTAAAGCAAGAGGAAATAACAAGAGGAAGAAATGTTGAGGAATGCAAATGCAAAGCCATTTTACAGGGTATGAAATGGGCCAACAACAGATAAATAAAATACCTTCATATTGAAAGTGACAACATAAACATTCAGGGGCGGAACCAGGATTTCCAGTTAGCCTGGGCAAGCTTAAAGTACTATAAATCAAGCATGTAAATATTATGTACATGTGTACGAATTTCACAAATTATTATGCATATATGTACAAATCTTGATATTTTGTTATCTGAAACTAAGTAGATATTAGTTTGAAGAAGGAGAGAAAGAGAAAAGATGGAGAACGAAGCTCGCCAACAGAAGACTAGTCCCTCTCTACAAAAAAAATTTCGTCTTCTCCAAGAGGTAGATGAAAAGAAGAGACATTGACCTTAAATATGAGGCGAAAATGAGAATGGTAAAAAGTACCAAATCTTTTGTTCTCCCTTATAATAACCTTTATCTTCCATAATACTATAAAAAACTTTAAGGTAAAAGGTTTAAGATAATACTTAATCACTAACAAAAGAGAAAAGATAATAAATTTTTTTTTTTTTAGGGCCTATTTTCGAAATTGATAAAAATATAGGACTCATTTTTTAGAATTGAGACAAAACAAAGAAGAAAGTGAGCAAAAATTGGGCCAAGTTGCGTTTCCAAGGATTCGAACCCGTGACATTCACTACGTCAGTTAAGTAACCAACCACTAAGCTACTCCTTCATTTCTGTTCAATCCTTACATCAAAAAGTAGAAATTCAAAAAAGGGCCGTCCTTTTCTGTTCAATCTTTACATCAAATTGTAGCAATTCCAGACTGGGCCACTGCCCAGTCTGGACTACACATGGGTCCGCCCCTGTAAACATTATAAACAATCTTCAACATCATACTTCAACCGTACACTGGCAATCTCAGTGTCACCTTAAGGAAATTCAAAAGTATAGCAGTTGCTTCCAGAAGATTACCTACTCCTACACCCAGAGAATCAACAACAATCAAGAAGACAAGTTAGTGAAATGGACGCGTATTAATAATAGTAATTGTAGTTGGAATGTTTTTCCTTATTTCCTTTGACTATAGTCTGTTTGTAGTTAGATTTAATGTAGTGTCAACAAAAAAAAGGACTACCTGCAGCATAAGGAAATCTTGTTGTGTACAGGAAAAACGATGAGAGAGAAAAAAAAAAGGATAAAAGAGTAAAAAAATAATGGAAGAGATATTGAGAGAGAGGGAGAGATCGAGAGAGAGTAACCGTAAGTGAGAGAGGAGAAGAAAGTAGAGAGAATATGAGGCAATGGTAGTCAAGATGGTGGTAAGTGGAAAGTTGTCTTGGTGATGGTGATAGAGAAGATAAAGATTAGGGGGCAATGTTTGAGCAAGTTAATTTTTGGGTTAAAAATAATATTCCCCAAAAATGTACTGAAAAACATGGATTCCCTAGAGAATTTATTCCCCGAAGATTATTCTTTATGCCCCAAAATCGCGAACTAAATTTAATGGACATGCGAGTTGATCGTTGTTTCCTTAAGACAATACTCTCATTGTTTTTCGAACCAACAGTAATGTGTTTTGCATTGTCAGTAGATTGTGGGATAATCTCAGAAAGAAGGAAAGCAGAAACCCAAGCTATGAGATTATTTTTCATGGATAACTCATCCCTCCCATTTTGTAATCATTTCTAGAAAGTCTTATCAACAAAGTCTTTGAAAATTTTGGGTAATAATTACTTTACCAATTAAAACCATCTTGATAATAGTTTCTTGATCAAATTGGAATATTGTAAAAAGGAAAATAATGAAGAAAACAAATAGTTGTTATAACATTCTTTATCTTTTTTTAGTATATTATTTTAAAATAAATATTCTTACTTAGATTTGCATAATCATCCCAATGAGATCAAAAATTTTAAAATAAATATTCTTACTTAGATTTGCATAATCATCACAATGACACCAAAATTTTTTTCTCATATTATTTTAATCCTCCTAAGAAATATCTAAAGCATATATTGAAGTTACAAATATTTTTCCTATTCAACTCATCCGAATGAATTTACAATATTCAATATTCTAAGTTAAAAAAGGAATGAGTTTGTGTAACCATAATATTTTTCCAATTCAACTCATCCTAATACAGTTCTCAATATTTCTAAGTTAAAAAAATGAATGAGTTTATGTAACCATAATATTTTTCCTATTCAACTCATCGGAATGAATATACTGTTTTCAATATTTCTAAGTTAAAAAAGGGATGAGTTTGTGTAACCATAACATTTCTCCTATTCAACTCATGCGAATGAATATAAAATTTTTAATATTCCCAAGTTGAAAAAGGAATGAGTTTGTGTAACCATGCCAACTTTTAGTAACAGAAGAGACTCAGGGAAAGAAACTCTTCCAAATATAGCCTAACTAATAGAATTATTTTCCTATTTATCGTGAATCGAAGGAGCAAACTCTTATAAGTTATAGTCTTTCTTTTGGTTTCTCCACCATATTGGAAGTAGTAGAGAGCTAATAGGAAGAAATACAAATAAATCGTGTTTTATTTGAGATGGAGGGTAAGATGAGATCTGGAAAACAAACTGTAATTACGTTAATGATAACAGTTTTAATCTTGGGCATGTTTGCAGAGCAAGCTCAAGCAGGTTGGTGGTGTGTGACCAGATGTGTTCTTTTTTATTGTAATGGCCTAGCTCACAAATGTGTACGTTGGTGTAAGAATAAGTGTAATAGAGCATTATCTTTCGATGAGGTCAATATCAACTATACATGTCAGTCTCGATGTGCTTTATCTGAATGTTCTAATATTAGCACACCAGAAAATCCTCGTAAGTTTCAATATTCTTACAAGTTCAAATTTTATTTTAAATTCAATATTACTCAAAAAAAAAATCCAAGTTGTTTTGACTTAATTTTCTTATTTTTTTTTTGGATTTTGTTTTAATGCAGGTCTGGAAGAAGAGAAAAATTGTTTAAATTCTTGCTCTGACAAGTGCAACAAAAAATACTAGATTATAGAGTAATTTTATTATTGATGTTGGTGTGGTATACTTTATTATAAAAGGAGCCTATATTTGATTGACATGGATTTTTTTTTCTGATCTTTTGATACTCATTTCAATGGTTTTTCTTAAACTAGGTTTCGTCATCGTTTATTTGTAAATTTTTAAGTTATCGTAGGGCCTAATGCTTATAGCATTATTCTGTCCTTGATAAATAAACCGACAAGACTACTTCTGGTTAAATTTACAACTTTGATCAAGAATCCATCATTAACGTAGGGCCTGATGATCACATTTAACAACTCTAACTCTTACCTATCATCTCTCAAAAAAAAAACTCATACCTATCATCTATCAAGAATCCATCATTAAAGAACCTAATCTAAACATAATGGATCGAAATTGGGAAGCATAAGTAATGAAAGATAAGAAGACATGACAAAACTGTTGATTAATATTAAAAGTATTGACCATTAAAGATGTTACTCTAAACATGATAAACTAACTCGGAAGTATAATCGACGAAGAAATCATGAATATAATCAAAAACAAAAATTAAAATATCATCAAAACCATAGATTAGAGAAGATTAGCTACACATGACCATCAAATACATCATGGAATCATAAATAGTTTTATTACAAAATCAAGATCACAAAAAAAGTATGAAAGGAAATCACAAAAGAAAATATTTTCAGATGATGCTCGAAGTTGCTCCTCAATGATGATGATGATAATGGCAGTGATGGATATTGATGAAGGTGAAGAAAATTTGTTGATGAGATTAGGATGAGAATATTGATAATGTCGCTTCTCACAAAGACACTAATAAAAACAAGATCAACAAAAACTTCTTCCTTTATAAAACGTTTCTTTAATCTCTGTTCAATAGTTGTACAAGAAAACTTCAAAGAAATATAGTCAAAGTCTCTCACAAACGCTCCCTATCTCTAGCAAAAACTAAAAAAGAAAGATGAGGATGCTAGCAAGCTCCCCGTCCCTTGTCCTTTAAACCCACCGCTAGGGTTATGTTTTATTTCTCCTAAAATTAAGCCCCAAATCTCTGTTCAATTTAGTTGTAAGGACTACCTAAAGCAAGAGGAAATAACAAGAGGAAGAAATGTTGAGGAATGCAAATGCAAAGCCATTTTACAGTGTATGAAATGGGCCAACAACAGATAAATAAAATACCTTCATATTGAAAGTGACAACATAAACATTATAAACAATCTTCAACATCATACTTCAACCGTACACTGGCAATCTCAGAGTCACCTTAAGGAAATTCAAAAGTATAGCAGTTGCTTCCAGAAGATTACCTACTCCTACACCCAGAGAATCAACAACAATCAAGAAGACAAGTTAGTGAAATGGACGCGTATTAATAATAGTAATTGTAGTTGGAATGTTTTTCCTTATTTCCTTTGACTATAGTCTGTTTGTAGTTAGATTTAATGTAGTGTCAACAAAAAAAAGGACTACCTGCAGCAGAAGGAAATCTTGTTGTGTACAGGAAAAACGATGAGAGAGAAAAAAAAAAGGATAAAAGAGTAAAAAAAATAATGGAAGAGATATTGAGAGAGAGGGAGAGATCGAGAGAGAGTAACAGTAAGTGAGAGGGGAGAAGAAAGTAGAGAGAATATGAGGCAATGGTAGTCAAGATGGTGGTAAGTGGGAAGTTGTCTTGGTGATGGTGACAGAGAAGATAAAGATTAGGGGGCAATGTTTGAGCAAGTTAATTTTTGGGTTAAAAATAATATTCCCCAAAAATGTACTGAAAAACATGGATTCCCTAGAGAATTTATTCCCCGAAGATTATTCTTTATGCCCCAAAGTCGCGACCTAAATTTAATGGACATGCGAGTTGATCGTTGTTTCCTTAACACAATACTCTCATTGTTTTTCGAACCAACAGTAATGTGTTTTGCATTGTCAGTAGATTGTGGGATAATCTCAGAAAGAAGGAAAGCAGAAACCCAAGCTATGAGATTATTTTTCATGGATAACTCATCCCTCCCATTTTGTAATCATTTATAGAAAGTCTTATCAACAAAGTCTTTGAAAATTTTGGGTAATCATTACTTTACCAATTAAAACCATCTTGATAATAGTTTCTTGATCAAATTGGAATACTGTAAAAAGGAAAATAGTGAAGAAAAAAAAAATAGTTGTTATAACATTCTTTATCTTTTTTTAGTATATTATTTTAAAATAAATATTCTTACTTAGATTTGCATAATCATCCCAATGAGATCAAAAATTTTAAAATAAATATTCTAACTTAGATTTGCATAATCATCACAATGACACCAAAAATTTTCTCTCATATTATTTTAATCCTCCTAAGAAATATCTAAAGCATATATTGAATTTACAAATATTTTTCCTATTCAACTCATCCGAATGAATTTACAATTTTCAATATTCTAAGTTAAAAAAGGAATGAGTTTGTGTAACCATAATATTTTTCCAATTCAACTCATCCTAATACAGTTCTCAATATTTCTAAGTTAAAAAAATGAATGAGTTTATGTAACCATAATATTTTTCCTATTCAACTCATCGGAATGAATATACTGTTTTCAATATTTCTAAGTTAAAAAAGGGATGAGTTTGTGTAACCATAACATTTCTCCTATTCAACTCATGAGAATGAATATAAATTTTTTAATATTCCCAAGTTGAAAAAGGAATGAGTTTGTGTAACCATGCCAACTTTTAGTAACAGAAGAGACTCAGGGAAAGAAACTCTCCCAAATATAGCCTAACTAATAGAATTATTTTCCTATTTATCGTGATTCGAAGGAGCAAACTCTTATAAATTATAGTCTTTCTTTTGGTTTCTCCACCATATTGGAAGTAGTAGAGAGCTAATAGGAAGAAATACAAATAAATCGTGTTTTATTTGAGATGGAGGGGTAAGATGAGATCTGGAAAACAAACTGTAATTACATTAATGATAACAGTTTTAATCTTGGGCATGTTTGCAGAGCAAGCTCAAGCAGGTTGGTGGTGTGTGACCAGATGTGTTCTTTTTTATTGTAATGGCCTAGCTCACAAATGTGTACGTTGGTGTAAGAATAAGTGTAATAGAGCATTACCTTTCGATGAGGTCAATATCAACTATACATGTCAGTCTCGATGTGCTTTATCCGAATGTTCTAATATTAGCACACCAGAAAATCCTCGTAAGTTTCGATATTCTTACAAGTTCAAATTTTATTTTAAATTCAATATTACTCAAAAAAAAATCCAAGTTGTTTTGACTTAATTTTCTTATTTTTTTTGGATTTTGTTTTAATGCAGGTCTGGAAGAAGAGAAAAATTGTTTAAATTCTTGCTCTGACAAGTGCAACAAAAAATACTAGATTATAGAGTAATTTTATTATTGATGTTCGTGTGGTATACTTTATTATAAATGGAGTCTATATTTGATTGTCATGGATTTTTTTTCTAATCTTTTGATACTCATTTCAATGGTTTTTTTTAAACTGGTTTTCGTCATCGTTTATTTGTAAATTTTGAAGTTATCGTAGGGCCTGATGCTTATAGCATTATTCTGTCCTTGATTAATTAACCAACAAGACTACTTCAGATTAAATTTACAACTTCGATCAAGAATCCATCATTAACGTAGGGCCAGATGATCACTTTTAACAACTCTAACTCTTACCTGTCATCTCTCAACAAAAAAAAACTCCTACCTATCATCTATCAAGTATCCATCATTAAAGAACCTAATCTAAACATAATGGATCGAAATTGGGAAGCATAAGTAATGAAAGATAAGAAAACATGACAAAACTGTTGATGAATATTAAAAGTATTGACCATTAAAGATGTTACTCTAAACATGATAAATCATCTCGGAAGTATAATCGACGAAGAAATCATGAATATAATCGAAAACTAATATATGTGAAATAGTTAACAAACTATCAAGATAAAATGTACAATGCCCATGCAAAATTAAAATATCATCAAAACCATAGATTAGAGAAGATTAGCTACACATGGCCATCAAATACAACCTGGAATCATAAATAGTTTTATTACAAAATCAAGATCACAAAAAAAAGTATGAAAGGAAATCACTAAAGAAAATATTTTCAGATGATTCTCGAAGTTGCTCCTCAATGATTATGATGATAATGGCAGTGGTGGATATTGATGAAGGTGAAGAAAATTTGTTAATGAGATTAGGATGAGAATATTGAAAATGTCGCTTCTCACAAAGACACTAATAAAAACAATATCAACAAAAACTTCTTCCTTTATAAAACATTTCTTTAATCTCTGTTCAATAGTTGTACAAGAAAACTTCAAAGAAATATAGTCAAAGTCTCTCACAAACGCACCCTATCTCTAGCAAAAACTAAAAAAGAATGATGATGATGCTATCAAGCTCCCCGTCCCTTGTCCTTTAAACCAACCGCTAGGGTTATGTTTTGTTTCCCCCCAAAATTAAGCCCCAAATCTCTGTTCAATTTAGTTGCAAGGACTACCTAGAGCAAGAGGAAATAACAAGAGGAAGAAATGCTGAGGAATGCAAATGCAAAGCCATTTTACAGGGTATGAAATGGGCCAACAACAGATAAATAAAATACCTTCATATTGAAAGTGACAACATAAACATTATAAACAATCTTCAACATCATACTTCACCCGTACATTGGCAATCTCAAAGTCACCTTAAGGAAATTCAAAAGTATAGCAGTTGCTTCCAGAAGATTACCTACTTCTACACCTAGAGAATCAACAACAATCAAGTAGACAAGTTAGTTAAATTAACGCGTATTAATAATAGTAATTGTAGTTGGAATGTTTTTCCTTATTTCCTTTGACTCTAGTCTGTTTGTAGTTATATTTAATGTAGTTTCAAGAAAAAAAAAAAAAAAGACTACCTGGAGCAGCAGGAAATCTTGTTGTGTACAGGAAAAACGATGAGAGAGAAAAAGAAAAGGATAAAAGAGTAAAAAATAGTGGAAGTTGACGCATTCGATTTGCGCCATTATTTTCGTGGAAATTATTTTGCGCCAATATTGTTGGGGCAAAATTATTTTTAAAAATCTATCCCTAAAAACAATTTATTGGTCTCCATTGTAATTTTATTAGGCACAAATGTTAAAAATTTACCTCTATTTAATGTATTCGGGACATGTAAAAATGTTTATCCCAATTGACCGTTTTTATTGTAGTGTGAGATAGCCATCACATATAGTTGTATACGCGCGTGTATAGCAGGGTCCATCGGATCTGTGCGGGGAGCATCGAAGATAGGGCGCACTCGTATGTACCGGATACCTATCCAACGGGGATCTCGAATCTGTCCCACGCCGTCTAGAAGAAATACTGTGTGCGCCTTCTGTCGTCTGATTTGTTGCACTATGCACCTGTCACGTGCCTTCTTTCATTCTGGTCAAGTGATTTTGACCCAAAATTTGACATGGGCTAACTTTCTCATCCGGACTTTGATTTCATTTCTATTTTTGTTTACGGGTTCATCATGAATGAATTTTCATCTGACAACTAAGTTGATCAGAACTACTGATATATAACTGTGTCAGACGACCAGAATGTCCATAATTTGTCTTTCCCTTGATTTTATCCGCTTTTCGCACACAATACCATAAAAGACGCCTCGACAAGGGAAGCAAACAATTTATTAGTATAAAGTCTTGAACTAGAGTAACTCGGTCTAGTTAAACGACTTAAATGGATTTTTTTCATGTCTCATCACCCACGTTGCTGGCACGGAAAAATTCATTGAGCATTTTGGGAGTTTAAACACATTTGAAATAAATACATTAGAACCGTATACAAAACAGTACGTAGTATAAGTCAATGATTTACACATTTTCTCTTGGAAACACAAATTCAAACTAAGTATTAATCCATCGATATCAGAAATCAATGACCATATGAATCGTGATATCAACATTTTTATTCGTAAGTTAGAGTTTTATTTTTCATAGATTCGCATCACTTTTAGTTTTAGGGTATACCTTACCCATACTCGACTAAATCTAGAGTTAGGTTTCCATAAAATTAATCATACAAACTAAATTGACTCATTCAACTAGAAAGAACAATGCTTTTTTTTCTTGTAGCGACAATATTTTCATGGACACGGCCCACTGTCGGGCCATCCGTACCGTCCCTAAACTTCGTCCCATACCAGACCTAGTGCACCCTCTGCCCGGTACTCTACCACGACTTAAGCTCTCGGCCACAGGGTTAACACTTGCACCTTTCTTTTTTCTAGTCGCTTCATACTAATCAAGTCCCATGCTCTTAATGTATATCCCACTGTAGGGTTCACCTTGAGTTGTTAATCAACCATTTAACCTACAAATTGGAGTTAGTTTGTAGCTAATCGCTATGATGCCTAAAGTGACTGGACATAATGATCTTCATCATCTCATATTTCTGATTATTTGAACACATTTCCACCTTGATCTAAGGACATCTCCTTCATCTCTTGCGTTTTGTTCTCTCCTACCCTCTTTCTTAAATTGTTAACGGCTACATTATAAGAGAATTTAAGGTACCGTCATCTTCTTCCTCGATTTCTACTCTGAATTGAGGGGGGGGGGGGGGGGGGTCCTGGTGCTTCACGACTCCTTTGTGACAATTACTTTAGCTTTTTATGATCCTTTTAGAGTCTCTTTATCCTTCTTTGTTTCTCATCCTCCCTCTTCTTTTCGATTTTTCCTGTTTTTCCCTACGTCTCTCGATTACTTCTAAATCTCCATCTCTAATAACTTGTGGGGAGTAAAAGGAGTAACAACAAAACCTGGGAACACGTTTTTTTAAGAGATTTAGATCCTTTTTCTTACTACATTTGTTGTATAACTTTTCATCTGATCCATATTATCTTACAAATTTTCAGATGATTGTTTGCATCGAAGCAAGATTTTTAGCGTCTCGCTTCTTATCCTCTCTTAATGGTGTTATATCTGCAGCTAGATAACTGTCACGAGACATGGTAATGATGGTTGAACTTTATTAATTAGCTGATAGAGTCAGTGACTTGTCCTTAGCAATCTCCTAGACTATATTACTGTGCAGGAGTCATCTTTTCAAAGCTGTCTGAGCGAGTAATGCGTATTGGCAAGGGACTTGGACAATCTAGTCCCTGAATCTCTGGCAGAAACTTCTTGAAGTGTCTCTCTTGTCCTGGACAATACTAAACAAGTTGTCCAAACTATTTTCGGGTATTTTCATGCTCTAGGAGGCAAGGAAAAGGTCGAAGCGAGACTCTCAATCGATTTTATAGAGCCTGGAGGGAGTCTTGCGTACCATGTCCTAGTTGTTTGTTTTAGAGTGGTAGGGAAACCTGACACATAAATGATATGTCAATGGTGGTCGGACTCATGATGGTGATATAGTTCTGGAGAAAAATCTCCAGTCCATTATAAGTTTCTAAAGTAGGGCACTTGAAATATCTAGGACGCTTCGCCTGGAGTATTTCCAGGCTGAGAGGGAGTGAAGTGATTTTTCCCGACAACAATGTTTTCTTCTTGGTCCACTTCGTTAGCTTTTGTATGACTAAGGCTCCCAGGGAAGGCTCCTACTTTAACATATTAATTTATAGTATTGGTATGGCGGGAGTTCTATTTCCCTCTTGTTCGGTTGTAGCGGAATCCCCTTCGTCCTCTCTTTAAAATCTTTCCAACTCTTTCACCCTCGTATTCTGCCTCTTTTTCGCGACTTCTTCATTCTGTTTCTACCATATCTTATCTATGGTCTCCAAATTTTTGTCGTTTCCGATAAAAGATGTAGATATACCCGCTGGAGTAGTGAATATACTTTACAAGGGATTAGAGTTATCCACCTATTTTTCGCTTCTTCAGATTTTTCAAGTGGTCCATCTTTTCTTGCAATTCTAATAAACTGGACAACATGAGAAACATGTTATCCACATCGCGCTTCTTTTCTTCTTTAAACGCGGGATTTCCGCCACTAAATCTTCTTCTGAAAAGACAATAAGCTTATGGTAATTTGAACCTAAGTGATAGATTCTGCAAAGAATTCGGGTTGTAAGGTTCGAGGTATTGGATGGTGAAGATTTTTATTGGAGCCAACCATCCTTCCAGCGGGAAGCTGACGATGTCTAAAAATGGCTTCAGGATATCATTTAGATAATGAAGTAACGAAGCAAACGATGAATTTTCCTGGTTATTTGATGGACAAAAACTGCAAAAAACTTAGAAACCTCTCCGGCGCTCAAGTCAGTAGGGTGTTTTTGTTGTTTAAAGAAATGGGTTCAAAGTATGAAGTCAAAAGTTAAACCTTGCATGGTTGATTAGGGCGAACCTAATATGTTTATATGGTAGACTGACTATGATGATCTGCTGAGATGATGAGGTGGTGAAACACTGTTTTCGACAAAACAACAAGTTAATGGTCGTAAAAAAGATTACCTTCCTTTAATTAACATCTTTCGGATTTGATATATCTTGTTCACTGATTTGAGGATCATATCTAGAAAGTTGTTTTTTTTCGCATGTTTTAACCTTTCACATAACCTACTATGTTCAAGCTTTCCTTAAAGCTCGAAAGGACCTTGCTTGTTTCGTTAATCGAGGTATCAAACATTGAAGATTTAATTGATAATTATTTTTTCTTTTCCAGACCTTGGATCAGGTCAGGACTTTTTTTTGTTGAAATATCAGGTCAGGACTTAGGTTGGGTAAACTTAAACTCGAATTCGCCTTCCCGTGCCTTGAGGCGAGACCGTCTTAAGGGTCAAGTCTATTTTCGCAGACCTCCCTTACTGCTCCAAAACCCAGTGCAGGGTTCTTACCAGGACTGACCAGATTGAGTTTAGAGTTAGAGCAGGGCTTAAGGTGCCAAAGAGACTCAACTAACTTCCCAGTTTTGGTCTTAAGTGCCAAAGCTCTTTCGAGTTCATCTCCCCTTGACTTGGATACGAGTTGACCCATTCATTTCTTAATCGTTTGTTAACTTCTGGACTTGGTCAAAGCTGATAATTATTTTGTTGAGCAACACTGGATTACATTTCATTAGGGGTGTCATAGCCAATTTAAAAATTATGTTAGTTGCAAGGATATTGGAATGATGTGCTTTGAGTTTGCAATGGTTTGCATTAAGATTGAGGAACATTTTAAAAAATGTAGATTTTGTAGCAAGACAAAAGTTTATGTTGTCTTTTTAACCAAAGAAAAATTTTCTACTAAGAAGCTATTTCCAACAATTGTAAGTTGTTGAACTAAATATTGGCTAACTATGACCAGTCGGTTACAGACTCCACACCCGGAAGGATCATTCAATACCCATTATTTTACTGTAAAGAGCAATCTAACTGGCTTGAGCGTTGGAGCGGTTTTCTTTCTTTTTGCAGGTTTTCCCCCCAGGTCTCTAATCGAAGGAGCGAGAAACGAAGGAATATTGATCATCTAGACATAATATTCGATCATAACGGAGGTTGTCATGCATCAACTCCCTTTTCATGCTGATATAACGGAAGGCCATTAATTTTTTTGACATCAGCAAAACCCAAGTCGATTAAACACTAAGGATCTTTAGCCGACTGAAATCTTTAGGAAGATTCAAGATTAAGTCGGTAAGCGTGTGAAGCGCTTCTGCCTTCCCAGTTTAGGGCATAAGGCATCGGCCTTGCCTAAGTGGACCCGCGACACTTCTTGAGAATTCCAAGGCAGACCTGGTTGTGTTTTAGGCGAAACAGGGTTGGAGCTCCTTAGCTGATCGTGTCGACTTCCCAGTTCTAGGCTTAGGTGGCGGAACTTTTCAGGCCCAACGGTTGGTTTGACTCGTTGGGCTTCTGATCTATTTTTGACTTTTTGACGTCAGTTAACGGTTGACCATTTTATGTATCATCAAAAAGAAAGAAAGTAATCTGACACCAACAAATGTCGGTATTTAACGAGAAAATAGATCGGCGCGATCGAGTTAAACATAGACACTTGGAAGCAGGAAAAGACCAGTCCACCACAACCTTACTCGAGGAGGGTCCCGCATGAAATATGAAATCAGGGCCAAAAGAAGCCCAATGTAATAACCGAATAACAATAGGGTAAAGGCAAAAAATATTTCATTCAATGCATTATTTATTACAGAAGAAATTGCTACAAAAACAACGAAAACAATTATCTCAATTCGGAAAAATTCGTCCGGTAAGCCCTTAAGTAAGAAAACAGAGTTCAGGCCTGCTAAGCAAAAGAAAAGGATAAATGATAGGAGGTTGCAAGGCTCATCCATCATTGCATTAGGCAGCCAACAACCAAATTTCCAACCCCTGCCACAGACTTTGGAATAGGGAATGAGGTGACCCATCTGTGAGAACTAAAGCTCCCCAAACGCTTACCGACTTTATCCCAAAACATGGGAAGGTCGAAGCTCGCTAAACGCTTACCGAATTTATCCCAAAATATGGGAAGTTCGAAGCTCACTAAACGCTTACCGACATTATCCCGATCTAATCAAAGATCTCAGTCAGTGAAGTGAAGGATATATGCTCTCAGTCTGAAGGAATGTCCTTCGACCAAGATGTCAATGCGTACGATTTGGCGAATAGGATCATGATGACCTTACTCGGATGATCATCTAGTCCGGTCGAATTAGGGAGTCGTAATGCTTACAAGAAGCCGCTTACGATCGCCGGATAACTTCGGCAATACGCAATTAACATAAACCTGATCCTACAAGGGTTACACATAAGAGTGACGGTTTTAACGGAGAGAATTGACTAGTGGGAGATTGGCAAATAGGTGGATTGGATCCATTATTAGTAAGTCCAATTAGTTCGGAGGAGTCCGAACACATACACATACATCCGGGCCCAAAAAGGAGGCCCGTGAAGGCTTTAAGGGGGCCGGCCATGTGATGGCCGACCTAGGTAAGGGGCAGGCCATCACATGGCCGGTTATGAGAGAGGTGGGCCGGCCAGGCCGAGCCTATTAAGGGCTTATATAGCCGGCCACTCCTAATAAACCCAAAAGGGTGTGTTAGGGAAAAACCCCTTTTTGGTCCTAAAGAATCCTAATTTGGGTCAAACACCTTTTTGGGGATTGTACATAAGGACCAAGTTAGACAACCCAAAAGAAAACCAAGGCAAACAAAGGAAAAGCCAACTGAAAAGCAATTCAGTGTGTATTTTCTAAGAGAGAGGGAGAAATAGAGAGAGAGATGTCTGAGAGAGAGAAAGAGGGTTTCTCTCAATTATCTAGTCAAGAAGAAGGAGTTCTTCATCTCAACCTTCAAGAAGGTCCTAGTTGACTCGAAGAAGGGAGTTCAAGTCATACACTCGGTGTCTTAAGTAGAGGAACTACAATTGGACCTCTTATCTTCTGAATACTGATCGAGATTTAGTTCGTGGGAAATTGATTAAGGTAATCATTTTCTAATTCTAGTTCATTGATATGTTCATGTATAGATCCTGGAAACCTAGTGTTAATCATATGATGATTGAGATTCCGCTTACAACATTAGGTAGTATCATAAGCATGATACACAGATACAAAACCCTACAGTGGCATCACGAGCCGTTTGCGTGAACTATCTTTGACTAGGTGAATTAGATTCGAACTTGAATAACTAGTTAGTTGTGCTTGAATGAAGATTAAAACATGTTTTTTATTAGATCAATTAGGGTTTTTGGATGAGATTCAATGACCTAAAACTCTAAAACTTTAGAATTTTCAAAAGGGTTTTCGAAGACTAGTTTTAGGTTTTACAGATTTTGACAAAAAGGGTAAAAACCTACTGTTTTGATGAATGAATTTATCAAAAACCAGTAGCGAACAGCAACTTGGAAGACGAAATAGAGAAGAAAGAAGGTAGGAACATTAGGGTTTCCAAAAGTTTTGGAAACCCAGTTGGCCGGACCAGCCAGGACGCCTCTGGGCCGGACCAGCAGGTCTCGGATTGGGAGTCCAAGACAAGGTCGGACACGAACTTGAAATCCCAATCCGTGAAGGACCGGAATTCCTAGTCCAACACGGACTAGGAGTAAGAGACAGGAGCGTCTCGGACATCCCAGCGCGTATAGGACGCGTCTGGGATATCCCAGTCCAACATGAACTAAGAGTCCGAGACAGAAGTTTCTCGGACGTCCCAACGGATCTAGGACGCATTTGGGATATCCCAGTCCAAGACGGACTAGGATTGTCCGAGACAGACGCGTCTCGGACAACCCAGACGCGACTAGGGTTGCGTTTGGGGAATCCTAGTCGGTCTCGATCTAGGACCGACACCCTGGACGCAAGTCCAGACGCTTCTAGGATGCGTCCGGAGCTACCGGAAGCATCTAGGATGCGTCTAGGACGCGTCTGGAGCGACCAGAAACGTCTAGGATGCATTTGGACGCGTCCAAAGACACCTCATACGAGAAGCCTATGTTGTCCATGCACAGAGCGTCTAGGACACGACTGTGATGAATCAAGGCATTTCAGACCACGCATCCGGTCGAATTAGGGGTCGTAATGTTTAGCTAGAAGCCGCTTACGATCGTCGGATAACTTCGGTAATCCGCAACTAACGCGGACCGCATCCTACAAGGGTTACACATAAGAGTGATGGTTTGAACGGAGAGAATTGACTAGTGGGAGATTGGCAAATAGGTGTATTGGATCCATTATTAGTAAGTCCAATTAGTTCGGAGGAGTCCGAACACATACACATACATCCGGGCCTGAAAGGGAGGCCCTGAAAGGATTTAAGGGGCCGGCCATGTGATGGCCGACCTAGGTAAGGGGTAGGCCATCACATGGCCAATTAGGAAAGAGGTGGGCCGGCCAGGCCGAGCCCTTTAAAGGCTTATTTGGCCGGCCACTCCTAATAAACCCTAAAAGGGTGTTTTAGGGAAAAACCCTTGTTGGTCCTAAAGAATCCTAATTTGGGTCAAACACCTTTTTGGGGATTCTACATAAGGACCAAGTTAGGCAACCTAAAAGAAAACCAAGGCAACAAAGGAAAATGCCAACTGAAAAGCAATTCAGTGTGTATTTTCTCAAAGAGAGAGAGCTGTCTGAGAGAGAGAAAGAGGGCTTCCCTCAATTATTTAGTCAAGAAGGAGTTCTTCATCTCAACTTTCAACAAGGTCCTAGCTGACTTGAAGGAGGGAGTTGAAGTCATACACTCGGTGTCTCATGTATAGAAGCTACAATTGGAGCTCGTATCTTCCGAATACTAGTCGGGATTTAGTTCGTGGGATAGCGATTAAGGTAATCATCTTTCTAATTCTAGTTCATTGATATGTTCATTTATAGATCCTGGAAACCTTGTGTTAATCATATGATGATTGAGATTCCGCTTACAACATTAGGTAGTATCATAAGCATGATAGACAGATACAAAATCCTATACTGGCATCACGAGCCGTTTGCATGAACTATCTTTGACTAGGCGAATTACATTCGAACTTGAATAACTAGATAGTTGTGTTTGAATGGAGATTTAAACATGTTATTCATTAGATCAATTTGGGTTTTTGGATGGGATTTAACGACCTAAAACAATAAAACTTTAGAATTTTGAAATGGGTTTTTGAAAACTAGTTTTAGGTTTTAAAGATTTTGACAAAAAGGGTCAAAACCTACTGTTTTGATGAAAGAATTTATCAAAACCAGTAGCAAACAGCAACTTGAAAGATGAAATAGAGAAGTAAGAAGGTAGGAACATTAGGGTTTCCAAAAATCTTGGAAGATAGGACGCGTCTGGGATATCCCTGTCCAACACGGACTAGGAGTCCGAGAGAGAAGCGTCTCGGACGTCCCAGCGTGTCTAGGACGCGTTTGGGATGTCCCAGTCCAAGACGGACAAGGATTATCCGAGACAGACGCGTCTCGGACAACCCAGACACGACTAGGGTTACGTCTGGGGAATCCTAGTTGGTCTCGATCTAGGACCGAGACCCTGGACCAAAGTCCGGGCGCATCTAGGATGCGTCTGGAGCTACCGGAAGCATCTAGGATGCGCCTAGGACGCGTCTGGAGCGACCAGAAGCGTCTAGGGCGCATCTGAACGCGTCCAAAAGCACCTCAGCCGAGAAGCCTATGTTGTCCGTGCACAGAAACGTCTAGGACATGACTGTGATGCACCAAGGCATCTCGGACCACGCATCCGGTCGAATTATGGGTCGTAATGCTTAGCTAGAAGCCGCTTACGATCGTCGAATAACTTCGATCATCCGCAACTAAGATAGACCGGATCCTACAAGGGTTACACATAAGAGTGATGGTTTGAACGGAGAGAATTGACTAGTGGGAGTTTGGAAAATAGGTGGATTGGGTCCATTATTAGTAAGTCCAATTAGTTCGGAGGAGTCTGAACACATACACATACATCCGGGCCCGAAAGGGAGGCTAGGAAAGGATTTAAGGGGGTCGGCCATGTGATGGCTGATGGGTCATGAAAATGTCTCATCTGAGTCGTTTAATTTAGCCGAGTTAGTTCTTTTCGAGTCTTTATTATAATAAAATGGTTGGTTTTGTTGATTAGGTGTGTTTTGTGGAGTTAAGTGTGAAAATGGTTAAAAATGATAAAAAGATATACGGAGGGTATTTTGGTCATTTGGAGTCAAGGGTATTCTGGAAAATTTGGCCAAGGCGAGTGACGAGTGAAAAGTAGAGTCCGAGACGAGCTCGTAGGAGAAAACGGAAGTCAATTCGAAGTCCGGAAGAGTGAGATATGCATAGTCAAAGTTGGAGTCAAACAATGTAGACTGGTGGACACTGTTGGGCACCATTCTGGCTGGTGGGATAATAGCGGATGACGTAACGCAACGTATTGGCTGTTCTATCTAAGCTCCGTATACCCGCGAAACATTGAAGTTTTATCCCAATTCACAAACGGACAGAACGACACGTGGTCCTTCTTTCCTACTTTTAAGTCCTCGAATTTACCCTTTAGCCCCTCCTTTTTGTGCCACTCAAATTTCAGCCTATAACTAATTGACAAGTGACCATCTTTTCACCACAACTCCCACCAAAAATTCTAGATTTGCCCCCAATTGTATTAGTTGATTCCTTAGCCAATGCTTATCCATTTCTTGAGTAGAAAGCAACTCTAACTTCCTATTTTAACCCTCTTTCTCCCACTTTCTCCCAATTAACTCCTAAAACCGTAGTCATCAACCCATCTATAAATAAATCTCTACCTCTCTCATTTCTCTCTAGACTTGAAAACCCTCTGAATCCCTCTCCTTTTTCAGCCTCCATTCTTTTCTAACCTACCTCTTTCTCTAACCCTAAAATCATCTTCTTATCTCCTCTTCTGGCCTCCATTCTTTTACTACCCACTCCACCATAATTTCTTTCCAATCTCTTTTCTTATCTTCCTTTCCAATCTCTCTTCTTTTCTAATTTCTTCATCTCTTCTCTACAATTTCTTTCTACTTCTAATTTCTTCATCTAAACTTCTAATTTCTCTATAACTTTTTCTCTAAATCTATTTCTCTTCTAAATTTCTCTTCTATCATCTTCTAAAAAAGCTACTATTTGGAATCTTTGGTGTAATATTATTGAACACATTTGGAGCTAATATTGAACATCAACATGGAGACACATGGAGCTATGGATCTAGATCTCCTTTAGTGATTTCTTTTCATTTCCATTTGTAATTCCATTTAATTGTAGTTTAATGAATATTTATCTAGATCCAATGAATAACTAATCTTATATTTAGGGTTTATGATGAAACCTATTATAGATCTTTTAAAGATATGTGATTTGATTAATTAAACCTTTTGATTGTGCTTTAATATCTTTAAATACATGAATATGAAATGCTTTTATCAAGAATACCTCCCGAAATTTATATAGTTCATTATATTAAATTTTGATTTATAAAGAAAGAGGCTTAGTTGATTAATTATGTGTTAAAAAGTGAACTAATATGGTGGATTCTAAATCCTAGATTTTTCTTTCTCATCTTACCCCCTTCCTATTTAGTTTGTCATTATTTTATTATTTTCAAAACTAAATCAAAATTATTAAAGATGGTGTTCATTTAAGATTTAGATAAAATTACTTCTCCCTTTGAACGATTTCCTGATTTACAAACTTTACTATAACTTGAACCCGTACACTTGTGGGAATAGACCCATTTTAGGCCCATCAAGTTTTTGGCGCCGCTGCCGGGGATAAGTTTAATTTTATTTTCAATCTGGAATTGGTTTTTTATTTTTATTTTTTTCTCTTTTGATTACTTTGACTTGTTTTCTTTTCTTTGTGTAGATTCACAAAGGAGCTAAAGGGAAGGAGCATCAAGGAGAAGGACATCAAAGAAGACCTTTTTAGATTTTAGTTATTTTAGTACTTTATTTTTATTTTGGTGAGAGAGTGTTATAACTTGTTTTGTATTTCTTTATTTTTTTGTTTTGTATTAAGGACTTAATTGTTTTGACCCTAAATTGGAGGGCATTTAATTTTGTAACAGAAAATAAGAAGACTCGGGTTCGTACACTTGCGGGAAGAGGGGCACGGGTCGTCTACAAAGGTCGTCGCCCGTCTTGAACGGGAGGTAACTTCTAAATCACCTACGAATCTCCTGTAAGTGGGTACTTGTGATGTTTTTTTGCTTGCCTAATTGATTGGCGAACTGTTAATTTAATTATCATATAGTAAGGGCATTAACCCATTATAAGATAGGAGTCGGATTTCATCACCGGTCTCTTGCCCATCTAGGTAACAACATTGCGCGATCCCAAGCCTCACTTAAAATTAAAAATCGATTTAGACATTGGCCAAGGGTAACGAGCTTATAGGACCTCTTGCCAAATCTCGAACTTGATTAGTATTTGGAGTTTTCCCAGGAAGAGGGAACGATCCAAGCGCACAATTCTTCATTGTTGTACTGTGACGGAGTAACTCCTTATAAGAATCATAGTTCAAGCTTTGGAAAGAAATAGAAGCTGTCTAGATCAATTTTTAGGTGAAAAAGACCACCCAGTCGTCTAGATTGTGCCTAGGTTGCTTGGTTGAGTCAGCTTGCTTGTGTGTGTGTTTTCCTCAGGATCTTCGTAGTTCCGTTACTCTTTTAAAACACAAATAACCAAAAAAATGAAAGGATTCTTCTATGAGGACGAATTGGAAGAGAGACGGAAGGAACAATCATTGTTAAGAACACAAGAGATACTTTTATGGAGCATGTCTAGACTTGAGGCGACTAACGCTACCCTAGATAATTTTGACCAGTCCCGTAATGATGGTCATAACGTCGATAACTATTGGAATCATCATCAACCTCAACAAGGTTGTGTCCCTCAGTTACAAAATACCAATAATTATCAACGTTTTAACTATCAAAATTATTTTGAAAATTCGAGGGATAATGTCTATGGTGATAATTATAGGGAGTATTGTCAACCTCAAGAAGGTTATGAGTCACATTATGCATATGGCAATAGTTCATCCTACAGTCGATATAATGAAGAGTTTTATGAACCAAACATGTCCCAACCACCTCAATGGGATAACATTAGAACTAATGACTCTTCATCATCTTCATTAGACCAAATTTATAGTCATCTTGTAAGGTTAAATATAGAGCTTGAGCAGAAAGGTCAAGAGCTACGAGCTGAAAGATTAGCTCTAAATGAAAGAATTGATAGAAATCTAGAGTTGCCCCTTAATAAGAAACCCAACATCATAGAAGATGAGTCCTTTGATAAGATGGAGTACAATACCCATGAGTTTTATGATGATGAGGATGGTAGTATAAATTAGGCGTATACTTTTTTTGATCCTACTCCACATTTAGTTTCTGACCATAGTATTTTGCCAATCGTAGAGTCGCCGCTATCATCATATGAGTCCATTGCTGAGGAAACTCTTGAACCACCTTCAGAGAAACCAAAAGCTGAGTCTGTTTTGTCTCCCAAGTCTAAACCTTTTACTCATCTTATCCATGATAATCTTTTGGTTCAAACTAGATGTCTTACTAAAGATGAAGCTGATGAACTTTAGCTAGTAGAAATGTCTAAAGAGAGTGATGACTCATTTGACTTAGGTGAAACCTTAGAATTCTTTAAGGACACCGATGACATCATAATAAGAGAAATTTTAGAAAGTTTTTCAGAGTCTTTACCTACGTCAGCCTCAAATGAGCTAGTACCTAACTTGGAGGTGATTTTACAACGAGCCAATGAGGCTATTTTGGAACCTCCTACTTTGAGTGTCGATCTAGGTGAGTCAAATCTCTTAAATAATTATGCACCATGTCCCTCAGAAGTTCAAGTAACCTCGTGTCAATCACTTGTGTATTATTCCATGGTCTCTCAAACCGTTTGTTATGTCTATGAGGATCCGTTTTATTCAATGTCTGTCAACTCCAGTTTATCCTTGAGCTTAATGACTGTTGCTTCATCTAAGTTTGGGGATAACTCATTCACATTGGAAGTCTCACTTAAACTGTCATATCATTCAATGGACGTGAGACTAAACCTTTCTGGATACTTCATTTTTTGGGTGGACCCTCAAATCTTCCGATTGCTATTGTATGGGGAGTCATCAAACCTTAATCCAGTAGGTTTACAGTAATTTTTCTTTGTTTTTTCTTTTATCATCGTCTGGCTGAAGACGATAAATTTAGCGCTTCTTGGGAGGCAACCCATGCTTCTGATATAGGACAGTGGAGTTTGGTAATATCTTTCCTCTCATCTTTTTATTTTGGCATAGTCTTCAGAACATTGAGGACAATGTTCGGTTTAAGTTTGGGGATAGGGAAGAACTTTTGCTAAGTCCTTCATTTCAAAAATTCAAGAGGGTTCAAATTTTTTCAATTTTGGACTGAAAATGTGAGTCTAATAGCTGTTTTTGGCTTGTTAATAGTTATAGAGTCGAGTTGATCGTACTATCCGGTTGTTAAAAGTTTCTTCATGAATTTCGAGTTCTGAGGTCGTTTGTGTGCTAGCCATGTGAGTATTATGGAAGTGAAGGGCAGATGGTTCTGAGAGAACTAGATTAATCATTAGTGGAGACTTAACCCTTGTGAGATTTCTGAGCCTTTCTATTACCTTTGAGCGTACTCTTCTGCGCTGACTCTGATTAGAGTGAAAAGCTACTCAACCTCGCAACTTTATAAAAAGAGCTCATTTGATCTCGTGTGCTCAACTTCCATAACCACTAGGAGTGACATCAGGATAGCGAATAAACCTTACTCTTGTAGTCCATGAAACCTGATAATAGTGTCAACTTTAGGAAAGCGAATACTCCACCATACATTCATCATATGACTCCCGAGAATGAAGGCATGAAAAGTAAAGAAAGAAGAATGTGAAAGCAAAGTGTGAAAAATAGAAAAGTTGATTGTTGAGAATACTAGTGTTGGTATTTGTATTGTTTGTAGTTGTGTTTCAAAAAAAAAAAGTGAAGAAAAAAATCTCTGAAAAAGAAAGTTTGTGTAAAAAAGTTCATGTGAACTTTAGTTTGTTATGTAAAATAAGTGTTCAGAGCAAAAAACTAAGTATGGAAGTGGCTTGAAGTTCTCTAGCATTGAAGACGTCGACATTCTCGGGATCTCATCACCATCCATCTCATCACTTGTATCTGTCAACCTTTATGAAGCATTATTAGAGGGTAGAGTGGGTGAGAAGGGTAAGTGAGCTTCCCCATTCTATTTTAGTGGTTATATTCCTTTCCGTAGATCATTCGTTCTGAAATTTCGTCCTCACCCTTTTTATGTGTTGAGTTCAAGTTAAGTGATCACACTCACACATACGAGCGAACCATTCTTGAGTTATTTCATCTTTTAGAGCATATGTCTGTAAGGCCAAAGTCGAGGCGAAATGTATTAAGATATAGATCAAGGCTATGTTTGTTCGGAACTGAAGTGATTCTCATTGTGGCTAGTCACGTACACTTCGAGTCTAGATTACTAGTGAAGAGATCTTTAACGTCTGTATAGTGTTGTTAACTTTGACTGATTCCTATTAGCTTGTTAAAATTTTTTAGGAGATAAACATATTTGGTCTGTCTTAGTTGACTTTGAGTGTTTTTTAACCCTATTTTATTTTTGAAATGTTTTTGAATTTTGTGGGTATATTCTCTAGAAACCCTCACGAGACAACACTCGTCCACTAGGGAAACCTAGGGGTTTAACGGCGTGTTGCATATGCTAAATGCAACCAGGATTCCTCCGAAAGTGAGTAAGGTTTTTGTTTTGCTTTATTTTGATCGAGGATTAGCAAAATCTAAGTTTGGGGATGTTTGATGGGTCATGAAAATGTCTCATCTGAGTCGTTTAATTTAGCCGAGTTAGTCCTTTTCGAGTCTTTATTATAATAAAATGGTTGGTTTTCTTGATTAGGTGTGTTTTGCGGAGTTAGGTGTGAAAATGGTTAAAAATGAGAAAAAGATATACGGAGGGTATTTTGGTAATTTGGAGTCAAGGGTATTCTGGGGAATTTGGCCAAGGCAAATGACGAGGGAAAAGTAGAGTCCGAGACGAGCTCATATGAGAAAACGGAAGCCAATTCGGAGTCCGGAAGAGTCACATATGCATAGTCAAAGTTGGAGTCAAACAATGTAGACTGGTGGGAAACTGTTGGGCCCCATTCTGACTGGTGGGATAATAGCGGATGACGTGGCGCAACATAGTGGTTGTTCTATCTAAGCTCTTTATACCCGCGAAACATTGAAGTTCCATCCCAATTCACAAACCGACAGAAAGACACGTGGTCCTTCTTTCCCACTTTTAAGTCCCCAAATTTACCCTTTAGCCCCTCCTTTTTGTGCCACTCAAATTTCAGCCTATAACTAATTGACAAGTGGCCATTTTTTCACCACAACTCTCACCAAAATTCCAGATTTGCCCCCAATTGTACTAGTTGATTCCTTAGCCAATGCTTATCCATTTCTTGAGTAGAAAGCAACCCTAACTTCCTATTTTGACCCTCTTTCTCCCACTTTCTCTCAATTAACTCCTAAAACCCTAACCATCAACTCATCTATAAATAAATCTCTACCTCTCTCATTTCTCTCTAGACTTGAAAACCCTCTCAATCCCTCTCCTCTTTTAGCTTCCATTCTTTTCTAACCTACCTCTTTCTCTAACCCTAAAGTCATCTTCTGATCTCCTCTTCTAGCCTCCATTCTTTTACTACCCACTCCACCATAATTTCTTTCCAATCTCTTTTCTTATCTTCCTTTCCAATCTCTCTTCTTTTCTAGTTTCTTCATCTCTTCTCTACAATTTCTTTCTACTACTAATTTCTTCATCTAAACTTCTAATTTCTCTATAACTTTTTCTCTAAATCTATTTCTCTTCTATCATCTTCTAAAAAAGTTACCATTTGGAATCTTTGGTGTAATATTATTGAACACAATTGGAGCTAATATTGAACATCAACATGGAGACACATGGAGCTATGGATCTAGATCTCCTTTGGTGATTTCTTTTCATTTTCCATTTGTAATTCCATTTAATTGTAGTTTAATGAATATTTCTCCAGATCCAATGAATAACTAATCTTATATTTAGGGTTTATGATGAAACCTATTATAGATCTTCTTAAGATATGTGATTTTATTAATTAAACCTTTTGATTGTGCTTTAATGTCTTTAAATACATGAATATGAAATGCTTTTATCAAGAATACCTCCCGAAATTTATATAGTTCATTATATTAAATTTTGAGTTATAAAGAAAGAGGCTTAGTTGATTAATTATATGTGTTAAAAAGTGAACTAATATGGTGGATTCTAAATCCTAGATTTTTCTTTCTCATCTTACCCCCTTCCTATTTAGTTTGTCATTGTTTTATTATTTTCAAAACTAAATCAAAATTAGGAGAGAGGTGGGCCGGCCAGGCCGAGCCCATTAAGGGCTTATATGGCCGCCCACTCCTAATAAACCCTAAAAGGGTGTTTTAGGGAAAAAAAACCTTTTTGGTCTTAAAGATTCCTAATTTGGGTCAAACACCTTTTTGGGGATTCTACATAAGTACCAAGTTAGGCAACCTAAAAGAAAACCAAGGCAACAAAGGAAAAGCCAACTGAAAAGCAATTCAGTGTGTATTTTCTTAGAGAGAGAGAGAGAGTTGTCTGAGAGAGAAAAAGAGGGTTTCCCTCAATTATCTAGTCAAGAAGAAGGAGTTCTTCATCTCAACCTTCAAGAAGGTCCTAGCTGACTTGAAGGAGGGAGTTCAAGTCATACACTCGGTGTCTCAAGTAAAGGAGCTACAATTGGAGCTCGTATCTTCCGAATACTGGTCGAGATTTAATTCGTGGGAAAGCGATTACGGTAATCATCTTTCTAATTCTAGTTCATTGATATGTTCAATAGATCCTGGAAACTTAGTGTTAATCATATGATGATTGATATTCCGCTTACAACATTAGGTAGTATCATAAGCATGATAGACAGATACAAAACCCTACAAGAAGATCTTAAGTATTTTGCATAACTTGGACTTTAAGAGTCTTAGAAAGAGGAAACAACTGCTAGACTCGGAAAGATATCAATTGAGGATCCTAAAATAGAGGAACTCCTACATAAGATACGACATAAACTCAAAAGGAAATCCTAAATCTCTAAACTACCAAAGAATAGTCTCAGTCCTAAACGGAACTGCCTCCTCATCACCGTTCCGAAGCAACTTACAAAAGGTAATGAAATCACCTCGAAAAAGGTAAGTTAACAACGAACTCTAAGGTTCACTCAATAGTCATTCTTTAAACTGCAAGGGCAATCGGACTGTCTTAAGAGTCGAAGAGGTTTCTAAACCCCTTGCAAGTTTTCCCCCCAGGTTTACATGAGCAGGAGCGAGAGTCAAAGGAGAAGATTGATCAATCACGACTGGGTCCAACATTGCAGATTCATTGTTTTAACTGATATAAGACTGACAAATTTTGACATCAATTGTGGTCAACTGATGACCATTTTTTGGATTATCAACGACTATTTAATCAATCCCAAAATCGTGCGTCTGATTAGTAACATTTATTTGACGCAACTGAATGAAAAAAAAAACTCTAGGATCTAACTCATATTTTTAAAATGAATTAGAGTTTCTTAGTCTGATAAGTTCTCTAAATGATCTAGGAAAGAAGATAATATTCATCTGATAATAATATTAGATAATTACAGTATCGTAGATGTATAAAACGCAGGACCTTCAAATATCTTGGACACATGTTGATCGTCAGACCTTCGTTTTCTGAATGCATCACATTACTCATGTATCTCACTATAGTCGATTGATATCCTCAAATAATAGAGTAGATCCTTATCGTACCATTGTATGAATTCAATATCACTTTTAGGTCAGGATAAGTTTGTAAAGTATTTGTATATGATTAACATCTATACTAATTATAGATATGGTTTGTAGTTGGTTTGAAAATGGTTTTTATGGAAGTGACAAACCTTATACCCCTTAACCCGCTGAAGCGTAATGTAATTGTTAATTCACTATATTTCTTGTCTCTTGTTTCAAATCAATTTCTCTTTTAAGTTTGAAATTGTCATGCCTTTATCATATTTGTTGTTTGCATTAGAGAGATTGCCAACTCGGTCTTATCAGTAGATTTTGAACCCATTAGATTTTTAATCTCGGTATGTTGATCACATATGGTTAACGTTCTGACTATTAATTCTCAATGTTTTGAAACTCAGAATAATAAACCAAAAATATATTATAATCGAACAGAATTAACTTAACAAATGATTAAATTTAGGCCGCGGCTTTGAAGAATAGAAAAAAATTCTAGGGGGAATAAAGAATTTGTTAATAAAAATTGATTTAGAGTGCATCTTCTTCTTTTAATCTGACTTGATTAAATATTGCCTCCTAATCTTCATCTTGTCTCTCCCGTCCTTTTTATTCTCTCTCTCTCTCAATATCACTTTCACTCTCACTGTCTATCTCTTTATCGTTCTCACTCTAGATCTCTCTCTCTTTCAATGTAGATCACTCTCATCTCTCTCGTTGTAGACATATCTATTTGTAGATTAGTTTTTCTTTTCTTTTTTTCTCTCACAGTCTTTATCTCTCATTCTCGCAGCCTCTATCTCGTCCTCTCTCTCTTGAAGTATGTATAAATCTCTCTGTGGAGATCACAAAGTGAGTGGCCACGAAACGTTTTGTGGCTACAAAATGGTCAGGGTCACAAAACATTTTCTGTCCACGAAATACTCGAATGGTTTCACCAAAAACCCTCCTCAAGGTCTTGTATTGGCAAAGGGAACACTTCCCTTTGCAGAGGCAATATATGTTTGTGAGAGAGGGAGAGAAAAACAATGAGGGATCGATCAAGAAATAATGAAAGATTGAGAGAAAAACTATGAGAGATCGAGAGACATAGATAGGGAGAGTAATAGAGAGAGATAGTGAGAGAGAGGGAGAGATCGAGAGAAAGTAACAGTAAGTGAGAGAGGAGAAGAAAGTAGAGAGAATATGAGGCAATGGTAGTCAAGATGGTGGTAAGTGGGAAGTTGTCTTGGTGATGGTGATAGAGAAGATCAAGATTAGGGCGCAATGTTTGAGCAAGTTAATTTTTGGGTTAAAAATAATATTCCCCAAAAATGTACTGAAAAACATGGATTCCCTAGAGAATTTATTCTCCGAAGATTATTCTTTATGCCCCAAAGTCGCGACCTAAATTTAATGGACATGCGAGTTGATCGTTTTTTCCTTAAGACAATACTCTCATTGTTTTTCGAACCAACAGTAATGTGTTTTGCATTGTCAGTAGATTGTGGGATAATCTCAGAAAGAAGGAAAGCAGAAACCCAAGCTATGAGATTATTTTTCATGGATAACTCATCCCTCCCATTTTGTAATCATTTCTAGAAAGTCTTATCAACAAAGTCTTTGAAAATTTTGGGTAATCATTACTTTACCAATTAAAACCATCTTGATAATAGTTTCTTGATCAAATTGGAATACTGTAAAAAGGAAAATAATGAAGAAAAAAAAATAGTTGTTATAACATTCTTTATCTTTTTTTAGTATATTATTTTAAAATAAATATTCTTACTTAGATTTGCATAATCATCCCAATGAGATCAAAAATTTTAAAATAAATATTCTTACTTAAATTTGCATAATCATCACAATGACACCAAAAATTTTCTCTCATATTATTTTAATCCTCCTAAGAAATATCTAAAGCATATATTGAAGTTACAAATATTTTTCCTATTCAACTCATCCGAATGAATTTACAATTTTCAATATTCTAAGTTAAAAAAGGAATGAGTTTGTGTAACCATAATATTTTTCCAATTCAACTCATCCTAATACAGTTCTCAATATTTCTAAGTTAAAAAAATGAATGAGTTTATGTAACCATAATATTTTTCCTATTCAACTCATCGGAATGAATATACTGTTTTCAATATTTCTAAGTTAAAAAAGGGATGAGTTTGTGTAACCATAACATTTCTCCTATTCAACTCATGCGAATGAATATAAAATTTTTAATATTCCCAAGTTGAAAAAGGAATGAGTTTGTGTAACCATGCCAACTTTTAGTAACAGAAGAGACTCAGGGAAAGAAACTCTCCCAAATATAGCCTAACTAATAGAATTATTTTCCTATTTATCGTGATTCGAAGGAGCAAACTCTTATAAATTATAGTCTTTCCTTTGGTTTCTCCACCATATTGGAAGTAGTAGAGAGCTAATAGGAAGAAATACAAATAAATCGTGTTTTATTTGAGATGGAGGGTAAGATGAGATCTGGAAAACAAACTGTAATTACGTTAATGATAACAGTTTTAATCTTGGGCATGTTTGCAGAGCAAGCTCAAGCAGGTTGGTGGTGTGTGACCAGATGTGTTCTTTTTTATTGTAATGGCCTAGCTCACAAATGTGTACGTTGGTGTAAGAATAAGTGTAATAGAGCATTATCTTTCGATGAGGTCAATATCAACTATACATGCCAGTCTCGATGTGCTTTATCTGAATGTTCTAATATTAGCACACCAGAAAATCCTCGTAAGTTTCGATATTCTTACAAGTTCAAATTTTATTTTAAATTTAATATTACTCAAAAAAAATCCAAGTTGTTTTGACTTAATTTTCTTTTTTTTTTTGGATTTTGTTTTAATGCAGGTCTGGAAGAAGAGAAAAATTGTTTAAATTCTTGCTCTGACAAGTGCACAAAAAAATACTAGATTATAGAGTAGTTTTATTATTGATGTTCGTGTGGTATACTTTCTGGTTGATAAAATAAATGGAGTCTATATTTGATTGTCATGGATTTTTTTTCTAATCTTTTGATACTCATTTCAATGGTTTTTCTTAAACTGGTTTTCGTCATCGTTTATTTGTAAATTTTGAAGTTATCGTAGGGCCTGATGCTTATAGCATTATTCTGTCCTTGATTAATTAACCAACAAGACTACTTCAGATTAAATTTACAACTTCGATCAAGAATCCATCATTAACGTAGGGCCAGATGATCACTTTTAACAACTCTAACTCTTACCTGTCATCTCTCAACGAAAAAAACTCCTACCTATCATCTATCAAGTATCCATCATTAAAGAACCTAATCTAAACATAATGGATCGAAATTGGGAAGCATAAGTAATGAAAGATAATAAGACATGACAAAACTGTTGATGAATATTAAAAGTATTGACCATTAAAGATGTTACTCTAAACATGATAAATCAACTCGGAAGTATAATCAACGAAGAAATCATGAATATAATCGAAAACTAATATATGTGAAATACATAACAAACTATCAAGATAAAATGTACAATGCCCATGCAAAATTAAAATATCATCAAAACCATAGATTAGAGAAGATTAGCTACACATGGCCATCAAATACATCCTGGAATCATAAATAGTTTTATTACAAAATCAAGATCACAAAAAAAAAGTATGAAAGGAAATCACTAAAGAAAATATTTTCAGATGATGCTCAAAGTTGCTCCTCAATGATTATGATGATAATGGCAGTGGTGGATATTGATGAAGGTGAAGAAAAGTTGTTGATGAGATTAGGATGAGAATATTGAAAATGTCGCTTCTCACAAAGACACTAATAAAAACAAGATCAACAAAAACTTCTTCCTTTATAAAACATTTCTTTAATCTCTGTTCAATAGTTGTACAAGAAAACTTCAAAGAAATATAGTCAAAGTCTCTCACAAACGCACCCTATCTCTAGCAAAAACTAAAAAAGAATGATGATGATGCTAGCAAGCTCCCCGTCCCTTGTCCTTTAAACCAACCGCTAGGGTTATGTTTTGTTTCCCCCCAAAATTAAGCCCCAAATCTCTGTTCAATTTAGTTGCAAGGACTACCTAGATCAAGAGGAAATAACAATAGGAAGAAATGCTGAGGAATGCAAATGCAAAGCCATTTTACAGGGTATGAAATGGGCCAACAACAGATAAATAAAATACCTTCATATTGAAAGTGACAACATAAACATTATAAACAATCTTCAACATCATACTTCAGCCGTACATTGGCAATCTCAAAGTCACCTTAAGGAAATTCAAAAGTATAGCAGTTGCTTCCAGAAGATTACCTACTCCTACACCCAGAGAATCAACAACAATCAAGTAGACAAGTTAGTTAAATTAACGCGTACTAATAATGGTAATTGTAGTTGGAATGTTTTTCCTTATTTCCTTTGACTCTAATCTGTTTGTAGTTATATTTAATGTAGTTTCAAGAAAAAAAAAAAGAAAAAGACTACCTGGAGCAGCAGGAAATCTTGTTGTGTACAGGAAAAAAGATGAGAGAGAAAAAGAAAAGGATAAAAAAGTAAAAAATAATGGAAGTTGACGCATTCGATTTACGCCATTATTTTCGTCGAAATTATTTTGCGCCAATATTGTTGGGGCAAAATTATTTTTAAAAATCTATCCCTAAAAACAATTTATTGGTCTCTATTTTAATTTTATTAGGCACAAATGTTAAAAATTTATCTCTATTTAATGTATTAGTGGCATGTAAAAATGTTTATCCCTATTGACCGTGTTTATTGTAGTGTGAGATAGCCGTCACATAGAGTTGTATGCGCGCGTGTAATGCAGAGTCAATCAGATCTGTGCGGGGAGCATCGAAGATAGGGCGCGCTCGTATGTACGGGATACATATCCAACGGGGAGTTTGAATCTGTCCCGTGCCGTCTAGAAGATACTGTGTGCGCCTTCTGTCCTCTAATCTGTTGCACTATGCACCTGCCACGTGCCTTCTCTGATTCTGTTCAAGTGATTTTGACCCTAAATTTGACATGGGCTCTCATCCGAACTCTGATTTCACTTATATTTTTGTGTAAGGGTTCATCTTGAATTCTAATTTTCATCTGACAACTAAGTTGATCAAACCCACTGATATATAACTGTGTCAGAAGACCAGAATGTCCATAGTCTGTCTTTCCCTTGATTTTATCCGCTTTTCGCAGAAAATACCATAAAAGACGCCTCGACAAGGGAAGCAAACAATTTGTTAGTATAAATTCTCGAACTAGAATAACTCGGTCTACTTAAACGACTTAAATGGAATTTTTTTCATGTTGCTGGCACGGAAAAATTCATTGAGCATTTTGGGAGGTTAAACACATTTGAAATAAATACATTAGAACCGTATACAATTCAGTACGTAGTATAAGTCAATGATTTACATATTTTCTCTTGGAAACACAAATTCAAACTAAGTATTAATCCATCGATATCAGAAATCAATGACCATATGAATCGTGATATCAACATTTATATTCGTAAATTAGAGTTTTATATTTCAGAGATTCGCATCACTTTTAGTTTTAGGGTATACCTTACCCATACTCGACTAAATCTAGAGTTAGGTTTCCATAAAATTAATCATACAAACTAAATAGACTCATTCAACTAGAAAGAACAATACTTTTTTTTCTTGTAGCGGCAATATTTTCATGGACACGGCCCAGTGTCGAGCCTTCTGTACCGTCCCTAGACTTCATCCCATACCAGACCTTATGCACCCTCTGCCCGTTTGATTTAGGGACAATTGATGTAGAAGATCATCAAGTCCGATTGATTTAGGGATCGTAGAGTTTATGCTAGAGACCAACTACGATCGTCGAATTACGAAGTAATTCGCGGCTAACTTCGATCGGATCCTACAACGGGTTACACATAAGAGTGACAATTTGATCAAGGATATGACTAGTGGGAGTGAGATATAATCATCGGAGTGTCCCATAAACATATCTCATAGGCCTAAAAAAGATAGTACAAAAAGGCCAAAAACAGAGTTTTGGGGCCTAGGCCGATTCGGGTACTTCTAGGTCTCGGATTGGGCTGAATTTGGAGATTTCTGATATATACAGAAATATGTATGCAAAATTTAGTGGTGTTTGGGCGCACCCTCTTCGAGGAATAGAGAAAATATCAATAGTTGCTATTTTCGACTATTTCCTTAAATCTTATTCTAAGGGGTGTTTTAGGAAACCTAAAAGGAGGTAGATTCTTATTAGGGTTCTACATAAACACTCTTAGGGAAGATAATAAGGTGTGGAATTTCTCTCTAACCTTTCTTACTCTACCACATCAAGTAGAGAGGAGAAAGTGAGCTAATTCCCATTACTATCTATCTAGTCAAAGAAGAAAGGTGTTATTCTTCCAACCACCATTGGTGTGCTAGCTAACAACAAGGTGGGAGATCAAGTTGATTGCTCATGTCCCAAGTAGAGGAGCTACGTTTGAATCTCTTGGTCTTCTCAAAAGAAATTGGAAAGGTTCGAGGGAAAAACTAGCGAATAAGGTATTCATCTTCTAGTTTTGCTTAGTATTATTATGGGCTTATGCATGTGATCCTGTGAATACTAATGTAGACATTAGATATCTTATTTCCGCCATTGACATTAGTATAAGGATGTAAAACCCAACAGTGGCGTCAGAGCCTCTTGCAATTAGCCTATCTTATCTAAGTTTTGGACCAACTCCATGCTTTTCTAGATAGATTATTGTGCTTAAAAGTGTTTTGATTTTGATTAAATTTGAATGGGATTCAAGATTTTTCAAAAGATTTCAAAATTTGTTTTTGATAGTTTTTCAAAAACCTAAGATTTTGATCTAAATTGGTTTGATTAAAGAGTTATTTTTGAGTTTTAGGAAACTCCCAAAAACAAAAATTTGGAATTTTAGAAGTATTCTAAAAGCAGTTGTTTTGAGTTTTAGGAAACTCCCAAAAACAAAATTTGGAATATTTTAAAAGTTTCTAGAAGTTTTGAAAATTTTAGAAATGTTCTAAAAGGATTTCAAAATTTAGAAAGAGTTTTAAAAATTTAGAAAGTAGCAAATAGAGATTTGCAAAACAAAAAAAAAAAATTTGGAAACTAGGGTTTTTTGGAAAACCCTAGTGTCCGGCCAGGAAGCTTCCTGGCTGGACCAGAAGCTCCTTGACGTGTCCAGAGCAGCAGTTGAGACGCGTCCAGCAGCTGCAACCAGGAAGCTCGTCCAGAGCAGCAGCTGGACGCGTCTTGAAAACGCGTCCGGGTCGCGTCAAGGACGCGACCAGCAGCTGCGATAGAAGCTTCTGGACGCGTCTTGGAGACGCGTCTTGGAGACGCGTCCAGAGCAGCTGCTGAGACGCATCTTGAAGACGCGTCCAGGTCGCATCTAGGACGTGACCAGCAGCAGCGAGGGAGCTTCCTGGACGCGTCCAGAGAACTCGACCAGACGCGTTTGGGAGGTCCTATGTCCGAGACACCTATTGTTGGTACGGTCCAGCACCAGATGCGTCTGGGACGCGTCTGGTGCATGGACTAGCGTCCTGGCTCCGGCCAGGACGAGATCAGGCCTAAAGGCCTCGGCCAGGACATGCCGGCCCTATGGGCCGGGACATGTCTAGGACTTGTCCCGGGCTTTTTCGAGGCTTTTCGGACCATGAAAAGGGACCATCATTCGAGTGGGAGTTTTTGCCAAATTTTCTTCCGATTCCAACCAAATAATCCCAAAATTAATCCGGGCCATCCGGAAGGCCAAAACCGGTTTCTCTTTAAATTGATTTATGAAATCATTACGGATCGAACCAAGTTTTTTCCGAAATTGACCTGGGCTTTCTCGATCCCAAAACAGAGTTTTTCTTAAAGTTGATTTTAGAAATCATAAAAGATAAAACAAGAACGCACCATTAGTCGAATTTTTCGAATTTAGACTTAAGGTCCGTAATGTGACATGGGATGTCGACAAAAGTATCTCCCGGATTATCATGCATATATAATTCTTGGTCTTGATATATTATTTGATTGCATGTGATGTGAATGCGGGAAACTAGTATGGTCCTAGATTTGTTCCTTTGTTCTTGTTTTAAGCACGGATGGGTGCATAATTTGTAATTAATTTTACTTTCAAGTTTATACGATCTGCGAATCGTTAGAGTCTTGTAATTAGAGTTTAGGATTAGTTCTTAGTCTTGATATATTATTTGATTGCATGTGATGTGAATGCGGAAAACTAGTATGGTCCTAGATTTGTTTCTTTGTTCTTGTTTTAAGCACGGATGGGTGCATAATTTGTAATTAATTTTACTTTCAAGTTTATACGATCTGCGAATCGTTAGAGTCTTGTAATTAGAGTTTAGGATCAATTAGTCCATTGAAGAAGCTCGAGGAAGGAATCCAAAAGCAAGTGGGAGAAATCAATGGAGGTTCAAAGATGGCGATCTAAGATAAACCAAAAGGCGAAACAAGACAAAAAACCAAAGGAGATTAGATCTTCTAGGTTAGGGGCCATACTAAGATCCATGTCTGCTTGATTTACTTTCTCGCGCGCATTTACTTACTTATTTACGCTTTATGTCGTGGATGTTAGTTAGGCTAAATAGCTCACTATAACAAACGCCAGACTAGCGTAAAAGTCCCTAAAAGTAATTTTGAGTAAAGTGCCTATCCAAATTAAGACACTCGTTGCGCCCTTGTTCGAGGAAGGTGGGTCGGCCTTCGCAGAGTACCTTCTCTACCTTGGGACAATGCGGGTAGGTCTATAGAAGAGGCCTACATGTCTAAATCGTTCTACTCAACGAGATCAGCAAAAGAGTTTTGGATTCTCGAGGCAAGAGGATAGATTAGTCATTCATCAGTGAAATCTATCAACCAAGAGTCATAAGGTATGATCAATGAAGTAGTTCGCTCACCCAGAATGACGGATTTAAAGGGTAGGGCCCTAGTCCGCTTTACTCCGAAGAACTGGGGTCTTGGAATCACTTATTCAATCAGGGACGATTTTATATTGAATAATGTGGGAAAACTAATGTTTTTCAAAAACGATAATGAGTTTAAAATTTTGCCAATTCTTTATGTAGTTTTTAAGATGACACAAGAAAACGAGTTCAACATTGAATCACACCTAAGGGAGGTGTTGATCATCTTCCTAGAATGGAAGAATGAATCCGATAATGGTTCTCAGATTCAAAAAGGAAAGCGTACTAGAATACTCAATCCCAATGTCGACTCATACCAGATAAGGTCAAAAGCAATTGGCAAGCAATCGTATAACATTCTCTTTGGAAGAGTAATGGATGCTAGCACGACCATTGAGACAAACTGAGGAAATAGTTCCTACAGAAGTCATAAATGGAGAGGCACGAGACCTCCATGGCAATCTGAAAGTCATCCTAATGGAAGACAACAGAATTCATCTATCACCCAATTCAATATCGATTGAACAAAGATAGATAAGACCTTAGATGAGTCACTCAGATTGTTATGAACAACTGAGCAAAATACACGGGAACATCGAATCTAAGAAACAATTCTTAAGATTCGATGGAATGAATCTAAGAAAGAGTTCTTGGGATTCAAAAGGGCAAAGGATTAGTCAAGTGAGACAAACATTTGATCAAAGAAAAGCAGTTGCCGAGTACATGGTCAAGAATATTCTTCATTACTCTAAATGTTTCCAAATAATGGTTAGACCATTTAAAAGGAAACTACCTTTAGCACCTGGAGGACAAAAGGAATGGAATTATGAATTCCGGTTCCGTATCCTTGTTAACAAAGTTAAAAACAAGTATCGTAAAATTCCTTCATCAGGTATTTTAAACCGGATGTGCGGCTCGGCAATAATACACACCGAAGTAAAGAATCATTTTGACAAGAGAGTTTAAGTCATCCGATTAGATTGGAGTGGTAAAAACTTGAGTGAAACACTTGATAATCATCAAAGGAGTTGAGAAACCGTTTCCCAACTCGCTCCATAGAACACATCTAAGGGATGGTGGATTCAGTGGGAGTAATTGAACACTGCTATGCATGATTCGATCAATGATGGGTTAAAGCCAGTCTTCCGAATACTTTGGGATATATTCTAGAAACGATTGTTTTCTCACTTAACCAAAAAATCCGTCTAAAAGGTAAATCTTGTGTAAAAGTGTTTTACGAGGATACAAAAACTAGCTTAAAAGTCTGACGCAATTTCATTAGAAGAAATTTGGGCTTTTTCCACAACCAATCAAGAGAACAAAAGTGTTTGTTGCTCATGATAGTATTCTTATAGTAATTAGCATACCTAGTAATCTGGGAAAAAAATACTAATTATTACAAGAATAAGTGGGAGAAAACTACAATTCGAATTAATTCGATCATGAGAATAATCATGAAGAGTCATGAAGAACAATCATGAAAATTGTACAGGCCGATTAAGTTCGACCAAGAGCAACAAAACTGTTGAAAGACATAAAACCGCGGTTCCTCGGAAAAAGGAAAAGGTGGAGATTGGATCTTAAAACCTGTCGTACAAAAGCGAATGTAATTGGCAGGAGAACTCTCAAAGTAGTTGAAAGTGTCTCCAAAGGAAAAATCTCGAAGTAGTTGAGAATATTCCAAATTGTTGTTCAAAAGCCCTAAAAGTCAAAAGTAAAATCTCAAAGATTCAGAAGATAAAGGTTATTTCTGTAGAGATAAAAGACCTGCGCAGAGACGGAAACTTACTCTAGATTTTGGCTAGAAACCAAAAATCGTCATCGAATCAATCTCATCAAGACATGTAGCTTGATAATTTAAGTCAACTGAGGACCTAAATTAGTTTTCTAGAATAGAAAACTGAGAAGGATAGAAACATTCGAGTTTCACGAAACTAGACAAAAGGAATTGGATTTCCCCAGTTATATCCATACGCATGCTTAAAGAATCCATCGACGGATTAAAGCACGCAAGAGTCAGAATCTTCGATTCATAAAGGCAATCAAAATGATTTTGATCCCTGAGGAATGAAGAAATTCTTGAATCACGTACTTCAAGAAGGTAAGCAGGAGCAACAAACCTTCCGGGTCCGTATGCAGAGTACATTGAAAAGATTGAGTACGACATAAGATGTTGTGTAACAGTAAACGTACTGACTCAATAAAAGGACCACACACAAGAATAAAATGTCATTTTGGGCATCTAAAGGTCTATAAGAGTAGATCATGAAAGATTATAGGATTAGAAAGACTCAGTACGCTGAGACGCTTGAAATCCAAAATCGAAAATCTAAGACTCAAAAAGTGTAAAAGAATTTCGACCCAAAAACTCATGACAAAGAGCATTGCAAAACCCGGAGTCTGAAAAGACACCGATGAGCAAGCACGCATGAGAAAGACACTTATGTTTGAAAACATAAAGTCAATCATGTTGGACATGATTAGCATTTAGACATCCAAATTCGGATTGGAAAACCGAAACACTACTTAAAACATCCTAGAAGGCTAAAGGATGAAGTAGTACAAGAGTTGATCGTACCAACTTCCAGACATGGAAGGAAAGTAGGCTAAAAGTGTTTAGGCCGGGAACTGTTGCAAATACTACATGAAAGTTAAAAGCCTTAACTCTAGTAAAGGTTACTAGAAATTATCAAGGTTGAAGACAACAATCTTCAAATTAATTGATAGTTAGCAAAGTTTAAAACGGACTACATAGGTAGTCAAACTAAACTGTCACCTAAGACAAAGTATGAGACTCATACACAAGTCTAAAGGCATAGGGTACATTTAGAATAAACCTTGACAAGTAAATTGAGCGGGTAAAAATGAGTTTTACGGAAGAGGCTCAAATTTACAAACTCTCGTTATCAGAAATAAAGTTAATTATTTCACAGTCGTCTAAGTTTGGTTTAGTACTTAAACGACAGTCCACAGATAATAAAGCATTCCGAATAGGTTATTCAGATACGTGATCTGATGAATGAGACCCTATTAAGTGAACTTGGAATATTTATTATCATCTCCCTAGTCCAGGTCGTTGCATGGACAACAACAATTAAGGAAGACTAGCACGGGATGTCAATGAGATAGCGCAGTTTCATGGACTATAGATTAGGAGCATCCAATTCGACTACGTGGGTGTGTAAAAGGTTATACACTGGATAACCCTCGATATGAGAAGTACATCACTAGTGATGAAACGTCAAAATACTTCTCATAAAAGACAATTGGAGAGATTCCTAAAAACATGAGTGCTCCACTCATCTTATGTATGGAATGTCCGACTTTGGTTCCGTTACGTCGCGCCGTAAAAAGAGGTTATAAAGGCGGATAGTGGAAAGGACAGGATAGACATGAAGTTAAGTGGGAGCGCAAGAATGGATTGTGTCATCCTAATCACATTAGGTACAAAGTGTCCTAAGGCCACTTGATGAGTAGCAACTGAAAATGCGTGGCCACGCTCAAACGGACTAGGAGTTAATCGTTTATCTTTTACAGTTATACTCGGGTATCAAGAAAGTCTGAATGACGTGACGTATCAGATGGGATACTAATTGACACGGGAATCGAACATTGCACTTCTTCTAAGTCCAAGTGGGAGTCTGAAGGAGTTGAAGGAGATGTCCTTCGACCAAGGTGACAATGCGAAAAAAATTTTGGATAGGACAATTGATGTAGAAGGTCATCAAGTCCGATTGATTTAGGGATCGTAGAGTTTAAACTGGAGACCAACTACGATCGTCGAATTACGAAGTAATTCGCGGCTAACTTCGATCGGATCCTAAAACGGGTTACACATAAGAGTGACAATTTGATCAAGGATATGACTAGTGGGAGTGAGATATAATCATGGGAGTGTCCCATAAACATATCTTATAGGCCTAAAAAGGAATTAGGCAAAGATAGTACAGAAAGGCCAAAAACAGGGTTTTTGGGCCTAGGCCGATTCGGGCACTTCTAGGGCTCGGATAGGGCTGAATTTTTTAGGGGAGATTGATGATATATACAGAAATATGTATGCAAAATTAAGTGGTGTTTGGATACCCCCTCCTTAGGGAATTGAGAAAATATCAATAGTTGTTATTTTCGACTATTTCCCTAAATCTTATTCTAAATGGTGTTTGAGGAAACCTAAAAGGAGGTGGATTCTTATTAGGGTTCTATATAAACACTCTTAGGGCAGAGAATAAGGTGTGGAATTTCTCTCTAAGCTTTCTTACTCTACCACATCAAGTAGAGAGGAGAAAGTGAGCTAATTCCCATTACTATCTATCTAGTCAAAGAAGAAAGGTCTTCTTCTTGCAACCACCATTGGTGTGCTAGCAAACAACAATGTGAGAGATCAAGTTGATTGCTCGTGTCCCAAGTAGAGGAGCTACGATTGAAGCTTTTGGTCTTCTCAAAAGCAATTGGAAAGGTTCGAGGGAAAAACTAGTGAATAAGGTATTCATCTTCTAGTTTTGCTTAGTATTATTATGGGCTTATGCATGTGATCCTGGGAATACTAATGTAGACATTAGATGTCTTATTTCCGCCATTGACATTAGTATAAGGGTGTAAAACCCAACACCATGCTCTTAAGGTATATCCCACTGTAGGGTTCACAGTGAGTTGTTAATCAACCATTTAACCTACAAAATGGAGTTAGTTTGTAGCTAATCGCTATGATGCCTAAAGTGACTGGACATAATGATATTCATCATCTTATATTTCTGATTATTTGAGCACTTTTCCACCTTGATCTAAGGGCATCTCCTTCATCTCTTGCGTTTTGTTCTCTCCTACCCTCTTTCTTAAATCGTTAACTGCTACACCATAAGAGAATTTAAGGTAACTTCATCTTCTTCCTCGATTTCTACTCTGAATTGAGGGGGGGTCCTGGTGCTTAGCGACTCCTTTGTGACAATTACTTTAGCTTTTTATGATCCTTTTAGAGCCTCTTTATCCTTCTTTGTTTCTCATCCTCCCTCTTCTTTTCGATTTTTCCTTTTTTTCCCTACGTCTCTCGATTACTTCTAAATCTCCATCTCTAATAACTTGTTGGGAGTAAAAGGAGTAACAACAAAACCTGGGGACAAGTTTTTTTAAGAGATTTAGATACTTTTTTTCTTACTACATTTGTCGTATAACTTTTCATCTGATCCATATTATCTTGCAAATTTTCAGATGATTGTTTGCATCAAAGCAAGATTTTTAGCGTCTTGCTTCTTATCCTCTCTTGATGGTGTTATATCTGGAGCTAGATAACTGTCACGAGACATGGTAATGATGGTTTGAACTTTATTAATTAGCTGATAGAGTCGGTGACTCGTCCTTAGCAATATCCTATACTATATTACTGTGCAGGAGTCATCTTTTCAAAGCTATCTGAGCGAGTAATGCGTATTGGCAAGGGATTTGGACAATCTAGTCCCCGAATCTCTGGCAGAAATTTCTTGAAGTGTCTCTCTTGTCCTGGACAATACTAAACAAGTTTTCCAAACTATTTTCGAGAATTTTCATGCTCTGGAAGGCGATGAAAAGGTCGAAGCGAGATTCTCAAACGATTTTATAGAGCCTTTGGGAGTCTTGCGTACCATGTCCTAGTTGTTTGTTTTAGAGTGGTAGGGAAACATGAGACACAAATGATATGTCAATGGTGGTCGGACTCATGATGGTGATATAGTTCTGGAGAAAAATCTCCAGTCCATTATAAGTTTCTAAAGTAGGGCACTTGAAATATCTGGGACGTTTCGCCTGGAGTATGTCCAGGTTAAGAGGGAAGGAAGTGATTTTTCCCGAAACAATGTTTTCTTCTTGGTCCACTTCGTTAGCTTTTGTATAACTAAGGTGTTGGGATTTACACCATTCTACTAATGTTTATAGCGAATAAAGACATCATAAGTCTAACATTAGTATCCCCAGGATCACATGCATAAACCAATAATGCTAAGTAAATAAAACTAGTTTGATGATTACCTTAATCGTTAGTTTTTCCCTCGAACCTTTCCAATCGCTTTTGAGAAGACCAAGAGCTTCAAACGTAGCTCCTCTACTTGGGACACGAGCAATCAACTTGATCTCCCACCTTGTTGTTAGCTAACACATCAATGGTGGTTGGATAGAAGAACTTCTTCTTCTTTGACTAGATAGATAGTTATGGGAATTAGCTAACTTTCTCCTCACTACTTGATGTGGTAGTATAAGAAAGCTTAGAGAAAAATTCCACACCTTATTCTCTGCCCTAAGAGTGTTTATATAAAACCCTAATAAGAATCCACCTCCTTTTAGGTTTCCTAAAACACCCTTTAGAATAAGATTTAGGGAAATTATCGAAAATAGCAACTAGTTGATATTTCTCAATCCCCTAAGGAGATAACGTCCAAACCCAGCCAAAATTAGCAGATTTAATTTTCATAACATAAGGAAACGTCACTCCAAAAATCAGCCCAATCCGAGCCCTAAAAGTGCCTGAATCGGTTTAGGCCCAAAACCCCGTTTTTGGGCTTTTTGTACTATCTTTGCCTAATTTCTTTTTAGGCCTGTGAGATATATTTATGGGACACTCCCATTATTGTATCTCACTCCCACTAGTCATATCTTAGATTTAATTGACACTCTGATGTGTAACCCGTTGTAGGATCCAGTCGAAGTTAGCCGCGAATTACTTCGTAATTCGACGATCGTGGTTGGTTTCTAGCTTAAACTCCACAACCCCTAAATCAACCGGACTTGATGATCTTCTCCATCAATTGCCCTAGCCGACAAACTTGTCGCATTGCATCCTTGGTCGAAGGACATCTCCTTCAGTATCCCATCTGATACGTCACGTCATTCAGACTTTCTTGATCTTCGAGTACAACTGTAAAAGACAAACGATTAATTTCTACTCCGTTTGAGCGCGGCCACGCATTTTCAGTTGTCACTCATCAAGTGGCCTTGAGACACTTTTGACCTAATGTGATTAGGATGACACAATCCATTCTTGCGCTACCACTTAACTTCATGTCTATCATGTCCTTCCCAGTATCCGTTTTTATAACCTCCTTTTACGGCGTGGCGTTTAACGGAACCAAAGTCGGGCATTCCTTACATAAGATGAGTGGAGCACTCATGTTTTTAGGAATCTCTCCAATTGTCTTTTATGAGAAGTATTTTGACGTTTCATCACGAGTGATGTACTTCTCATATCGAGGGTTATCCAGTGTATAACCTTTTACACACCCACGTCGTCGAATTGAATACTCCTATTCTATAGCTCATAAAACTGCGTTATCTCATCGACATCCCGTGCTAGTCTTCCTTAATCGTTGTTGTCCATGCAACGACCTGGACTAGGGAGATGATAATAAATATTCCAAGTTCACTGAATAGGGTTTCATTCATCAGATCACGTATCTGACAAACCTATTCTGAATGCTTTATTATCTGTAGACTGTCGTTTAAGTACTAAACCAAACTTAGACGACTGTGAAATAATTAACTTTATTTCCGATAACAAGAGTTTGTAAATTTGAGCCTCTTTCGTAAAACTCATTTTTACCCGCTCAATTTACTTGTCAAGGTCTATTCTAAATGTACCCCATGCCTTTAGACTTGTGTATGAGTCTCATACTTTGTCTTAGGTGACAGTTTAGTTTAACTACCGATGTAGTCCGTTTTAAACTTTGCTAACTATCAATTAATTTGAAGATTGTTGTCTTCAACCTTGATAATTTCTAGTAACCTTTACTAGAGTTAAGGCTTTTAACTCTCATGTAGTATTTGCAACAGTTCCCGGCCTAAACGCTTTTAGCCTACTTTCCTTCCATGTCTGGAAGTTTGCTACGATGACTTGTTTCAACTCTTGTACTACTTCATCCTTTAGCCTTCTAGGATGTTTTAAGTAGTGTTTTGGTTTTCCAATCCGAATTTGGATGTCTAAATGCTAATCATGTCCAACATGATTGACTTTATGTTTTCAAACATAAGTGTCTCTCTCATGAGTACTTGCTCATCGGTGTCTTTTCAGACTCCGGGTTTGGCAAAGCTCTTTGTTATGAGTTTTTGGGTTGAAATTCTTTTAGACTTTTCGAGTCTTAGATTTTTGGTTTTGATCTCAAGCGTCTCAGCGTACTGAGTCTTTCTAATCCTATCATCTTTCATGATCTACGCTTGCAGACCTTTAGATGTCCAAAATGGCATTTTATCCTTGTGTGTGGTCCTTTTATTGAGTCAGTACATTTACTGTTACACAACATCTTATGTCGTACTCAATCTTTTGTATGTACTCTGCATACGGACCCGGAAGGTTTGTTGCTCCCACTTACCTTCTTGAAGTACGTGATTCAAGAATTTCTTCATTCCTCAGGGATCAAAACCGTTTTGATTGCCTTTATGAATCGAAGATTCGGACACTTTGGTGCTTTAATCCGTCGATGGATTCTTTAAGCATGCGTATCGGCATAACTGGACTGGGGAAATCCAATTCCTTTTGTCTAGTTTCGGGAAACTCGAATGTTTCCATCCTTCTCAGTTTTCTATTCTAGAAAAATAGTTTAGGTCTTCCGTTGACTTAAATTATCAAGTTTCATGTCTTGATGAGATATGGATTCTATGACGATTTTTGGTTTCTAGCCAAAATCTAGAGTCAGTTTCCATCTCTGGGCAGGTCTTTTATCTCTTCAGAAATAACCTTTATCTTCTGAATCTTTGAGATTTTACTTTTGACCTTTTAGGGCTTTTGGAACAACAATTTGGAATATTCTCAACTACTTCGAGATTTTTCCTTTAGAGACACTTTCAACTACTTTGAGAGTTCTCCCGAATTACATTCGCTTTTGTGCGGTAGGTTTTAAGATCCAATCTCCACCTTTTACTTTTTCGGAAGATCCGCGGTTTTACTGTCTTTTAACAGTTTTGTTGCTCTTGGTCGAACTTAATCGACCCGTACAATTTTCATGATTGTTCTTCATGACTCTTCATGATTTTCCTCATGATCGAATTAATTCGACTTGTACTTTTGTCCCACTTATTCTTGTAATAACTAGTACTTTTCTCCCAGACTACTAGGTGTGCTAATTACTATAAGAATACTATCATGAGAAACAAACACTTTGTTCTCTTGATTGCTTGTGGAAAAAGCCCAAATTTCTTCTAAAGAAATTGCGTCAGACTTTAGCTAAATTTTGTAACGCTTTTACAAGCTTAGCTGTTAGACGGATTTTTGGTAAATTTGTGGGAAGTTATGCCTAGACTTAGAGGATTTTGGAGGATAGGGTTTGATTCGTGTTTTTCATCTTTATCCCTTTTGGACATTCCAAATTTGGATAGATTAGAAATACACCGACGATCAACCATGTTTTCTGACTCAAGACCTTCTTTCTTGTCAGTCGATTCATTGCTTCTTTAAGCATTCTTGGTTATTTTGGACATACCGTCCTCATCCTTTTGTGATTTGGATGAACCTGTTTATGAGAGTTACATGTCTCTTTGCAGGTTTAACCAATTTTAGAGTCCTTTTGGTATAGGTTGTTAAATTAGCACTTTATAACATCTCAATATAGAAATAAATTTCTTTATTGATTCTCCATAATACTTAGTACAGAGATGATGTTAAAAAACTAGAAAAACACTTAATCTAGATTAGTGCCGAAAGTAGACTCCGATTCCTTTCAGCATCCTTAGCAGTCTAGGTTTCTGCTCCCTCTTGGATCTTCTCTCCTTTAGCCAAATACTCAGTTCCCAGCTGCACCTGTACATTCACAATGATAGGGCATTTTAGGTATCCAATACCATATTGGGAATTTTACAGTATTTGATAAATTAACTGTTAATACCTGAACTGGAAACTACTATTCCGTTCTTCTTGTCCTCCAGGAACTTAAGGCAATTTCTCTTCTAATGGCCCTTCCCATCATAGTAGAAACATTTGGTATCAGAAGGACGACCTTTGTCTTTAGGTTTGGCAACTCGTTTGCCTTTTCCTTTTGACGTAGTTTTCTTCTTCTGTTTCCCACCTTTCTTGAAACCCTTGTCCTTTTGTACTATAAGAACATCCTTCTTATTCTCCACTATCGCTACATCCTTTTCTGCCGTTAGAAGCATGATATGAAGTTCCTCCAATGACTTATCCCATCCATTCATGTTGTAGTTCATCTTAAACTGGTTGAAACCACTATGGAGGGATGGAGGATAGTATCGGTAACCGTCCGTTGGCTATAAGGAAAACCCAGTTTGGCCAGCTTGCCAATGAGCCTGATCATGTGACGAACATTAGGCCCTACTTGTATTCCTTTCTCGAGGCGCATGTCCATAAGTGCTTTAGAGGTTTCAAACCTTTCCAATCTCGACTGTTTCTGGAACATTTCCCGAAGTTGTCGAAAATGGAGCAAGCATCCATGTCTATGAACTGCTCTTGAAGAGTTGGTTCCATGGTTGCTAGCATCAAGCACGTTACTGGCTCTGCCTTCTTCTGAATATTCTTTTCATTATCTTTCTCTTCTTGAGTCGAAGTAGAATCCAATATAGAAATTGGAGTTTCTAGTACATTTTGCTTGCCTTCCATCCTGAGAACTATTCCCAGGTTCCTCTCCCAGTCGAGGAAGTTGTGCTCATTCAGCTTCTCCATCTCGAGAAGTGAGCGGAAGTTGAAATTCTCTTTGTCATCTTAATTCTACATAAAGAAATGGGAAATTTTAAAAACTCGTTATCGTTTTTTAAAAACATTAGTTTTCACACATAATTCAATATAAAATCGTCCCTGATTGAATAAGTGATTCCAAGACCCCAGTTCTTCGGAGTAAAGCGGACAAGGGCCCTGCCCTTTGACTTTGTCGTTCCGGGTGAGCGAACTACTTCACTGATCATACCTTATGACTCTTGGTTGATAGATTTCACTGATGAATGACTAATTTATCCTTTTGCCTCGAGTATCCAAGACTCTCTTGCTGATCTCGTTGAGTAGAACCATTTAGACATGTAGGCCTCTTCTATAGATCTACTCGCATTGTCCCAAGGTAGAGGAGGTACTCTGCGAAGGCCGACCCACCTTCCTCTAACAAGGGCGCAACGAGTATCTTAGTTTGGATAGGCACTTTACTCAAGATTACTTTTGGGGACTTTTACGCTAGTCTGGCGTTTGTTATAGTAAACTATTTAGCCTAACTAACATCCACGACATAAAGCGTAAATAAGTAAGTAAATGGGCGCGAGAAAATAAATCAAGCAGACATGGATCCTATTATGACCCCTAACCTAGAAGATCTAATCTCCTTTGGTTTTCTTCTTGTTTTGCCTTTTGGTTCGTCTTAGATCGTCATCTTTGAACCTCCATTGATTTCTCCCACTCGCCTTTGGATTCCTTCCTCGAGCTTCTTCAATGGACTAATTGACCCTAAACTCTAATTACAAGACTCTAACGAAGCAGATCGTATAAACTTGAAATTAAAATTAATTATAAAGCATGCACCCATCCGTGCTTAAAGCAAGAATAAGAAATAAATCTATGGCCATACTAGTTTCCCGCATTCACATCACATGCAATCATATAATATATCAAGGCTAAGAATTATATATCCATGATAATCCGGGAGATACTTTTGTCGACATCCCATGTCACATTACGGACCTTAAGTCTAAATTCGACTAATGGTGCGTTCTTGTTTTATCTTTTATGATTTCTAAAATCAACTTTTAGACAAACTCCGTTTTGGGCTCGAGAAATCCCGGGTCAATTTCGGAAAAAACTTGGTTCGACTTTTAATGATTTCATAAATCAATTTAAAGAGAAACCCGTTTTGGCCTTCCGGATGGCTCGGATTAATTTTGGAATTATTTGGTTGGAATTGGAAGAAAATTTAGCAAGAACTCTCACTCGAATGATGGCCCCTTTTCGTGGTCCGAAAAGCCTCGAAAAGCCTGGGACAAGTCCTAGACAAGTCGCGGCCCAAGCCCACAAAAGGGCTCGGACAAGATCCGGACAAGGCACGGCCCATAGGGCCGGCATGTCCTGGCCGAGGCCTACCAAGGCTTGGTCTCGTCTTGGCCAGAGCCAGGACGCTAGTCCATGCACCAGACGCGTCCTAGACGTGTCTGGTGCTGGACCGGACCAGCACTAGGTGTCTTGGACCTAGTCCGAGACACCCACAACCTCCCAGACGCGTTTGGTCGAGTGCTCTGGACGCGTCCAGGAAGATCCCTCGCAGCTGTTGGTTGTGTCCTAGACGCGACCTGGACGCGTCTCCAAGACGTGTCCCAACAGCTGCTCTGGACGCGTCTCCAAGACGCGTCCAGAAGCTTCCTGGTTGCAGCTGCTGGATGCGTCCAGGACGCGTCCAGGAGCTTCTGGTCAGGCCAGGAAGCTTCCTGGCCGAACCCTAGGAGTTTCTAAACTCTATCTAAAATTTTGAAACCCTTTTTAGAACACTTCTAATATTTTCAAAACTTTAAAGAAACTTTTAAAATTTCCAAATTTTGTTTTTGGAGTTACCTAAAACTCAAAACAACTCTTTTAGAACTCTTTCTAAAATTTTCAAATTGTGTTTTTAGAGTTTCCTAAAACTCAAAAACTAGTCTTCATCAAACCAATTTTGGATCAAAATTCTAGGTTTTTGAAACTTTTCAAGAACAATTTTGAAATCAATTTGATAAATTCTTGAATCTTATTCAAAATCAATCAAATTTTTTGTGTTTAAAACACTTTTAAAACCAAAATTAATCGAACTGAATCTTTTGAAACACTTTCAATCATCAAACTTTGATTCTCAATTTGAAAACCATGGAATCCCCATTCAAAACATTCAAATTGGATGTTTAAAACTATTTTAAACATAACTATCAACCTAATCAAGCATGGATTAGTTCTATTCTTAGCAAAAATAAGCTATTTGCTAGAGGCTCTGACGTCACTGTTGGGATTTACACCCTTCGACTAATGTTTTTAGCTGATAAAGACATCATATGTCTAACATTAGTATCCCCAGGATCACATGCATAAACCAATAATGCTAAGTAAATAAAACTAGTTTGATGATTACTTTAATCGCTAGTTTTTCCCTCGAACCTTTCCAATCGCTTTTGAGCAGACCAAGAGCTTCAAACGTAGCTCCTCTACTTGGGATACGAGCAATCAACTTGATCTCCCACCTTGTTGTTAGCTAGCACACCAATGGTGGTTGGATAGAAGAACTACTTCTTCTTTTACTAGATAGATAGTTTTGGGAATTAGCTCACTTTCTCCTCACTACTTGATGTGGTAGTGTAAGAAAGCTTAGTGAGAAATTCCACACCTTATTCTCTGCCCTAAGAGTGTTTGTATAAAACCCTAATAAGAATCCACCTCCTTTTAGGTTTCCTAAAACACCCTTTAGAATAAGATTTAGGGAAATTATCGAAAATAGCTACTAGTTGATATTTTCTCAATTCCCTAAGGATATGACGTCTAAACTCAGCCAAAATGGTCAGATTTAATGTTCATAACATAAGGAAACGTCCCTCCAAAAATCAGCCTATTCCGAGCCCTAAAAGTGCTCGAATCGGTTTAGGCCCAAAACCCCGTTTTTGTGCTTTTTGTACTATCTTTGCCTAATTTCTTTTTAGGCCTGTGAGATATATTTATGGGACACTCCCATTATTATATCTCACTCCCACTAGTCATATCCTAGATCAAATTGACACTCTTATGTGTAACCCGTTGTAGGATCTGGTCGAAGTTAGCCGCGAATTACTTCATAATTCGACGATCGTGGTTGGTTTCTAGCTTAAACTCCACGACCCCTAAATCAACCGGACTTGATGATCTTCTCCATCAATTGTCCTAGCCGACAAACTTGTCGCATTGCATCCTTGGTCAAAGGACATCTCCTTCAACTCCTTCATAAGGCTCCCAGGGAAGGGTCCTACTTTAACATATTAATTTATAGTATTGGTATGGCGGGAGTTCTATTTCTCTCTTGTTCGGTTGTAGCGGGATCCCCTTCGTCCTCTCTTTAAAATCTTTCCAACTCTTTCACCCCCGTGTTCTGCCTCTTTTTCGCGACTTCTTCATTCTGTTTCTACCATATCTTATCTATGGTCTCCAAATTTTTGTCGTTTCTGATAAAAGATGTAGATATACCCGCTGGACTAGTGAATATACTTCACGAGGGATTAGAGTTATCCACTCCTTTTTTTTCGCTTCTTCGGATTTTTCAATTTGTCCATCTTTTCTTGCAATTTTAATAGACTGGACAACATGAGAAACATGTCATCCACATCGCGTTTCTTTTCTTCTTTAAGCTTGGGATTTCCGCCACTAAATCTTCTTCTGAAAAGACAATAAGCTTATGGTAATCTGAACCTAAGTGATAGATTCTGCGAAGAATTCGGGTTGTAAGGTTCGAGGTATTGGATAGTGAAGATTTTTATTGGAGCCAACCATCCTTCTAGCGCGAAACTGATGATGTCTAAAAATGGCTTTAGGATATCATTCAGATAATGAAGGAACGAACCAAACGATGAATTTTCCTGGTTATTTGATGGACAAAAACTGCAAAAAACTTCTAAACCTCTCCAACGCTCAAGTCAGTAGGGTGTTTTTGTTGTTTAAAGAAATGAGTTCAAAGTCTGAAGTCAAAAGTTAAACCTTGCATGGTTGATTAGGGCGAACCTAATATGTTTATATGGTTGACTGACTATGATGATCTGCTGAGTTGATGAGGTGGTGAAACACTGTTTTCGACAAAACCACAAGTTAATGGTCGTAAAAAAGATTACCTTCCTTTATTGAATATCTTTCGGATTTGATATATCTTGTTCACTGATTTGAGGATCATATCTAGAAAGTTGTTTTTTTCGCATGTTTTAGCCTTTCACATAACTTACTATGTTAAAGCTTTCCTTAAAGCTCGAGAGGACCTTGCTTGTTTCGTTAATCGAGGTATCGAACATTGAAGATTTAATTGATAATTATTTTCTCTTTTCCAGACCTCGGATCAGGTCAGGACTTTTTTTTGTTGAAATATCAGGTCAGGACTTAGGTTAGGTAAACTTAAACTCGAATTCGCCTTCCTGTGCCTTGAGGCGGGACCGACTTAAGGGTCGAGTCAATTTTCGCAGACCTCCCTTACTGCTCCAAAACCCAGTGCAGGGTTCTTACCAGGACTGACAAGATTGAGTTTAGAGTTAGAGCAGGGCTTAAGGTGCCAAAGAGACTCAACTAACTTCCCAGTTTTGGTCTTAGGTGACAAAGCTCTTTCGAGTTCATCTCCCCTTGACTTGGATACGAGTTGACCCATTCGTTTCTTAATCTTTTGTTAACTTCTTGACTTGGTCAAAGCTGATCATTATTTGGTTGAGCAACACTGGGTTACATTTCATTAGGGGTGTAATAGTCAATTTAAAAAATATGTTGGTTGCAACGATATTGGAATGATGTGCTTTGAGTTTGCAATGGTTTGCATTGGAATTGAGGAACATTTAAAAAAATGTAGAGTTTGTAGCAAGACAAAAGTTTATGTTGTCTTCTTAACCGAAGAAAAATTTTCTACTAAGAAGCTATTTGTCCAACAATTGTAAGTTGTTGAACTAAATATTGGCTAGCTTTGACCAAATCAAGAAGTTAACGGATTGACCAGTAAAGCATATAAGCAAACCCTCGTTAAAACAATTAGAGGTGAATCCCGCAGAACTCTGCCTCCAAAACCCTAATATGGTAGGTCGACACAAGCGTCCAGGGCTCCTTGAACCTTGCGTTGGCCCAGAGGCACGCAAAAAGGTGAATTTGAACCAGCTCTGGTAAGAGCTCTGCTTTGATCTCAGAATATATAGTGTAGGGGGTCTGCAAAAGTCAACTCGGCACCTTGAGCCCGCTCTTCCTTGAGGCTAGAAGAAGGTGAATCCAAGTCAGATTCACAACCTAAGCTCTATTCCGCTTGAAGGTACAAAGTAAGGAGATCAGCTAGAGTAAATTCAGTCCCTTTAAGCTCATGTCTGTTGGAGAGAACAACAATGTCGTGGAAGGCTAAACAAAGCCAACTATCCACTTTTTGTACATAAACTGTTATGTGTCGAAGGATCTGGCAGTGTAAGAAGAACGCACTCATTAGATATTATTCTCCAAATGGCTATATCCAAGTGGCTATCCTATGAACCGATGCCTTATCACTGCATCATCTCAGTCATGAGTAGTCACGGTCATCAAAACCTATATAAACATACTAGGTTTCTCCTAAAAAATGATCGAAGGTCATCTTCCAACACCCGGACTTTTGAATGATGTCCTTAAACTGCAAAAGAAAAACCCCCACTGACTTGTGCATCATAAGGTCTTCATTTCTTGCATACTTTGTCCACCTAAATCGAGTCGAAAACAGAAAAGAGAATTCATCATCTGATCGAAATTCTTGATCATGAAGAAGATTTTGGAAAACCATTTCGGGACATCATCATAAGTTAACATTTGTAGTCTCATGCATATGTGGATGTGTGGATCTCTCCTATTTTCTCTCTCTAGTGTTTCTCCAATGTCACATTTTTTTTTTGTTGTTGAAATCTCCCCTCTCACATTGTTCCTGATATAGAGGAAGCTTCATTTACAAAATTCCAATTACCCAAACTTAAGCTTTTATCAATAAAAATCCATCAAACAAGCAAAATTCGAAATATCAAAGAAAATAGTTAAGCTTTATTTTGTAAGAGTATAAAACGGATCTAGTTCTCACTCCACCACCTCTTCACTTTCTCTCTCTTTCTCTACCTATTTCTTTCTTTCTCTCTCTCTCTCTCTTTTGGAGTTCTCACTCCACCACCACTACCGCCACCACTGATGGATCCATCACTACAACCACCACCACCCCAACCTCCGGTAGTCTCTGCAACCACCACTACCACTGCCACCATCACAACTAACCAGGGTTACCCTGACTCAGTTGACTCGTCTCCTCGGTCCCGGAACACCGATTCATGGGATGAACCTCTCCCACCAGTTCCAGGTGCTAAACTAAGGTTAATGTGTAGCTATGGTGGTCACATCATTCCTCGTCCTCATGATAAATCTCTCTGTTATATTGGAGGTGATACTCGTATGGTAGTTGTTGATCGTCATTCTTCTCTCTCTTCTCTCTCTCTAAGATTATCTCGTAGTCTTCTTAATGGTCGTTCTTTTTCTTTAAAATATCAATTACCAAATGAAGATTTAGATTCACTAATCTCTGTTACTACAGATGAAGATCTAGAAAATATGATTGAAGAATATGATCGTAATTCTTCTTCTTCTTCAGTTAAATCTTCTCGTCTTCGTTTATTTCTCTTTTTATCAAAACCTGAAACTGCTTCTTCAATGGGTTGTCTTCTTGATGATTCAAAGTCTGAATCTTGGTTTGTTGATGCTTTAAATGGTGCTGGTAATTTACCTAGAGGACTTTCTGCTGATTCTGCTTCTGTTAATTGTTTACTTGGATTTGATGCTGTTGTTAATGTTAATGTCAATAATAATCATAATCCCCATTCTACTGAAAATGAAACTCATAGTGATTCTATGGGGAATATTATCAAACAGGTTAGGAGCAATCAAGATATTCAATCTGTTCCTGATTCTCCTATGATGGAGAATAATTCTTCATTTGGGTCTACTTCTTCTTCACCTTCTATGTCTAATTTACCTCCAATTAGGGTTCATGTTGAAGATCATAAGGTTGGGTTAGAAGAACATTTTTCACAAATGAATGTTGTTGGTATTGGGCATAAACAACAAGAGGAAGGTTTTGTTCTTCTTTCTTCTCCACCTCCTCTTCCTACCACTATCATTGTTTCTAATGGAGCTCAAACTGGTGTTGCTAATGAAAACCCTAATAGGGTTTACTCTGATGATGAGAGATCAGACTATGGAGTCCCAAGTAATTTTAGAAAACCACCTCAGCCACCACAGCAGCAGAAAACTAGTGGTGGAACTGATTTACCCTCACCTGATGGCACTGGAAGGTACTTCCAATTTCTTCTTCATATTTCAATTCTTATTCAATAGTTTGTCTTAAAAGTTGGTATCTTTCTGGGTTTTCAAAATGGGTTCATTTAGATTACAATTTAGAGTTTTGAATTTGGTTATGTAATTTCGCAGAGAGAGTAGTATCCCGAATATGATTCCTCGCCCGAAACAAGTTTATTACCAAGAACAAGTAGTTCAACAAGTTCAAAATCAAAACAACATGGTTGGAGTAAATCATGGTGATCCAAAAAGAGATGTTTCTGATCCAAATTATCGAATCCAAATTCAGCAACAAGTTCAGGATTCTGGGTATATTTTACCTTCACAAATGGATCAACAACAACAACAATTCATCCAAGCTACTGGTACACATTATATTCATCAACCTGGATCAGGACAGGTACAAATTCCTTCTTACTACCATCCTATGTATATACAACAACAACAACAACAACAACTCCAACACCAACAAATGGATCAACAAATCCCTGTTTATTACATGCCTGTTCATCAAACCCAATCTTATAATATACCAATCCAATCAAATATGAATGAATCGGCAAAACTTTCGTCGAATCGACCACCTGCAACTCCAACTCAAACAATGACAACAAATCCTGGATACCCGCCTCGCTCTGCTCTTCCACCTAAGCCCGAAAATGCTTCAAGTGTTTATAGAACAACTACAGCAGGATCAACCATAGCTCCACAGATCATCCACACAGCTACTGATCAGCAACAACAGCAACATTATGTGAGTTACCATCCAATGCAATCAATGGCAGCAGCTCCTGCTAATACTGGTACTTATGCATACGAGTACTCAGATCCTGCACATGCCCAAATATATTATACTCAGCCTTATGCCTCAGCTGTTCCTCCTTCTCACTACCAAACAATGAACGCGGCTGCAGCAGTAACAGCAGTTTCTGAAGCTAATTCTCAATTACCCGTCGAAAATACAAAACAATAGTAAGCCCAGAACTTCACAAAGAAATCAATTCAACACAAAAAAAAGGAATCGATCTTGAGATGGGACGAAATGGGGAAGGAGAAGGTGGCAAGCTTATATAGTAAGTAAGATCTATGCTTTACTTAAATTTTTTTTTTCAAGTCTTTGGTTTATTGTTGGTTTTGTGTTGGGTTAAGTCTGTCTTCTCTGATAGAAAAAATAAGGAAATTGTTCTTGTTATTAGCTTCTAGCTTTGTTTTGCTCTATTTCTCAAAGGAAATGATGTGGGTTTGTCTGAGATTATACAGTAAATGGTTGTGTTGGAATTGCATCTCTCTCCATGCATCTGTTATTCAATAAATATTATACACAAAACTTTCACTTTGAACTTTCTCTTGTATTTTTTTTCCGTTATTTCGCCCTAAACTTAAGCCTTAAGTTGAAGGATATTCTGAATTTTGCAGGAGTCTGCACTCTGCAGCTGTTGTGAACTATATATATATATATATATATATATATATATATTATTCTTAGTCGACTATTTAACTTAAGGTACCAATAAAGGGTGGAGAAGATAATAGTTCTATAGTTCTAGTTTATCGTATAAGAACAACTACAAATTAGGTGTCTTTAATTGCAATGCCCCAATTGCCAATGTCGACTGAAGCAGTATCTTACATGACGAAAGAGAGACCCTGTAGATAAAAATTTAGTCATTTAGTCTCACCCAAAGCCACCCTAGCGTCTCCAATGCATCCCTCAATCTTAGGAAATTTAGTGTCGTAAGAGTTTTAGAGTTTCTTTAAAAACTCGCTTCAATGCAAAATTCAATTTGGATTTCTAAGATAAGTTGACGGTAGTTAATCGAAATGACATCTAGAAATATTGGCCTTTTGAAATATATCTAAATTTTAAACTCATCAATATCTGATTTTCTAACTCTAGTTAGTGTCTTCTTGAGGATATCTTAGAGTATTCTTGAGTGTCTTATTTGAGAATTCTTTTTAAAAGATTTCTAAATGGAGAAGTAAGAAAGAGACAATTAAGTTTTCCTTGACGAATTAGAATAGATTGTTATTGAGGTTTGAGAGGGGGGTACAAAGTGAAAGAAGACTAGAAAGTGAAAATTTTTGGATCAAAGAAGTACAAGTCCAACTTCAACAAAAACAGAAGGAAGGAAAAAAAAGTATACAAGTCCATAGTAGAGACCATGAACTTATGATGCTGACAGGTACAACCGTATCGATGCATCATGAGAGAATCTTACGGTACTATACCTCACAAATCTCGAGGTGTCTCTTTTTTGATGTGAAGGTATCTCTTCCCTCTAGTTAGCTTTGAATCCCAACATATTCATTCTTTTTCTTTATCTTCGAAGTTGCGAACTACATAATACATATAAAAGTTTAATAAGTAACTCCACATGATCCAACATGATAATAATATCTTAACGCCTTATCGTCGGCATACTATTTATTGATCGAGGGGCTGAACTAAGATTATAACCCTGGAGAGGTACGGTCGAGACAATGAGTTGGATTAGACGTTACAAGCCAGCCTCTGGCCCCAACTCATTTGATATAGTCAATTTAAAAGTATTGGAGGAGTCAGAGTTCAGATCTTCGCCAACTTCAACATTATAGATGTACAAGATCTTTATATATAACCATACATAAAATTTGAATAGTTCAAATTCTAAAAATCTAAGGCTCTTCGCATCTAGTTGTATAGCACTACAGTCAACCCATTTATAAGAAAAAAAACTTATTTTTGGGCTTATAGTCCAAAAAACGGGTCCTGATAGTAGATATAATCCTCTCTAATCCTATAAAGGGTTTTAAAACCAAAAAAATAATATAAATGGAAATCTAGTCCATTTGGTCTCATCTAGAGAGAAAACTCAAATCTCTAGAATAAATATTATTTCATAATCCCTAATCTAACCTTTCCATATTTTATAACTGATTTATCTTCGAAATCTATGCATATCTTTTTCCATATTTATCTCCCATATTTCTATCCAATCATGTTTCTATTCAAAGTAAGGATATCTTCATTATTATCTTCCATATTTCTCTTCAATCATGTTTCTATTCAAAGTAAGGATATCTTCATTATTTTCAGTAACGGAAACTCTTTATTTGATCTCTCTAAAACCGATTTAGTTGACAAACCTCCGTTAAACTCAGAAAATCTTCTTCTTCTACATTATATTGTTGTCCAAATTCATCATTTATCAGGTTTAATAGTTTCAAAATCTTTATAAACACCATTGTTAATATCTAATATTTCTTCTTATAACTAAAACCCTAATTATTTCGCTCTATTATAAAACGTATCAGATTTATGATACATATCTATAAGATTTGTTTACTAATTCATTAACTTCGAATGTATGATGTTTATTTTCTCTCTCTAAAATTTTCATAACTGTTTAAGATCTTTATGTTTATTCCTTATTCAATGATTCATAACTAAAACCCTAAAATTTTCATAACTATTTAAGATCTTTATGTTTATTCCTTATTCAATGATTCCTTCAAAGTTATTATGTTATGTTTGCATCCAGTGATAATATCATATTTCTTTAGATCTATGTTTAATCTTTTGTTGTTTCTGATATTTCGTGAGATCAGATTATCAATCATCAATCGAATGTTTGATGTTTATTTTCTTTCTCTCTCTTAAAATTTCATTTATGTTTTTGATCTTGATGTTTAATCCTTCAACTCGAGTTTGACATTATTGTAATCAATCATCATAGCAGATATCTTTAGATTTGTAGTTTAAGCTTAATGATATATATTCTCATTTTTTTTTCTTCAAATCTGGTTTTCAATCCGTACGGATTTATGAAACATTTGTTCTTTCGTACGGTTACTCATAACAGAATTTACAGTACATGTACTATATTGTAAATTACCACAATTTATAGTAAATTATGGGTAACTTATAGAACATTACCCGTGCTTTAACACCAAAACAGTACTCGTTTCATTAGTAGAAGTCGCTTTACTATCAAATCTCGTGTACTTTGCAATAAAGTAAATATAATTTACGTATATCTTCATGTTCTTACCATTATGTATATAATTTACGTATAAGTGCACATAAATTATGTATTATTTATTTACCGTTACGTGTACTTTTCACCCAAAACAGTAGCCTTGATAAGTTTACCAAACTACTCAAAACCTTCAAATGTTGTCAAAATTTGACAAACATTATATATAATTTACGAAATTGTACATGTAGTTTATAATACAATATATGATTTTTTCTTTAATGTATGTGTATTTATGTGTGTAGATTAGATATACTAGATGAAATTTCAAAGAGAATCATCAAATCAAAGTGAGTCAACGAAACTAATGGAGAGTACATGGATGGGCACCATTTTTTAACCAAAGAAGATTTTGTACTTTTTTTTGTAACAAAATGTAAAGGATGTGTAATGTAAAAGAAATTATATGTAATGTAAAAGAAATTATGTGTAATTTATTGAACAAGTCCCACATACATTTGATAAATTATGTTGTATAATTGACAAATGATGGTTTCCTCGTCATAAATAATACATAATTTACGTATTTGTTTCATAATTTGTATTCTATGTGTATTTATGTATGAGTAAAAACGAAAACATATGTTGCTTTAATGTTCCCAGAAAAATGTACTATTTCCAAAACTGAAAGTTAAGTGAGAGAAAGTGATATATATGTTTTGTATATTAACCCCCAAATCACGCTATATTGATCCTAAAAAATATACTATTTCCAAATCTTAAAGTTAAGTGAGAGAAAATTGATTTGAATCGAAAAAAATTTACATAATAAGAGAGAGAAAATTGATTTGGTTTCCAAATCTGTAAAGAGAGAGAAAATTGATTTGGTTACGATTTTTGTTTTGAATTGATTTGCAAATAGATTTGCTTTCCAAAACGGTTAGAAGATAGAGAAAAATCAATTTCGGATTTATACGTTAGTTGCTTTAAATCCCCTAAATCACGCCCACATTAGAAACATTCCAAATTCACCCTGGAAAATTAAAAATCCCGTGATTTTTGTAGGAGGGACATGGATGGTAGTTCTCTCATAAAGAATGGGTTATTATGTCCATAATGTAAAAGGACTAAATATCCATGTTTTGGGAAGATTGGATCATAAACCTTTTTTGAATATTATTTTGGTCTATATACCCACGGACCCAAAGGAATATCTAAAGAGGGGAACAATTTTTTGTTTGTCAAACTGGGCTACACTAGACTTCAAAACAATTTTAGTTAATTTCATTTTGGCTCCCAATTGTGACCAAGTTGCCCATTTTGCCCTCATTGGTGTTCGAAAATTCATTTTGGCCTCAGGTGGCAAGAGCAAAATAACTTTCATCTTTTCGAAAATACCTTACAACTTTTCTGTTTATAACTTGTTATCTTCCTTTATCAACATCGTCTCCCTCTCTCCACCTCACCACACCTTTTTTCCTTACTAAGTCGTCATTGGCAAACACAATTTGCGCTTAATCTCTGGATTTGAAATCACTGCTTATATATCTGGTATTGACCATAATTCACAAGGATATTGTGTAGTTTTAGTAAGAGGAGGAAGGGTGACGACTTTTAAGCTTTCTTCATCTCCACGAGAGTTTCTTTGTCTGGAAAACCAGACAAATGATCTCTTCTTCTAGATGACCAGACGAAGATCCTTGAGGAAAAAAGGGAAGAGAAATAGAAAAACATTTTGAATTAGGTTGCCAAAGAAGGTTTTCCAACCGACGACCTAGTAACGAAGTAGATGTCAGGTGGAGAAAGTGAGAGATGATGTGGACAAGTGAGAGACTAAAGTTAAGAGAGATAGAAATAATGTGGATAAAGAAAGGCAAAAAGTAAACTAAAGAAATGTCATAAGAGTAGTTTCGAAAAAAAAAAACTAAAGAAATGTCGTAATAGTAGTTTCGAAAAAAAAGACGAAATTTTTAGACGAACTATCCTACATTATTGAGCTAAAATGCTACTTGATCACAAATTAGGAGTCAAAGCAGAATGAACCCAAATAATTACAACCTCTTCTAATATTATTAATTTGGCGAGTCCAGGGCAGCCAGTTGGCCGGTTTAGTCTTTCATAAGTTGGCCGGTTTAGTCTTTCATAAGTATGCCTCTTTCATAAGTAATTACCATTTTAAATGTCAAACTGTTTTTCTTTTCTTGTTCTGAGAAAATGGAGATTCTTTCAACAAAAAAAAAAAAGAGAAAATGGAGATTATATATGGGAATTTTAGATTAGTTTGAGCAGTGGGCTCTAAATTCGAGTTCAAATGACTTCTTATTTAATCTACTTAGCATATGTATTAACTTAAAAGTCACATGCTAAAGTTAGGGTTACTAGGAGTTTTGGATAGTTAAAGGTTATAATTTGTACGTCCTTTAGTTTTTGTCTTTTTGAAAGTGCAATGGAAATTTAGGACAGTGCGGAATATCTGAAATTTGAAGAACTTAGTTAAGGATTGAATGAGCAAACACAAAGCATAATTGACAAAAAAAGAAAAAAAAAAAGAATTGTTGAAATGGAAAGTACATTCGAAGCACACTAGAGGTTCAGATCCTTGTAAGCTACTCAAATTTACATTCATTATCTCAACAAAAAAAAATTTACATTCATTCATTTAAATTTTGAAGAATTATTAACAATAAGTGTAACTCATACATTTGGAGGTGATTTTCTAGCTTGGTTACCTAGAAGAAGTAACATGCTTGAAACGTGGAGTATACTCATCAATAGAGATCTTATCGAGAGCAACATTTGACCCAAAACAAATGATGGCTCATCTATTTCTTTTTTCTTTGTTGAAAGGATGGCTCGTCTATTCAATTCTCTAAAGCTAAAAATAGTTTTCAAGGATTTGTCTTAAAAGGACATTTCCTACCCTACGAAAGTTAGGGGGGAAAGAATGAATATGCTAGATAAGTCAGCAAATTCACTTCAATTATTTTTTTTTATTTTTTTTTTTGAGAGATCTGCTAAGATTTACGTTAGTCGTTACAAGACATTGATACATCATGAAAATGAATTCACTTCACTTATTTCAATAATAATAAAAAAAAAAAATTCAATCCACTTGATTGACAATTTCTATTGTACTAAAAAAAAAACATTTAGATAAAATTTATATGGTGGTCGGGTAAAAGAAATATATAGTGTTTTCTTCAATGATAGTTTTAAATGACACTACATTTACTTAAATTTCCAATTTTGCCCGAGATTCATGGTAAAGAAGTTTAGGCAACGGGGACAATTAAATTTGAATTAATTCTAAATAAATAAATTGCATAATCTCAAGAAAATAGAAAACTACCTAAACAAAACCTTTTAGTACTAAAAATCGTAAATAACAAAAAAGTTATTTCTTTTCTGGCCCTTACTTTGTGACCAGTTTTTTTTTCACTCTTTTTTTTAGTAAATTCAAATTTGACCCTTTTTGTTAAAGCTATTAGTTAATTTTAATAATTAATTTTTATTTCTATAATTGCCCTTCTTATAAAAATGATTTTGTAAAGTCAAGATTGACCTCCTTTTAAATTTGGGTTAATTCTCAAAAAAAAACTAATTATTATAAGGGGTATTTCCCAAATAGCCCCCAACTTTATGACCAGCTTCCTGCCTAGCCCCCTACTTTATCAAAAATACCCAGATGACTCCCTTTTTGAGTTATTGTTATAACACTGTTAACTAGTCATCACCTCTCCCTCCTCCACCTCAACACCTCTCTCCGCCACCTCATCTTCTCGTCACCACATTGTCTTCATCGGCCAAGGTCGCCGGCCGACCAATTTTCCGGCCGGAGACCTTCAAACATTAAAAAATAAATAAAAAATTCATCTCTCTCTCTTTTTATTTTTTAATTTCCTCTCTCCTCTTGCTCTCTCTCTCTAAATACTCCGGCGAAGGATTTTCCCCTTCGTCGGGGTATTTAGAGAGAGAGAGAGAGGAGAGAGGAAATTAGTTTTTTTTAAGTCTCCCCGAACAAACGTTCAAGGTCTGTTCGGGCGGACGATCAAGGTCTGTTCGGGCAGACCTTCAAAATCTGTCCGAGAAGATCTTATGTGAAGGAGTTTCCCCTTCGCCGGAATATTAGAGGGAGAGAGGAAATTAAAAAATATATTTTTTTTAGAGAGGAGAGATGAATTTTTTTTCTTTTATGTTTGAAGGTCGCCGACCGGCGACCTTGGTCGGTGAAGACGATGAGGTTGCGAGAAGATGAGGTGGCAGAGAGAGGTGATGAGGTGGAGGAGAGAGAGGTGATTACTAGTTAAGGTTTTATAACGGTAACTAAAAAAGGGGGGCATCTGGGTTTTTTTGATAAAGTAGAAGGCTAGGCAGGAAGCTGGTTATAAAGTTGGGGGCTATTTGGGAAATAACCCTTGTATTAAAACAAACTAGGGGGCCAAAATGGAATTCATTTAAAAAAAAAACACCTCATTATTCTCTATTTCATCACTTCTCTCCTCCACACGATCTCTTACCACCTCATCATCTTCTCCGGCGAAGGTCGCCGACCGACCAAATTTTTCGACAACCTTTAATCTTATTTTTTTTTATGTCTCTTTTTTTTCCTTCATCTCTTTCTCCTTAATTTTTCTCTCTCTACCCTCTCTGTGTTTTTAGCTTCGGCGAAGGGGAGGAGCCCCTTCGTCGGAGAAACCAAACGTTCAAGGTCTAGTTTCAACCAACCAAAATGAAATCTGGTTAGTTGAAACCAGATCTCGGTCTTGTTTCTCCGGCGAAAAGGGAGTCATTCATTGGAGCAATAGAGAGATGGAGGTTGGAGAGATAGAGAGAAAAAGATTAGAGAGAATTGGATGAACAAAAAAAAAAGAAGAGAGAGAGATTTAAAAAAAATGAAGTTTGAAGGTTGCCGGAAATTTTGGTTGGTCCACGACCTTCGCGGGAGAAGATGATGAGGTGGCGAGAGATGATGTGGAGGAAAGAGGTGATGAAGTGGAGGAGAGATGAGGTGTTTTATATTTTTTTAAATGAATTCCATTTGGCCCCTAGTTTGTTATGAAAAGTTTTTGAGAATTAATCCAAATTTATAAGGGGGTCAATTTTGAATTTACAAAATCATTTTTATAAGAAGCGCAATTATGAGATAAAAAAATTAACCATTAAAGTTAACTGACGGTGTTAACATGGGAAGGCTAAATTTGAATTTACGAAAAATAGGAGACCAAAAAGGAAGTTGGTCATAAAATAAGGGACTGCAAAGAAAATAACTCATACAAGAAGTAGAAGTCCTTACGAGGCCTTAAACTCTAGAATTTGACCCCAAAGTAAACCAAATGTGGCATTAGCCATAATGAACGTGGGGACGTTATTTCGCACCAATGCTCAAAATTTCATCCAATTTCGATACTCCTAACTTCAATTTTAACCGTTTCAGTCGCTTATCTTTATTTTTTGCAGCACCTATTTCTGTCGTACATTTTTTGCCAATTCCTCTACATCACACCTTGTAAGCACATAAAAGAATGGTTCTTTCGATGCAGAATCTTTTTCAACAAAAAAAAATGTGCAAAATCTTGTTAAAGAAAATCTTGGAGATAACTAATAGGGGGTAACAATAATAATGGCTCAAGAAAAATTTGGTAGAAGTAGATTTCATTCTTATTTGAGGGGAGGTTTTTAATCCTCCATCCCTAACACACTCAAGAAAAATGGCTTTATCTTACGCAAAATGGTCATAAAGTAGGGTCCGTTTGGGAAATAACCCAACAACAAATCATTTACTTCTTCTACCTTGCTGCTACATTAGGGAGATTTGGGTACACTTCTTGACTGAATATCTGTAACCGACTACTCCTTACACACTACGGGAGTTCTTCAATCAACGGAAATCCAATAAATCTTGTACAAATGTTGGATTTTTATCTCAATGCATTCCATTTGCTATTTCTATATCGTGTATGGTGATGCAAAATTACATAACAAAGAATTTGATGTCTTCTAATTTTGAAGTACAAAAATCTATACAGAATAGAGAGACAATAGAGGTATTGATTGGAAAAACACATTTGCTGAATAGAACAAAACAAGATCGATGAGTTTTCTAGTTTTAGTATTGAACCATTGCAGCTACCTTGCAAACAGGACATGCATTTTTCTGCAGAAGCCATTGTTTGATGCAACATATGTGATAAGTATGACCGCAGTCGAGCTTACCCACCTCATCTTCTGCTTCATATTCTTCCTGCAAAATCATATAAACAATCGACATCACCACACAAGTAATATTCATATTGAGCTCCTCCAAAAAATGCAGTAAAATAAGTTAAAGAATGATAAGCAGTAACCCACTTGACAAATACTGCATTTCCAGTTTTCTTCAGATAGAAAATGGGGTTGATAAGAATCTAAGACGGAGTTCTTAGTTTTTCTGAGGCAATGAAATATTTCATCTTCTCTTAATCCAGTGTTTACATGACCGATTCTGTCACCTAGTTCTAGCAATTCCTGTTTGCACAACCAGAATCCAGGACATGAATAGTATTAGGTTAGGTAGTAATAGTATTTCTAAAAGCGATTGGTATAAATGATACATTATGAGACCGGGAGAAATTTGCATACCTCGTATGACATATTGTCTACATTGAGCCGCATTTCCCTGTGTCGATCATAATCATCCGAGCTTCCTCCCAACAGTATGCTATTTTGAAACATCATGATCTGCATTGGACATTCTCCGTTAAAAACTCACCAAACAACCGTTAAATATTTCTTTCTTTTCTTTATAAGCAATTTATACTATTATTTTTTTGCACGGAACAACTCCGTAAAATATCGATCTCCATAGACAAACTGAAGCTGAAGCCTGTAAGGACACACTGACACACACACACGTGTCAGGTGTACGACATAACACCCCATGAGTGTGATGTGTCCTTTGTAAATGAAGTGTTTGCTCTGCCGTCTAATACTAGCCAAACGTCCGCAATGTGAAAAAAATAAGAACAAGAAAGAGATGTATGTTTTGTATATATTTTTTTATTTATGCGGAACCTTAAATAATACATATTTATATCATTTATTTGCAATTTAAGAAGTGAGAATCTTTAATGGCTAGATCAAAAATATTTAACAGGGATCATCTCAGATCTAAGCACGTCGAAAGACTCGTTATCAAACTGAGAAATGGATTACTAAGAAAAAGTACTTCAGTAGAATAACAAACAACCAGTAGGAGTGATCAGAGACAGAAATGTGCCCACTTTCTATAGTAAATCAGCTGTACCTAGTTATCGATGAGTTCCAGGAAGAACAAAAAGAATCATCAATCTTCCCTTGTGTTCTACCTAGGCATAGTTGCTTGGCTTGAGGGAATAAAGGGTAAAGAAAACTTGAAAATTCAACTCTTTAAAGGAAGATACCCATACTTAATGACCAAGGCTTGATTACTTTTCTTAAGCCACAAAAGATAGATTTACTAGAGACAAGAATAACTTTTAATCTTATACATCAACTACTTAAAATTGTCCAAGAATGTGAACAATTTACCAAGCATTAGCCCAAGATTCCAGTCCAACAGACTGGTTTTTATCGAAGATTTCAAGGCAAATACGCAGCAAGCACAATAAAATCGAAATATTGACCTAACTTTAGGGTGACATTGAGGATTTTTATGAATCAAAACAGGAAAACTGTAAGTTCTAAGCAACATATCTCTGCTACCAACCATTTGACACAATATGGGTTATAAGCATAAAGGTCTAAGCTAATAAGATGATTCTTCTGCTTCATTACAATAAGAGTAAGAAAAAACAGTCTAACCTCGTCGAATACACCAGGAGAACGATGCCTAAAATGACGATGATGCCTAGCTCCAAATACATCTGACCCAATACGAGCTGATTCAATAGTAGATGGTGAATCAAAAATAGATACAGGTTCAAGATTCGGAACCCTCCTTGATATAGAAGAACGCTGTCAAACAAAAACAACCAATATAACAAAACCATCACTCCAAACTAAAAATATCAATAAAGATAACAATAAATCCACTGAAAGCTAATCAATATCATAGAAGTCCACAAAAACTACAAGACTTCAAATACTAAGAAAAGGAAGAGGATCCAAGATCCATAATAAAGATAGACAAAAGACTCCTATTTTCATCAAAGTATAGCAATAAATACATGTACAACTAACATATATAAGAAAAATTCTGAGTACAATTAAGGGATGTTGGACCAGTCTCTAAAAACTGGAATGTTGTTAAAACCTAGAAGAGGCATGAACCACCTCTAAGATCTATCATCTATAGATAATAAAAAAAAAAAAACTATATAGAAAACTAGTCACAACCCTTAATTTTGAAAGAAGAATTAGGACTTTAAGAATCACAGGACACCCTCTTCAATTGCAAATCAAAACCAAACAGTTGCAGAAAATGCATCTAAACTGGAACCCTAAAAACAAATGTGAAAAATGAAAGAGAACCCATTAATGAGAAGAAGCAAATAGAAAAGACCTCTCTGTGATTAACCCTATCTCCTCTCTCCTCCATCCTTCCCCTACCCTGAACTGGTCTCCTTGAAACAACACAATCAACTGAAGCAGCAGAATCAGAAGAGAAAGCAATCCCAGGAGCACACCAAACATCAGGAACCACAACAACTGGAGTTGGGTTGTTATTAGAAGTTTGAGCCATTTGATTGTGATTTTGCTTCTTTTGTTTCTTTTTTCTATCTCTCTTTTGTTGCCAATCTGAAGAAGATCGAATTATAGTTGGTGCTGAAACTTCTGAAGAAGAAGTACATCCAAATCCTCTGAATGTTGAATTGTTCTTCTTTTTGTTCTTCAAAACTGAAGAAGATATATTACTAGGATCCATATTTGAATTACTATTACTACTGTTGTTGTTGTTGTTGTTGTTGTGGGTAGAGAAAGTAGAAATGAAGAGAGATGAAATGGTGGGTTTGCAACGAGTTGATTGAAGAAGAGGAGAGATTTGTGGGGTTAGATCTAAAGAAGAAGAAGAAGAAGCTGGTGAGATTGATTGGTTTATGGGTTTCCTGTATCTAATCTGTTCTGGTCTTAAGTTCTCTGCAACAGAAGCCATTATTAACCAACAGAGACAGAGAGAGAGAGAGAGATATTTGCTTGTAAAAGGTCTTATCAGTTTGTGGAAGAGAACAGTTCTCTACTCCCTAGTAGTATATTTGTATTTCTTTTGTATTTTTTCTTATAATTAATCTTTTTTCTCTGTCTGGTTTGTTTAGATTTGATTCCTGCTAATTCTTAAAAAAAGAAAGAACATCCATTATATGCACCCCATTACACAAAAACTACAAACAAGACTCTGATCTTCCATTAATTGATCTGTTCAGCTTGAATTAATTATTATTATTTCCTAAGTCTGGGCCTAAATTGACAATAGTTGGTGAGTATTTGACCAATCAAGAAATCAACAAATTGACTTGAAGCTGTATGGGTCAACGGAGTGTCTAACAAACAATCCTTGGATAGAGTCTAGGGGTGGGAATCGGTCCGGGTCGGGCCGGTCGGGTTCATATCATTCATCGGGTCGGGTCGGTCGGGCTTCGAAACTCTCTGTCCATTCGGACTTTCGGGCTTAATCGGACGAGTTATTTAATCTTAGTGTCCAAATCCCGTCCAAGTCCGTCAAATTTTTCGGGTTTCTCGAGTACCGGGCGGTCGAGTATCGGATTTTCATTAAGTTTAAAAATATATGTATATATATATTATACACTTCAAATACTTTAAAAATGTTGTGTCAAGGGCCCTCTGCACTTGGACAACAATATATGTATATATATCTATATTATACACTTCAAATACTTTAAAAATATATAAATATATATATATATATGTCATACAGGCATACATAAATACATACAAGCAAACATACATATAATGTGCATAGGTATTATAGAATAAATGGATGACATTATTAAGCGGGTCATGTCGGGTAAAGATTATCCGGCAGGCTCGGACGGAATGTCGGGTAGCACTTCAAAACCCATGCCCGACCGGTTTATTACATCGGGTCAGTCGGGCTAAACCCGCCTTCAGGTTTCGAGTACCCGCGGGCTCTAACGGTCTCGGGTACCCGTGACGAGTTTCGGGCTTTACGAACTTTTTTCCCAGCCCTAGTAGAGTCATCAGTGGGAAGGCCAGAATTTTTTTTTCAGTAGGAGCACATTTGTATGGTAGTTAAAAAAATTATAACTTACTAAAATTATTTTTGTTGATTATAAAATTCCAAATAAGTACACTTATACATTTGTCCTCGACGAATTTTTATCTTTACAAATTGCTGCATATTAGCTTCATGATCAATATTATCAAATACATATTTCTCAACATATGCAAGTAAGTTATCATTCATCCATTGGTTTCCCATTCGCTTGCATAATCTATTTTTGACAAAACTCATACAAGAGAATACCCGCTTTATCATGGTAGTTGCAATCGGAAGGATTAACCCTAGTGTCAATAGCAAGTAAACAAGTAGGTACACCTTATCTTTTTTTTCTTCTTGGCCATCTTTTCAGCAAGACCAACAATCCCCCTCAATCCAATGAATTTAGTGTTAGACCACATATTAGTTAAGTAATTTCGAAGTTGAGTTTCAAGCATTACAAGGTTAACATCAGAAAAATCTTTGGAATAAAACGTGGCTAGACGAATCAAGTTTTGTTTGTCAAATGCCGCAAATAAGCCGAGTGGATTCAAACAAACTAGGCAAATAAGCAACTCACTACTCACCTTCAGCAAACGAGTATTTAATTCTTGAAGTTGCATATCTACGACTGTGTAAAACAACTCGGCACGATTGTGATCTAAATTTGTAATTTCTTGAGTCTTTCGCTTTGGAGTCCCTTGAGGTATGAACATATCATCCATATTAGGAACTTTAATATTGTGCTTATTGCAAAAGCAAATAACTTGAGTAACTAAAGAATCCAACCACTATCTCGCATTTCTTGCAGTCGTAACTTGCATATTCTTACAAGTTTCATACTGTCCACAATCTCCTGACCTCTTCTTTGTAATCTTGTGACAAATCATTGGCGATTCCCAGTACTGTTTTCATAAGATGAAGAGACAAAATGAAACTGAAGGACTGAATATAAATCAATAAAATCCTAGCTGCAAACTTTTGGTCAGACTTTTTATCATCAGCCAGAATCACAATTACATCTGTTACAGAAGAAAACATATTAATCAACCCTCACAAAGTCTAGTGATGAGAGCCCCAACGTGTGTAACCAGCTCGTGTAAGATTTGTTTCTTGGTTAAGTCTTTGTCCGCTTGGAAGGTCATTAAATAAGAGCTCAAAAATCACATCAACATGCTTCACATGAAGAATATCACAACGTTTTGGTCATGATTCACGACGTTACTACGTTAGCAACCAACGTAAACAAATCAATAATTTTTGTGTGCTTCTTTGCCACAACGACCACGACTAACTGCAGTTGATGGGCAAAGTGTTGGAAATTACATATATCTAATACATATCTAACTAGTGTTGGTAGCGGAATCTCAATCATCCAATGTTTAACACTAAGTTATCCAGGATCTATACATGAACTAACTATGAACTAGAAGGAAGAAGAATACCTTTAATCGCTTTCCCACGAACTAAATTTCGGCCAGTATTCGGAAGATAAAGAGCTTCAAGTGTAGCTCCTCTACTTGAGACACCAAATTGTATAACTCGAACTCCCTTCTTTCAGTCAGCTAGGACCTTCTTGAAGGTTGAGATGAAGAACTGCTTCTTCTAGACTTGATAGATAAAATGAGAATTTTTTCTCTAAAATCCTCTATCTCCAATAGTTGTCTGAAGAGAGTGATTTTCTTCTGAGAAATTTCCACACCTTTTCTGAACTCATAACTGGTCCTTATATAGGCATTACCTTAGTAGAGTTCTACTCAAATAAGGAATCCTAAAAGTCCCTTCAGAAAAGATAAGCATAAGTTAGAGTTTAAGTCTAACTGGGATTCCCCAATTAGGACTAAACCCTAATTAGGGTTTCCTTTTAGTGTGGCCGGCCACAACAGCCCTTAATGGGCTTGTTTTGGCCGGCCCACACCCCACATATGGTCGGCTAGGGCTCTCCTTTTAAGGGAGTCTTTGTTGGCCCCAAAAGTGGGTTTTTGCCTTTTTCGGACTTCTCTTTCGAGCCCGATTCTTTCTATCTCTTAAGTATTATCAGACTAGATCATATCCATCTATATACTAGTTCCCATCAGTCTATTCTCACTGTATAAGTTACCATTCTTATGTGTAAACCATTGTAGGATCCGGTCTATGTTTGCTGCGGATAACCCAAATGATCCGACAATCGTAAGCTGCTTCTAGCAAAACATTACGACTCCTAATTGAACCGGATTGATTGATCTTCCAAATAAGGTCATCATTATCCTATAAGCCAAATCGTACGCATTGCCATCTTGGTCGAAGGACACTCTTTCGGAAGGTTATACGTTCAGACCCTTAGGATATATTTCTATCAGGAAGTTCATACCTTCAGACTCGGACTATATCTCCTTCACAAATCAATGAACGAAATGTCCACACTCATTTCCTTTTAATAGTGTTTTAGGACAATTAAACCCACCTTGCATATTGCTTGCACCATCATATCCCTGCCGCCTCACTCTTGAAATACTTAATCCATGTCTGGAAAAGAAGCCATCAATAACTTTCTTAAGTGAGAGAGATGTTGTACATCTAACATGCTCAACACCCACGAAATGTTCAATTACTTTACCTTGTTTCATGTAACTTAATACTATAGTTATCTGTTCCTGTGAAATGACATTTGTAATGTCTTTCTGAATCATATATCACTAATTTCGGATTTTCTAAGGGCATTTTTCATTATGACAACTTTGATATCCTCTTTTATATCTCTCAGCCACTTTAGTCGTTCGACCAAATTTCTTCTATTTTTAGCTTTTTCTGACTCATTGCGTCCACGAAATGGAAGGCCCTGTCTTAAAAGAAACGAATCACAATCATGATGCATTTAAATGAATTCGATAACTTTTTCGAACATCATCTGACAGTTTGCACAAAAATGTGCTAATGTGTTATTTTTGTTACGACAAAGCTTCACAGCTTGTTACCACATTATTATGAGAACTAAGCCTGTCAATGGATATCCGAATATTCGACATCCGATCCGCATCCGTATTCGAATTTTAAAAAAATATCTGAAATTTCGGATATCGAATATGGATTCGGATATTCCTTATCGGATACGGATACACTAATATTCGATCCAATAAATATCCGTATCCGATAAGTAATATAACAAAAATAATAAAAATTTAAATTTATTCATAATAATATATAAAATGTATGGTTGAGATTTATTATTTAGATCTAATGGTTAAAAGTTTAAAGGAAAAAATTTGAAATTTTGTTAAAGTATCGGATGTCGGATATTATCCGATATCCTTCAATATTATCGGATTAGGATATTGATTTATAATATCCGTCGAATAATTATCGGATATGGATATTCGGATAGCTTATCGGATTCGGATACAGATATGCCTATATCTGATCCGATAAACTGCCGTTTACAGGCCTAATGAGAACTCTTAGTACCTCTGACATGAACTTGCAACCATTCATTTTTCTTTCAATTTGAAATAACTTCACCAACAAATGAGTCACAACTATCGACAAATTGATAACAACATAATCAAAACACAACATCTTTAGTTATATTATATATTCTAACCAATTACCATACTCACTAAACCAAGCAGGATTAATCTTTCGTACCTTTTTCCGAAGTTTTTCGTAGGAAAAGTATGATTTCGAGGTTGACAAAGTCCCTTAACTAGATCCGTTCTTCGTACTTGATCTCTAATATTAGAATGATAATTTAGAATTCGAGTTCGGCATCCGGGATCTGCTTGAAGATTTGTAAGGTCAATTGTGTTATTTGTAGTTTGTGAACAATCTACTTGTTCTATTGATGAAGACGGCACCAAATTTCATCATAATTTTCTTCTACATTGTTGTTTGAACCCTTCTCTATCAAATTAGGATTAGGCTTCTTACATTGTGCTGACAATTGATTCGCACCTTTTCGCTTAAAATATTACTCTATCAATTTTCAAAAATTTAGAAATAAAATAAAATTAAGTTTTCAATCACAACTTGTAATATTAAATAAAAAATTCACATATATTACCTACCTTTGTTGTATAGTTATGAGTTCAATTGATTGCGAAAATGTCTTTCAAATCGATAGAAAAGCTGACACACAATGAAATATAAAACTTGGGTTCCGGCTTGCCACATCCCAGAAAGAAAAAGAAAGTATCTAATATTTTGGCAAATATAAACTATAAAATCCTAATTGACTTATTGGGTTACATGATTAGGTTTCAGGTAAGTTTGAATTATAAGGTCAATAGTTTAGGGTTTTGCGGAACCGTGAGATTATTATTTTGGATGGGGGAACCGTGAGATTAATAAAGTGTCGGGAATGTGAAGTGAAAGAGTGGGTTGAGAGTTTAGATTTGGGCTACATGTATTATTATAGTCCCTACCACCTGAGTCCGACTATAAGCAAAGAGGTTGTTGAAAGGGCTACCACCTTAAACGTTGCGCTGGCCCAGAGACAAGGTAAGCTAAGAGATGGACCTAAGTTATCTCTGCCCCTGAGGCCCATTTGATCCCTGGAACAGAGTGAGGAGGCCTGTAAAAGTCAGCTTGACACCTTGAGCTATACTCTGTCTCGAGACAAGCAGAGCGATGGATTCGAGTAAACACTGCCCTTGAACCATTCTATGATTAGAGATACGAAGTAGGAAGATCTGCAAAAGTCAAATCGACACCTCAAGCTCTGCCCCTGCCCGAAGAGAATGACAATTACACGGAACGCCAACACAACACCAAAGATATATTTTTCATACATGAACCATTATTGTCAGAGGATATGTCAGTGTAAGAGATATGCATTTGATCAGATATTATCTTCTAACGACCAAAACACGTGTCTCTTCAAGTCATTGTCCTCATGCCACATCATCTTCATTGGTTCTTCGCCGATGCCCTCTAAACAAATATAAGTATACAAGTTCTGCCATAAAGAGGGGAACTCGTTACACACTCCCATTGAACTACTTCATAAGCAAAAATACTTGAAGGACTTGAGTGTCTGAGTTTCTATTTTACAGTCCTCCCATTTTCATGTTTAGTTCAAGAAGGACATTCAATAGATTTCACAAGGATCAACTTTGTAGGAGATACCAAGAAAATCACTTTCGAACACAATCACTTTGGCGCTAAAGGATGGTTTGTCACTCCAACAACCCCAAACATTTGTTGAGCACGAATTTAACAATTTTAAGCATTTCGTCATCACGAATTCAATTATAATATATTCAATCACTTAAATGTGAAATTACCCACTCTAGAAAAAATATATGGGTGTAGAAATTCTTCGTTCAAATGAAGAAAAGAAAAGAGATGAGATGGTAATGCATTGTCCAGTATGCAAACAACCTTGTTGAAGGTGCTAGAAGAATTTTATCAAATGAATAAACAAATAGAGATTAGGGGAAAAAGAGAACAACTCTAATCTCCCGCAAGAAAAAGAAAAGTGCAGCAAAGCATTTTAGTTAATTTACATCTGAGAGGGTTAAAATAGTGTTTAAGATAGTCTATGGAGTCTTATGTGAAGGAGATGCCCTTCGACCAAAGATGCAATGCGAGCAATTTGTCGGATATGACAATTGATGAAGAATATCATCAAGTCCGGATGATATAGGGGTCGTAGTGTATAGCTAGAAACCAACTACGATCGTCGAATTACGAAGTAATTTGCGACTAACTTCGACCGGATCCTACATCGGGTTACACATAAGAATGTCTATTTGATCGGATGATATGACTAGTGGGACAGAGACATATAATCATGGGAGAGTCTCATAAACATGTCTCATAGGCCTAAAAGAAGTTTAGGCAAATATAACACAAAAGGCCCAAAAGAGGGATTTTGGACCGGGGGCAAAAGGGAGACCTTTTTGGGCCCAGATAGGGGCCGGTATGAACGAGTCTTGGATAGTAGACTCAGGAGCTTCTTTCCATGCTACAGGAAATAAGGGGATCATGACCTCTTACAAGGAAGGGAAGTTTGGCCAAGTCGTCCTTGGTGATGGTGAAGCATGCGATATCATCGGTGTAGGTGATGTGAACGTGAAACTCAATTGTTCAACATGGAAGCTGAAGGATGTGCGGCATGTCCCAAATCTGACAAGGAACTTGATTTCTATGGGCCAAGTTTGTGACGACGACTGTGAGGTTCACTTTTCTAAGACAAATTGGAAAGTGACCAAAGGAGCTATGGTATTAGCTCGAGGACTTCAAAATGGTACTCTCTACCGAGCTTCAGAAATACCGACTCTAGCAGTGGCTAGCAGTGTTGAAGATGTCAGACTATGGCACAGAAGGTTGGGACATATGAGTGAGAAGAACATGAAGATTCTGCATTCGGCAGGTCATTTACCGGAGGTAAAATCTATAGAAATAGGCTTTTGTGAAGAATGTGTTATGGCAAAGCAAAAGCGGGTGAGTTTCAACAGAGGCGGTAGAAGTTTGAGAAAAGAAAAGTTGGACTTGGTTCATACAGATGTATGGGGACCAGCTGATGTCCCTTCTCATGGTGGTTCTCAATACTTTGTTACCTTCATTGGTGACCACTCGAGAAAGGTATGGATTTATTTTCTGAAACATAAATCTGACGTGTTTGATGCATTTCAGAAATGGAAGGCATTGGTTGAAACAGAAACTGGTCTGAAGCTAAAATGTATAAGGTCAGATAATGGTGGTGAGTATGACAAGAAGGAATTCTTACAGCTATGTGCTACTAATGGGATACGTGAGAGGACGCTCCTAGGGACACCACAGGAGAATGGAGTAGCTGAGCGTATGAATTGGACGCTAAATGCACGGGCAAGGTGCATGAGACTGCAATGCGGGTTGCTTGAAGCTTTTTGGGCGCAAGCTTTAGAAACGGCTGCTTACTTAATCAATCGGACACCAAGCAGTCCTTTAGATATGAGGATTCCAGAAGAGGTTTGGACCGGCAAGAAGGTAAACCTCTCTTATCTGAAAGTTTTCGGATGTGTTGCTTATGTTCATCTTAATCCTACAGAAAGGAAAAAGATAGGGTCACAGGCAAAGAAATGCATTTTCATTGGTTATGGAGGTGATGCATTTGGATATAAATTGTGGGACTATGAAAGTCACAAGGCAATCCGGAGCAGGGATGTAACCTTCAATGAAGATGTATTATACAAGGACAAGGATGCAACACAAGTCATAGGTGAAAGATCAATTACTTTAGTCGACAAAGAAAAATATGTTGACATGGGTGATACTACAGGGATGACTAGTAGAGTGGTGGAAGAAGCAGAGACTCCAGGTGATGAGGAATCTCAGATGCAACAGGGAGACACTCCACAAGCAGTGAGAGTTTCTCCGCCAGCTCCACAGGACCTGTCAGGTGTTCAGACCGAGACATCTACGGTGTTCGTCCCAAGGAGATCATCACGTGTACCAAGAGTGTAGCAAGGAGAACACCAAGGAATGACATGAGACAGCTGCCTCTCGCCCACACCCGCTTGACCATTAGGCTAGGGCCACTTGGCCTACTAGCATTAGCAAGGCTTGACCAAGGGATTAAGAGTTGGCTCAACTACTCGCTTTGAGAATCAATATTATCTCAATCTCCATCTTTTCTACAAGGAACTTTTTTAATATCTCCAATCCAGTTTTCCAGCCTAGAATAATTTGGTCCCAAACCTGATGGGTGCCCAAGTCAAACGATCTATTATTAAGATTATTAAGAGACTATGATGATATTATAACAAAAACAAAGCTAAAATCATAAAAAGCAAGACAAAAACAGAAGTCCCACCAATCATGATAAATAAAACTAATGCACAAAAGATAGAATAAAGTCATTTAAATATTCTGATAATGGCAACAATAATTTACATATTACATCATGAACATCCAATCAATTCTCCAATTACACCAAAATTGGTTGGTAAATCATTTTCCAGGAGCAAAGTTTGTGGCATATGACCAAGCATTGTTGTTGACAGGGTCACCTAGGTGGTCGGCCAAGTTCTCCAACGGTCCCTTACCAGTCACAATAGCTTGAACAAAGAATCCAAACATGGAAAACATGGCTAATCTTCCATTTTTAAGCTCCTTCACCTTCAACTCTGCGAAAGCCTCTGGGTCGTCAGCTAGCCCAAGTGGGTCAAAGCTACCACCTGGGTAAAGTGGGTCGACTACCTCACCGAGTGGTCCTCCGGCAATACGGTACCCTTCAACTGCACCCATCAAGATAACTTGGGTTGCCCAAATTGCTAAGATGCTTTGGGCATGAACCAAACTTGGGTTACCCAAGTAGTCTAGTCCACCCTCGCTGAAGATTTGTGAACCAGCTTTGAACCAAACGGCTTCACCGAACTTAACACCATTGCGGGATAGCAACTCAGGGAAAACGCAGCCTAGAGCTCCTAACATGGCCCATCTAGAGTGAATTACCTCAAGCTCACGGTTCTTAGCGAATGTCTCAGGATCGGCAGATAGACCAGCAGTATCCCACCCGTAGTCACCAGGGAATTCACCAGTAAGGTATGATGGAGATTCACCAGAGAAAGGTCCCAAGTACTTAACACGGTCAGGACCGTACCATGGACTACCCGACGAAACTTGTTTAGGTTTAGCTGCAGTTTTTCTCATAGTGATCCTTCCTTCACCAACTATCTCTGAGGCAGCTGGGAAGAGCTTCACAGCCTTTCCTGCAAGTGAGGAAGAAGAGAGAGCCATAGTTGAAGCAGCCATTGCCAAAGTAGAAAAAGATTGGGGTTTCCTCAAGTAAATTCAAATACTATGACTAAGAGATGATGTTTGTGGGTATGGTTATTGGGTGCATAAATAGAGAACCTTGTTAAGATTAGGAGAATATCAGTGTGTCTTCTCATTGGTTGAGACATGAGAGCTTGATTCTGTTTGCCTACTTGGCAGCTTTCATACCATGGAATCTTTCTCCTACCTGGATCTGCTTGTATGATTAATCTATCCTTCATTGGCTATAACAAAAATCTTGGGCTGGATTATTAGATAACCAATCACCATATGCCACATGTCTAAAATACCATCTTCAATTCTGATGTTGTCATCTTCTTAGATTTGTTTTCTTGAATTTTGTGTTGAGTGGTAGAAGTAAGGCTTCTCCCACACTAATTAACACACTCCCTGCCCCTTCCACAACCAATGTGGGATTAACCTAACAATCTCCCCCTCACTACTCTTAACTTCAAGAGTTATTGGACCGAGACTAGTTATGACCTGGGCTCTGATACCAGTGTTGGGTGGTCTTGGGTCTCTCTTACCCCAAAAGCTAGCTCAAGAGGTAAGGCTTCTCCCACACTTATTAACACACTCCCTGCCCCTTCCACAACCAATGTGGGATTAACCTAATATTTTGATGTCGTCCGCTTCTTAGCTTTGTTTTCTTGAATTTTGATGTGTGAAGAAGTATCATCTCCAATTTCCTTCTCATTTGATTGCAAGATCTCATAATTTTGGATAGAGAGAAAATAAGTTAATCAAAAACTAGGATCTTCTTTCCCTATATAACATTAAATATCTAAACCGTGCAAAGTTTCGAAGAATTATCACAACTTTTATTTCTACCGAGAACTTCCTCACATGAGTTAGAGAGACCTTGTTTCTTTACTCATGAAGAAGAAGCTTTAATTTTAATAGAAACAAGAGGATTGGAATGATCAGTTTTTCGGACAGAAAAATAAAAATAAATGGCCCATGCAGGTCTCGAACCTGCGACCTTCGCGTTATTAGCACGACGCTCTAACCAACTGAGCTAATGGGCCAGATGTATTTTTTCAATGGAGAACCGAATTAATATTGTAAACCCAACTCAGATGCAGAGTAACCTCAGAATCTACTGTTGGGCCTTCTCAAGAATCATATTAAATCTGTATGACATAAAATTCTAAATCTATTAACAAAGAGTGAAGGAGTGAAGAAGGTATAGACCCTAATTAAAACATCTAAACTCCAGTTCCACTTGCAGCCAACTTTTTGTGGCGTTCTTGCTCAAATGGACAAAGTTCATATTCAGACTCATCACTCATCTGCCAAAATTACTTTGCATTGAAACTCGAATCTTTTCTTCTCTTAGCGGTCCTATAAGGCCCTCCTCCTTGTACGCTTGAATCTTTGTGCTCTTTCCCATCCTATAGGACCCTTTTACTCGTAGGAGGGATGAATAGGTAAGAGCATCTCTAATGCAAATCTCAATCTTAGACACTCGGAGTGCCACATAGGACTTTTAGAGTTTTCGTCTCAAAATTCATCTCCAATGCAAAACTCAATTCAAATCTCCAAGATGATGTGTCGAGGGTGGAATGGAGATATCTCAAGAGGACATATAAGCAATTTATGGAGTTTTAGAGTGTTGCATTAGAGAAGTCCTTAGAATAGAGGATCTCAATCTTGACAAATAAGAAAAAGAAAAATTAGAGATTGACATTTGAATCTCGACACATTGGATTTTTAGAGTTTCTTTTGAATTTTGCATTGGAGATGTTCTAAGAATATACATATAAGAATATACGTACAGGAGAGGATGGGTTTGTTTTGGTATTCGTCACAAAAGATTTGGCTAGTAGGTTGTATCCATGTACCCCCAATGCTCTATTCCGTGTACTCAATGTTGGGTGGTCTTGGGCCTCTCTCATCCAAAAAGCTAGCTCAAGAGGTAAGGCTTATCCCACATTTATTAATACACACCCTACCCCTTTACACAAACAATGTGGGATTAACCTAACAATCTCCTGGGCCGAGACTTGTTATTACTCGGACTCTGATATCAGTGTTGGATTATTGGGCCTCTCTCACACCAAAAGCTAGCTCAAGAGGTAAGGCTTCTCCCACGCTTATTAACACACACTTTGCCCCTTCCACAATGGGATTAACCTAACACTCAAATGGTCTCTCCCCTTCTTAACAATAAAGGTATTATTATTTCTTTTTCTTTTTTATTTGGATTTGATATATGAAACAAATAATGTATAATTTACTTGTATAAGTTAAGTGCTCGCTTGAATTCGTATCTCTAATCAATTCAGACTTTAAAACAAATTATTTCTCAAATTTTCAAAGCTGAATATATATATATATATATATATATATTGGATTAATATAAAGAATTGTTTCAAGATATTAAGATAAAAACATGTAAAACAATTTTACATATACAATTATTTCAGATACCAAATTCAGATCTAAGAAAAGCAAAGGGCACCTAATACTCAATTGCTGCTCTCTCAGTTAAGAGTTATGCATGTTCCCACTTGCCATCCAACTAAATAGGGTTTTACTACTCTTTGTCCACCTGCTAGTGCTAGTTACCTACAAAGCAGGCCCAACATGTAGCTTTAATGGCATCCAGCTATCTGAATTCTTGTTAGTAAGGAGTAAGGACACAAAGAAGCAAAAATGTAAATGGAAAACAACATTTGCCTCAAAATATGCATATGACCATTTCAATGTATAAAAACTCAAAACCAGTAAAATCACCTAACCATCCAAGATATTGAATAGCTCTGAATGGTTCAAAGAGGAAGCTGTCATGTTCAATGACATTTATCTACTACAACCAAAGATACCCAAAGGTTCTGTTTTTTTACATATTAACAAACCAACAATACATGTGACAATACTTGAAAACCTAACACAATGACTCCAAAAAACACCAATGGACAAAACAACACATGAGAGAGAGTGAACTTGCCTCTTAAATCTTACCATTCTTTGCCAACAAACCTTTATTCTGAAACTATGGATTGAACTAAAATGGTGGTTAATAATTCATTATTGATAACGATGAGCCGAAATTGTTGCTTCTCTCATGTACCCTTCATTCTAGTTTTGATTCCGTTTGATCTCGCATCGGATAACATTAGTTAGTAATGACTTCTTACCACATATTTAATCAACGGTTAATCTACTCAAAGTATCCGAGATATGTCTCATAGAAGGTCTTTTTTCAGGACTAATGTGAACACAAGCTAAAGCAATTTTAAGCACAGCTATGATTTCCTCCTCTTCTGGTTCTTGAGCTAAGAAAGGATCCAAAATATCACCTAATGGTTTATTTTCTTCAATACAAAGTTGAATCCATTGAACTAAATTCATTTCTGTGATACCAACTTGAACCGTTGGTGATCTTCCTGAAATCATTTCGAGTAATATCACACCATAAGAATAAACATCCCACTTCTGTGATGGCTTAACAGTTTTAAAAGCTTCTGGTGCTTGATAAGAATTCCCAAAACTCATCGAATTAACTGCCATAAGTTCGGAGGGTGCATTCTGCTGTTGACTTTGTTTCTCTGAAGCTATTCGGTTTGATTGTAGTGATGGAGTCCCACCTGCTATATTAGCAAGTCGGGCGAGTCCAAAATCAGAGATATAAGGTTCCATGTTTTCTCCTAATAGAATATTATTTGGCTTCAAATCTCCATGTACGTATTTCTTCGGACTAAATTCATGCAAATACGCTAAACCTTTTGCCATTCCTCGCATGATTTCTAGTCTAGCAGACCACGGTAGGGGAGTAAACGATGCCATTCCAACCTTACCTGGTGATCAAAGAAACAATTGCAAGTAAATTTTCATTCGGACAAGAATCATCTATATTTTACTGCTAAATTGTTTATCAAAAATATTAACAAGTAAACCCACACAATCCTAGCATAGGGTGTAAACAGCGCCAATGTGACAATAATCCCACATGGACAAGAGAGGTGTTATTGTCAACCGTATAATATCTATGGTGTCGGAGCTACGCCTGCACATGACAGGTCCAGTGGTAAAAGTGCACCACGTAACCCAACAAAAAGACAAATGTTAGGCTCAAAGAATGCCACATCTGACGGGGGATTGTGAGAATAGTCCCGCATGGACAAAGAGTATTCTCACCCATGTATTCGACTTTCTAAATAATATAATTCACATGCCGCCTACTAGTTTATGATAACAATTAAACATGACTTTTGAGGTAAGTAGGAAAAGTTACCATGAAGTGTGGTCGAAAGATTGTCGTTTGGAATGTACTCATAAATGAGCAGCTTCTCGTCAATAGACCAGTAATAAGCTTTCAGTTTAACGATATTTTGATGCCGGATCTTTCCAATTGCTTCAACTTCTGTCTGAAATTCTTTAAATCTTTGAGATCCTCCTTCACCCAATCTTCTAACAGCTAAAGTAAGTCCATCTTCAAGCACAACTTTATAAACTATTCCAATTCCACTTTTACCAAGAACGAATGCAGACGCCTTAAGAAGTTCGTCAAGATCGAAACCCACCTGCAAATCCAACGGGACAAGATCATACTGCTCCACATTATCAGATAAAGTCTCTGAATCGTCTTTCCTAAAACATAAACACTCTTTTCTTCTCCTTTTCTCATAATTACCAGTACTTTGATCACCTTTACTCTTTTTAGAAGAACAAAGCTTCCAATAACAAAACGAAAACACCAACCCAATCAAGCAAATCCCAACTAAATCACTTACAATAATAGCAATCACAACATTCTTACTTAACCCCTTGCTTTTCCCACTGTTAAATTCATCATTATTAGCTCTCGAAGAAGGAGAATTACCCGGTAAAAACGGAAATGACGATTGACCGTCTGAACCCGGCGAGCCGGAGGGGCATGGGTTCCTCAATGGAGGTCCACATAGACTAGGGTTTCCCACAAAAGCAGTTGGTCCTCTGTTTTCTAGAGCACCACTTTGAGGTATTGGTCCACTAAGATTATTATAAGTAAGATCAATATAGACCTTTTCAGGAAGATTACCTAAACTAGCAGGTATAGAACCAGAGAAATGATTATGTGAAAGATCTATAGTTCCTTGTAAGCTAGATAAATTACCCATATCACTAGGAATTAAACCAGAAAACTGATTAAATGAAAGATCAAGTTTTTCAAGAGAAACTAAACCAGCACCAAATCCATCTGGTAAAGGGCCAGTTAAATTGTTTTGTCTAAGATTTAGGGTTCTTAATCTCTTACATTCAATTAAAGATTTGGGTAACCAACCATTAACAAAATTTTCTGATAAATCTAACGATTGGAGGTACCTTAGGTTAACTATTTCAGTTGGGATAGAACCAGATAAGGAATTACCATAAAGAACCAAACTTTGTAATCCTTGATTGTTGAAAAGTTGAACAGGTAAACTTCCATAGAAATTGTTATTTCTCAGATTAACATGTCTAAGTGAAGAGAGAGAACCAAGACTTGAATCAAGAAACCCAGAAAGTTTTTTCTTTGGAATACTAATAGAAACAACTTTTTCTTCTTTGCATGTAATTCCATTCCATGAACATGGGTTTTCATCTGAAGCATTCCAGTTACTTAAAGATCCTTCTGGGTCTTCAGTAATGGATTGTTTGAATGAGAGAAGAGAAAACCCTTCATTATTCAAGGAATTAACAAGGAATTTGTTGTTGTTGTTTAGAAGGAAAAGTAAGCAAACCCAAACTAAAATCATCTTCACAAAAACAGAAAATGTAACCGTTGGAGCAAAAGTTAGACCAGAAAGTTGGGACCCTTAGTGGGTTACCTTCTGTGAGTGAAAACCTTGAAATGCAGAAGAATAAATCAGAAAATTAGGGAAGTGTGTTGTGATTTTAAGGAAGAAGAAGAGGAGCTGAAGAAAGCTTCAGTCTTGAGAAGGTAGTGTGAAAGAGAGAGTTTATGAGAGAGAGAACCTTTATAAATTAATTATAGGAGGATCAGAGTAACTTAAAAAGGCCCACTGCTTTGGGCGCCACAAAGATGCTTTTCTTTTCTTTTTCTTTTTTTGTTGCAAAACTAAGAACAACACGTAATTAACTCTTGCAGGTTGTACCGCACACGTTGTTGTCCGTTCTTCCTGCTCCATTTGGCTAGGCCGTGTAGGAGTGGGAAGTGTTTGCCAATGGATTTCCAGATCCAGGAGTGGAAGGTCTTGGGATTTTGGGAAAGTATTCGGCTTTAAGAATTTTAACTCAGAGAGCTTGAGGGTCCTTGATAATGTGCCACACCAGTTTTCCCATAAAGGCTTTATTGTCAAGGTGAGGAAAACGGAGCCCAAGCCCTCCATTTTGCAAGGAAGGCAGATGGAGGACCAGTTGATGGTCTGGATGGTTTTGGACTTTCCCCACCAGAAAGACCTTTGGATGGTCTCAATGCGGTTGTTTATGCCTTTGGGGAAGGCAAAGCATTGCATTTGGTATCGGGAAACGGCCGCAGCGATAGTGGAGATGACCACTGACCGACCAACTTGTGACAGAAGATTGGTCTGCCACTTAGCCAGCTTGTGCTGGATTTGGGAAAGAAGAGAGGAAAATGCTTGGGTTTTGTGGGCCCCAATGAAGAGGTTGATGCCCAGATATTTGTCCACAGAGGAGGATTTTTTCACTTTGAGGTTACGTATGATCATTCTTTTGAGTTTTGGGTGAGAGTTTTTGGAAAAGAAGATGGTGGACTTAGAATAATTGATCATTTGGCCCGAAGCCGCACTAAGTGTGAAGGATTTGTTTAAGGTGATGAATATTCTCGAGAGAATTTCAATCAAAGATGATGCAGTCATCCGCGAAAAGAAGATGCTTGATGGTTATACTGAAGTTTGGAATGGGAAATCCTACAAACTGGTTAGGGGAGTTAGAGTTCTCAAGGAGTCTGCTGAGGCCTTCCATGGCTATAGTGAAAAGGAAAGGAGATAGAGGGTCTCCTTGTCTGATGCCCCTACTAACATTGAAGGTAAGGTCGGGGTGGCCGTTGATTAGCACTGCCATGGCAGAAGAAGAGAGACAGACATGAATCTGGTTGATCCTATGGTTGTTGAAACCCATTTTGGTCATCACAGACTCGAGGAAGTCCCATTCAATGAGGTCGAAAGCTTTAGACATATCGAGTATCAACCCGAAGTAGTTTTTTGCACCGCGAAGGTTCTTGAAGGAGTGAATAAGTTCCTGGCTAATAATGATATTGTCGGTGATTTGTCTGCCTGGAATGAATGGTGCTTGAAAGGGAGAGATTAAATCCGGAAGAAGCCTTTTCAACCGGTTGGCCAGGAGTTTAGTGAGAATCTTGAAGGTGGTGTTGAGTAAGATGATGGGTCTGAAGTCAGCCGAATTTTGCAGGGTTTTGGTTTTAGGAATCATGCAAATATGAGTGTGGTTAGCCTTCGGGGAGAGTAGAGAGGTTTGGAAGAAGCTGTTGCACATAGTCAGAAGGTCCTCTTTGACAGTATCCCAGTTCGATTGATAGAAGAAAGGGGGATAACCATCAGTGCCCGGAGCCGAGTCAGCTTTGAAGAGAAAACTGCATCCCTGACCTCTTCTTCTAGGGGGTTGTCAGTAAGGATAGAGTTGTGGTTGTGGTCGAGATGATTACTGAAAAGATTAAGAAGGTCATCTGAGATGGTGGAACCAGTAGAGGAAGAAATGTTACTAATGTGAGTAGACAAGATATTGGTTATTTCTGCCGAGTCATTAGTCCAGGTATTGTCATCTCTCTTGATGGAGTTGATTTGGTTTTTTCTATTTCTATTGATGGTTGTATGGGCCAAAATACATCACTGGGAGCGCCCCCAGAAATCCCTGATTGATGGGCTCATACGACGACTAAGCCCATGAACTAAAGGCTAATGGACCCGACCCGTTTACCTCCGGACACCCGAAGATAACGTCAAGAGGAACATGCATTTCCAACCCTGGCTGAAGAGGTCCGTCCCCACCAGCAGACCTCCTTTCGTATATCCGTTGGGAGAGGTTCAATATTCGTATAATGGTGCCAGCTCCAAGCGTTACCCGATTAAAGACGACAGCTCACGCCAGGTGACGGTTGACCACAAACACTATAAAAAGACCGAGAGGAAGATGAGAAGGTGATCACTGAAATACACCCCACTAAAGCATCATCCAATTCTCATCTAAAACACTCTATCATCTTATTCCGGGCAAGCACATCGAGTACTTGCTTAAACATTATCATCTTACAATCAACGATTACACACCATTACTTTCTCTCTCATAGAGTCTTGTTCTTTGAGGGAATCTCGCTTCGTCACATAGTCCTGCTTCTTTCCTCTCAAATAAGTACTATTACTGCATCCATATACAAGATCTTACCAAGTACGGGATTACCTTGTCAAATACAGGACCTTGGAGAAGAGAGCACCTACTTTCTCTTTCCTAACGACCACTTTATCAAAGGCCTGCCTACTTTGTCAAAGGTTTGCCTATTTCAAGAGCTCGCCTACTTTAAGAAGTCAGGATCTTCCTAAATCACCCGTGATTACCTATAAAGGTCCGCTCACTTTATCTCTCCAGAGGTCAGGTTTTCTTTTTCGTATCCCACGTGATCGTTTATAAGGCCAGACCCTTCAAGCCTTCCATTTATTTAAGGTACACCCCCCGAACAACGCAAACCTCACCAGAGCTGCCTGATTCAAGGACATACCCTATAGGCTGTCTTAATCTCTCTCCAACCAAGTTAGTTAATCCGTAGAGAGCAAGCTCTGGCCACTCTACGAGCCGTGCCTAAACTTCGACCATTATCCAACCAACGGTAACATTCCCTGGATATCACTTACACATCTTTCATTTCTCTTGCAAGCTTACTAACTTGACCGTCGGAGCCTCCTTAGGCCGGCACCATCCAGGTGTCCCCAGGGACTTACAGTCACGTGTGTTATTATCTCTATTGTCACTGGTTAAGCCCAAAAGACGTCGTAGGCCCCCGCAAAAATATTAACAGGTGGAGGTTCGACATCCGGTCAACGGTCCGGTCCAGCTGACTTCTTGACCCGCGATTTCTTACCCCCACAATGGCCTTGGAATGAAAATATTTAGTATTGTAGTCACCAAGGGTAATGAAAGTATTATGGGATTTCTCTTTCCAGAGGTTCTCTTGCTGCAGAAAGAGTTCTTCTAATTGGGAAGAGGGGTCTGGAAGGAGAGGGGATCTGTGACCTCTTGGTCTCGAGGTGCCCGAAGACAAACTTGTTCCATTTAGAAAGTCTAATAGCTAGAGAGTTGAGTTTGGTTTGAATAAGAATGGCGGATCTGAGCCAATCCGTATTGATGAAGCGGCTACAGTCTGGGTGAGTCATCCAGATTCTAATGAATTTGAATGGTCAATGATCGAGGTTCGATTTAGATTTGGTGGTGAGAAGAATGGGCTTGTGATCTGACCCAATACCCGACAGATGGGTGAGAAGAGAAGTCGGGAAGCTCCAAAAAGATGTTGAAGGGATGAAGAGTAAATCCAATTTTACCCATATGGCTTGGATTAGGTTAAAGGCTTAATTGAATTTAAGGGTTTAAAAGTGCAAATTTATTATTTAATTTTTTTAGTTTGTCATCTTCATCTTCATTATCGATTTCGGTACAAACATTCGGGTGGTTGAATATACACCACTACCACCACATTCAACCACCACTGTCGATTACTGTTACCTCTCCTGGCTAGTCTCAATTTTTTTTATGTCTCTCATTTTTTCCTCACACCCTTTATCTCTCTCTCTCGCTGTCTCTATTCCCCCGTCGAGTCCTCTCTACACTCTTGCCTAATCCTTTCTATATACTCTTTACACGACAAAAGGATTTCCTTTGCGGCCAAAAGTGTATAAAAAGGGGAAAGGACAATAAGAAACGGAAAGAAGAAGAGAAATATTAAGCGTAAAAAAACTAAATAGTGTGAATTTGGGCCCTTCAATTATAAAGATACTCCTTCAAGGTCATATAAAAGAGTCTTAATGGTTAAATAAGCACGTAAACCACCATAAACTCGACACCTAGACCCTTAAAGCTCGTATAAAGAGCATCAACGGTTATCCTAAATAGCTCTAGATTCTATTTACTCTACTTATACTTTATTGATACTCTTTTAACACAAGTCAATAGTGATGGATTTGCACTTCAACCATGAACCTCAAGGTGTCTAGAAGACTCATGTCGACCTCCCAAGGATCTCTGTAGTTAGAGTTGGACTCAAGTAGTAAAGTTGTGTCGGGTCCACCTCCTTATAGCTCTATTGAGGGTCTGCTCGTGTGTATGCAGAATTTTAGCACTTGAGTTAATACGTTGACTTCTGGACTGGTCAAAGTTGGTCAATATTTGAGTCAGGATGTATGTCTGCACACGGAGAGGAGTTGCTTATGACCAATATTTGGCTCAGCAGGTACTTAAGTTGCCCAATATTTGACTTAATTGAAATTGTTACGATGGTGTAAAATATATGTAGCAAAGAGATTAAACCTAACCTCGATTTATTTTCTTTCTGTCTAACTCGGTTACATCTGAATTAACATTATCTGTTAGTCTCTCTATAATGACATAGAATGACTATTGTTTCTAGTACAAATAAAAACTATCTTTAATAGAGTAAGTAAAATAAATAAGGTGACAAATTCAAAACTCCCCAAACAACAGTAATGTCTTCTCCTCCGTGAGTAACTCTTTTTGTTTTTTTTGTTGAAAAGCAACACATTAACATAAAGAGTCTATTACAATAAACCAAGTTGAAAAACAAAATAACATAACTGAAGAAGTATTACAATAAACCAAGTAGAAAAAAAAAATAACATAACTGAAGAAGTGCATAATATAACTTCGATTTGTAGAGCAGTCTTCATTCTGTAGCTTGCGAGTCTGGCAGCTCTTCTTGAGAATGATATAATATTAGGTCTTGAGAGTCCGTCTGGTTGATTTAAAGATGAAACTTGTACCTAACTTCCTGTAACACTTAAGATGGATTAAACAAACACCCAAAGTTTCAAGAAGAAACGAGGATGTCTGCAAGATGGAATCAAAAGATGATTCTGGGTTATCCCGCCAGTATTCTCCATATAAATAGACCATTCCGATTGAATTTTACAAAGTAGAAACAGGTCAGAAACCTGGTAAACGGGATCGCTGTCATAGCCCGAGTATAAATACCCAGCTAATCCGACAAACGATCGCAATAAAATTACGAAAAGGGGTGGAAGTGAACATGTTACGGAACTTGGATTCAGATTTAAATCTATATGATAACCAAAGACAAATGTAATCAACAAAAAGTGAGCTGGAAGATAAGCAACATAAACTGCACGACAAAGATGGAGATTAATATTCGAAGTAGAGTGTCGACCGGGGTCGAAGGGAAAGTTGAGATGAATGTTATTTATTACTAGTCTGATTAATAGGCATAAGTTTCCAACAATTGGACGATTAGCGTTCCTAAACTGATTTTGGTTCAAGATGGGTGAAACTAGAATGGATAGCCGATCAAACTTATCGTAATTAGGTCGATAACATTGTAACACTATATACCGAGGAAAAGAACTATGATCGAAGTAGGCATGAAGGTTCAGCATAACGTTAAGCAGATAGAATCGAGATCAGATTGAACAATAGAGGTATATGGCGTCCTACCATAATATTGGGCGTTCTTAACTCCAAGGAATTTCTTTGGAATGGTGAAGTGAAACCAGATAATAGGTTTTTCTCATGGATGATGCATACCATAAGACAACTTATCAGGATGAAATCAGGATGATCACTAATCATGATTAAGTTGCAGCGAAGTATGGAAAACTCGAAAATATTATGTATATAAACCATACCAGAGATTTAGGATAAGATATTAAACTTCCCTGCTAGATGAGATCTTTGGGAGTGAAGGGTTTCTGATTTCGTCGTTGATTTAGCTTATAATCGGTTGATGTTAGGGTTTCTTCTTGCTGCTGCTGCTTCCTTGATATGTACTAGTTTTTGTCGACTAGCTATAGGAAGAGCTAAAATTGATATGTATAGAGAAGATTTTTTGTAAGATGTTCGACCCTTCCGTCTCGATGATACCCTACTGGTTGATGAAGTTAGGGATAATCTTGCACGACTACTTTCTTCTCTATTGACAAAGGATGTCAGTTTTCTTCGATCTAAAGGAGAAGGGTTATTCCCTGAATCGGTATACTGATGTCTAGAAGAATGAAGATGATGTTTATTGATAGATTGCAGCTAGGGTTTCGATTTAACCAGATCTGGTTGTCCTTTCTACACAGGTTGATCTATTTGCAGTAATAAGAAGAGATTATCGAGGGGTAATAATTTGTAGAGTTAAGTTGTATTGATTTACTAAGAAAGATTTGCTTTGAGAAGGATGAAGATGAAGGTTATTGATAGCTTGGATCTAGGGTTATGGGTGAAAGAAGAGGAAGAAAAAATCGCCTCATGACGTCATTAGAACTTCTCTCTCCTAAAAAACCGTTCTACCAAAAAATTATATCAAGTAACTATTTTTGTCGAAAGGATATGTTCATAAAAGTTTTGAAGATTTTATTTTTACACATTGATGAAAAACTGTTATAATGGTAGATTAATCCCAATCCAACTATAACACCCATAACTATTACCATTCTATGGTACTTTTATTCAAGTTTTAGGTAGCGTTTGTTTGTCTGGAACAAATTTGCAATCTAGCTTGAGGCCTAAATTCACTCAAGAAAATTTTGATATGTTTGTTTTCATCTAATTAATCACAACGACTAATTCAGATTAATTATGTACCTTATCAATGATAAAATTCAAATATATACGACTCATTGTTCTCAAGATATGCATATCCATATTATATGGGGAGATGTAATGTGAAGTTTTCATGAGATATATGGATGTAACACGGAAGAATACAATAGAGGGCAAATGGACATGTGATCCTCGAAGTAGCCGTTTGCTAGACTGGCCAATCTTGACCCCACTATATATTGGTGTAACCCAAATACACCTATTATGGTCGTAACTTTTTCTGTTACAGGGGCACACTTCTTAACCCCAATAAATTGGTAAATAATCCTCTTCCTGTCTCTGTTTCTGTGGGGAGCGTGACAATCTAGATCCGAGACATTAACATTTTAATTTAATTTAGTATAAATAAGAGGAAACAAAAATAAAGGTTTGAAAAGTGAAAATAGTACAAGGTAACAGAGAGAGAGACATATCTTTGCTTTACAGCTTATACCATTAATATTATTATTTAATTAAAAGTACTTTCCTCTTTATGAAACAGTGCCCAAAAGAAAGAATATTAAATTTTAAGCCATTTGTTATACATAATGGCTGCCCAAAATTAATGGATGATGGCACATGGATACATGGGTTGCAAATAGAGTTAGTTAATGTGGGTGCCTTGATGAGTAATCTCCCTTTCCTCCATGAACGTCCAAGTGGGATGTGATGAGGAGACATCTAACACTTGTTACTTAAGTTTGAACACATGTTCATCAAGGATGGAAGATATGAAAAACTAAGTACCACCTCCACAAAACCACCTTTCCATCTCTCATTTGTTTTTCCTATAAATACCTTCACCACAGTTGTAATGGAGTAGAGATCATCCTCATGTTCATCTTATAGACTTGACTCATTTTCATATTTGTGAGCTTTGAGATATTATATTAACATTCTAATATAATAATAGTGTTCAACTCTTTATCTCTATGTTTGTGTATTTCTATTACAACACTCTTTATCTCCATCTTTGTAACCTTTTAATTATAACACGTTATCAGCACGAGTCTCTAGCCAGCTTAAAGAAGCCGTTACTCTGCTCATTTGCCGAAGTCAACATCGGTGAAATATCGAACAAACTAAGCCGCTACTCCGTCTGGTGAAAGGTATAATATTTTCATTTATATTTCATAATGTCTAACCTTGCTAGACTTGAATTTGCAGCAGTAGATATCACAGGTAAGAATTACATGGAAGGGGCAGTCGAAGCTAGACTGACTCTAAAATACAAAAATCTCCTAAACACTATTGTTGAAGGGAATAATGCAGATGAAATGCTACGGGCCCATGCTTTAAGCTTTTTGAGACGTCACATACATGATGACCTGAAGTCAGAGTATTTGTATGTGGAAGATCTATTGGCTTTATGGAATATCTTAAAAAAAAGATATGATCACCTGAAGATGGTCATCCTTCCAAAAGCTCGAAATGATTTTATAAATCTTCGACTACAAGATTTTTCTTCCATTTCTGCTTATAATTCCAACCTTTGTAAAATTGTTTCCAGACTAAAAGTGGGAGGAGATATTATCACTGATGAATGATGTGACACTAAAATGTGACATTTGGAGAGCCTAACTTAGACTAGTTATTCCTTTTTGAGTGTTATCAATAATATTTTATGTGTTTTTAATGTTAGGTACCTATTTTGGAGTTAAACATGTAAATCGGAATAAAGAAAACGAATTGTCACTATCATTTCATGTGTCGAAAACGAGAGAAAAAGACTTCAAACAAATCAAATGACAAGAGGAGTCAATGACGGGTCCAACGGTGAAAACGAAAGTCAATTCCGAGTTCGGACGGGGAAGATATGAAAGGAAGAAGCCAAGGTCTTTTCTTGAAGGCACTCTCCTTTGTTTCTAGTTGGGAATCAAAGTCAAGCCCACAAAGAAAAGAAGAAGAAAGAAAGGAGTAGAGATTTTAGAGGCACCTCTTTAGGGTCCAAGATGAAATGGTCTAAAGACTTAGTCAAACTTTGACTAAGTCTAGGGTTTGACTCAAGTTAGAGAAAGGGGTCAAAGGCTACTATTCATCTTCTTCATCATCTAAACCTTGGCAAGGAGGAACTAAGCAAGAGAGAGAGAAGGGGGCTAAAAGAGTTCTAGGGTTCTTTGAGTTTGAAGGCTTGAGAGAGAGAGAAAAAGAGAGAGGAAGAAGGAGGAAGCCGGCCAAAGCATAGGCCGGCCAGCACACTAGGCCGGCCTAGCTTGGCCGGCCGAGCAGCAGCCCGAGCTGCAATACGAGCAGCAGCTCGGGACTGCTGCAACTCAAGGGCAAGAGGAGCAGCACGGCAGGAGGACGCGTCCACGGGAGCTGCTGTGGACGCGACCAGCTTCTGCACGTCGGAACAGCAACCCGCGCACAACAGCTCCGGCAGCAGCCTCCTTCTCATGCACGGGACGCATCTGCAGGCTGGGGACGCGCGCACGACAGGGGAGCAGCACGGGACAGCAAGCAACCGGCTCGGGCAGTGGCTATTTTGGCCGGATCTTGTCTTGGCCGGATTTTCACCTTCTTTGGCCGGAGTTTTCATGGTTTTCCGGCCACTTTCTTGGCCGGAAAACATAGGGCTTTTACTCCCCGTCATCTCGGCTAGTTACCCATGTGGTTTGATTTGATTTTGAACTAAAATTTCTAGAGAGAGAAAGCTAGGGTTAAGCTTTAATGGTGGTTGGGTTTAAATGGAGAAGATGATGGTGGTCGCTATGGGGAACCCAGAATTTGCTAAGGGGAGATCGGCTGCACCTTAAAGACTCATATTTTCCGACGATCTTAGTCTCGAACCACAACGAAAAAGGGGGATTCTCTCACCATTTTCTTTCCATTTCTTATTCAATCACCATGTTTAGCTAACTTTAGTGTGTCGAATATATGAGATGAAATGTGATGAATTCGTGATTATGTTTAATATGATTTGATGTTTTGATTAGAAATTGATGTTCATTTATTTCGATTATCGTTTTGATCGTATTTTCATGTGTCTTGTCAAGCACTTCGCATAGTTAATAGACGAAACGAAGTATTCGATATCGATCGTAGTCTAAGTCATAATTTCATGTGTCTTGTCATGCACTTCACATAGTTAGGCGACTAGACAACACTTTCGTTGACTCGGGATTAACCGATTATGACGTTTGTTTGACTAAGTATGATCTCCGGATATACATAGTGCTTATAGACATCACATTAGGAGTCGAACATCGATTATACTTTGAAACATTAGATTAGACTACACATAGTCGTAGATTTATCATTATGGATTCCCGGACTTCGACACCTCTCTCACTTATTTGTTGCCCGAATCGAGTTTTACCGTCTCCCGACTCTTGTTTCTCCGACTCTTCTCTCGAATCTCTCTCGCCCGTTTACGTTAGATTATTTAGTTAGCTTTACTTGTTTTCTTCTCTTATTACTTATTCATCCAAAACCCCCCCCCCTATTTATCCTTGTTTCTCTTCTTTTTAGTCTAAGTTAGCCTTTAATATCTAGACAGAGGGATAAGACCCTTCGATATTCACACTATCTTCCTATCCTTGGATCGATCCCGGCTTTGCCGGATTACTACTTGATACCTCCGCTTGGGTGTGCAACCTTTTCGGGTGCATCAATGAACAGATGATAGATAAAACATTGAGTACGTTCCATGTCTCGGATATTGTCCTGCAGTCACAATACCGAGAACGACGCTTCTCTAAATTCTCCCAGTTACTGACTTGTCTTTTGGTCAATGAACAGAATAACCAGTTGTTATTGCATAACCATGAATCTCGACCCACTGGGTCCGTACCTGTGCCTGAAGCACATGTGATATTGTCAAATGATCATGGCAGGAAACAAAATTACAAAGGGAAACGTGGTTCCGGAAGAAACCATCAACGTGGATCCCGCACAAACAAATGGGAGAGAAACAGGCAAACCCCTTACCACCGGAAGTGGGAAAAGGGAGAAAATTCAAAGAATTATGCAACGAGAAAGCCTGATGAAGTAAAGGGTAAAAATAATACCCCTCCCAAAGCTCGTGAAGAAGTTTGTTACCGCTATGGTATGGAAGGTCATTGGTCCCGTACCTGTCGTACAGCGAGACATTTGGTGGACCTATACCAAGCATCTCTGAAATCTAAAGTTGCACCAGAGATGAACCACATGGAACTTGATCCACCGTTATGTGTTAGAGATTATCTCCCTGAAGGAGAAAATCAAACTGATGATATGTTTAATATTTAGTGTATTAGCTTTTCTAACTATTATACTTCTATATTTAATGTAAAATAACTTTTGTCTGTTAGATATTAGATAGTATATTGTATGTACCTGTAATAGTTTTGTTTATGTTATAAATATAATTAGTTGTGGTTTGAATCTTATATTATATTATGAAAGGTATGGATTCTGGAAGAAACATATCTAAAGGTGATGAAGATAGCTGTCTAGCAGACATTGGGACCACAAATTCGATACTTCGAAATACAAAATATTTCTCGACCTTAAAATTATGTGAGGCAAATGCGATTACTATCGCTGGCTCATCAAACCTTATAGAAGGCTCCGGAAGAGCTACTATAATATTGCCCCGTGGTACGAAAATAATTATTGAGGATGCTTTGTACTCGACTAGATCCCTGAAGAATCTATTGAGTTTCAAAGACATTCGTCTGAATGGGTATCACGTCGAGACTGGGTCTGAGAATGATAAAGAATATTTATATATCACCTCGAGTGTATCATGTCAGAAGCGTGTTCTAGAAAGACTTGAAGCTCTTTCTTCTGGTTTATATCTTACAGAGATTAAAACAGTTGAATCATATGTCGTTGTCAATCCGAAGTTGCACGATCCAAATACTTATAAAATTTGGCATGATCGACTGGGACACCCAGGATCTACCATGATGAGTAGAATAATGCAAAACTCCCAGGGACACCCTCTTCGGAACCAGAAGTTTCTGATACATAGGGATTTTACTTGCACCGGTTGCTCATTGGGGAAGTTTATTACTCGCCCATCCCTGACGAAAGTACATATCGAATCTCCCAAATTTTTGGAAAGGATTCAAGGTGATATATGTGGCCCTATACACCCGCAGTGTGGACCATTTAAATATTTTATGGTATTAATCGATGCATCAACTAAATGGTCTCATGTAAATCTGCTTTCGACGCGGAATCAGGCGTTTGCAAAGTTATTAGCTCAGATAATTCGTTTACGAGCTCACTTTCCTAATTATCCGATCAAGTCGATTCGTCTAGATGGAGCAGGAGAATTTACATCAAGTAGTTTTGATTCCTATTGTCTCTCAGTTGGAATTAATGTTGAACATCCTGTAGCTCATGTTCATACTCAAAATGGTCTAGCTGAATCATTCATAAAACATATCCAACTGATTGCGAGACCAATGTTAATGAGGACTAAATTACCGGTTACTGCATGGGGACCTGCAGTCCTTCATGCTGCAACTTTGATAAGGTTACGTCCTACTTCAAATAATCAATTCTCACATTTGCAATATGTTCAAGGCCAGCAGCCAAACATATCTCATTTGTGTATTTTTGGGTGTGTTGTATATGTTCTTATTACAGCCCCACAACGCACAAAGTTTGGGCCTCAACGCCGACTGGGAATATATATTGGTTTTAATACACCATCTATTATTCGATATCTCGAACCCCTGACGGGTGAGACTTTCACTGCACGCTTCGTCGATTGTCACTTTGATGAGACAGTTTTCCCGCCATTAGGGGGAGTAAATTTGCTTGTATCAAATGTTACCAAAAGAGAACTTTCCTGGGTTACACCAAATTTGTCTCATTTTGATCCTCGTACTAATCAATCTGAAGTTGAAGTACAAAGGATAATACATCTACAAGAGATTGCTAATAAAATGCCTGACGCATTTAATGATGCAGCGAGAGTGACAAAATCACCTGTACCTGCTGCGACTGTTCCAACAAGGATAGATGTCCTTGAAGGACACGATAAAAATATTGCAGCAAATGAATCGTCCAAAACACGTCTGAAACGTGGAAGACCAATCGGTTCTAAAGATATAGTTCCCCGGAAGAGGAAACACCAACCACAAGCAAATAATGTTCTAGAAGAAACAACAAATACACCCCTAGAAGTGGGTAAAGCCCCAAAAGAGGCAGAAGCTCTTGAAGAGCATGAGTTATCTCCAAATGAAGAGATATCTATAAATTATGCTTGTAATGTTAAAGTGTTAAATCGAGATAACATAATCATCGATGATATATTTGCGCTTTCAGTAGCCACTGATATTATCACTGAAAATGATGATTATGTACCACATTCTATTGAGGAGTGTTAGAAAAGGACTGATTGGGTAAAATGGAAAGAAGCAATCCAGACAAAGCTGAATTCACTGTCAAAACGTAACGTTTTTGGACTTGTAGTCCTGACACCCAAAGATGTAAACCCTGTAGGTTTCAAATGGGTATTTGTTAGAAAACGAAATGAGAACAATGAGGTTGTCCGCTATAAAGCAAGACTTGTGGCACAGGGTTTCCTGCAGAAACCAGGGATCGATTATGAAGAAACATACTCTCCAGTTATGGATGGAATAACCTTTCGATATTTGATCAGTTTAGCAGTTCTGGAAGAACTCGAGATGAATTTAATGGATGTAGTCACTGCGCATCTATATGGAAAGTTAGATACCGACATTTATATGAAAATCCCTGAAGGATTTAAATTGCCTAGAGGCAACCCACGTACCATGTATTCACTAAAGCTTAATCGAGCTTTATACGGATTGAAACAAGCCGGACGAATGTGATACAATCGTCTTAGTGAATATCTGATCAAAGAAGGTTATGTTAATGATCTCGTTTGCCTATGTTTATTTATCAAGAAAGGAGATGTTGGATTCGCTATTCTTGCAGTATATGTTGATGATATCAACCTTATAGGAACTCCAGAAGAGCTCTCTAAAGCAGCAGAATATTTGAAGAAAGAATTCGAGATGAAAGATCTCGTGAAAACAAAATTCTGTCTTGGCTTACAAATTGAAAGAAGCACAAGTGGCATACTTGTTCATCAAACATTATACACAGAAAAAGTCCTGAAGCGCTTTAACATGGAGAATTCTTATCCGCTTAGTACTCCCATGGTTGTTAGGTCTCTCGATGCTCTTAAAGATCCATTTCGACCTAAAGAAGAAGACGAAACACTCCTTGGTCCAGAAGTACCATATATGAGTGCTATTGGTGCATTATCATACTTAGCTCAATGCACTAGACCGGACATTGCTTTTGCAGTAAATCTATTGGCCAGATATAGCTCTGCACCAACTAAGAGACATTGGGTTGGAGTAAAGCAAATTCTAAGATATCTGAGAGGAACAACTGACATGGGATTGTTTTATTCAAAGAACTTATCCGGTGATTCTCAAGTAAAAGGTTACACAGATGCCGGTTATATTTCTGATCCGCACAAAGGGATTTCTCAGACAGGTTATGTATTCACAAGCGGAGGTACAACTTTCTCATGGTGATTTAGTAAACAAAGTATGTCCGCTACCTCATCAAACCATGCAGAGATTATTGCTCTCCATGAAGCAACAAGATAATGTGTATGGCTTAGATCCATTATTGAACACATTAGAAGCTCAAGTGGTCTTGATTCAATCACAAATTCTCCCACAATCATTCACGAAGATAATTCAGCATGCATCGCTCAGATCAGAGAAGGATACATCAAAGGCGATAGAACTAAGCACATATCCCCTAAATTGTTTTACTCACATCACCTCCAGAAGAATAATGAGATTGCTATCCAGAAGATACAATCATGTGAGAATTATGCTGACTTATTCACCAAGTCTTTGCCTACTACAGCGTTCAGAAAACTGGTAGATGGCATCGGAATGCGACGCTTGAATAGCATGATGATGTAAGACTACATCGATCCAAGATATGATATTCATCAGGGGAGTCTATTATCATGTGCATGTTCATGTATCGCTATCTACGCTCTGTACTCTTTTTCCTTCGTCCAGTTTTTATCCCAATGGGTTTTTCTGGCAAGGTTTTAACGAGGCAGTATTTAGCGTATCCAGCGTCATTCACAATCTATTATTTGTACTCTTTTTCCTTCATCTAATTTTGTCCCACTTGGTTTTTCTGACAAGATTTTAATGAGACAACCGATTGTGGTCATCCAAGGGGGAATGTTATACATAATGGCTGCCCAAAATTAATGGATGATGGCACATGGATACATGGGTTGCAAATAAAGTTAGTTATTGTGGGTGCCTTGATGAGTAATCTCCTTTCCCTCCATGAACGTCCAAGTGGGATGTGATGAGGAGACATCTAACACTTGTTACTTAAGTTTGAACACATGTTCATCAAGGATGGAAGATATGGAAAACTAAGTGCCACCTCCACAAAACCACCTCTCCATCTCTCATTTGTTTTTCCTATAAATACCTTCACCACGGTTGTAATGGAGTAGAGACCATCCTCATGTTCATCTTATAGACTTGACTCATTTTCATATTTGTGAGCTTTGAGATATTATATTAACATTCTAATATAGTAATAGTGTTCAACTCTTTATCTCTATGTTTGTGTATTTCTATTACAACACTCTTTATCTCCATCTTTGTAACCTTTTAATTATGACACCATTGTACTTTTTGGCCGCCGATGTGGGGAATAAAAGAAAATCTCTAGGGCATTAACACTTAGGTGTTGTTTGTTTTTTATTTATGCCTGAATCTGAATTGTCTGAATCTGAATTAGCTGAATCTGAATTGGCTTAATTATTTTACAAATAAGATGTTTGTTTTTTAAATCTTACTTATGAAGTCTGAATTAAAATTTTGTCAATTATGCCCCTATTTGATATTTTTACTAAAAAAAACTTAATTTACAAAACCCTAAAATCTCTTGAACCATAAACTCCTGCCGCCCCCTTCCCTTTCTCTCTCTAACACCATTACCCATGACCCCAATCTCAGTTTTTCTGCCATTCCCCTTTCCCTTTCTCTCTCTATCACCATTACCCAAAACCCCAAACTGAGTTTTCTCCCATTTTCTCTCTTGCTCTAAACCTAACAATGGCGAATACTAGTGGCTTCAAGAACAATTGTAGTTGTATTGCTTTACTTGAACAATTTTAAGGATAGTTTCTTCTGATGGATCTTCGGCAAAGTTTCAGTCTCTTTCTCCCTCTCTCTCTCTCTCTCTCTAACAGATCTACAACGTTAGACCCTCGCCAGATCCAGCGAGGGTTCGTCTCTCCCTTTCCTCAGTCTCTTTAACCAAAGATCGGTCATGTGGTGGTGCGATTTGGTGTGGTCTGTGATGTGGTGGTGCGATTTGGTGTGGTCTGTCATGTGGTGGTGCTGGTGTGATGGTGATGGTGTGGTTTTTGGTGTGGTGGTGGAGAAGGAGAAGCACAAGGAAGAAGATGGATATAGTACTGAATTTTAGATTTAAACAGGGGTATATATGACTTTCGTAACTTCTCAGATGTTGGGCTTCATTTTCAGACTTGTTTTAAAGTCTGAAAAGAATGGACCATTATTCAGCCTATTCAGACATGTAACCCATTCAGACGAAATTTCAGATTTACTTAAATGTAAAAGACAAACATCTGAAATCTGAATTGGATTCCAATTCAGATTTCAGATCTGAATAATAACAAAAACAAACAGCACCTTAGTCAATAAACACTAATTTAGGAGCATATTCTCTTTCTAGATTAAAACTGACATAATCAAATTCGCCCCCTAATCTTCATGTTCTCTCACCCCTCTCTCTCTCTTATGTTTCTCACTTTCTTTTGTTCTTTTACTATCTCCTTATTATTTATGTAACCAGGATGACCATAACCAACATTATTGCCATTAAAGAATGAAAGTTAATCTGAAGAGTTATTGCTTCCAATTTCTCCAACACTGAATGATTGACAAAGATGATGCTGAAACAATGTCAAAACATTATTTGTCTCGCTATTCCCTAACGGCACCAATTGGAAAACGATTGAGCATCTTCTTTGTCGGTACTGCAGGCAGCACAGGTTTGGCTTGTGTCACCATGGCTATCTCAAATTAATTATCTCTTTCTTTCTCTAAAACCTTTGCTTGTTTTTTCTGTTTCCCTCTCTCTCACTAAGAATTCGACAATCCACTCTTGTTTGTGCCCTAATTCCAGGCTCGTGTTCAACTTTGATTCTTCATTTTACTTCTCGAGTTAGGGTTTTGAAGGCTTCTTGTACATGAACAATAGACAGAGGTGGACCTGCATAGTACAATCCAAGAACAGTAGGAGAGGTTGTCAGGGATTTGAAAGGTCAACAAATTGGAATGATTAAAGCTTTGACTACTGGTTTGCTAGATTATCTCTCTATAATTGCTAAAAACAAGTTTTGATTGCGGGATGATGTATGCTGATGAATTGGAAATCTAAGTTCGTTTTCAATTAGGGTTTTGAGTTTAGAGACAGTGATGTTAGAGTTACCTATTGTTACTCTCTCTCTCTCTCTCTCTAAACGATCTCTGTTACGAATTCTGATCCTCATCATATCTTTGATGTAGATCTTTCTTCGCCTAACTTAGAGGTGAAGTTTTGATTAAAGAGATTTTGGGGTTTGTTTCTCTCTCTAAAATCTGGGTAAAGTTTGGGTAACATTTAGTGAGAGAGGAGAGAGAAGAGGTGGCAATGGCGGAATGATGGTGGTGGGAACTTGTGGTGGTGTAGGTGATGAAGAAGATGAAGATTTGAGAGCAATATTTGATCAAGTGAATCTTTGGACTAAAATAAAATATGCCCCCGAGAATGTACAAAAAAACATGGATTCCCTAGAGAGTTTATTCCCTTGAGATTATTCTTTATGCCCCAAAGTCGCGGCCTTCTTTTTTGCCGCGACTTTGGGGAATAAAGAAAAATCTTCAGGAATCCAAGTGTTTTCGTAAAATCTCCAGAGAATATTTTTCTGCGGGGAATACAGAAAAAATTACAATTTACAAAATTAACTTTAAGTAAAATATATATTTTTTTATTTTAAGAATGTTCTCCTTCTTTCTTCTTGTCCCCCATTTCTTCTTATTTGGAGAAAAACTCGTTCATCTCACCTCCTTCATAACTTTTAGCCAAACCTTTTGTTCGTCCTTCTCCATCACTTCTCTTACTTATCTTCTCCAACCCTTACTACCTCTATTTCTCTAAAATGAGAAACAAAGTTAGAGAGATAAAGAGGGAAAAAAACATTCTAAACCCTAGAAATCATCAAACAAAATCTCTTGAAGCTCATAATACATCTTCTATGGAATGTTCAAAGCAAGTTTCATCGTCCATTAATCCTCCCTCAAAGAGGTAAAAACATTTTAAACCCTAAAAATCAGTTAATTATGAGCCCTAAAACATATTTTTCATCACTTCTAAATATATTAGGTTTGTTTTTCATATTTTTAGGATTTAGTAATTAGAAGAAAACGAAGCTTTGGAGAAGAATATGAAGAAAAGAAGAAACATTTGGAAGAAATTTAGGGTTTAGATCCCTAGAAAGATTTTGTTTAGGTTTATAATGATTCATTCTAAACTCTTTTGTGGGATCTTCTAAAAATTTTGTTTTTCTTACTCCGAAATTGGAAGCCCTATATAACAAATAGAAAAAAAGTCAATCTTAGTAGGCCAATTTTGTAAAAAAAATTATTCCCCTAAGATTTTTCTTTATTCTGCAAAACCGCGACCTTTTTTCCTGGCCATATATCTCCACCTTTATTTAATACTATCCGTCTATCTGACCATATATGTGGGACTAGGTAGTTTTTTTGTTTGATTTAAAATCTCATTCCAAGTCCATTTAAGTTGGATTTTGTAATGTGTGTTTGTGTCCGATTCCTGATGTTTAATTTGTCTAAATGTTTTATTTAATTATACTGACTTTGAGTATATTGAATCAGAAAGACGACTTAGATACATAGAGTCAAATACAAATGAGTCGGACATAAATGAATTTGATACAGACAAGTCAAATTGAAGCCACAAGGAAAGAAAATATGCACCCTCTTAGTCTTGTTATTTCTTTTAACCTCAACTTTTTGTTGAACATTAGAATTTCAAAAAGTAAAAATCTACAATGTAGGTTTAGGACTCTCCCAGGGTCTCTTCCCCTTAAACCTAGTGTAAGAGTTCTCACCTTTGGGAATAGGCCGCGGCTTTAGGGAATAAAGAAAAATCTCGGGGAATAAAGAATTAAGGAACATATTCATTTTCAGTCCAAAAAATAGTTCTTTTGATTTTTGCTCCTAAATCTTCACATCTTTCTCTCATCCTCTTTCATGTTCGTCCTCTCTATTTCTCCCTTTTTATTTTTTCTTTCTCTCACTTTTTCTATATCACTGTTCATATCTCTTGGTCGTAAGGATCATTCAGGTGCATTCTCCAACTTGTGTTAATATGTATGGATCTGTTTCATCATCACCATTTATTAGGTTTTCAATTGATCGACCGATTTCACCTAGTTGATCTATTAAAGCTTCAACTAGTGTGAAATCAGCTCCAAAATCTCAAAAAAAAACTTGTACCAAGAGATCTTGTTCCACAACGATTTTCTTCATATTTTTTTCTTCTCACCGTTTTTATCAACCTTTGTTTTTTTTTTCATATTTCTAAGTTGGAACAGAAAAAGGACTACAACCATTTTCGTCCAATTTGCTTTCCCTGTTCTCACGATCTTGTTCCTCTTGTTTACAAAATCGGTGAGATCTTATTCTTCCCGTTTATGAAATCACTATCCTCCTTCGCCTTATTTAGTCAAGCATTTGTTGAAATACATTGGATCACCAAATCTTGAAAGTAGCCATTTCTCATCCACACAGCGCCGCCGTGCTTTATCCAACTTCCCCTTCTGTTGTCTTCATCAAATTAGTAGTTAGCACAAATAGTGCATTCTAAGCCCTAACAATACCTCAAATCTTCTTCCCCTTTTTCAATACCACTCTCAAAAGTCACTAAATCAGGAATCATCAATTTAGTCCCATGAAGATTATAAGTAATCTTATCCCAGACCAGTATCTCCTAAGTTGATGCTACTTCGTGGGAAGATGAATTTGCAAGTTCATCAAGATTTAGATTTCCATACCCTATGTACTCAACTAGTGGGTGTTCGAGAAGAGATAGAGAAAGTGGGAGAGAGAAAGTAAGAGAGAGAAAGAATAAGAAAGAGAGAAATAGAGAGGACGAGCAGGAGAGAGAGAGAGGATGAGAGAAGGAGATGAAGATTTAGGGGCAAAAATCAAAACAAATAATTTTTGGACTGAAAATGAATATGTTCCTTAAGTCTTTATTCCCCGGAGATTTTTCTTTATTCCCCAAAGTGGCGGCCTTAGAGCATCTCCAATGCAAAACTCAAAAAAATCTCAATTCGTCCTATTTGTCAAGTTCCAATTGAGATTCTCACTCCTAGGTGTCGAAAATAGAGATCTTCAATTCTTGTATGTCTCCAATGCAACAATCTAAACTCTTTTATTTTACTTACGTGTCATGGTTATTTTTGTAAAAAAATAATTAGTTATTTTTGAAATATACGAAGACTTGATTTCTATTGGTTGAAATTTAAATATTGATGAGTTGGACAATTAGAGATATCTCAAGAGGACACTCTGAAAATAGAGTGTCCTCTTGAGATATCTCTATTCCACTCTCGACACATCATCTTTGAGATCTTAGTTGAGTTTTGCATTGGAGATGATTTTCTAAGAAAAACTCAGAAAATCCTATGTGGCACTCAGAGTTTCTAAGATTGAGTTTTGTATTGGAGATGCTCTTAGGAATTAACTGTCTTTCCTCCTACAATATTTCCCTCACATTCATTTTAGTGGTACGTGCTTATCGAGTCGGGCCAGCTTGACTCGAAATAAAACAGTCCATACCATATTGTGGGTCGGGCCCAAGCAACCCGGACTGGAATAGTCCCGAGTCGGGCCGGACCCGGGGTGGCTAAATCTGTGGCCCATCCCGGGGTCGAGACTTGACCCAGGCCGGCCCTATTCGGACCGGGTCGGGCCAAACTCGAGTTTGGCCAGGCCAGGTTGTTTTTTTTTTAATATGAAATTCGATTAAAAAATTACTAAATCCTAAAAGTAAATTAGAAAGAAATATTACAAATATAAAGCTGTTTGTAATAGAACTTACTTACTACCTAACTAGGGTATATCTCGTGCCCTACGGCACGAACAATTGTATCAATGAAATTTTAAGAAATTTTCTTATATTCTTTTTTAAATTAGTTATTTTATTGAGAGGGAGAGGGAGAGGGAGATCTCAATTCCTTTTTTTTAACCCCTACAATTTCTTTTGTTTCTTTTTTTCTTAATTTAGTTATTTTATTTTTAAGAAGGACATGGTTTTATTGAGAGGGAGAGAGAAAGAGATTTCAATTTCTTTTTTTAACCTTTGCAATTTATTTTGTTTCTTTTTTTCTTAATTTAGTTATTTTATTTCTAAAAAGGACACGATTTTTAATAGGTTATTTTATATCTAAGAGCGACTATATTTTAAATTTAGGGAATGACTTCTAGACAATATCCTTTACTAAAAAGAGGATATTTGTCCCAGTCGGTGTTTTTCCCTTCCGTTTTATTATATATATAATAAAGTAATGAGTATTTACCTTAAATAAAATATAACTTATAATATTAACAATAAATTAAAACAAAATAGAATTTACCTAGAATTTTTTTTTTTTTTTTTTAAACCAAACGAACCATATGCATTCATACGTGATTGAATCACAATTGTTACATGGATGATCATAATTATTTCTCTCTTCAAACATCATGAGAGTTGCATACCTTTCTTTAAATGCAAAGTACCTCATAATGAGAAAGAAATTGGACTAGACACGACTCAAGAAAATGACCCTAAAGGTCGAAAATGAAAGGATCCTATAGATCACGGATGAAAAGACCCTAAAGGTCACCAAAATAACTGAAAATACAAATTAAGAATATACTAATTTACAACCCCGTCACATTCGCCGGAAAACAGCCTTTGTCGCCGGAAAACCACCTTCATCATCAAAAAACCGCCATCACCATAGAGAAACCGCCATCACTGAACCCAGTACCCACCGTCACCACATCACCACCACCATCATCAGAGTACAACCATCTATATCTATATAACAAAACAGGATGGGTTTGTGATGACTAGGACAAAATTAATGCTTCTACAAGCTGATTAGGATAACCACGTATACATCTGAGCAGGCCAACCTCTTATGGAGTGATTTCTCATTTAATCTGGTTCGTTTAATGAGACCCCAACTGATTTAGGCCCTTCAATGGAACCAACCAGTAATTCCTTTTCCAAAACCCTTCCCCTCCCAGTTTGGATCCCTCTTTTTCATTAATCATTTCTCTTCGTTTTCTCTCCCACTTCTCATTGCATCGTCTTCCTCAGTCTCTGTCCCACTAGCTTCTTCGATTGTTCTTCCTAATTCCCCTTCATTATATGTTCCTGCATCTGAGTTAGTGTCCCTCTTCAACTTTCAGCCATTCCTCTTCAATCTTTGTCCCAACATATGAGTAAGTTTTCCATTGATTAGATGATATATACAAATTAGTTTGTTGAATTTTGGTTAATTTATGAATTTTTTTTTTATGATATCTTACCTAGATTACGAAGAAGAGTCTCTAATTTTCCTTTGTTGAAATTTTGGTTAATTTATGAATTTTTCATCAAGTCAATTCATGTTAGTCCAGCTTACACAAATTAGTTTGTTGAAATGTAATTTTTCATCAAGTGAATTCTGTTGGAGATTAGAGGTATAGATACTTCAATACACTCAAATAAACTCAAAAGATTCACATCAACATACTTTCATATAATAAAGCTTCTTTAGATCTACACAATCTCATAAAACAAGAGACACAAAGTTTTGTCACAATATTAAACTAGATATTGAAGTTAGTTCTTACCTTAAACACAATATTCATACTAGATCTATGTCTTCTTCTTCAAGTTTCTTGTATACTATTCTCCTTTTACTTTCTCTCTAGATTGTTCTTGAACTTGACTAAGAAAAGAACTCTCTACACCCTTTTAATTAATTTCATGAGGCTTTTACTTTTTTACCCCTTCTAGTTTGGTAAACCATTTACTCAAACCCACACTTTTATATTGGGCCCAAACCCAAATTTGGTTTAAAAGCCCCCTTTTCAACATCCCTCCTTAAACCAAATTTCCATAGCTTCTCATACCTAACATCCACTTCAATCTCTCAAAGACATCATGCTTCAAGGGCTTCGTAAACATATCCGCTATTTGATCTTGAGACTTGCAATACATCACTTCAATATCACCTTCCTTAACATGTTCACGAATAAAATGGTAGCGCGCATCAATGTGCTTGCTTCTTTCATGACAAACGGGATTCTTGGCTAAAGCAATAGCCGATTTGTTATCAAGGAACACTTCGGTTGGACCAACTTGAGGGCATTGAAGATGCTTCAACATATTTCTTAACCAAATTGCATGACAAACCATAGAGCTAGCGGCTACATATTCCGCCTCACAAGTAGATAAAGTCACAATGGGTTGTTTTTTAGAAGACCAAGTAAATGCCGTGTAACCCATAAAAAATACAAACCCCGATGTACTCTTTCTTTCATCTAAGTCTCTACCCCAATCACTATCGGAATAACCGATAAGCTTAAAATCTTGTTCACAAGAGAAAAATAAACCATCATTGAGCGTACCTTTAACATATCGAAGGAGCCTCTTTGCAACATTAAGATGAGATTCATCCGGTGTCTCCATGTACCTACTCACTAGCCCAACTCCATAAAGAATATCCGGTCTTGTACATGTAAGATAACGTAGACTTCCTATCAAACTTTTGAAATATGTAGGATCGACATCACTTCTTCTTGAGCATTTTCTCAACTCCACTCCACTTTCAAGAGGGGTGTTTACCGGATTACATGACTCCATTTTAAACCTTCTAAGAACTTCCTTAGCATATCCACTTTGAGAAATAAATATGCCATTTTCCATTTGCTTCACTTCAATACCAAGGAAATGACCCATCAACCCAATATCGGTCATATCAAATTCCTTAATCATGCTTTTCTTGAACTCATCAAATAGTCTTGAATCATTACCGGTGAATATCAAATCATCAACATAGAGACAAACAAATAACATACCTCCACCTTCTTTCACTTTCATATATAAAGTGTGCTCATGAGGACACTTTTCAAATCCATTTTCTTGAAAATACTTATCAATTCTTGCATTCCATGCACGTGGAGCTTGCTTTAACCCATAAAGGGCCTTCTTCAATTTATAAACTTTATCTTCTTTGCCCTTTCTAATATACCCTAAAGGTTGTTCAACATATATTTCCTCCTCAAGGATACCATTCAAGAATGCCGACTTGACATCAAGTTGATAAATTTTCCATGAATATTGAGCCGCTATAGAGATTAACAATCTAATTGTTTCCATACGAGCAACGGGAGCAAATACCTCACTATAATCAATGCCGGCTCTTTGCTTGTAACCTTTAGCTACAAGTCTTGCTTTGTGATGCAGGCGCATAGGCGTGTGGGCCCACGTCCACGCGTGCCCACACCCTATTGAGTCATAATAGTAGTTTATTTAGTAGAAGAGAAATTACTTTAATTTGATATTTCTTTATTTTAAAGTTTCTATGTTTGAGTAGTTTATTATTTTAGGAATCCTAGTTTGAGTCTATCTAGGAAGGTTTATTATCTTATAAAAGGGGATCTAGTCTATGTTATTATTCACCTTGAAGAGAAAAACTATTGAAGTTATTAAGAATTTAAGTTTAGTTTATCGTTTCTTACAGTTTTCTTTAATTGTTCTTAGTTTATTTTATTGTTCTTTAATTATTCCGCTGCGTCTACATCAAGTGGTATTCAGAGCCATTTTTTTTAACCAATCACAATGGTTAATCCTACCGTTCCTACTCCAACAATCAAAGAGAAGACACCAACTTTTGCCTCCGAATGGGACAACATCAACAAAAAGTTATCCTCGGTTACAAAATTGGAAGAAGCTTTCGAAAATTGCAAGAAGGAAACTATGGAAAAATTCGATAATCACAAGAAGGAAACTATGGAAAAATTCGATCAAGTCAATGATTCGATCATGAAGCTATCTAAACAACTCGAAGGCATATGTAAGTCTCCTTCTGTTACCACTACTCCTTCTTCTACTACTTCCATTCAAGCATCATTACCACTTCCAACCACAACACCAACTTCAAATTCCCTACTTGGACAACCTAACACTACCCCAATCCCGATTCACATCAACCCTACATCACCACTATCACCGGTTTTCCCACTCACATACATAAACCCCACAACACCACCTTTCTCTTTCAACGAACAACTAACATCGAACAAACCCGATTCATTCTCCCATTATTCCACTACCAACCCAAGTACCACCCAACCATACCCCTTTCAAACACCTCGGCAATATTATTCACCAAACACCATCCCACTCGAAACCCAAACCCAAAACCACCACACATATACAAACCCTAGTTATGTAGGCTACAACCCGGATTCTATAGGCACCCCTAGTTTCCCTATACATAATATTCAAATCCCATCTATAGCCACCACCCAAATAACCCTACCCCAATATCACCAACATGTTCCTGGTTCCCTCCCAATCTTTTGGTGTCAAACACCATCACCAACACAACAAACCTCTCCTTATTATTCCATATCCCCAACACTTCTACCACAAAATTTTGAATCTTCTCATCAAGTTGAAACTCAGTTATCAACACACCCAAGTAATCAAAACCCAGAATTTAGTGAAGGAAAAGAAGAACAAAAAGAAATTATCAAAACCCATCAAAACCAAGAAGAAGAACAACAAGAGAAACACCCATTAGTCACTACACACACTAAGTTTGATGATGTGAATGATCAGTCTTTAGTATTCGGTGGAGGGATTCATGATGGATTTTCGGATTCATGTGACTGGGATATGTCAAATATTGTTAAATTTGATGATTTGATAGTTCCATCTGGTTCAAATCAGGCTTTGCCACCTTATGATGGTTCTTCTTCATCTTCTTCCTACCGTATTCGCATGGAAGTGCCTACTTATGATGGTTCGAATCATAAAATTTTTCTGAATCAATTATGTCCCACATCGCCGCTTTCTCTATCAAATCTCTTCCTACAAAATTTTCTTCAAACAATTAAGAAAAATAGGATCAATTTTCCAATTCTTACAATGAACCTATACTCAATGGTCAAAGATCACATACCAATTGAACAACTTTCATCTAGGTTTCACATATCAATTGAAGAAAACAAACAGTGGGCTCCAGGTATTGATCACGTTAGAGTACATAAACTACATGAAGATGAACGTGGAAAAGTCAATTTTGCGTGGCATATCTACACTACATGGTTCCATATCGATATCTTAGTTAGCGATGGTTATGCTTATACTTTGGCTATTGATGAAGTATTTTGGAAATTTGTTACAATTACTCTTACTTCACACTTGCTCATAGTACTTCACACTTTCTTGAAGATTAAGTGGTTGAGCCTACCGTGGGAAGATGGCGAGATGAACATTATTTATTCACTAAGGTTAATTTTGCGAGAATCATTGGCATATGAGTTTGGGTACGAGGTTGACGATTACTTGCACATTACTATCCTTCCATTCCAGTGCAAACTTCGTTCGAAGTGGAAATTACGGATCGCCATGACAAAGTTCATCGTCTGCGGGTGCATCAACTTGTTTTCTCCATCCTACAATCGGTTCGGGACGAACCTTCTGGGGAACAGGGTGCTGATGCAGGCGCATAGGCGTGTGGGCCCACGTCCACGCGTGCCCACACCCTATTCAGTCATAATAGTAGTTTATTTAGTAGAAGAGAAGTTACTTTAATTTGATATTTCTTTATTTTAAAGTTTCTATGTTTGAGTAGTTTATTATTTTAGGAATCCTAGTTTGAGTCTATCTAGGAAGGTTTATTATCTTATAAAAGGGGATCTAGTCTATGTTATTATTCACCTTGAAGAGAAAAACAATTGAAGTTATTAAGAATTTAAGTTTAGTTTATCGTTTCTTACAGTTTTCTTTAATTGTTCTTAGTTTATTTTATTGTTCTTTAATTATTCCGCTGCGTCTACATCAAGCTGATGTAGATTGTTGCGGAAGCGTAAAAGTAATGGAATCCACCATTGTTAATAAACTAAACTAACGAAATAAAACTGATAAAATAACGATAAACAATAAACTTGATTAATAACTTGAATAATAATAAACTTGGTTGATAATATTCTCTGATCTGGTTAACAAAGACAGACTAGACTTCTCTTATATAGAGATTGTACTTTTCTAGATAGACTCAAATAAGGAAATAAGATAACTACTAATAATACTTTCCTTGATTGCTAAGACTCATAATTATGGAAACCCTAAATACTTAATTATAGAAACTACGCTAATGGAGCTTCTTGACCGTGAGGCCCACTATCACCATGGCCGTGAGGCCCAATAGGAAGATGGTCTCCATCATACTCCCCCGCTGCGGAACAACTTGCCCCCAAGTTGGTGTTGTCATAAAGCGGATCGTCCAAGTAATGAGGATATATATCAGCGATGTTGAAGGTAACTTCGGCGACGAGTTTGAAGGCAATCCTTAGTTCCCACTTTTCACGAAAATTGCCGAAAATCCGAAGAAGAAAAATATTGACAATATCACCAATTATAATGTGAAACATATATTGCCAAGATACTCGCAAAAGCAATACCAACGTAGATACGTCTAGTAAATTGCGACATCGCCCGTCGTCTTTTAGTTTGACGAAAGAGGTCACATATACAACCTGTCTTGTTCTTGGAAAAACAATGGATGGCCATGAAGATTGGTTTGTATGATTCTTTGAAGTTGAAAGCCATGAATAAATCAATGGAGGAGAAAGTATTTTATGATTCGACACAACTAATTCGTCTCCCGGAATCATATATGGATCAAACAACTTATTCGAGCTTGTGTTAGTCGGTTGAATTTCTTCTTCTTGATCTGTCTCATCGAAATTTTCTTCCTCCATTGAAAAATTAGGATTTTTTTTTTATCAAAAACCTCTCCTTCAATAATATTGACCATGGTAGTCGAAGGAATTTCGGATAATAATTTGTTCGATTGGATTTGAGATTCTATAAAAGATAAGTATTCATGTAAAGGGAGAAAAGCATATCGAAAAATACTTTTCACTTTATTCCAATCATCTACGAACGATTTTCCTTCATTAACGAGTCTCCATTGCATCTCGTTGTATTTTTCATACACTCTTGTAGACAAGTGTTGTTCAAGAATAAAAACCTTATCTTCATCACGAACCTCTTGGTTTATAAACCAATCTTCCATCTGTTGAATCCAAAAATCTATATGATATTGATAATCAAACATAGGAATTTTGGAATCGACATTAATTTTGTTTTGATCTTTTCGATCAACATAGAGTTGTTGTGCATCTCTTAAAGGATCCCAACCTAAACGCGGAAGATTATTCCAACATTCAAGATGAGAAGTATTTAAAAAAAAATTATCTGTTCCCAGATTCTTAAAGCTCTGAATACCAGCTGATGTAGATTGTTGCGGAAGCGTAAAAGTAATGGAATCCACCATTGTTAATAAACTAAACTAACGAAATAAAACTGATAAAATAACGATAAACAATAAACTTGATTAATAACTTGAATAATAATAAACTTGGTTGATAATATTCTCTGATCTGGTTAACAAAGACAGACTAGACTTCTCTTATATAGAGATTGTACTTTTCTAGATAGACTCAAATAAGGAAATAAGATAACTACTAATAATACTTTCCTTGATTGCTAAGACTCATAATTATGGAAACCCTAAATACTTAATTATAGAAACTACGCTAATGGAGCTTCTTGACCGTGAGGCCCACTATCACCATGGCCGTGAGGCCCAATAGGAAGATGGTCTCCATCACTTTGTATCTTTGGACTTCTCCACTTGCATTCTTCTTTGTCTTATACACCCACTTCACACCAATAGGTTTGTATCCTTTTGGCAAATTTGTCAACTCCCAAGTATCATTTTTTTCAATTGCATTAATTTCTTCATTCATAGCATTTTCCCATTTTTCTTCTTGGATGGCTTCTTCATAACTAATAGGATCACAATCCATGAGAAAACAACACAAGTTTAATTCTTCTTCATTATCCACAACTTCATATATCTCTCTCAAACTTCTTGTTTTCATTGGCCCTTCATTAGAACTTCCCCCCGATGATGAGGATGATGGAGATGAGGACGATGGTGTTTGTGGGTCTCTTTGAAATTCTCTTGGTGGCGCATCTTCTTCTTCTTCTCCTTCAAGTCTAAGTTCAACTTGAACAATTTCTTTTCCTTTCCATTCCCATGCCAAATCTTCTTCAAATACCACATCCCTACTAAATAGAACTTTATTGACAATTGGATTAAACAACTTGTAACATTTCATTTGCTCATTATACCCAAGAAAGATACATTTCTCACCTTTGTCATCAAGTTTTGTTCTTCTTGCTTCCGGTATCTTTGCATAAGCAATACATCCAAATATCTTTAAATGAGATACACTAGGCTTGTAATAACCCCATGCCTCTTGTGGGGTCTTCATATAGACACTTTTAGTGGGACATCTATTTAACAAGTATACGGCACATGCAACGGCTTCACCCCAAAATTCTCTAAGCAAACTTTTTTCTTTTAACATGCTTCTTGCCATGTCTAATATGGTGCGATTTTTCCTATCGGCAACTCCATTTAGTTGTGGTGTGTATGACGGAGTAAGTTCATGAACAATCCCATGTTCTCTACAAAACATATCAAATGCTCTTGAGGTGTATTCTCCACCTCTATCGGACCTTAGTTTCTTTATCATAAAACCACTTTGTTTCTCAACCATGTTCTTGAACTCTTTGAATGCCTCAAATACTTCAGATTTATTTTTTAAGAAATAAACCCATGTTTTTCTACTAAAATCATCAATAAAAGTGAGAAAGTAATTGTTACCTCCATTTGTCATTGGCTTCAATGGACCACAAACATCGGTATGCACAAGCTCCAATATATTAGATGCTCTCCACCTCCCTTCTTTAGAAAAACTTGTGCGATGATGCTTGCCAAAGATACACCCTTCACACACTTTGTTTGGGTGATCAATACATGGTAAACCCCTTACCATATTCTTGCTTGCCAAGGTCTTCATCCCATCAAAGTTTAGATGCCCAAGTCTCAAGTGCCACAACCAAGATTCATCTTTCACAATAGAGTTTAAGCATTTTGCATCACCATGTTGAATTTTCAAGGGAAATAATCTATTCTTTGCCATCTTTACCTTAGCAATTAGAGTTCCACTTCTATCTCTTAATGTGAGATGAAGATCCTTCAATCTTATATCATAACCTTTTTCTAAAAGTTGTCCCAAACTCAAAATATTATTTTTCATTGCGGGAACATAATAGACATCGGAAATATAGTTATGTTTTCCATTTTTTAGTTGAATGAGGATATTACCTTTCCCTAGCACCGGTATCTTTGAGGAATCACCGAACTTTACACACCCTTTCACACTTTCATTCACTTCAACAAACAATTCTCTTTTTCCACAAATATGATTACTTGCACCGGTGTCGAAATACCAAGTGTTTGTTTGTGATTCGTCAAAACCATCACAAGAAAATAACAATGTAGGATCAACATTAATTTCTACTTCATCTTCAACAAGGTTTGATTCTTCCTTAACTTGATTTTTATACCAACATTCAGTACTATAATGCCCGAGCTTGTGACAATTATAGCATTCAATATCCCTTTTGTCTCTACCTTGGCTATTATAAGCTCTAGTAAAGTTTCCTCTACCTCTTCCTCTTGGTTCATTTGTTCTTCCTCTATTAAAAAAATTTCTTCCTCTTTGGTTTCCAAAGCCTCTTCTACCATTATCATAACCTCTACCATAACTCTCATAGCCTCTTTCTTTTTGGGGTGTATATTGTTTTTCTTCTAAAGTGAGTTTTGCTTGAAGTACTTGATCAACCGAACAATTTGAAGAGGTTGCGACATTTCTATTCACCCTTTGTTCATGAATTTGCAATGTTCCCATCAATTCATCTACCGTCATGGATTCCAAATCTTTTGATTCTTCAACGACAATAACCACATTATCAAATTTAGGTGTCAAAGACCGTAAAATCTTCTCCATCACCCGAACATCATCACATTTTTCACCACACCTTTTCATTTCGTTAACATTAGACAATACTCTTGAAACATAATCGGAGACAAGTTCTCCTTCATTCATACTCAATCTTTCAAATTCACCACGCAAAATTTGGAGACGAACCTTTACCACTTTATCAACTCCTCTAAATGAATTCTTGAGAATATTCCAAGCCTCTTTCGATGATTTTGCTTCGGACACTTTTTCAAATGTAGGACTATCAATTCCTTGATAGATAAGAAATAAGGCTTTTTTATCCATCTTTCTTGAGTCTTTAAGAACACACTTTTGTACATCATTCATAAAACTCTCTTCTTCTTGAGTTGGTTCTACATAACCATTTTGAACAATATCCCACAAATCTTGAGATCCCAATAATACACTCATTTGAATACACCAATGTTCATAGTTCTCTTTAGTTAACCTAGGTATTTGAGGTTGTATCATATTTGACATTTTCTTAAAAGATCCCCAAAAATTTCACAAACCCTAGATCTCAAAAATGTTGAAAAAGCTTGAATTGATAAACTAATATGCCTCTGATACCAATTTGTTGGAGATTAGAGGTATAGATACTTCAATACACTCAAATAAACTCAAAAGATTCACATCAACATACTTTCATATAATAAAGCTTCTTTAGATTTACACAATCTCATAAAACAAGAGACACAAAGTTTTGTCACAATATTAAACTAGATATTGAAGTTAGTTCTTACCTTAAACACAATATTCATACTAGATCTATGTCTTCTTCTTCAAGTTTCTTGTATACTATTCTCCTTTTACTTTCTCTCTAGATTGTTCTTGAACTTGACTAAGAAAAGAACTCTCTACACCCTTTTAATTAATTTCATGAGGCTTTTACTTTTTTACCCCTTCTAGTTTGGTAAACCATTTACTCAAACCCACACTTTTATATTGGGCCCAAACCCAAATTTGGTTTAAAAGCCCCTTTTTCAACAAATTCATGTTAGTCCAGCTTACAACTTGATACAGTCTTACAGGTAAATATATTTTCACGTAAGTTGTTGTATAAATTCCATTTGTAGTTTATAGATATTTCCCCATTTATTATTCTTGATTGAATTTGTAACTCCTTTGATCTTTCTCTCCCTCCCATTCTCTTCGCACGTCATTTTTCATCTACTTTCCCTTTTGCTATTTTAGGTGTATTAGTAAGAGCAATCTATTCACACCCATATTTGTAAATTGGATTTTTTTTTTTAACGATATTCATATTCAACATTCAATCTTTAACCATTACTCATCTTGTGGTGAAACAGATAAATTCAAAAGGTGTTCGATGAAATGCCATAGAGAGATTTTGAATGATGGACAAATCTTAAATGAAGGTAATATAAGTGCTGCCAAACTTTATGGTGCTCTTTTTTCTGTTGAACCTATGGCACTTCTAGGATTTCAACCTAATATTTTGACCTTCATATTTGTAGCGGACACGTGATATGCCTACATTAATATATGTTAAACAATATAATCTCACCACAACAAATAGTTTTTTTTTGCATTGAAAATAGTAGAAAAAGGGATGCAACACGAGGACTTCCCAGGAGGTCACAAAACAAATAGTTTTGTTTACTTTGATCTTCATGGTTGTTCATCTTAGTTTGCGCATATTTGATGAACTTTCGGGATTTTTCATCTATAAGGTGGATCAATAGGGTTCGCAACGGTAACTGTCGTAACTCAATCTTTTATGCTTAAAGACTATTTTATTTTCCTCTTTTAATTCAAAAATGATGCACAACTAACAATTCGGTAAAAGTTATTTGATTCTGGGTATTTTGACCTTCATATTTTTAATCAACATTGTACATTCCCATGGCAGTATATGTCAGATAATATAATCTGAGCAAAAGAGACCGTTCTACTTTGATGTTCATTGTTGTTCATGTTTTTACGCATGTTTGACCCAGTTTTGTGATTTTCCCGTATAGGGTGGATTAATAGGACACGACTGTTGTTGATCCAGTTACATGTGATAAAGTTATGACTATTCGTTAAGCTATCATATGGAAAAGATGCATCATTTATGTGGTTGCCAGAGTAGGGAGGCAGATCGACAATGGGACAAAACTGGTCTTGAAGGGTTGGTGTTAAGCTTATTAGAATTTAAGTGTTAAGAATGCGGAGAAATTGTGGAGAAAGGTATTGTTATTACTTTAGTATTCCTTCCAGTTTTCCAGTTCATGATGTTCGGTAGTTAATAGTCGCTAAAAGTTGTTGCTTCTCAATTCACTCTTAGTCGTGTCTTTTTTTTTTGTAATCCTAACACCAATAGAAGCTGTGAGAAACTTTAGTTGAATGGCTCGAAAATAAGGATGAGCTTGAGGCTTTTTCTATACTTAGTTACCTTAAGATTCAAAGTTATGCATTTTTTCCTTTATATTAAATTCCCTTAAAATTGGTTCTTTCGGCCCCAAAAATTTTGTCAATTTGTATTTTTGGTGAAGTCGATAAACTGGCCGTGTAGGAATTTCGAAGCTCATATTTTATGAACTTGAAAGAATTTCCTACAGGAACGATACATCACCTTTAGTTGTTTATTATTTTTGTACAAGTTTTTAGATTATACTTTACTGCTTTGTCCTTTGATGTTAAATTTTATAATATGACTTATATCTTTTTCTTTATTTGTATTTCTTTTATCAAATTTTTACAATCGTCTTTTCTTTTTCATTTTTCAATTTCATGCCTTTTCTGTCTTAATCGAACCTTTCACTTCGTTGTATCTGCACCAAATGTCTATCTAAAGTACTTGTGGTTTGAATTTGGGAGATACAATGAATTTTGGTATTTGTTTATGTTGTTTAATTTATGTAAATTTTGATAAAGAATTGAAAAGGTTATCAATTTATTTAATTTATTCGATGGATAAAATATTAAATTAAACAAATCACTGAGACGAATTGTATGTGCTTGTCAAATGTCTCAATGGAAATAACTCTAATATGCTTTTTGGTATTCTGAATACAGAGTTGTTTTGACCCATAGACCCTAAACTTTAATTACAAGACTCTAACGATTCGCAGATCATATAAACTTGAAATTAAAATTAATTACAAATTTGAACCCATGGTGCATTCGAGTTTTGTCTTTTATGATTTCTAAAATCAATTTTAAGAAAAACTCTGTTTTGGGTTTTTGAAAAGGCCAGGTCAATTTCGGAAAAAATTGGTTTGATTCTTAATGATTTCCAAAATCAATTTTAAGAAAAACCCGTTTTGGTCATTGGGTGGGCCCGGAACTATTTCGGTAAAATTTGGGTGGAATCGGGAGAAAATTTTAACTTTCATTTGAAAAACTCCAACTCGAGTCAAGACCCGTAAAATTTCGACCCGTGGACCTAGGTCAAACTCGGAAAGGCCCGGGACATCCCTTGGTCAAGGCCCAACAAGGTGGTCCGGGCTAAAGAGCCCTAGAAAGTGCATGGGTCCGGCCCATGCACGTTTCGGCCCTATGGCCAAGTGTTCGGGCCGTGCCTAGCACGGTCTGGCCGAGACTAGGTGGGTCTTGGCCCGGGCCAGACGCTTCCTTGCTCTCGGCCTAGTTATAGGACAAGTCCTGACACTAGGCCAGGACCCTAGCCTAGGCCCAGACGCGTCTGGCCTAAGGCCGGGCCTTAGGGTATTTCTCGGACAAAGTCCAAGACCCCTAGGCCGTCCCAGACGCATACTAGATGCGTCTGGCCATTGGACGCAGCTGTTGCGCCATCTCGGACGTGTCTTTTGACGCGTCTGGTGGAAGGTTCCTTACGTCTCGGACAATCCGAGACGCATTCGAGTTACCCGGGGCGCGTCCAAAAGACGCCCTTAACTCGAGATGCGTCTGTGACTCTCTCGGGTGCCCTGGGGCGCGTCCCAGACACGTCCCTGACCCGAGAAGCTACTGTCTCGGTCAGACCGAGACAGACAGACGCGTCTGGCCAGGACGCGTCCTGGCCAGCACCTTATGGAAACTTCTAAGACTAAAACTCTTAGTTTTTTTTTCTTTTTGCTTCTCAAACAACTAATTCCATTCTTTTAGAAACTTCCAAAAGACTCAAATTTGATTTTCAAAAACTTCTAAAGTCATGAAATCACAACTTTTGAGCTTTTGAGAAAATTTCTAAAAAACCCAATTTGTGATTTTCAACAACTTCCAAAATCGTGAAAATCACAACTTTTTGAAACTTTTAGAACAAATCTAAAATTCCAAAATCTTTTGATTATCATCTAATTACGCAAATCAATGAAAATCAAATCTTTTGAAAACAATTTTCAATACCGAAATCAATCAAAATTGAATCTTTTGAAACACTTTCAATCATCAATTTTTGATAATCAATTTGAAAACTATTGAATCTCATCCAAAACAATCAAATTGAATGTCTAAAACACTTTTAGACAAAACTATCAAGCTAATCAATCATGGATTAGTCCGAAACTTAGCAAAAATTAGTTCATTGCAAGAGGCTCTGACGCCATTGTTGGGTATTGGTGGTGTCTACTAATGTTGTTAGGGGAATCTCAGACATCTCATGTCTAACATTAGTATGGTCCTAAGATCATCATGCATAAACTAATAATCAACTAAGAGTTAGAGATTACGTTAATCGCTAGTTTTCCCTTGAACCTTTCCAATCGCTTCGAGAAGACCAAGATCTCCAATTGTAGCTCCTCTACTTGGGACACCGAATGGTCTACTTAATATCCCACCTTATAACCTAGCTAGAACTCTAATGGTGGTTTGATAATAAGAAGAACTACTTCTTGTTTATTTGACTAGTTGATAGCTTTTGGGAATTAGCTCACTTTCTCTTCTCTACTAGATGTTGTAGAGTAAGAAAGATCTTAGAGAAATTCCACACCTTATTCACTGCCCTAAGGGTCATTATAAAGAACCCTAATAAGAATCCCACTCAAATTTGGTTTCCTAAAAGACCCTTTTGAATAAGATTAAGGAAATAGTCAAAAATAGAAACTAGTTGCTATTTTCTCAATTCCTTGATGAGGGGACGTCCAAACCAGACCAAAATTGCCAGAAACAAAGAAACTAATTGCCGAAGGCAAAGAAAACAACCACCAGTTAAGCAACCAAGGTTAAACAGATATCAATTCCAACAAATAAGATGCAAAAAGATATAATCTAATATATGACTGAACTAGATATTAAAGCTCAAATGAAACATAAGATTTAAATTGGAAATAGATGCAGATTAACAAAAAATCCTAGATCTAGGATTATACTTAATAAAACAAAAGGAAGTTTAGAATTAACAGGTATCTTATCCTATGAACCACTATTCAAAGATCAGAGAAAAGTTAAACTTATAACTAAAACTTAATAAAAACTAATACCAACAGACTATCAACATATAACAACACTACTAACAAAATGCTAACTTCCACTTGAACACGATGCAAACTATACGACTTTGTCAGGCTGATCGATCACCACTTCATCCCTTGCTTCTGAGGAGTTGTTAGGAGAAACTAGCAGAGAATCAGCAAGCAAATGCCTCCTCCTTTCATCTGGGCCCTCTATGGGTTCAGGGGGGATCATCCAAGCTGATTGGTTGGGAATGGGGGTAGCATAAGATAGTGAGTGAGTCCCTTCACCCCATTCAAATGAGGAGCACCAGTTATCTTTTCTTTAAACTTTTTAGAAGAGGGAGGGGTGATGGAGCCTGGTTCTATCTGAACCCCTTTCAAAGAATCTCAGTCCTTACGCTTACCTTTTTGTTGGAAGATGAAATGAGGTAGGGTCTGGCTTTTTTGTACAGTCGAAGACTGAATAAAAGTAAGAGCCCAATTAGGGTCAGGTAGACTAGAACTGGGATTGGTTTCCATCTGTGTTATCTCCTGGTTGGCATGAACTTTGATACAAGGGGTGGGGAGTGCTCAATGATCCGGCATATGTGACATATTACCTTAGGAAACTTGAGATAACTGAAGTTGACAGACTTACCACAATCTGTGAAGATGGAATTGAGAGTTGCCAGCAGAGGAGTACGAACATCGTACATGAAGTGGATTCGGATGTATGAGTTAGTCACCATACTGAAATTACGAGGTTGAATCAGCAGAATATACCCCATACAGGAAAAGATGATATCTAAGTCATGCCTATTTTGGATGGAAGAGGGAAGACCTACGAGGCTACACCACATGGTTTCATACATGAGTTAAGGAATCTCATCTTGGATAGGCAAATCGACTTCATGCATGACAACCAGCATCCCTCTAAAAATCCATGGTCTCCCTTGGTTGATTTCATTAAGCACAGTGAGGTTACGGGGTTTGATTAGGAAGTGTTTGGGCCAACATGAGGTGAGACAATGTTACACTCTCTGAAGAATCTGGATTGAGCATTCAAGTGCTTCCTGATAAAACCTATCCTAAAATCATAGGTACAACAGATTCTAGCTATGCAACCTGAGTCGATTTATTGAAGCTCTTTGTTCTCTGAGGGCTTGAGGTAAGAGATGGTTAGATTACCATAATTGGAGAGATTTAATTGAATAGCCATTTGATTCGAGATTGCGTTTATGTCTAGATCAGAAGAAGGAGTCGAGATTAACAGAGTGGAAGAAGAGAGAAATTGATCTAAGGAGAAAGAAGAAACAAAATTCCAGCAAAACCAGTAATAAAGGGAGAGGTAGAAGGTCATCATTACTGTCTCGGGAATCATCAAGAAGGATCAGAACCACTACCTGTAGGGTTTTGTATGTTTCTAATACAAATAATCATCTAACTAATGTTGTAAGCAGAATCTCAATCATCATATGATTAACACTAGTTATCCAGGATCATATGCATGAACTAATAGAGAACTAGAAACATAAAGAGAATACCTGGATTCGCTTTCCTCGAATTAGATTCCAACTCCTTTATCCCGAAGATGAGAGCTTCATATGCAGCTCCTCTACTTGAGACACCCGAGTAAGTGGCTTAATCTCCCTTCTTTGTTGTCCGCTAGAAATCCATTGAAGGTTGAGAATAAGAACCATTCTTCTTTTGACTCCATAGATAGATTGAGAGTTTTTTCTCTAAAACTCTCGCTCTCCACTTAGCTGTATATTGTGAGAGAGATGATGTTTTCTCCTGAGAAAAATTCAACCCTTTTTCTGAACTCTAATGACCCTCGCATATAGAGAAACCCTAATAGGAGTCTCACTCAAATTAGGTTTCAATAAGAGTCTCAAAAAAGATAAACACTCGAATTTTCTTAATACCCTTTTAAGGGAAATTAGGGTTTCCCCTTAATATGGTGTGTGGCCGGCCACTTAAGCCCATTAATGGGCTTGATCTGGCCGGCCCACTCCCACACTATGGCTGGTTCAGATCAACCCATTACTAGGCTTGATCTGGACACCCCATAAGTGTGTTTTCCACTTTTTCGGGTTTCTCTTTCGAGCCTGATTCTTTTTATCTTTTTGGCACTATCAGACTGGATCATATCCATCTTAGGCAAGCTCCCACGAGTCAACTCTCTCCGATCAAACTACCACTCTTTGGTGTGACCAATTGTAGGATCCAGTCTATGTTAGTCGCGGATTACCGAAGTAACCCGACGACCGTAAGCGACTTCTAGCTAAGCATTATAACCCCTAATTGGACCGGACTAGATGATCTTCCGGATAAAGTCATCGTTATACTAACTGACAAATTGTATGCATTGCCACCTTGGCCGAATGACACTCCTTCTGAGGGAAATCTCCTTTAGACCGAAAGACTATATCCTTCACTATCACCTAAAGTTGTCTCGGGAACTAGTCTGTAGACTCCTAGAGAGGATGAAACAAGGCAAAAAATGGATGCCACTTGTTTGAGCATTAAGTTTGCACCATTCTTTGAAGGCTAAACGTTAATGAAATCACCGGTGGCGGCGCATGCAAGGTTAGGTTAGAGGATCAGCCCTTAAAGTCGTTATTAGTGGCGACACATGTTAACAAAAGAGAAGATTAAGCTTAGCGTGATGATTAATAAATGTAAAGTGGTAAAGATACTGCCCTGATTTCTCGAACTGCACCTCTCACCTCCTCCAGTTCTCGAGGCTTACGCTTGCACCCGACAATCTATTTTGTCTGTTGTTGTTTGTTGTTTTTTCCTCGATTTGCTGATGAATTCAAGAGGTTGTTGGGTTAAATTGTTTTTTGTGTACTCTGTGAGGTCTAATGAGTGCACTCTGTGGGTTGCATGCGAGGTTTCGTGGTTGGATTGGTGGGATTTGGTTGTAGTTTTTAGTGGTTTTAGGGTTTCGTTTGAGGGAGAAAGGAAGGAAAAGTTAATCGTCTGTTGACTTCAGACGGGGCTCTCTCTCTCTCCTCAAAACCCCTATGTCTGCTTGTTAGTTTATTGAAATCGCTTGAACATGTCTCTTAGAGAAGTCTATTTCTGATATGGTAGTAAAAAAATTACTCACTAAATTATTTAAAAAATATTATAGATGACAATATTTCTTTATAATTATAAGGACAATCTTCTAAACTCGACGGGATTTTATTCTTAAATCGAGATAGAAAAGTAATATTGAAAAGACCAGACCAAACTATGAAACCAGACATGCATACATGATATAAAGGGATTAGCAAAAGACATGAATACCTGCCAAGTTGGATCCATTAACTTTTCTTAAATCAGCTTCGTTAGTTGTTCTTGTTGTTGTTTTAAGAGACCAGACGGTATATTGCTTACTTTTTTTTTCTGTTAAGGATGGTATATTGCTTACTTGTACTTTTAAAAACATCCCCCAAAATAATAAATGTTAAGCCACAAAAGTGACAAACCTACAACTGTGTGAAATAAACAGTTGTACAAGTGTCGTAATAATCTCGGGTGGGAGAGAGTATCTAACAACCAAGAATATCATGTCTAGGTCCTCTCCGCTCATTGTCAATTGATTTTGAGTTGGATGACCACAAACAGGCCCGTAGATGGGCCCGTGCGGGTAGGACGCTCGCACTGGGTCTCCCACTACAAGGGTCAATTTCCTATAACACACTATAATTTGCTTTATATTATTTACGATGGCGAAGGATGAATGTGAATATGTGATGCCTACCTGCCTGGTTGGTAAGCTTGTTAAGCTAATGTGTAAAAGACCCAAGATCGAATCCCACCACGTTGAAAATCTTTTGATTTTTTCCTCTTTTCGTAATAGAGAGGACATTTGTTAAATAGACTTTTATTTCTGCTCCATTACTCTTTTTCCTAACTATTTTGTTATTTTGGATGAATTTTCAATCTTTGAAGTGTTTTCAACGTAGTTTTCACATGAGGGAAAAGGATTTTTTAGGAGAGAGAAGCTCCGCGGTGACGCAAGCAACCCCCTCCTTTCCACCTTCAACCAAAAACAACCAGTACACTCAAACCCTAATAACTTTCCGCCGTCACCACTCTATACCATTCGAATCATCCCCCACCATCATCAATACGCACAAAACAACTTAAACTCAACCACCTCGATCGTCCCTCAATCAAAGACACCACCCATATCTATATTAATACTCTGTACCTAAACCATCATTATTAGAGATCCCAGCTGATTGCATGCGCATTAAAGACTTCCCAGAAGGCATCTTGAGCATTGGGCACCAATCAGATCGAGGACTAATCTCATTCAAGGACCATATCTCCCGAGGATGCCTGGAATACGCAACAACCACCACGGCAGTAAGTCCCTCTTCTCTTTCTTTCTTTTTTGACCTCTCTCTCTTCTTCCTCCTTGTCTTTAGTGGTTATTTTTTCTCTTTCTTTCGTTTGGTTTTCTGGTCCTCCTTTGCTGCAGTGGTCTTCTTCTCTCTCTAGTATGTCAATAGTCTCTTCCGGCGAGTAGACAGCTTTGGTGGGAGGCACCCCCAATCCGGTTGCATGCATGGCTATCATTAATTATATTTTGGCTCATCTCCTCCATTCTTCTCCCTCTAGCCTATTCCTCTTTCCTTCTTCCTCACTACCTTATCTCCTCTTCTACAAATCCCCTCTGGTGAAATGGCTACTCACTATGCTCTCTCTCCCCGAGGTCGTCTCTCTCTCAGATACCAGAAACCTTCTACAAATCAAGATCTTCAAACCATCAACCAAGGATTTGTTGCTAGATGGTGTTGCCTTGAAGAAGCCAGTCTTTCACAAATCAAACGCCTCCTCTTTCCACAATCTATCTTTTTCAGAGATTGCCACTAGTATTATGTGGAAGTTCCCATTAGCACCTTCCTAATCAAACCCAAAAGCCCTTTCATTTTGAATGCCCTCAACTTCGGCAGACCTTGGATCATGCAAGGAATGATGTTAGTTCTTAAGAAAGTAGACTTCCCACTTACTGAAGAAGTTAACGATCTCTTCTTTGAGCTCATGTGGAGTACCCTCTATAAGCTCCCCATGGCTATTCAAAACAAAGCAAACCTTGACATCATCTTCGAAAGGATGGGCAAAATTATTTAGATAAAGCCTCGCAATTTGGGTTTCATTAACAACAAGGTTATAAGGGTTCACTTCCTCTACGATGTAAGATCACCTCTCCTAGCAGCTGTCAATCTCAACTTTGTCGATTTAGAACTCGACATTAAATTCAGCTACCAGAAGTTCCCTGGGGCTATCTGTCAGACATGCAGGATTGTGGAACATCCTCTAGGCCACTGTCCCAATCTTGGAGAGGAATATTCATCTTAAGAGGAGATGGACTCTAACATCGACCCCATGGAGAGCAATGATCCGTTCTTCCCACCCAATGGCCAAGAGGAACCACTTTTGATCGCACCACCACCTTCTCCTGTTTGCCACCCTACCCCTCCACACCTACTTTTTCCTTCTCCTGGAAAAAGAACCAGAGACAGTCCATTACCACTCAATTAGCTCAGATGATAGCAATCATGACCCCACTTCCTTCCAACCAGTTCTTATCGATAACCAAGAGGTCAGTAGACTCTATGATGATACCAGAATCATTACCAACAACTTTAATGTAATGGTCAACCAGGAGCAGGGAGGTGCCGTAACTCCACAAGAATAGTCACTCAAGTGTGTCTGTGTGTTTTGAGTCTGTATCTTGATTTTTGTTTTATCTTTGTCCTGCTTTAGTTTTAGTCAGTTAGTGGTCTTTGCTTCAGTCAGGTGGGTACAGGTGCAAGAGTCTTCTTCCTCCGAGTTAGGTCTCGAGCTGGGAGTTGATTCTGTGAGGTGTTTGTGTTTGACCTCTACCTTTTGTTTTCTCTTGTCTACTGTACCCTCTTGAGCTTGCTCTTCCTGTTTATATTGACTGTTCCTGCTTCCCCTGGTGGGGTTGTTATTTTGTGGTTCTAGTGTTTTAGTTATTTGGTTAATTCTGTGTTCTTTCTGCTTTCTCTTTCTTTTGTATTTTCTGGTTCTAGTTTTACCTTTCTTCTGTGACTGGCCCCTAGACATCATTGTTACCTTTCTTTTTGTTGACTGGATTTAGGGTTTTAGTTTTTCCGGCCTTGTGGACCTAGTGGTCTGACCGCTGGTGTGGTGCCTTCTAGACTGGTTCGCTTGTTTCCCTTGGCCAGCTGGTGCCCTTATTCTCCTAGGCCCAATCGTCTGAGTAATCTTATTGCAGTACCCATAGGTTGCATTCTAGATTTGTTTGGCCCGTCGGACCTCTCGTTTTTTCCTTATGGACACCCCCCCCCCAAAGAACGATCTTTCCATTCTGGTCTGGAACATGAGAGGATGTGGGAACTTCCTTAATAGGAAGCATCTCTGGTCTTTGATTCGTGAGCACAATCCGGACATCATTTTTCTCTCGGAGACCAAGTGTTTAAACACCAAAATGGAAAAGCTCCTTAACCTTCAAACCAATTACTCTCACTTTACTGTGGAGCCCACCAACAAAGCTGGTGGACTGGCTATCTACTGGGATCTTTCTATGGACCTTAAGATTCTGCATGCAGACATCCACATTATTCATATTATGGGCACCCACGCTAGTAACATTTCTCATTTCATCATTTCTTGCTTTTATGGGTGCCCATATAACGCCCACTGCATGGATCCTTGGGAACGGTTAACCGACCTGACCCCGAACCCGACTACTCCCTGGGTGCTGATTGGAGATCTCAATACTATTTTGCACCCAGATAATAAGTTAGGTGGTAAGGAAGCTTTTCCTGCCCATGCTCGGAAGATAAACAATCATATTAATTCTCTTGGCCTTCAGGATCTAGGCTACAGTGGTACCCCCTATACATGGTCCAACAGACAATTCTCTGGAAACCTCATTCAGGAAAGGCTTGACATAGCCTTATCCAATCATCAGTGGCTTACTGACTACCCCGCTTCGACCCTCCACCATCTTCCTAGAGTGGGCTCCGACCATATTCCTATTCTCCTCACTACTAAGATCCGTAACTCGATTGGCCGAAAACGTTTCAAGTTTATCCGCACCTTGATGTCCCACCCGGAGTGCAGTGATTTCATCAGCAATAATTTGCCCTCCTCTCAGAATTTAATACAAAACAAGCTGAACTTTCTGGCCATTAATCTTTCTCGTTGGAACAAAAACGTGTTTGGACATCTAGACACAAAAATAAAAAACCTTACTACCGCTCTTCAAAGTGTCCAGAATCACGCGTTCTTTTGTTCCCTTAATCAGCAACTCGAAGAAGCCTACAATCAGCAAGAGAGCCTTTGGAAAGAAAAATCCAGAATCGCCAATGTTCAGCTTGGTGATAGAAACACTAAGTTCTTCCACGCCAAGGCTATCCAGCGTAACCGGAAAAACCAAATCTCTTCCATCAAGAAGGATGATAACTCTTGGACCACTGACGAGGCGGAGATCGCTAATATCTTTTCCACTCACCTGATCACTATCTCTTCCTCTATGGGTTCTACCGTGTCTGATAACCTCCTTAATCTGTTCTCTCCTCAGATCTCCGAGTACCAAAACAACCGCCTTAATGAGATTCCTAATGAAGAAGAGATCTGAAAAGCTATCTTTTCCCTCAAATCCGACGCCGCGCCTGGTCCGGATGGTTACCCTCCCTTCTTCTACAAATCCAATTGGGACACGGTGAAAGACGATATCACCAACATGGTTACCAACTTCTTCCATCATTCGTAACTTCCGCCTTCATCTAACCATACCCACATCTGCCTCATCCCAAAAACTAAATCCCCCCAGTCTACCACTGACTACAAAACAAAAAGGGGGGCAAAAAGCTACTTTGGGTTAAAACTCGATATGTCCAAAGCTTTCGACCGGGTTGAATGGTCTTTCTTGCAGAAGATTATGGCCCAGTTAGGCTATTCGAATCATTGGATCAAGATGATTCACACCTGTATCTCCACCTCCTCGATGTCGGTCCTTATCAATGGTCACCCGGGCCCTTCCTTCAATGTTTCCAGAGGCATCAGACAAGGGGATCCCCTTTCCCCCTTCCTTTTCGCCCTGTGATGGAAGGACTCAGTAGGCTTCTGGACTCTCAGAATAGTCCTCACAACTTTATTGGCTTCAAATCCCTAACTCTGACATTTCTATTAACCACCTTCTGTTCGCGGACGACTGTATCATTTTTTGTCAGAACTCTCTTGATAATATTGATAACCTTAAACAGATTCTTGCTTTGTTTAGTGCTGCCTCCGGGCAAATTATCAACTACAGCAAATCCACCATCTCCTTTTCCAAGAATACCCACCCTAAATTCAAACGTATGATTATTCGCAATCTGAAGGTGTACTAATCCTCTTCTCTTGACAAATACCTTGGCACTCACCTGTTCATAGGAGCAAACAAGAAACATGCGTTCTCAACCATCCTCGAGCACATCCAGAACAAGCTTTTCAAGTGGCACACAAACCTTCTTTCTCAAGCTGACCGCTCCATTGTTATTTCAATAATAGCAGCGGTTGTTCCCCGATACCAAATGCCATGCTTTGCCATTCCTAAAGGTATAAACAATCGCATTGAGACCATTCAGAGGTCCTTTTGGTGGGGAAGAACTACTACCATCCACACCATAAACTGGTCTGCCATTTGCCATCCTCGCAAACGTGATGGCCTTGGCCTTAGGATACCCTCAATCGACAACGAAGCTTTTCTCAGCAAAATGATTTGGCGTATACTGCAAAACCCAAACGCTCCTTGGGCCAAGATCTTGAAGGCTAAATACTACCCCAAAGCGGAAAAACCCACCCCGGCTAAATCACACCATTCATGGCTCTGGAAATCTCTAGCCAAACGGTATAACAGGTTAGCAGCCTGAATTTCTGGGACGTGAACAAAGGTACGAATATAAACATATGGCATGACTACTGGATTCCTAACCACAAACCGCCAATCGCAAACAAAAACAACTGTCCCTTTGAGAGTGTGGCACAACTTATTACTAACAATGCATGGGATATGAATGTACTAAATGTCTATTTCAATAGTGAGTTATGCTGGGCAATCAGCAGTATCAATCTGCAAGCTCATAAAGACGATTCTGAAATGGACTTTAACTAAAACAGGTAAATTTACCATAAAATCTATGTACTATCATTTGAGAACCAAAAACTATGATTATGACATTAAAGAATGGAACTTTATATGGAAATTACCAATGATCCCGAAGATTAAACTATTCCTGCGGAAATGTTGTAACAATTGCCTTCCTGTGCGAGGCAAAATTGGCAAATATATAGGTAATCTCTACAACTGTGTTTACTGTGAAAATGAAGAAACTATCACCCATGTCCTGCTTAACTGCTGTTTTACTCGTCCCATATGGTTTCACTTTGGTATCATTACAGATTCTGTAACTAACATTCAGGACTGGATCCTTGAATGGAATAATTTTGAACCAGAACAGGCAGCACTTTATGCCAAAATTCTATGGTTTATTTCGAGAGCTAGATGTGATAAATGTTTCTCTGTTATAGAACAATCCCCTATGCAAGTGATCATGAGCATACAAGGAGTAGCAACTAGTCTTACGCGCAAGTAAAAAGACGACTAACTTGACTCAGTTTGGACTCCTCCAACGAAGCCTTATATTAAGTGTAATATGGACGCCTCCTTTTCGACGCTCTTAGACCAGGCGGGCATCGGTTGCATCATCCATGATGACCAGGCAGGATTTATTATTGCAAGAGCAGACACTATCAGAGGGCAAACGGCGGAAGAATGTGAATGTCAAGCCATTCTCCATGCAATAAAATGGGCAGAGTACCTAAAGATATCTCACTTTCACATTGAAAGCGATAACCAGAACCTCATATCTCGAGAAAGCACAATCAGATGGTGGACGAACTAGCAAAATGGGGAAAGAAGAACCTCCTTCAACGCACGTGGCACTCCGTTCATGAGCTTAATAATGATCTTGATGTGTAGTTTGTTTTCTTCCTGCTCTCTTTCAACAAAAAAAAAAATCTTTGAAGTGTTTTTAAAAATGAAAATTTAAGAAAATTCTATCAATATGTAAATATATATATATATATATATATATATATATATATGCGAAAACCATTATATAAAAGACATCATATTCACAAAATTGCTTAGATTCTAACTTGTTATAAAGGTAAATTATTTTCTATCAATTATTTTAAGCTAGTCTCTATGGTGTTATATTAAGATCCAAACATTGCATGAAAATTTTAATATTTCATTAGATTCTAACTTGTTCTAAAGATAAATTATTTTCTATCAATTATTTTAAGCTAGTCATATGGTTTTATATTAAGATCCAAACATTCCATGAAAATTTAATATTTGATTAGAATAAATAAAAAAAATTGTTTAAGTTATTGTGGATTTTTATGCTAGATTTTTCTTTAAAATGGATTTTAAAATGGAAAAAATTTCTACTATTGTTTTCTGTCAATATACATTTGGATTCATCTATGCTATGTACTAAAAGATTATCTTGCATTTTGTTCAATTTTAGTTTGTAATTTTTATTGTGCGAAAGGCCCACAAAAGAATTTCGCACAAGACCTCCAGATTCTCAGCCACAACCCTGCCTCCCATTTTGGTATTATGCTAGAAAGTCTTATCAACAAAGAATTTTTGGATGATCATTACTTTACCAATTAAAATATCTTGATAATAGTTACTTGGTCAAAATGGAATACTGCAAAAAGGAAAATGATATGTAAAAATAATAGTTGTTATAACACTATTATCTTTTTTTTCAGTATATTATTTTAAAATAAATATTCTTACTTAATAATTAGTCATAAAGATTTACATAATCATAACAATGAGAACAATGAGAACAAAAATTTTCTCAAACAAAATTAATTCATTTTCCTTTGTTAAATATTACCATTATAGTCTATTTATTATCTATCATATTATTTGAATTCTCCTAGGATATACCTAAAGCATATTTTAAAGTTACAAATATTTTTCCTATTCAACTCACTGGAATATACAGTTTTCAATATTTTTTAAGTTAAAAAAGGAATGAGCCTATGTAACCATGTCAACTTTTAGGTGGCAGGGATTCACTAACAGAAGAGACTCGGAGAAAAAAAATCTCCCAAATATAGCCTAATAAAGAAATTATTTTCCTAATTATCGTGATTCAAAGAAGAAAAATCTTATAAATTATAGTGTTTCTTTTGGGTTCTCCATCATATTTGAAGTGATAGACAACTAACAAGAAGAAATAAAAATAATTGTTTTATTTGAGATGGAGGGTAAGATGAGATGTGGAAATCAAACCGTAATTATGTTGATGATAACAGTTTTAGTGTTTGGCATGTTTGCAGAGCAAGCTCAAGCAAGTTGGTGGTGTGTTACCAAATGTTTTCTTGGTTGTAATTTTGATCCAGCTGACGTATGTTTACGTCGTTGTAAGGAGAAATGCAATAGTGCATTATCTATCGCTGAGGTCAGTATCAACTATACATGTCAGTCTCAATGTGCTTTATCTAATTGTTCTAATATCAGCACACCAGAAAATCTTCGTAAGTTTCGATATTCTTACAAGGTCAAATTTTATTTTAAATTCAATACTACTTCAAAAAATCCAAGTTGTTTTAACTTAATTTTCTTATTTGTTTTTGGACTTTGTTTTAATGCAGGTCTGGAAGAAGAAAAAAGTTGTTTAAATTCTTGCTCTGATGAGTGCAACAAAAAATACTAGATTATAGAGTAATTGTATTATCGGTGTTCGTGTGGTATACTTTCTGGTTTATAAAATAAATGGAATCTATAATTGATTGACATGGATTTTTTCTGATCTTTCGGTACTCATTTCAGTCGTTTTTTCCGAAATACTTTAGTTTTCGTCATTTTATGTGTAGATTTTGAAGTTAATGTTGTCCCTAATGCTTATAGCATTTTTTTTTCTCCTTGATCTACCAACAAGACTACTTCGGGTTAAATTTACAACTTCGATGGTACTTAGTGAACTATAATGCATGGAAGTGTATTTATTTTCACGAGCTGCGCATAAATGATTTTACGGGGGTAGCACAAAAGTGCATTTTGTATATATAATTACTAGGGCATAGCCCATTGATGTTCCCTAAAAGGTGTCCACCCTCAAGTATATAGGCGTCAAGTAGTAATTTCTGTAAGACCAAGATAGATCTATGGAGACTAATCAAATATATTCTAGACCTATGAATTAGCACAATCTTTTGAAGTTGGTGGTAATGAAACAACAAAATAACAAATAACAAAGAAGCAATTGAAAAGATAAATCATTCGAAATAAAAGAGAATCAATGAGAGGGAGAAACCCGAGGGATAAATTAACACGATCTCCATAGCTTTTATAACTCGATAGTGGGATACTATTAAAATTCAAGTCTCGGCAGATGACCACTTTAACAACTCTAACTCTTACCTATAATCTATCAAGTATCCATCATTAAAGTACCTAATCTAAACATAATGGATCAAGATTGGGAAGCATAGGTAGTGAAATATAAGATATGACAAATCGGTTGAATATTAACTAAAAAGTATTGACCATTAAAGATGACTCTCCAAACATGATAAATCAACTCGGAAGTATAATCAACGAAGAAATCATGTACATAATCGAAAGTCCATAATGTGAAATACTTAACAAGCTATCAAGACAAAATGTACAATATCTATGCAAAATTAAAATATCATCAAAACCATAGATTAGAGAAGATTAGCTACACATGGCCATCAAATACATCATTGAATCATGAATAGTTTTATTACAAAATCGAGATCACAAGAAAAGGTTTCAGAAAAAAAAAAAAAAAAAGTAAATATGAAAGGAAATTACTAAAGAAAATATTTCTAGATAATGACCAAAGTTGCTCCTCAATGATGATGATAATGGCAGTGATGGATATTGATGAAGGTGAAGGAAACTTGTTGCTGAGATTAAGACGAGAATAATGATAATGTCGCTCCTCGCAAAGACACTAATAAAAACAAGATCGACCAAATTTTGTTCCTTTGTAAAACATTTCTTTAATACCTGTTCAATAGTTGTATATTTCCCTAATGGCCCCCAACTTTGTGACCAGCTTCCCGCCTGGCCCCCTACTTTACGAAAAATACCCATATGGCCCCCTTCCGTTATAACACCGTCACTCTCTCTCCTCCATCATGTTTTCTCTCTCTGCCAAGTCACGCCACATCATCTTTTATGCCACCTCATCATCTTCTCCGGCATGGGTCGCCGGCCGTCCAAATTTCCGGCCGGCGACCTTCAAATTTTTTTCTCTCTCTAAAAAAAAAAAAAAAAAATTCTTTTTTATTCTCTCCTCTCTCTCTCTCTCTAAACTCCGGCGAAGGGACCCTTCGCCGGAGTTTAGAGAGAGAGTGAGAATAAAAAAATAAATTTTTTAGAGAGAGAAAAAAAAAATTTGAAGGTCGCCGGCCGGAAATTTGGCCGGCCGGCGACCCATGCCGGAGAAGATGATGAGGTGGCGTAAAAGATGATATGGCGTGACTTGGCAGAGAGAGAAAACATGATGGAGGAGAGAGAGTGACGGTGTTATAACGGAAGGGGGCCATATGGGTATTTTTCGTAAAGTAGGGGGCCAGGCGGGAAGCTGGTCACAAAGTTGGGGGCCATTAGAGAAATAACCCTAAGAAAAAATATAGTCAAAGTCTCTTACAAATGCTCCCTTGTTGTAAATTTGTCGGTCTATTTTCTTCAATGTGTGTCCATATTTACATGCAACTTAATGGAAATAAAGGAAGAGAAAAAGATAGAAATATAAAGATATACTAAAACAAAGAGATGATCTTGAACCAAACTATATTTAGAAGTATTCTTTCCAAATCTTTTCCATACACTTTCTTATCTCTTACAAAACTTATCTCAACAATACACAAACTACATCTATTTATAAGGTGGGAGAACTAATATGAAGTTGACACATACCCTATGTGTTGTCACTTGCATGGTGTGTTGTCACCACCAAGATGACACTTTGCATATGGAGTTGTAGAATGGTGACACATAACCTCATGTGTTGTCACTTGCATGATGTGTTGTCACAACCAAGATGACACTTTGCATATGGAGCTCCCATGCAATGACACATCTCATATGAACTACCACAAGATGACACCACATCATGGTGGCAATATAGGAATGGTGGGCTGCAATAGATGTAAGTTGGATAAGAAAAAGGTATATTAAAGGCACCCAAATCCCTTGCATCACCAATGATTTTATGGGCAGCCAAATACCATATAACACTCCCCCTTGGATGACCATCACTTGGAATAATTGTCTCATTAAAAACCTTGTCAGAAAAACCCAGTGGGACAAAATCTGATGAAGGAAAAGAGTACAAATAATAGATTCCGAGTGACGCTGGATACGCTAAATACTGCCTCGTTAAAACCTTGCCAGAAAAACCCATTGGGACAAAAACTGGACGAAGGAAAAAGAGTACAGAGCGTAGATAGCGATACATGAACCTGCACATGATAATAGACTCTCCCTGATGAATATCATATCTAGGAACGATGTAGTCTTACATCATCAGGCTATTCAAGCGTCGCATTCCGATGCCATCTACCAGTTTTCTGAACGTTGTAGTAGGCAGAGACTTGGTGAACAAGTCAGCATAATTCTCACATGATTGTATCTTCTGGATATCAATCTCATTATTCTTCTGGAGGTGATGTGAGTAAAACAATTTAGGGGATATGTGCTTAGTTCTATCGCCTTTGATGTATCCTTCTCTGATCTGAGCGATGCATGCTGAATTATCTTCGTGAATGATTGTGGAAGAATTTGTGATTGAATTAAGACCACTTGAGCTTCTAATGTGTTCAATAATGGATCTAAGCCATACACATTCTCTTGTTGCTTCATGGAGAGCAATAATTTCTGCATGGTTAGATGAGGTAGCGGGCATACTTTGTTTACTAGATCGCCATGAGAAAGCTCTACCTCCGCTTGTGAATACATAACCTGTCTGAGAAATCCCTTTGTGCGGATCAGAAATATAACCGGCATCTGTGTATCCTTTTACTTGAGAATCACCAGATAAGTTCTTTGAATAAAACAATCCCATGTCAGTTGTTCCTCTCAGATATCTTAGAATTTGCTTTACTCCAACCCAATGCCTCTTAGTTGGTGCAGAGCTATATCTGGCCAACAGATTTACTGCAAAAGCAATATCCGGTCTAGTGCATTGAGCTAAGTATGATAATGCACCAATAGCACTCATATATGGTACTTCTGGACCAAGGAGTGTTTCGTCTTCTTCTTTAGGTCGCAATGGATCTTTAAGAGCATCGAGAGACCTAACAACCATGGGAGTACTAAGCGGATAACAATTCTCCATGTTAAAGCGCTTCAGGACCTTTTCTGTGTATAATGTTTGATGAACAAGTATGCCACTTGTGCTTCTTTCAATTTGTAAGCCAAGACAGAATTTTGTTTTCCCGAGATCTTTCATCTCGAATTCTTTCTTCAAATATTCTGCTGCTTTAGAGAGCTCTTCTGGAGTTCCTATAAGGTTGATATCATCAACATATACTGCAAGAATCGCGAATCCAACATCTCCTTTCTTGATAAATAAACATGGGCAAACGAGATCATTAACATAATCTTCTTTGATCAGATATTCACTTAGATGATTGTACCACATTCGTCCTGCTTGTTTCAATCCGTATAAAGCTCGATTAAGCTTTAGTGAATACATGGTACGTGGGTTGCCTCCAGGCAATTTAAATCCTTCAAGGACTTTCATATAAATGGGTATCTAATTTTCCATATAGATACGCAGTGACCACGTCCATTAAATTCATCTCGAGTTCTTCTAGAACTGCTAAACTGATCAAATATCGAAAGATTATTCCATCCATAACTGGAGAATATGTTTCTTCATAATCGATCCCTGGTTTCTGCAGGAAACCTTGTGCCACGAGTCTCGCCTTATAGCGGACAACCTCATTGTTCTCATTTCGTTTTCTAACGAATACCCATTTGAAACCTACAGGGTTTACATCTTTGGGTGTCAGGACTACAGATCCAAAAACGTTACGTTTTGACAGTGAATTCAGCTCTGTCTGGATTGCTTCTTTCCATTTTACCCAATCAGTCCTTTTCCGACATTCCTTAATAGAATGTAGTTCATAATCATCATTTTCAGTGATAATATCAGTGGCTACCGAAAGCGCAAATATATCATCGATGATTATGTTATCTCGATTCAACACTTTACCATTACAAGCATAATTTATAGATATCTCTTCATTTGGAGATAACTCGTGCTCTTCAAGAGCTTCTGCCTCTTCTGGGGCTTTACCCACTTCTAGGGGTGTATTTGTCGTTTCTTCTGGAACATTACTTGCTTGTGGTTGGTTTTTCCTCTTCCGGGGAACTATATCTTTAGAACCGATTGGTCGTCCACGTTTCAGACGTGCTTTGGACGATTCATTTGCTGCAATATTTTTATCGTATCCTTCAGGGACATCTATCCTTGCAGGAACATTTGCAGCAGGTATATGTGACTTTGTCACTCTCGCTGCGTCATTAACATTTTATTAGCAATCTCTTGTAGATGTATTATCCTTTGTACTTCAACTTCAGATTGATTAGTACGAGGATCAAAATGAGACAAATTTGGTGTAACCCAAGAAAGTTCCTTTTTGGTAACATTTGCTTCAGGCAAATTTACTCCCCCTAATGGCGGAAAAACGGTCTCATCAAAGTGACAATCGACGAAGCGTGCAGTGAAAGTCTCACCAGTCAGGGGTTCGAGATATCGAATAATAGATGGTGTATTAAAACCAATATATATTTCCAGTCGGCGCTGAGGCCCAAACTTTGTGCGTTGTGGAGCTGTAATAGGAACATATACAGCACATCCAAAAATACGCAAATGAGATATGTTTGGCTGCTGACCTTGAACATATTGCAAAGGTGAGAATTGATTATTCGAAGTAGGACGTAACCTTATCAAAGTTGCAGCATGAAGAACTGCAGGTCCCCATGCAGTAACCGGTAATTTAGTCCTCATCAACATTGGTCTCGCAATCAGTTGGATATGCTTAATGAATGATTCAGCTAGACCATTCTGAGTATGAACATGAGCTACAGGATGTTCAACATTAATTCCAACTGAGAGACAATAGGAATCAAAAGTACTCGATGTAAATTCTCCTGCTCCATCTAGACGAATTGACTTAATCGGATAATCAGGAAAGTGAGCTCGTAAACGAATTATCTGAGCTAATAACTTTGCAAACGCCTGATTCCGCGTCGAGAGCAGATTTACATGAGACCATCTAGTTGATGCATCGATTAATACCATAAAATATTTAAATGGCCCACACTGCGGGTGTATAGGGCCACATATATCACCTTGAATCCTTTCCAAAAATTTGGGAGATTCGATATGTACTTTCGTCAGGGATGGGCGAGTAATAAACTTCCCCAGTGAGCAACCAGTGCAAGTAAAATCCCTATCTATCAGAAACTTCTGGTTCTGAAGAGGGTGTCCCTGAGAGTTTTGTATTATTCTACTCATCATGGTAGATCCTGGGTGTCCTAGTCGATCATGCCAAATTTTATAAGTATTTGGATCGTGCAACTTCGGGTTGACAACGACATGTGATTCAACTGTTTTAATCTCTGTAAGATATAACCCAGAAGAAAGAGCTTCAAGTCTTTCCAGAACACGCTTCTGGCATGATGTACTCGAGGTGATATATAAATATTCTTTATCATTCTCAGACCCAGTCTCGACGTGATACCCATTCAGACGAATGTTTTTGAAACTCAATAGATTCTTCAGGGATCTAGTCGAGTACAAAGCATCCTCAATAATTATTTTCGTACCACGGGGCAATATTATAGTAGCTTTTCCGGAGCCCTCTATAATGTTTGATGAGCCAGCGATAGTAATCGCATTTGCCTCACATAATTTTAAGGTCGAGAAATATTTTGTATTTCGAAGTATCGAATTTGTGGTCCCACTGTCTGCTAGACAGCTATCTTCATCACCTTTAGATATGTTTCTTCTGGAATCCATACCTTTCATAATATAATATAAGATTCAAACCATAACTATTTATAACATAAACAAAACTATTACAGATACATATAATATACTATCTAATATCTAACAGACAAAAGTTATTATAATATAGCATTATAATAGATAGAAAAGTTAATACACTAAATATTAAACATATCATCAGTTTGATTTTCTCCTTCAGGGAGATAATCTCCAACACACAATGGTGGATCAAGTGCCATGTGGTTCATCTCTGGTGCAGCTTTAGATTTCAGAGATGCTTGGTATAGGTCCACCAAATGACTCGCCGTACGACAGGTACGGGACCAATGACCTTCCATACCACAACGGTAACAAGCTTCTTCACGAGCTTTGGGAGGGGTATTATATTTACCCTTTATTTTATCAGGCTTTCTCGCTGCGTAATTCTTTGAATTTTCTCCCTTTTCCCACTTCCGGTGGTAAGGGGTTTGCCTGTTTCTCTCCCATTTGTTCGTGCGGGATCCACGTTGGTGGTTTCTTCCGGAACCACGCTTCCCTTTGTAATTTTGTTTCCCTCTATGATCTTTTGACAATATTGCATGTGCTTCAAGCACAGGTACGGACCCAGTGGGCCGAGATTCATGGTTATGCAACAACAACTGGTTATTCTGTTCATTGACCAAAAGACAAGTCAGTAACTGGGAGAATTTAGAGAAACGTCACTCTCGGTATTGTGACTGCAGGACAATATCCGAGGCATGGAACGTACTCAAAGTTTTATCTATCATCTGTTCATCAGTGATAATATCTCCTCCCACTTTTAGTCTGAAAACAATTTTACAAAGGCTGGAATTATAAGCAGAAATGGAAGAAAAATCTTGTAGTCGAAGATTTATAAAATCATTTCGAGCTTTTGGAAGGATGACCATCTTCAGGTGATCATATCTATCTTTTAAGATATTCCGTAAAGCCAAGGGATCTTCCACATACAAATACTCTGACTTCAGGTCATCATGTATGTGACGTCTCAAAAAGCTTAAAGCATGAGCCCGTAACATTTCATCTGCACTATTCCCTTCTTCAATAGTGTTCAGGAGATTTTTGTATTTTAGATTCAGTCTAGTTTCGACTGCCCACTCCATGTAATTCTTACATGTTATATCTAGAGCTGCAAATTCAAGTCTAGCAAGGTTAGACATTATGAAATATAAATTAAAATATTATACCTTTCACTAGACGGAGTAGCGGCTTAGTTTGTTCGATATTTCACCGATGTTGACTTCGGCAAAGGAGCAGAGTAACGGCTTCTTTCAACTGGCTAGAGACTCGTGCTGATAACGTGTTGTAAATTTGTCGGTCTATTTTCTTCAATGTGTGTCCATATTTGCATGCAACTTAATGGAAATAAAGGAAGAGAAAAAGATAGAAATATAAAGATATAGTAAAACAAAGAGATGATCTTGAACCAAACTATATTTAGAAGTATTCTTTCCAAATCTTTTCCATACACTTTTTTATCTCTTACAAAACTTATCTCAACAATACACAAAGTACATCTATTTATAAGGTGGGAGAACTAATATGAAGTTGACACATACCCTATGTGTTGTCACTTGCATGGTGTGTTGTCACCACCAAGATGACACTTTGCATATGGAGTTGTAGAATGGTGACACATAACCTCATGTGTTGTCACTTGCATGATGTGTTGTCACAACCAGGATGACACTTTGCATATGGAGCTCCCATGCAATGACACATCTCATATGAACTACCACAAGATGACACCACATCATGGTGGCAATATAGGAATGGTGGGCTGCAATAGATGTAAGTTGGATAAGAAAAAGGTATATTAAAGGCACCCAAATCCCTTGCATCACCAATGATTTTATGGGCAGCCACATACCATATAACATCCCTATCTTTATTTAATTGGAACAAGTAGAAGGCAAAACTAAAAAAGAATGATGATGACGCTCCCAAGATCCCTGTCCCTTGTCCTTTAAACCCACGGCTAGGGTTAGTTTTTTTTTCCGCCAAAATTAAGCCCCAAACAGATTGCACAAATTTGCGTCATTGATACAGGGCTACCTGGAGCAGAAGGAAATCGTGTTGTGTATAAAAAAGGAAAGCTGACGTATTTGATTTGCGCAATTATTTTCGTCGAAATTATTTTGTGTCATTATTGTTGGGGTCAAGTTATTTTTAAAACTTTTTCCCTAAAACTTATTTGTTGGTCTCTATTGTAATTTTATTAGGGACAAATGTTACAAATTTGTCTCTAATTTGAATTTGTCCTTATTGATCGTTTTTTTATATTGAGTGTTGGAGTTTGAGTGTCCCATTGGAGATGCCCTACATGGAAATGCATAGTTTTACATTCAGTCAACCAAACATGATCACCACTGGCCATTGGTTAGTTTTGTGAAACCACAAATTAACCCACTTTATTTCTCGTTTTTCCTACGATTTTGCATCTTCTTCAACCAGTTTTTATTTTTGTGTGTGTATTTTCAAGTTTTTTCTTATGTTTTTGTATTAGATGGCTGAACCAGAAGGACAAGATGGTAATGATAACATTAATTAACTAATATTATACAATTTGCCTATAAACATGTTTTAACCTCTTTTTGTACTTGCAATATTTGAACTTTGAAGAAAGAAATGAGGGATCTAAGTGTCAAGAATACTCAAGACAGTCTGCCTATACAAAAAGATGGACCTAATACCATATTTGCGGAGGTCATGGGACTTGAAAGTAGAGGTTTCACCCGCTGTTATGGAAACGGCACTTACTATTTGGCGAAAATCATCAACAACCAAATCCTGTAAGAGAAATGAAGAGGATCCAAACAAGAAGAAAATGGAAGAAATGAAAAAAGACGAACTTGATAATAGAAGGGCAGAACTAGCAGCAATAAAGGATTACTTGAGTCATCTGCAGAGCAAAGAGGTATAAATATATATACTTCTGATTTAAAATATAATATCCTTATGAAATCAATATTAGAAACCCATATAATTGTTTTGCCGCAACATGTTTCTACACCTGACTCATCGTTTGGAAATTCTCATACCGATCCAAGTTCAGCCACTCGTTCTAATTAGCATAAGGTAATCTTTTACATCATACAGATTTTAGTTATAATCATTGGTCACTAGCTTCAAGCCTACATTATACGTAAGAGACACTTAGTCGGAAACCTTGTAACTAAGCTGGAAAGCTTGGAACCAATCCAACACCACTATGTAACTAAACATATATATGACATGTGTAATATAGACGCCTTCGTAGGTATTAACTGGTATCTAGACATAAATACGACCTATGTAACATCGACATACTTTTGTTGGATAATACTAAATCTAAATAATTATTTTCTTATGTGAGGGTCGTGTCATAAAATGTTTTGTGATCTGATCAACTAGTTTTAAAACATAGGTTGCCAATTTCATTACAAATATGACTTGTAGGTGTCTCTACTTAAATACGTACTTAATTTTTATGTATATCCTTTATTCATAGATGATGCTAGTTTATGTCTTCATTACTTTTCTTGTTTTGAAACATAGGTTGTCAATTTCGTTGCTTATGATTTTTTCTAATCTATTCCCTACATCTTTGTAATTGAATTATCTACTGCTTTCAAGTTATTAACTAAGGTGTAGGCATTTGGAATGTTGCATTAAAGATGGAGACGATTGGATATCTTGACGATTCATGAAGACTAAATAGCATAATTTTGTATGTTCTTTCTGTTGATATTCACGAACTAGATATATAGAAATGACCAAGAAGTACATTTTCTTCTTGTTTAAGTAATTATTTTTAATTCATTTCCAGCAGGTAAATCAAATACATTTATTATATAAATGAAAATTTACAGATATTTTTTTTTAAGTTTCAACTTATTAGGAACGGATAATTTTCTGTCCCTAATATTTATTAGGGACGGATTAATAAAACAGGACCGTCCCAAATAGTTAGTTGGTGGAAGGTTGGAAAATTTATTAGGGACAATTGATATCTGTCCCAGATGCATTTGGGACAATTGTTTAGCCGTCCCTACTTATGTCCCAAATATTATCTGGGACGCCAGTAGTAGGGACGGTTAAAGAACTGTCCTCAAAGCGCATTTGGGACAGTTTATGTCTATTTGAGACGATTTAAAACAGTCGCAAATGTGCATTTTTTTGTAGTCTCTCTGAAGCCTAGGAAAGATAAAAAGTTTAAGAAACAAACTCTAAAGGACAAGAAAAAGGTAATTTGTTACTATTGTAACAAATTCGGCCATTATGCTCATGATTGTCGCTCAAGAAAGAAAAATCTTAGAGGACAAGCAAATATAGTCGAAGAAAAATTTGTAGCCACGGTTTCTGAAGCTAATACAATAGATTTTGACAGTGGTTGGTGGTACGACACAGGAACTACTATCCATGACTGCAATGAGTGTAATCTTTTCAAGACTTACGAAGTTGGCGGTGACGGAAACGATATTAAAGTAGCCAGTAATATTCGTTCTAAAGTCATGGGATTAGGAACTATGGAACTTTTCTTTACATCTGGAAAGACTCTAACTCTACAAAATGTTCATCATGTGTCTGATGTGACTAAAAATCTTGTATCGGGAGACCGTCTTAATAAGAAGGGGTTTAAGATGGTGTATGACTGATAAATTTGTATTGTCCAAAAGGGACACACTTTTTGGTCAGGGATACTCTTGCAACGGAATATTAAGTTGAATCTAATAATTAATAATTCTTCGGTTTACATTGTTGAGTCCGTTAATTTATGGCATGGTAGACTAGGTCATGTGAATTATGATTCTATTAGAAATATGGAAAAATTAGGCCTAATTTCTAATTGCAATTTTAATTCAACTAGTAAATGCCATGTTTGTGTTCAAGCTAAAATATTTCGAAAATCCCATAAATCTATTGTTAGTAATTCAAATTTGCTTGACTGAATTCATAGTGATGTGGGCGATTTAAAAAATCACATAACTAGAGGTGGCAACAAATATTATGTAACCTTCATTGATGATTGTTCTTGATATACTTACGTATATCTAATGAAAAGTAAAGATAAGGTCTTTGAAAAATTTATGATATTCAAAACGAAGTTGAAAATCAACTTGGTCTTCAAATTAAAATTTTAAGATCTGACAGAGGTGGTGAATATTATCCAAATGAATTTATTAAATTCTGCCCGACATATGGCATTATTCACCAAGTCAGTGCACCTTACACTCCTCAGCAAAATGGTATTGTAGAGAGGAAACATAGGACTATGATTGAGATGGTCAATGCAATGTTAATTAGTTATGACTTACCATTAACTTTATGGGTGAAGCATTGTTATCAGCATGTTATATTTTGAATAGGATATAGGAGCACTCCTACTAACAAATAGAAGAGCAAACTTCTTTTTCTTTCTTTGGGGTCAGAAGCTGATGATCGAAAGAAAAAAGATTCAATTAATGAAAGAGACGAGGTTGCTTGCAAGATAAGGGCAACTATCGGAACTAGTCCGGAACTCCGATGACTAACTAAAAGGGGTAGGGGGGTCATCTTCTTTTCCTGTAGCTATTGGAGCGTATAGTCACCAAGGGAAAGCATCTCTAACCTACCTATTACAAATTAGCCCATACCAATCACCTTACGAACCTGTAGCTCGCCACCGGGAGATGAAAAGCTGTATGAGTGCAAAGACCGGTAATCCCGAAATACAAGATCAACTTTCTCGTTGGGGACATCATTGGCTTCATTCCTATCTCAACTGTCGAATCCAAAGCCTAATCCAATCACCTGAGGAAAAGAAGAAGTTGGTTGGCTGGTTGGTTAGTTTCAGGGGGACACCCCCTGAACCCCCGTCGTTCCCCCCTGCTCTGATCTCGTAGGAACAACTTATTTGCGAAAGAAGGTATGCGACAGACACCGAATTGCAAAATTTCGTATTGTGATGATCGAAATCCCTGATGTAGTGTTCTTTCCTACTTCCTTAACCCTCTCGGATCCTCCAGGCTACTAGATAGAATGAAGCCTAGATAGTGCTACGATCCGGGGAAAGCCAACCCATTCTTGTCCAGTAGGCCTACACGATGGACGTTTATTTGCCGTGAAATGGGGATTCTGAGTGGAAGTACGAGGGCAAAAGGAAAGGGAAGAACCCTAGTAGTGTTACAGCTGCTAGAACATTAGGACAAGACGACGGTCATTGATGCCTGCAAGTCGGATATTACCCTACGGGGTGTTGGTTCCAAGACTGCAGGGATCGCTTTCTCAAGGCAACCACTGCGGAAACGGTGTGGACGAACCTAGAGAAGCATGCAAAACTGTATGTTTACTAGGAGATCTTTCGGGTACTGAAAAGGGCAAAGATAGGGATAGGGAAATAATTTAGTGGAAAAATCAAAGGTAATTTTCGTTTTTTGATATGTTCTACCGTTGTTATTTGTATCAGCTTACTTTGGAGATTGAGAACGTGTTTAGTTCGTTTAGGGATTATATCCAATTTTGAGAAGTGGCAGTTCGTGAAATGAAAAAAAACTCTTTTAGGAGAGATCGAACCACGCGTGGACAAGTAGTTGATTGTGTAGTTTCGGATTGAGGGACAACCGACCTTAGCCTTACCTTAGATCGGGCTACTCCCTTTGATCCATGTGCCCAGAAGTGTCATGGCTATGCTCGCGCTTTTCGACGATAAGACAGACCTATGACGGAAATGGATTGAATCTTCTTCCTCAAGGAAGTATAACTCTTTGATCGCTTCCAAAACGAAAATAGCGTCCACAGACGGACCCAAAGACGCATTCTCATGCATTCATGGGCCCTTAAGAACGAAAGCCAAAGTCGACTATACAGGAAACCTCAATTAAAGTGACTTTAGTTCAACCGTTTAGAACTGGTTATGTGATTTATTTTATCCAAAGCGAAAGTGTACCTAAAAAGAGTCACTTTTAAGGAAGCCAATTTAATGAGGGATCACATGCAAGCATCATAACGCGAATTCTAAGGCTGGCGAGAGGCCTTCTAGCTTCAGACTTAAAGTAAAGTACCGATTGACTTATTCAACTGATTCTGAAAGTCCTGTTGTCGAAACTATAACTGCTTGAAGCGCTTCCTCTTCCGCTTGATAGAGACAAGAACCTCTTCCTTTCGTACATAGACTAGACTTCAAAGATGAAATCTCCTGTCCCTAAAGAAGTCCTATTTTGCATGATTCGGCGGATTCGATTACAACAGATGCAGGTAGTAGTATATCTTTGGGCATTTGTGCCAGTATTTACGATATCTAGGTTAAAAAGTAAAATTCCCTCAAAGATTAAAAATGTGACTCCTTTCGAACTATGGTCCAAAAGAAAACCTAATTTTAGTAGACTAAAAATTTGGGTACGCTTTGCATATGTTAGGAAACCAGACCCTAAGAGACCAAAATTAAGTGTTAGAGCCTACAAGTGTGCTTTTATAGGTTATTCTCATAATAGTGTGGCATATCGATTCTTAAATCTAGACTTTTTTGAAATTATAGAATCTGTAGACGTATAATTTTTTTGAGCATTTGACGAGATCTAGTGCTAATGATCATAATATATTAGATCCTGTAAATTTGTCTAATTCTGAGTCTACCATTATTGAGAATAATATAAATGAAGATCCAAAATCACATGAACCTCTTAAATTAGAACCAAGGAGAGGTAAGAGGGGCTAGAATTGAACGTTCATTCGGTCCTGACTTCATCACTTATCTCATAGAAGGTGGTAGAAGTGAAGTAACAGACGTTACAAAGTTTGTTTTGAATATTGATAATGATCCGATTACCTTTTCTGAAGCTATGAATTCTAGCGACTCTAGTTTCTGGAAAGAAGCTATAAATGATGAAATGACTTCTATCTTATGAAACCAAACATGGGTATTGTCTGATTTACCTCCTGGGGCTGAACCTATAGGATGTAGATGGATATTTAAGAAGAAGTTAAATCCTGATGGTCCCATAAATAAGTTTAAAGCGAGATTAGTTGCTAACGGCTTTAAACAGAGGCATGGTATTGATTATTGCGATACTTATGCACTAGTAGCCCGTATCTCCTCAATTTGCGTGTTAATTGCCCTTGCCTCAGTTCACCATTTAGTTATTCATCAAATAAATGTCAAAACGGCCTTTCTAAATGGTGACTTAGAGGAGGAAGTTTATATGGAACAACCTGAAGGATTTATTTATCCAGGCCAAGAAAAGAAAGTTAACAAGTTTGTAAAATCTCTTTATGGTCTGAAGCAAGCGCCTAAGTGGTGGCATGAAAAGCTTGATCATATTGTCCGACCAAATGGGTTTGTCGTTAACGATGCAGATAAGTGTATTTACTGTAAAGTAAATAAGTCTAGTTTTGTACTTATTTGTTCATATGTTGACGATATGCTCATTTTTGGAACTGATCTATCTTCTGTCAAAGAAATAAAGAATTTTTTATCATCTAAATTTGATATGAAGGACCTTGGGGTGGCTGATGTTATCTTCGGAATTAAAATTCCAAGAAAGGATAATGTACTGGCTTTAAGTCTTACACATTACATCGGAAGATGCTGAAAAGGTATGATCATTTTGATCATAAGCCAGTACCAACTCCAGTGGACCCCAGTATTAAATTACTCATACTGGTCGTACCCAAGCTCAACTTAAGTATGCTAGTGTTACAGGTAGTCTCATGTATGCGATGCACTGCACTAGACCTGACATAGCCTACGATGTCAGTGTATTGTGTCGATTTACTAGTAATCCAGGACCAGAGCATTGGAAAGCAATTTCTAGAGTGCTAAGTTACCTGAAGGGAACCATGAATTATGGTTTACATTTTAAATGGGACCCCGCTATATAAGAACGATATAGCGATGCTAGCTGGAACAGTATTGAGGCAAAGTCAAAATCTACCATCGGATGAATTTTTGCTTTAGGTGGTGTTGTTGTGTCTTGGGGATCCAAGAAGCAGACCATAATTTTTTTATTCAACTATGTTGTCAGAATTAATTGCATTAGCAGATGCAGGCAAGGAAGCGGAATGGCTTAATAATCTGCTAGAAGAAATTCCCATATGGAAGCCATCTCCACCGGTCATAATAAATTGTGACAATCGGGCAACATTTTATAACGTTGCAAATAAGACCTAAAATGGCAAGTCGAGACACGTGAGTGTCAGACATCAATTTGTGAGACAATTACTCAAGAGAGGAGTAATTACAGTCGACTATACAGAATCGAAGAAAAACTTAGCAGATCCATTGACTAAAGGACTTCCTAAAGTAATAGTCTCAGTTAACAGTAAAGAAATTGGACTCAGGTCTGTGAATGAAGGTTGGTCGCCTTTAACAAAACCCAACTTATGTCTTGAAATAGATAGGCAAAGTTCAACGGGTACCAACAATTTAAAGCTTTCGCGATTATGGAATACTAGCATTTTATATTTTTCCCGTTTTTGAGCTAGTATTGGTTTTCTGCAAGACAAAGGACGGATAGTAAATCCTTAATAAGTCCTAATTCTTAAGTGGTGCCTCGCGGAAACACCTCAAGTGGACTTACCTAAGTGAGTGTGGAGATCAGGTCGTCTCGTAAGAAAATAAGACTGTTTTCTGAAGAAGACTCTTGAAAGGGATATTGTACATGGCCATTAATGTGCGGAGTATGAACACTCTGATTCACCAAAACAAGTACGTGCAATGGCTCCGGTTTCATCACTTAAGGATTCTTGGTTCAAGATACGTTCACCATAGCATTCTGATAAAACTTTGAGTTGTTCGCACTAAGTGAAGGTTCAAATCCAATAGATACCTATCATGTATGTACAAGTTTCTACGATAATGTCAAAGCTGTTTGTTTTGTTTTGTTTTGTTTTGTTTTATCTTTTATGTTTTGTTTTTCTCTGAGTTCATTTTATGACTTTTAAATAATTTGAAACTGGTGGGGGAGTGTGTTGGAGATTTTCTTCTCAAAAATTAATTGATGATAGTTTGGAGGGAGTTGGCTAATGCCTTGGCAGTGAACAGTAAAGAGTGAATGGTATATCCATTCATTTCAAAAGTGATGAGATACATCCCATGTGATGGAAGACAATGGTATCTGATTGAAATCTATAAATTGCTTCTCATCATTAGAGTTGGTACAGGATGATCCAAGAATTTCTCTCTCTCTCTCTCTCTCTCGCTTTGATTTTCTAGTTTCTATCAACAGTGAAGTTATTGGAATTTTCATTAAGTTATTTGACAAGTTTTTCGGGTCAACTTCTTTGGCATTACGAGTTACATATATACGTGTTCTCGATCTTGGTCAAGGCGTATATACTTTGAACTGGAATAGTTGTTAAAGACTTCATCGTTTCCTGAAGACATAATTGTTGACCGTGTGCTCGTGGTTTATACCAGAAGAGAGCGAAATATTGTCCAAAAGAATTGATATTATCGAGCTTTGAAATTTCGTGTACAAAATCATTTTTAGGCCGCGGCTTTGGGGAATAAAGAAAAATAGAAAACATGCATAAACTATATTTGTACGAATGTATGTTATGGAAATACTTTTTTTTTGTTGAAAGATGTTATCGAAATACTTGATACTTTGAATCCTTGAACTCTATTCTTCTTTCTGGTGTGGTCAACCAGTTGCTGTGACTATATGCTATGGGCACCACCCCCCCCCCCCCCCCCCCCCTATCTCTAGAGTTGGGAAAGATAACAAAGTCAAAACCAACTTGGGAGTTAATCTGTTGAAAAAACCAGTTAAATTGTTCACAACCAAAAGAGTTGGTGAAAATTTCAGCTAGATGATCTGTAGAGAGAATATGAGCCATCTAATGAGACCACTTTCAAGTATCTCAGGAACAAAATGACAATATACTTCGTTAGCTCGTGAAAAACTGAGTTGGCAGCAATCTTCGTAGCCACTTGTTATGAAAAAAAAAACCTAAAATGTTTTTAGAATAGAAATCTAAAAGTCCTAAAAAAGCATCTTTCAACCATTGTAGCTCCAGAGTTAGAGATGGAAGTAGGCCTGTAAACGGTAGCTTATCGGATCGGATATAGGCATATCCGTATCCGAATCCGATAAGCTATCCGAATATCCGAATCCGATAATTATCCGACGGATATTAGAAATCAATATCCGAATCCGATAATATTAACGAATATCGGATAATATCTGATATCCGAAACTTTAACAAAATGTCAAAATTTTTGTTTAAATTTTTAACCATTAGATCTAAATAATAAATCTCAACCATACATTTTATATATTATTATGAATAAATTTAAATTTTTATTAATTTTTTATATTTTTATCGGATACGGATATTTATCGGATCGAATATGAGTGTATCCGTATCCGATATCCGATAAGCAGATATCCGATAAGAAATATCCGAATCCGTATCCGAATTCGAAATTTCAGATATTTTTTTTAAATTCAAATACGGATGCGGATCGGATGTCGAATATTTGGATATCCATTAACAGGCTCATGGAAGGGAACAATACTCTGCTGAGCAGAAGATTCAGATACAATTGTTTTTTATTTTGGATTTCCAAGACAAGGGACTCGGACCAAGCATTGTGAAGTAGCCGGTGGTAGAACGATAAGTAATGGCGAAACTAGTCCAATCAAAGTCAGTGAACGAAAATGCCAGATCACTTAAATAAGAAAAAAGGATCCCATGCGAATATCTCAAAACCATATTGGTCATCAAACACAGTGTATTAAAACAATGAATTTAATATTCAAGAGTCTGATTTTGCTGCAAGAATCAATGTTATGGAAGTACAAGATTCCAATCCCTTAAATACAGAACTTAACCTTCGACTTTACGATCATTAAAATCGCGTATATCTTACCATTTTATGTAGCAAAATCCAACTCTTGAAAGACATACCTCAAAAATAGAAAACTTAAGTACAATTCAGTTTTAGTTTTGTTATTGTTTGAACAACTTGACTAGATTTGGCATAACCTTTCTTCTCCTCCTTAGTACCACTGAACCTGAATGACTCAAATACCGACCTCCTGGTGAACTAGGCCTTCGATATCTTGCCCGTCTTGGAGTTGCATTTCCTATATCTTTCATGTACGTGTTCTGTAGTTCCCCATCAATCTGCAAGTTTTTGGCCCCCTCAGTTTGTTTTTCATCTTCTATTTCTTCTTCAATGACATTATTCTCGATACAGGATACTTCTTGATCTTCCAGTAAACTTAACTCTTCGATTTCTTTCTGAACTTTTCCTGTACTCAATACTATCTCTTTCTCGCTGGCTTTTATTGCTTCAACCCATGACTGAGCTGCCACAACTTTCTTTTCTGCAAGTTCTTCGGCTCTTTTCGCACGTTCCTTTAAGTATTCATATTCAAATCTTGAAATCCTGATGGAAGATGTATTTTGAGATCTTGTTGCTCTAGTTTTCATGGTCTTCTCAGCTGCATTCTTTAGTTTTTCAAGTGATTCTAGTTCTGATGCTTTAGCTGCTTCAAGCTCTTCAAACTTCGATGGTAATCTCGCTTGACATAACTTGATTTCGGAGTCATTCTTCTCTATTTCTTCTTTAATCCAAAACATTTTTCCATTTATTGTTTCTACCTCTTTCTTCGCTGAATCCGATTCTGATCTTAAATGCTCAAGTGAAGTTGATAGATTTGATACAATTAAGTTAGCTTTTTTCTCAGCTGAAGTTGTTGCTTCCAACTTAGACTTTGCTTTTAAAAGCTTCGAACTAAGATTTTGGACTATCGAATCTGTTTTTCTTTCTGTTTTCTTCAATCTTGCTGTTTCATCCGCTATTTCTTTGAATTCTTCTCTTATGATATCCATGGATACCATTATCTTAAATCCTCCTTCTCTAATACAACCCAATTCCTTCTTCGCGGTCTCCAATTCGTCGGTAACCGATTTCAGCTCCGAAAGAATTTCAGATTCCTTCGAAGTTCCAGACCTCGATTCCATTGCCTTTACTAGCTTTAACTCATTTTGTAATACATCAACATCAGAAGAGGTTATGGCTAGTTTCGTCTCGAGCTCTTTCATGTACTGTATCTCTCGAGAAAGTTCTTTAATCCTATTCTGTGTTTTTTCCATCTTAGATGAGAATTTAGTAGCTTCCGCATCTCTCTGAGATTTTATAGCTTCATATTCTTTAAGAGCCTCGATTCGAGCAAGTTCAACAAGTATTTGTTCTTCATTGACGTCCTCGATCTCTTTTCTTAGTCTCTCAATATCTCCTGAACAAGATTTTGATTTCTCTATGGCCACTTTGGTTTCCTTATTTGCTTGTGCTTTTGTTTCTAAAGCTTTAGACATCTCAAGCTTAAGTTTACTCAATTCTCGCTTCGTTGATTCCAATTCACTCAACAGTTCAGAATACGGACAACAATCTGAGTTCTTATCATCAAAAGTGGATTTCTCTTCACCTCGCTTTGACTTGTTTAGTATTTCAAGTTCCTGTTTTCTTGCTTTTGTTCTCAAGTTTGCTTCTTCGATTTGACGAGTAAGGTCCTTCACTTTCTTTTTTGCATTAAAGAGTTCTGATTCAGCTTGAGTTCTTACTGATTCTGCACTTTTTCTGTGGTTGCTAAATTGATCAATATCTCTCTTTACAAAATGGAGTTCTTTCGTTCTTGAAGGCAGATTCCTCTGTACATAAATTTGCAAAAAGCTAGTTATGACCCAAAATTTAAAAACAATAGGTGGAGATGACGTAGACATTATATTTATATTCTTGGTTACTAGATCACCCTTTTTCCCGTGTGGGACTATTCTCACACGTCCTCTCACGTTTGGGGTTCTTTGAGCCTAACGACGTGTGACGTGGAGCACGTGTGAGCCTAGCTCTCATACAACTCAAAACCAATTGGCAATGAGTATTGATGACCTAGACATTATAGGTGGAGATGACGTAGACATTATATTTATATTCTTGGTTACTAGATCACCCTTTTCCCCGTGTGGGACTATTCTCACACATCCTCTCACGTTTGGGGTTCTTTGAGCCTAACGACGTGTGACGTGGAGCACGTGTGAGCCTACCTCTCATACAACTCAAAACCAATTGGCAATGAGTATTGATGACTTAGACATTATATAGTTATTAGATCACTATTCTCTCGTGTGAGACTATTCTCACAGAGTCACAGGTTTTAGTTCTTATGATTAACATCATATCACATCTCCTCAAACTAAAATTTGTGAAGTCGGTAAGCTTTAGGCTAAGTGGTCTCTAACAAGTTAGTCAAGTGGTTCAATCAATCAATAAGGTAAAAACTAGTCCTAAATACCTTGAGAGTGATTGAATTCAAACTACACAACCCTAAAACAAAACTAGTACCAAATGAGGTTCAAAGTGCTTGAATTCATACCTCAGAAGGTTCCATCTGCTGAGGTTTTCTGAATCCTGGTTTTGGCCCAATAAGCCTATCACCATAGAAGCTAATAGCACCTTTAACAGACTGAATTCCACTTCTATCTTTTGTCTCTCTTATCTCCATTTACAGCTTTCTCCTTCTCATGCAGTAAAATCTAACAAGTTCAATTCTTGGACTGCTGAAAAATGAAAATTAAAATGAACCCCATTACAATCAAATCCAATGTGGGCATAAATACATAATCAATTGTATATATATATATATATATATATATATATAGAGAGAGAGAGAGAGAGAGAGAGAGAGAGAGATAGAACAATACTTGCAAGAGACTAGTTGTTCTCACTATCCTATAACCTTGGATATGAAAGTTGTTCAATTGCAGAGATGAATGGCTGAGCTTCTATTATGAAAAGGACAAATTCGGAATAGATATTAGTTTTGTACTAATTTTCAGAAGGTCTATTTCTCGGTAAGAGGAGAGTGTTACTGATAAGAAATGTGCCACGTAGGAGCAATTGGACTTGGGAATTGGATAGCTAAACACAACATCCAAGCAGTAGTATATGGCCTCACATTCTCCAGCGACAGTTCATCACAGCAACTCCAACATGAAGCTAGAGGGGTCCTAAATTTGAATTTAGGGTCCCTCCCCCTAGATCCAATCTCAGTCGACTCGTAATTAAGGGTCAGTTGAACGCCCCAACAGACTGTTGGGGAGCTCCCCAACGGCAATGTTGGGGGATCACATCTAGTCGTTTGATGTCATCCAACGGCCAGATTTGGTCGTTGGATGTTACATCCAAGAGTCGAATTTTTGTTTTTTCTAAAAAAAAAATTATTAATAAAAAACTTAAAATGCGTTACATTGATAATCCAACTCATTAATAAAAAAAACTTAATAGATAATAATCTATTCGTTGTTGTTAGTACTAAACGTTCATGCTGAAACCGCCTCTCACAGTTGTCGTTAGATCTCATGTTCCACAAGTGTTCAACAAGATCTGCCTTCACCCGGGTATGTATGTCATGACTTCTAACTCGACCCATACGGTCAAGCAATTCGTCCGGTAAAGATTCTCCGCGATGTACCGGACTCATTTCATATCCCTCGACAATAGTTGTAGCATTTGGTCCTTCATCTTCAATAATGGTTTCATGGCCGAGTTGTTTATTACGATCTATCGTTTGGTGACCTGAAACAAAACCAACATGACGAGAACGTTTTCGTTTAGCATTCTTTTCCATATTTTCTAACATTTTGAGATCATCATCTCTTTCTGCAGCCCATACATCTTCTTCAAGCATCATGTTCAATAAAAAAAAACTGTTTTTCATTGTAGAAAAGATAGAGGGTATAGGAAGAGAAAGAGAGTTTGATAAGTTTGTAGAGAAAGAAGATGAAATTGATTTGAGTTTGTAGAGAAAGAGAGTTGTATTTATAGAGAAAAAGATGATAAAGAATTTAATACGGTGGTTGGAAGGGTAGAAAATAGCTAAATCAAAATTCAAAATTCAAATTTTAGGACCCCAGTAGAGACTGAGGTTGGAGCTGAATTTTAGGGGTTAAGCTGAGACTGTAAAATTTGGGTGAAAGAGTAGTTTTTAGGGCCTGAGACAGGCTGAGGTTGGACTTGCTCTTAGAGCAACTTCAATGGAAGCCAGTCCTATTCATAAAACACCACTTTTTCAACTCAAAATTTTAAGCTTAACAAATCAGCTCCAATGCCAACAAGTCTTTTAAGCGTAAAAAACTACTTGATTGAAAATTTAAATTTACTTCAGTTCGATTAAATAACATTGATTACAACTAGTATTTTTTAAAAGATGGGTCGGCTAGAGTTGGGCCCGCGACTGGCTCGAGTTGGGCCCGAAATTGGCTCGAGTTGGGCCCAAAATTGGCTCGAGTTGGGCCAGGGACTGGCCCGATCCATACAGGCCGGGCCTGGGCCGTACAGAAAACGAGCTAGGTTGAGCCAGGTTCCTTCCCCGTCCCGGGTTGGGCTTATGTTTTGGACATGATGGGCCCGACCCGGCCCGTCAAAAGCCCGTTTTTTTCTCCCTTTCTTATTTTTTAAAATTCCATAGATTTATGAGAAATCAAATAAAAGTTTCTTTTCGAAAGATCTTTCCAACAAAATCATTCCTAAAAGATTTGTTTCCATAAAATCTTTTCAAAATATCTTTCTTAAACTTATTTGTGTAAATCATCCTCTATTTATTATTTCAAAAAAGTAATTTCTAAAATCACCTCCATAAAATCTTTTCAAAAAATCTTTCCTAAACTTATTAACTTATTTATGTAAATCATCCTCTATTAATTATTTCCAAAAGTAATTTCTAAAATCACTTCCAAATAATCTTTTCAAAAAATATTCCCTAAACTTATTAACTTTTTTTTTTATGTAAATCATCGTCTATTAGTTATTTCCAAACACTAATTTATAAAATCACTTATGGTGTGTTTGGTTGCAGGATTCCTAAGTAGGATTCCTACCAAAAGTGGAATTTGGTAGGAATCATGAATCCTTGGTCTGTTTGGCTACCAAGAATTCTAGGACTCTTGAATCCTAAGGATTCCTAATCCCAAAATTTGTATTGGATTAAAATTCCACCCTACCCCCTAGGATTTGTTAGGATTTTGGATTAATGAATCTAAATTTCAAACTTAAAATTAACAAAAAAATATTTCCTTCTACAAAATCATTATTTTTTTTCAAAATCATTGTTTTTTTAAAAAATCATATTTTTTCTAAAGACGTTTAAAAATACTCAAATAATAATAAATCATAGGATTCTTAGTTGCCAAACAAGCCAAAAAATATTACTTGGATTCATGATTCCGCCATCCAAACACACCATTAAATCTTTTCTAAACTTATTTGTGTGAATCATATCCTACTAACTAGTAACTATTTTCAAAATCTTTCCAAAGTCATTTCTAGATAATGTCATGCTTATTTTTCTCATAAAATCATCCCAAATTCACTCCCAAAAAAATATTTCAAGAAAATCATTTCTAAACTATGGATTTATATATTTCAAAATAAATTACAGATTAGGGCTGGGAAAACGGTTTGGGATCCCGGAACCCGAAGGTGACCGCCCGGAGTGTTAGAGCCTGCGAAGAAATTTAGCCTGAGCTCAGGCTTACCCGACCCGTTAAAACGGGCTCTAACAGGAAGGACACGGGCAGAGCTCTTTGCCCGATGTCCGGCCCGCAACCCGCCTGGTAGGAGCCCGTTTCTAAATGGAGTTAACGGCTGAGATTACATTCCCTTTATGAAAGAATCTCAATCGTGTTTTGATGAGAGTTACTTTTATAAACCTTAACCCTAAAATTACCCCCAAATACATCTTTCCTTCCCCTCTAACAGTCCATTTTCTTTTTAACCTTGTTCTTCACTTCTTCTCAATCTCTCACACATCCCCTAATCAGTTTAAAAATTTAGCAAGAACCAATGAAGGTGATGAAGGAGGTGTCCTTCAACCAAGGATGCAATGGGAGCAATTTGTCAGATAGGACAATTGATGAAGAAGATCATCAAGTCCAGATGATTTAGGGATCGTAGTGTTTAGCTAGAAACCAACCACGGTCGTCGAATCACGAAGCGATTCACGACTAACTTCATCCGGATCCTACAACGGGTTACACAAAGAGTGTCAACTTGATCGGAAGATATGACTAGAGGGATAAGACATATATATATGGGTGAGACAGAGCCGTGTTTGGGGGCGGGCGGGAAGGGCGTCCGCCCTGGGCCCCCACCCCCAAAGAGGGCCCACCTTTTATGAAGGTCGCACTCAGTTATATATAAGTAACCCTAAACACTTTAGCATGAAACTCCATCAGCTCTAGTGGTCAAGTTGGTGGACTTCCACACCTGAGACACGGGTTCGAAACCCATCACTTGCTTTTTTCCTTTTTCTTATAATTGTGAAGTTGAGAAGATTCCTGCTAAATCAATTCTTATTTATGCTCCGTCACACTTTTTCTTTAAACTGTTTTGTTGTTTGGGTGCATAACTTTCATCTTTAGACGTGTTTTTTAAGAAAAAGAGATCTAAGTTTTTTTTAATGCTAGAGTGCCCAAATTTTTGGGCATTTTAATGCCCAGCTGATGTGGAATCACTAAAAGACAAGGGTTTTTCAAAGTTTGACTACGGTGGGGACCGCTTTTGTTTCTAAATGAGGAAATATGTCACCCTCTAAGTACCAATTTCTAAGTCACTCTATCATTTCCCTTTTTTTTATTCTAACTATACATAAATACTTATGAGAAAATCATGATACAAAATATATCATATTAAAAAGATCGCTTAGACTCTAAACGATACGTTGTACAAAGATTTTGTTTTATCAGTTTAAGTTTATCGTGCTCATTATGAGTCTTTAATCGACACGTGGTTCAATTTTTTGCTTGTAATTTTTTTATCATACCAAAGGCCATTATCAAACTTCGCCCAGGGCCCTCAAATTCCTAGCCACGGCTCTGGGGTGAGACCCATAAGATTTGTCCAAAAGTCCTAAAAGAAGTTTAGGCAAAGATATTAAGTACAAAAGGCCCGAATAAAGGGATTTTGGGTCGGGGCACCAAAGAGATATTTTGGGCCAAAAGAGGGGTCGACCATGCAAGGTCGGGTGCCCTTATAGGGACGGCCAGATCTGCCTAAGGAGGCTTGCATGGGGCGGCCACAACTAGGGGTGGGAATCGGTTCGGTTCGGGTCGGGCCGGTCGGGTTCATGTCATTCATCGGGTCGGGTCGGTTAGTTTTTGAAACTTTTTGTCCATTCGGGTTTTCTGGTTTAATCGGGTGGGTTATTTAAAAACTCCTAGTGTCCAAAACCCGTCCAAGTCCGTTAAACTTTTCGAGTTTCTCGGATATCAAGCGGTCGAGTATCGGGTTTTTACGAAAGTTTCAAAATATCTCGGTCAAAATGACCAAAATATTTCTATTTCGATGTTACCGAAATTTCTGTCGGAACTAAAATTTAATTAAGTTTCTCTTAACAACGTTATGTCAACCGCACTCCACACTTGGACAACTATATGTATATATATATATATTATACACTTCAAATACTTTAAATATATATATATATATATATGTTATACATGCGTACATAAATACATACAAAACAAGCATACATATAATGTGCATATGTATTATCGTGTAAATGGATGACATTATTAAGCGGGTTATGTCGGGTAAAGATTATCCGGCGGACTCGGATGAGATGTCGGGTAGCACTTCAAAACCCGTACCCAACCTGTTGATTTCTTCGGGTCGGTCGAGCCAAACCCACCTTCGTGTTTTGGGTACCCGCCGGCCCTAACAGACTCGGGTACCCGTGATGGAATTCGGGTCCACGGACTTTTTCCCAACCCTAGCCACAACTAAGGGAAACTAGAAAATAGAAACTAGTTTCTATTTTCAAAGGTTTCCTTAATCTTATTCAAAAGGCCTTTTATGGAAACTTGGTTAGGGTTTTATTCTAACCTACGATTCTATATAATATCTTTTAGGACTTGAATAAGGTGTGGAGAATTCTCAAAGAGCTCTCTTATTCTACAACATCATGTAGAGTAAGAAAAGGAAAGTCCCAACTATATATCTAGTTAATGAAGAAGGTGTTCTTCATCTAACAACCATTGGTGTTCTAGATAGCAACAAGGTGGGAGATCAAGGTGATTGCTCGGTGTCCCAAGTAGAGGAGCTACAATTGGAGCTCTTGGTCTTCCCAAAAACAATTGGAAAGGTTCGAGGAAAAATAGCGATTAAGGTAATCATCAAACTAGTTTGCTTAGTTGATCATTATTAGCTTATGCATGAGATCTTGGGGATACTAGTGTTAGACATATTAGATGTCTGAGACTCCGCTACCAACACTAGGAGACACCATAACCCAACAGGTGAAGGGTTAGCAAGAATTGATCTCTCACATGCCTCTCAATCTCAATTTGTCCATTTTCGCCATAGACATTTGACCTATGAAGTTGAAGTGTTAGCAAGAAGAAGAGAGAGAAACGAAGATAGTGGTCTTCTTTGAATCTTATTTTGTTGTAGAGTCGTATTGTTATCTATATTTTTTATTTCTCTCCATCTTTTTTATATAAAGGTCTCATTAGTAGATGATAGATTTGTTAATAGATATGATTAACCAACAAAATGTGAGTAAACTAACAGATCTGATGTCTCTTTCTATTCTCTTTTTCTCCATCTTTAGATTACATATCATGAACCAACAAATCTGTTGAAATTATGAATGAGTTTTTTTGTATTATTAATAGATTTTGTTCATTTCCAGAGGAAATTTGGTCATGTAAAGATTGATTCCTTTTTCAAAAAGACCTAGGATTGTTCATCTACATATTTGTTATCTATTAATTGATTTGTTTATTAATAAATCTGTAACAGTCAAGATATATTTATAGATTTGTATCTCCATTAACTTTAAATTTGAAAAAAAGAACCTAGATCCCTTTTTTACTAAAGTTCAAACCCTAAGATTTCACAGATAATTCGGAGCTCGCTCGACCCGTAACCACTGAAACCCGTTCGGGCTGGTGGGCGGCGGGCACCATAAAATGGCAAAGTGTCCCGCCCGATGAGCCCTACGAGTCAATAGTGGCTTAAGATTTCCATGCCAGAACCGCTCGAGTCCGGAAAAAAAAATCTGCGGGCATCTGAGCCCGATTGATTCCCACCCCTACTAGAGATTCATATTTTTTTTGAGATTTTTTAAAATATATATATATATATATATAAATCGGGCTGACCCGGCCTGGTTTGGGTCTATACCCAGTCCCGGATTGGGCCCTAGTATACCCGGGTTCGCTATGCTCGACTCGGCCTTTTGAAGAAGACTAATTACAACTACTTGATTAAATATTGAAACTACTTAAGTACGACTAAACAACAATGCTTACTAAAGATAACAAGGAGGGTGTCTTGGGTCTCGTGGAAGATCGACCATATAAGAATTTCGAGTTACATTAAGCATTCGTGCACCATCTTTGTCGAGATTCCTAGCATTAATCATCATTAACTTCACACCATATTGATCACTAATATATTGCATTTTCTGGTTCTTGTATTCTTGTTGTATTCGTAGGTTTTCTTGTTGAACCCATAGAGATTCATGTTGTACTTGTGCATTTTCCCGTTGTAATTCCACTATTTCATCCATGAAATTGCTTTATGGTGTGCTTCTTCGTCTCTCACTTCCTAATATCTCTCATTTGCAGCTTTTGAAGAACCACTGAAATTTGTAGAATTTTCTCCAACTCTGGCAGTTGCTTTGGCTTGTTTACGACAAATTGCCTTTTCACCCGTTGCAATGGAACTAGAATCACTTTTGTCGAATGTTGTCTCACCTGACATTTCTGATATACACTTGTTGTGTGTCATCAAAATTTTGTAAACATGTTGGAATCTAAAGTTTTTTCCTTTGTTATTATTTTGTAGCTATTAAGTGCTCTATGAAACTGAAAGAAACAAATTTTAATTTTATATTATGAAGCAAAAAAATATAAACAAAGGAATAAAAAGTTTGAATTATTATCCGATCATAATCGTTTTCCCCGCTTTTCTTAACTTTATTTACTAGTCTCAAAATAGAAATAAAGCTTTGACATTCAAAGTTTATCTCACTGAAACGAGATTTACAACTCTTGTATGTACGCTCTTGGACCGCCTTTCCATTATATTCATCGCATATTTTTTGCCAAAATACTTTGTATCTTTTATTATTTCCTGACACCGCATCATATGTGATTTTCAAACAAGAATGAACAAGTGAAATATCTTCTTCTTTTGTATACGGTACCCACGGAGCATTCTTGGTTGAAGTCGCGTCTTCTTGCGCACAAGAATCATCAATAGTTTCATCATATGTCGAGGGAATGTGTTGTGATGTTTCTTCGGTATCATCATTCCCTAATTTAACCAACGAGAAATTAGGAGACAACAATTCTATAAAATTTTGGTTGGACATTTGTTGAACATATCTGGATTCATTATATGAACAAAGAAATTAGAGAGAATGAGAAACAAGTGGAGAGTGAACGGAAGAGATAGCAAAAATTTGAGAGAGAACTTGAGACTAGAGAATGAGATGAGGTGAAATAATGGGTTCAAGAACCTATTTCTGCCCGTTGGATTTGCTCCAACAACCAAATTTGGCCTCAAACATAACCGTTGGGGTGTCCCCAACGGTTATGTTTGACCCCTTCAGTCGACCCAAATTGTTGGGTCGACTGAAGGGTTCAATGTGCATCCACTTCATTTGTGAGTGTGGTGGCTTAGCTGGGACGACAGGAGAACAACACGATTCGGCCCATTTTCATTTCGTGTTGGTTGTTGTTCCCAAAGCCGTAACTGTAAGCACATACATAAGCGTTGGGCACGGAACAGTGGTGCCCCTTAGTGAGTCGTGTCAGTGAGGAATCATGCCTCCTATTTTTCCGCTATTTTACATATGTAGTTATATTGTACACATAACACGAAACAATATTAAATGTACTTCTCCCAGGTCTTGTCTTAAGCAGCATATGTTGTCTTAGAATGAATTATTGGTGTGTTTGGTTGCAGGATTCCTACCAAAAGTGGGATTTGGTAGGAATCAAGAATTTTTGTGGTCTATTTGGCTACCAAGAAACCTACGATTCTTGAATTCTAAGGATTCCTAAGTCCAAAATTTGTATTGGACCAAAATCTCACTTTACCTCCTAAGATTAAATTAATAAACCTAGATTTCAAACTTAAGATTAACAAGAAAATATTTCCTTCTACAAAATAATAATTATTTTTTTTTTTGAAAAATCAATTTTTTTTTCAAAAACAGTTTTTTCCGAAAATCATTTTTTCCCCTCACATTTCGTTTTTCCCAAAACCCGATATTTCCGATTATTGTTTTTCCCCTAAAAATCGATTCTTCCCCAAATAACTTTTTTTTCTTGAAAACAAATTTTTTTTTTCTCCAAATCTGTTTTTTACCGAAAAATCTTATTTGTTCCTTGAAAAATAATTTTCCTTTCTCGAAAACAGCTTTTTTCGATAATTGAAATTTCCTGAAAACATTTTTGCTTCATGAAGATCGTTTTTCTTAAAAAGAAATTCCAAGAAAAACCTGTTTTCAGAAAAAAAAAAAAAAAAAAAAAAAAAAAAAAAAAAAAAAACTATTTTCATGAAAAAAAGGGGCTCAGAAAATCTCAGTTGTCAAAAAAAAATGATTTTCGAAAATAAAAATAATTTCGGAGAAAAAATGTTTTTCTTCAGGAAAAATGGTTTACGAGGAAAAAACGGCTTTCGGGAAAAACTATTTTGAGAAAGAAATAATTGGAAAAACAAATCTCGAAAAGAAATTATGATGAAAACAGAGGGTTCAAGAACGAAACGTTATTTAAAAAAACAGTTTTTGAAAAACAAGTTATGAGAACAGGGTTTCTTCAATATTTTTTCAAAGAAACATTTAAAAATACTTAAATAATACTAAATCCTAGGATTGTTATTACTTGTCAAACAAACCAAAGAAAATGACTCATTAATTCGCGGATTGGTGATTCCGTCGTCCAAACACATCATATATATTTTTCACATCCCATAAAAATAGAAAGATGTTATACAAAACAGGGCGAGCCCACATAGGGGCCCGTGGGGGCGCAGGCCCCCACGACCCTAATGTGACTCGCCTATGTTATACTTCATGTGCTACTATATTATATATGTATATTTTCGTTATGAATTATCATCCCTTCTTAGCTTAGGTGGTGTAACAGTGGAGTTACATCACAAAGGTCGGGGGATCGAAAACCATGCAAACCACATTTTTTTCCCAGAATTTCTACCAACACATTTTTATCTAGAATGTCTACTACTTAGATTAGTTGAAATTGTTCATTAAAAATATATTATGAAGGGCATGTTCCACTTAAAATTGGTTCTTATTAATTGAGATAACTCAATTTTGACCTACTCAAAGTCATCAACTAAATAAAATGGCATTCAAGAGATGATGAGTATTTTAAACAACCCCTTTAATATTGATTTTTTCGTGATTTGTATTTTGGACTTCAAAATTGTCTTTTTTACATTTTTTTGTCATAGTAAATATGTTAATAGAAAAAAAACTTTATCTTCATCTTTTCTTCCATTACGATCACTTCCTCTTCATCATCTACCATCGTTTCTTCTTAATCTTCACCAATATCTTTTCATCCCCTCCCATTTCAATATCTTTTGGGAATCCAGTTGGGGGAAGATCCTTGAAACATATTAATGAGAAATTTTGAGATTGCTTGTTATGCATCAAAATTACTATAAAATATCTAAATTATAAATAAAATTTTGTTGAATTTGCTTTCTGGTTCTAGCTTAATCGCGTACCATGAAATTCTTTCATTAGCTATAACAAAAAGGTGCCCCCACTCATAAAAATTTCTGGCTTCACCACTGATACAAAAGATAAAGATGATACTAGAACTTCTAGTTCTACTGCCGTGTTTGAGCATTTATCCAATGTCTATGTTGCTTTTGTGGAATATAGATAAGTCGATTGTATAAATTAGAATGTTACTATAGACTTATACACCTTGTAGCAGAATATAAAACAAAAGAATGTCAAAAAGTTAGATAGAAGTAGAAGACAAGAAAATGTAATAGATGAGAAGATAAAAGATTTTGTTTTTTTTGGTGAATTTGAATGAAGGAATGATCTGTGAAATATCGCTGATCTCCGAGGCATGACTTACGTTAAGGCAGTTATTATTGTTAGCAGTATCCATGTATGTTGTGGATTTAGAAAGAGAGAGTTGGTGAGGCGGTGAGATTAGAGTTTCTTGTGGCTATATAAATTGTAACCCTAAGGATATCTTATGCATTCTCCCACGAATCCCTTGTGTAACTTGTTACTCTTATCACAATAGAAATCATTGTGTCGTTGTTCGCGATAGAGTAGGTTTCATAGACGAAACCACATAAATCTCTTTGTGTTCATTACTTGATTGATTGTTTACTTTCTTCATCGTTTTTTTTTTGTTACTTGTTCTTCATTGCGACATGATCTTTGATGGTGGGTGTTGTGCCTCTAGCAATTCTATTACACCCGAGTCTTATGTCTGATTTCCATTCATATTCTAATGAGGTTCACCAGTAGGCTGAGTCTTATGTATGATCTGTAATATATTTTATTTAAATAGTAACCAAATTAGTTTTATATTTTCTCCCTACTTAAATAAACTATATTTGGTCATATACAATCAATATTTTATTGGCTGGATTTTTGTTGTTGCAAAAGTGGAATGAGATAAAAGTTTTACCAAGTATATATTTGGTTACCTGATTAAGTTTAACTGCTTGGTGAGTTGGCAGTACACTATTGGTTGGTGCATCCCCTCTATTCTCCATTTCCCATAATGGGCAGGGATTTGGGAGATTTAGTTTTTCTTTATAAAGGTAGGGGAGTCCCACCTCTCACTATGCAAGCAAACAAAAATTGTGAAACCCATTTTCAATTGCTAACAAAGGGAGAGAGGTGAAGACTACCTTGACTACTATTGTTTTTGTGTCTACTCTGAAGGAAGGGCTATTGGATTTATCTTCTTCTTATTCTATTCTTATTTACCTATTTGCAAGGAGAAAGAGGTATGTGATCCTATGTGATTATTAATGTTATTTTATTCAATCATATGTATGGACTTCTTCTAGTGCAAGATCCTGTTGATTCATGAGAAAATAAAACATAACTATGAATCATGAAATTTCTACATGATCGAGTTTGTGTATTGATGTGGTTCACCAGTGCGTCGCGTTTCATGTGCAATCTCATTTCGTATACTTATGTGGTTTATTGCTTTTATACTCATAGCATATGCACTTTACCAGCAATTTCTACTATGATTTGGATAATATTTTAGGTGACACTCTCTGAGTCTCAGTAATTCTTCTGTTACCTCTAGCAAAATGCTTTCGATTTCAGGGAAGCTTTGCAATTTACAGAAAAGAATATGTTAATTAGCAATACCCACAAAAGCATCTTGAAAATAAAACAACGAAAGCACTTCATAATTCTTCGGAAAACACCCCGAAAATGCAAAAAAAAAAAAAACGCTTTTCCACATATGCAAACAAAATAATTGTTGGAAGAGTCACAACAGCACAGCAGAAAACGCATAAAAATACCACTACAAGTCATGGACGGGAAATATCACTACATATACGATTCACTATTAACATTTAGTGTATATCTATTCGATCTTAAGTTAAGAGTAAATCTTGAAATATTATGAATTAGTTCCTTCAGAAGCCCATTTGAGTTGAGCTTTAACACATGTGTCTCTCCACCCAAAGAATAAAATTTAAATCATTTGGTACAAAACAAAAATTGAAATTCATATTATACCAACATTTCTTTTTTGTCGCAGTCTTAACGCAGATTTGACTCGTCATAATACACAAAATTAACCTAAAATACAACCACAAGTACAGTCTTGGTCAGACCAACAAAGTAAAGATCAACTCGAGTAACAAAGAAAATCATATTCTTTTCTAAAACAGATCGTCTGAATTTTATGAAACTATGTGCTATGGCTCGAATCTCAATCCTAGACCTTTTTTGCTCGTTTTTAAATGGGTTGTTCTTTGTGAGGGTCTTCTTGTTGGAAACTAGTATTATTTGCCATCATTCCAATACCTTCATTCCTGTGTTTTTGCCATCCTCCAGTATTAGCCCTTGTATGTGCCCAATAATACACTATTGATCCAACCATTGATATCAGTGTCAATGCCGCTCCCGCCGCAAATACACCTTTACGTAGACTCCCACACGACAAGTCTCGTGCACCAAACCACCCCCGATATTTGGTGTGATATGCATTCTTGGCCGACCCACCCAACAAACACGCTTCCGCACCCAAAAAACCAATCCTGGTTAACAAAAATCAATTCACAACATCAGCATTGATACTTTGAAATGGAAACTTATGATACGACCTAAAATTAAAAGAAAGATGTTTGTACGAAAATTTAAATCGCTTAGAGAGGTTTCAAAAAGCTACATGTAAAAAGCTAGTGAGCATAATAGCACTCCTTGAAATAAGCAGTTCGTTTTCGATTGTTATTGGGGAAAACATTAAATATTATTTACTTTACTGTTCTGTCATAATTTTCGAACGAAATCAGGAGAATTCTTTACAAAATAATTTATCGATGTTATAAAATTTGTTGACGTAAATAATAAAAAATTATTAATCCGCTGTCAGTGTCAGCACTTCATCACCCAAGGTGGTACTAATGAACACACACTTTTAAATATACACCAAACCATCCTTTGTTCTTTTCACAACTGCAATTCAACCTCAATACCTAATATACAACTACCAAGTTGCAATAAACAATAACAAATTTATTAGCCCAATCCCACTCTCTACCAAAATCCAAATTTGAATTTTAGTACATAATGTTATGAAAACAATAAAATTTGAATCCTGATTTCTACAATGACGAAACACAAGTAATTGTTACCACCCAACAAATTATAATTTGAAGCTCAACAATTTCGATAAAATGTAACACTTCGAGGGGATTTTATTTGTCTAAATTTAATTTGTCTGACTCGTTTAAATATGAATCCGTAACCAACATAGACCCAATGTCAACCAAAATCATTCAACTAGACAAGTCGGACACTTCGGAAAAAATAAAAATTTCAAATCTTCCTTGGACCAACTCAAACATCGAGTCAGATTTCAAATCTATAGAAATAAAAACAAATACTACCTTAGTTCAAACAGTCTTGGACACGAAAAAGGAAGTTCTAAAGGCGCCTTCTATTATTGTTGGTGTCGTTACAAAGCCAAAATCTTGTAGGCATTCATGTAGGAGTGGGCGACAGTAATGTACCTACTAATTTCCACTCAACCAAAACCGAACTTTCCGTTCATTTGGTTTAGTTGAGTTTGGTTCAGCTTGGTTAGATTGTTTCGCCTAACCCCTCCTTTCATGTGTAAGTGGTAGCAATAATATAGGGCGCCTTTGGAACTAACATACCAAGAAATTTGAAGTCCGTCTTAGGGATATGTGCGGAATGAACTCACCAAATTCAAGCGTGAATAAAAAAACCAAACAAATCCGATACACGTAGTGCCCCAACATAACCCGCCTTGCCTAGAAGACCATCCCATATAAGACAAGGGGTAAAATCGTCATTCACAAGTTGGAAAATGACAATTTTACCACTTATCTTATATGGGACGATCATCGGTCGCGTGGGTGTTACAAAAATCATTTTTTAAGAAAGAGAGAGGATTGCAACAAAAGACAGACAGATTAATCCAAAGTTCAAATTTTTCTTACTCTTTCTTACTATATAGATAAGTCTACCAAAATTCAACTTTAATTATTAAAAGTTAACTACTTTTTCTAATCAAAAAAAGAAAAAGCAGCAGCTATTCTCTATTACTAAAATAAAGCAAGTGAATCGTACCGAGTCGACTCAATGAATCACTGAGTAAACTCGGGAACTAGTATCATTGAAAGGGGAAGAAGAAGAAGATATTACCAGGAAACGATGAAGAAGATGACAGCTAAAGTTCTTGAAGTTCCATTCATTAACCCTCTTCCAAAACAGAGACATCTAGTAACGCCGTTAACAAGAGCTTGGCTTATTAATAAAAGACCAAACGCCGTTAATCCGTACGTCGTCGACGCATCGGAATTATAAACGCAGAACGTCCGTTCATCGTATTCATCAGGAACAACTACCCCCTTTCATAACCAAACCAAAAGAGAGATTATTCAAGTTAGAGAGAGAAAGTAGAATTAAAGGATGGGTAAGTAAGTGAGTATTAGGTTTACCGTGCTTCTTCGTCGTTCTGCGCCGACGGCAAAGACAAAAGCGATTAGATGGAGAGATGTGATTATGGCCAAAACAGAGATAGAAATCGCCATGCTTTTTCTTTCTCAGCTTTCTCTCTCATAAACAAGGGTGAGAAATGAGAATGGGGGAGGGAAGATCTGCTTTTGCTTTTTGAATCGGCAGTCTCTCTGTTCTTTTGTGGTTTGAGTTCAGATTAACTTTACTTTCCCAATTTTAAGTTAGTGGCTTTTTAGAGTGGCAATAATGGGTTTAATTTATTTTAATTACATGGTTTAACTTTTGATTAATGATTTTAATTTGAAAGTTAATGGAAGATGCTAAATGATTATTAGTGTGGGTCCTACTAATTGAAAGTCAGTTTTTAGTGACTGCACTAGTAGCTGAGAGCCAGGTTGAGTTGTCTCATTGTCGGTTTCCGCTGACACCGTGCGACTTTTTCATCCTTTTTTGGTTCGCTATAGACGCCCTTCTTTTTTACCCTTGGTCCGTTAATTTATAGGCACACCCTAAGCTTCGTTATATTTTTATTGGCGCCCCTGGGATATAAGCCAAGCGCCCCTTGATTAACTGTTGGTTAGTCTTTATTACCGGTAGTCCGGTACCTCCTCTGAACGAATCCCTAGACTCAATTTCTTTTCTTCACTTTGATTTCTACTCGGCCAGTTTTCTTCTGATTTGGTGTTTATTTGCAATTACTTTGTTTTATTCAGTATTAGACTAAAGAAATTGAAGAATCATACTAGAATTAACTTGTTGTCAACAAAAAAAAAAAAAGTACTGGTGTGTTTGGTTGCAGGATTCCTAAGTATGATTTCTATCAAAAGTAAAATTTAGTAGGAATCATGAATCTTTAGTGTGTTTGGCTACCAAGACTCCTACGACTCTTGAATCATAAGGATTCTTAATTCCAAAATTTGTATTGGACCAAAATCCCACCCTACCTCCTGGGATTTGCTAGGATTTTGGATTAATTTATCCTAATTTCAAACTTAAAAATTAACAAAAAATATTTTCTTCGACAAAATAATTATTTTAAAAATATTATTTTTTCAAAAATATTACTTTTTCAAAAATCATATTTTCCCAAAAAATAGTTTTTTCTCCGAAAATCATTTTTTTTTTCTCGAAAGTCAAATTTTTTTCCCAGAAATCATTTTTCCCAAAAATAATTTTAACCTCCATTTTTCTTTAAAAGTAAGATTACAAGTCCCAATCTATTTATGATTTTTCACCTTTTATTTTGTTGGGTTATTTCTCTAATGGCCCCCTACTTTGTGACCAGCTTCCCGCCTGGCCCCCCAAATTAGCAAAAATATCCATATGGCCCCCTTTTTCTGACACCGTTAACTTTCCGTCACTCTCTCTCCTCCATCATGTTTTCTCTCTCTGCCAAGTCACGCCACATCATCTGTTACGCCACCTCATCACCTTCTCCGGCAGGGGTCGCCGGCCGACCAAATTTCCGGCCGGCGACCTTCAAACTAAAAATAAAAAAATAAATTTTTTTTTCTCTCTTCTTCTCTCTCTCTCTCTAACACTACTCCGGCGAAGGGAGACCTTTGTCGGAGTGGTCTGTTCTTCACTGAACAGACCGAGATCTGTTCTTCACCGAACAGACCTGGTCTATTCTTGAAGAACAAACCTGGTCTATTCTTGAAGAACAGACCGAGATCTGTTCATTGAAGAACAGACCGAGATCTGTTCATTGAAGAACAGACCGAGATCTGTTCATTGAAGAACAGACCGAGATCTGTTCTTCACCAACAGATCTCGGTCTGTTCTTGAAGAACAGACCACTCCGACGAAGGTATCTCTTCGCCGGAGTAGTGTTAGAGAGAGAGAGAGAGAGGAAGAGAGAAAACGAAAAAAAATTTAGTTTGAAGGCCACCAGCCGGCGACCTCAGCCAGAGAAGGTGATGAGGTGGCGTAACAGATGATGTCGCATGACTTGGCAGAGAGAGAAAAAGAGATGGAGGAGAGAGAGTAACGGTGTTATAACGGAAGGGGGCCATATGGGTATTTCTCGTAAAGTGAGGGGCCAGGCGGGAAGCTTGTCACAAAGTAGGGGGCCATTAGGGAAATAACCCTATTTTGTTTGATATAGTGCTTTAAGTGTGTACTTCTAAAACCATCAATTTGTTGATTCTTAGGGTAAAGTTTTGACGGTTAATGGACTAGATTGAGTCCGATCAATTTCTATTGCACTTTTGACTCGTTCCAGTCCGTCCTAACTCAAACTGGACAGTCTGTTACTTTACGAATTTGGCAATCCGAGTTAGTGATTAACTGACAGATTGTTTACGATCAAGTATCCGTCGAACTGGATAGTCTGTTGATTCTCGAGTATCTCAGGCTGTCATGTCTGTTACCCCTCAGACTCTTTACTTATCAGTTTTCGGTTGGTCCAGTCCTAATCAAATAAGAATTTTCTTTTTCAATTTTTGTTCTTATAGTTTCTTTCATTTTCGACCCTAGGTTATATGTAAGTCATGGTTGAAAACCCCTCTACTGTATTTCCAGTCTCAATCAGGACTCAGGTGTCGAGCTGACTCGGATCCACTTTTTTGTTTGATTTTGGGTCAGCTTAAGATTCTAGGTTCCTATGAGACTCATGTCGACCTCCCAACTATCTCTTTGGCTAGAGTTAGGCTTTGGTGGTAGAGCTCCGCCATATACACCCCATAATGCTCCATCGAGGATTTGTTCGTTGGCCATGTAACGTCGACGTGTGTGGCTCAGGTCAATCTGTGGCCTTCTTAATATGTAAATCTATCTCTTTATCGACTTACTTCGGCTAATTGAGCCTCTTCATGCTATTGAATTCACTACTTTTTGGAGCAAATCTACCATTCATAACCATTATGTCTTTCGTAAATGCGATCCTGCTTTACCTATTTTAAGAGAATCAAAATATTAAATCTCTTTTTCAGGAATGAAATAATTGAGGTTCACGATTTCAATCTTCTGGTGGGTTTTCAGCTATCTTTAAGTTTCAAGAACAAGAAATGTGCGAAACTGAGATTTATATCAAACCAGCGCTCATAGTTTCATAAACTTAAAAGAGACGTGCATCTCTGATCTATCATCTATATAGGTGGGTTATCGTGCTACTGGAAAGTTCTTTTGATATATCTTTCAGATGGTAATCTCATTATAGGTCTAGATATGCACTATTCATATTTTCTTTTTAGTTTTCCCTTTGATCAAATTGTAAATTTGGGCATTGCTTCTTAACGTAAATCATGTTGAAATTATTTAAAAACAGGTTGAAAAAGGATACTTTAGTGCATACTGTAAAAATAGTCCTACATTAATAAAGGTGATCCAATAACAAAGAATATAATAGGGTTCCCATATTGTGACCAACTCACCGCTTTAGCTTCCAATTGTGTCCGGCACTTCGTTTTGGGCCCAAAGGGCCAAATTTTTTACCAAATTATCCTCGAGGGGCAAAATGGAATTATTTGTGAAAAAGTGATAAAGACACAAAAACCACATCACCTATTTCTTTCTCCTCCACTTCACCTTATCTCTCCTCCACTTCACCTTATCTCTCCTCCATCACACCACCTCCTCTCCACCTCACCTTCCTTCTCCGGAAATTGGTCGTCTGCCAGAAATGAAAAGTTCTGGCCGACCACCTTTAACCCAAAAAAAGAATTATCTTCTCTCTTCTTCTTCATTTCTTTCTCTCTCCTTTCTCTCATTTCTTTCTCTAAAACCTCCGGCGAAGGGGTTTCCTTCGTCGGAGGTTTGCTTCAAAAAACCTTCGAGGTCTGTTGAAGATCTGCTTCAACAAACCTTCGAGGTCTGTTGAAGATCTGCTTCAATCGAGGTTTGTTGAAGATCAGACCTCCGGCGAAGGAACCCTTCGCCGGAGGTTTTAGAGAGAGAAACGAGAGAGAAGCAGAGAGCAAAAGGAAGACAAAGAAGAAGAAGAGAGAGAAAGGTGATGAAAGATTGGAGATGAAGATAAAAATAAAAAAATGGAGGTCGCCGGAAAAAATTGCCAGTCGGCGACCTTTCTCCGGCAATTTTTTCCGGCCATATCCTTTGTGGACAGAGGTGATGTGGTAACTGTTAGATGAGGTGGACAAAGAAAAAGAAAAAAATAAATTACAGAAATGTCATGGGGGTAGAATTGGGAGGTTGGACAAAATTTGAGGCCAAATAGGAAAATTTTGGGGCCAAAACGAACTGCCGGACACTTATGGGGGCCAAAACCGTGAGTCGATCACAATTTGCGGGCCAAAACGGAATTAACCCAATATAATATCTAGGTCATCTCGACTCATTACCAATTGGTGTTGAGTTTGACGACAACAAATTTAAACATGATATCAGAGTTTGAGAGATTTTATAGGCAAAGCCCAAATTTTTTATAGAAATCATGCTAAAGAAAATCCTAATTTAGTTAAAGGCAATGTGGGGTTTAAGAAGAAATGCCTCAACAAAGGTTTGACCGAACAACGTCTTTTCTTTCTCTCTCTTCTTCCTTCCTTCATCTTTTTATTCTCTATCTTTCTTCATGGACTCCTCCTTCTTCCTCTTATTCTTATTCTTCTCCTCTTTTCTTCTTCTCTTTCTTCATTTTTTTCAAATTCCTTTTGCTTTACCTTTAGTAATTCTTCTTTTTCGGCAGCAAGCTTTAGATAGTCCATGGAGAGATCATCATCCTCCGAATCTGAATCAGAAAATGCAGTCTGTTTAATACTTTTCCTCTGCTTTTTGATAGATTCGGATGTGGATTGTGTTTTGATCAGATGCATAACCTGTTTCTTCTGTTTGCTCTGTTCTTTATCATCTCCATTCCCAGCATTAACCGAATCGTTTTTGTTCTCTGCAATGGTTTGATGCCCTTCAGGATATGGATTGTGTTTTGATCAGCTGCATAATTTTTTTCTATTGTTTGCTCTGTAACTTTATCATCTCCATTCCCAGCTTTAACCGAATCGTCTTTGTTATCTACAATGGTATGATGCCCATCTTCAGGCTGATTAGTTTGCTTCTCAGTAGATTTAGGAGATGCAGATGACGAATACCAAAAATATCATGAAGTAGTGGCACTGGGGGTGAACTCATGCAATTGACTTTCTCCAGTTACCTAGGAGAGAATCTGCTGAATGAAAATCATTAATACTTAAAACAAAACAAAACCAGTTTTGTCTGAATTTTTACTTCAGTGTAGCGACTATGAGAGATTCAAACAACGAATAAGTAATGTACAAATCCACATAATCAACCATCACCATAACAGGATTATGACGTAACTCAGATCTGGGGAAGAAGAAGAAGAAAGAAAACTGAGAAGAAGGAAAAGAAGAAGAAAGAAAACAGAGATGAAGAAGGAAGGAAGAAGATGAAGAAGGAATTTTTTTAATTAAAGTCGTTGCCCGGAGATGGTCGGCCGACGAATTTTTGTCGCGTGGGTGAAATAAACCCTCAAAGGTAGCATTGCCTTTAACCAAACTTGGTCATGATAAATTGACCAAGTCAAGCTTGTAAAATACGTTGGCTTTAACAATAAAGGACATTTGCCTATAAAACTCCCTTAGGTCATGTTTGGCGTGCCGGAATGGAATGTTATTCCTTGGGATCGCATTCACACAACGCAATTACCTGGGAATCCGATTATTTTAATTTGATGTTTGGTTTGATCAGGAATAGGAATTTGATTCCTGATAGATTTCTAACTAGGTGTTTGGTTCGTATAGGAATAAAATTGTTAATTTTTGTAAAAAATCTTGTTATATCTTTTACTTAAACTACATAAATTATAAGCCAACTTTGCTATGTAATTTAATCAGTATTATCTATTTAAATTTGTATATATGAATTAGTAACGTGATACACCAATTTAAGTAATATTCAAAAAATTTATTTAAAATAAATAATGGTCTCGGAAATTTTTTCTTTCTTTTTAAACGTTATGGAAACGATAAGAATGAACAAAGAACTAGAGAGAAGGAAAAAACTAGAGAGCGTAAAATTCGGGCGAGAGAGAGAAATGTTACGGTGGTGGCTAAAACCCTGGGTTTTTAATTCTTTTAGTTGTGATATTATGTTAAGGACGATTTTAATATTAGTCATTTTAATATTTTATTAAGGATAATTTTATCCATAATATTAAAAAAAAAAATCATGCCTGGGAATGGGAACCACAGGCCCACCCCCTACCCGGTTTGTTATTACCTCGTCCCTGTTTAGGGGGAATCATATTCCTCTGGGAATAGGATTCCCGCTGTATTTTCGCGAACCAAACAGTTAACAGGATTGTGATTCCCAGAAATCACATTCCATTCCCACGTGATCTCAGTGCGCCAAACATCGCCTTCGAGTTTTGCATTGGAGACACAAAAGAATTGAGAGCGCTATTTTGTATTTCTAAGAGCGAAAATCTCAATTAAAACTCGACATATAGGATTAATAGAGATTTTTTTTTAGTTTTGTGTAAGATGGTTTAAGAGCAACTTCAATGCAAAACTCAATCTTAGAATTTCTAAGTGCCACATAAGATTGTAAATTTTTTTTCTTAAAACATCTCTCCAATTTGAAACTCAAGTTAAATCTATAAGATGATCCAATGTGAATCTCAATTTAAATCTCTAAGAGCATCTCCAATCCAACACTCAAATGGAAAAACTCAAAGTGTCATCTAGGATATTTTTGAGTTTTGTGTAAAAAACTCTCTCTAATGCAACACTGAATTTGGATCTCAAAATGATGTGGCATCATTTAATTTTGAGATATCTCAAGAAGAAACTCAATATTCCAGGTTTCTTTTGAAGATCTCAATTGACCACTCAATATTAAAGCAAATCTAACCATCTAGGAAATGACACCTAAATTATTTTTAAGTTTTTAGAGTGTTGCATTGGAGATGACTTTTGAATTGAAAGTCTAAATATTGACATCTAGGGAAGAGAAACCCAATTGAGTCTTGACACGTAGGACAATTTAAGTTTTTTTTAGCTTTGCACTAGATATGCTCTAAGATGATGTGGCGGTGGTTATCTCCAAGGATACTCTATTTCTAAAGTCCTCTCGAGATATCTCTAATTATCTTAGTCATTATTTTTAAAATTTAGACCAATAGAAATTAAGTCTTCAAAGATCTTCAAAATAACTAATGGTATGTTTGGATTGTGGAATCATGAATCCAAGTATTATTTTTTGGTTTGTTTGGCAACTAATAAGAATCCTATGATTTATTATTATTCGAGTATTTTTAAATGCTTCTTTAAGAAAATATTGAAGAAACCTTATTCTCGAAACTCGTTTTTTCAAATATCGTTTCATTCGAGAACCCTCCTTTTTCTTCATAATTTTTTTTCGAGAACCGTTTTTCAAATTTTTCGTAAATAATTTTTTTTCCCAAAAACAGTTTTCCCTCGAAGCCGCTTTTTCCTCGAATACCCTTTTTCCTGAAATGATTTTTTTTTCGAAAATCATTTTTTTCGGTAACTGATATTTCATGAAACTTTGTTTTTCACGAAAATCGGTTTTTTTTTTTCGAAAATCGATTTTTTTCGATACTCGTTTTTTCTTTGAAAAAAACAATTTGGCCAAAATGGTCTTCATGAAGTAAAAAAGTTTTCCGGATTTTCATTCATCTAAAAAACGGTCGTCGAGAAAAAAAAAACGATCTTTCGGTAAAAAAAAGGGTTTGGAGAAAAAAAATTCAAAAGAAAATATGTTTTCAGGAAAAAATCAGATTTCTAGAAAAAAAAAAAGTTATTCGGGGGGAAAAACACAAATTTCGGAAAAATCGGGTTTTGGGAAAAATACGCTTTTCGGAAAAAAAAAATAAACGATTTTTTGAAGGAAAAAAATGATTTCGAGAAAAACATTTTTTGGAAAAAAAAAATTAAATAATTACTTTGTAGAAGGAAATATTTTTTGTTGATTTTAAGTTTGAAATCTAGATTTATTAATCCAAAATCCTAGCAAATTCTAAGAGGTAGGGTGGGATTTTAGTCCAATACAAATTTTGGAATTAGGAATCCTTAGGATTTAAGAGTCATAGGATTCATGGTAGCCTAATAGACCAAAGATTCTTGAATCCTACCAAATCTCACTTTTAATAGGAATCCTACTTATGAATCCTGCAACCAAACACACCATAATTATTTTCTTACAAACATTTTTTTTTTGTTGAACTATATTTTCTTACAAACATTATCACGTCACATGAGTAAACAAAATAACTTTATAGATTTGCACTTGTCACATAGGACGAATAGAGTTTTTTTTAGTTAGTCTTCTAATGGGGATGCTCTAAAAGCATCTCCAATGCAAAACTCAAAAAAAAACTCAAATTATCATGTGTCAAGGATCAATTGAATTTTTCTTTCCTAGATGTCAATATTGAGATCCTCAATTCAGAAGACATCTCCAATGTAACACTCTAAAGACTTAAGAATAACTTAGGTGTCATTTCTTAGATGATTAGATTTGCTTTTAATATTGAGTGACCAATTGAGATTCTTAAAAGAAATCTCAAATATTAAGTTTCTTCTTGAGATATCTCAACACTAAAAGATGCCACATCATTTTGAAATCCAAATTGAGCGTTATAATGAATGAGAATCTTAATCAGAACTTCGCACATAAGCTTAATACAAATTTTTTTGAATTTTGCATTGAAGATGCTCTTAAATGACCCCAAATTTAACCTAAATTTAACCTATGCTACCAAGAAAAGATAAGTAGTATGATAATTTTTATTTTTCTTAACCCTTTCCTAGTCAAGTGGGATTTGGATCCTAATCTTAACTAATAACACAAACTTATCCCCAATAAATCACACATAAGCATCTTAATGAGGTTGCTTGATATTTCAAAAACAAATTGACATCTAGCTGTACACATCTGATATGGATCTTTATCGTCTCACACGTGTCAACTGAAATTAATACACCTTTATTTAGGGCGTTGAAAACATATGTAAGCACTTACGCGGCAACTTGAAGTCGACTCAATGTGTCCACATCGACTCTTACATATATCTTCTCTCTTTCTAAAAAGTTACTACTTGTATAAATACAGATCAAAGATCTAAAGTATTTTCTTTCACTCTCTATATTTATTTGTTTCTATTTCTAAAAATTTGTTCTATAAATAATCAAAGACTATAGAGAAATAAGATCAAACACAAAATTTAGGATTATACATATATCATCTCTTCCTCTTTCTCTTCATATTATTATCATTGTTTATATTATTTTTGTCGATTGGCCATGGCTGACAATCTGATCACGGAGACGCTTCCAAGGGTTTTAATAGTGTCTAGACGCGCTGTTCGGAAGAACAAGTTCGTTAATTTTGTAGGTACGTTTTGTTTCTTATGGTTAAGTTCATGTGCTTTTAGTTTCCGCACTATAAACAAAAAATTCATGAAATTTAGAATTAGATTTAGACTAGTATCTCTATATCTATACAAGTTTTTTCTGTCTAGAAATTAAATCAATGGGCCCTCCAAGAGATTTAGATTGATTCTTTTGTGACCTAGATATTTTATTTTTCGTTAACAGAAGTAGGACTGTAGCAGCACACTGTTCCAAGAGCATACCCAATGTAAAACTTAAAAAAAGATGTTCTAAACATCTTATTGTCAAATTTTAATAGAATAAGATCTCTAGTCGATTCTATCGTATACAACAACATAAATAGGAGTGATTGGGATTGATTTTCTGCTCATTGCATTCTATTTGAAAGATAAGCACAATTTTTGTATTTTTGACAAAACTAATGATGGCATGTTATTCTTCAGCCATAAACACGGTTACTATTTTTGAGAAAAATAATAAATCTAAGAGAGTAAAATTCATTAATGATTTCACAAATATAATTAATTGATTCGATGATTAAGAAAGAATATTTCTAAAGATTATTGGTTTAAATGTCTTTTTGAGATCTCTAAGATTATGCATAATTTTACTAGAGATCAAAACTAAATTTTGCATTAGTGTGAGTTTCTATCAAATAAATAATTTTACTAGAAATAATGCAAGTAGAAATTTTGTTTAAGAAATTTAATAATTTCACCAAATATATAATATTAGAAAAAGTATAAGGTGAGGTTTCTATCTCTCGTTTCTAACCATAGAGATATGATTCTGCTAATTTAGTTAGTGGAGCTATAATTTGGACAATTCATTAATACAATACCTAGAACAAAAACAAGAACCGACATAGGCCTTTAGATTGGTTGAGTTTAGGCTCTTCTCTAATAATCGAGAGGTGGTAGCTTTCTCATTGTAAATAAAGTGGGAGGGGGAGGTTGTGTCATCTATTTGGAAGTTGCTGTAGAAATTTATTAGTGCAAATAAAGTAAAAGTAGATTTGTTAAAGTTTCTTTTCTAGTAATAGAGCGACCATAAGTCGAAAAGCGACATAGCGGACTCCAAAGGGACGGGGCGTTCATTTCTATGTGTACGAGGGTGTTTCTAAAGCCGCCCGGATGGAGTTATTGACCCCTATCTATTTTGTATGACCCACCCACTTTCTAGTGGATTTGCTTGATTTCTATATAAAATTGTTTATCCCAATAGCCTTAATTAGGAAAGTGCAACTCAATTGTCTTAAATTAACTCATCAGATAAGACCTAAGAAATTGTTTAAGCCTGACTAATTTGACTATATAGATCCACCACAATAGAAGCCGTTGGATTTTAGTATTTCGTTTCACTTTTTGATATCAATCGTAGGATTTGTTCAGCAAATCGAAATTGTGGCATTAATATTCGGTCCACGTGATCTTAGATAAACCTTGCCTAGATGGCAACAACTTATTAATTCCTGGTCAAGTAAACACCGCTTCTAGCCTAAGCGGAGGCGGTGCGCTTCATCTGAGTCTTGTCCACCTCGACACATTCTCTCTCTATAAATACGAGAAGATCAATAAGAAATCCCCCACACCTGTATCTCTGTAAATCCGATTAACAATTATTACTACCTCCATGGCTGATCTATCAATGATCCTTCCTAGGGTTCTCATTGTTTCTAGACGTACCGTTCGCAAAAACAAATTCGTTGATTTTGTGGGTATGAATCCCTTTTTCATTATTTTTTCCCATTAGGATCTGATAATCTCTTTCTTCTTCTTTAATTCAAGAATAATGATAGAGAGCATAAAAAACTAGGTAAATTTTAAGCAGAAATCTTTTGTGGTTTGTCGGTATCCGTCAGGTTCAGTGAATCAGAATCATCACGACAACATGCCATATAAGATTTCTGTCAGAATTTGTCTGGTTTTTCTTGTTTCTATTTTTATTGATCCAAATAGAATTTTTTAGATGCCAATATAAAAATGTTGTTAATCTTTTCAACTTCCATGCATATTTTTCATTTTTATCTATAGTTATGATTTGATTAGACTATTAAGAGTTGAATTTTTTTTTTTGGTTTTTGTTTTATTAGGTGAGTATCATCTTGATCTTATAGTAGGCTATGGAGCTGTACCTGTAATTGTTCCAAGAGTAACAGGAGTCCATTTATTACTAGATAGTTTTGAACCAATCCATGGTGTTCTTCTATGTGAAGGCGAAGACATCGACCCATCTCTATACGAAGCTGAAATGTCTGGTCTCTCTACTGAAGAATTAGACGAAATTAGACGAATGCACGTTAGTGACACGGCAGTTGATCGTGAAAAAGATTCGATCGAGTTAAGATTAGCTAAACTTTGTCTAGAAAGAAACATACCTTACTTGGGTATATGTAGAGGGTCACAAGTTCTTAATGTTGCTTGTGGTGGAACATTATATCAAGATGTAGAAAAAGAGCTATCGAAAAATGTTCGAGAAGATTATAATGCTGTTGTTCATATGGATTATGATAATTACGACGGACACCGACATGTTGTTAAGGTAGTGAAGGATAGTCCTTTACATGATTGGTTTAAGGATTCATTAGAGGAAAATAAAATGGAGATAATGGTGAATAGTTATCATCATCAAGGTGTGAAAAGATTAGCCCAACGTTTTGTTCCGATGGCTTTTGCTCCGGATGGATTGGTGGAAGGGTTTTATGATCCTGATGCTTATAACCCAGAAGAGGGTAAGTTTATAATGGGGTTGCAGTTTCACCCAGAACGAATGAGACACTCTGATTCCGACGAGTTCGATTATCCCGGTTGTCCTTCTGCATATAAGGTATTACATTAAAGTTCATGAGCTTATAATACAGGGGAACATTTTTTTTTATTAGTATTTTGAATTAGGTTATGTTATTTGTGTAGGAATTTGTGAAAGCTGTGATAGCTTATAGGAAGAAGTTGAATGCTGCAATATGTGTGCCCAAGAGTGTAACAACAACAACACTTGATAAAGAGATGGAGAAGAAAAGAAAGATCATTGTTCGAAGTTTCTCGATTGCTAGAGATATGTATACTAACGGCGGTGAACCTGTACAATCAAAACAGTACTCTGAACTTGAAGTGGGAGCTGAATTTCTCGAGGTATGTATAAATACTTATAGGGTTATTTTAAGATGTACCTTTAGGACACACGATAAATTTTTTAATTTTTTCGTTTTACTCTCTGAAACATTGAAGTCTGTGAAACATTGAAGTCGGTACAATCAGTGTTGATTTAAAATTTTTCATTTTACACTGTGAATTCGCAATTGTAATAATTGGGTTTTCATCCTCTGCAGTCCAATACAGCATTGAGTACACAACAAGAGAAGAGATTGAAACAAATGGGTGCAACAGTAAGGAATGCAAGTTCATTCTTAGAAAGGTTGAAGATGAATGAGGAGAGAGAAAAGATAGCAAGGAAAATAATGGGGAAGATGTCAATAGAACAGTTATCTGACCTAATGTCTTTTTACCATATGATGGGGAAGATCAGCTCTGAAGTATTAGAGAATAAGCTTCAAGATCTAGTGAATGAAGTTTCTTTATGATGAATGGTTCCATTTCTTCATACCTGTTAAATTTTTCAGAGATGAGGGTTTGAAGTGAGATGGGTGACTTTGATTAGATGAGTACTGATTTTGGCATCTTGTAACTCTTATTGTGCTCTTTCCCTAGTGTCTGTTCTATTGTGTCTTCTATGTCTGACTTGGAGACCAAGGCAAGCCAAAAGATTATAAAGTTTTACATTTTGATAGTACGATCTCTATGTTTGCATTTTTGTGAAAACCTTTGATTTAGGAGTTCCCATTACGCTTCGGCTTGTAGCAGGCTCCCATTTTCGACCAAATAGCATGTCTCAAAACCACCACGGCACCACCCCCCATTCTGTTTTGATTTTAGAATTGTGAGGCGCCCATTGACTCGTGAGGTGGTCTTCTAGTTAGTGCCTTACGCGGCCGTTGTGATTTGTCCTTCTTTGATAATGAAACAAGCTTAGCCTTCATCTCTTCTTCTGCAGATGGATCTTGTACTATGATTTTATCTTGTGATCTATAAAGCATGAACTCCCAAGCGTGAGGCTGGGATTGGTTTTGGTCATGTGATCTTGTTTCACTCAGTTTTATCTAGGTCGATCTCAGTGAAATGTCAATCACCAATCAAGGAACTCCTGAGCTATGAAATGTCAATATCCCCCAGATTATATTAGGGGTATTAAGATAAAGTAATCTAAAAACGAAAGGAGATCATGGAATTCACATTGGACCTATTATGCAACTCTGACAGACTATTATGTAGTTGAAAAACAAGAACATGATCGTTAGACCCAGACGATGCTCAGAAAGCAGTCATGTTCTTAAAAAAAGCTTTGGCCAAAGCTTTGGCCAGAACCGGAACAAAAAAATCAACTCATTTCAGTCAGTCATTTTGTATTGCCACTTGATTTTAGGACTTCTGTATCTATATGTATATGATGCAGATGTAGCAGCATATGAAGCAAGATTGTTTCATTTTATGGTTGTTTACCATTTTTTTTTGTTGAGAGTTGTTGTTTACAATACCGGGTGCCAACGGACACGTCAGGCTCGGGCGATTCGTGGGTGGATTCAGGCTCGCGGGGCTTTTTCGCACCCTTAGAGGGTGTTTGATTTTTTAGCACTTATAAGTGCTACCACTTACTAAGTGATAATCACTTAGTAAGTGATATCACTTGTAAGTTCTATGACGTTTGTTTTCCATCACTTTTAAGTGCTTGATTTTTGTTTTTATATTAATTTTAAGTATCATACAAATGAGAAATTGTCTATTTTGACCTTAAAGTATTTACATATTAGTATTTCATACTAATTTTTTTTGCTAATTCTTTTGCTTGCAAGTTTAGGTTTAGATACAAGAGAATTACGATTTATGAATACTTTGTGTTGAAAATATTAACCTCAAATATTTTAAAACTTATGAAGCAGAAAGAACTAACGTTGCATCATGGAGTTTGGGCGGTTCCGTGTTTAATGAGGGAAGAGATGGGAAAATAAATTAGGAGAAAACCTTAGGTGAAGGATGAGTGGAGAAGGAAAAGAATCATAGCTGAAGTCATAAAAAGATTTTTTACTTATCAATTGTTTAAGATTTTCTTTTTAGTTATAATTATATTGATAATTATTATATTCGGAGAAGGATAAAAATGTCTTTTTTGCACTTACTTTGGTCTCACTTACAAGTGATATTCACTTATTAAGTGAAAAAACAAACGGCCTAAAATTGCCGGCCCGCACTTACTAAGTGAAAATCACTTAATAAGTGCAAAAATCAAACACCCTCTTAGTACCCAATAACTAAGGGTTCGTTTGTTACTTGGGCAAATTGTTTTCCCGAGAAAATAGATTTTCCGTTGTTTGATTGGGTCAAATGAGTAAGAAAAACCATTTCTCATGGTAAAAGAAAGTAGGTAAAAGAGTCGAAAATTTTACGGTTAAAAAGGTGGTAAAATCAAATTCTCACCCACTATTCACTTGTGGAATTTCTTTCCCCCGTCATCTCTCTTTCCCTCATTATCTTTCTTTAAGACTTTCTCCCTCATTCTCTAATCCCTCTCCTCTCTGATGGAGATAGAACAAGTAACCAAATAACAACTAAATTTCATTAGTATGAGTGGTAATTTCATGGTGCGGAAAGCTTCTCAACAAACCTTAATAATTCCATTAGCCCACCAGCTTCTTTTCCCTCACTTAGATCATCATTCTATTGGTTTTTCATCTCTGATATTGGTGCTACTATGAAAATTAATCAGACGATTGGATGCAACCCTAAATTAGTCGTGGTGGCAAAGGCGACAGCGAAAACTCGAGGGAAAGTTCAAAAGAGTTGAAGAGTCTTTCTTCTTAACGAACAAATGCAACCAATCGAAGTTCGAACATCGCCGAACAAGTTATTTGCTCCAAGATTCAGTACTATCAAACTTGAAATTAGGTCGATATCATCGGGAATCTGTCTGAGCAAGTAATCCTGCGATAGATCAAGAACTTGACGTTTTGAACAATTATAAAGAGATCTTGGATATTCTTCATGTATATACTAGTTAACATAAGATAAATTTCAACGAGATTCCTTAAAGTTCTTCTGGTATATAGTTAACATAAGAACTTGAAGTTTTGAAATATTAGGAGTATATGATCCACTTGTAGCACACGAGAGAGAAATTCTGGGACTTCCTGAGATGCTTTCACACACAAATCGTTGAACCATGGTGCGCTATTGGGGATTTTAATGCTATCCAGTCAAGCAGGGAGAAATGTAGAAGGATAGTAAACCAATTCAGAGATATGATATCTGATTGCGACTTAATGGACTTAGGATACTCTGGACCGACCTATACATGGGTAACGGAAGAGAAACACTAGAACACATCAGAGAACGATTAGATAGGGCGTTAGCTTCTTCCGATTGGAGGATCAGGTTTCCCGAGGCACATGTAAAACATCTCCCTCTATTTGATAGCGATCACGTGCTTATCATATTGAAACTAAATAGGAGTCAACCACGAGGTAAGCCACCATTCAGATTTGAATCCCATTAGTTGCAACATCAAGAATTTGAGAACATGCTGCACAATGAATGGAATGAATTAAGAGGAAGAGTTACACATAAGTTACCAAAACTAGCTAATAGATTAAAGAACTGGAGCACGAACAAGGTAGGTAACTTATTCCACCAAACTGAGAAACAAAAGAGCATCTTATTGGAGATACAAAAGAGACTACCAACGACAGAATCAATAGAAGAAGAGAGAATTGCACAAGCCCGACTTGCTGAACTATATAGCATGGAGGAGAAATTCTAGAGTCAAAGAGCCAAAAATAATGAATTAAAGATAATGATAGAAACACCAAGTTTTTTCACCTATCAGTACTGCACCGAAGGAAAAAAATAACATATTTGCCATCAAAATGGAAAATCAAAACTGGGCAGTTGATCCAGTTAAAATTGCTAACAGATTTGTTGATCATTTTATCAGGTTCACAATGGAGGAAGAGGCAATTACTCTACCAAACTCTCTAGTTGTAGTCGAACACCCATTAGAGGAGCAGAGCAACTGATGGGCCTAAAAAGTTTCCTAAATAGGTCTACACCCGCAAGTGCACGGGTGTCAAGTTGTAATGTTCCGGTAAGACCGGTTCGTTCCTCAGAGACTAAGTCAAATTTCAATTCTAATCTTAAAACTATTATGTCTTCAAAATAGTGGTTTGATTGGTAATATTTTTTTTTTCAAATAATAAAAAGATAAATAGCAATTAAAAATTCAATAATACTAAAGTTGATATTCAGATAAAGGGAACCTATGAGAAGGGAGAACCTAGGGTTTCAAGATCCACTTTAGCAAATATGACAGACTTATGCAATTTAGATCTTCTTCTTTTATAACTCAAGGAAGTATAACCAACCTCGGATCATCTTTACTTTTCAGGACACTTACTTTAAAACTTTCAATTTCGGTACATAAAATCACGGGTACTCTAACTATTAGATATCAAACGTAAGCATGATACATTAAAGACCTAAAGCCTAAATATGAACCATCAAACATAAGTATAACTAATGAAAGGGGTTATTGTAAAAGATACGCGAAGAAATCAAAGTATTTAAGTACTTAAAAGAGATTAAGTCAGAAAATCACATAAAACTAAAGCTTAACCTTAACTAACCCTAGATCGGGAAAATTAGTTACTCATGATGGATGAGATCATAATAATGATTAAAGAGAATAAAAATAATAACATTAAAGAAAGAAAAAGAATCGGAGAAGAAAACACCCTTTTTTTCACTTTTATTCCTTCTGCGCAGCCAAACAGACCCTAAGGGAAAATTGTTTTCTCGTCTTCTCGGAAAATACTTCTTTGTGGGAAAATTATTTTCCTCCTCTGGTTTTTCTCTCTCTCTACTGTTTTCTCTTTATTTATCTCTCTAAACTTTCTCTTTCTCTTTCTAAACAGTAATATAACTCCCCCTTTCTCTCTCTAATCAAAACAGTAAAGGAAGGAGAAGAAAAAGATAATTCAATGGTGTTTTTCAATTAATTCAATCTCTCTCTCTCTCTCTCTTTCTACAAACAGTGGCTTTCTCTCTCTCTAAATATAAGCTTCTATCTGTCACTAAGAGAAGAATAAATAAGAAGAAGAAACAGAAGAGCAAAGCTTTCGAAATCTCTTTCTCTCTCTACCTCGGATTTAAGCTTTAATGGTGAGGGAGGAGTAGTTGATTTCTGCTCCCCAAAACCGAGTATGATTCCAAAACCGAGCACCCCTCTGTTTCTTATAGCCGAGAGCAGATGATTCTAATGGTCCCAGCCGAGTCCTCTCTCTCTGTTTTCTTTCCTTACTTTTATGGCCGAGCTCTCCCTCTCTTCCTCCTTCTTCTCTCGGTTTCCTTCATATGGAAAGAAGAAAAACCCGAGAGCTTTCTCAAATCTTTCTTTCCATTTCTCATATATTCAATCCCTCCCTCTCTCTCTTTATTTCTGTTTTTAGTTAGAAGCTAAGAGAGGAAAGAGAAGATTAGGAAAGAGAAGATAAGAGAGAACGAGATTTTCTTAAATCCATACGCATGGTCGCTGATTGAAAGTCGTGGGGATGATTCGTTGTAACCGGGAGTACTGAACTACTCGCGCGCCTAAGAAGAAAAGCCGTCAGATCCGCCCTCTCGTGGTTTGTCCGTCGAGTCTGTATGGACTACAGTAATAGGTTGCCTCGGGTTGCACTAAGCATAAGCAGAACAAAATATCCCGAGCGCCTCCCACGGTGCCCAACAATGTACCACTCACTCATCTGTTCCGTTGATCTACTTTCCTCTTGTGCGCCACGTGTCTTTGCTAGATTGGTGTTGACATTGGTCACCTTATCTTGGCCCAAAGTTTGACTTGCCCTAGTTTTGTCGTCCAAACTTCGATTTGACTTCCGTCTTCGCCGTTGGACTCGTCTTGGACTCTACTTTCATCCGAGCATCAAAATTGGCCTAATTACCAGACTACAATAATCTCCAAATTACCAAAATGCCCTTTGTATGCCTTTCTCCCAGTTTTATCCGTCTTTCACATTAAACTCCGTAAGAGACCCTTGAGAAAGAGAAACAAGCAATTCATCAAAGTAATTGCTCGAAATGGACTAACTAGCCCAAATTAAGAGATTCTGATGAGGCATTTTCATGACTCATCAGCAACCAGTTAAGCAGACCTCCGAGCCAAGAGGAAATATGGACTATTCTAAAGTCTATGAAATCGTATAAAGCTCCAGGACCAGAAGGATCCCTAAGTTTATTTTATAAGACATGCTGGCATGTGGTAGGAGACGAGGTAACCAATCAAATCCAAGATATTTTTCAAATAGGAAGCCTTCCAGGTATTCTAAACCACATACGCATTGCTTTAATACCAAAGATACAATCTCCTGAAAATCCGGTTGATTTTCGCCCAATAGCCCTATGCAATGTACTTTACAGAGTCATTTCGAAAAATATTAGAAATCGGATTAGAGCATTATTGTCTGGTATGATATCTTTAGTGCAGAATGCCTTTGTACCTGGCCGACAAATATCAGACAACTTAATTGTTGCTCAAGAAATGTTTCATTTTTTAAAGACTACAATAGAAAAAAAAAGGAGCTTTTGTACTCAAAGTAGACATGGCAAAAGCATATGACAGGGTCACTGGAACTTTGTGAGAGAAGTTCTAATCAGATTGGTATTGTGGGTCAGATACATAACTTGATTATGAATTGTGTGTGCTCGACTTCTTATTTTGTACTTGTAAATGGGAGGCCAAAAGGGAATTTTAGAAGTGAGAGAGACTTGAGGCAAGGATGTCCCCTAAGTCCATATTTGTTTATTCTTTGTTCAGAAACACTAACCAGGTCAGTATATCAGTATGAAAGTGCAAGCTTATATCGTGGACTAAAGGTTAACAGATACGCACCGTCGGTTGGCCACCTCATGTTTGCAGACGATCTATTTTTCTTTGGCGAAGCCTCACATGAGAACATTAATCACCTAAAGGAATTGTTAGATCAATATGCATCATTTTCGGGTCATCAAATCAATTATCATAAATCGTCTATACAGTTCAGGAAAAATTGTCTCTCACATAGAAAATTGAGGTGATGAACGTACTAGGTGTGAAGGAAATGGAGCAAAATGACAAGTACTTAGGTAACTTCTTACTTAAACCCGAGCACAAATGCAGTGCATATGATTTTATTTTGCAAAAATTGTCGTCTAAATTGGTGGGTTGGAAAAGGAATTCGTTATCACACGTAGGGAGAACAATTCTAATAAAGAATGAATTAGCTACGATCCCAGTTTATTTTCTATCTACCAATTTAGCTTCTAAAAAGGTACTAGATGATATAGACAAGTATCAAAGAATTTTTTGGTGGGGGCTTGATAGAGATGTGAAAAAATGCATTATATAACTATGCAGTCCGACTCGGCCGAGTCAGCCGAGTCACTCGGGACTCGGCTCGGACTCGGCAGTAACCCGAGCCGAGTTCCACCGAGTTCCCGAGTCTAGGGTTAGCCCGAGTGACTCGGTCAGACTCGGTCAGACTCGGTCGACTCGGCTAACTCGGCTGAGATAATTTTTCTTTCATTATTATTGCAGTCTGATTTGTATACCTATGGATGTTCTTTTTATATAATATTCCTAGTTATTATCTAATTAGGAAGAATATTTAAGAAGATAAGTCTATTAATTATTTATGGAAACTTGTTTAACATCTTTTGGAATACCAAAAGATTGTTTAGAAACTAGAAAGTTAGAAACTAGAAATAAAAGTCTATTAATAGAGTTAGGAACCTAGAGTCTATTATTCTCTTATCTCTACAACTTCAACCATCAAAGTATTCACATCAAAAGGAATGAATGAATGAATGAATGAATGTATTGTTTGTTTTTTCTGTTTTAGTATTTCTTGACTTTTATCTTCAAAAATTTGTTCTTCAAGTCTTTTTTTTTAAAAAAATTTATAGTGTTAGTAACTTAGTATTGATGTATTATGTATTATGTATTATACTAATATAACATGTATGATGTATCATGTATCATTCAATAAACAGCTTTTACAACTTGTTTTTGTACAATGTTGCTGTTTTTTTCTTTTTTGTAACTCAAAAGTATCGTTTTCAACTTGTTTTTGTACATGTTTTTGCTTCTTCAAGTCTGTTTTTTTAATTTATAGTGTTAGTATTGATCTATTATACTAATATGTATCATTCAATATACAACTTTTACAACTTGTTTTTGTACAATGTTGCTGTTTTTTTCTTTTTCATAACTCAAAAGTATCGTTTTCAACTTGTTTTTGTATATCTTTTTGCTTATTCAAGTCTGTTTCTACGATTTATTATTCAAGTCTGTTTTTAAAATCTATTATTCAAGTCTGTTTTTAATTTTCTAGTGTTACTATTAATGTGTTCTGTAATATACTTCTAGGAATGGAGGAAGCTACAAATACTTCGGACGCTGCAATTTCTAAGGAGAAAGGTGATATTGCTTGGCAATGGGCAGCTTTGAAAGATCCCAACAATAAAAAGATAGTGATATGTAAGCTATGTAAGAAGAAAATGCATGGAGGGATAAATAGATTGAAACACCATCTTATGCATAAAAGAGGAAACGTCGCACCTTGTTCAAAAGTTTCAATTGAGATAATGAAGCAACTAGAAGCTTATGAAGGGAAAAGAATCGTTACACAAGATAAACACTTTAAGCCTGGTTTGAAGAAAAGATGAAGAGGGCAAGCGATGTTAGAGGTGCTTTAGATAAACACTTTAAGCCTGATTTGAAGAAAATGAAACAAGCTACACTCGACAAAAACAATCCTATAAAAGAAGCAAAAAAGGAAGAGGCTTGGCAAGCAATTACGGGATGGATGTTAGAAGCGGGGATTCCATTCAATGTCTTACGTTATCCAAGTTTCGAAGAGATGATAACTAAAATCGGAGAGTATGGAAAAGGTAATAGTTATTTAGTAATTAAATTTGATATAGTTAATCCTTAATATATTCTTACTTATATTTAAATTTTAACTTCGAAATGTTATTATTATACATAGGCATGCCAGCACCATCTTATCGTCAATGTCGGACAAACTTATTTAGTTATCATCTTGAGAAGGCAAAGAATTTTGTCGGTTCGTTCAAGGAGCATTGGAAAAGATATGGATGTTCGATCATGTCTGATTTTTGGACAGATGGTAAGGGACGATCATTGATAAATTTCTTAGTCAATTGTCCAAAGGGTACAATTTTTTTGAAGTCAGTTGATGCATCTGAACATATCAAAAGTTCTGCCTACATTGTCAATCAAGTTGATCAAGTAATTGCTGAAGTTGGAGCAGAAAATATAGTTCAGGTGATTTATCCCACTTTTTTTTACTTAGTTAACACTTCCATTGATTTAGTGATTAATAACGAGGAAAAATTAAAATTGTCAAATGTTTTGTTTGACAGTTTGTTATAGACAACGGATTAAACTTCAAGGCTGCGGGTAGTTGTTTGGAAAGTAAATATCCTCACTTATATTGGACTCCTTGTGCAGCTCATTGCATCAACTTTTTGCTCCAAGATTTAGGTGAAAAACTTAAAAAGATTAAGGATGCAATTGCTCAAGGTAAGAGACTGGTCACTTATATCTATAATCATGGGCGAGTTTTGAAAATGATGAGGGAGTTGACAGAAGGAAAAGAGTTGCACAGGTCTTGTGTAACAAGATTCGCAACATCTTTTTATACGCTTAAGAGCATTCATGCACATAGAGCTCCATTGCAAACATTGTTTGCATCGAAAAAATGGATGGAATCAAATTTTTCAAAGGACGAAGATGGAAAAATGATGATGACAATTGTAACCAAAACTCAATTTTGGAACAATGTGTTCTTTTCATGTCAAGTAATGGCTCCCTTAGTTGATGTTGTCCGACTTGTAGATCTAGAAGAAAAACCATGCATGGGTTATCTTTACGAAGCGATGGATATCGCTAAAGAAAAGATAGAAAGGAATTTAGGAAAAGATTCAAGTCGAGTAACAACTAAGATCTTTGAAATGATTGACATGAGGTGGAATGATCAACTCCATCAACACTTGCATGTTGCGGGATATTACTTAAATCCCTCCATATTTTGCAAAATTTCCCCTCATGAGCTCGAAACTGATCCTGGGTATTTGGAGATTAAGCAAGGATTGCATCACGTTATTAAAAAGATGGTAACTGATCCAGATGAGCAAGATCAAATTTATGCTGACTTGAGAAAATATACCGATAAAGTTGGTATATTAGGTTCAGAGACCGCTCAAAGAACCAAAGACAAAATCTTACCTCGTAAGTATACTTATATCTACATTTTTTGTTACATAATTAGTAGTAATAACTGTAGTTCATACAAACTAACAGTTTATTATTATTGTTTCATTCTTTGGTGATAGATGATTGGTGGACTTCATATGGTGATGATGTTCCGATACTCAGAAAGTTCCCAATGAAAATCTTAGGTTGACATGTAGTGCTTCGCCATGTGAGAGGAATTGGAGTGCATTTGACCATGTAAGTAAGATAAACTTATTATATTAGGAATAGTATAAGTTAAAGTTCAAATTAGATGAAATATAATACTAAAATATAACAATTTATTTCAGATTCACTCAAAGAAGAGAAACAATTATCATCAAAAGAAGTTGAATGATACGGTGTTCATCCAATACAACAAAAAATTAGAACGTAGGTACACTAACAGTAACAAGCTTAGGTATGATGTTGAAGGGGCAAACGACCCCATTTTCTTGGCGGAACATGATGAAGAAGATGAATGGACAAGCCAATAGAGGATGATTATGTAATGCAGGATGATAGTTTAACTTGGACTCAAGTGCGTAATGCAATTGGACCTACTGAGTTTGACGGTCCAAGAACAAGAACTCACACGAGTCAATCACGTACCCCACCCTCGAGTTCGTATCAACTACTGGATGAAGAAGATGATGATGTGGATCTTGAATATGAGATGCCACAAGGTGGAGTACACATAGAAGAAATTCAAGAGGATAATGATGATGGTGATAGTGATAGTGGTGAAGAGGATGGTGATGATATGGATGTTTAGGTTATTATAGTCTACTAGTTATATAGTTTTAGACTTTAGTTCTTGCCATAGAGTATTAGTCTAGTAAGTCTACTAGTTTTTTTATTTTAGTTATTAGTTATTAGTATTAGAGTACGAGTTTACCGGAGTGATTATTTAGTTCTACTTGTTCCTAACACTACTAGTAATTTGATTTTTAAGTTCGAACTTGATTAGATTAAGTATTATGATCTTACTGTTTTATACACATATATACTACTAAAAATTTCATAAGGGCTTAGAGTGACTCGGCTGACTCGGACCATGACTCGGACTCGGCCCTTGGCCGAGTCGAGTCCGAGTCCGAGTCGTACTACTTACTTATATAAGTTGGCAGAAACTACAGAGGGATCTGAAAAATGGAGGTTTGGGCATCCGTAATATGGCAATCGTGAACAAATCCTTGGTGGGGAAACTAGTATGGCGATTCCTAACTGAAAAAGATGCACTATGGGTCAGATTATTGACTGCAAAATACCTTAAACAAGAACATTTCTAGTCTTATTCTTGTAAATCAAATGCAACAACCACATGGAAAAACATGCTTGAGATGAGAAAGGTAATTGAATTGAGAAGATGCATTAGCATAGATGATAGAGCTTCTACTAAAATATGGGAGGAGCCATGGGTTCCTACTATTAATGGGTTTAAACCAGGTAAGAATGAAGAAGATGAAGATGTCCCCAATCTTATTAAAGTGCACGAGTTAATAGATCAAAACAGCAAAAGGTGGAACCGAACTTTGGTTGAAAGAGTCTTTGCTAAGTACTCGACTAGAGAAATTTTGAAAACTCGATTAGGGGACTCGGCAAATGAACATAAGATGATATGGGTATTTAATGAGAACGGTAAGTTTAAGCTAAATCATTATATAGATCGATAATAATGAAATATCCATTCAATTCGCAGGTCAATACAGATAATAACACTGGTTTCACATGGCTAAAACTCTGGAAGAATTTGGAGGTGATGCCGAGGGTGCAAATGTTCATATGGAGAATCTTGAATGACGCAATTCCGACGAAAGCCAAAGCTTTACGGTTTACTAACTCAGAAACTATGTTATGCCCCCATGTGTGACGCAATTCGAGGAAGATGTTAATCATTTGTTCAAAGAGTGTTGATTTGCCAAAGAAGTTTGGTTTTGATCTCCTCTAGGATATCGATTTGAGGAGAATAAAACTATGCAAGATACAGTTAATGAGTGGGTAAAGAATAAAGGAGAAGATGGAGTAAAGCTTAGTGCTTACCTCATATGGCAATATGGAAGGCTAGGAACAGGAAGATATTTGAAAATAGTCACTTGGATGTTACAACCATAATTACAGAAGCAGTTGACATGTTCATAACCTATAAAAGCACATGAAAGAAACAGAAGATTCACTTAATGAAAATAATATTCCCAAACAACCACAACATACACAAGGGATAAATGTTTTAGAAGATGAAGTTCGAATTAACGTTGATGGGATTTCAAATACGGTGAAGGAGCTTCGGTTGCTGTTATTAGAAACTTTGAACGGGCATTCATGGCAGCTGAAACAGATTATTATATGGCAAGTAGTGCCCTTGAATCAGAAGCAAAAGCTGTCTTGATCGGACTGCGACTTGCTAAAAGATTACTAAAGTGGAAAGTAATCATAGAAGGAGACTCAAAGACAGCATACATGCATGTGAAACTGAATATAATCATGTACCTTGACAAATTCGAAACATAATCAATGATATTAGGGATGAAACAAGATACACAGAGAAAGTGAAATTCTATCACATTTCAAGGGAGCACAATGGTGTTGCAAACTCTTTAGCAAAATATTAGCTACTCAAGTTAGTGGTGAGTGGGGAACAGATGAACCACCACATTACATTGTAAGAGCTCTGCACTTAGAGATGATTACTAGTGTAACAACTAATGTAACAATTGCTATTAATGAATAAAGAAGCCAAAAAGCCTAAGTTCATCAAAAAAATACATTGTGTTATAATTATATGGCTGTCCATATTAAAAGGTGTCTATACCTTTACCACTAATAGTCAATACATATCCTCACTCGGAGGTGTCAATGAGGATGGGTGATGTGCAGGGGCGTGGATAAAGGGGTGCATCCGGCGCGGTCGCACCTGGCCCCCACTTTATCCAGGGCCCCAATTTTATTATCCATCAGACTATTGAAGTACCCAAAAAAATTTTAGTTACCAAAAAAACAATAGATGAATTTGTACTGTTAGACTTCCACTCTCTCTCTAACTTTTTCTCTATCTACCATTAAAACCAGTACCTCCCTCTCTCTAACTTTTCTCTACTTGTATATGTTATTTGATTTGTCTCCATTCCTCTCTCTCTGGCATTAATTGTAATGTACTATTCTTTCAATAATGTAATCTACTATGTGTAGAGTTTATTGTTTTTTTTTTGTTGCTGAGATAAGTTTATTTTATAATTAACCTTATAATTCTACTCTTGAATAGGAGTATAATATTGGTATGTATATAGTATTTTCTAAATCTCCAACATTATCTCATCTCAAACTTGTCTAGAATTGCTTCATTTTTATTTTGTTCATCTCAAACTAAAATTGGATTTACAACTTTCTTAATTCTTTACAAGTTCTTCCTTTGTACATCGCTTTTTTTTTTAATTAATTCAATTTTTTTACAAGTTCTACACCTCAAAAGGTGTTCTTCTCTCAAAAATCTCCAAATCTAAAAGTATGTTTAATTGTCAATTTGTCATAATTGTTAGAACTTAGAAGCAAGTACACATAGTCAAAATATTGCATAAAACTTTTATTCTCATCTAAGTGTTAATTTTTTTCTTTCAATTTTTTGCAATATTGTTTTATGATTTGAATTCATCTGCAATTTGATATTTTGTTTAAAAATTTTATTTGCAATTTCACGTGTATATTTTTTTTCATTTCTTATTTATGATATGGAGGGCCCCCAATTGAAATTTCGCACCGGGCCCCCAAATTCTCGGCCACGCCACTGGTGATGTGGAGAAGATTTAGGGACTTCTCCATTTGCTTAAGAGTTAAGTTTATTAGTTACATAGGGCTATAGACCTACGTGTCTTGTGCATGGGGTTTACACCCATGCACAAGAATCTATATATAAAGTTTTACCTCACTTTGTAATTACGAGTGAATGTTTTAGCAAAGTTACTTTGGTACCTCATATGAGTTACAGAGAGAGAAAAATTAAATAGTAGTGATTTAGTAATGAAAGTTTGTTGTTATAAATAAAAGTTTATTTATCTCTGAATCTCATCTTTAAGTTCAAGTAAGCATATTACGTTATCAGCACGATCGCTTCTATAAGCAGGTAAAGAGTTTCAGCTATAAACGAGGGATTATCTTGAAAACCATCTGAAGATCAAAGTAAGTTGTGTTATTACATTTCAAATGTCGAATCTAACCAATATAAATTTTGCAGTTCTTGACATAACAGGAAGGAACTATATCAATTGGGCTCTTGATGTTGAATCTTATTTAGAGGAAAGAAACTTAAAGAAAACCATAGCGGAGGGAAATAATGAAACTTCTTAGAATCGTGTGGCTGCACTGAATTTTATCCGACACCATCTATGTGAAGACCTAAAGTCGGAATATTTAAATACGAGAGACCCTCTATTATTATGGATTGGTTTAAAGAAACGTTTTGACCATTTAAAAAGAATTATCCTTCCCAAGGCCCTAAATGACTGGCTCCACCTTAGACCACAGGATTATAAAACTGTTTCTGAGTATAGTTCTGTTCTGTTTAAAATAACGACAAAATTGGCACATTGTGGTTTTCCTGTTAGTGAAGAACAAATGTTAGAGAAAACATTTTCAACTTTTCATGCTTCTAATTGGAATTTGCAAGAACAATATAGAAACATGGATTTTAAATGTCATTCGGATTTACTTTCATGCCTTCTAGTTGCAGAATAAAATAGAGAAGTAATTATGAAAAATACAGAAGTCCGTCCAACTGGATACACTAACTTTTCCGAATCATATTCCACATCCGTCTCTACTGAAAGACGAGAACGTAACCAAAAGGGTCGTGGTCGTGGCAACTACCACAATAAGAATTCAGAGGAACATGATCGTGGTGACGATCAAAATAAAGATAACAGAAGCGGTGGTTACCGTTCTGGAGGTCGCGGCCGTGGCTATGGTCGAGGCAGGTGGACAAATAACTCGGCTAACAGATACAAGCCATATAATCGGCAAAATAAAGGGAAGAAGGTGACAAATGAACCTTCTGAAATGAAGAATCAATCCTGTTTTAAATGTGGTATGACAGGGCACTGGCAGAGAACATGTAGGACTGCTAAACATCTAGTAGATCTTTATCAAGCATCCTTGAAGAAAAGAACTGTCAATGTAGAAACAAATCATATAGAAATCAATGATTCTTCATGTAACACAAGATTGGATGTATCTAACTATTTTACCAATGATGTAGAAATACATCTTACTGAAGTCAGGACCGAGTAAAAAATAACAGATTATGGCATTAATCTGAATAGAGACGCATCGGTGATGCAACCCCCCATCGAAGAAAATGATATCTATGGTAGTGAATATGAAAATCTTACTTGTAATGAGTTCGATCAATTACTCTATGATGAGTTTGACGAAATGATTGATCGAATTCATAACTCCCCTCAGTAGTGTTTTTATAATATTTTCAGTTGTTATATATTATGTATTATATTAATGTTTTACTTTTAAATATTGTATAGCAATGTAATATATAAAATTTATATGTTTTCTATCGGTATCTTATGTTTATTTTTATGTTCGTTAAGGTATGAATTCTAGATGTACATTTTTGAGAGATGATGAAGATATTTGTCTGGCAGACAGTGGAACCACGAATTCCATCTTTCGAAGTAAAAAGTACTTCTTGACTCTGAAATTGTTTAAGGCTAATGCGATTACTATCGCCGGTTCATCTAGTCTCATTGACGGCTCTGGCAGAGCAATTATAATATTACCAAGTGGTACGAAGTTAACCATTGAAGATGCCTTGTATTCGAACAGATCTTTGAAGAATCCGTTAAGTTTTAAAGACATACGTCGAAATGGTTATCACCTTGAGACTAGAGATGAAAATAATGAAGAATATTTATATATTACTTCAACTGCTTCAGGCCAGAAGCATGATCTTGAGAGATTGGCAACTCTCTCATCAGGATTGTATAATACAAGGATAAAAATGGCTGAATCTTATGTTGTCATAAACCAGAAGTTTTATGATCCAAGTGTGATGACACTTTGGCATGATCGTTTGGGACACCCAGGATCTACCGTGATGAATAGAATAATTCAAAATTCTCAAGGACACCCACTACAGAATCAAAAGATTCTAATAAGCAAGGATTTTACTTGTACACCTTGCTCATTGGGAAAATTAATTGTAAGACCGTCTCATACAAAAGTTCATATCGAATCTCCTAAATTTCTGGAAAGGATCCAAGGAGATATATGTGGTCATATTCACTCACCATGCAGGCCGTTTCAATATTTTATGATATTAATATATGCTTCTGCGAGATGGTCTCATGTAAATCTTCTGTCTACTCGTAATAATGCATTTGCAAGGTTGCTTGCCCAAATTGTTAGATTACGAGCTCATTTTCCTGATTTTCCGATTAAGTCCATACTTCTTGATGGAGCAGGCGAATTTACATCAAAGGCTTTTGATGCATACTGTGTATCAGTTGGCATTGATGTTGAACATCCTGTAGCTTATGTTCATACACAGAATGGTCTAGCAGAATCATTCATAAAACATATACAATTGATTGCACGACCAATGTTGATGAAAACAAAGTTGCCTGTTTCTGCATGGGGATCTGCAGTATCACATGCTGCTGCTTTAATCCGCCTACGACCTACTGTGAATGGTCAACATTCTCCTTTACAACTTGTTTTGGGTCATGAACCAAACATAGCGCATTTGCGTATTTTCGGATGTGCGGTGCACGTGCCAATAACACCTCCTAAACGGACAAAATTCGGACCTCAACGACGTCTGGGGATATATCTTGGTTTTGATTCACCATCTATTATCAGGTATCTAGAACCTACGACAGGTAATACTTTCACTGCAAGATTTGCAGATTGTCATTTTGACGAGACAATTTTCCCGCCATTAGGGGGAGAAAATTCGTCTGCAATGAATAACAAACAAATTGAATTGTGTTGGAATACACAAAGTTTATCTCATCTTGATCCTTATACAAATCAATCTGAGCTAGAAGTATAAAGGATAATACATTTGCAAGGCATTGCAAATAAACTACCAGATGCATTTAATGATGCAGCAAGGGTAACCAAATCATATATCCATGCTGCTAATGCTCGTGCACGAATAAATATTCCTGAAGCACCAGGAGAAAGTATTATAGCAAAATGAGTCGTCTAAAATACGTCAGAAACGTGGACGACCAATTGGTTCTAAAGATACTATCCCTAGAAAGAGGAAGAAACAATCACAAAATAATAGTTCTCTAGAAGAGACTATTATTGATACACCCACATTTTCTAAACAAATACCCCTTGAAGAGGGTGAAGCCCTTAATGAGGCAGAGATACCTAACAATGATGAAATCTCTACAAATTATGAATGTTTGAAAGAAGTGTGAGACCGAAATGAAACAATTATCGACGAGGTATTCTCTTTTGCAGTGGCAACCTCAATTTTGAAAGAGAATGATGATTATGAATCACGATCTATTGAGGAATGTCGAAAAAGACCTGATTGGTCGAAATGGAGAGACGCAATTCAGGCAGAACTAGATTCACTCAATAAGCGTAGTGTTTTTGGACCTGTGGTCCTAACATCTAAGGATGTAAATCCAGTCGGGTTCAAATGGGTTTTTGTAAGAAAACGCAATGAAAATGATGAGATCGTTCGCTATAAAGCACGACTTGTGGCACAGGGGTGTTTACAAAAATCTAGTATAGATTATGAAGAAACATATTCTCCTGTTATGGATGCAATTACATTTAGATATTTAATCAGTCTGGCAGCTCAAGAAGAACTTGATATGCATCTACTAGATGTCGTTACTGCATATGGAAATTTAGACACTGATATTTATATGAAAGTTCCTGAAGGATTCAAATTACCTGAAGGAAAATCACGTGTCATGTATTCACTTAAACTTAATAGAGCTTTATATGGGTTAAAGCAATCAGGGCGAATGTGGTACAATCGCCTCAGTGAATACTTAACGAAGGAAGGATATGTAAATGATCCTATTTGTCCATGTGTTTTCATTAAGAAATCATAAACTGCATTCGCCATCATTGCAATATACGTTAATGATATAAATCTAATTGGGACAGTTGAAGATATCTCAAAAGCTGCAAAATATTTGAAAAAAGAATTTGAGATGAAAGATCTTGGAAAAACAAAATTTTGCATTGGCTTACAAATTGAGAGAAGTACAAGTGGTATACTTGTCCATCAAAACTTATATACTGAAAAAGTTTTGAAAAGATTTCACATAGATACTGCATACCCTCTTAGTACTCCAATGATTGTCAGATCTTTAGATACTGTCAAAGATCCTTATCGTCCTAAAGAAGATAATGAGGCACTACTTGGTCCTGAAGTACCATATTTAAGTGCAATCGGTGCTTTATTATATTTGGTTCAATCTACTAGATCTGATATTTCTTTTGCAGTAAATTTATTAGCAAGGTTCAGTTCAACACCAACAAAAAGACATTGGATGGGTGTGAAACAAATTCTTCGATATCTTCGGGGAACTACGGATATGAGATTATTCTATCCAAAGAGTTCATCCAATGGTTCACAAGTAATAGGATACACTGATGCAGGATATCTCTCTGATCCACATAAAGGAGTTTCACAAACAAGTTATGTTTTTACTAGTGGCGGTACAGCTTTCTCTTGGCGATCAAGTAAGCAAAGCATGCCTGCTACATCTTCTAACCACTCGAAGAATATTGCTCTTCATGAAACTACCAGAGAATGTGTATGGCTAAGGTCTATTATTAGTCATATTAGACTTTCATCCGATCTCCCTAGGATTACGAAATCACCTACCATTATTTACGAAGATAATGCGGCTTGCATTGCTCAAATTAAGGAAGGATATATTAAAGGTGACAGAACGAAACACATTTCACCTAAATTATTTTTCTCGCACCATCTACAGAAGAATGGTGAAATTGATATTCAGAAAATACAATCATGTGAAAATTATGCGGACTTGTTTACCAAGTCTTTACCGGCTACAACGTTCAGAAAACTAGTATAAGGCATTGGAATACGAAGTTTGAATAATCTTATGGTATAAGATTACATCGGTCCAAGATATAATATTCATCAGGGGGAGAATATCATCGTCTGAAGATTTTTTTCACATCACTTATATCGGATTTATACGCGTTGTACTCTTTTTCCTTCGTCCAGTTTTTGTCCCAATGAGTTTTTTCTGGCAAGGGTTTAACGAGGCAACATTTTTCGTATCCAACACTTCTAATAAATTTTCTATTGGACTCTTTGTCTTTCATCAGATTTTTCTCACTGGATGATGGTCAGCCACGGGGGAGTGTTATAATTATATGGATGCCCATATTAAAAGGTGTCTATACCTTTACCACTAATAGTCAATACATATCCTCACTTGGAGGTGTCAATGAGAATGGGTGATGTGGAGAAGATTTAGGGACTTCTCCATTTGCTTAAGAGTTAAGTTTATTAATTATATAGAGCTATAAACCTATGTGTCTTGTGCATGGGGTTTACACCCATGCACAAGAATCTATATATAAGGTTTTACCTCACTTTGTAATTACGAGTGAATGTTTTAGCAAAGTTACTTTGGTACCTCATATGAGTTACAGAGAGAGAAAAATTAAATAGTAGTGATTTAGTAATGAAAGTTTGTTGTTATAAATAAAAATTTATTTATCTCTGAATCTCATCTTTAAGTTCAAGTAAGCATATTATAAAGTTAAATTTTGTTACAAAATCTATAAAACTCAAATAATAGTTACAGAATTGGGTTTTGGACGGTTTACACAGTTAATTTTTTTTTTTTTTTTACAAAATCTAATTTTCTACCATTTCCTTAATTTTATTTATACATGGTCAAAGGACTCGTCCAATTCAGTTATGATGGAAATCGGTCAATAATAGCCATTTTTCATATATTTTCAAACTAAAAATTATGAAAGACCAAATTGATATCAATTTAAAATCGGCTTATACTCTTGGCTCATATCTTAAGTTTCCTAAATCTTTCAAATGTGTATTACATAATTTGTAAAATTTAATTGTTTTTACAAAATTTAATTTGGACCGTTTACTTATAGTTGAATTCAATTTTTTTCTAAAGAAAACCCAAAAAATCTCTAATCAAAATTCAATTGTTAAAAACCTTTAATTAGATTAGAATTTCGCAAATAAAATAAATGTTTCTAGAATTTTAATGTTTACTCCGTCTGAATCCTTGAATAAAGACAAGATTGAGAATTTATAAAATTTTAATGTCAGTTTACAAAGTATAAATTTTGAACAGTTTACATGTATTTCAAATTTTTTTGCATGATGTAAGCTTAGCAGTGAGACATCAATGATCTCAGTACAACTTTATAACTTGTAACATATAAATTATAATTAGTCAGATCTTTAAGCTTGAAATACATAATTTTTCAAAAATTTAGTATGTTTATGAAGCTTGTATTTAAAAGGATTTTTGAGTTTAAGATCCAAAAATGGTAATTAGTCATACATCCACTCCTAAATTAATACTCCCTCAGTCCCAAAAAGAATGACTTATTTTGAAAACCCAACTTTTTAAGGGAACATCATTAATTGGAGTCTGACTTTAAAAAATAACATTATTTTCCCAATTGTAACCTCATTAACTTTTGTAATTTACAATGAAAAAGTTGAATTTACTTTTAAATAAAGTTGTTATTAAATTTATAGTAATGGGTATTGTTGGAAAGAGCGAAAAGTTTTTTATTTTTATTTTAGAAACAGGACACTAAAATAGGACAACCCAAAACAAAAATTAGGTGATTCAATATGGGACGGAGGGAGTAAATAATGTAAAACCAAAATAAACAGAAAATGAAAAATAAGTCCAAAAATTTACTATTTAGTGGACCCCGTGCATCAAGCCATTTATTTCCTCCCATTCTTACCCTTTGATAGATATATATTTAAGGGTGCTTCTAAAGGCACCAGACCAAAAGGCTGTTAGCATCCAACTCTATTACCACCAAGCCAAACTGCTCCTTTCTCTGTTAGCACCGTCCAACTATGTAGGCACCAGTCAAAGTGGAGTTAACCCTAACCCCTCCATCCATCTCTCACAAAATCTGAAAATTGGGAATTCCAAACTTTCTCTTTCTAAGGCTAAGCTTTCAAAATCGAACTTCTACTTCACGGAATCACTCCTAATCTCACGAATCTCTCTCAAATTTTACTCTCAATCAGTCCTTTCACTCTCTAAGTGTTAGAATCATCCATCATTTGGTGTAGACGAAGTAGAAATCAACCCACATTTGCTCCATCAAGGTTGGGTAAAAAAATCTTAACTTTTATGATTTTTTTGGATTAATTTGTTGTTTGATTGATTGGGGACGTTAATAGTATCTTGTAAAATGTTTAGAATGTTGTATTCTACAATTTCGAACATATTTAGAGCATTTTCTGTGAATATTTGATGCCCAAACCTCGGACGGACTGGTCAAGTCCGTCCGAGTCCTCCTGGTCACGGATTAGGTAATCCGTGACCTAATGAACAGAAACGGACTGCCCCTTCAATCCGTCGTGGAACTGAAAAGTCCCGGATTACATGATCCGGGATCCATTTATTTTCTTTTTTTTTTGGTTTCACAGATTGAAGCTTTCGATCTGTAGAAAGTCGGGGTTTTTATTTGATCTCAAGGGAGGAAGAAGACTAAGTTCATCATACAAAATTTGAAAACAAGGGTTTCCAGAGATTCTTCTTCCATGGGTAGTTGTTTTAGTATTCAAATTAGGGGTTTTAGTCCATCTCGTACAGGTAACTCAAGTTTATTTACCTTCTGCCATGCTCAATTTTGGAAATTTTAACTAGCTAACTTTGGAAGCTGAGGTTTCTTAGTTACTAATTCTGGTCTTTGACAGAATAAAACTCTGTTGTTTTTAGTTTGATTGTATATAATAGTGTAGTCTATTTTGATTGATTCTAGCTATATAAATCATTTCTAGATTTGGGTATGGTTTCCAATTTGATTCCTGAATTTATAAGGTGATTTATGTTCGTCCTGTATTTCTAAGTTCTTAGTAAAACCAATCTAATTTTGTGAAACTTTTGGACAATTTTCAGTGTTTGATTGTTTTTCTATATAAAACTTCTGATTGTATGAGTTAATTGTTCATTGATCTTCTTAATTTTGTTGGTTTAGGTTTAATTTAGGATAAAAGACTAATCTTTGATTGTGTGTTTATACAGGGGTAAACTCAAAATTTCTAAGCTCAGATAAAACTGACTTGAGTCGTTCAAGTAGTTCAAGAAACCTAATTTGAGTAGTTCAAGTAGCAAGACCTCCTTTACTTCCATTCCTCCAACACCTCAGAACAAAAGACGAGATTTTGGCTTCGGGTCTGTCTTTAAGGGATGGGTCGACGAGAACAGTTGAATGATGAACAAATCACTCGTGATTGATGATTTCGAATAAAAGAATGTCGCCGGTAGCTGTCGGTGTCATTGCCGTCGACGGAGAATGTTGCACTCTTTTCTAGAGTTTTGTTTTGAAGAAAGATTAATTGAGATCCTTTTTGTTTTGGAAGAAGAAGATGGAAGAAGCAAACGAAGGTGAACGTCACTCACATTAAAAACCGGTGCTTATAGAGAACTCGGATCATATGGCCATTGACCCGAGTTTATAAAATTTCCGGATGCTAACAGTTTTGGCCCGGTGCCTTTAGAAGCACCCTATATTTAACCATTAGTTTCTAATGGTTGAGTTAATACGGTTATTCTTTCCATAAATTTTAAGAGAAATATTTATGGTGGATATTTATTCTCAATATTTATTTCTAAAACTTATATTTATCTAAAGTAACCTACCAAAACAATAGTGATTTACCTGAAACGAGTTCCCCTCTCTCTCTCTAACTATGTGTTCTTCGAACTTGAAGAAATTGTGATTGTTTTTATCTCTACCTTGATATTTCCATCTCTAAAACATATTTTTCCTTGGAAAACATTAAGAAAATTGTATACATGTCGATTAAACTTAGAATCTTATTAAAAAAAATTATTTTATTACTCTCTTAGTCCCAAAATGAATGACCTATTTTGAAAACACAACTTTTTAAGGAAACATTATTAAGTAGAGTTTGACTTTAAAAAATAACATGGTTTTTATTTTTGTTCCCTCAATTCTATTACTATCTGTTTTAACCCTAATTTTTTTGTTTCTAAAATCACTATTTCTCTTCACTCTCCCTATCTTTCATTAACTTCTTTAACAAACATCTTTCCAAGATATTAATATTTTCTATTGAGAATTAACATTCTCTTTTTTTCATATAACTCAAATGTGAATGTAAAACTATTTATATAAGAATATTGTCAACACAAGTTAGAAATTACGGTAGCCGATTTAGTTGAGAGTGTCACTATAAGATATAGAGATAAGTGGTTTGACCGAGACACATGGAGTTTTTAGACGATTCGTTTATAACACAATAATTTGAATTTTTTTAGTATATACTACTCTCGTAATCCATCGATATTTTATTTTTTGCTATTTATTATAATTTTAAAAGTGCTCGCACAATAAAAAAAATTCGCGTCTCCCACTGCCTAGAAACTCAATTGTCTCTCTTAAAATCGTGATAGTTCATGTCTGGTAGTATAAATTTGAACCGGTAGTCGGAAAAATTACCACAGTTGTTACACAGTTAATCACTAAATACTTGAAGTGTTCTCCATGTGCCAAAAACATGATGCAGACGAGCGGTTAACACAAGATGAGGAGTTCAAATCCATCATCTTAAGAAAACTTCATCTTAGGGTTCCCTGAAATCAGATGAACCCCAATTTAGATCTTCTTTGCTTTAAAAAAACCTCAATTAGGGTTCTCTGAATCAGATGAACCTTAATCAAACTTGTACAAAGATTGTGGTTCTCTGAAGTGTAGATTTTGGAGTTAATAAAAGATGTTGAGATTCTTTGGAGGTTCTGTGGTCTAGGAAAGATGATGATGTTGGTACTTTTTGAAGATGATGTTGGGGTTTTGTGAAAGACATGTAAATGATGAGGATTGTGAAGCGGGAAGATGAAGATGAAAGGAAATAGAGAATATGAGAGAGAAAGAGAAAGATAAAAGAGAAATCAAGATGAAGAACATGATGGTGAGAGGAGAGATATGTTAAGTGAGAGGGAGAGACAGAAGAAAGGCATAAGGTGGAATAAGGAAGTCCGAAAAAATATTAAGGCAAAAACGAAGCTCAGACACAACTAGGGACCAAGACAGAAGCCTCGAGACAATTGAAGACCAAAATCTGTTTATCACAAATTAGAATCAAAATTGAAGTCTATCAAAATACGAGAGTTAGAAATGCGAGTTTGTTACAAATAAGGGACCAAATAGAAATTAACCCTCTTTCAACCCAACTATATAACCTACTTCATTTTGTTAGCATCCTTTTTATGGAAAGTAAGATGTTGTAACACCCCTATTTTCTTGACATACCAAATTGGGTGGAAATAATAAAAGTCTAGGTCAGTTTTGTTTAGATGAAATACTAGTGGGTTTAAAAACCCTATTTCTCTTCACTTTTGAGGAAACCCTATAGAAAAGAAAGAGGGTGCAGCCGCTCCTTAGTGAAGGAAGGAGGAATAAAGAAGAAAAGTGATGGAAATAGATTTCTCTAGTGAGAGAACAAGCCATGGTTGTGGTCTTAAAGTCATCTAAGGCGAAAAGAGGTAGATTTCCTATCTCCTAATTTTTTTGTAGGCTCTTTCAATTTATTCCATGATAGGTATAGTATTGTTAATCACATGAAATAACGATTAAATGGCTTACAGATTAGTTTTATCTAGAATTTCATAAAACATATAGACAGGACAGTATTTCAGTCTAAATTCAACTTACATCTGGTGATGATATATGAAGAATCTCGGTGTGATTCTTATATGTTTGGAAAGGTCTGTTTGTCTACTTTCTATTAGTTCAAACGGTTCGTTAATCCGAGTTCCGAGTGAAGAGTTACGATAGTTTTCGTACAAGGTGTCAGAACAGTGTCTACTGCACGTCGGTTTACATTAAAATTGAATCTGGTGCAGATATATAACGAATCTAAGTGTGATTTTTATATGGTTGGAAAGGTCTCTTTGTCTACTTTCTAGTAGTTCAAACGGTTTGTTAATACGAGTTCCGAGTGAAGAGTTACGATAGTTTTCGTACAAGGTGTCAGAACAGTGTCTACTGCACGTCGGTTTACATTAAAATTGAATCTGGTGCAGATATATAACGAATCTAAGTGTGATTTTTATATGGTTGGAAAGGTCTCTTTGTCTACTTTCTATTAGTTCAAACGGTTTGTTAATCCGAGTTCCGAGTGAAGAGTTACAATTGTTTTCGTACAAGGTGTCAGAACAGTCTCCGATGGACGAATTTATTGAGATAATTCACATGGTTTCTGTTCTTTAGGCAATGTATCTCCTAGGTAGATACCTTCTAGTGGTGAGTCTATGTTTGTTAATTATTATTTTTATTTGCTTGTTTGAGATTGCGATGCACGTGAGGATCTACTATGAGCATCATCGCTTCTGACTTGTCATGTGTTGTTGACTTGAATTGTATGGTGAGCTTGTTTGTAATTCTTGATAAGAGTCAATGTTTGTTGTGTATTGGTCTGAGATACCTGAACGAGAGTTTGATGATTGTGTCTTTCGACATAATGTTTTTGTCGACGTATATGTCAAGTTTGTGGCCATAAAGGTTTACCTTAGTTAAAGACATGATATTTTCTATCTGCTGAAAAAAAAAAGGAAAGATCGTTGTATTATCAGGGTTAGTATTAGATTAAAATAATACGAGAACCGAAAAACCTAATAGTTAATCAAAGGACATAAATTATTAATTTCGAGAGGGATTGGATAAATCTGATATATTATGTTAGTATTCACCGTTAAATTTCAGATAATGCCAATAATGAATATGAATGCAATGCTTCCTTGATTGGGGATTGAGCTTGCCTACCCGAGACTTAGGTTTGAGGAAATCTACTGCAGTTGGGTTTTAACCCAGCTATTTTGTTTTTCAGGTAATTATTGTGCACTCATGGTAGGTGTTGCTCGTGGATCCAGTTTGAAGGTCTCCAATCTTCGATTTCAAGGCGGTAGCTTGAGATTTGGGATTTGGGGCGCTACAAAGTGGTATCAGAGCTCTAGGTTTAGTGGTCCTAGGGTTGTATTGTGGGTTTGATTGTCGTCGTTAGACACGTCATTGTTATGAACACTTTAATTAGTGTCTTGCGCAACTGGTTGAATCTAGAATGTGCTTTTGGACTTGCTTTGTTGTGAAAACTTGAAAGAAGTTGTCTTTGTGTTTTCGAAATCTAAATTGTGATTGCAAATTTTCCATGGGAAGAATAATGGCTATTGATGTGATGTACTTTTTGTTTGTGATGCGTGCGAGTAAATGTCTTATTTGACCGTGATGTCAAACCTAAGTTATGTGATTGTGATTGTAGCAATACATATATTTATGATATACATGAGGGTACTGAAAATCCCTACTTTTATGGGATTTTGGGTTGTTTGAATGTGTGTTGTGTGATAGTGTATCAGTTGATTATGAATCAACTTAAAAATTTGTTTCGATGAGAAAATGTTAACTGAGAATGGTTGGCTCGACATGTGGGTCGATGCAAACACGAATTTGTTGTCGTGATAGTGGACAACCTCGTGGACCATGATTTTAAAATCTACTTATTGGATTGAACCAAGAATGGTTGGCTCGACATGTGGGTCGATTGCAAACACGGGCTTGTCAATTTGATATTGGACAACCCAGTGGACCAAGAACTTGAGTTCTAATATGGATTGACGATTATAATCCATAAGTGATCGGTGGTTGGCTCGACAGGATGATCGATGCAAACACAAGTTCATTCTTGTGGATCACATACTTCTAGTTTGAGAAGTAATGAATTGAACTAAGACTGGTTGGCTCGACATGTGGGTCGATTGCAAACACGGGTTTGTCAATGTGATATTGGACAACCTAGTGGACCAGGGGTTTGAGTTCAAATATGGATTGACGATTGTAATCCATAAGTAATCGGTGGTTGGCTCGCTTCCTGCTCATATGTGCTCGTGTTGCACGGATCCCCTTTTTGGCAGGTATCCATAGTTTATGAAGAGGTCTAAGTCGATGCAAACACAAGATCATTCTTGTGGACCACATACTTCTAGTTTGAGAAGTAATTACCAACTAGAGGTTGGCTCGCCTCCTGCTCATATGTAAAGTGCTCGTGTTGCACTGTGCTCGTGTTGCACGGATCCCCTTTTTGGGTGGTATCCTTTGTCTATTGAGAGGTTTAAGACGATGCAAACACGAATGGTAAGTGACGCTATCTCGTGGACCCCAAAATTGGTTATGCCCCTCCAAAAGGGAAGTTGTATTGTATGAATCTTTTCAACCATGTAACAGGTTGACTTCAGTTGAGTTGTATTTCTTGTGCTTGTATAACATTTATGTCCTAGCATTTGCTACACTTGATTGCATATTGTTTGTGATTGTGGTATGTTTGATTTCGAGGACGAAATCCTCTTTTTAGGGTGGAAGATTGTAACACCCCTATTTTCTTGACATACCAAATTGGGTGGAAATAATAAAAGTCTAGGTCAGTTTTGTTTAGATGAAATACTAGTGGGTTTAAAAACCCTATTTCTCTTCACTTTTGAGGAAACCCTATAGAAAAGAAAGAGGGTGCAGCCGCTCCTTAGTGAAGGAAGGAGGAATAAAGAAGAAAAGTGATGGAAATAGATTTCTCTAGTGAGAGAACAAGCCATGGTTGTGGTCTTAAAGTCATCTAAGGCGAAAAGAGGTAGATTTCCTATCTCCTAATTTTTTTGTAGGCTCTTTCAATTTATTCCATGATAGGTATAGTATTGTTAATCACATGAAATAACGATTAAATGGCTTACAGATTAGTTTTATCTAGAATTTCATAAAACATATAGACAGGACAGTATTTCAGTCTAAATTCAACTTACATCTGGTGATGATATATGAAGAATCTCGGTGTGATTCTTATATGTTTGGAAAGGTCTGTTTGTCTACTTTCTAGTAGTTCAAACGGTTCGTTAATCCGAGTTCCGAGTGAAGAGTTACGATAGTTTTCGTACAAGGTGTCAGAACAGTGTCTACTGCACGTCGGTTTACATTAAAATTGAATCTGGTGCAGATATATAACGAATCTAAGTGTTATTTTTATATGGTTGGAAAGGTCTCTTTGTCTACTTTCTAGTAGTTCAAACGGTTTGTTAATACGAGTTCCGAGTGAAGAGTTACGATAGTTTTCGTACAAGGTGTCAGAACAGTGTCTACTGCACGTCGGTTTACATTAAAATTGAATCTGGTGCAGATATATAACGAATCTAAGTGTGATTTTTATATGGTTGGAAAGGTCTCTTTGTCTACTTTCTATTAGTTCAAACGGTTTGTTAATCCGAGTTCCGAGTGAAGAGTTACAATTGTTTTCGTACAAGGTGTCAGAACAGTCTCCGATGGACGAATTTATTGAGATAATTCACATGGTTTCTGTTCTTTAGGCAATGTATCTCCTAGGTAGATACCTTCTAGTGGTGAGTCTATGTTTGTTAATTATTATTTTTATTTGCTTGTTTGAGATTGCGATGCACGTGAGGATCTACTATGAGCATCATCGCTTCTGACTTGTCATGTGTTGTTGACTTGAATTGTATGGTGAGCTTGTTTGTAATTCTTGATAAGAGTCAATGTTTGTTGTGTATTGGTCTGAGATACCTGAACGAGAGTTTGATGATTGTGTCTTTCGACATAATGTTTTTGTCGACGTATATGTCAAGTTTGTGGCCATAAAGGTTTACCTTAGTTAAAGGCATGATATTTTCTATCTGCTGAAAAAAAAAAAGGAAAGATCGTTGTATTATCAGGGTTAGTATTAGATTAAAATAATACGAGAACCGAAAAACCTAATAGTTAATCAAATGACATAAATTATTAATTTCGAGAGGGATTGGATAAATCTGATATATTATGTTAGTATTCACCGTTAAATTTCAGATAATGCCAATAATGAATATGAATGCAATGCTTCCTTGATTGGGGATTGAGCTTGCCTACCCGAGACTTAGGTTTGAGGAAATCTACTGCAGTTGGGTTTTAACCCAGCTATTTTGTTTTTCAGGTAATTATTGTGCACTCATGGTAGGTGTTGCTCGTGGATCCAGTTTGAAGGTCTCCAATCTTCGATTTCAAGGCGGTAGCTTGAGATTTGGGATTTGGGGCGCTACAGATGTGATCACTGTTTCCAGCACAAGATAAATGATCTTAACAAGATCATCAGAATGATCAAAACATTTCCAAAAACCAACAAAAAACCTGAGAAAAACAAACAAAAACCTCCAGGAAAATGGCAACCGCCAACAGATCATTTCATTAAAATTAATGTAGATGCATCATTTACTAACGTAACATCCAATATGAGAATTAGCTTAATTGCACATAATGCAAATTCCAAATTTATAGCAGCTCAGGCGAAACCCTCGAGGGCAAGAAATAGTGAAAAAAGTGAAGCTATGGCCATCTTACATGGCCTTGAATGAGCGAAAGAAAAGAATCACAAGTCAATAATTTTAGAAAACGACAACATGAATCTCATCAAGCATATCCAGAATAAGAGACACTCGGTGCAATGACAATCTTTGATCCATATCCGCAGGATTCGAGAAATCAGAAGAGCATTTGAAATAGTTTAATTCAAATACACTAGTAGAGAACACAACTCGCAAGCAGACAAGCTAGCAAAATGGGCAAGAAGAAAGAATAGATGCAAAGAGTGGAATAATGTTCCTTGTATTTTAGTTGATAAATATTGTAATAACGTTTATATTGATTAATGTAAGGAAAATTCAACAAAAAAGAAAACTCTTAAACATAACTCTCACCAGGTCTCCCCTCTAGTCTTTTCTTCTCTTTAGTGAGAGAAAAAAAAATTGTTTTAGAAATTAGAAAAAAATTGTTTTAGAAAATTAGTAAAAAAAAACGAAGACAAATTTAATTTTAAGAAAATGTCGTAAGATAAAATAAGGAAATCTGGAAAAATATCGGGCAACAAAAGGTGCACAGACACAAGTGGGGATCAAGACGGAAACAATTGAAAGATCAAAATGACCGGTTGATCACTAATTAGATATGAAATTAGAATATATCAAAATATGAGAGTTAAAAATGTGAGTTAGTAACAAATTAGTGAGTTAGTAACAAATTAGGGACTAAATAGGAATTAACCTATTCAAGTATTCAACCATGGTTTTGTTTGAATAAGTTGCATCTCCACCAACTCTTAAACGCAACTCTCACCTGGTATCCCCTTTTCTCTTCTCTTCTCTTCTCTTCTCTTCTCTTCTCTTCTCTCTCTCTCTCTCTGTCTCTGGAATACCTCTCTTTAGCTCTCAGAGATGCCGTCCATCCTCTCATCTACCTCAAAATACCGTCCATTAACTGCCACCACCACCATCTTGTTCCTGATCTTGTTTTCAATCAACAACTTTCGAGTACTCTGTTTGAGTGAAGAAGACTCCATCGAGTATGCCAAATGCAAAACTCTCAATTTCACCTGTAGAGATGGAATAAATATTGGATACCCTTTCTGGGGATATAACAGACCTGATTACTGTGGTATTCCTGATTATCATCTTGATTGTGAACATAATGAGTTTACTGAGATTGAAATCATGTCTCAGAAATACAGGGTTCTAGATATCAACCCTATAAACAGAATCATGACGATCGCTAGAAAAGATTTCATGATTGATGAAGATGCTTGTCCAGAAACATTTAGTAACACAACTTTGAATTTCACTCAATTCTATTATATTCATCCTGGGTTTGTTAATCTTACCCTTTCTTATGGTTGTAGTCAACCTCTTGTTTATAACCAAGAACAAGAAGCACCTACTAACAATTTTAGTTGTCAAACAAATATAACAGACAAAACTGATGCTTACTATTCGGGTTCAGATTTGAAGAGAGAAGTAATTCCAGATACTGTATTATGTGCAAGGAACATTGATATTCCGGTTAATAAATCAGATATATCAAGACTAATAGACGATCCTTCGAGTTTAAGTAGCATTTTGAAAAAGGGGTTCGATGTTATTTATGGGGTTGATGAAGAGAAAAGTATAGGTGAATGTATTGAATGTGTGTATTCTGGAGGGGCATGTTCATATAATACTTCGGTTCGGAGTTTTACTTGTTATTCTTCGGACGCGCCAAGTTCAGGTATGTAAATTGTAACATACTTCAACTTATTTGCTTGTACCAAAAATTAAACTCGGACACAATAGGAGAGATTTCATCAAAGACGGCTCATTTGATAATTTTGTAACGAAATGTTTAAATTATCCGAGACAATAGGATGAAACATCTTAGAATTTCGCCCAAGATTTAATAAGTTACTGAAGTCTAACAATCCTAGTAGCATATAGAGATTATAAAGATTATACTGATTTAGAGATGTAAACTAACAAATGATTGATAGGTTGGCATGTTAACATTTTCACATCCTCTATTGTCAAGTTATTAAAGATAACGAAATGAAAAATAACTTTTTTTCATCTGTGAGTCATTAGGTTTCAACAATTTTATTTACACTAATGTTTAAGATATGATTAGGGTTATAATATGAATATATGATGATCCATATTTACATTACTGCTTGAAGATAATTATTTTACATCTGTGACTCAGTAAGTTTTAGTAGGCTTATTTACATTACAGTTTAAGTTTTAAAGGTGATTAGTGTTGTATTATGCACTAAATCTATATTTGCAATTCCATTTAAAAATGGTTGGGGTTTTAATATGCAAATCTACAATCAACCTTGATTAAATTCTGATTGATAGGTTGGGGCCCTTCATTGAGGATCATGTAAATCCATGATAGCCTTTGAGTTTTGTCTTTTTCTAATCATTCCTGGAGTTAGAATTATATGCTCCCGTGCTAAATGAGCCGACGACTTTCGAAGCTGCCAAGAGCCCAAAAATTGATGTGACTGTCTCTGATTAGTCTGACTATCTCTCACTCCTCAAGATTTAGACTAATCATGATTGACACGTTATCTTTCGGATCGTAGTAGGCCTCAAAAGTCGGCCACTTAGTGTTTTTCCTAAATATGGACTAAAATGACGCGATCGAGTGAAGTTGTCCGTTTGGTGGCCCACTTATATGTAGAAAACATAATTGTGTCTTTACAAATTAGGGACCAAATAGAAATTAACCCTCTTTCAACCCCATTATGGTTTTTTTTCATAAGAATAACCTACCTATAACATAAAAAAATAATAGTAACATACTTCCCTACCAACTCTTAAACATAACTCTCACTAGGTCTCCCCCTAGTCTTTTCTTCTCTTCTAATGAGAAAAAAAAATTGTTCTAGAAAATTTGAAAAAGGGAAACAAACGAAGACGAATTTAATTTTAAGGAAATGCCATAAGATAAAATAAGAAAGTCGGCAAAAATATTGGGCCAAAAAAAGATGCACAAACACAAGTGGGGGCCAAGACGGAAGCCTAGAAACAATTGGTCTTTGGTATAGCCGTATAGGAAGAGCGATATCTAGTATAGGCACTGCGTTAGAAGGATCAATTTATGTATTTGCTCTTCTTTTATCAAATTACTTTAAGGAGAGCGTTATAAGGATCGTTTAATAAATAATACTAAAATATAAGAACTTGAATAGAAATTAACAATAAATATAATATTCTATTCACTTGTAGTTTTGTCTCACATATACAATATAACCCTAATATTGGTCACTACTATCAACATCACCATTAATATTAAAAAAAACTTGCAAAATATATAAGTTTACTATCACTATTGTCTTAGTTGTAACTTATAAGCTTTTAATGATGTCTCAAGATCTCATGGATGAGGAACCACCATTAATGAAGGAGACACCCTACATTAAGAAAGAAGAGTCCTTTTACTTAAACGAATACACCAATTAAACGAAAACATCGACTTAAACGAGGACATCGACTTAAGCGAAGATATCGACTTAAACAAAGACATATAATGAAGATAATATTTATCAGGTAAAGAAAAATCCTTTTTTTTTATCTCCCTCTATGGTTGAACAAACATTTTTAGGGTTTTATGTTGTTTTTGTTCCAGTAAAGGATTTTCGATTGGGTTGGGTGCAAAAGACAACAAATTTCGGCCGACTCGGCTGAAAATGGTCTATCTTTTCATCCGCTTTAAACGAAATCTGTTTAACTTTTCAGTGGTTCTGGATGAAAATTTTCACTATTTTCATTCATGAAATTTTATTTATGTTAAGCGAAACTTCCTTTATGTAAATGTCGCTTATATATTTTCCGAGTTACATCATGTCTAATTGGAACCGAAAATGCAAAGATTTTTCAGTGCAATGGACGAAATTATAGAGATTTTACAAAGGTTCCAACTGAAATGGTAACCAAAACAAATCACTCAGTCCAGGAGATGAGGAAGAACTCTTACCTTTCCTTGTTTGTATTCTTCATTACAATATTGATACTTGAAATCTTCAAAAATTACTGTAATCAGTGTTACATCGTAAAAATCTATGGAGAAATCAAGCAATAACAGGAGGTATGAACCCTTCTATGGAGATGAGTGTTGTGTTAGTCATCTAGGATTTAGGGCTTCGATCTCTATCTCTCTCTTTGATCGAACAACATCTCTATCTCTCTCTTTGATCGAACAAAATTTTAGGGGTTTCTCTCTCTTTGATTGAACAAAGTTTTAGGGGGTTCTCTCTTTGATCGAACAGAGTTTCTGAGGAGGGACCAAAATTTAATTTTGAGATATTTTGGAAAATAGTGTTTATCTCTCTCTATCTTAAAAAGAATGCTCTCCCTATCTAATCCACCACTTTTACTAAACATCGCTCTTCCTGTACCAAAGACCAAACAATTGAAGTTCAAAATGACCCGTTGATCACTAATTAGTAATAAATTGGAATTATATCAAAATATGAGAGTAACAAATTAGGGAGTTAGTAACAAATTAGGGACCAGATAGGAATTAACCCTATTTCAATTCAAGTATTCAACCATGGTTTTGATTGAATAAGTTACATCTCTACCAACTCTTAAATCTAACTCTCACCTGGTCTCCCCTCTTCTCTTCTCTCTCTCTCTCTAGAATACCTCTCTTTAGCTCTCAGAGATGCCTTCCATCCTCTCATCTACCTCAAAATACCCTCCATTAACTACCACCATCACCACCGTCTTGTTCCTGATCTTGTTTTCAATCAACAATTGTCGAGTACTCTGTTTCAATGAAGAAGACCCCGCCAAGTACGCCAAGTATGCCAATTGCAGAAATCTCAATTTCACCTGTGGAGATGGAATAAATATCGGATACCCTTTTTGGGGAAATAAGAGACCTGGTTACTGTGGAATTCCTGATTATCATCTTGATTGTGAAAATGATGAGTTTACTGAGATTGAAATCATGTCTCAGAAATACAGGGTTTTAGATATCAATCCTGCACACAGAATCATGAAAATTGCTAGAAAAGATTTCATGATTGATGAAGATGCTTGTCCAGAAACATTTAATACCACAACTATGAATTTCACTCAATTCGATTATATTCTAACTGGGTTTGTTAATCTTACCCTTTCTTATGGTTGTAGTCAACATCCTCCTCTTCCTTATAACCAAGAACAAGAAGCACCTACTAACAAGTTTAGTTGTCAAACAAATATAACAAGTATGACTGACTTGATGACTGATGCTTATTATTGGATTAGAAATTTATCCGGAGTATTTATCCCAGATACCAAACAATGCATAAAAAACATTGATATTCCGATTAGTGAATTAGCTGTATCAGAACTAATAGATGGTCCTATGGTTTTAAATAGCATTTTGAGAAAGGGTTTCGATGTTATTTATGGTGTGGATGAAGAGGAGAATATAGATGAATGCTTTAAATGTTTGGATTCTGGAGGGGCATGTGCATATAATGATTCAATTTCGGATCCCAGATTGACTTGTTATTCTTTCGATGCACCATCATCGGGTATGTAACATACTTCAACTTAATTGCTTTTAGTTTTACAAAAATTAAACTAGAAATGAAATTTGGGGAGTAAGAGACAAGGAAAATGAGACTTTTATCAGTTAAATTCCGGCCGGCATACGTGGCCGGACAAAATTTAGAGGGAAAATATAATACATTCTGTCTGATCATGTACCCTGATCGGAATACAGTCTGGATAGCTACCGGGCAGACTATCACTCTTGAAGAGACAACGTGATGAAAGATCTTTAAATTTAATGCCCAAGATTCTATAAGTTACCAAACTGTAATTCTAGTACCAGATAGAGATTATTAGGGTTATACCGATTTAGAGACTTAAACTAAAAATGATTGATAGGTTGGCATGTAATTCTTTTATAGAAAAATAACTTGTTTGTTCTTCATATATGCACCATCAAACATAGCTACTTCAATAATATCATTAGGTTTCAACAGTTTTATTTACACTATTGTTTAAGAGATGATTAGTGTTATAATACGATGATCTATATTTACATTACTACTTGAAGATAATTATTTTTCATCTGTGACTCATTAAATTTTAGTAGGTTTATTTACATTACTGTTTTAAATATGATTAGTGTTATAATATGCACTAAATCTATATTTGCATTACCATTTAAAGATGGTTAGGGTTTTAATATGCAAAGTCACTATTAACCTTGATTAAATTTTGATTGATAGGTTGAGGTTCTTAGTCTTTGAATTTTGTCTTTTTCTAATCATTCATGGAGTTAGAATCATATGCTACCGTGTTAAATGGGGCGAGGACTTTCTAGGCAGGCAACGACTCAAAAATTGATGCGATCTTTTCTGATTAGTCAGGCTATTTCTCACTCCTCAAGATTTAGACTAATCAAAATAGACACGTTATGGCCTCAAAAGTCGGGCCACTTAGCGTTTTCTTAAACATGGACTAAAATGATATGCCACGATGAAGTGAAGTTGTCCATTTGGTGGTCCGCTTATATGTAGAAAACATAATTTTGTTGTTTCATATTATAAAATTGGTTTGGTGAAGGGTCGAAGGAAAATTGTGCTCTCACTAATAAAATTAAGGCATGATTACTCCACTATGAAAGAGTCAAAGTCATCCGTTAATTTTCTCTACTAGTTGATAACTTGTGGTATTGGACCACAGTGATAGTCAATAAGTTTGGTCATTGGTCTTTAAGTTGACTAAGTACTTCACGTCTTCACCTATTAAAACATTTTTGTTTTGTCATTTGAATGCGACCCAGGTGATGTGGTAGTTGAGAAATTAGACTGACTTGAATTAATCGTGTATGGAGTTTGTCAACCTAGTTGTTGGGGCGGCACAACATGTAAATAGTTGGTGGCGTATTAGACGAACTATACACTGAATGTTCTACTGCATGCAGCTTGACACAACAAAGTGGTACATGCGTACCATAGTTGTGACAAGGCGAGTGAGTCAGACCATCTAAATTATCCACGACACTCTAGAGTGGTAGTTTTGACTATTTATAGATTTACGGTTGTGAAATTGTTAGTTATGTAAGAAGAAAATAATAGATTTGTCAGCTGAAGTCTCTATTTTAGGGTAATTTCTCTTTTTAGCTGTATTCGACCCACTGCTCGGATTGACTCTTCAAACTTGGGCAACTTCTCATGTATTGTTCTTATTTCCCAAACCCAATTTCCACGTATAGTTTCTTGACTAACCAGTTACTTTGTCGATCTAAATAAATAATTTGTTGGTCAAAATAGATGTAGTCATGCAAAGCACAATCATTCAAGTCAATACAAGTAGCTGTTACAAGTCAACGAAACTTGCTTAGTACCTAAGAATGCTTCTTTCCCCCACACAATTGACAATCTAAATAGCATTGGAAATGAACGGCCCACATTTGAAGGCTCGGAGAAGTTTCTTTTTTGTTTTTTTGAACTGTCAATGTGCCTCGAACCCTTGACCTCTAGGATGGAAGACTAAACTTTTTACCACTCCAACTAAGGGTTGTTGGCAAGACTCAGAGAAGTTTATGTCATTTTCTTATGAGATTTTTGTGCCAGACACCTCCATATAAATTCCCAAAATCTGGGTGTATAAGCCCTCCTATCTTTAGCTTTAGCTTGAGTTTATGTGGTGCAAAGAAAGGATTGCCCACTCGACGCAAGGGTTAGGCCACTCAGACTTGACCCCTTCTACGACTAAAGGTACTAAGTCCCGATTCATCCCTGTGACACTAGCTCTAGTACCATGTAAAACCCCATTAAATTTCACTCTCCTTAAAAACCGCTAGCAAGAAAATGATTGTCCAAGGATCGCCTACTTCGCAAATTTAATGCCGAAACAATGTGGGTTAGTTCTAATACTAACAACTCCCTACTAATGAGTTTTGATCTTCTATTTCTTTGTCTCATTCTAACACATTTTAGTTGTAATGTTGTATAGTGGAAAAATGAGTATGTTATATTTTCTTGCATACTAATGACTAATCCGTTTCTTGATTTTCATGATTTCTGCAGGTTCAACCAAAAGCCGTTTAGAAAAGAAGGTTGCAGTAGGTAAATATTCATAGAACATCATCTCCCTGGCTAGAAACTTCAAAAAATGTTAAATAACCGATTGATTTAGTCAGAGAGGTCACTACTTAATCGGGCTTAATCATTAATTCAAAGTATAAAATGACTTAAAATACAAATTGTCTCGAGTCAGATTTCAGTATGTTTAGTTTCATCTGACTCGTTCGAATAGCTAATCTGGGTTGTTTTTTGAGTCCATTTGAGTCAGATGATCCAAGTTGAGACGAGTCAATTTTCAGACAATGAGAAAAAACAAACACCACCTTCCTTTGATAGTTATTAGAACTTGTAATGAAAATGGGTGTATCGTATACTTGATTGGTTTCAGGTGTAGGAGTTGGACTTGGGGGATTTCTAACAGTTATCCTAGTGGTTGTGTTTCTCTGTTATAGACAACGTGGTAAATCCTATCAGAGAAACTCTTCTACCCTCATATCATCTCGAAACATTTCTTCGGGTCATTCCGTGAGGCCAGACCCCGAAAACGGACTGTTAGCTCCTATATTTTCGTACGAGGAGCTTGAAGAAGCTACCAACAATTTCGACGAATCCAAAGAACTGGGAGACGGCGGTTTTGGTACTGTTTACTATGGTAAGAAAGCCTGTCCAAAAAATATAAATGATTTATTAGTCTGGACATATATGGGCGAGCTTGAACTTAAATTTGTCTCGGTTTAATCAGGAGAGCTTAAGGACGGGCGTGCAGTTGCCGTGAAGCGCTTGTATGAGAACAACTGCAAGAGAGTCGAACAGTTCATGAACGAAGTCACGATACTATCTAATTTACGGCACAAAAACCTAGTTATCCTATATGGATGCACATCTCGTCATAGCCGAGAGCTTCTCCTTGTTTATGAATTTGTTCCTAATGGCACCGTAGCGGATCATCTTCATGGTGACCGGGCCGGTGCTGGTTTGGTATCTTGGCCCATTCGACTGAATATCGCCCTCGAAAGTGCGTGTGCTTTGACATATCTCCATCATTCCGACATCATACACCGTGATGTTAAAACCAATAATATCTTACTCGACAACAATTTCCATGTCAAAGTAGCCGATTTCGGGCTCTCCCGTCTCTTCCCAACGGATGTCACACACATCTCTACTGCTCCGCAAGGGACTCCTGGTTACGTCGATCCTGATTACCACCAGTGCTACCAACTTACAGATAAGAGCGATGTTTATAGTTTTGGAGTTGTCTTGATCGAGCTTATATCCTCTAAACCAGCTGTTGATATCAATAGGCATCGACACGAAATCAATTTGTCTAACATGGCAATTAACAAGATCCATAATCATGCTTTACATGAGTTGGTTGATCCATCATTAGGGTTCGACTCGGATATTCATGTGAAGACGACGATTACATTGGTTGCAGAGTTAGCTTTCAGGTGTTTGCAACAAGACAGGGAAATCAGACCTTCAATGGTGGAGGTTTTTGAGGTTCTGAAAGGGATCCAAAATGAAGGTTCAAAGATGCCCGTGGCAGTTGAAATGGATGTCCCAGCTGATGAGATCAAGTTGATGAAGGATGATACTACACCCATTTCACCCAATTCTGTCACTCAGAAATGGTCTAGCTCTTCCACTACCCCTAACAATAGTAGTTGAGATCTTACTACTCTTTTCCTTTCCTGTTTTTTAAAATGAAATCTTGATATTGATCATGTTATTTAACGTAATCTTTGTCTCTAGGGTTTCTATTTGCATTGATTCCATGTCGATAGATACATAATCATATATGTTTATAATTATCTTTGCTTATAGATTGAAGGGAATGTACATATTACAAGAGTTTCTCATATTAGGGTTCTAGATTGATGGTAACTTCCTGTTGAAGAAAGTTTAATCCGACATAAGGGCGAAAAATAACTCCAGAAAATTTAGATTCAATTACCAGAAAAGGAAATACATACAGATGAATGAGCACATAAAGAAAACAAAGACAACAATTCTGCAATTTTTCAAGCTGATACAAAACTCTGGGACTTCACAACCATAAACTGACACAAACTAATTTAATCAATTCTTGTTGACAGAGAAACCGAAGGAAAAAAAGATGAAATTAGTTTCTCACAATACTCTCAACCTATGCTAAATCATAAGTTTAGTTGACTTTCATTAAGTTAATTACCAGATTAGTAGCTTTCTTCTTCTGTACCTTTCGACACGATCGGTGCTCATCCGAGATTTCTCAGGTTTACTAGACGACTTTTTTGACTTCTCTAATCGACTATCTAAACTGTTTCTTGGAACCTCGGACTGATCAGAAGAAACATCAGATAGTTCAGATTTTCCACTTTCGAGAAGTTTGGTTTCATCATTTGTTTCCTTCTTTTTGCTATCGGAACTATTTTTCGGAGCTTTTGGTTTTCCAACTGCCAATACAAATTTCTTCATATGTTTGATATATTCGGGGTAAAGTTCGAGATTACAATGCCCGCCACCATTTACCCAGAGAGGCGTGTATTTTTCCTTACTAAGCTCCCACAGCTGCTTTCCATGGTCGCAATCAACTACTTGATCCGCTGTTCCCTGAAGAAACATGAAAAATTATGAACTTGTTCCATCGATGAAGTTTGCAGAATAGAAAACATGTTTAGAAGTTGGCAATTGTAGGAAACCGTGTTAAATAAGGGACAAAAAATCAATCAAGAAAACGGATTTAATGACTAAATAATGGGAAAGAAGAATTACATACATGAATTACGAGAACAGGACAGCTAACCATTCCAATCTTGTCGATATTCTGCAAAGAAGAAAGGGTTAATTGGTAAACCCGTAGAATGATTGAATGAGCTCTAGTTCAAATGTAATAGTTTGAGCTTGAGATGTCATATATTTTTGAAGGATATTGTAAATGGTCCCACGTTCATTTATATCATCTGAAGATCTACGGCTATGAGTTCGAACTTAAAATACAATTGGAGCTCGAGCTAATCAATCAGTTGTCAATGAAATTACTCATAAAACATACCTTGTAAATGTCAAACCAGTAAGTTCGTTTGACAGGGTACAATACTCTCAAACCAGAGAGAATTGGACTATGCAGAACTACAGCTCTGAAGTTCGGTATGCGAGAAGCAAGATCAAGAGTTGGACCACTTCCGACAGACTGACCATATAATATTATTTCTTCATCTTTCGCTCCATATTGCTCTTTTATGCATTTATATGCTGCTTCAATGTCTGCATATGTGTTATATTCACTTGGCTGTTTAAAAAGATAACAAGAAATGTTAATAAGACTATAAGAGCACAAAATGTAAGTAACAGTGAGATATCATCCTTAGATGAATTTAAAATTCATCCAAGCAAATCAAAAGGAGAGTGAGACAATATTTGTTAAGTTTGTGGTGATCCAAAATAAAACCAATTGGCAATGGGTGGAGAGGACCTAGACATTATATTCATGGTTGCTAGATCTCTCTTCTCCCATGTGAGACTATTCTCACACGCCCCCTCACATGTGGCGTTCTTTTGAGCCTAACACGTGCACTGAGCTTAGCTCTGTTACATGGCCATCCAACTCAAAACCATTTGGCAATGAGTAAAGAGGACCTAGACATTATATTCATGGTTGCTAGATCTCCCTTCTCAAATTTGGGACTATTCTCACAATATTTCAGTAAAAATCAACACATTTAGATCCAAAACTAATACTCAATACCTCAATCTTAATGTACCTTTAAGGCCATTTTTGGCACGTGGGAGTTAAACGTGATTACCAGGAATAACGATCCCGCGATGTGATTCCTTATAATCGCAATAAGTTACTGTATTGTTTGGTTTGGTCAGGAATACGTTTGGTAGAGATTGATTGGAAAGGGAATAGCAAACCCACCCTCTTCTGGGTTTAGGAATCCCCTTGAGGAGGAATTGCATTCTCCCTTGGAATGTGGTTCCTGGTTCATTGCCGCATACCAAAAATCAATTGGGGACGCGACTGCTGGTAATCACATTCTTACTACTGCTCGCCAATAATGGCCTAAGAGTATTATATAAGGCGTGAATGAGGAACCTAAACTAGAGCTGCTCCATCATTAATTATCGTGTTGGACGGTATACTTTAAGCGGGTTATTGCCTTCTTATTTCTGGCAATTACTAAAACAAATTTGTGGCAATTAATTGCTAGCTGGAAACTGGTCGAGAATTTTCACGCCCTCGCATATTTATATGGGTCCTCAGAAACAAGCACATTTGTATGAGTCACTGCAATACTCACCACACTTGCTCTATTATTCAGTTAGATGAATAAAGATACAGAAATACAACGATTCACTCAAGTAGTTTCAGAATCTTGGACTAGGACCAGAAGCCCTTGATCTTTCCTAACCAGATGAACTATCATTTATCCCTAACAAGTCATGGGAAACTAATTTCTCGACTGACTACTCGGCACAGGAAGGATCCCCCCCCCCCCCCCCCCTCCTCAAGAAGAGGAAACCCCATCTTGTAATGATTCCCTTCCCTCTCTAAGGACCATAGCAATGCCAGAACTCACCATAGCAATGCCAGGACCGAGACCGAGACGGACCGAGATTCTCGGCCGAGACACCAAGTGTAGCTATTAGCTAATGGCCTATTACTAAGTAATATGTACTAACTTTATTGTTGCTATTTATATTAGATTCTCGGCCGAGACAGCAAGTGTAGCTATTAGCTAATGACCTACTACTAAGTAATATGTACTAAATTTATTCTCGGCCGAGACAGCAAGAATTTTCAAAGTTTCTATAATGCATAAAACCTAAAAATTCTATATAGTATTATTGCTATTTATATTAGATTCATTGGGAATATAATAAGTAGTTAAGATTTACGAAGATAGTAAATAGTAGTACACAATTAGGTTTAAGAGTTTTCCAAAAATAAAAGTTTCAAATAATTAGAAATTGCTGCCTAGGTCTCGGGTTGTCTCAGTCTCGGGTTGTCTCGGCCGAGATATACGAGAAACTCGGCCAAACCCTAACTCGGGGTCTCGGCCGAGTCTCGTCTCGGGAGGGGGCCGAGACCGAGACGAGACCCGAGATTCTCGGCCGTCTCGGCCGAGACCAACCACATAGCTTGTACAGCTACCATTTCCAGTCTTGACGGACTTGTCATCTTTTACGTCTTATTCTTTGTAATCCTTTTTCATTTCAAAATATTTATGGACTCAGCAATAAAAATATTGAATACCGACTAAAACGGGTGACGTACGGCTATGGGTATCTAGAACTCATGTAGTTCAAAAATCAAATTCTAAAATTGAAGCAAAAAAGCTCGATAGAAATAACGAACAGGTCATTTTAAGAATCTAACCTTTCCAGTCGATTGTCCATACCCAGAGTAGTCATACCTGCAAAAACCATTTTTTCTATAGTCAATGAAATGAAAGAAAAAAAAATTAGTCCCAAACAACAACTTTTGCTTCAAGATAAGAATGTGAATATGAGATTGTGCTTGTCTGTCTTGAATGCCGCTAAGGACAGTGGCACAATGGGTGCATAAGAAGCCATGGTTCCTCAGTAGGACACTTATGGCGATTGCAGATCTAGAAATTGATAAAAATTGTTTGTTGTCAAAAAACTTTAATTGTTTTCGGTGTCAAGTTTTAATATAGGATCTCTAATAAGTTTTATCCTAGTTGGCCAAGTAGAGATCCCATGATTTCTTTATGTATCCAACGCAAATGTCTAAAGTTACTTTATTTACTTGCGTAACATGATTATATTTGTAAAAAAGTAATTAGTGAGTTCAAAGATTTATGGAAGAATAATTTCTATTCACGTACGGATGACGAGGATAATTACCGATCCTTAAGAGGACATTGTATAAATAGAGTGTCTTCTTAGAGCATCTCTAGTAGGAGCTCATTCTCTATAAACTTATAATGTCAAGTACGATTTTTAGATTTTTTATTGAATTCCTTCTCTAATGGAAGAAGCCTGCCTCTATTTGAACATCCATGATGATATAGAAGTTAGTTTAGAGATTCTAAGGACATTCTAAATTTAGAGTGCCCTCTTAAGGATCTCTAATCAATCCTAGTCATTCATATGTGAATTTAAACCAATAGAAATCACTCCCTCCTAAATCTTCAAAATAACAAAATATTTCTTTCCCAAAATAATGGTGCTACATAATTAAATAAAGTTGTTTTGTGATTTTCATGGGAGACACAAAAAGTGGATCTCCATTTTGCCACTTAGGAAAGAGAGTCCCAATTGAGACTTCACACAATTTGACAACGACAATTATACATAATTTTGGAGTAAAACATCGGAGATATTCTAAGGATATCTAAAATAACTACCTACAAGTCTCATAGACGTTCAACTGGATCCCCCTTTTGGGATAAGATTAAACAAAACTCCAAAAAACCTATGTGGCACTAAACCCTCTATAGATTGGGTCTTGCATTGGAGATGCTCTTACAATGACATTAAAACCACGTAAAGTATGTTCATAGGGATGCACATTTCATGACAGCTATGACATTAGAAAACAACCCAACTGTCAGTACAACATTTAGAATTTTAGATGCGAAAAATATATAACAAAAAGAAATAATTAAGGAAATACAACGAGAATTTTCCTTCGACATATCAAAAACCCCAAATCAATTGCTTACTTTTCTCAACATGATCAAACTTGTAATTGCCCAATCATTATTTGCCTGGCTGAAAAGAAAGCTCTGTCGAGACCTAAAATTTCCAAAGCTGTCTTTCTCATGAAAACTAAACTACATCATTTTGAAACTGTTTGATTTTTTTCGAACTACTAATACACAATTCTACATCATTCTTCCTACTGTGTAGTCCAAAGGAACTCCTTTGAAATGGATTTCCTAAACCTAAGCTAAGGTATATGTTATCCACATGATAACAATATCAACCTCTCTTTGCTCATTCGATGCAAAATAACTAATTTTTCAACTATGAAATGCCGCATAAGTCTAATTTAGGACCCCTATGGTACTAGTTTCTGTTTTTGAGTGCGGGAGACTAGTTTCATAGAGCTAATCTTGTAAATAATATAGGATCCCTTCGAAGAAAACGATACATCCCTAATTAGTTATATGTCATTGTTATGATTTATGAAGAACAAAATCAAACCTAAGTGTCATGAACCCTCAAAAGGAAAGTTGGAATTGGAATCTATTACTACCCCAAATTAAAGGAAACAATAATAAAGTACCAAAGATCATAATTATTTCTACCCCAAATTAAAAACCCTCAATTAAGTAACCAAATCCTACAAATTACTAAACCAAACAAATGCAGAAATAATCAGAATCTATAAGCTGTAAATCTATCTGATCAAAACATAAAACAACAAATTAATCAGAACCCATTTTTATGCCAGTAAAAGTGTAAAACCCCCAAAAAAAATTCAGAAAATATAAAATGAAAGATTAATTACCCTAAGAGATTGATTCGAAGACGAAGACTTAATTCGACGAAGAGCTCAAACATTTGACCTATATCAGCAGCATTACCATGAGAGTAAAGAAGAGTAGAAGTAGCTTTTGGATGTTTAAAATAAACAGCTACGATTTCATTTCCTCGTCTTGTTCTAAGTTTCAAAACATCAACGTTATCTCTTTTAGGGACATCAGGTATCAGATATTTGACACTTGAAGTGGAAGATGAAGAATCATCATCAGTTATTACTTGGTAAGAAGGAGGAGTTGGAGGGAAGAAAGCAAATTTAGCTGCTATTGATGAAGTTACTCCACCCATCTTCTTCTCATCTCATCAAATTATCAATTTGATTCTTTTGATTCAGAAATCAGAGAGAGAGAGAGAGGGAGTGAAGAAATTGATTTTTGAGAGAGAGAGATGGAGATCTTATTATTTTCTTCAAACAAACAAAATCTGAGAACTGTTGTTCTTGAGTCTTGGAATTTGTTTTTTAGAGAGAGAAAGAGGAAGAGGTGGTGGGCGAGAGGTTATGTTATCGGGCGGTTGAAGGTAAAAGAGAGTGGACTCCTTCCAGTCTCTTTCTAGTGTTTAGAGCTGTTAAATGTATGTTGTGTAAATACACAGTAAAGCTCTAGGTCATGTCATCATGTGCCCCTTCAAACGTTAAAGCCCTCTCAAATATTAATCAGTTTTGACTAGTCAATAAGTTAAATAGATTAACCGAAATACTCACGATGCTATTCGCGTTAAAGTCGTCAAGGAGGCGGATCCAACAGATCCTTGTCAGCTGAGCCCTGTCATGGAAGGTTGTCATGAGTGTCCCAAGCGTCTTAAACCTTGATCTGACTTACGCACAAATTAAGAGAAAAAACCATGCCAGCTCTGGTAAGAGCTTTGCCCTGAGTCTCAGAACAATAAGGGAGAATTGTTGAAATTAGTTCGGCACTTTGAGTCTCGTATTGTCTCGAGGTAGGGAAGGTGGACCCGAGATAAGATTTACCCGATTTGAGCCCTGACATAGTCAGAGGCTCTGAACGGAGAGGTCGGCCAGAAAAAGTTCAGCCTCTTTGAGCCCAGTACAACCGAAACAGAACAATGTGACGTGGAAGGCTAGAGTTAGTGTCAAAAGATACACACTCGTCATATTATCTTATAAACGTTCATCAACACATGTCTCTCATCAAAACCGGTGCCTTCCACCAGATCATCGCAACTTATCATCGTTCTATATCTTCCAAACCTATACATAAGCATATCATCGTTCTAAATCACACTTTGAATTCACTTCCTTAAACTGTAAAAAATACATCACTGACTTCAGCACCAGAGTGTCTTCTTTGTTTTTTGCAGCTCTGTTTCATTAATCACTTGAAGAGATTTCATCATCTTACGGTAGATCTCGATCGTCCAGAGGATAACAGATTGAAAAAAGAAAACTACCTTCCAACATCATCAACTATAAAAACAAATTGAAAGAAAACTATCAATAACGATGAGTAAAGGAAGACTAATCATCTATTGTACTCCAACCATAATAAAATGAATGTTAAATGATCGGTTGGAAATTTCAGAGAGAGCTACAGATAAGTGGCAATTGAGAGAAAGCGCAAAACTTTAAGTCCGGGTGCGAAAACCTTTTTACCGCCACTTTTTTGTCGAACTAAACAGTGGAAATCCGATTTACCACTTGGTTTCCACATGTAACAAACCGGCCATTAAACAAGTACTACGGAAGCAAATATGAGATGTGAAAATTAGCAAGACAGAAGGTGTTTCCTCTGGCCATCCGATTTTCTGGCATGTCACATTTTTTCTATCTTGTAGTTATAAATTTGAAGCCCTTAGTCAAATGAGAAGTAGAAAACTAGAAAATAGTGCATTCGATTATTCAACACGCTTTGGACTTGACCCTCAACTCATTGATAAATAACACAAGTCTCATTTTAAATTTGTGATCCAGATCACTTTTGTCGAACAAATACAAGTAGATAAGGTTATACCGATGTTTTGTTTTCTTTAGAAGAGAACGATTGGTGAAGACTTTTCCGACAGCATAGCCCTATCCTCCTCTTTAGTTTTTTTTTTTTTGAAAGTTCGAATGAAGGTTTTTTTGCCTTCTTGATGTAACATGATGTTTATAGTTGGAAAAGTCATGCAGGCATTGATATAGTCCTCTTCAGTACAAGTGGGTCAAGTTCCTTCATTTGTAGAGGATGCTCCTCCTAATCAGAGTTGAGAACAATATGAGGACCAATGACTCTATTCCACTTTAATCTCCCAATTTTCGCTGAGTGGAAGAGTTGTGAATTTGCTTAGAGATAATAACACAAGAAGATAAACACAGTTTGTGAGTAAACTACGTGCCATGAACATCCACAATGCATCTTCTTTTTGTCTCATCATCTTCATCTCCTCCATTATCAGGGATTTCAACTTTTGTATTGGTCAGCAGGAAGAAGACTCCGCCAATTGCAGAAATCTCAATTTCACCTGTGGAGATCGAATAAATATCGGATATCCTTTCTGGGGATACAACAGACCTGATTACTGTGGAATTCCTGATTATCATCTTGATTGTGAAAATAATGAGTTTACTGAGATTGAAATCATGTCTCAAAAATACAGGGTTTTAGCAATCAATCCTGCACACAGAATCATGACTATTGCTAGAAAAGATTTCATGATTGATGAAGATGCTTGTCCGGAAACATTTAATACCACAACTTTGAATTTCACTCGCTTCAATTATCTTCAAAATGGGTTTGTTAATCTTACCCTTTCTTATGGTTGTCCACCTCTTCCTTATAATGAAGAAGCTCCTAACAACTTCAGTTGTCAAACAAATATAACAAGCAAACTTGATGCTTATTATTATTGGAGTAGAAATTTATATCCCAAAGTAGTTATTCCAGATAGCAAACAATGCATAGGAAACATTGATATTCCGATTAGTGAATTCTCTATATCAAGACTAATAGACGATCGTACGAGTTTAAATAGCGTTTTGAGAAAGGGTTTCGATGTTATTTATGGTGTGGATGAAGTGGAAAGTATAGCTGAATGCTTTAAATGTGTGGATTCAGGAGGGGCATGTGCATATAATGATTCAGTTTCGGTTCTGAGGTTGACTTGTTATTTTATCGATTCACCAAGTTCTGTAACTAAACCAAATCCATCTGGTATGTAACATACTTCAACTTATTCGTTTTTTTTTTTTTACCACAAATCGATATCACAAAATCTCTTCGTCAATGTTTTAAAACAAACTACATTGAAATACAACCGATGGATTAGTAAAGCTCAAGTGTTAGATCAGATAACTGAACAGGATGCAAACAACTGACTATAACTAACCATTTTTGGTATTCATAACCCTGCAGGTTCCCGGAAGACTCGGAGAAAAAAACAAGTTATTGTAGGTAAGAATAAAACTAAACCCTGTTCAGCTGAAATTTCTATATCTTTTTGTGTGTAAAGCAAAAGAGTAACGCCACCACAGAAGCAACACAAATAGATGGACAGAGTTGCAACAAAAAAAATAAAATAGATGGGACAGATCTAAATAGTAAGGCATGAGCACATCTAGTATATAATAAATTAAAACGTAACCAAGATAAATTGAAGGCCTGAAGTGTGGAGCCTCAACAATACTGTAGGGATTCTACCTTGTGCATAGCACCAATATTCGACACACGTCCGCACGGTTTGCGTTTAGCCGCATAGAAGAGCAACACAAGTTTTATAAGATATGCTTTAAAAACCCTCGAACAACATTACCTCAAGAGCTTCTAAAGAGCATTGTGTTCATTTAATAGTTACTACAGTTGTCCTCTCCAAAATTCAGTGTTGACAATGACACCCTGATATGGCATTCATAGGAAGCAGTAATTGTATATGAAATTAATTTTGTAAGCTACATTACAGATAATCATAGGATGAAATTCTGATGCAGTCGCAGGTTATCGGGGAAAAGAGACAAATTAGATCATTGGCACCACGCATGATAGAAACTGTATACCCAATGTTACCTCGAATACTGAATAGGGTATTCAAAGAACATAATAGATTCGGGGTTAATAGATATATTTATCTAATCTTTACTGGGCGCAAATATCTATACTTCGTTTTTTTAGATACTTTTTGAGACCTATTGTCGATACTATATAGTAGCCTAAAGTTTGAACTCATTTGTCATGGATATGTGTACACTACCATTTAATTTTGTTGTAAATTGTAAGTTCCATATTTTGTATTTTTGAAAATATAAGTGGAGGTCTAAGGTTTTCCTCACCCAAAACCTAAATCTAATATGCTTTTAGAGACTGTCTCTCATAGACTAAATGTTTTTTTCCTCAACCGATTATCGGTTTCTTTCAAGTTCAACAAAAAAAAAAAATTAAACAGGGTGTGCCTTTATGATAACATTATTTGTGTTGCATCTACAAATTCGGTTCCAGATCATACTACTATCTAATTTCATATCACTTGCTCTGCTGCAGGTATCGCAGCGGCGGTGGGTGGACTTTTGTTAACATTATTTGTGTTGTTTATGCTAAAATGTTGCTCGAGAAAAATATACTCACAAGAAGGTTCCCCATTAGATATGCTCTGGAAGGTGAAAAGTAGTAAGACAAACAATCAAGAGTTTGAGGCTTTCTTCAGAAATTGTGGATCCTTAGTACCAATCAGATTGAGATATAAAGATGTCAGGAAAATAACTAATTCGTTTAAAGAAAAACTTGGACAAGGAGGTTATGGTGATGTCTTCAAAGGACAACTTCGGGATGGTCGGTTAGTAGCAGTGAAGGTTTTGAATAAATCGAAAAGTAGTGACGGAGAAGAATTCCTGAATGAGGTTGCAAGTATTAGCAGGACTTCCCACGTTAATATCGTAGCTCTACTAGGCTTCTGCTTTGAGAAAAATAAAAGAGCTCTTATATATGAATTTATGCCCAACGGTTCTCTTGACAAACTCATATACAGCAAAAATCTCTTACTGCAATCAGGTTTCGAATGGGAAAGATTGTATCAAATTGCAGTTGGAATTGCTCGAGGGCTCGAGTACTTGCACCGTGGTTGTACAACCAGAATTCTACATTTTGACATTAAACCTCATAATATTCTTCTCAATGAAGACTTCTGCCCCAAAATTGCAGACTTCGGACTCGCCAAGTTGTGCCCTGGAAAGGAAAGTATCATATCGATGTTGGATACAAGAGGGACGATTGGATATATAGCTCCAGAAGTTTTCAGTAGAAACTTTGGAGGAGTTTCTCATAAGTCAGATGTGTATAGCTATGGAATGATGATACTAGAAATGGTAGGAGGAAGAAAGAACTTTGATCAGAAGGTGGGAGTCGATCACTCTTCTCAGCTATATTTTCCACACTGGGTCTATGACCGTCTCAATCTCGAGGAGGGTCTTGGACTGCACGGTGTTACAACTGATGAAACAGGAGAGGCTGCAAGGAAGATGAGTATTGTAGGATTGTGGTGCATACAGACCAATCCTACGAGTAGGCCATCAATGAGTAAAGTTTTGGAAATGTTGGAAGGAATTGTCACAGCTCTAGAGATCCCACCAAAACCTTTTCTTTCGTCTCCTCCAAGATCACCACCATCACCCATGGATTCTTCGACCATCTCCACGTAGTAGCATTGACATAAACTGGCTTATCCTGTACTACATTATAAGATGCGAAGAAGTGTACGTATATTACTCATGAGTGTAAAATATCATAAACTTGTTATGTTTGAGAGAAAACTACTGAGTGAATGTACGTTAGCCTCACATCCTTTTATTAAGTCAAGTGAATTTGTACATTATTATATGGCAATAAGATGTGAGATCTACATTATTACAGAAACTCCTAAATCTAGACCTAAGGGACTTGACCTAGACGACTACTTGATATCTCGGTCCTGAGGCCCATCATCTTGTCCGGGAGGCCCACTATAATCTGCATCAGATCATATATTGTACTCCAACAATAATGAAGTAATGTACATGATCTGTTGGAAATTTCAGAGATATAGAGATAAGTGACAGTTGAGAGAGACAAATAGCAGTTGAGAGAGAGGGCAAAACTTTAAGTCGGGGTAGGAAAATCATTTTACAGCCACTTTTTTGTTGAACTAAACAGGGAAAATCGATTTACCACCTGATTTCTACACGTAACAAACTGGCCATTAAATAAGTACTACCGAAGCAAATATGAGATGCGAAAATTAGCAAGACAGAAGGTGTTTCCTCTGGGCATCCGATTTTCTTGCATATCACATTTTTTATATATGTTGTAGTTATAAATTTGAAGTTTTTAATCAAATGAGAAGTAGAAAACTAAAACTAGTGGATTGGATTATTTGAACGCGCTTTGGACTTGACCCTCGGCCCACTGATATGGTTGTAACGATATTTTTTTTCTTTTAAAGAACCAGAACAACTGGTGAAGACTTGAGATGAAGACTTGAGACGAGGACTTTTCAGACAACATATCACTGTCCTCTCTAGGTTTTTTTGTTTGAAACTTCAAATGAATTGTATTAAAAAAAAACATATGTACTGGCCTCATAGTTTAAGCTCAAACTCATTATTTTTTTCTCCTGTGATATTTATAGTTGGAAAAGTCATGTAGTGATGCAGGTAGTGTGATACAGTCCTCTTCAGTATAGTGGGTCCAGCTCCTTCATTGGCAGAGGATGATCCTCTTAGTCAGAGTTGAGAACAATATGTCAGGAGTAATGGTTCCGTTACACTTTTATCTCCCAATTTCTTCTCTGAGAAAACAAGAAAATATACCCAGTTTGTGAGTAAACTACGTACCATGAACCTCCCAAATGCAACTTCTTTTTGTCTCATCATCTTCATCTCCTCCATTATCAAGGATTTTAACTTTTGTATTGGTCAGCAGGAAGACAACTCCACCAAGCCCGCCAATTGCAGAAATCTCAATTTCACCTGTGGAGATGGAACAAGTATCGGATACCCTTTTTGGGGAAATAAAAGACCGGATTACTGTGGTATTCCAGATTATCATCTTGATTGTGAAAATGATGAGTTTACTGAGATTGAAATCATGTCTCAAAAATACAGGGTTTTAGCAATCAATCCTGATAACAAAATCATGACTATTGCTAGAAAAGATTTCATGATTGATGGCGATGCTTGTCCTGCAACATTTCTTACCACAACTTTGAATTTCACTCACTTCGATTATCTTTCAGATGGGTTTGTTAATCTTACCCTTTCTTATGGTTGTACTCAACCTCTTCCTTATAACCAAGAACAACAAGCACCTACTAACAAGTTTCGTTGTAAAACAAATATAACAAGTACGACTGATGCTTATTATTATTGGAGTAGAAATATATCGGGAGTATTTATCCCAGATACCAAACAATGCATAAGAAACATTGATATTCCGATTAGTGAATCAGCTAAATCAGAACTAATAGATGATCCTACGAGTTTAAATAGAGTTTTGAGAAAGGGTTTCGATGTTATTTATGGTGTGGATGAAGTGGAAAATATAGATGAATGTTTTAAATGTGTGGATTCTGGAGGGGCATGTGCATATAATGATTCAATTTTGGGATTGAGTTGTTATTCTTTAAATGCACCAACTTCATCAGGTACGTAACATACTTCCGTTCTTCTTTTACAAAAAATCGATATTAGAAAATCTAGTTGTTGATTTTTAAAACTAATTGCATTGAAATACAACCAAGTAACCAACCAAGCTATGCAGCAAATTACCGTTCTTATAGATAAGATAACTGAACAGGTTACAGTTAACTGACTATAACTAACCATTTTTCATTTCATCACGCTGCAGGTTCTCGAAATACTCGGAGCGAAAAACAAGTTGTTGTAGGTAAGAACAAAATAAACCCTATTCTGCTGAAATTTCAATATCTTTTTGTGTATAAAGCAAAACTAGATGGGACGTATCTAATAGTAAGGCATCAACACGAATAGTAATATAATAAATTAAAACGTAACCAAGATAAATTGGAGCACATAGGTGTGGAGCTTCAGCAGTATTTTACGGATTTTACTTGTGCTGCACTAATACTCGACGCAAGTCTGCACGGGTTGTGTCTAGCTGCATAGAACAGCAACACAAGTTTTTTTTAATATATGCTTTAAGTATCCTCGAAGAACATTATTTCAAGAGCTTTAAAAGAAGCATTGTATTCTTTTAATAGATAATAGCGAATGTCCTCTCCAAAACTTAGCGTTGACAATGACACCCTGTTCAAGAGATATGGCAGTCATAGGAAGCAGTAATTGTGTATGAATTAGAAATTTTGTAAGGGACGTTACAGATAATCATAGGATGAAATTCTGATACAGTCGCAGGTTGTCCGGGAAAAGAGACAACTTAGATCATTGGCACCACGAATAATAGAAATTGTGTACCCAATGTTACCTGGAATGCTGAATAGGTTATCCAAAGAACATAACGAAATCGGGGTTAATAGATATATTTATCTAATCTTTGACAGGGCGCAAATATTTATACTTCGTTCTTTTAGATACTTTTTGAGACCTATTGTCGATACTATATTGTAGCCTAAACTTTGAACTCATTTGTCATGGATATGTGTACACTACCATTTAATTTTGTTGTAAATTGTAAGTTCCATATTTTGTATTTTTCAAAATATAAATGGAGGTCTAAGGTTTTCCTCTCCCAAAACCTAAATCTAATATGCTTTTAGAGACTGTCTCTCATAGACTAAATGTTTTTTTTCCTCAACCGATGAAGGACTTTTTTCGGTTCCATTAAACAGTGTGTGCCTTTATGATAACATTATCTGTGTTGCATCTACAAATTCGATTCCAGATCATACTACTATCTAATTTCATATCACTTGCTCTGCTGCAGGTATCGCAGCGGCGGTGGGTGGACTTTTGTTAACATTATTTGTGTTGTTTATGCTAAAATGTTGCTCGAGAAAAATATACTCACAAGAAGGTTCCCCATTAGATATGCTCTGGAAGGTGAAAAGTAGTAAGACAAACAATCAAGAGTTAGAGGCTTTCTTCAGAAACTGTGGATCCTTAGTACCAATCAGATTGAGATATAAAGATGTCAGGAAAATAACTAATTTGTTTAAAGAAAAACTTGGACAAGGAGGTTATGGTGATGTCTTCAAAGGACAACTTCGGGATGGTCGGTTAGTAGCAGTGAAGGTTTTGAATAAATCGAAAAGTAGTGACGGAGAAGAATTCCTGAATGAGGTTGCAAGTATTAGCAGGACTTCCCACGTTAATATCGTAGCTCTACTAGGCTTCTGCTTTGAAAAAAATAAAAGAGCTCTTATATATGAATTTATGCCCAACGGTTCTCTTGACAAACTCATATACAGCAAAAATCTCTTACTGCAATCAGGTTTCGAATGGGAAAGATTGTATCAAATTGCAGTTGGAATTGCTCGAGGGCTCGAGTACTTGCACCGTGGTTGTACAACCAGAATTCTACATTTTGACATTAAACCTCATAATATTCTTCTCAATGAAGACTTCTGCCCCAAAATTGCAGACTTCGGACTCGCCAAGTTGTGCCCTGGAAAGGAAAGTATCATATCGATGTTGGATACAAGAGGGACAATTGGATATATAGCTCCAGAAGTTTTCAGTAGAAACTTTGGAGGAGTTTCTCATAAGTCAGATGTGTATAGCTATGGAATGATGATACTAGAAATGGTAGGAGGAAGAAAGAACTTTGATCAGAAGGTGGGAGTCGATCACTCTTCTCAGCTATATTTTCCACACTGGGTCTATGACCGTCTCAATCTCGAGGAGGGTCTTGGACTGCACGGTGTTACAACTGACGAAACAGGAGAGGCTGCAAGGAAGATGAGTATTGTAGGATTGTGGTGCATACAGACCAACCCTACGAGTAGGCCATCAATGAGTAAAGTTTTGGAAATGTTGGAAGGAATTGTCACAGCTCTAGAGATCCCACCAAAACCTTTTCTTTCGTCTCCTCCAAGATCACCACCATCACCCATGGATTCTTCGACCATCTCCACGTAGTAGCATTGACATAAACTGGCTTATCTTGTACTGCATTATAAGATGCGAAGAAGTGTACGTATATTACTCATGAGTGTAAAATATCATAAACTTGTTATGTTTGAGAGAAAACTACTGATTGAATGTACGTTAGCCTCACATCCTCTTATTAAGTCAAGTGAATTTGTACATCATTATATGGCAATAAGATGTGAGATCTACATTATTACAGAAACTCCTAAATCTAGACCTAAGGGACTTGACCTAGACGTCTACTTGATATCTCGGTCCTGAGGCCCATCATCTTAGCCGGGAGGCCCACTATAATCTGCATCAGATCATATATTGTACTCCAACAATAATGAAGTAATGTACATGATCTGTTGGAAATTTCAGAGAGATATAGAGATAACTGACAGTTGAGAGAGACAAATAGCAGTTGAGAGAGAGGGCAAAACTTTAAGTCCCGGTAGGAAAATCATTTTACAGCCACTTTTTTGTTGAACTAAACAGGGAAAATCAATTTACCACCTGATTTCTACACGTAACAAACTGGCCATTAAATAAGTACTACCGAAGCAAATATGAGATGCTAAAATTAGCAAGACAGAAGGTGTTTCCTCTGGGCATCCGATTTTCTTGCATATCACATTTTTTATATATCTTGTAGTTATAAATTTGAAGTTTTTAATCAAATGAGAAGTAGAAAACTAAAAACTAGTGGATTCGATTATTTGAACGCGCTTTGGACTTGACCCTCGGCCCACTGATATGGTTGTAACGATATTTTTTTCTTTTAAAGAACAGGAACAATTGGTGAAGACTTGAGACGGAGACTTGACACCAGGACTTTTCAGACAACATATCACTGTCCTCTCTAGGTTTTTTTGTTTGAAACTTCAAATGAATTGTATTAAAAAAAAAATATGTACTGGCCTCATAGTTTAAGCTCAAACTCATTATTTTTTTCTCCTTTGATATTTATAGTTGGAAAAGTCATGTAGTGATGCAGGTAGTGTGATACAGTCCTCTTTAGTATAGTGGGTCCAGCTCCTTCATTGGCAGAGGATGATCCTCTTAGTCAGAGTTGAGAACAATATGTCAGGAGTAATGGTTCCATTACACTTTAATCTCCCAATTTGGGTTTTTCTTAGAGAACAAGAAGATAAACACAGTTTGTGAGTCAACAACATACCATGAACCTCCACAATGCATCTTCTTTTGGTCTCATCATCTTCATCTCCTCCATTATCAAGGATTTTAACTTTTGTATTGGTCAGCAGGAAGACAACTCCACCAAGTTCGCCAATTGCAGAAATCTCAATTTCACCTGTGGAGATGGAATAAATATCGGATACCCTTTTTGGGGAAATAACAGACCTGATTACTGTGGTATTCCTGGTTATAATCTTGAATGTGAAAATAACAAGTTTACTGAGATTGAAATCATGTCTCAGACATACCGGATTATAGCAATCAATCCTGTGAACAGAACCATGTCGATCGCTAGAAAAGATTTCATGATTGATGAAGATGCTTGTCCAAAAACATTTAATACCACAACTTTGAATTTCACTCAATTCGATTATCTTCAAACTGGGTTTGTTAATCTTACCCTCTCTTATGGTTGTCAACCTCTTCCTAATAATATTGGAGAAAAAGCTCCTAACAAGTTTAGTTGTCAAACAAATAAAACAAGTATAACTGATGCTTATTATTGGGGTATATATTTATCTAAAGTAGTAATTCCAGATACTAAACAATGCATAGGAAACATTGATATTCCGATTAGTAAATTATATATATCAAGACTAATAGACGATCCTACGAGTTTAAATAGGGTTTTGAGAAAGGGTTTCGATGTTATTTATGGTGTGGATGAAGAGGAAAGTATAGCTGAATGCTTAAAATGTGTGGATTCTGGAGGGGCATGTGGATATAATGATTCAATTGCGGTTCCGAGTTTGAATTGTTATTTTTTCGAGGCACAAACTTCATCAGGTATCTAACATACTTCAACTTATTCGGTTTTTTTTAACTAAAATTCGATATAAAAAAATCTATTGGTCAATTTTTTAAAACTAATTGCTTTGAAATACAACCAAGTAACCAACCAAGTAACCAACCGAGCTATGCAGCAAATTACCGTTCTTATAAACATGGTATTCAAACAAGTAAATGATCCAAATAATTACTAAAGCTCAAGTGTTAGATCAGATAACTGAACAGGATGCAAACAACTGACTGTAACTAACCATTTTTACTATTAATTACCCTGCAGGTTCCCTGAAGACTCAGAGAAAAAAACAAGTTATTGTAGGTAAGAATAAAACTAAACCCTGTCCAGCTGAAATTTCTATACCTTTTAAAAGGAAAAGAGTAACACGAGCAGAGATGCAACACAACTAGTTTGGACAGATCTAAATAGTAAGGCATCAGCACGTTTAGAAATATAATAAAATCAAAACATAACCAAGATAAATTGGAGGCCACAAGTGTGGAGCCTCAGCAGTATTGTAGGGATTTTAACTTGTGCGGCTGCACTAATACTCGACATTAGTATGCACGGGTTGTGTTTAGCTGCATAGAAGAGCAACCCAAGTTTTATAATATATGCTTTAAAAATTCTCGAAGAATATTACCTCAAGAGCTTTAAAAGAAGCATTGTATTCTTTTAATAGTTAATAGCGAATGTCCTCTCCAAAACTTAGCGTTGACAATGACACCCTGTTCTAGAGATATGGTATTCATGGGAAGCAGTAATTGTGTATGAAATTAGAAATTTTGTAAGCGACATTACAGATAATCATAGGATGAAATTCCGACGCAGTGTTGTCTGGGAAAAGAAACAAACTAGATCATTGGCACCACACATAATAGAAACTGTATACCCAATGTTACTTTGAATGCTGAATAGGGTGTCCGACGAACATAACAGAATCAGGATTAACAGATATTTTTTTTTAATCTTTGACAGGCCGCAATTATCTATATTTCGTTCTTTTAGATACTTTTTGAGACCTATTGTCGATACTATATAGTTGCCAAAACTTTGAACCCATTTGTCATGGATATGTGGTACACTACTATGTTAATTATGTTTTACATTATAAGTTCCGTACTTTGTATTTTTGAAAATATACATGGAAGTCTAAGGCTTTCCTCACCCAAAAACCTAAATCTAATATGCTATTAGAGACTCGTCTCTCAGAGACTAAATGTCTTTTGCGCTTCCACTGAACAGGACATTTTGCGCTTCCACTGAACAGGGCGTGCCTTTATGATAACATTATTTGTGTTGCATCTACAAATTCGATTCCATATCATACTATCTAATTTCATATCACTTAATCTGCTGCAGGTATCACAGCGGCAGTGGGTGCAATTTTGTTAATATTGTTTGTGTTGTTTATGCTTTGGAAGGTGAAAAGTAGTAAGATAAACAATCAAGAGTTGGAGGCCTTTTTCAGAAACTATGGATCCTTGGTCCCAATCAGATTCAGCTATAAAGATGTTAAGAAAATAACAAATTTGTTTACAGAAAAACTTGGACAAGGAGGTTATGGTAATGTCTTCAAAGGACAACTTCGGGATGGTCGTTTAGTAGCAGTCAAGGTTTTGAATAAATCGAAAAGTAGTGACGGAGAAGAATTCCTGAATGAGGTTGCAAGTATTAGTAGGACTTCCCACGTTAATATCGTAGCTCTACTAGGCTTCTGCTTTGAGAAAAATAAAAGAGCTCTTATATATGAATTTATGCCCAACGGTTCTCTTGACAAACTCATATACAACAAAAAGCTCCTATCGCAATCAGGTTTAGAATGGGAAACATTGTATCAAATTGCAGTTGGAATTGCTCGAGGACTTGAGTACTTGCACCGTGGTTGTACCACCAGAATTCTACATTTTGACATTAAACCTCATAATATTCTTCTCAATGAAGACTTCTGCCCCAAAATTGCAGACTTCGGACTCGCCAAGTTGTGCCCTGGAAAGGAAAGTATCATATCGATGTTGGATACAAGAGGTACAATTGGATATATAGCTCCAGAAGTTTTCAGTAGAAACTTTGGAGGAGTTTCTCATAAGTCAGATGTGTATAGCTATGGAATGATGATACTAGAAATGGTAGGAGGAAGAAAGAATTTTGATCAGAAGGTGGGAGTCGATCACTCTTCTCAGTTGTATTTTCCACACTGGGTCTATGAACGTCTCAATCTCGAGGAGGGTCTTGGACTGCACGGTGTTACAACTGACGAAACAGGAGAGGCTGCAAGGAAGATGACTATTGTAGGATTATGGTGCATACAGACCAGTCCTTCGAGTAGGCCATCAATGAGTAAAGTTTTGGAAATGTTGGAAGGAAACGCCATAGCTCTAGGGATCCCACCAAAACCTTTTCTTTCGTCTCCTCCAAGATCACCACCATCGCCAATGGATTCTTCGACCATCTCCACGTCATAGCATACACATAAGGTGGCTCTTGTACTACACTATAAGATGCGAACAAAAAATGTTTGTATATTACTCATGAGTGTAAAATATCATAAACTTGTTATGTGTGAGAGAAAACTTCTGAGTGAATGTACTTTACCTCATATCCTTTTATTAAGTCAAGTGAATTTGTACATTAATTTATTATATGGAAACAAGATGTGAGATCTACATAATCATAGCTATTAATGACGAACGACTATTCTGCTTGTTGACTTGTTGTAGATGTGGTTTGTCGTCTGGACGCCCTTCTCTAAAGGCTAAAGATCATGCAACTCTCTCTTTACTTCCAGTAAGGAAAACAAAATAAACTACCAAATAAACAAGGTAGGCAGAATTTCAACATCTCCTATTCGAGAAAAAGCACTTCGTCAGTTCATCCTTCCAGCTAATAAACTCTATCAATACTTTATCGCGTATCGTTATGCCTACGAGGTACTAGACGAAATAGAACGATCTTAACCTTAGAAGGGACATAGGCCGCGACGACTACTTGATATCTTGGCTGTGAGGCCCATCATCTTGGCCGAGAGGCCCAGTATAATCTACATCAGATCAGATATTGTACTCCAGCAATAATGAGTGGATGTTACATGATCTGTTGGAAATTTAAGAGAGATAAAGATAAGTGGCAGTTGAGAGAGACAAAGAGCGGGTTGAGAGAGAGCACAAAACTTTAAGTCTCATGGAAAACCATTTTACCACCACTTTTTTGTCAAACTAAACAGTGAAAATCAATTTTAGCCGAAAAGTCGATTTTACCACTTGATTTTCACACGTAACAAGCTGGTCATTAAATAAGCAACTAAATAAGTACTACGGAAGCACATATGAGATGTGAAAAGTAGCAAGACAAAAGGTGTTTCCTCTGACCATCCGATTTTCTTGCATATCACATTTTTCGTATATCTTGTAGTTATAAATTTGAAGTCCTTAATCAAATGAGAAGTAGAAAACTAAAAAATAGTGGGTCCGATTGTTCAAACGCGCTATGGACTTGACCCTCTGCTCATTGATAAATAACAGTCTCATTTTAAATTTGGGATCCACATGACTTTCATCGATTAAGACCAGTAGATAAGGTTATAACAATATTTTTCTTTTAAAGAACAGGAACAATTGGTGAGGACTTGAGACGAAGACTTTTCAAACAATATAGCACTGTCCTCTCAAGGTTTTTTGTTTGAAACTTTGATGAATTGTATTAAAAAAAAGAAAGCTACGAAGAGGCGTCATAGTTTAAGGTAAAACTCATTAATTAATTTTTCCTTCTTGATGTTTACAGTTGGAAAAGTCATGCAGGTATTGATATAGTCCTGTTCAGTACAAGTGGGTCAGAGTTGTGGGTTTTTCTTAGAGAACAAGAAGATAAACACAGTTTGTGAGTCAACAACATACCATGAACCTCCACAATGCATCTTCTTTTTGTCTCATCAACTTCATCTCCTCCATTATCAGGGATTTCAACTTTTGTATTGGTCAGCAGGAAAACAACTCCACCAAGCACGCCAATTGCAGAAATCTCAATTTCACACTGTGGAGTTCCTGGTTATCATCTTGAATGTGAAAATAACAAGTTTACTGAGATTGAAATCATGTCTCAGACATACCGGATTATAGCAATCAGTCCTGCACACAGAATCATGACAATTGTTAGAAAAGATTTCATGATTGATGAAGATTCTTGTCCTAAAACATTTATTAACACAACTCTGAATTTCACTCACTTCGATTATCTTCAAACTGGGTTTGTTAATCTTACCCTTTCTTATGGTTGTCAACCTCTTCCTCATAATTTTTTTTTTGAATACTTTGATTTAATTAATAAGCAAAAGAGTACAAGAAGAAAACACAAGGCTACATTAGGCCTTGAAGACACAAAAACAAAAACAGCAGCACCAGGTGCACTCCACAGACCCCCCCTCCCCCCCCCCCCCCCCCCCCCCCCCCGACACGCCACCCCACCCTGACAAGAACCACCAACAAAACGGCGGAATAAGAGACTACACATTACAGAGAACATAAAAAGCCATCCCATGATTCAACCATACAGTTAAAAGAGTACAATTTGGCCCACTTGTACGATCTACTCCAGTGGTAAATAAGCCATTTAGCCGCGAAGAAGATGTATTCTGTTGATCGAGCTTTGTCTCTGAAAATTCCATCGTTTCTAGCACTCCAAACTGCCCAGATGATTGCTTTTGGAATAATGTTGAGAATGGCCTTCTTGTGTTTACTACCTTTGATACCTTTCCAAGCCAACATGAGTTCTGTAATGGAACTAGGGGTACACCAGACAATCCCGATACTACTCATGAACCTGTTCCACACATCCCTCGACGTGTCACAATGAAGGAAAATATGAGAGCAGGATTCTTCATCTTTCCCACAGAGACAACAACGATTCGGCGAGATGAAGCCCCGTTTCCTCAAATTGTCCATGGTTGAAATCCTCTCCCAAATCACCGCCCATAAAAACACACTCACCCTCATGGGTATATTCTTTCTCCAAATATCTCTAAAAATCGGGTTAGACTCCCTACCCTGGTTTGACAAGAGCGAAAACATCGCACTCACTGATAACTCTACCTTCTCCGGGTCCGGATTTGTTATCCACACCCTAACGTCTGGTTGGTTGTTGAGGCAGTATGGGGCTATGTCGTTCATCAGGCTATTTGCCTCCTCCAACTCCCAATCGAAAAGCCCTCTTCTGAAATCCACCCTCCAAACCTTCGAGTTTAAGTCAAAGAAATCGCTAACAGTCCCATCCTTCGAATCGGAAAGCAAAAAGAGATTCGAGTAAGCTTCTTTAAGAGATCTGTCCTTAACCCAGATATCAACCCAAAAGCTCGTATTCTTTCCGTCCCCGACCTTAATCTTGGACATGGAATGGAACTTATGCCACCTACTGTAAATCCCCCTCCAAACCGAGACCCCGTAAGCTTTTTTGGGGGGTTTCGACATCCACCCTAACTCCTCTTCCCCGTATTTTTCCTTGATGATTTTCCTCCACAGAAGGTTCTTTTCCTTGCCGAATCTCCATAACCACTTAGATAATAGCGCATCATTCATCCTCCTCAAACTTTTGATTCCCAAACCCCCTTCAGAGGTCGGCCTACAAAGAATCTCCCATGCCACCCAATGAATTCTATTGTTATCCATCTCATCATCCCAAAAGAAATCCTTGAATTTTCTTTCCAATTCGTTGCAAATCGAAACCGGAGCCGAGAAAAGAGATAAGAAATAAATTGGAAGAGCTGATAAAACCGCCTTAATCAGAGTCAATTTCCCCCTCTTGACAAAAGCCTTGCCTTCCACGGAGACAGTCGCCTAGCCACCTTCTCGATGACTGGATCCCAAAGGTGTTTAGATCTATAGGAGAACCCCAACGGCAGACCCAGGTAAGAAATAGGAAGAGAAGCTTTAACACATCCAAAAATCGAAGCCAAGACGTCTAACCCCTCCACCTTCCCAACTTCAATCACTTGGCTTTTACCGAAGTTAACCTTAAGACCAGAAGCTGCTTCAAACCATATAAGAGTGTCTTTTAGCTTGCGGATTTGGTTGATGTCGTCTTTAATGAAAAATAGAGTGTCGTCCGCAAACTGGAGGTGGGTAATAGGCGTTCCATTGTCAGAAACCCTGAACCCATCAAACCACTGAATCTCTTCCCCTCTTTTAACCATGCAGCTGAGAACTTCCGCCACGAGCAGGAATAAGAGAGGCGACAAATGGTCTCTTTGCCGGATCCCTCTGGAATTCATGAAAACCGAAGAAGTGGTACCGTTGATCAAAGCCGAGAAAGAAACCGATGAGATGCAATTAAAAATCCAAGTTCTCCATTTATACTTGAAACCCATCTTAGTCATGATGTCGTAGAGGAAATCCCAACTAATCTTGTCGTAAGCTTTCTCCAAATCGACCTTTACCATAATACCCGAGGACTTAGATTTCATCTTGGAGTCCAACAATTCGTTAGCAATCAAAACCCCGTCGAGAATTTGTCTATCGCTAATAAAAGCCCCTTCATTAGGAGATATGATGGATTCCAGAACCATCTTGAGCCGATTCACCCAAACCTCGGATATGATCTTATACGGCCCCCCCACTAAGCTTATCGGCCTGTAGTCATTCAATGATTCTGTAATATCCTTCTTAGGAATAAGCACGAGGAACGATTGATTCAATCTCCAATCTAAACTACTCGAAAGCCATAAATCCGAAATTACTTTCATAAAATCACTCCCAATGATACTCCAACATTTGACGTAAAATTTGATGGAGAAACCGTCCGGCCCCGGAACTATATCTTTGGCCAAGTCTTTGATCGCGAGGAGGACTTCCTCCTTCGAGAATGCCCCCTCCAGGGTCTCAGCTTGAAACTCCGAAATCGAAGGCAAGTTTAAACTACCCACTCCAGGTCTCCACAAAGCCGGCTCCTTGTAAATATCTGCGAAATGCTCGACCACCCGACTTTTAATCTGCTTGTCCTCCATGATGAGCTCATCGCCTACTCTCAAAGCTGTTATCCGATTCGATCTCTTTCTACAATTTATAATGCCATGGAAGAACTTCGAATTCCTGTCTCCTGCCTTAAGCCAATTGATTCTCGATTTTTGTCTCAAACTAATTTCCTGAAGACTAAGAATTTTCTCTAGCTCCGCTCTCATACTCTGTCTGAGTACAAGATCCTCATCACTCAAATTACTAGTCTCCTCCAATTTGTCGAAATTGTGAATCCCCTCCTGAAGTCTAGCCAAAGTCTCCTTCTGACCTTTGAATTTGTCTCTTGACCATTTCTTCGCCTTTTCTTTCAACAAGTTTAGCTTAGCCCAAAATGAAACATCACCGTCCATCTCCTCCCACCATAGTTTAACCTGGGGAATAAAATCCTTATCCAAAAGCCAAATATCTTCAAGTCTAAAAGGAGGGCTACCTGTGGTCTTGAGATTGGATTTCAGAAGAATGGGAGCATGGTCTGAAAGTGGTTTCGGAAGGATAATCTGCGATACAGAAGGGAAACGATCCTCCCAAGCTTTGTTAATAAGAAACCTGTCCAACCGGCTCATCGACGGAATTGATTGGTTGTTGGACCATGTGAAAGCCATCCCATTCCCTGGAAGGTCAATGAGCTCATTTCTACTCACCCATTCGTCGAATTTCTTCATCTTAGAGGTGATGGAGTGTTTGTTTCTCTTCTCACACCCGAATCTAGTGACATTAAAGTCCCCACCGATACACCATGACAAGTTCCAAAGGTCATGAGTTGAATCTAATTCACTCCAAAACGATTCCCTACGAGAAGAAATACACGGACATAAACTGAAGTAGCCATCCATTCAAAACCATCTGATACGTTACATAACTTAAGAGAAATGGAAAAGCTACCTATTACCCGATCAGAACAAGCAAAATAAGAAGGATCCCACATACATAGAATACCCCCAACCGACCCAGTAGCCGGTAAAGCACACCAGACCACATTACAGTTACCCCAGAGACTAAAAACTAGAGCATCACTAATACTATCTAACTTGGTTTCTTGTAAAAACACAAAATTCGCCTTCATCTTTGTCCTTAACTTCCTAACTGCAGCTTTCTTCTTTGCTGCTCCCAAACCCCTAAGCTTAAAAAGTTAATCGACATAATCAAGACGAGTTACCACCCTTGAGCACGAACGAGTCCTCCTGCTCCCCCTGAATCTGACTCCCTCATCGTCCACTTTAACCTTCTAGCCTCCCTTTCTAACTTGGATGTTGTTCCTGCCCTCTTCTGGCCGCTGCTCTGATCTGGAGTCCTATCTCCATCAACTGGACCACTATTATGAACCGGAGTATGAATCACCAGGGCATGATCACTACCCATAGGCGAAGCCTTTGTACTACCGACCACCCCTTCTGACTCCCCCGAACTCATTGGATTGGTCTCTTCTGGAACCATGGTAGCTAAAGGTTGAGCTAACAGCACTAAGTCGTCTTCGCCCTTGTCGAAACTCTCCTTAAGTTCAAATCCTATCATCTTGAGAAGATTCTCCATCTTCCCCCTAGACCCATCTTGATCCAACGCAAAACCCAACTCCTTGCCTGTTGCCAAGAACTCTTCCATTCTCTGTTCCATACTCGTGTTGATCACCGCCAGCGATAAGTCTTGAGACAAGATGTTATCTTGGGTGACGGCTAGATGAGGGGGAGAAACAACACCTGTCCATTCTTTGTCGAGGGTAATACAATTGGAGATAAGCGGAAGGTCTCTGCCCATTGTGCCTTTAAAAGATTCCATTAGGGCCTTACCCAGGTCCGTGATCAGAAGAGGAGGCGCCCTAGGAACCCTATTGGGCTTTCTATTACGCTTCCTGGATTTGTAGTAAATTTTGAACCTTTTCTTGGCTGGGCCAGTCTTCTTTGGGCCCCCATCCTTCTCCCCTGGCCTAGGCGCGCTTTCTTCGACGCACCCCGATGAAATTTGAAACTTGTCCTTTCCCTGACTTGTCTCTGATAGATTGATTGGAGGTTCAGATACCATATCATCGGACGAGAGATGACCTTGATCTATCACCAAAGGGGTAAGAGGATCAGACCCGGGCGGTCATTTCTCTTTACGAGGATCCCTTAAAGAGCTAATGAACCTCGTTTCTTCAGCAATAGTCAACTCCTTGGATTGCTCCCTGATGTACTGGTCTGTATCACTGTCACCTCGGTCTTCAACATCCGAGGAATGAGTTGACCCGAACACCCTCTGACCGCTTTCCGGCGACACCATAGTTTCCGACGAAAACACGCTGTGAAGAAAAACTTCAACCACATCCCCCCTATCAAGAAGGATCAATCTCTCCGGTATTTTAGTCGTAATATCGCAACTGATGTATATGGAAGCGAAAGCTAACACTTTGAAGGACTTAGTGTCTTCATCGATCATCAAGAAATCTCCAAAGGTCTCACCAATATCCTGGAACACCTCTTCATTCCAAAGGTTGAAAGGAAGGCCAAAAATCTTCACATTAACCCTACACATGGACAAGTTGACCTGATTGCAATCCGGGTGCCACCGACGAAAGAACATCCTCTCATACTGAGACAGTTGTATTTCGCCTAAATCCAGAAGGGGTTTAGTGTTATGGTTAGTCTTGATTACTGCTCGAACCCTGTTAAAAGGAATCAATGATACCTCCCCAGTCTTCAAAATCTCCCTGATTTGATCTTCCACACTCCCCCAGTCGTCAATGGTGTAGGTAGCTTCCACCAGAACGGTGTCTTCCCAACTGATAGTTCCATTCGGGGTCAAGGCCATAGAAGAGCGAAGATAATTTTCAGGTCTGATAAGGTTAGGGATGAAGATGTTGGAGCTCTGAGAAGTTCTCTGTTGAAGAAGGGCTGATTTATAGGAGATTGAGTGCTGGTGTGGTTGAGATGATAGGTTCAAAACTTGACATGTATTGGCGATAGGAATTGAAGATACTCCCGGTTTGCTGACAGATGTCGAGGGTGATAGGGTTGTGGTCTTGGATTGGTTGTTATTAGGGTGGGAATGATGGAGGTGGTTAGGACTGGTCTTGACAGAAGACGAAGATGAAACGATGGGATTTGGATGGTTATTGGTCTTGGGAAGATGGGTGGGTATCGAATTCCTCACTTGATGAGCATCCGACGGAGGAAGGGAATCAGTAATACTAAGCCGGCGAAGGATAATGGTCTCCGATTTATGGGAAAATGGAAGCGTGAGATCTAGGTGATCTGCTATAATCTTCCAAAAGATTCCGTTAACGCCAGCTGGAAAACAGAGGGAACTTCGGGCATTCTCCTTGCCACCTGTACGGTACACTCTGATGAACGGACCAAAGTTGTTTTCCCTCGTCTCCCAAAACCACACGACTTCTTGATCCCTACATCGTCCCCTCCTTTCCATGTCCTCCTTCATCGACGAGAACTTGTATGCCTTGGACCTCACGAAACACGCCAGCCCGGAGATCCCTTCTGCCGGTAAGTTGCAAGACCACTCAATGGAGTTACGGATCTCTCGAACCCTAGTGAACTTAGAGTTCATCTTCTCGAACCAGAAAATCTTCTTGTCCACCTCTAAAGAAAACGCAGTCTCAGCCATGGCGGAGGCTAGCCAATGGGAAGACCCCACGAAGCACCGAGCGCCGCCTCTCTCCTCACTTTCTCTCTCCTCACTTTCTCTCTCCCAATAGTAACATCTACCTCTTCCTCATAATGAAGAAGCTCCTAACAAGTTTACTTGTCAAACAAATATAACAAACATAACTGATGCTTATTATTGAGGTACATATTTACAGAAAGTAGTAATTCCAGATACTAAACTATGTATGAGAAACACTGATTTTCCGATTAGTAAATTTTTTATAGCAAGACTAATAGAAGATCCTACGAGTGTAAAAAGCATTTTGAGAAAGGGTTTCGATGTTATTTATGGTGTCGATGAGAAGAAAAGTATAGCTGAATGTATTGGATGTATGTATTCTGGAGGGGCATGTGGATATAATAATTCAATTCCGGTTCCCAGTTTGAATTGTTACTTTTTCGAGGCACAAACTTCATCAGGTATCTAACATTCTTCAACTTATTCGGTTTTTTTAACCAAAATTCGATATCAAAAAATCTATTGGTCAACTTTTTAAAACTAATTGCTTTGAAATACAACCAAGTAACCAACCAAGCTATGCAACAAATTATCGTTCTTCTAAACATGGTATTCAAACAAATAAATTATCCAAATAATTACTAAAGCTCAAGCATTATATGGGAAAACTGAACAGGATGCAAATAACTAACCATTTTTACTATTCATGACGCTGCAGGTTCTCCTTCTCCCAAGACCCCGAGAAAAAAAAGAAGTTATTGTAGGTGTACGAATAAAAGTAAACCCTACTCTGCTGAAATTTCAATATCTTTTTGTGTATAAAGCAAAAGAGTAACGCGACGACAGATGCAACACAACATGGGACAGATCTAAATAGTAAAGCATGAGCACGTCTAGTAATATTAAAACGTAACCAGGATATCTGATCTAATACTTGAGACCCTGTTCTGGAGATATGACATTCATAGGAAGCAGTAATTATGTGTGATTTAAGAAATTTTGTAAGGGACGAAATTCCAACATGCAGGTTGTCAGGGAAAAGAGTCAAATTAGATCATTGGCACCACAAATAATAGAACTTGTATATCCAATGTTACCTCGAATGCTGAATAAGTGAATAGGGTATCCGACGAACATAATAGATTCGGGGTGTAAGCAAGAGTATATGGCTGAACAGTGAAGAAGAAGGAAGATGAAGTTAACGACTTTAACTAACTCTCGATATGGGCGCTCTCACTCTTAATCTGCGGCACTCAGTTCTATACAAAGAAGCACACGAGGAGAGGGTGCTAATAACACAAGTGTTAAATCCAACTAATCAAAGATTAGTTAGTTAATTTCTGTTAGGTTTTACTTTCTCTCTCTAAACTGATTTACATTTTCTGTTTTCGATTTCTCTAAACTTTGATAAGTATATAAGTGAGATATCATTGTAATTGGATTAATACAATTGAGTTGAGAAGTTAATTAGAATTACACCTTCAAGAAACTCATCGTTTACATGGTACCAGAGCCAAAACCCTAAAATCGATTTTCAATATCAAATTGAAATCAAGAACAACGAAGGGCGCTGATCTTCTGTAAATCAAAGAATCAGAGATACAGTCTTCATCATCATCATCAACAAAACAACTTCAACCATTGAAAGATGAATTCGAATCAAAATCAGGTAGCTTATAATCCAAATCTTACAAATTTGATATCTGCTAGACTAGATGGTTCGAACTTTCTGGTTTGGAAAGATCAGGTAGAAAACGCCTTGATTGGAAACGACTTAGTGTGCTACATTGATGGCACCTATAGTGAACCCCCTCAGTTAATTATGGTGGATGGAAGAGATATAGCTAACCCAGCTTATCTCCAATGGCGGAAAACTGATAGCTTTGTGAAATCTTGCATAAAAGCAACAATTACACATTCAATTGCTTCTGATATTCTAGGGTTAAAGACTTCTAGAGATATATATGGTGTTATTTAGAAATGGTCTTTCTTCAAGAATTTGAGGCACAAAAGTCATCACTAAGAAATAAGCTTCAAAACTTCAAAAAGGGGTCATCTTCTATATCTGAATACTTGAGTAAAATTAAAAATCTTGCTGATTCACTTGTAGCTGTGAATGATAAAGTAAGTGAATCTAAATTAACAAGAATAGTTCTTCAAGGATTGGGTAAAGAATACTCTCAATTTGTAATCACTATACAAAATAGAGATGGGGCTCTAACCTTTGGAGAGTTAAGAAGCAGACTAACTCACCATGAACAATGGTTGAAAGAGCAAGAATCAAATGATGACCCAAGTGAATCATACTTTGTGAAGAAATTAAACAAGAACATTACAAGACCATCACCCATGAGATTCTATAATCAAAGTCAGAATGTTGAATATGGTAAAACATCCTTCAGACCCAATGTGAGGTCTTCTCCTCAGACAAGAAATGCTTTCTTTGATTTCACCACAGTACCTTGTGGGATATGCTATAAGTGGGGCCATACAGCTAGACAGTGTAGATTGAGATTCAAAGACTTCTCCTTAGAAGCTTCAAAGTCAGCCAACAGGAACTTTGCTAATCTTCATCTTCAAGAAATTGAAGATGAAGAAGAAGAGGAAGAAGAATTGGATTCTCAAGAAATAGAAGAAGAACAAGCTCATTATGGGGCTGAGATATAAGAGCACACACAAACTAATGAGAAAGCTCATCTATCTTTGAAATCTAAGGATAAGAGTTGGATATCTGACACATGAGCAACAAGCCACATGACCCATACTCAAGAGAATTTGGATCATGTTACTCCTTATCAAGGTACAAATGGAGTTATGATTGGAGATGGGAAATGTCTAAACATTGTTAGCACAGGTCCAGCAAATTTGGTCACTGGTTCAAATACCTTTCATCTCAAAAAGGTTCTTCATGTCCCAACTATTCAAAAGAACCTACTGTCCATTTCGAAATTCACAAAAGATAACTTTTGTAGTGTAGAATTTCTTCCATGGGGCTTTCTAATCAGAGACCTATGGTCCAAAAATGTCCTAGGAGAAGGTCCAATGGTACATAATTTGTATAGCATAAATTTTGAAATGGATCCCTATGCTATACCTAAAGAAGATGTGGAAATGGCTTGTTTAGCAAGAGGGACTGCTGAAATATGGCACAATAGGTTAGGACATGCATCCCAAGAGGTCATTTTGCTATTAGATAGAGAGAAGAGAATCAAGATTACTTCTAAAAACTTTAAAGATGTCTGCTCCTCCAGTCAATTGGGAAAAAGTCAGAGACTTCCTTTTCCCACATCAGAAAGCTCTACCACTGCTCCTCTTCAGTTGGTGCACTGTGATATCTGGGGTCCAGCACCAGTACCAACAAAGAAAATAAACACGCTTTATGAGTCAAGTAGTCAACAACGTACCATGAACCTCCACAATGCATCTTCTTTTTATCAAGGATGCTCCTCTTAGTCAGAGTGCGTTTTTCTTAGAGATAACAAAACAAGAAAATAAACACACTTTATGAGTCAAGTAGTCAACAACGTACCATGAACCTCCACAATGCATCTTCTTTTTGTCTCGTCATCTTCATCTCCTCAGATATCAAGAATTTTAACTTTTGTATTGGTCAGCAGGAAAACAACTCCACTAAGCACGCCAATTGCAGAACCTGTGGAGATGTAATAAATATCGGATACCCTTTCTGGGGGAATAAAAGACCTGATTACTGTTGAGTTCCTGGTTATCATCTTGAATGTGAAAATAACAAGTTTACTGAGATTGAAACTATTTCTCAGACATACCGGATTATAGCCATCAGTCCTGCACACAGAGTCATGACGATCGTAAAAAAAAAGATTTCATGATTGATGAAGATTTTTTTTTAAAACTTTGAATTAATATTAAAAGGGAAAACTATACAAGTGGGGGGAGGTTAGTGGATATGTTAACCAATCCACGCCTCCCAATCGAAAACGACATCATTATAATGTGCAGAGCCAATACAATTTAAATTTTTAGCCCACCCAAAAATAACAGACTTAATGTCCTCCACATCTAGGTTCGAATTTGCATTTCCTTCCTTGAACGTCTTGTTATTTCGATCTTTCCATATACTCCACACTATAGCTGCCGGAATTAGGTTCCAAATCTCTTTCTTTCCTCTCGGTTTGGGGGTGTGCTCCCATTGATCGAAAAGGTTTGCAACCGATGATGGGCAGCACCACTTGATACCTGCCGAGTTGAGGAAGTATGACCACAAACCTTGCACAACCTTACAATGAATGAACAAGTGAGCACTAGTCTCCTCGCTCTCCTTACACATAATACAACGGTTGATGATCATAAGACCCCTTCGTTTAAGAGCGTCCACCGTCGGGACTCTATTGATGAAAGTCGCCCAAAGCATAAATCCAACTCTCGGAGGGATACCCTTCCTCTTGAGAATTTTTACTAGAGTTGGATGCATGATTTGGTCTCCTGATTCCATCATAGAGTAGCAAAGCTTAACCGTCAGTTTCTCTTTATCTTCTCTTAACCATACCCTCGAGTCCTGGTTGCTGTTTAGCCGAACCTCCTGAAGGATTCTCATGAGGTCCATGTATTCCGTAACTTCCCAGTCATTCAGGCTCCTCCTGGTTTTGATGTTCCATACCCCAACTTCAAAGTCCATCAATTCGCACACTTTCGCCTTCTTTTCCAACACTATAGAGAAGATATAGAAACGATCTTTTAGTATCTCGTTGTCTAGCCATTTATCCTCCCAGAACATAATCTTCTGCCCATTGCCCACTTTCCATTTGGTAATTCTCTTGAAACCATCCAAGTTGTTTTGGATTCCTTTCCAAACCCCACATCCATAGGATAAATTCTTAACCTTCTTTGCCCAATCACTTGGTTCAAGTCCATATTTATCACCAATTACTTCCTTCCAAAGCTTACCATCCTCCTGCTCAAATCTCCACAACCACTTAGTAAGGAGGGCCTTGTTCATGGTCTTGAGGTCTTTGACACCCAGGCCCCCTTTAGCTCGGGCACTCTTTACCTTACCCCAAGCGACCCAGTGCATCCTCTTAGAGTCGGATTTGCCATTCCAAAGAAAGTTGCACATCTTAGTATCTATCTCCTTCAGGACACCCATAGGGATGGAAAACAAAGATAAGAAGTACGTTGGTAGAGCCTGCATTACTGATTTTAGAAGTGTCACTTTCCCTCCTTTCGATAGGACATGTCCTTTCCAAGAAGCCAGCTTGTTATTAATTCTTTCCATAACCGGATCCCACAGAGACTTTGCCTTGTATTTATGACCAAGGGGTAGTCCTAAATATGATGTGGGGAGAGAACCTATAGGACAGCCGAATCCTTCCAGCACCCCCGAATTAGTAATGCCTCCCTCATTCTCAAGCACCTCGTAAATAAAAGACTTCTTCAAGTTGACTTTCAGTCCTGAGCTATGTTCATACCAAACCAAAATATCACGCAATTTCATTAGCTGGTCCAAGTCTTCATCAAGAAAAAACAGGGTGTCATCCGCGAACTGCAAGTGGTTGATCTTCTTGCTTGAGGCTGTGACTTGAAAACCTTTAATCCATCCTCTGGCCTCCGCTTGTTGCATGCACTGGCTCAGCACCTCTCCAACTAACAGAAACAGAAGGGGGGATATAGGGTCCCCTTGTCTGATCCCTCTCAAGCTCTGGAACACCGTAGAAGGTTGGCCATTGATTAAAACCGAGAAAGTGACCAATGGAGACCATCTTCCTATTGGGCCTCACGACCATGGTGATAGTGGGCCTCACGGTCAAGAAGCTACATTAGCGTAGTTTATATAATTAAGTATTTAGGGTTTCCATAATTATGAGTCTTAGCAATCAAAGAAAGTATTATTAGTAGTTATCTTATTTCCTTATTTGAGTCTATCTAGGAAAGTACAATCTCTATATAAGAGAAGCATAGTCTGTCTTTGTTAACCAGATCAGAGAATATTATCAACCAAGTTTATTATTAATCAAGTTTATTGTTTATCGTTATTTTATCAGTTTTATTTCGTTAGTTTAGTTTATTAATAATGGTGGATTCCATTACTTTTACGCTTCCGCAACAATCTACATCAGCTGGTATTCAGAGCTTGAAAAATCTGGGAACAAAAGATGAAATTTTTTTCATAGATACATCTCTCCTTGAGTGCTGGAAAATTTTTCCACGTTTAGATTGGGATCCCTTTCGAGATTCTAAACAATTTTATGTTGATCGAAAATATCCAGAAAAAAATAAATACCGTTTCTAAAATTCCTTTATTCGACGGTCAATATCATATAAATTTTTGGATTCAACATATGGAAGATTGGTTCATAAACCAAGATATCCACGATGAAGATAAGGTTTTTCTCATCGAACAACATATGTCCGAAAGAATCTATGAACAATTCAATGCAATGCAATGGGGACTCATTAATCAAGGGAAAAAATTCGTAGACGATTGGACTACATTGAAAAGCATCTTCAGGTATGTTTTTCTTCCTTTAGATGAATATTTTTCATATGTGGAGACAAATATTGAATCAAGTAGACAGTTCTCCAATGTTACTTCGGTCACCGTGTTCGATAGTTTTGAAAAAGAAGTTCTTGACAAAAAGAACAAAAATTTCTCAATGACTGAGGAAAAAGAAGAACAAAGTGAATTATCCAAAATTCCTTCGACTACCACGGTCGACACTGTTGAAGGAGATTTTCTTGATAAAATAAATACTAGTTTTTCAATGACGGAGAAAGAAAAGTTCAATGAGATGAATAACACAAGCTCACACAAATTATTTGCTCCGTATATTATTCCAGGAGAAGAATTAGTTGTGTCGAATCATAAAATACTTTCTCCTCCATTGATTTGTTCATGGCTTTCAACTTCAAAGAATCATACAAACCAATCTTCATGGCCATCCATTGTTTTTCCAAGAACAAGACAGGTTGTATATGTGACCTCTTTCGTCAAACTAAAAGACGACGGGCGATGTCGCAATTTACTAGACGTATCTACGTTGGTATTGCTTTTGCGAGTATCTTGGCAATATATGTTTCACATTATAATTGGTGATATTGTCAATATTTTTCTTCTTCGGATTTTCGGCAATTTTCGTGAAAAGTGGGAACTTAGGATTGCCTTCAAACTCGTTGCCGAAGTTACCTTCAACATCACTGATATATATCCTCAGTACTTGGACGTTCCGCTTTATGACAACACCAACTTGGGGGCAAGTTGTTCCGCAGCGGGGGAGTATGATGGAGACCATCTTCCTATTGGGCCTCACGACCATGGTGATAGTGGGCCTCACGGTCAAGAAGCTACATTAGCGTAGTTTATATAATTAAGTATTTAGGGTTTCCATAATTATGAGTCTTAGCAATCAAAGAAAGTATTATTAGTAGTTATCTTATTTCCTTATTTGAGTCTATCTAGGAAAGTACAATCTCTATATAAGAGAAGCATAGTCTGTCTTTGTTAACCAGATCAGAGAATATTATCAACCAAGTTTATTATTAATCAAGTTTATTGTTTATCGTTATTTTATCAGTTTTATTTCGTTAGTTTAGTTTATTAATAATGGTGGATTCCATTACTTTTACGCTTCCGCAACAATCTACATCAGTCCCCTTGCCTGATCCCTCTCGAGCTCTGGAACACCGTAGAAGGTTGGCCATTGATTAAAACCGAGAAAGTGACCGATGAAATGCATTTGTAAATCCAAGTCCGCCATTTATAGCCGAATCCCATACGATTCATGATATTGTAAAGAAAGTCCCAACTTATTCGATCATATGCTTTCTCTAAATCTGCCTTAAGAACGATACCTCTACTTCCTTCTTTTCTCCTTGAATCAATCAATTCATTCGCAACCATAACCCCATCTAAAATTTTTCTACCTCCTATGAATGCTCCTTGGAAAGGGGAAACAACTTTGTCCATAACCGAAGCCAATCGAGATGCTAGAACTTTAGAGATGATCTTGTAGGCCCCTCCCACTAAGCTAATTGGTCTGAAATCCGAAAAGGAAGAGCTCTGCTTCTTCTTAGGGATCAAGACAATGAATGTCTGATTAAGCCTCCAATCCAGCTCTGCCGAACTTGAGAAGGCCTCTACCATTGCCATGAACTCTTCTTTAATGATGTTCCAACATCTACTGTAGAACGAAATAGGGAAGCCATCCGGGCCCGGTGCCTTATCTTTAGCCAGCTCGGCCACAGCCTTTCTAACTTCCTCCTCTGAAATGCTCATTTCTAACCTATCTGCCTCGTCTGGAAGGAGGTGTGGGAGATGCATATCGTCAATACCAGGTCTCCAAAAAGTAGGCTCACAATAGGTCTTGCTGAAGTATGCAACTGCCTCTTTCACAATCTCTTCCTCTTTAGTAATGTTGCCATTATCCTGAATGATGATGCTGATTCTGTTTTGCTTAGCTCTACACTTCATTATTTTGTGAAAGTATGAAGTATTCTTGTCTCCCTCTTTGAGCCATATAGCCCTGGATTTCTGCCGCATACTAATTTCTTCCTGAGCGCTCTCCAACTCCCTTTTCAGCTTCTTCCTATCCTCAAACTCTGTTTGAGATAAGGCCTGGTGCTCTTCCTTCTTATCAAGCATACCAATATCCGCTTGCAATTGTATAAAAGCCTTATGGAACTTGTTGTGCTTCTCCCTCGACCATCCTTTAAGCTTCCCTTTCAAAAATTGAAGTTTTTTCCAGAACGTATGGCTTGGAGACGATCCTATAGACCCCTCCTTCCACCAATTAGCAACTACGTCCATGAAATCCGGATCCCTCATCCACCTCTCCTCCAGCCTAAATGGTGGTGGATTAGATTTAACTAACTCTGTCCTCAACAGAATAGGAGCATGATCAGAGATTGGCCTAGGGAGAATGAGTTGCTCCACCTTAGGATATTTAACTTCCCAATCTCCACTGATTAGGAATCTGTCTAACACATTTAGAACCGGATCACTTTGGTTATTTGTCCAAGAGTATTCCATCCCTTGTTTGGGAAGGTCCATAAGACCATGTCGATCAATCCACTCCCCGAAGTCTCTCATGCTAGAAGTAATCTTCCTGCCTCGTTTTTTCTCATGGATGAATCTTATGACATTAAAGTCCCCCCCCCCCCCCCCCCCCACACACCATGGCAACCCCCACTTAGTTGAGACAAGGTCCAGCTCTTTCCAAAGATCAGTTCTTAGACTTCTTTGGCAAGGACCATAAACCCCAGAGAACACCCACTCAAAGTCATCTAAGAAATTCTTGAAGTGAAAAGAAAGACTATACGAAGTTTTAAATACTTCCTTAACTTCCATTAAACTACTATCCCATACACACAAAATACCACCAGAAGAACCTACTGCTGGGATGGCATCCCATCCACAGCTACCTTTACCCCAAATAGACCTAACAAGAGACTCGGACACATCTACTACTTTAGTCTCCTGGATACACAAAACAGACACAGCAAGATCTTTAACAACTTTCTTGACAGCTACCTTCTTGGCCGGACTACCCAAGCCCCTGATGTTCCAACTGAGAAGATTCAGGGACATTTAAACTTGATATCCCCCATACTCGGAGCTGATCGAGACCTAACCAAGGACGAAGGTGGGTCCGACATACCCCATGTTAAGTTCTTTAACTCCCTGTTCATCTTGCCTGGACTGGTCTTTTTACCATCTCCTACCTCCTTCTCTTCCTCCTGAATGACGATAGCCATGCCCACCTTATCCTTAGAACCAAAACCAACCTCCTTGCACCTTCAATTCCACCGATTTCCAGTGAGCCTCTGATGATTCTCTCTCGAGTACCACCGCTGTCTACAGAAGCCATTTTCTTGTTGGAGACAGAAGAGAAGTTGGGGTGGGACGAAGAAGATGAAGGGCGAGTCGAAAAGTTTGTGGGAGGGGGAAGAGAAGAAGAAGGGAGTTGTGTCGACTGCTTGTAGGCGTGGGGATATTTATAAGATGAATTGGGTTTGAATGAGGAAGGAATAAACTTGCCATGCATTGGTTCGAGTGGCGGTGGTGGTTGAGAGTTAAATATCCTATCCCTGGATACGCCGGTTGGCAGATTATTCCTTTTTGGCGTGTAGCTATTCAAACCCTCCTTCCTAGGGATTTGTTTGGACGGATCTACCTTCTCAGCTCCCGCCTTGATCTTGTCCCTGGCATCAAGATTGCTCAACACCTCGAATTTATTAGCAGATCTAGGGATCAGCTCTATCATGAGGGCCTCTTGAGTGTTCTTCAAGTTGTAGAAAATGGAGGTTACCTCTGCTATGGCCTTTTCCAACTTGTTCCATCCTTCACCTTCCTTCCCTTTTGGAATGCAAATCGATCTCTTACTGTTATCCCCATCCCCTATTCTGTGAGCCCAAATATACTCACCCCTCTTGTTACTCATCACCTCCCACATCCAAAGATTAGAACCATCACGAAAAATGGCTAACTTTACTGATTCCTTCTGGTTTCCTTTTCCTTTGATCGCATTAAAAGTAAATTCCTTCAAACTATTCATCCCTCCCAGCGAGAGAATGATGGCCCACTCCCTATAAAAGCCTTGCTCCGATATAGCATACCGGCCGCCGTTAAGTTTGGAGAAGAGAAATCTCTTTCTATCAACATAAGCATAGATGCCATTCTTGGCTGCCATCGTTTACCCCCGGCAAAAGGTACCCCCTTTTGATACCACTCAGCGTACCAGACGGCGCTATGCCTGAATCCAACGATTCAGTGCAATGGCATTAGCGGTGGGCTGGTATGCTACGATCTCCAGGGCAGAATTGTTACCGGAAGCAGACGACGAACAACCTTTTCCGACAAAAACCCAAGACACAGAAACTTCCTTTCGATGCACTCAGATTACCACTCGGCGCTATACCAGATCCAGAGATCTGTGCAAGACTTGTTAACTCCCCTCCGTGGTCTTTGACAATTTAGTGGGGTACTGTTAAAAGAGGGGAGAGTGGGAGTTATCCTTGTATATATGATTGATGAAGATGCTTGTCCAGAAACATTTAATACCACAACTTTGAATTTCACTCACTTCGATTATCTTCAAACTGGGTTTGTTAATCTTACCCTTTCTTATGGTTGTCAACCTCTTCCTCATAATGAAGAAGCTCCTAACAAGTTTAGTTGTCAAACAAATATAACAAACATAACTGATGCTTATTATTGGGGTACATATTTACAGAAAGTAGTAATTCCAGATACTAAAGTATGTATGAGAAACATTGATATTCCGATTAGTAAATTTTTTATAGAAAGACTAATAGAAGATCCTACGAGTTTAAGCAGCATTTTGAGAAAGGGATTCGATGTTATTTATGGTGTCGATGAAGAGAAAAGTATAGCTGAATGTATTGCATGTATGGATTCTGGAGGGGCATGTGGATATAATAATTCAATTCCGGTTCCCAGTTTGAATTGTTACTTTTTCGAGGCACAAACTTCATCAGGTATCTGACATACTTCAACTTATTCGTGTTTTTTAACCAAAATTCGATATCAAAAAATCTATTGGTCAATTTTTTAAAACTAATTGCTTTGAAATACAACAAAGTAACCAACCAAGCTATGCAGCAAATTACCGTTCTTATAAACTGATCCAAATAATTACTAAAGCTCAAGCGTTAGATAGGAAAACTGAACAGGATGCAAATAACTAACCATTTTTTACTATTCATGACGCTGCAGGTTCTCCCAAGACCCCGAGAAAAAAAAAGTTATTGTAGGTATGAATAAAAGTAAACCCTATTCTGCTGAAATTTCAATATCTTTTTGTTTATAAAGCAAAAGAGTAACGCGACGACAGATGCAACACAACATGGGACAGATCTAAATAGTAAGGCATGAGCACGTCTAGTAATATTAAAACGTAACCAGGATATCTGATCCAATACTTGAGACCCTGTTCTGGAGATATGACATTCATAGGAAGCAGTAATTTTGTATGATTTAAGAAATTTTGTAAGGGGCGAAAGTCCAACGCAGGTTGTCAGGGAAAAGAGTCAAATTAGATCATTAGCACAAATAATAGAAATTGTAATGTTACCTCGAATGCTGAATAAGTGAATAGGTATCCGACGAACATAATAGACTCGGGATAAATAAATCTATTTATCTAATCTTTGACAGGGTGTGCCTTGAGCTTATTCGCTGCGCTACTTTAGGCCCTCGTACATTTTGGACTCTTCTCCTAGGCAGTATATATTCTCTATGGTGCGTAAACACCATATTCATGTACTCACAAACTTAAAAGCTTAACTAACTTTTTTAATCTCAACTAATGTAACTGGTCAACTAAAAAGTATTGTAGTACTCAACTAGATTATCATATAGATTTTTACCCCCAAAAGATGATGGTTCAATGTGTAGATGCCAAATTAGGCTTATTGGGTCGTGAAATACCCAAGAACAGTCGAGGACTCCAATACCCAAAGGGGACAAAGCAGAAGAGCAGGCTAGAACCTAACTATGAACGCCAAATTTTGTAAAACTAAGTGATTTACTAAGGAAAGCCATAACTTAATCATTCATAAAACCGAAGTTTTATAATCTTGATTTGATTACTTGGAAATTGCAATAGTAAGTAAACCAGCTGAATATTGAGGCGACGTGTCTAAGGAGTATCAATCATTAGTTCAAATAAAGTTAGGGATTCGAGATATATAAGATTAACCCTGAAATATATACAATGATTTCTGATAGAACTTATGTAATAAATTCTAGAAGTATTCTACCAATAGAAATTCATAAGATTGATAGTGAAGCAAAGTTTGCTATTGGGTTTAACCAGATGAAACACTTAGCAATTCTCCTAACATAGTTCATGACTTAGGTACTCATCTTTCACTATTTACTTGATAAGTAACATGCTTTGAACTCAGAGCAACAGCTGCAATAATTCATGGATCGGATAAGATTTCCTTGATTAACTAGCTTATATGCAACATATTGGACTGTATTATTTAAACAAGAGATCTTCTGATGCAACCATGTGTCTCATTTTATTCATTCAATCTTCTAAGGAAAAAGAAGACAGTTAAATGGGTTGCAATTCAGAATTTCTCTAGCACGTCACCCACTAACATGGAACTCACGTTGTAACTGAATTCTAACATCTACAAATTTGGTTACAGATCATATGAATAACTTATTACATATCACTTACTCTGCTGCAGGTATTACAGCGGCAGTGGGTGCAATTTTGTTAACATTATTTGTGTTGGTTATGCTAAAATGTTGCTGGAGAAAAATATACTCACAAGAAGTTTCCACATTAGATATGCCCTGGAACGAGAAAAGTAGTAAGATAAACAATCAAAAGTTGGAGGCTTTGTTCAGAAATTGTGGATCCTTAGTACCAATCAGATTCAGATATAAAGATGTCAAGAATATAACAAATTTGTTTAAGGAAAAACTTGGACAAGGAGGTTATGGTAATGTGTTCAAAGGACAGCTTCGGGATGGTCGGTTAGTGGCAGTAAAGGTTTTGAATAAATCGAAAAGTGATGACGGAGAAGAATTCCTGAATGAGGTTGCAAGCATTAGCAGGACTTCCCACATTAATATCGTAGCTCTACTAGGCTTCTGCTTTGAGAAAAATAAAAGAGCTCTTATATATGAATTTATGCCCAACGGTTCTCTTGACAAACTCATATACAGCAAAATCTCTTATTACAATCAGGTTTAGAATGGGAAAGATTGTATCAAATTGCAGTTGGAATTGGTCGAGGACTTGAGTACTTGCACCGTGGTTGTACCACTAGAATTCTACATTTCGACATTAAACCTCATAATATTCTTCTGAATGAAGACTTTTGCCTCAAAATTGCGGACTTCGGACTCGCCAAATTGTGCCCTGGAAAGGAAAGTATCATATCAATGTTGGATACAAGAGGGACAATTGGATATATAGCTCCAGAAGTTTTCAGTAGAAACTTTGGAGGAGTTTCTCATAAGTCAGATGTGTATAGCTATGGAATGATGATACTAGAAATGGTAGGAGGAAGAAAGAATTTTGATCAGAAGGTGGGAGTCGATCACTCTTCTCACTTCTCAGCTATATTTTCCACACTGGGTCTATGACCGTCTCAATCTCCAGGAGGGTCTTGGACTGGACGATGTTACAACTAACGAAACAGGAGAGTCTGCAAGGAAGATGAGTATTGTAGGATTATGGTGCATACAGACCAATCCTTCGAGTAGGCCATCAATGAGTAAAGTTTTGGAAATGTTGGAAGGAAACGTCACAGCTCTAGAGATCCCACCAAAACCTTTTCTTTCGTCTCCTCCAAGATCACCACCATCGCCCATGGATTCTTCGACCATCTCCACGTCATAGCATTGACATAAGGTGGCTCTTGTACTGCACTTTAAGATTCGAACAAGAAGTGTTTGTTTCTTACTTATGAGTGTAATATGTCAAAAACATGTTATGTGTACATTATTATAAGGGAACAAGATGTGAGATCTTCGTACGTGATGGTACCTGTTAATGGCGAGATACTATCCTGCTTGTTGTAGATGTGGTGTGTTGTGTGAACGTCCTTCTGTAAAGGCTCAGATCGTGCAACTTTCTCTTGCCATCCATTAAGGAACACAAGAAAAGCTGCCATATAAACATTGTAGACAGAATTTCCAACATGGCCTATTGGAGAAAAACCACTTCATCAGTTTATCGTTCCATCTTATGAATTTATATCAATATTTATTTCAAGCATACAATCAAAAGATTTTATAGAGTTTAGCTTTTCTACTTCAGTCAGACATAAAGACATAAACCACCATTTACTAAAGATATGTTCCAGCAACCCTAATTTTAATAATTTTCACTTCCAGACTCGTTTGAGCATGATCAGCCTTCAATTCGCATTCAAAATTTTTAGCAGAAATTTTGAAATTGAACCAGATACTCAACTTCTTTAACATAAATGCACGACAAAAAATACCTAATCTTTCTAAATCAATACATCACCAGTTTTATGTCATGACTCCTCAACAAAGATCACAAGACAATGAAGTTTAAACTTTTGGTTGAATAAATATCAAATTAATGAAACATCAGAAACAAAAAGAACAAACCAATAAACACCATAAAAATCAAGAAATGTACCGCAAATATTTCATCATCGGAGTAAAATATGTTTGTAAAAGCTGGTTTCGCCGAGAAAGCTGAGAACGAAGAAACGGTGGGATTATGTTTTTATGATAGCAACGCATAAGAATAGAAAAGCATCCAGGAGGTCAGCTAAGAGAGATGAGAGAGAAAGTAGAGAGAGAAAGTAGTAAGGGTGCTGTTTCTTCCGGACTCCGACGACCATCCGTCCGCCGCTAACCGTCGTCTCTACCCTTTCCCCAATCCCCTCCCTTTTATCTAGTCCCTTTCTTCTCTCTTTTTTTTTTTTTTTTTTTCCAAATTCTTCTCCGTGCCCTTCTTTCTTTCAGTATGGATGGTTGGTCGTCGTCTCTGTCTGTGGATAAGAAGATTTTCAGTTTTGACAAGATGAACCCTAGTTTTATTAGAATCAGGGAACTATGTAATTCGTTAGAATGGAGCTGCAACTTACCAATAGAAGGGGTCTCCAGGTTGGCTTGCTTTATGAGATCTCGAGCAGATCGATTTTCCGATCAGGAAGGGACCCCGTCGATGGGAAGGTTCAGAGAAAACTCGGTTGTGTGGTTTTGGATAGTCCGAGAAAACAACAATGGACCGTTCATTAGAGTCTTTCGTACAGGTGCTAGAGATAATTCGAGGAGCTCTCTGTGTTTTCCGGCTGGGAAGGAAGGATGTCACTGGGTCAAAGCAGCAGCGAAAATGGACGATCTTCTTCCCTTCTCCCTTAAGTCAAAAACTATTTATCACAACAGACTTCAAAAACCCTTGAACATTAATACCCTTACTCCTGATAACCACGTTCCTTCTCAACCACCCATTAACCCCAGTCAAAGCCGAAACCTTTCATCTTCCTCTTCCAACCCCCCTCACCCAAACAAGAGACATCACCCAAACCCCATTTCCCCCCAAGTTACGTCATCCACCCCAGCTTTCTCGACAAATGGCAGACCGGAGGCATGCAAAGAAGCTGCACGCGAGAATTTAAGGCTCATCTTCCCACCTAATCCATCTACACACCCCTTGTCCTATAAGAACGCCTTGGTCCATATCAATTCCTCTACCGGAAAGTGCAGTGGAGAATCTCCTTTTCAATCTCAGAGTATGGCTACCCTCCCAAATGGTATGATCAGCTGGGAAGATACAGTGATCGTGGATTCAACCATGCCGGTGAAGGACTGGAAGGAACTTGAAGACAATATCAGAGAGCTGCTGGGATCGGACGAGGTGAAGTTGATCCCTTTCAATGAAGTTAGGGCGGTTGTGAAGACGCCGGTGAATACCAAACCCCTATTGGACTTAGGGGAGATTCAAAAAGCAAGAGATGAATGGATCTTTTTCAGAAACTGGTTTCCGGAATGCAATCAGATCAACTTAGCTAAACACAAGGTCAGTATGAAAATCTTTGGGCTCCCTTTCAACCTCTGGAACGAGGAGGTATTCAAAGATATCACCGGCGCCTTTGGTCGTTTCGATGGTATAGCAGAGGTTACTGTGAACATGGAGGTTTTGACTTTTGCTAATATCTTTCTGATCTGCGACATCACGACGAAGATTCCAGACAGACTAGTGTTACTAGATAGGGGAGAGGTGGTCGAAATCTTTCTCCATTGCGATTACTCGCCGCCGACCATGGAGATTCCGGCACCCAAGTTCAAGTACTCAGCGCACTCCTCTGACATTGAAGACAGAGGCAACAGTGATACAGACCAGATCATCAGACATCAGAACAAAGAGTTGACCAAAGACATTAATTTCGCCGACTGCTGTATCGTCAGAGACCTGGAGAAAGGAAAATGGGTAGATGGGGCTGATCCCATCGGGGATGCTGGTGGAAGCAAATCTTCTTTCACCGATAAGGAAAGTATCGGAGTTGACGAGATGGTGATTGAGTCGACAGACCCTGTGTGTAAGGTTTCTCTCCTTGAGGCGGGCTTGGCAGAGGGTGAGTCCAACCCTAGGTCTGAACCTTCCGAACCCGCGGTTGCCCCCAGAACTAAGAAGGCGCCTAAATATAAACGTAGGCCCAAATGCATTAAGAGAGTCAAAGTTCCTTTCAAGGCACCCTCCCTGAAATTAGATGGAAAATGGGCTGGGCTCTCGGATCTTCTCAAGGAGGCTGTAAGTAGAGGTCCGGGAAAACTCTTCATGGGTCAAGAGGGTCATAGCATTTGGAAGATCAAGTCTCCTATCGTGGAATCGCCTCCTTCTGCTCCTAAGGTCAATCTTTCTGCCCCAATCGACTTAACCCTAAGAATGGAGGGAGAATCGAGCAACACCAGATTCAATGAGTTCATGGAAGTAGGCAGGGAGTTGGGCTTTGAGGTGGAGGGGAAAGAAGACAGAATGAAGGCTCTTCTGGGTTCCTTACAGTGCGATCTGGGGGGAAAACCGATTTCTAGGTCGGAATCAAAGGGCGAAGAAATCATTCCCATCAATGTTGTGGCGCCAGAGACAGGGGAAGGAAAGATGGGATCAAACGATCAAGTAGGAGGTCTCTTGTTGTTGGATGACAAGGCCTTCTCGGAAGACCAAAAGGATGAACAAGGTGATGAACAGTGCCTCACACCAGTCAGCCAGATATCAGCGGAGATTAGGGGAAGGCAGATCACTCCCAGTTCTAGTTCGAGGTTTCCAAGGTCAGGGTCGTTATCCAGAAGTGAAAGGGAAGCTAGGAGATTACAATGGTCTATGAGGGATGACAACGTCGAAGGTAAGAAGAGGGTAAGGTCTGTTTCTGCTGGGGGAAAAAGTGGTAAGCATGTCAATTAACTTCATAAGCTGGAACATAAGGGGTTTGGGGTCGGCGAAGAAGAAAGCAGCGGTCAGGAAGATGAGATTGGAGCACAAAGCTTCTGTGGTTTTTTTGCAGGAAACTAAGCTTGATAGTATTAGCAACCTTTTGGTGTGTGGTTTATGGGGGAATAGCTGTGTCGACTGGGTGTGTCTCCCTGCTGTAGGGGCAGCAGGAGGGATCCTATGTATGTGGGATCCTAGTCTTTTTGTTTGTAAAGACAAGTCAGTTGGTGTCTTCTCTGTTTCTGCTATATTATGTAATGTGTTAGATGGTTTTGAATGGATGATCTCTTCTGTTTATGGACCTTGTGTTGCTAACCTTAGGGAATCATTTTGGGATGAACTTGATCGAATTTACGATAGTTGGAATTTGCCGTGGTGTATCGGGGGGGATTTTAATGTTACTCGTTTCGTTCATGAGAAAAGGAATTCTGTTTCGATTAGCAACAAGATGAGACGGTTTGATAATTGGGTGCAACGTAATTCTCTCATTGATCTTCCAAGTTTTGGGATGTCCTTCACCTGGACTAACAATCAAACTTCCCCCAACATGAGTTTGCTCGACAGATTTTTAATCAATAAGGAGTGGGAAGAAAAATATCCGCTGGCTTCTCAAATTATCTTGCCTCGCCCGATTTCGGATCACGCTCCGGTTTTACTGAAGGTGGAATCTTCGGCCTTCCACAACCCCCCTTTCAGGCTGGAAGAGATATGGTTGAGGGATAAGGATTTCTTTCCTATGGTAAAGGAATGGTGGGAGGATATGGAAGAGTCAAGTCCGTTATGGTGCAAGCTTAAAGCCCTAAAGGACAAACTCAAACCATGGTCTAGAGACAAATTCAAGCGTCAAAGGGAGGCTATGGTTAACCTTCAAGATCAGATCCATGAGTTAGACAAGATTGAAGAAGGGAGGGACCTGATTCAGTCAGAGATAGACACTAGGGCTGGGCATAAAGCGGAGTTGGAAAGCCTTCTCAGCCTGGAGGAAATTAGCCTCCGGCAAAAGTCTCGGGTTCTGTGGCTCGAAGCGGGAGATAGGAACTCCAAATATTTCCATAGCATCATCAATAGCAGAAAGAGGTCTAATAGAATTGCGGCCTTGAAAGTGGACGATTGAATCCTCACAGACATGGAGGATATTAAAGGGGCGATTTCCTCTCACTTTGCATCCTTACTCGAGGAGCCAGAATTGTGGAGGCCAGGGGCGGAGGGTATTAACCTTACCAGATTGGAAGACCCTGTTGCGTCGATGTTGGAAGGGGAATTCTTAGAAGAAGAGGTTCTGGCTGCTATTCGGGGATTGGCGAAAGACAAGGCTCCGGGCCCCGATGGATTTCCGATGAGTTTTTATGTGAGATGCTGGGATATAGTGGGTAAAGACATTATGGCAATGATGACGGATTTTTGGCTTTCAGGAAGCTTGGACTGGCGGTTAAATCAAACTTTTATGGTGCTGATCCCTAAGAAGAGTGCCTCTGAGTCGCTCAATGATTTTCGCCCCATTAGTCTGGTCAGCGGACCCTATAAGATCCTCTCCAAAGTGCTGGCTAACAGGTTAAAACCTTGTCTAGAGACCCTTATATCTCCTAATCAGGGCGCGTTCATAGAAGGGAGGCAAATTCTTGATGGCGTTCTAATAGCTAACGAACTGCTCGATTCAAGGATTAAAAGTGGCACAAAGGGCATCCTGATTAAGGTTGACCTCGAAAAGGCGTACGACAAGGTGAGTTGGGACTTCTTGCATTCAATCATGACCAAGATGGGTTTCAAAAGAAAATGGCTCTGCTGGATTTATAAGTGTGTGTCTACAGCCTCTTTCTCAGTATTGGTAAATGGCTCGACTACGGAAATTTTTCAGAATTCGAGGGGCTTACGGCAGGGAGATCCCATTTCCCCGTTATTATTTTTACTCGTGGCTCAGGTTCTGAGTACTCTAGTCTCTATTGGGGAAAACAAAGGTTGGATAGAAGGATTCAGGGTAAAGGAAGCAGGTACAATGGTTTCTCACCTCCAATTTGCGGATGACACTTTATTCTTTCTTCAAGCTAGCCGCTCTCAAATCTTAAAGATCAAAGACATCCTAATTTGGTACGAGGCAGCCTCGGGCCTGAAGATCAATTTTTCCAAGAGTCAAGTGATTGAGGTGGGCAAGGTTCATGAGCTGGATGAGTTAGCAAGGCTGTTCGGGTGTGTCACAGGATCCCTTCCTACTTCTTACCTTGGGCTACCATTAGGTCATGGATATAAGTCGAAGAAGCTTTGGGACCCAATTTCGGAGAAAGTTTCGGGTAAATTATCGTCGTGGAAAGCCAAGACTCTGTCTCGGGGAGGTAAGGTGACTCTGATTTTGGCCGTTCTTTCAGCTCTCCCTATCTATTTTCTGTCTCTCTTTTCGATGCCCATCGGTGTGGTTTCTAATATAGAAAAGAGTTTCAAAAACTTTCTCTGGAACTCGGGAGAAGAGGGGAAGAAAATTCATTGGGTGGCTTGGGAGTTGATTTGTAAACCCAAATCGATGGGAGGTTTAGGAATCAAAAATCTCAGGATTATGAACGACGCTCTTTTATCTAAGTGGTTATGGCGCTTCGGGACCGAAAGAGATAGGTTATGGAGGACCATCATAGGCCAAAAGTATGGGGAAGCTTGTGGCGGCTGGATTTCTCTCCCTCCGAAAGGAACCTATGGATGCTCGGTTTGGAAAGGAATCTACAAGCGTTGGGATGTATTTCACGACAGGACCATGATCAAGGTTGGTTCCGGGAATAATACAAAGTTCTGGCAGGACACTTGGATAATGGAGAAACCTCTTCGAGAGGTTTTCCCCATATTATTCCGCACGTGCGTTAACAATGAAGGCAAGGTATCTGATTTTTTTAACTCAGTGGAAGGGAAATGGACGGTCTCTTTGAGACGCGAGCTTAGAGAATGGGAGATGGAGGATTTCAATAGATTGACGGTTTTATTGGACGGGGTTATTTTATCATGCAGCCTGGACGTGAGGGTATGGATTTCATCAAAGTGCAAGGAGCTCTCGGTTAAGTCTTGTTACGATACATTGGCAGAGGGCACGGATCAAGAGTCCAAGGTCTTTTTGGATGTTTGGAGAAGGAATGTTCCGCAGAGGGTGTCTTTCTTTCTTTGGGCTTTATGTTTAGATCGGGTTCCTACAATCGACTTATTGAAAAGGCGGGGGGTTGTAACCCCTAATAGATGCCCGATGTGCAAGAAAGATGAGGAATCAGGATCTCACCTTTTCATTCATTGTGACATAGCATACCATGTGTGGCGTTATTTTATTGGCTCGTTGGGATTCTCGTGGGTAACCCCAGCCTCAGCTTCAGATTTATTGGCAGCGTGGGGAGGATTCAAAGGGAGAAACCCGATCATGAATATGATTCCAAAGGCGATTCTTTGGGCCATTTGGAAATCTAGGAACGCGGCGATCTTCACCGATAAGACGGGGACTACGGAAGATATAATATTTTCAGCTAAATGCTTTGTGTACCACTGGAGCCGTAATATGCCAAGGTTTAAATATAGAGGGTTCGCTGAAATTGTGGGAAATTGGGGGGCTTTCATATTATCGTTGTAGTTCTGCTACTCTTGTGGGTTTCGGGCATAAATTAGGGCTGTTTCTTTTGTGGTCTGTGGGGATTTGCGTTCTTTTTTCTTTTTCTTTCTGGGCTCGGCTTTAATGCCTTGGCGACTTTTGTCGCAGCTCCTGCCTATTTAGGCTTGTAAATTCTCTGCTCCTCTCTTTTTTTCTCTTTCAATTCAATCATATTATTCAAAAAAAAAAAAGAAACGGTGGGATTCATGTGGGACAGAAACCGGAATTAACCAAAAATTGGGGGATTCATGTGGAAAGGGCGCCTTTAGATTTTCCTTCAGAAAAATCAAATGGCACCCACATCGTGTGAAGGGGCGCCCTCATACAGCTATTCCTTTCAGTCTTCTTTCAATTCAACCATTCGACGTTCGTTTAGGGCTGGAAAGTTATAGTATCGTCGTCTCCCATGGATATTCATATTCTCAGGTAGAAATTTTTTCTGCCCTTACTGATTTAGGGTTCTAAACCAGACAGACAGTAATTTGGGTTGAAAGCTGATCGATTTTGGATGCATCAATGGATGCCAAAGCTGCAAAGAAGGCATTATATCGTTCTAAATTGAAAGAAGCAGCTGCAAATAAGAAGCGTATTGATTCTCCCCTCGTTAGGTATCACTCTCTCTCTCTCTCTCTAGCTCTCTAGTTTTACTGTTGATTAAATACCTAATAAAATTACCCATCTTAATCAGCATTACCTTCATATTCATGAATTTTAGTGTTACCTGAACTCTTGTTAACAATTCATTATATTCAATCAATTTCATGTTTTGGTATGAATAAGCTTGAGTTATTGAGTATGAACATTCTTGATTTGTTTATTTATTTATTTATTTTAGGTATAATGATTTGGATCAACCTGTTTGTCGTGTTTGTGATGTCGTTTTAAAATCCGAATCACTTTGGTCTGCTCACCAAGCTTCTCGTAAACATCACGAGGTGAAAATTCCAACTTAATCACAAATTTTGTTTAGACTAGACACTTCTGCTTCAATAGTATCATTGTTTGGTGTTTACGCAACGAGATTTTGTTTTGGACAGGCAATTCAGAATGTCAAGGCTGCTGCAGCTGGTTTAAATAAGACTCGTGATGCAAAATCCGAGCCCCATACAGAGTCTACTACGCATAAACCTCGGCCTTCGTCTTCGCTTCCAGCAGATTTTTTTGATAAACATGAATCGAAACGGCAAAAAACGGGTAAAGGCTCATTTCTAACTTCATTCCCGTGGCTGGCGGCTTCTTGTGTTTAAGTTGTTGAAGAGAACTTGAATATGGGTTTTTGCTCTTACTTATTTATATCTTTTCCTGTATTTTGTTTATACCGAATTAAGAAATCCAATTCCAAGTTCGACTAAGTGTCTGATTGCTGAACTAGGTTATGAGCTTGCATAGAAATCAACTTGTTGTTGGTATGTCCCAAAACCATTTGTTACAAGACAACAACAGAACTGCGGTTGTTTCTCGATCAATCTAGATATTCGATTACTTTCTCTATGGAGCAGCAGTTTTCTCTGCTTTATTGTCAGATTAGTTACTAAAGTATCAACACAAACAGTTAGAATTTGAACCTGAGATGAGGTTAATTCCTAGAGGATTTACATCTTGCTTATTTAGTTATTTGTGTTTATCAATGTTCCCTGATATGGTTAACTTATGGGGTAATCAGAGCATACCTTAAACGATAGCTTCTCATGCTTCTGTTATTTTGCTGTTTCTTGCTTCAGTTGCCGATGCACCTAAAAGGGCTGGAGTTTCTTCAGATGGGCAGAGAGGTGGAACATCGAATTTGCAGGAAGTTGATGTGAAACCAAGAAGAGAAATTAAGCCAGTGAAGGGAACTCTCCCAGAAGGTTTTTTTGATAAAAGGGATGCTGAAACAACAGAAGAAATGGGTCATTTACAAGTTAAAACATTGAAAAGAAATCTTCCTGACAGTTTCTTTGATAAAGAGGATCCTCGTAAAAACGAAGATTCAGGTAGCCGAGAAGTTCTGCAAACAAAGGGTGCACTTCCAGATGGCTTTTTTGATAACAAAGATAATACAACAGAGGTTGGAAGTTCAGATGTTAAGCAAGCAAAGGGAGCTCTTCCTGAGGGTTTCTTTGATAACAAGGACGCTGATCTACGTGCTCGAGGCATTCAGCCTGTTAAGATTGATATAAAGTAAGTTCCTAGTTATTTCCTTTTGATGCATCTCTAGATTTACATGTTTCTTTTTTAATTTTTTTTTGTTGCAAGTCTGGTTTGAATGCATGTTGCTCAAGAAACTATTGTTAATGGTGATAGTTCAACCTCGATAGAACATTAGTTAAAACGTGTCCGGTTCCTTGACGCATTTCATCTGAGAACTGAAAGCAGGATATTCTTATCCAGTAATGGAATTAGCTGGCTATGTCTACATTCTTCAAAGTGAAGCACTCCTCGTCATATTTGTTTAGCTCTACTGTGGGGCTAGTATTCTTGTTGGCTCTGACTGTATTTTTATTTCGATTTTGTTTGGCTGCCATTTTTAAATTCGTAATCCTAACAAAGAAAGAATCTGAAATGTGGACCTTGACATGGGATTTCTTCAGGGATGAGTACAAAGAGTTTGAGAAGTTGATTCAAGAAGATCTACAAGAAGTCGATGAGCGTTTGGAGGAAGAGGAGGTATGTACATCTTTCTAGTAGTTTCCAGACCTAGACATTCCATCGCACAGCGTTTCAATTCCTTTTACTTGAGTAAGTGTGTATTTTGATGGTTACTGCAGATAGATGCAGCTGATATTCTAGAGGGAGAGGAGTCCTTGGAGCAAAAGTGAGTTTTGATATGTCCATTGAATGTTTACATATCATATTTTAAGAAAAAAAAAGTGTCCCCTTAATTTGTTATAGTTTTCGAGCTAGATACTTGAACTCGTTTCCCTACTAAGTAATTTTTTGGTTCCTTTCTTTAGGGCTTACAGGGAAAGAGTGGAAATGTTAAAGCAAAAGCAACTGGAGCTAAAAGCCCGTCGATTTGGTGGGAAGAAAGGTGCTGGTATTGACAAGGATTCAAGTGAGGAAGATTCATCAAGTGACGATGACGATGAAGGAAACTTTGCGGTTGATTGGAGAGCAAAACGATTTTAAATATATCTGTAAGAAATGACAATTCCTTGTGGCGCTGTGAATTTATGATGAATGAACCGAAATATAAGAAATCATTATTTTGAAAGTTTTAATATCTACTTTTCCTTCGATACAATCTCTTGTGCACTACTACAATCTTAGGGCCATCACAAAATCAAATTTGTTATTATCACTTTGATATGAGCTTGGGTTTAACGACATAAAACATGGCAATGCCCATTACCACTGCAGATACTGAAAAAAGGTTGGTTCTGCTTTGCTTTTGATACTGCACGGCGACACTGCTTTTCACGAAAACCCATGCCCATCGCCATATAAACTGTAATCGGCAACTTTTCTGAAACTTTTGAATAGAAAATTCCTGCATTATAAGAGATAACAATGTAGAAAGTGAGGTGAGATAGTATGTTTTTAACTCCAATTTTAAGCTCATGCAGGAAACTGTAATCGGCAACTATTCTAGAACTTCAGTTTCGATATTGATTTATCAGTGTTTCACAAGCAGCCATTGTAACAGAAATCATATTCATTTTTCAGTATTGGAGACTGTTTGCCATTACATGAGAAAAAGAGGAACCGCTGTCAGCTGCCATTGCACGGTTAGTTAAGACTTCACAGTTTCTCAAGAAATGCAACATGGCTGCGCTTGAACCTTTCTAAGAAGACCTGCAAGCACCCTCACAGATATTGTTGCAAGTCATGGATCAATATAAGAACTACCTATCTAGACTGATGCCATAACTCGTAAATCTGAGTCTAGAGAAAACCCGTGTTTTCTATTCTCTCTGGCTAATGGCTATATATAGAGTTGTAACAGAGATTTCTAGATTCTATTCCTACGCCAAGGATCTAGGATTTTCTCACTACCTCATGTGGTAACTGATGTTACAGAAAGCAAACAAGCATTTCTTATGACGCTAGACTGTTTTCCGGAGACATGCCTAAAGAATTAGAACAAAATAATAAATGAAAGAATCACCGAAACGAAGAGATTTTTTTACCTCAGGTAACACGCCTTCTTGAACCAGATGCTCCACATGAATCCTCACATTTGAGGAAGCGGGAATCCAGAAACTAGGATTGACGTCAGAGTACACCTTCGCGACAATGTCAAACAATGTCTCCGCTCCATTTTGTATGGCTTTTAACACAGCTGATTCCCTACTTCTTCGGTTCCTGAAAGTAAGAAATGTTAGCAATATAAAAGACAGTAAATGATGGGAGAAGTTGTATTTATTTTTCGTACTTGAGGTATTTACAGAGCATGTTCTTCGGCCACAGGTTCACTCTCCCATGCATCGGGATTAATACATGAGGAGAAAGATCCAAAAATTTATAGGTTGTTTCGAAATAGTCCTGCATATACAACAAAAACACTTCAACCTTTGTAGGACTCGAAATGCTAATGGAAGTGGAAGATGGACTTCTTTCTCAAACAAAATAGGCAAACTCCCGCTATGGGCCAAATACAGAATCACGTTAGAAATTTTCTTCTCTCGAGTATCACATAACTAACTGATTGGATTATTTTTGTAGCAAGAATGTTATCGTCGACGAAACATTTTGTCTTCTATACTACTTTTTCTTTCTGAGACTTCTAGTAAAGGCTCCTCTTCGTTTTTGCTTTGCACCAGGAAAGTTTAAGCCTATGAACTCAGGTTTATATACGGTTTTTGCTTTCATCCAAAGTTGCTAGGGTTCTACTCTGTGGACCATATCATCCATATGGGCCAGCAAAGTCCACAAGTTTAGAAACGACTAATATAAGTTTCAGTAACCCTTCTGGAAGCAGGACTAAAGTCCCATGAGCACAAAACTGAATTGTAGATCAAAGCTTAGTTCTCCATATTTCTGTACTTGGGAACATCAACACTAATCAGGAATCGAGGTTAAAAATCACCCACCTTCAAGTTTCCACCAGATTCAATATCCAGGATAGCACTTCCTTGACTGTAATAAACCATAGATAGAAAAAAACAAACAAATCATTGAAGTAGAATAACAGCTTGAAAATTCCAAGAAAGCAATTGTAACACCAAGGATATACTGTAATTTATACACTTTATGGTACGCTAACTTTGAGATACTGGACCGTGAGCCCACCCAAAAAGGGAACAGGGAATCAAGTATGTGGTACGCAAAGGAGAAGAGAGTATTTGGCAAAGTTGCTAGATGCGATCATTCTGTTGTTTATATGTTGGTCAAACATATTATGAGAGAATGTAGGCATGACATGAGAAGATAACAAAACGGTTCATTTTTTTTGGTTCGAGCAGCAAAAGGTTGATACTTAACAAAGAATTTCTTGTTTGATGAATATCTTACCCCACGCAATGATCCCCTACAATCAGAGAGTGAGTTCTAACATGATGCAAAGCCATATGACCATCGGTATGTCCCTGAATTTTAACTTTGCTTAGTTAGATATGGGATCAAAGCAGCAGCAGATAAAGGTACACATGAATTAAAAAACCAACAAACTTAAGTACGTAAGAACAATTAGTAAAAGATGTAAAGACTATTCTCTTTTTTTTTGTTGAGGATGTAAAGACCATTCTTGGTTAACATATTTTGCATACTATGTAACAACGGTTGATCCAAAAGTAAAAGTAAAAATTGTAAACCAAAATAAGGGACTCAATAACTAAGACAATAAAATATATCTAATTTGGCTTGTCCTTGTTTTGGCCTTTTTTCGGTCACACTATTTGTCGCCTCCTACCAATTTCATTGACCAATCCCTATGTGTGTTAACGGCTTGCCACCTTGTCAAATCCATGTTCATGTACTAATCACCTTCACATAAATGTCAGAAATTATAAAGTGGATGACTTAAACTTCAAGGCAAGTCAATGGAGAACAAATTTGTACTTCACCCTATAATCTAGAAAATTATTATCAGCTAATCAAAATGTAGCAGTATCATTTCATTTTGGATCTATATGTCAATGTTAAATGCAAATACAAGCATGATATTTTGAGCAATTAGTTTTACAGTACTAAAGTAACTTCAGCAACAAAATTGTAGCTTTAGAATTACTAGTTATAGGCACCATTATCATCTTATTATTTAGATGTTTTGTTCTTAACCCACATTTAGTTGACCTAGATTATTTGTATACCCACCAATCCACAAATCCACAACCATTTTAAAGCGAACATGATTCAACACTAGTACATAAAAAGACGTAAAATGTGTTACCGGAGCAGAAATAACATTCAACCGCTGTCCACCAATGCAGATCTCTTCACCTCCTGAAATTGCAGTATAACCAAGAGACCAATGATCTGTGGCAATACAAAAGTATGTAATTTGTTACCGATAAATCTCTTTTTATGTGGTGTCTGGTAGAAAAAACAGCAACCACCACTAAAATTACGAGTATTAAGCTAAGGTTGTAGGGGGGAGGAGTAAGCATCGTACATTGTCAACTATTTAATATATAGATAACTTATACATCCCTTGGTTACAGAACGGTTATTTGATGTACATTATACACGATAAATGAGTAAATTAAAATGGCTATAAATTGGCTATGTACTCAATGGTTGTTCAAATAAAAAAACACTTAAGCGGATCACTCGATTGTGGTCAATATGAAAAGCATTGTGATTGAAAGCACTTTTAGAGCCGTAGCGGAGCAACAGAGTTTTGATATTCCCTTCAATCTTCAAGTTAAGGATTAAAACATAGCACCATTTGAGATGTAAAATGTCATGGACTCATCAATAATTTGAGGATTTGAACGCCCGCTCTTTGGCTTAAACCAAAACAGAATTGAAAAACATAAATCTCCATAAATCCTTAAATTCTATTGGAATAAATTGAATCATGATATCACCATAAACTCAGCAAACAAAAAGGACTGCTAACGGGAACGAGAGATAACCTTTTCGAATACGACGTATAGTATTTTCATGTGCTAGGAGAGTAGCATCAGGATTGCATTTCTGAATTATTGATAGGCCTGAAATCACACCCTCTATTTAGAAACTTTTTCTCAAGCAAGCAATCTTAAAGCTTGAAAATCAAATAAAATGCCATATAAATGAAATAACAGCAAATAGCAGAACATGTAACACGATAGTACTGTATAATAGAATATCTCATTACACAGTTTTACTGAAACAAGAATCTATAGCCTGTTTATATACTTCCTGAAATCAATACCTTCAACATGATCGTAGTGGTGGTGAGTAACAAACACTACCAACTTTCTCGGCAAAGCAGCAACAATTTCCATAAGCTGCCATCAGAAACATCTTAATGGAAGAAACATCAGCAAAGAAGTAAAGTAGCACAAACGAAACAAAATGGAACGACATGGTACTAGTTGTTATCAGAGAACCTATTTCAAAATATAGCATATAGCATCCATTGATCCATGCATCACACAGACAAGAATACAGCAAACGATGTAAATACCTCTTTATGGCAGGTCACCCGGCATCCTGGATCCATTATCAGAGCATCCCCATTCACAGCAAAACTTGAACTTCCACTATCATCAGTAGCATTTTTAGGTGCGATTATAACCAAGTTTGTTGTATAAAAAGGTTTTGCTGTTTTACTTGCCATTGGAACAATTGTGATGCCTGGAGGGTACTCCTAATTAACATACATTCGTGTAAGAAACAAAGTTTGATTTCTTAATAGTACTATAGATTCGTGTAAGAAACTAGAAATACAACGAACCTGGTAACACAAAGGAGGAGAGACTTTGAACCCTCCTTCGGAACAAACATGCTTATTGAGAAGCCCTAGAACTATTAAAGGTCCCACACGATCACTACTTGGCTTCACTTCCAAAAGAAGATCTAGGCAACTTTGGATAGACATCCACCTAGAAACTCCTGACAAAATGGAAGTATGAAACATATATTAAGAAGACAACAAAAATGTGTACTATGACAAACAAAAAATTAGAAAATTGGAGTAACAATTATATTAGAGAAAGTTAAGAACATCTACTTGAAAAGAAATATATTGCCATATTGGTTCAACAAATGTCGAACTTCATTCATATTTTTATGCCAAGTTAATTGAACAAAAGATAAGATTCAAAACTTTGAAAAATGAAAGAGCTGTTCAGTTTGTGGTCATCCAACTCAAAACCATTTGGCAATGAGCAGAGATGACCTAGACATTATATTCTTAGTTGCTAGATCGCCCTTCTCCATGTAAGACTATTCTCACAAGAGCTATCCATGAACTAGTGATTTTGACATTGTCATTCATAATACTTATATATAAAACAAGAAGAAAATCCTTTTGATTTATTTGAAATGATCACAGATTACTTGAGTATCACAATACTATCATCAAATAGTAATAAATTTCAAACCTTGAGGATTCTCATATTCAATTCCCAAATTCCCAGAGATGAACAAAGTGTTAACAGGAGGTCCAGGACCAAATTCAGCTTCTTCTACATACTTCTGGAGAATCCAATTCCCACCAATTTTCCTCCCTCGAAAACCCACTTGTGATATTATCTACCAAGACAAGAAATCAAAACCCATTTTCTCTTCACTCTTCTTTAGTTGTTGGAATGAACAAAATGATTTACTGACAATTCCTTACCTGATCGAGAGCTGATTCAAAATCAAAGTAGGTTAAATTGATTTTGGTCGAATCATATTCAGGGCCTTCTGTTAAAAACCCAGATTGTTGAAATTGACCTTGGAAGGAGTTCAATGTAGCAGAAGGCAAGTCCCAGAGATCAGAATCAACGTAAGAATTGTATTCTTCTTCATTGAATTTTGGGGGTGGAGTTTGTTTTATGAGAAGGTATTTATCTTCGTCGGAATAGTTGTTGATGATTACGGCAAGCTTGACAATCTTGGAACTTGCCATTGGAAGGAAGAAACCAAATATGAGAGCTTTTGGTGTTTATGTCAATAATTAAGAAGGGGTAAGTACCTGATCTTTCACAACAATTTTTATTTGTTTGATGAAATAAACTCCCATAAAACTCAAAAGACATTCATACAGAAGTCTTTAATTTAACACGGAAACCACGAGGTACTACATTCTAAATTTTCCTCTGCCCATTGCGTCTATCCCATTTAGCAAGAGCATCCGCTTGTACGTTGCATTTGTTAGGAAAAATAACCTAATTAACTTGTTCAGTAATATGAAGATAAACGATGCGAAAGTAAAAGTAAAGACACCAAGATTATTTAACGTGGCAAAAAACCCCTCCAAACTAGAAGGTAAAAAACCACGGGACCTAGTCCAGAAATCTTCCACTATAATTAAATAATGGTTTACACAATTCTTCAAGATGTGTAGAAACACTCTTGGACAACTCTTCACCAAACCTATGGTGGATAAACTGAACAAAGAAACAAAGAAATCAAATCTCTTACTCCTTAGGATTTGAACAAATCCTAGATTACTAAAGGTTGAAGAAGATAACCACAAACTAAATTGTTTCACAAGATTAATAATCTTCTTTTCTTCAAACCAATATTCTGCTCTTTCAATCTCTCTTGAAAGAACCACTTCAGAAATCTCTCTTTCTCTGACTTCTCTTTGTTCTGGAAGTTGTTGTGTATAATCTCTTCCCTTTCATTCCCTATTTATAATAATAAATAAGGAGGTTTACCAATAGAAATAGGAATTCCTTTTTAGGCTTGAAAAAATAGAAGTTTCTATTTTTTCCCCAAACAAGGAATAAGGGAAATCCTATTCCAACTAGGAGTCCTTTAATTATAAGGAGGGACCCCAACAAACTCCCCCTCCCGACTTATGAAGAGGGACCTACCATCCCCAAACCTGCAACACTGCTACATAGCTCATGTTTGCCTGTGGGTAATGGTTTTGTCATCATATCTGAACCATTGTCGTCAGTATGGATTTTCTCGATCTTCAACACCTTGTCTTCAAGAACATCTTGGATCCATTGGTATCTCACATTTATATGCTTGGACTTTGAATGGAAACTAGAATTCTTACTGAGGTGGATGACACTTTGACTGTCGCAATGAATAACATAATTATCTTGTTTCATACCAAGTTCTTCTAACAACCTCTTCACCCATAACATCTCCTTGCAACATTCTGTAATGGCAATATATTCTGCCTCTGTAGTAGATAAAGCTACACACTTTTGTAATTTAGATTGCCATGACACTGCTCCCCCTGAAAATGTAAATAAGTAGCCTGATGTGGACCTTTTAGAGTCTACATCTCCTGCCATGTCTGCATCTGTGTAACCGACTAATACTGGCTTATCATTACCAAAACATATGCGAGCTTTAGACGTACCTCTAAGATACTTCAGAATCCACTTCACTGCTAACCAATGCTCTTTGCCTGGATTAGCAAGAAATCTGCTTACTACTCCAACTGCAAATGCAATGTCCGGTCTTGTACACACCATTGCATACATCAAACTTCCTACAGCTGAAGCATAAGGAATTTTCTCCATTTCTTCTTTCTCACTTCTAGTTGATGGACACTGATCACGAGTCAACTTGAAGTGACTGGCTAATGGACAACTCACTGGTTTTGTTTTGTCCATATTGAACCTTTCTAGAACCTTCTCGATGTATCTTTCTTGTGATAGCCAAAGTTTTCCAGCTTTTCTATCACGAGAGATATGCATGCCAAGAATTTGTTTTGCTGGACCCAAGTCTTTCATATCGAAATACTTGTTTAGTTCCTTCTTTAACCTGCTAATTTTATTAGCATCCTGACCAACAATCAACATATCATCAACATAAAGTAGAAGTATAATCAAATCTCCATCAGGAAATTTATGAACGAAAACACAATGATTTGAAGCCGTCCTGTGATACCCTTGATCCTTCATGAATGATTCAAACTTTTTGTACCACTGTCTTGGTGCTTGTTTCAGCCCATATAAACTCTTCTCTAACTTACAAACCAAGTGTTCCTTACCTTTAACTTCAAACCCAGTTGGTTGTTCCATATACACATCTTCCTCCAAGTCACCATGAAGGAAAGCGGTCTTGACATCTAGTTGTTCAATTTCTAGGTTCATACTTGCAGCCAATCCCAATACTAACCGTATCGAGGACATCTTCACCACCGGAGAGAAAATCTCATCAAAATCAATACCCTTCTTCTGCCCAAATCCTTTCACCACTAGGCGTGCCTTATACCGTGGTTGTGAATTTCTTTCTTCAGTTTTGATTTTGAAAACCCACTTATTTTTAAGAATTTTCTTATTCTTAGGTTTTTTAACCAACTTAAAAGTGTTGTTCTTATGCAATGATTCAATCTCATCTTGCATAGCTTTCAACCACTCCTTCTTGTGTTCATCATCTATGGCTTCTTCATAACACTGTGGTTCTCCACTATCTGTAACCATCACATACTCGTGTGGAGGATACTTGGTAGATGGTGCTCTATCTCTAGTCGATCTTCTCAATTCAGCTGGTGGTTCATGTTGAACTTCCATTTCCTGCTCAACATCATCACCCATAGGAACATCTTCATGAGCTTCATCTTCATGATTTTGTTCTTCACCTGCATTATCATGCATAACCTTAGAAGAGATATGTGGATCTAGATCAATGAGATCATTACTATGATTCTCATGCTTCTCAACTTTCCCGAAGTCCTCAATAGTTTGATTTTCAAGAAAGACCACATCTCTACTTCTAATAATCTTCTTATCGACTGGATCCCATAACCTGTATCCGAATTTCTCATCTGCATACCCTAAAAAAATGCATTGCTTGGCTTTATCATCAAGCTTTGCTCTTTGATCTTTAGGTATATGCACAAAAGCCCTGCAACCAAACACCCTTAAGTGTTCATAACTGACTTCTTTCCCAGCCCACACTCTCTCAGCTACATCTCCATCTAATGGTGCTGAAGGTGATAAATTAATCAGATAACATGCAGTACGCATTGCTTCACCCCAGAAACTTTTAGGCAACTTAGCTTCTGAGAGCATACATCTGATCCTCTCCACAATAGTGCGATTCATGCGTTCTGCTACACCATTTTGTTGTGGAGTTTTGGGAACTGTCTGTTCATGTCGAATACCATGGGTTTTGCAATACTCTTCAAACGACCCGATGTATTCTCCTCCATTGTCAGTGCGAATGCACTTCAATGATTTTCCTGTCTCCCGTTCTACCATGTTGTGGAAATTCTTGAAAACCGCAAGTACCTGATCTTTGGTCTTTATGGCATTTGCCCAAACTTTCCTGGAAGCATCATCTATAAAAGTAACAAAATACAAAGCACCACCAAGTGTTTTGACCTTTAAAGGTCCACAAACGTCAGAATAAACGAGCTCTAAAACACTGGATTTTCTTTCAGATGCATTCCTTTGAAAGGATACTCTATGTTGCTTTCCTACTAAACAATGAGAGCAAGTGTTTAAATTTATACCTTTTACGTTCTGTAAGTCTTGTCGTTTAGCAAGGATTTGAAGTCCTTTCTCGCTCATGTGCCCGAGTCTTCTATGCCAAAGATCAGTGGAAGAATCTTTTTCAACTGCATTCAATTCTCCTTTACACAGTTTTACTTGAGTCCTGTATAAAGTACAACACTTCTTCCCTCTTGCTATCACCATTGACCCTTTTGTGAGCTTCCACTTTCCATCACCAAAGTGACTGTGGTACCCTTCATCATCTAATACTCCGGTAGAGATTAGGTTATATCGAAGATCTGGTATATGCCTCACATTCTTAAGAATCAATGTACTCCCTGTGCTCGTCTCAATTTTCACTTCTCCAATTCCTACGATTTTTGAGAAACCTAAGTTTCCCATCCTGACTTTGCCAAGGTCACCAGTTCTGTAAGAGTTAAAGAAATCCTTACATGGAATAGCATGATACGAAGCACCTGAGTCCACCAACCATGTTGTTTCTGGTTCTGACTCAGTCATACTTAAGCAAGTGTCTCCACAACCTGAGAGTAAGATAATGTCATCACCTGAGGCAACTGCCGCAACATTATCTTGTTTTTCATCATCCTTTTTATTTTCCTTCCTTGGGTTCCTGCAATCACTCTTGTAATGACCCATTTTTCCACAACCAAAACATCTAACTTCTTTCTTTGGTTTTGATCTCCCTCTTGACTTATCACGGTTATGAGGTTTTCTACTTTTACCTCTCCCCCGTCTTTCTGTAACAAGTGCCTCTGAATGAGACTCATCTGACGATGATTTCCTTCTTGTTTCTTCATTCAACAAACTACCTGTTACGTGATTCATACGCATTATGCCATCAGGAGCAGAATTGCTAAGAGACACCACCAATGTCTCCCAACTATCTGGTAAAGAATTTAGAAGAAGTAAGGCCTGCAACTCATCATCCAAAACTAACTTCATTGCAGAAAGCTGGTTTACTAGACTTTTCATCTCATTCAAGTGTTGAGCAATTGAGGTTCCTTCTTTATATTGTAATTTTCCTAGCTTTCTGAACAAGTAAGCCTTTTTGGCAGCTGTCTTCTGATCATACAATTCTTCTAATTTCCTCCATAGACTATAAGCGGAAGTCTCCGTCGATACATGATGAAAAACACTGGGTTCTACCCATTGTCGAATAAATCCAACAACTTTACGATCTAATACCTTCCAGTCTTCTTCATCTATCTTCATCGGTTTTGTACCGTGATTTTCAATGGGTGCAGCTAGGTCTTTGCAGTATAACAAATCTTCCATTTTTGCTTTCCACATCAAGTAGTTTTCTCCATCTAAACTAATCATGCGATTAGTATTCACTTCCATATTTCTGAACAATAAATCCAACCTTAGCTCTGGTACCACTTGTTAGGAAAAATAACCTAATTAACTTGTTCAGTAATATGAAGATAAACGATGCGAAAGTAAAAGTAAAGACACCAAGATTATTTAACGTGGCAAAAAACCCCTCCAAACTAGAAGGTAAAAAACCACGGGACCTAGTCCAGAAATCTTCCACTATAATTAAATAATGGTTTACACAATTCTTCAAGATGTGTAGAAACACTCTTGGACAACTCTTCACCAAACCTATGGTGGATAAACTGAACAAAGAAACAAAGAAATCAAATCTCTTACTCCTTAGGATTTGAACAAATCCTAGATTACTAAAGGTTGAAGAAGATAACCACAAACTAAATTGTTTCACAAGATTAATAATCTTCTTTTCTTCAAACCAATATTCTGCTCTTTCAATCTCTCTTGAAAGAACCACTTCAGAAATCTCTCTTTCTCTGACTTCTCTTTGTTCTGGAAGTTGTTGTGTATAATCTCTTCCCTTTCATTCCCTATTTATAATAATAAATAAGGAGGTTTACCAATAGAAATAGGAATTCCTTTTTAGGCTTGAAAAAATAGAAGTTTCTATTTTTTCCCCAAACAAGGAATAAGGGAAATCCTATTCCAACTAGGAGTCCTTTAATTATAAGGAGGGACCCCAACAGCATTCTCTTGGAGCATAGGTGAAGATAATGTCTGTGAACTGAACTTTCAAAGCAAAAGATTATTTCAAAATCTTTGACACCGAACTTCTCTATAAAACTAGGGGGACTGGGGAGTGAGTGATGCAACTATCCAAAAGGTGAGTCAAATAGAGAAGGGCGAAAAAAATGATGTTAGATCTTAATGTCAAAGTCATGAAACAACACAAGAACATAACTAATTGTGAGAGAGTTAGAAGAGAAATGCTATCCTCACTCGGACCAAGACATAACTTTTACTTGTTCAAATAACAATTAAGGTGAAGTAGGATCAGGAACTATGAATCTATAAAGAGATTCATTTTGCAAGTTTGTTATTACGGGTAGTTCCTACAAAGGATCGGATTAATGACGTATACAATACTTGAATTCTAGATGTAGAACAAGAGAGATGACGGGTCCCTCTTTGCGAGAGAAAGATACAGAGAGAAGAATTATGAGACTCTAAGAGCATCTCCAATGCAAAACTCAAAAGAAATTCTAACTAGTTTATGTGTCAACTCTCAATTGAGGTTCTCTTTCCTATATGGCTAACTTGAGTGTCTCCTACAAAAGATCGGACTAATGACGTATACGATACTTGAATTCTCGATGTAGAGCAAGAGAGATGACGGGTCCCTCTTTGTGAGAGAAAGATACAGAGAGAAGAATTATAAGACTCTAAGAGCATCTCCAATGCAAAACTTAAAAGAAATTCTAATTAGTTTATGTGTCAACTCTCAATTGAGATCCTCTTTCCTATATGGCTAACTTCAGTGTCTCCAATTCAAGTCCTTCTCCAATGCAACAGTCTAAAAAATTCTAATAGTTACACATGTCACACATACAAAAACCGTAAACTTCTCTCTCTAAAAACGCTTTCTGTTCAAAACAAAAAATCGCATTCTCTAGAGAATCCCACTGAACCTTCAGCGGATCAGATCTCTTTCGCTTTCAATGTTTTTAGTTTTTTTTTCTTTTAGATCTAACCTAAATTTTTTGGGGTGACAAAGAGTAAAAGAAAAATGAAAGAAGATGTTGGCATGGATACAAGTTTCTTCTCTCATTAAAAGTCACCTCGATCTTCATGAACAAATGAGACTATCTTCAAGTAGTGTTGGTTTTCCTATATCTCTTCTAGGGTTACTAAATCTGACCGAAGTCAAGTAGTTTGTTCAAATTATCAACCCTTTCTAGGGTTCACCTTACAATAATCATCACTTTAGATTTCGGCATCAAGAAGAAAATACTACATGAAGAAGAAGATACGACATGAAGAAGAAATTTTGACATCAAGTAGAGATGAACAAATGAATCTGCGACAAACCATGAAGAGAAGACATCAAGAAGACAAAATTGTATTCGATCAACAACCTTCTTCCACAAACTCATCAAATTTCAAAATTCTCCACTAATTGTTGTGTTAGATGTATAGTAACGTTCACGACCTTTAGGGTCTCTTTCGTGATCTTTAATTTGTGACCTTTAGGGTCTTTTTATTTAATTTTTGCAATATTGTACTTCTTTCCCTTCATGTTGTCTTTGCCTATGTTAGTTTCATGTTTGTTATTTACTTTAGTAAATCCATGTTGTACTCAAAGGAGTCAAAACACTCAAAATCATGTAATGTGTTGGATTGTATTTCTTCGTGTGAATGAAATTCTGGTTTAGCTAAAAGAAAAATACATTTCATAGGAAAAAGTAGTTCAAAGAGATCCACTTTGTATTGGTCCTAAAATTAAATTTGATGACTTTAACACTTAAGACTCTCAAAAGAGATCTCAAAAATAGAGTTTCTAATTGAGACATCTTAAAATTAAATGCTTCCCCATCATTTTAAGATCTCATTTGAGTCTTGCATTGGAGAAGTTTTTGCTTAAAAAAACAACTCGAAAATCCCAAGTGTCACTTAAGATTTTAAGATTGAGTCTTGCATTGGAGATGCTCTAATTGATTGAAAAGAGAAAAAATTAATTTGTTGACAAGACAAAAGAGATGAAACTTAGTTTTAGCTGTGTCCTGCTACTCCTATACTTGATGTCGGTCCATATTGTTTAGTGACTTCAACTTTTTATCGGGAATTTTCATGACTTGTCCTCACATGTCAGGTATAGTTGCGCTAAAATAAAAGTTAGTTTTTGAACGCCGGCCATCCAAATCTTCGATAAATTCTTCCATGCAATTAAACTTCAGAAAGTTTTATAACATCGACTCAACTCGTAAAAATAGACGGACAATATAGAATAATCGTTGAATTCTACATACTACATTCTATGGGTATAATTAGTAAAGTAGCCCTTTTATGTAGTGTTGGAAGTTATTTATTCATAAACCATTTCTAAATGAAAGAAACTTCTAAACATTTGAAATTTCAGAATCTCCAAAGACAGAAAAGGGTCGAAAACCTATATAATTATAAACTTGTTATTTTAAAGGCTAAAAAATAGAATTGACCTACAAATGAAAAATTCATCATGTGTTTGCTTAGAATCCCATTTTAGATCAAAAGATATTTTTCACTCTAGTTTGACGCTTCGTGGTACTAAGAGCATCTCCAATGCAAGACTCAATCTTAAAATCTTAAGTGTCACCTAGGACTTTAGAGTTTTTTTTGAGAAAAAATCTCTCCAATGCAAAACTCAATTGAGATCTTAAGTTGATGTGGAAGCATTAAGTTTTAAGATGTCTCAACTAGAAACTCTATTTTTGAGATCTCTTTTGAGAGTCTTAAGTGTCCTAGTCATCAAATTTAATTTTTGAACCAATAGAAAGCTTTTCTTTCTCAACCACTTTTTCCTATTAAATGTATGTATGACATGTGTATCTATTAGAGTTTTTTAGAGTGTTGCATTGGAGAAGGACTTGAATTAGAGACACTCAAGTTAGCCACATAGGAAAGGGAATCTCAATTGAGACTCAACACATAAGCCAAATAGAGTTTTTTTAAGTTTTGCATTGGAGATGCTCTAACCTCGTCTAGTACTCTCGGTTGCCTCTCCATCACAATATTAAGGCCCAATGTGAAAGTACATTATGTTAAACGTGGGTTACACTTCTTTAAATTTCTTGTGATCAGTGGACTAATTAAACTAAGCATTTGTGATTACAAGTCAAAAGTTTTGTGAGTAATTAAGTGCAACTAAAATTTGGGAGAAAACTTACTACCTTTGCCATTATATCATTGCCTGTCTGCCCACCCCTCACCAACCCAATACATCTCTCCTCTTGACTTTGCTTTTGGGTGCAAAATATTTTCCACAATCAAACCTATAAGTCTTTTGAGGTCAAACTTTTACAAAGAGAAACTACTACAACAATTATATCCATGGCATTTGTCAATTCTCAACGAAAGGTACTTTTTTTTTTGTTAAAGAATGACCAATTACATATGTCATCAATTTTTAAGATGCTACTGCTAAACTTCTTTCATATACCCATATAGTCCTACTCCTACTACATTTTTTTTTTATGAAATAGGCCCAAGCCTAGCTTTATTAATAATTTATTTGAGCAAACATGGCTTTATCACTAGCCAATTGGCTTACAATGCAACTCAGAGGTTCTAAGAGCTCCTGAGTTGTGTTCAAAGCAGAATTAAAAGCAAGGTGCGCTAGTTTATGCGCTACTTGATTAGCATTACGATTACAATGAGTGAATAAACAATCTTGGATAATGGAGCTCGCTTCTTTTATTTCTACCATTAATGTTCGTAGTTCCCAAGGGGCGTCATCATCACTTGCCTTACAAGCTTGTATCACCGTCATCGAATCACCTTCAATGATGAACTCGTATTGGTACAGATCCGTTGCAATTTCAATTCCGAGTTTAGCAGCCTTTGCCTCGGCTTCTAATGGTGAGGAGGCTATTGTGTTTACTGTTTTTCCTAGAACAAAATCTTCATTACCATTCCTACAGACAGCAGCTAGTCCTGCTTTCCCTTCCTTGTAAGATGCGTCGAAATTAACTTTCATTTTTTCTTTGCTTGGGGGGGTCCAATTTGGTAATGTAGCAGGTATTTCATTCCTTCTTGTGACCTCCGATAATTTTGTGATCGTCGAGAAGTCATCTAACATGATTTTCGCTGAATTTATGATGGAATAACTACATGTTGTAATCCCTTCGAAAACCAATTTGTTCCTGGCTTTCCACAAATGCCATAAGACATATAATCTCAATGCAATAACTTCTTCTTCTTCTTCCCCTACTAACCATTTACACAATATCTCTGTGAATTCCATGCCCCCGTCCAACCGGAGATTGAATGGACTCGCCATCCATGTTTCATGAGCAATTTGACATGTACGGAAGATATGATCGATATCTTCATCATCTGACTTACATAATCGACAAGTCCGAGACGCTTGGTATTCTATCGTAATGCTCTCTTCATAGTGGGCAATGCATTTTGTAATATCCTCCAAATAAACATCTGAGCCCTTGGTGCTAGTTCAACCCGTGTCCACACTTTTCTCCATTGGAGATCATAAGTCAGCTCCATTCTATTTGACGATGAAGGTCTCTCTTTGGCGATAGATTTATACAACGATTTTGATGTAAATTCTCCTTTCTTCGTGAATACCCAAATCATTTTATCTTTCACACCTAACTTTGCTGCTGGTAGTTTTATTATTGCTATTGCAGAGATGGAATCAAAGGTCGCCTCAATCAGGTTCGTTTTCCATCTACCATCGGTATATTTTAAGTCACTTACATAAAATAAGTCTTTCACCATAGTCTCTTCAGTCTTCTTTCCTGGTTTGAACCCTCGGATATTCGGTATCCAAGGGTCATCCCAAATCCTTATGGTTGTACCATCCCCAACTGAAAAACATCTTCCTGTTTCGATAGACCCCGCATTTCCATTATTCCTTTCCATGTAGTTGTGTTACTATTACGAGGTTTATGTTTCCAAACGTCTTCGTTCTCTAGGTACTTTGCTTTTAATAATATAGCCCATATAGATTCTGGTTCTGAAAGAAATCTTCATAGTAACTTTCCCACCAAAGCTTCATTAACTATACCCATATTACGAATACCCAGTCCTCCCTCTTTCTGACTTTCTTGTAGTTTCTTCCAATTGATGTAATGCATCTTGGATTTATCTGTATCATGCCCCCACCAGAAATTTCTTTGCTTCTTTTCAATTGATTCCATTACCCCTTTGGGTACTAAATTTGTCGACAAGAAATAAACCGGAATAGAAGATAATTCACTTTTTAGGAGAGTAGTTCTTCCTGCATGGGGTAAGGTACTTCTCTTCCACCCCAGTAACTTCTTGTCTATCTTTTGAGAAATAGAGTCATATGAGGCAATCTTATGCTTTGGTTGCAGTAAATATCATCTGCTTTCATCTCTTTTACCGCGAGCATTTTTAATACTAATTCTCTTTTGACAGGATTGCAGTTCTTGCTAAGGTGAATAGAAGACTTGCTATAATTTATAAGCTGTCCGGAGCACCGAGCATATAAGTCTAAAATTTCTTTCAGTCTCTCCACATTAGCATTCCCTGCTTTTCCAAAAAAGAACAAATCATCTGCAAACATAAGGTGGCTGATGGTAGGAGCATACCTGTTAATTTTCAGCCCATTATATAATCCGGTGGATTCTGCTTGATCCATCACTTTTGTCAGAAACTCCGCACATAAAATAAATAGGTCAGGACTAAGTGGACAACCTTGTCTTAATCCTCTCTCACTTTGAAATAGACCCTTAGGTCTTCCATTCGTTAAGATGGAGAAAGATGTCGTCGATACACAATTCATTATTAAAAAGTGAGTATTAGCCACAATACCATAACGTTTAAGAACCGAACTCAAGAATCTCCAATCCACTCTATCATAGGCTTTTGCCATATCAACTTTTAAAGCAAAAACCCCCTCTTTCGCCGATGTATTCGCTATAGAGTGAAATTACTCCTGCGCTATAATAATATTGTCAGAAATCTGACGTCCGGGTACAAAAGCACTTTGCACCTGCGATATTAATCTCCCAATAATCAGACGGATTCTATTTGTTAAGATTTTGGTGATGATCCTATACAACACATTGCATAACGAAATTGGTCTGGAGTCCACTGGTCTCTCCGGATTTTGTACCTTCGGAATAAGAGCTATAAAAGTATGGTTGAGAGAATTTGGTAATATCCCTGTAATGAATATATTATTAACTTGTGATGTTACCTCATCACCAATAATGTCCCAAGACTTTTTGTAGAATGATACCGAAAACCCATCCGGTCCAGGCGCCTTTCCTGACTTCATGTTCTTTATGGTTCTCCATATTTCATCTTTTGATGGAGGCTCACTCAACAAAATGTTCTCTGTAGCTGATAATGGTCTACTTGATAGTTCAATAGGTGGGTTTCTCATATGATGAGGAATTAATTTGATGTTGGCCTTTTCATATGAGAAGGATGTTTGTGTATTTCAACACACAAAAAAAGTTGTTTTTAACATTTTAGATATATGTTAGTCGCCTAATTTAAACCAAGAATGAAAGAGACAAAAAAACCTAAAGCCCGACAAGTTATATAGCCTAAATTACAAGGATAAAAATTTAATGGCAAATTGCTTCCACCGAGACTCGATCCAACGACCTCATGCACTTAAGAGGGTGTCCAACCATTGCACCAAAGGGCGATGGACAACTAACTATCTAATTGTTATACATAGTTACATAAATAACAAAATATTTATTTGGGAAATATGTGCAACTAATTATGTAAGATGATTAATTTAATTTGTTCGTGATCAACCTTGAATTTTTCTTTTAATATTAATTATTTAAATATAACAAAAACTTATATAAAATATTGCTACTAGGAGTGGATCGGTTTTCATCACCAAATCTTATTACCGTCCCATAACTGATTTTGATTTTGCCTCTCATTGTCGTCTCATTTACTAATCATTCCCTACTTTGTCCCATTAGAGACAGTACATGGTAGGAACCGTAGGTGATAGGCCGAACCGGTTGTAAGTTGTAACGGTAGTTGTATTGTAGAATAAATAATGTTGCTTTTAGGAGAGCTTTTAATTGCCTTTAGAATTAATCAAAATTCATATAGCATGTGTTTCTTGTAAAGGTGCACACTCTAAAGAACTCACAAATATTTCATTAAAAAAAAAAAAGAACTCACAAATAAGATCTACTTAAACATTTTAAACTTTTGATCATTTTCATATACCGACCATTCAAAGCAAAATATTTCCTATAGGCAGGGTAGAAAAATCTTATTTTGTTACTTAGTTGAATCAAATATCTAAGTTGATCACGTTCAGAAAACTCAGAAAGACATCCTACCATACCAGAGTCTTTATTATTGAACGGTTCGATTATATAATTGGTTAAATGTAGTGAAGTTCGGAGAGTTGATTCGGTAGAGGCATTTCGGTTGTAAACTCATCGCACACCTTTTTGCATTAATCGTTATCCGGCTATGCAACTAAGTCTGTTGTAAATTCGTTTCACACCACACCTAACAGAATCAGTTGGTTTTTACTATGCTAATTTTTTTTCCCTAGCATATAAAATTGACTAGAGCACTTAGGTAAGTCAAAAATGAGAGGAGCACAGGAAGAGTGATCATGAGTTCTTACAAGTTGAGAGAGTGAAAGAGAGAGATTTCTTTTTCTGGCCAACCCACCAAAGAAAGAAAGAACTAACCAATACCAGTAATTTGGCCTTAAACCACAATATATTGGCTGACTTTCTTTCTCTGAGTATGCTATATAAACCCCATACTTCCCCAGTCATTCTCACATTCAGTCATTCATCAGTTTTCATTTGAATATCATCAAAGATGGGTTCTGGATTCATTAGTTTAGCTCAAGGACTTTTTCTCCTCCTAGTAGCAGCTTCTTCAATGTTGGTCTCAGTACTTAGTTTCCCTAATAACTACCCAAACATGCCCCCAAATTTCCCCAACTGGCCACCAAACCCTAACCCTAACTGGCCTCCCATTTTCTCTCACAGACCCCCAAAACAGACTCACAAAATAATCAATGTTGGTGGCTCCGATAACTGGCGCTTTGGCTTCAACTACACTGATTGGTCTTTCCGCAACGGTCCTTTCTTTCTTAAGGACACGCTCGGTACGTTTATTGCTACATTTAACTAACTATTAAGTGTCATTATATATGTTTGTGTCATAAATGTGGAAAGTTGAATCTCCACGTGTTAAAAGTAAAAGTTTGTTTTAAAAACTTTAAATTATAGAGTTAGACGAAGAGATTCAAGATAAAAAAATAAAAAAATGTTTATATCCGAACGTCAATCTGACAGTCACGTTATAAAAATCCCTCCTATTTATATAAAAGATGTTACTTCGTTTATTTGTACAATTGTGTTTATCTATGTTGTTTCGTTGTGTAGTGTTTAAGTATGATCCACCAAATAGCACGACTTTCCCTCATAGTGTGTACTTGGTAAGAGATTTTTGGAGCTTCCAAAGGTGTGACTTGAGAAAAGCAAAGATGATTGGAAATTTGACTCAAGGTGGTGGTGATGGATTTAAATTTGTACTTAAAAGGTGGCAACCATACTATTTTGTTTGTGGAGAACGTAATGGTGTCCATTGCAATATTGGGATGATGAAGTTGGCCGTTTTTCCTGTTCCACGATGGCCCTATGCCCGTTGATGACCTGGCTGATAGACACGTACTTGAACACTTTCTTCGATGTAATCACTATGTTATTCTCATTATGGTTAATAATTAGTCAAGTGAATGACAATACCAAGTATCAATAAGAGAGTTTTTTTTTTCTTGCAACTAAAAAGAATAAAGAGAGTTTTTTTTTATATATGTTTCCATTTTGTTATCATGTTTTTCGTTTTAATAAAGACATTTATTATGGTTTGTTGAAGTTTAGTTTATGGATTGTGAGAGTAGCTAAATACATCATAAACTCTAGGTCTAGGTTCTATGTATGTTAATCTCTAGGGGATGGTAACACCGAAAACTTAGCTTATGTGGGATAGTAGAAACAAAGGTATTGGAAAGAAACATGAGGAGGGTCCAACGAGGTATAAATCCTTTTTGGTCTTATTTTGATAATAATGAAGTAGGGGCGGAGGGTCGGATTTGGCTGACATGGGACCCCAATATTTTGACAGTTCAACATATCCATACTTCTTCACAATTAATTGTGGTTCGAGTTGTCTGGAATGACAAGTTATTTATGTTGGCTATTGTTTACGGACATACCTATTTAGCAGGTAGAGCTCTCTTATGGGCTGAAATTGAAGCATTAGTTACTCAGTTTGAGTTGCCTTGGTTATTCATGGGGGATTATAACTCCATATTGTTCGCGGACAATAAAATAGGAGGTGATGAGGTACGGCCATGCCACTTTGCTGATTTCTTAAACTGCACCCAAAATTCACAGCTACTAGATTGTCCGTATTCGGGTTATCGCTATACTTGGACGAATTCCCAAGTAGGGTCCAGAAACATTCTCTCAAAACTCGATAGGTGTCTAATGAATATCGAGTTACTTGATTTATTTCCAGGCGTAAAGGCTACATTTCTCCCGCCAGGTTTGTCAGACCATTCACCTATGGTGGTTTCACTAGAAGAGATAAACCATTTAGGTAAGAGGCCCTTCAAGTTTTATAATTGTTGGTTAGAGGAGCCAGGTTTCGTAGATATGGTCAGTGAAGCATGGACGACACAGGTGCAAGGTAACCCAATGTATCAATTGGTTACTAAACTCAAAGCTTTGAAGAACAGAATCATCCAATGGAGGGGAGCCCGATTCGCAAATATGCCAAATCAGATTGAATCAGCAAAAATACATATGTATGAATGTCAGGAAAGGTTATTTGATGATCCAGTGAACCCAGAACTAAGGAGAACAGAAAGGGACGCAGTTCGATCATATGTTACAAAGTTGTCAACTGAAATGTCTATGAAAAAACAACAGTCCCGCATTAAATGGCTATGTCTAGATGATCAGAATACATCATTCTTTCATAATACAGTAAAGGAACGGAGAACCCGAAACAATATAGTTATGATACGTGAGGAAGATGGTGTCGAAGTGACTGATTTAGATGTTATCCCCGGAAAATTTGTTGATTATTATACAAAATTGCTGGGCACAGAAGTGCAAAATGACGAAGAAGAGGATATTTTGGCTAGTTTTGACTTCCCACATACTCTTGACACCACTGCAGCTCAGTCCCTTGATAAATTGGTAGATGGGAATGAAATCTTAGCAGCTTTATCAGCAATAGGCTCTGAAAGAGCTCCGGGACCAGACGGTTTCTCTTCTCTTTTCTTCAAAATCTGCTGGCCGGTAGTGGGTATTGATTTCACGAGAGCTATTCAGTGTTTCTTTCAATCAGGCCACCTACTCAGACAGGTGAACTCAACCTTAATTACTTTGATCCCAAAAGTACCTAATCCTTCTTCTTTAAGTGATTTCAGGCCGATCTCATGTTGCAACGTCATATATAAGTGCATCACAAAGATTCTGGCGAATCGGTTAAAACTTTATGCTTCCTCCCTAATCAGTGAAAACCAGTCGGCTTTTATATCAGGCAGACTAATCCAAGATAACATCATGTTGGCTCATGAATTGGTCCGGGACTATGGTAAATCTATGGGTCTAGACAGATGCACGGTAAAGATAGATCTTCGAAAGGCATACGATACAGTGCGGTGGTCTTCTTTGTTTAGAATATTGAAGAAGTTTGGGCTCCCTGATAGATTTATTGGTTGGATAAAAGAATGTGTTTCTACACCACGATTCTCGGTGATGGTAAATAGTTGTGCTCATGGTTACTTCGAGGGGAAGAAAGGGTTAAGGCAAGGCTGCCCTCTATCTCCGTATCTCTTTGTTATGGTTATAGTAGTATTTTCTTCACTCATTCGGATAGAACAACAGGAAGGTAATTTTAAACTCCATCCACGGTGCAGAGATCCTATAGTCACTCACCTTTGCTTTGCAGACGACCTTATGGTTTTCATGCAAGGAAATGTGGGCTCAGGCAGAGCTTTACATGATGTCCTTAATAAATTATTTAAATGCACCGGTCTCGCGGTGAATGAAGGAAAGAGTTCCATTTTTTGTGCAAGCATGCTAAATGAACAGAAGGAGGAATTACAGGTAGCTCTTGGTTTCCAACTAGGTGAACTCCCCATTAAATATCTCGGACTCCCATTACTCGCTTCAAGGTTATCGTATAAGGATTGTATTCCATTATTAAATCAGATTCAAAAGAGAGTACAATCATGGAAGACTCGCTTTCTCTCTTATGCAGGACGACTTGTATTGCTTAAGTCTGTCTTAGGCAGTATGCTTATTTTCTGGTCGTCAGTGTTTGTACTTCCGAAGCGAGTGTTTAAAGAAATTAATCAGATATTTAATAGGTTTCTCTGGAAGGGCTTGGAGGAGGGTAGTAATAGACCGACCGTTAAATGGCTTGAGGTTTGTTTGCCGAAGGAAGAAGGTGGATTGGGATTGCGTGATATTGAAACCATGAATCAGGCAATGAATCTCCGACATGTGTGGGATATCATCAGTGAGAAGAATACTCTTTGGGTTCGTTGGGAGAAGAAATATTTGATCAGGGGAAAAAACTTCTGGACTATGGAGATTCCAACTAGTTGTTCGTGGTGTTGGAGACGTATTTTGGGCAGCAGAGGTTTGGCTGAAGAGTTAGTCCAGTACCTTATTCATGATGGCCGGAATACCTACTTCTGAAGAGATATTTGGCACCCTTTAGGGTCGCTGGCCGAGTATTTCAAAACGAATCAACGATTTGCTTCCCAACTAAGAGAAGATGCCCGAGTGTCCGATTTTCTTATTAATGGCAATTGGGTAGTTCCTGACCGAGTTAGCCGTGCTTTCCGTGAGGTGTTTAATGAACTGCAGAATATAGATATGGGGGGTTTGGAGCATGACCAGGTAGTATGGAAGGTTACATCTTCAGGTGAATATACAGTAAGGGACACTTATAACGCTATTAGGCGAAGAGGTAATCGACAACCGTGGTCCAAATTAGTTTGGTGTATAGAGGGAGTTCCCAAGCACTCATTTATCGCCTGGATCGCACTTAAGCGAGGTCTGAAAACAAAAACAAAATTGCGGGGTTGGGGTTTAGAGATGGATGAGCACTGCCCGCTTTGTCATTCTGGAGTGGAGACAGACGAACATCTTATTTTCCAATGTACCTTTTCGATCTTTGTGTGGACAGAACTATTGCTTATGATGGGCATACAACGCAATCACTCAGGTAATTGGGTAGAGGAAATTAATTGGTGTGTAGACACATTTCAGGGTAACTCACTCCTTGGCCGAATGAGAGGACTGGTGTTTACAACATATATTTACTACATATGGAAGGAACGAAATAACAGGGTGTTTAGAGGCGAGGAAAGGTCGAACAGAGAGACCTTAAAGGAAGTGATAAGAGCGGTCAAGATTAAAGTGACATCATGAAACAGAAAGCAACCCAAACGAGCGAGGCATTGCTAATCATGGATCGTTGGAATCTAACACTCCCACTTACCATGAAAATTGCAACTACATGTAAATGGAAGGGTCCTGAACTTGGCCAGATTCTTGTAAATACAGATGGCGCTTTTGATTCGTCATATGGAGGGTTTGGTGCTATATTGCGTGATTATAATGGAGATCCGATTGTCGCAGCTGCAGCCATTACAATGAGAGAGTCAGTAATAACTCATGAAATGCATGGAGTCCGGTTAGGGCTCCAATTGGCTTTGAAATATGGTAGAACTCGGGTCAAGATAGCAACAGATTCTTTGCTTACTGTTTCTATCCTCACAAACCCAGAGAAACCACCACCGTGGCAGATTAAGAGATTGGTCCGAGAAATCAAATTATTATGGGAGCAATTCGAGGAGTGTTCTATTATGCACGTGTATAGGGAAATAAACCAGGCAGCAGATTACCTCTCAAAAATGAAGCCCGCAAATGGAATGATTGAGATGACCCCAGAAGCAATGCCTGAGGAATTAAAGAAGCTAGTGAGAGATGACCAGAGGGGTGTAATTAGAATTAGGCATACTTAATTTGCTGATTGATATGTTTCTTTATAAGTTTATTGTTTCATTCGTCATTTTCTGACTCATTAGTTGTGTAAAGGGTCGGGCCCTTCAACCCGTTGACAATTTCAAATAAAAAACACGAGGCGGGCAATCTTCTTCTTTGTCCTTACTTTTTAGTGGCTTGAAGCGAATTGAGTTACATGGCTTATATCATACTTACACGCTTATATATAAGTATATAACTAGGTTAACACATCTAGGACACAGGCACTTCCATCAAGTGGGCCATACCCGTTAATAATGGTTTAGTAGTTTACTAGAGCAGCATAAATTCTTCCATGGACCAAGAGCAAGGTACATGGATAGCTCCTCATGATGCTCACCCATATATTCTTGAAAACATTATATAGATGAATATTCTTCTATTGAAGTAGTTGGTTTACTCGAACTAACTTCTCTCCAAATCAATTTGATCAAAATCAGGAAATCCTAGTAGACTTCAACTAGAAGAGTAGAAGATAACAACCCTAAAACCCAAACTAATAGAAACATAATCAAAGCAAAACTAGTACATCAATATGAAAAGCCTATGCCTAACCCAATTTACAATTATGAAGCCTCTTGACCGGGGTGGTGTCGGTCAAAGAGGTTCCAACACTCTAGCAACTTCCACTCTTTCAAGTAGAGCAGAGCTTAAGTTGTCAACTTCCACTCTTTCATGTAGAGCAAAGCTTAAGTTGTCAAGCTCATTTCTGAATACCTCTCTGTCCTGTCTCTTTGGTCATAACAGGGTTCAAGAGCAGAATTTGTTCGGATCCACCTCTCCAGTTTCTTCTATGCTATAACAAAGATCTATGTGTCGTAGACGCGCGTTGACTTCCCTACAATCTCTCTGGTTAGAGTTAGTTTCAAGGGGCAGAGCTTATTCAGACCTATGCCTCTATTATCTCTATCAAAGGTTCATTCTATATGTTCGTGTGAAGCTGGCATGTGTTTCGTTCCTGTAATTCGTTGGCGTCTTGATGTGGTCAAGCTGACCACGTATTGGCCAAACAACAATGATATCAACTTTTTATTGAGGATACCATTTGGAGAAAATTTGACTTCATGAAGTCTTGGGGTTGTTGAAAATATGTATAATTCACGTTACATATCCGCACTTGATCCATGTTGTTGATTACATTTGCAACATGGCCATTGAAGTGTTATTTATGAATAAATACGACATAAGTCGCTTCGATCATTTGTTGTTGTGATTAACGAATCATATCCTACATTAGACTATGGATAGTTTGGTTTGGATTGAGATTTACAAAAATCGAACCTTTTCGATTGGACTACGACTACGGATAGGCTCAAAAAGTCGGTTACCGAACCGATGTTCACCCCTATTTTGCTATTTTCTCGTTCTATTGGTGGTGATGGAAACAAAATATCATCACGATTTTTATCTAAGTTCTTGTCTTTGTTTTTTCTTGTGAACTATTACGAAGCTTCTTGAATTGTGAGAAGATTCATCCACAACTTTTGTTTAAAATATCTCTCCGTGACTTTTTTGATATCTGACATATATATATATATATATATATTTAATCTATATAAAAAATGACATAGGTTTTTATGTCATGTCATAACTTGCATAAATAAGTCGGGGACGTTCAACTCTCATTTGTGAATCTTAACCTTTCTTTTCGAAGAGTCTTAGAAATATAAATATTCAAAAGTCAAAATAACTATCCACTTACTATAAATTCTTCCATTATTTTTCCCTCTCCCTCTCCAAACATCGTTTCTCTCTCTCTCTCTCTTTCTTTCCTCTTTTCTCTCATCAAACAACCCAATAAAGTCTCCCATTATGACATAGGTTTTTAATATATTTTTGTAAAAATTATTTATAACCAAACTATTTGGCCATTTTTGTAAACATGGTGGGTTAGGCATAAGAGATATGAGAATAGTAAACAAATCTTTGGTGGGCAATTTGGTACGGAGATTTCTTACAGAACCTAATACTCTATGGATTAAGTTGTTGAAGGCCAAATACATAAAGAATGCAGATTTTTGCAGCTATGAGGGCAAAATGACTTCAACCAATACACGGAAGAGTATGTTAGAGATGAGAAAATTTATAAAAGAAGGGGTATGCTTTTCGGTGGGTAATGGTAAATCTATTAGAATTTGGGAGGACCTGTGGATACCTACCTTATATGGCTTCAGACCGGGGAAGAAAGATGAGTTGCAAGACGTCCCGAACCTATTCTTGGTGAGTGACCTTATTATAGATGGCAATTGGCGTTCGGACTTGATTAAGAGATTTTTCGATGAGATTTCGGCTCAGGCAATAATGCAATTATTGATTGGGATTCAAGTGAAGAAAATGAATTAATTTGGGTGCATACGACTAAGGGGGAGTTTTCTACTAAATCCTTGTGTACTTCGATAACAAGGGGAGACCTTCCACATCATTTACTATGGAGCTCCCATTTGGTTTGTCTTGGAAAAAGGTGTGGACTAAATTTAATTTAGCTCCTCGGTAACTTACTTCATATGGACACTTCTTTATGATGCACCTCTAACAAAAATCAAGGCTCTCAAGTATATTGAACCAGCTTGACGTCTGTGTTCCATGTGTAATGAAGAAGATGAGGATCTTGATCATTTATTTAGGACTTGTGAAGTGGCGAGAGAACTTTGGTTATGTTCCCCCTTGGGATTACGGGTAGATGAAGATGAGCCATTTGATAGTTAATTTGTCGTTGGATACAAAAAGAAGAAGATGAAAACAGTGTTACTCTCCGACTTTATGTGGTGTGGTTCATGTGGAAAGCTAGGATCAAGTTTGTCTTTAAGGGAGAGAAACAGAGTTGTTATAAGATTATCCATGAAGCTTTGGCTATGCCGCTGGATTTTCATGGTACATTTATTAATCCCTCGACCTCGATCAGAAGAAATGAAGAACATAGGGTCACGATTTGGGCTTCACCGGAGAGAGGGAAATTAAAAATCAACTTCGATGCAGCATTCTCGCAAGGAATAGTTGATTTAGAGGTTGTGTGTAGAAATGAGTATGGGGAATTTGTATGGGTTGTTACATAAGATGGGTGCCTGCTCGAACGGGTTATACCCTTGTTTAATTTAAATAAGATGAGTCCAGAAAAAGAAAATCATATACCTAATTTTTCTTGATTTCACGACGAAAAAGAAAGATGAGATTGTGGCTTCATACAAAAATAGATTACCAAAAATTTACAACTTTTGTATCCTTGTTTGTTTCCAATTTGGGGTGGAATTAGGGTTTTAATTAATGTATGACAGTGGAGCGGGAAGTGAATTTTAACTAAAACAGAAACAACTAAAAGGCATTTGGGGTTTATGTAAAGGTTAGCGTGGGATTGGTGCCTGGGTGGGTGGTGCGTAGTTATTTTGTTTGAATCAACGGACGGTCATAAGAAAAGGTTAAAAGTTCGTGGGTCATTTAAGTTTTTATCTTCGGCTGAAGTATTTTCGGTTAATGGGGTGGTAGGTGTTGGGTTGTGCAGTCATCTAGTGCTTTAAGCGAAATCTCAGACGTCTAATACGTCTAACACTAATATCCCAGGATCTCATGCATGAACTAAAGATAAACTTGAATAAGGATAAAAATTTACCTGATTCGATTTCGCACAGACTCAACTGACTGCCTTTATCCCAAAGATAAGAACCTCAAATCGCATCTTCTCTACCTAAGACACTCGAGCAATCAACTTGATCTCCCTCCTTCAAAGTCGGCTAGGACCTTACTGAGAGGTCAAGACAAAGAACTATTCTCATTTAGACTAGTTAGATAGTTTGGGAGCTTTTTTTTTCTAAATCTCCCACTCTTGCCACTTGAGTGGGCAGAGATAGAATTTCCCTGGAGAAATTTCTTTTCTAATAAGGTCCTTATATAGAAACTCTAAAGTTAAAGTCTTATTCAAAATATGATTCAGTAAAGACTACAGAAAAGATAAGACTCATATTCCTAATCTGAGTGGGACTCCCAAATGGGACTTTTGTCCCATTCGGGACATCCCTTTTGAGCCTCCCTTTTGGACCCGATTATTTTTATCTTTGTCCGGTTATTGTCAGGACCTTTTTGGTCTACCAATATAGATTTGATCCAACCTTTTACTCTGTTCTCTCTAGTCATATCAAGTCGTCACTCTTTGTTGTACATCGTTGTAGGATATAATCGAAGTTAGCCGTAAATTAATCATTGGATTGATTCGACAATTGGAGTTGGCTCCTATCTAAGCATTACGATCCCAAAATCGACCATACTTGGCGATCTTTATAAAGTCATCATTGTCCTATTTAACAAATTGAGCGCATTGTTATTTTGGTCGAAGGACATCTCCGTCAGTCTCCCACTTCTATTTAGAACAAGTGCAATGCTCGATTCCCATGCCTTACAACTTTAAGATGAACATTTATCATCTAAGGGAGATAAAATCATATGCACTTATAACTTTAAGACGGAATGTACCTTCTAATGTAATGAGGGGGAGATTAAATTGAGAACTTTGAAAGTTATCCTTTATAGAGAAAAAAGAAAAAGAAATAAGAGTGAATTAAGACGGGAGCTCTAGAAGTTAACGGTCACTTCTGCTAAGAACCCTGTAGTCCGACGAAGCTAGTTCGTCAAAGACCAAAAATGTTTTGTCTTATTCGCCAAGTAAGATTGTGGCACGTAGCATGTGGACCGTCAATTATAAATGACTAGTATCTATTTTGGCATGTCATTATCTTCTTCTAAGAATAACAAGTCGACGAGAACAACATAACGGTTGTAAAAGTGTAAAATATTTTTGTAGCAATAAATTAAAGGGTCCACGGACTTTAGGTCCAAAATAAAATTCAAAAAGGGATTAAGGTCCAATCGTCCAAAAGAATAGGATTTTAGTCCTTTTTCCTTTTGGAAGAAAAATTGTTGATACATAATGTCTTATGTATGACACCTATAAAAGAAATGAAATAAAGTATGAAACTATAACAATAAATAACACGTTACTTATGAAACAAAACAAGAATCAATAAATAGAAAAACACTGTAACTTTGACATCTAGACATACTTTAACTATACTAAATGTGTTTTGTTATAGAAATATACGTAATTGAAAATAAATAACGTGTATATTGCGAAACAAATAGTAAGTTTGAAATCAATCGAAAAAATTTGAGAAAAAAAGAAAGAGAATTTTAGGGATTGGTTTTTAAAAGTAGGTTTTTTCTAATATAAAAAGTTATAATGGGTATTATGATTAAATAGAAATTATAGAGATCTGTTTTTTCTATACAGGTGGATCAATTTGGACTAAATATCCATTATAATTATTACTTTGGCTTAAAAGTCCTATATTAATATTAGGGTGGACTAAATGTGTGTTTAGGTGTAGATTTGACTACGAAACCAAAAATTATAAATTAACTAGAATTAAAATGTAAGTTGTTTAAGTTATAAATAGAACATTATAAATTGATAACATTTTATTTTAAACTTAATAAATAAATATTATATTTAAAAATTAATGTAAACTTTTGATTATTGCAAATAGATAAAAAAATATTTAATAGATATAAAATATCTTTGTTTATTGAAGAAATACCTTTACTTAACAAGGTTTTTTTTTTTTTTTTTTTTGTTGAAGATACTTAACAAGGTTATAGTTATTTAAAAATAAATACTTTTACAATTAAAAAACACAAACCATATGATTCTATACAAAAAAAAATGTAAATAAAATAATGAATTTTTAAAATGATGATAGAAATGTAAATAGTTGAGAGAAACTATTGGTCTAGTATCTATAATATATATACATAACATGAGACTAAATAATACGGTGGTGGTCCCACAAAATATTCGAGTGACGGTGTCAAAAATACAACAAGAGATCCCATTAGAATATAAAAACAATGTTGTAAAAACAATGTATTTTTCAGAATATAAAAACAATGTTGTAAAATAATTTAATTTCTGTCTGTAGCAATAAATTTCTGTCTGTAGCAATAAATTAACTAAAATATAAGTAGTTTAATTTATAAATCATAAATTGTAAATACTTACAATTTTATTTCAAAATTAAAAAATATATAATATCTTTATAAACTATGTTATTCTTTATAGTTGGATCAAATAAATTAACTAAACTTTTGATTATTATAAATTAAAAAATATATATTTAATAAATATATAGTATTATTATTTAATAAATAAATATCTTTACTTAATAAAGTTATAATTATTTCAAAATAAATACCTTTATAATTAAAAAACACAAACTGTTTGGTCGCATATTTATAAATTTTCTTATATGAAATAACTAGTCAACACCCATCAAATATTTCAACCCATTCTTCAAAAAGTTCTAAACAAAAAAACCCATTAAAAGTACTACTACTTCAAGAAGTTAAAAAAACCTATACATCCTGCGTAATAACCAATATCTTCCTCCTTTTTCGCGATACGAAGGTCTCTTATCTACAAGAAATGACAATGAAGCTGAAATCTTATTATCGAATTAAAGCAAAATTTTCAAAGCGAACAGAGAATAGAAGTACTATTTGCAACAAATATCATGATACTCCATTATGAAACATTCTGGAATTGTCCAATTAGAAAATCAACTTTTTAATCCAAAAAGAGAAAATTTTAGTATATCTGAACATACCATAAAGTATAGGAAGGGAAAGAGCGACGATATTGTTGGAATCGGAGCCGATTTTGGATCGGTTCAAGTCGTCAAACTCAGAAACGAAGCACACCATTGCGTTCGTCTCGTCGAGCTCTTAAGTTTAGACTCAAGAATCACTCAAATCCGATTCCGGATGAATGAGATATTCAAGTTTAAAGTTTGATCGATTTTTGGTTGATTTAGGGACTAAAATCGCAATAAGGAAAAGTTGGTTTGGGGGCTATTTACGCAAAGAGGACACGTCCAGATCAGACGGCCCAAATCCCAGCCGACACGTCTGTTGCTAAAGAAGTGACCCGTCACTTTACTTTCCAACAGATGCGTCCCTAAAACCCAACAGAAGTGTCCCTTATGAATGCATCTATTCGAAACCTATTTATAGGACCCAAATCAACTCCAAATTTGAATCCGTTTTTTCCAGAGTGTCAAGCATTGTTAGAAGATCATATTAGAGTATCTAAGAGAAAGATTTAGCAAAGTTTTCAAGGAGTTTCATTAGCAAGAAGTTTGGTCCATTTGCATAAGTCAGAGGTTAGTATACTTTCAAGTTCGACTGCTTTCTGATTCGAAGTACCATTGAATCGAAAGGTTAATCGTTGTATCCTGGGAGACAAACGCCGGTAACTGTTTGGTACTATACAGGGCGTCAATTGTCTTAAGGAAAGAGGAATACCTCGCCTCGATCAAAAAATTATTCTTCTTCTAATCCTCCGATTTTTCTTTTTCTTTTTAGTCTATCTGATTTCTTAATCAAAGACATTCTGATTTTCCAAATCAGAAGTGTGTTGATTTTTTAAAGTAATAAATCAGTAAACACAGAAGGATACAATTCCTCTTTCCGATCTTAAATCGATAGTGAGATTCGACTATGAATCATCTGTTCTGGATAACAGACATTATCGGTTAGAAATACGAAAGATATTGAGTTGTTCTATTCCTTAGTTTTTCTCCATTAATTTGGAAAGAAAGTGTTTTTGATTGATTTACAAATAAAATCAAAGTAGTAACCATTTTCACCAGTGATTCGGTTATAGACTCGCTGAGTCAACTCGTTGAATCGGTACACCGAAACCAACAGATATCGGCAATGCTGAAAAGAAAACCACATAGACAAAGAGTTCTATCAGTAAGTATTACTCAAACATATATAATCCATCTATCAATTGCCTGTATTAACAAAAAACAACCTCACAAAGTTCCTTAAACCTACAATATTGCTTGATTGATTATGCTAAAATGCGAGCTACCAATTCATAGAATGCCCTAATTTAGATCCCCACAGGACAACAACAAGCTAGTAAGCAACTCCAATAACCCTAGAAATCTTGTGAATCTAAAAGACTAAGCTCACCATAGAATGCGAGCTACCAATTCATAGAATGCATCTAATTTAGAGGAAGAACTTTTTCTAGTAAGAAGGAAAGCAAATAAAATTTGTGAATCTAAAGGACAATGCAAAGCCACTTAGCTGGCCATTTTTCACAACTTCTGACCACCACCTCTCCTATCTCTGATACCAATATAAACTCCTTATTTCAGACAATAATCACTTCTCCATCCAATGATATTCTAGTAGCCATTCCCTCAACTGAAGAAATTTCCCTAGAGGTTCACCACCTAAAGGCAGAAAAATCCCCTAGCCCTGATGGTTTCTCTACATCTTTCTTTCATCAGCACTGGAATTCTATAGAGGAAGATGTAATCTCTATGGTACAAGAGATTTTCCAAAAAGGATCCCATTCCCCCAGCTATAAATAACACCCACATTGCTCTTATCCCCAAAACTAGAACTCCTCAATCTTTTAGTGACTTTAGACCTATAAGCCTTTGTAACACCACATATAAGATAATCTCAAAGATTTTAGCTAATAGGCTCAAAATTCATCTTCACAACTTTATCAGTCCTCACCAGAGTGCCTTTGTGCCTGGCAGACAAAGCACAGACAACATCATTATTGCTTCAGAGATTGTTCACTCTATGAAATGAAAGGAAATCAAAAATACTTAGGCCTGAAATTGGATATGTCAAAAGCTTTTGACAGAATTGAATGGAGTTTCCTCCTGAAAAAACTATCTAACCTGGGGTTTTCAGACTCCTTCTGTTCCTTGATCAATCAATGTATCTCTACCACATCCTACTCAGTCCTTCTCAATGGTAACCCAGGTCCTACTTTTCAACCTTCTAGAGGATTAAGACAGGGAGATCCCCTCTCCCCATACCTTTTTATCATATGTATGGAGGCTTTAAGTTGAATGCATAATTCTTATCAAAACCAAGGCTTTATTCAAGGCTTCAAAGTATCAACCACATCCCCTATTATCACCCACCTCTTCTTTGCAGATGACTGCCTATTATTCCTCAAAATAAACATCCCTTCTGTCCACAATCTTCTTAGTCTTCTGAATCAATTTGGGATAGCCTCTGGATAGGTGATAAACTTCCAAAAAAGTGGGATTTTCTTTAGCTCCAATGCTAAAGATTAGTTTCAAAAATCCTTAAAGTTAAGCAAATCAACAAACAGGACCCTTACTTAGGGACAAATATCTTCATTGGAAGAAGCAAATCTGCAGCCTTTCTTCCTCTTATTAACAAATTAAAACAGAAACTCAGTATATGGAAGAGTAACCTTCTATCTCAGGCAGGCAAGGGTGAACTTCTGATATCATCCCTTGCTGTCGTCCCCAGGTACCAGATGACTGACTATCTTTGATATTCCTTGCAATATCAAGAAAGTTATGACATCTCTTCAGAGAGACTTCTGGTGGGGAAAATCACCTCAACAAAGTAAGATATATCTCAATAATTGGAATGCTATATGTAAGCCAAAATCATTAGGAGGGCTAGGATTCAGAAACATCACTCTAGATAATCTTGCTCTTAGAAGCAAGCTGAATTGGACAGCAAAAAATGATCCAGCCTCTTCATGGGTCAATTTTATGAATGCCAAATATCCCTCACACATACTTAGCAGCAACAACTCCTGGCTTAGGAAAACAATCCAAAGGAATCAAGAAGATATTAATGAACACATTATCTGGGATATTGGAGATGGAACCAGTGTTAACATCTGGTCTAATCACTGGATTCCAGGAATAAAGTGCTTGGAGCCTCCATCAAATAACTTTGGCTTTACTTTTGTCTCCCAACTAATATCTAGTAATGGGGATTGGGATGGAAATGCTCTGGATCTCCTTTTCTCAGAAAGCATCAAAACAAGAATCAAATCTATTCCTCTCAAAGCAAGTGTGGATTCACAAAAATGGGAGCTCTCACAATCAAGAACATACATTGTCTCCTCTTATTATAAGTATCTCATACACAACCAACACATCACACCCACACTTCCTAACACTAATATCACTAACCCACACATTTCACCTCCTGTTGTTTGGAAACCTTTATGGAACTTAAGAATCCGCCCCAGAATAAAACTTTTCCTCTAGAAGTTAGCTCAAAACATTCTCCCTGTTAATAGCAAACTATCTAGAATGATACCAAATATTTCCCCCTTATGCCCTCTTTACTCCTTTGCTGAGGAAAGCCCAATACACTCCTATCATCTTTGTCCAATTACCAAAGTTTTCCTCCAACAAATCTTCCCAAACCTAAACCATCAGAGTAACCACCTCAATTTCACCTCATGGTTCAATGATCTCTTACATTTACACCTAAACACAAACACATCTACATCACTGACCCCCCTAGAACTTGTTTCCACTTCTCTTTGGCACTTGTGGAAAAAAAGATGTGATATCATCTTCAAAGGACATAACTTAAATATAAACTCTCTTGTCCTAGATTCAAAAGTCTACATTCAAATCCAAACCAGAAACCTTAAAGCATACCCCTTGTCCTCAACAATTCCAACCTACTGGCAACCTCCACCTCTAGGGACTATCAAGATCAACTATGATGGATCCTTCAATCATAAAACTTTAAAATCTGGTTTGGCTTTTGTGGTTCATGATGATGCAGGTCCAGCTCGCAGGAGAAGCTAAAGTCTCCTCAAATAGGACAGTAGATGAAGGTGAAAGTGAAGCTGCCTTGATGGGAATTTTGTGGGCAAAGAACCATGGGTTTGCTAATCTCATTTTGGAAGGGGACTCTCTCAATCTTAACAACTTTTTGATGGGAAACAAGAACTTGCTCCACTGGACAGCATTAACATCTAACAAAAGACATCAAGACCCAGTCCTCATCTTTTAAATCCATATCTTTTGTTTATGTAAATAGGAAGTTGAATAGCAAAGCCCATAAAGCTGCTATAAATTGTAGGAACTCAGGCTCTTCATGTTTCTCTTGCTTTCCTAACTGTTTTTCTTCCCATCATAGCAACTTTGTAACTAACTCTTCTTCTTTGGCTATGGTTTACTAAAAAAAAAAAAGAATGAGCTCACCATAAAGTTTACAAACCTAGAAATCTTCCACCATCGAAGACTGATTTGAAAAATTAAAAACAGCTTAAGATTTCACTAAAGAACTAATAACCCTCATACCCATTTCGATCCTAAACTACCAATACCCAATCATCAAAACTTCCTAAACAAATCAACCATTCTTGAAAATCTAAGACCACATTCTAAGATTTCACTATAAACTAGTCAATACCCATAAAATATTTCACCCCATTATCAAAAAGTTCTAGACAAAAAAACCCATTAAAAGTACTAATTCAATCCAAAATGATTTTTTTTCTTAAATGAAAGAAAACCCATTATAGAAATAACTTACCATTGCTTAAAACAACAACCCAAATATAGAACAGTAACTTATAAGGAATCCCTGTCTGGGTATCTTTCTGAAGATCAACCTTACAACCAGGACAATTCTCATAATACACCTTCTTCAACAATGCTTCTTTATATCATTATTATAATCCGCCATTAGAAATTCCGTGATGGATAAAATCAAGTTTCAATAAGAACCCTAAATCTGAAATTTGTTTCAGTAGCAACCCTTGATCTGAAATTTGTTTTGAAGAGAGAAATTTTATTTTGTTTATGAGTAGGTATAACCCGTGCCATGCAACGTAGAATTAGAAAGCAATTGACTAACAATGCCATGCAAATATTTTTCGGCATTGAATAGTTTCTCTTTTACATATAAAAGAGATCCATCAATTAGAAAAACTTTGTTGCCACAAAATTCAAGCTAGGAAAAAGAGGGAAAACTCAAAACTCACTTCATTCATTCAAACCTAAAAAACACATATTTCTAAACCTCTGAGCTCAGTGAAGGAGATGTCCTTCGACCAAAGATGCAATGCGAGCAATTTGTCGGATATAACAATTGATGAAGAAGATCATCAAGCCCGGACGATTTAGGGGTCGTAGTGTTTAGCTAGAAATCAACTACGATCGTCAAATTACTAAGTAATTCGCAGCTAACTTCGACCGGATCCTACATCGGGTTACACTAAGAATGTCTATTTGATCGGATGATATGACTAGAGGGATGAGACATATAAATATGTGAGAGTCCTATAAACATGTCTCATAGGCCTAAAAGAAGTTTAGGCAAAGATAGTACAAAAGGCCCAAAAGAAGGGTATTTTGGCCGGGCACCAAAAGAGGTGATTTGGGGGCCAAAAGCGGACGGTCAAGCTTAGGCATAGATCTTACCAAGATGGGCTTGTTTTGGCCGGCCAATGATGAGGAAAAGAGAAAATAGAAACTAGTTTCTATTTTCGACTATTTCCTTAATCTTATTCAAAAGGGACTTTTAAGAAACCTAATTTGGGTTGGATTCTAACTAAGATTCTATATAATGTATCTTAGGGAGTTGAATAAGGTGTGAAAGATCTCAAGGAGTTTTCTTCTCTACAACGTCAAGTAGAGAAAGAAAGAGAGATTATTCCCAACTATCTATGTAGTCTTAAAGAAGAATTGTTCTTCTAATCAAACCACCGTTAGTATTCTAGATAACAACAAGGTGGGAGATCAAATTGATCATTTGGGTGTCTTGAGTAGAGGAGCGACACTTAGAGCTCTTGGTCTTCACATTAGACTGGAAAGGTTTAGGGAAACATTTAGCGATTAAGGTAATCTCTAACTCTTAGTTAATTATTAGCTTATGCATGAGATCCTGGGACATACTAATGTTAGACACTAGAGCGGAACTAATGTCTGAGATTCCGTTAGTAACACTAGGAGACACCATAACTCTATAGTGGCATCAGAGCCTCTTGCAAATAGCTAATATTTGCTAAGTTTCAGACTAATCCATGATTGATTAGATAGATAGCTATGTCTAAAAGTGTTTTTGGCTTCAATTTGAATAATTTTGAATGTGATTTAAAAGTTTTCAAATTGATTCTCAAAGTTGATGATTGAAAAGGTTTCAAAGGATTCGATTTTGATTGATTTCGATCGGTATTGAAAAGTGTTTTCAAAGGAATTGAGTTTCTTTGATTTTAGAAATCGTTTGAAATCAAACTCTGGTTTTTAGAAGTTACTAAAAATGGGACAGCAACTTTGGAAGCAAAAGAAAAAAAAATGAAAGTTGCAAGGAGATGCAACTTTAAAAGTTGTTAAAAACTGGTCGGCACGCGTCTAGGACTCGTCCGGCCAGTCACGTGTATGCCTCGGTCTTGCTGGATGAAACTGTTCCAGACTAAAAGTCTGGAACATGCAAACACGGCTTCTGATCACGTCTGGGACGCGACCAGGTCAACTCGAGACCGTCTCGGACTTGGTCGGAGACGCATGGAAGCTTCCACCAGACGCATAAGGATGCGTCTGGGTGCTCTAGGCATCTCGGTCGAGGACCGAGGTGACCTAGAAGCTTCGGCCAAGGGTCAGGCACATCTAGGATCCACCTCGGACGGCCTAGGATGTCTCGAACTTGATCTGAGGCATCCCATAAGGCTCGGCGTTAGGCCAGACCTATGCACCACCTAGGCTTCTTATGGCCCGGACCACCTTGTTGGCCCTTGACCTTAGGGTCTTGGGCCTTGACCAAGGATTGTCCCGGGCCATTCCGAGTTTGACTTAGGTCCATGGGCGAAGTTCTACGGGTCTTGACCCGAGTGGAAGTTTCTTCAACGAAAATCCAATTTTTTTCTCGATCCCACCCAAATTTTACCGAAAATGTCTCAGGCCACACGAAGGCCCGAAACGGGTTTTCTTAAAATTAATTTTGGAAATCATTAAGAATCAAACCAATTTTCCGAAATTGACCCGGTCTTTTCAAAAGCCCAAACGAAGTTTTTCTTGAACTTGATTTTAGAAATCATAAAAGATAAAACTGGAACACACCGTTAGTCGAATTCTTCGAATATAGACTTAAGGTTCGTAATGTGACATAGAGATATCGACAAAAGTATCTCCCGGATTATCATCCATATATAATTTTTAGCCTTGAATGTTATATGAATGCATGTGATGTGAATGTGGGAATAGTATGACCATAGAAAGTTGTTTTCTTTCATTCTTGTTTTAAGCACGGATGAATGCAAGTTGTAATAATTTTAGTTTCAAGTTTATATGATCTGCGTATCGTGAGAGTCTTGTAATTAGAGTTTAAGGTCTATGAGTCCATTGAAGAAGCTTAAGGATGAGATCCTGATTCGAGTGGGAGAAATCAATGGATGTTCAAAGATGGCGATCTAGGCGAACCAAAAGGCGAAACAAGAAGAAGCCAAAGGAGATTAGATCTTCTAGGTTAAACGGGTCATACTAGGATCCATGTCTGCTTGATTTATTTTCTCTCGCGCATTTACTTATTTATTTACGCCTTATGTCGTGGAAGTTAGTTAGGCTAAATAGTTCACTATAACGCATACCAGACTAAACGAAAAAGTCCTTAAAAGTAATTTTGAGAAAAATGCCTACCCAGACTATGACACCCTTTTAGCCCTTGTTCGTGATGGTGGGTTTGCCTCAGCAGAGTGTCATCTCTACCTTGGGACAACGCGGGTAGACCTATGGTAGAGGTCTACACGTCTAAATGGTTTTTCTCAACGAGGTCAGCAAAAGACTTGTGGATACTCGAGCCAAAAGGATAGATTAGGCATTCATTAATGAAATCTATCAACCAAAAGTCATAAGAGTATGATCAGTGAAATAGTTCGCTCACCTAGAACAACGGGGTTAAGGGCAAGGCCTAAGTCCGCTTAACTTCGAAGAACTGTGATCTTGGAATCACGTTATTCAATCGGAGACGGTTTTATATTGAATAATGTGGGAAAACTGAAATTTTCCAAAAATAATAACGAGTTTTAAAACTTTGCAAATTCTATCATGTAATTTAAGATGACGCAAGATAACGAGTTCAACATTAAATCACACCGAAGGGAGGTGTTGAACAACTCTATCCATGAAGGAAGGATTCGAGATATACTTTGAATATTGGATAACGGGTATGAAAACGAGTTAGATGTCTCAGATTATTCAATTTCATAATTGGATTCTATTTCGACTACTGAAGAGGTAGAGCATCAAAGGGATAATCGAAAGAGGGCAGAACTGAAACTGATAACATCTTGGATATCGGCAATCATGGAGGCAACTCTTGAAGAGGGACCTCTTAACATGGAAGGCCACACCATGAGTCGACAACCTGAGGAGTTACTCTGAAGGAAGTCGAGATTGGAGAGATTTGATACCACCAAGAAATTATTGAGTCTGTGGCTCGAGGAAGGAAAACCAGTAGGCCCTCATGTTTGACAAATGATTGAACTCTTTGCGAAACCAGAATAGCTGAGTTTTTCGATCAGCCTAGAGGCGGCTAACGACATCCTTTTTTCACTTCATAAAGAGTTCAATCTGTTCCGGATGAACTACGGCATGAATGGGTGGAATAAGCCCTTGGAAGAGGTTGATGCAATGCTTCAAGCAGCTGAGCGATTTATAGCAATGGTGGAACCAAAGAATAAGATTCTTGTGGTTCAAGAAAACAAAAGGCAGAAGAAGTAATCAACGTCCAAAGGGAAAGGCAAACCTGCTAACCTAAAGACAAAGGTTCCCCTTATGATGCTAGGTGTTTCCACTGTGATGGCAAGGGTCACTGGAAGAGAAACTACCCTAAGTTCTTGGAGGACAACAAGAATGGAACAATAGCTTCCACTTCAGGTATTGCCAGTTAATTTATCAAATACTGTAAAATTCCCAATTGGTATGAGATACCTAATGCCTTATCATTGTGAATGTACAAGAGCAGCTGGGAACTATGTATTTGGCTAAAGGGGACAAGATCCAAGAGGGAGCAGAAGCGTAGACTGCTAAGGATGCTGAAAGGGATCGGAGTCTTCTTTAGGCACTTGTCTAGAATTTTGTTTTTCTAGTCTGACATCATCTCTGTACTAAGTATTATGGAGAATCAATAAAGAAGTTTATTTCTATATTGAGATGTTATAAAAGTGTTGAATTAACGATTTATACCAAAATATTATAAACTTGATTATACTTGTAAAAGAGACGGATTGATATGTGAATCAACGGGATCATCCCAATGATAAAGGGATGAGGACAAAGTGTCCAATATAATCAAGAACGCTTAAGAAGCGGAGAATCGCATTGACAAGAAAGGAAGTCTTGAGTCAATAACAGAGGTTGATCATCACTTTTAATCTATCCAAATTGGAGTGTCCAAAAGGATAAAATTGAAGGATACGAATCAATCCATGTACTCCGAAAAACACTATGTTTAGACACATCTTCCCACATGTAACCAAAATCCGTCTAAAAGCTAATGGTCATGTACAAGGATTACAGGGTCACAAAATTAGCTAAGTCTGACGTAATTTCTTTCGAATAAATTTGGGCTTTTCACAACCAATCAGAGAACAAAGTGTTTGTTGCTCATGATAGGTATCCTCATAAAATTAGTTCTGAAAAGAGTAATTGATTTAGAAGGATAATTGGGAGGAAGAGTCGAATAGGTTCGGCCAAGAGCAACAAAACTGTTATAGAACAGTGGGATAAAAAGGTAAAATAGAAGGGAGCTAAGTACCTACTTTCCAAGAAGAATAGAAATTCGTCAAGAGAACTATCAAATAGTTGAAAGTTACTCAAAAGAGATATTTCAAGTGTTGAGAGTATTATGTTGCTCGTAAGCCTTGAAGATCGTTAAAGCTTATCTAACAAACTCAGAAGATTGAAATCTTACTGATAAAAGGATAAGAGCACAGACCTGCGCAGAGACGGAAACCAATTCTAAAATTGGCCAGAAGCATATTGAAAATGGAATCCAAATCTCATCAAGTTTTAGAACTTGATAATTGAAGTCAATGGAGCGATACCATTGGACGGAAATTAGTTTTCAAAGAAGGATGGAAACATTGGAGTTCCCCAAAACTAGACAAAGAAGATTAAGATCGTGGATTCATACCATGAGATTATGAACGAGATCTCAAATTAGTCTAAGTTGGAGTCCATAAATGCTTCGGAAATCCATCAAGGGAGTGAAGCAGACAAGAATTAGAATCTTCAATTCAAACAAGGAAGTCAAAGACGTTTGATTCCTGGAAGAATGAAGAGAATCTTGAATCTCGCGATCTTAAAAAGGTTAGTGGGAGTAAAGCTTTTCAGGTCCGGTATGCGGAATACATACCAGAATTGAGAACAACATAGCGATGTTGTAATCAGTTAATGAAGAACCGCAAAGGATGAAATGTTTTTGGGCAACAAAGGTATATGAGTATAGATCAAAAGATGATGGGACTAAGATAAGAAACTTGGGATTCTTAAAAGTCCAAATACAAAAGACTCTAAAAGAGATATTCAACCCAAATCTCATGGCACATAGCTCGGCAAGACTCAGAGTCTGGGAGACCCTGATGAGCAAGCACGCATGAGGAAGATTGTTATGCTACAAGCATAAGATCGGTCATGTGGGACATGATTTAGCATTTGCCCAAGACATCTCAAATACTGGAGTATTAGGAGATGTTAACTTCCGAATTCAGATAAAACAATCTGAACCACAACTAACATCCTAAAAGGCTTGTAAAATTACTAGGATGAGTTAGTTAAAAGTAAAAAAAGAAAGTTGGACACGTCAATGCAAACTTCCAAACATGGAAGGAAAGTAAGTTGAAAGTGTTTCGAATCGGGAACTGTTGCAGACTCTGCAAACGAAAGAATGGAAGCCTTAACTCTAGTAAAGAGTTACTAGAAATTATCAAAAGAAAATTGCAGGAAGCGACCTTCGATAATAAGCAAAGTTTAATTGGACTACATCCGTAGTTAACTAAACTGTCACCTAAGACAAAGTATGAGAATCATACATAAGTCTAAGGCATAAGGTAAATTCTGAGAATAACCTTGACTAGTAAATTGGGTATGTAAAAGGGGTTTTACGGAAGAGACTCAAATTTACAAACTCTAGTTATCAGAAATAAATTAGTTATTTCAAAGTCGTCTAAATTTGGTTTAGAATTTAAACGACAGACCATGGATAATAAAACATTCCAAATAGGTTTGTCAGATACGTAATCTGATGAATGAAACCCTATTAAGTGAACTTGGAATATTTCATTATCATCTCCCCTAGTCCAGGTCATTGCATGGACAACAATGATTCAGGAAGACTAGCACGTGAGGTCGACGATATATCGTTGTTTCATGGGCTATAGGAATAAGAGTATTCAAATCGGCTACGTGGGTGTACTATTAAGAATATACACTAGATAACCCTCAAATGAGAAGTACATCACTCGTGATGAATGTCAAACGCTTGGCATTGGCAATATTGGAGAGATTCCTGGAAACATGAGTGCTCCACTCAGGTTATGTAAAGAATGCCTGACTTTGGCTCCGCCAAATGCCTCGACGTAAAAGAAGGTTACAAAAGCGGATACTGGGAAAGACATGGTAGACATGAAGCTGAGTGGGTACAAGAATGGATTGTGTCGTCCTAATTAAATTAGAAAAAGTATCTCGAGGCCACTCGATGAGTAACAACTGGAATATCTTTCCATATTTTAAGATATCCCATATAATATTGTTCCTATATTAAGATATTAGGAAGTACCAAATATTAGAAAGTAGTAAATATAGAAACTAGTATTACTGTAACTCAATAAATAGAGTCTTATGTTTCTTTTGTAAATCATTAAGGAATAAAATAAAATTTCTTTGATCACTTTGAACTTGGTACCAGAGCCAACGATCTTAAATTTGTTTTGTGAATTTCTAGAGAAAAAATATTCATCTTATCTTGTTTTCCGATTTAGCAAAAGTGAAGGAAAAAAACTTCACCAAGTTTTTTTATTTAATTAATGAAAGAGAGAAACTAAAACAACTGATGCTTCCGCAATAATGACTCGGAATAAGGCAATATTAGATTTTGCTAAAGTTGTTAGTCAATCCGACAAAACTACTTAGAAGTGTACCCACTGCGACAAAATTGGGCATAACAAAAGTCATTGTTATGAACTATTAGGCTATCCAGAGTGGTGGGATCATAATCAAAAGAAAAACTCTAAGAAGACCACTGTAGATCTAATTGTTGAGCAAGCTTCATCGACGGTAGCCACTACAGGTAATGTAGGTAAGACTTTAAATATGTCTACACATGTTTCGAATAATACTTGGATAATTGATTCTGGTGCTACAGATCATATGACTTTTGATTTTAGACAGGGTTCAACCATTAACCAATTCTCACATAAATGTGTCTCTACTGCCAATGACACCTCATCCCTATTATAAGGGAAGGACTCATAACTCTAACTAATACCTTGAACTCAGACTCTGTTTTGGTTTTCTCATCTTTAGATCATAATATATTATCAATGTCTCAAATAACCATCACTCTATTTTGTGTTGTCATCTTTTGGTCTGGATTTTGTGTATTTAAGGACATCCAGACGAGGCAAACGATTGGTTATGGTATTAGGCGAGGAAAGTTGTATTACTTAGATTTAGTATCTGAACACTCTAGTACAATACGTCGGGTATTAGTAATGAACAGTTCTGAAATAAAAAATAAAGTTGAAATATGGTTATGGCATCAACGTTTGGGGCATGCCTCCTTTGATCACCTTAAGAACTTATTTCCATCGTTATTTATGAAATGCGATGTTTCAAGTTTTCAATGTGATGTTTGTGCACTTGCGAAAAGTCATCGTGCATCGTTTTCGTTAAATTTAAATAAAAGACTAACTCCTTTTATGATCTTACATTCTGATGTTTGGGGTCCATCTAAGATTCCTACTTTGGGTGGGTCACGGTGGTTTGTTACTTTTATTGATGATTGTACTAGGATGACTTGGGTGTGTTTGATGAAATCTAAAAGTGAGGTAAAGTTATTGTTTCAGAAGGTTCATAAGTTGTTTAGTACTCAGTACAACGCAAATGTCCAGATACTTCATAGTGACAACGGAGGAGAGTATATGGATCATGAACTTCAAACTTATTTGGATTCTCATGGTATTGTTCATCAAACTACTTGTCCAATTACCAGGGTCGTGGCTGATAAGCCCAGTGCCAAATTTCAATCAGGACACATTTTTTACGAAAAATATTAAGCCTGATTTTATTTTTTACGTTGAAGTAATATTTTTATTAAAAGAGATTAAATCATTGATAAATGAATCCAAGTTTAATGTATGAAATTGCTATGCGATTGACTCAATGTTTTTTTATAGTATAAAACTTTTGTTATCGTAGAATTTTTTCTTCCAAAAAACATAATTTCAGAGTTTAAGAAAGTAAAATCTTGGACAAAGTCTATTTTTTATCGCATTTAAAGAATTAGATTGAAAAATTGGTTTTTTCATGCAAAGAAAACAAAATTTTTGATAAAATAGTCAAATATCAATATTTGCTAAAGTAGCGGGAAAATAAAATTCCTTTATATATACAACTGTCAAAAAGTTCGATTTTTGATGTTCGTCTTTGCAAACTAGAGAGAGGGGGCGAAGAGATTTACAAATACCATACCAACTGTAGACAATCAAAATACTACTCGTATTTAACTGAGTTATTAGATTGACGAAATTAGACTATAAAACTACACACAATATAGCAGATATTTGAAGCAAATTTGGAAGAGCAGTAAGTGTTTAACCTCTAACAAAAAGGAATAAATTTTGCCAATAGGAGGATTCAAACCCGGTTCGTTTGGTTCTTAACGTTGACGCCTGACCACTAAACCAACCACGCCTTCTTTGATAACAATCCTAACTATTTTAATTGTTATTCAGTAACTTACAGAATTATAACAATAATAGGTCCCTATGGGGGGCCAGTGCTGGTTGGGCGCCCGCACTGGGCCAAACACCTGCTTGCCAAATACCCCTCCACAAAATGGGATCATTGAAAGAAAGAATCATCAGTTGTTAGAAGTTATCAGGGCTATGTTGATCAAAGCAGATGTGCACATTATCTTATTGGAGAGAAGCACTTCTTGCTGCAACCTATTTAATTAATAGAGTACGTTTTAGTACTATAGAGTTTAAGACTCATTTTCAAGTTCTATTGGATGTTATAACCACTCCGAAAGTTTCAGATTTACTTCCCCGTATCTCTGGTTGTGTAGCGTTTGTTCATCTTCATGAGCACCGACGTACAAAATTAACTCCAAGGGCATTAAGATGTGTATTTGTAGGGTATGCTGCAAATCAGAAAGGGTAGAGATGTTATCATCCTCTAACTAAACGAATTTTTGTTACATTGGATGTTATCTTTCATGAAGATTCAAAATATTTTTCACCTGAGACTGAACTTCACGGGGAGAAAAGAAAGTAGGAAGTTCTGATTCTTGATTATGAAGAAATAGATAATCATGTAAAAGAAAACAACATGAGATCTAATATTGAAGTAAATTTGATTCCTGAAGAAACAATTAGAGCTGAAATTGAAATTCCAGAATTACCACCACCTGAATCGGTAATTGAAGAAAGTGTTAATGAAATCGTTGAACAAATTGTCGATTTATCTCCAATTGAAGCTGTTGAACCAGGTGTTAGTAATACACCAAACCAATTGCTTGTCTAGGATGTTCCTGAAGCACCTTATGAACCACCTAAAAAAATATTACCTTTGCGTCAAACCAGAGGTACTCCTAAACCGACATATGAACCTAAGTTGTCTAGTAAAGTCAAATATCCTATGAGCCAATATGTGTCAGATCATCGGTTGTCGGAATCAAACAAGTCATTTTTAGATCCATAATCTACTGTATTTATTCCTAACAATGTGCAGGAAGCTTTATCTGATCCAAAATGGAAAGCAGCTAGGAATGAGGTGAAGGAGTTGAAGGAGATGTCCTTCGACCAAGATGGCAATGCGAGCAATATGTCGGCTAGGACAATTGATGAAGAAGATCATCAAGTCCGATTGATTTAGGGGTCGTAGCGTTTAGCTAGAAACCAACTACGATCGTCGAATTACGAAGTAATTCGCGGCTAACTTCGATCGGATCCTACATCGGGTTACACATAAGAATGGGTATTTAATCGGATGATATGACTAGTGGGAGTGTGATATAACATTGGGAATGTCCCATAAACATATCTCACAGGCCTAAATAGAATTTGGGCAGAAGATAACAAAAAGGCCCGAAATAAGGGTTTTGGGTCTAGGCCGATTCGGACACTTTTAGGGCTCGGATTGGGCTGATTTTTGGAGGGACGTTTCCTTATGTTATGAACATTAAATATGCCAATTTTGGCTGGGTTTGGATGTCATCTTCTTAGGGAATTGAGAAAATATCAACTAGTTGCTATTTTCGACTATTTCCCTAAATCTTATTCTAAAGGGTGTTTTAGGAAACCTAAAAGGAGGTGGATTCTTATTAGGGTTCTATATAAACACTCTTAGGGAAGAGAATAAGGTGTGGAATTTCTCTCTAAGCTTTCTTACTCTACCACATCAAGTAGAGAGGAGAAAGTGAGTTAATTCCCAAGCTATCTTCTAGTCAAGCAAGAAGGTCTTCTTATTTTCAAACCACCATTGGAGTGCTAGCGAGCTTTCAAGGAGGGAGATTAAATACACTATTCGGTGTCCCAAGTAGAGGAGCTACGTTTGAAGCTCTTGGTCTTCATTAATCTATACAACTAGTTCGAGAGAAATAGCGATTAAGGTAATCTACTATCTTCTTATTGGTTAATTACTAGTTTTGCATGATGATCTTGGGGATACTTGTGTTAGACATTAGATGTCGTTATCCGCTATAAACACTAGTATAAGGGTATAATTCCCTTCAGTGGCGTCAGAGCCTCTTGCAATTAACTAGTTTTTGCTAAGAATCGAACTAATTGATATTTGATATGCTTGATAGTTTGATAGATTGAGTTTATAAAGTATTTTAAAAGTGTTTTAAAAGTACTTCAAACTCATAATTTGATTACAATGAATATGATTCAACTAGTTTTTCAAATTAAAATCAAAATTGATGATTGAAAGTATTTCAAAACATTGAATTTCATTGATTTTGAATTGGTTTTCAAAATTGTTCTTGAAAAAGTTTCAAAAACCTAGAATTTTGATCCAAAATTGGTTGATTAAAAGAGTTGTTTTTGAGTTTTAGGAAACTCCCAAAAACAAAAAATTTGGAATTTAGAAGTATTCTAAAAGAATTGTTTTTGAGTTTTAAGAAACTCCCAAAAAGAAAGTTTGGAAATTTTAAAAATTTCTAAAAGTTTTGAAAAATTTTGGAAGTCTTCTAAAAGGATTTCAAAATTTAGAAAGAGTTTAAAATTTGGAAGTTAGCAAATAGATATTTGCAAAAAAAAAAAAAAAAAAAAAAAAATGGAAACTAGGGTTTTGGAAACCCTAGTGTCCGGCTAGGAAGCTTCCTGGCCGGACAGAAGCTGCTGGTAGCGTTCACTGGACACGTCCAGAGCAGCTGCTGAGACGCGTCCAGGAGACGCGTCCAGCAACTGCGACCAGAATGCTGCTGGATGCGTCTTAGAGACGCGTCCAGAGCAGCTGGGACGCGTCTTGGAGACGCGTCCAGGTCGAGTCTAGGACTCGACCACCAGCTGTGATGGAAGCATCTGGACGCGTCTTGGAGACGCGTCCAGAGCAGCTAGGACGCGTCTAGGACGCGACCAGAAGCTGCACTGGTAGCTTCCTCGACGCATTTAGGACGCGTCCAGAGCTCTCGACCAGACGCGTCTTGGAGATGCGTCTGGGAGGTTCTGGGTGTCTCGGACTAGGTCCGAGACACCTAGTGCTGGTCCGGTCCAGCACCAGACGCGTCTGGTACATGGACTAGCGTCCTGGCTCCGGCCAGGAGGAGACCAGGCCTTGATAGGCCTCGGCCAGGACATGCCGGCCCTATAGGCCGTGCTATGTCCGGACCTTGTCCGAGCCCTTTTGTGGGCTTGGGCCGGGACTTGTCTAGGACTTGTCCCGGGCTTTTTCGAGGCTTTTCAGACTACGAATAGGGACCATCATTCGAGTGGGAGTTTTTGCCAAATTTTCTTCCGATTCCAACCAAATAATTCTAAAATAAATCTGGGCCATCCAGAAGGCCAAAAACGGATTTCTCTTTATATTGATTTATGAAATCATTACGAATCGAACCAATATTTTTCTGAAATAGACCCGGGCTTTCAAAACCCGAAACGGAGTTTTTCTTGAAGTTGATTTTAGAAATCATAAAAGATAAAACCGGAACGCACCATTAGTTGAATTCTTCGAATTTAGACTTAAGGTCCGTAATGTGACATGTGATGTCGACAAAAGTGTCTCCCAAGATAATCATGCATATATAATTCTTAGCCTTAATATATTATATAAATGCATGTGATGTGAATGCGGGAAACTAGTATGGCCATAGATTTATTTCTTATTCTTGTTTTAAGCACGGATGGGTGCATGCTTTGTAATTAATTTTAATTTCAAGTTTATACGATCTGCGAATCGTTAGAGTCTTGTAATTAGAGTTTAGGGTCTATGAGTCCATTGAAGAAACTCGAGGATGAAATCCAAAGGCGAGTGGGAGAAATCAATGGACGTTCAAAGATGGAGATCTAGACGAACCAAAAGGCGAAACAAGAAGCAAACAAAAGGAGATTAGATTTTCTAGGTTAGGGGCCATACTAGGATCCATGTCTACTTGATTTATTTTCTCGCGCGCATTTACTTACTTATTTACGCTTTAAGTCGTGGATGTTAGTTAGGATAAATAGTTCACTATAACAAACGCCAGACTAGCGTAAAAGTCCCCAAAAACGTAATCTTGAGTAATCGCCTATCCAGATTAAGACACTCGTTGTGCCCTTTGTTCGAGGAAGGTGGGTCGGCCTTCGCAGAGTACCTCCTCTAGCTTGGGACAATGCGGGTAGGTCTATAGAAGAGGCCTACACGTCTAAATGGTTCTACTCAACGAGATCAGCAAGAGAGTCTTGGATACTCGAGGCAAAAGGATAGATTAGTCATTCATTAATGAAATCTATCAACCAAGAGTCATAAGGTATGATCAGTGAAGTAGTTCACTCACCCGGAACGACGGAGTCAAAGGGTAGGGCCTTCGTCCGCTTTACTCCGAAGAACTGAGATCTTGGAATCACTTATTCAATCGGGGACGATTTTATTGAATAATGTGGGAAAACTAATGTTTTTCAAAATGATAACGAGTTTTAAAACTTTGCCATTTCTTTTATGTAGTTTTATGATGACACAAAGAAACGAGTTCAACTTTAAATCACACCTAAGGAAGGTGTTGATCCACTTCCTAGAATGGAAGAATGAATTCGAGAATAGTTCTCAGATTCAAAAGGAAGGTCACTAGAATACCCAATCCCAATGTTGACTCATACAAGAGAAGGTCAAATGCCATTTGCAAGCAATCGTATAACATTCTCTTTGGAAGAGTAATGGATGCTAGCATAACCATTAAGACAAACTAAGGAAGAAATTCCTACAGAAGTCATAAATGGAGAGGTACGAGACCTCGAAGGCAACCTGAAAGTCATCCTAAGGGAAGACAACATAATACATCTATCACCCAATTCAATATCGATTGAACAAAGATAGATGAAGACCTTAGATGAGTCACTCAGGTTGTTACGAACAATCTGATCAGAACATGCGGGAATATCCAGTCTAAGAAAGGTTCTTGAGATTTGGTACAAAGAATCTAAGAAAAAGCTCTTGAGATTCAAAAGGGCAAAGGATCAGTCAAGTGAGACAAACATTTGATCAAAGAAAAGCAATTGTCGAGTACATGATCAAGAGTATTCCTCATTACTGTGAATGTTCCAAACAATGGCTAGACCATTTAAAAGGAAACTACCTTTAGTACCTGGAGGACAAAAGGAATGGAATTATGGATTCCGGTTCCGTATCCTTGTTAACAAAGTTAAAAACAAGTATCGTAAAATTCCTTCATCAGGTATTTTAAATCGGATGTGCGGCTCGATAAAGCTCAAGGAAATCACATACTTGATTAAAAGAAGTAAAGATCCAAGAGGGAGCAGAAGCAGTAATGCTAAGGATGCTGAAAGGGATCGAAGTCTTCTCTTAGACACTGATCTAGCTTATAACATTCTGTTCTTCTAGAAACATCTGATGTTTTAAACCAGTGATAAATTAACTGAAGGTTAACATCGATAATGGCTAAAATCAAGAGATTCAAACTCATCAACTTCAGCATTGTCGATTTGGTCTTAAGGACTAATTGACGAAGTCACCCTTTCAAAAGGGCATAAGACTGGTAACCTATTAGGACTCATACAGTATTATGCAGACCTATAAGTTTACTTGCAGAAGCTAACGAGAGCTACTTCAATATGTACTCTGACAACTTCAGAACGTTTGAGAGGCTCAAACAAAGTACACACCGAAGCAATGAATCACTTTGACAAGAAAGATTAAGCCATCCGATTAGATTGGAGTGGTGAAAACTTGAGTCAAACACTTGATAACCATCAAAGGAGTTAAGAAACAGTTTCTAACTCTGCTCCATGGAACACATCCGACGGATGGTGGTTTCAGTGGGAGTAATCGAACATTGCTATGCATTACTCGATCAAAGATGGGTTAAAGCCAGTCTTCCGAATACTTTGGGATATATTCTAGAAACGATTGTTTCCACAAATTTACCAAAATTCCGTCTAAAGCTAAAACTTGTAAAAAGCGTTACAAAACTAGCTAATATCTGACGCAATCTTTTGAAAGAAATTTGGGCTTCTTCCACAACCAATCAAGAGAACAAAGTGTTTGTTGCTCATGATAGTATTCTTCTAGTAATTAGCACACCTAGTAGTCTGGGAGAAAAGTACTAATTATTACAAGAATAAGTGGGAGAAAAGTACAAGTCGATTTAATTCGATCATAAGAAAAATCATGGAGGGTCATGAAGAACAATCATGAAACTTGTACAAGACGATTAAATTCGACCAAGAGCAACAAACTACGGCTCCTCGGAAAAGGAAAGGTTAAAGATATGATCTTGTAAACCCACCGCACAAAAGCGAATGTCATTCGCAGGAGAACTCTCAAAGCGAATGAAAGTGTCTCTAAAGGAATATCTCAAAGTAGTTGAGAAAATTCAAAATTGTTGTTCAAAAGCCCTGAAAGGTCAAAATAAAATCTTAAAGACTCAGAAAATAAAGGTTATTTCTGAAGAGATAAAAGACCTGCGCAGAAACGGAAACTGACTCTAGATTTTGACTAGAAGCCAAAATCATCGTGGAATCCATATCTCGTCAAGACATGAAGCTTGATAATTTAAGTCAACAGAAGACCTAAATTGGTCACTACAAAAAAACAGCCTATTTGGGACGGTCAAAAGTCGTCCCTAAAGGATTAAAATTCGTCCCTAATATTCATCAGGGACGGTTCTGTGTATGTAGTTACTACTGGCGTCACAGATAATATTAGGGACGAATCAAGGGACGGTTTTTGTTCGTCCCAATTAATTTTTAGGGTCGGTTTTAAGGCGTCCCAATTGTTTATTAGGGACATCTCTTAGGGATAGATTTGGGTGTCACTAAATTCATTGGGACAGACGTGGCTCGTCGCTATAGGACAAAGAATATTTGGGACGATTAGAAAACCGTCACTAATATTTTCTGAAAAATTGAAACCAGCTACGCATTTTTTTATTGGTCCAGCCAGTTCTGCCTATTACTATTCCCTGCTACGTGGAAACAAATCACTTCATAGTTCATCCATTCGACATAAATTCTAAAATAGAATAAAAAAACCTGCATTATTGAAATAAAATCAATCAAACATCGAACAGTGTTCGAACTAACATTTAACTTCCTAATACACTAAAGAGAATAGTACTTTCTATACTCAAGTTTTCATTTGTCTAATGATAATACTACTTAGCAAACTATATAGCTATATACCAAAACTAGATCCATAGTCGTCTCCCCCTTAAAATCTTCGTATCCAAATGATATTCTCTAACATTCTCTTTACAAAGCAGCTTCATTCACGCACTGAAACAAAACACATAGTAACTAAAAATCAATGAAAGATTATCATGAATATTTGTGTAACATACTACTAATACATTCAACATCAAAGTCAAACAAGTAATTAGAGTCTCAAAGAATATAATAGAACCTAACATGTAAGCACCTGACCAACACAAGTATATATTACAAGAATTCAAACAACAATAATGGAAATTGATGAAGTACTAGTTATCAGGTCTAAGTCAACAAGAAACCAATACATTATAGAGAAGAATGTGCAATAACTCTCTAATGAGCATTCGATGTATAAGATAACAAACATTCGGTAACTCAACTTTACTACAATGATAAACTATACGAAATACTAAGAGGTTTTGGTGAATAAGGTAAAAAAGTACAACATAAGAAAGAAAAGAGAAATGTGTCGTCTTTATCATTCTAGCTCTAAGTTCAACTTCTTATTCAGTGACACTTGTGGACAATCATACACAATGATGTAGAAATCAGCTATAAATACATTCATGAAACTTGTTCAAGATCATACGCAATAACACTAAAGAGATACACAACTAATATGTCTCTTACAACTCTAATTTGCTATATGGGGCTTACTATTTTCTTCTCGTTACATACTTCATCGAACACAATGAAGTACTAGTTCATCAAGTCTAACTCAACAAGAAATCAATACGTTATGGGAACGAAGATCACCTCATATCAATCGCATTGGGTGGTGGAATTTGGACTAGTTGGAGAACTTCCAAATGAAATGTTAGGTGAAGAAGTGTGCACCTGCGAAAGACATGAAATTTTACTATGGCATCTTGTAACACTAAATTCAATGAAATTAATTTTTTTAAGATAATACCTCTTGGTTGGCAAATCGCTTGAAATAAGCTTTCATCTCTGCAACTTCATTATCCATTTGCTCGACTTTCCTCTTCAAATTCAAAACCTCTTCGCTGTTCTCATGGGATTTAGTTTTCGGAGATTCTCCCCAAATTGTTTTAGGAGTTCCTTTTCTATAACAACGAACAAAGCCTCTTCTTTCAGGTCCCATGACCTTAGCAAATATGGAATCTGGTCCATCATTGTGTATTTGTGTATAGGTAATCCATCTTGCTCAGCTTTATTGACCAAGTCCTTTATTTCGTCCTTAAAATATTTGAAGTTTAAATTAGTGTGCAAAGATGTTTGCATGCAAAAGAAATAACATTACTTAACATCATGATTACCATCTTCTAAGCTGCTTCAGGTGTCTTGTCTTTCTTTGGGCGAGTCTTGAAGAACATTTCCACCTGTGATGCAGGTGCACCTACGGGTGCATCTGTTTCGGGATCTTGTTCAATCTAAAACAAAAAAACATGAGAATCACTAGATTTATTGGTGAAGAAACAAAAGAACTACAAAATTAACAGAACTAAAATAAAGATTACAACACGAATCAATAATCAGAAACTATTAACAGCTAATAAAGTTGTTAATGTTGAATCTTAACAAAGTAACAAATCCCAATAGAATTTTTACGATGATAAAACCTTTCCGATCCATATACCAACTAAAAACCAAGACTCCTTTATTAGGCGTGGATATTATGGAGGTCATGTTGATATCTATAAGCCTTATGGTGAGAATCTTTACTATTATGATGTGAACTCATTATATCCATATATTATGAAATCCTATCCTATGCCATGTAGAATCCCAGTCTGGAAGAATAATTAGGAGAGCGTTGAATTGGATAGTTTGTTTGGCTTTATTGAGGCTTATGTAGTATGTCCTGCCAATATATCACATCCATTCTTGCTTATAAGCAAAAAATGGTACTTTAGTCTTTCCTACTGGTAATTTCATAGCTGTCTTTTATAGCGAAGAGTTGAAGTTTGCACGTTCTTTAGGTTACCAGATAATTCCTCTTAGGGGCTATTTGTTTGAGAAAAAATCCAGTTCTTTCGAAAGCTTTATCTCAAACCTCTATGAAAGCAAACTAGAAGCTAGGAAAGAAGGTGATGATGCTATGATATTTATATATAAAATTCTCATGAATTTACTCTACGGTCGATTTGGAATGAATCCTGAAAGTATATTAACAGAAATCTGCAATCAAGAGAGATATAATGAATTGGTTATGATGGTCAATATAAAAGAAACGAGTCAGGTTTTCAAAGATTACTTTATGGTCAGTTACATTACCAATACTGGCCATGTTGACACCACCGACTGGAAAGCTCCTAGAATGTTGGCAGTTCAATTGGCTGCAACTATAACAGCTTGTGCACGTATTCATATCTATCCATACATTTTCAGCCCAGACTCTTACTACACTGATACTGGCTGGGTAGTTCTGGGAAGTCCTCTACCTGACAATCTAATCTCTTCCATTGAATTAGGTAAGTTTAAACTCGAATGCCATGTACAAAAAGGAATCTTCTTAGCACCTAAGAGTTATATCATGGAAACACAAAATGAAGGAAATATTATTAAATACAAAGGTCCAGCTAAAGATTAAATCACAAAAGAATGATTTCCAAAGATATTGGCAGATCTATCTATCACTAATACGAAACCCACTAATGCTAACTTCAGAATCGATTGGAAAAAACTCAATATTGTGAATAAGGAATATATCCTCAAACTTAGATTACCACGAAGTCTTAAAAGAGAGAATGTCTATGACTCAAATAATACCTGGATAGAAACACGACCAATAGATGTAATAGATTTAAGAACTCAAGATGCAACCACTATTTTTAAATATGAACTAATGAAAGATAAAAATAATATTATTTCTTCAAAAATTGGAAGAAGAAGGAAGTCCGTAAACTACAGAAGGTCAACCAACTAATGATGGTAAGAAAACTACTACTCAGCAACCAACTCTTTACAATAACAAACCTAAGAAGAAGAAGAGGAAGAAGAAGAAGAAGAAAAAGAAAAAGACTAAGGATAAAAAGAAGAAGCCAAACGATAATTACACTAGACCTAAACCTGATGAATAAGAACAAGATAAGGTGGAGAGGTCCCTGCCTTTTCTCCAATCCATTTATAGACTAATAGAACAAAGGTTGAAGAACAAATATCTAATGTATCTTTGGAAAACCCTAAAGAAATAAGGTTTTCAATTTTTTATACACGGCCAAGTTAGTTAGCGCCTATTGGACTCGGGTCCAGCCAGCAAATAGAAGGTCCGACCTTTAATCGATCGGCTTGATTCGGCCTAGTGAGTAATTGGCACCTAGAAGCTGTCCAACCATTGATATTTAAAGCTAAGGTTCAAATTGTAGATTAACCTTTCTAGTAAGTCCCAAACATTCAAATATTTGCACCATTCTACCGCTTAGGATGGTCGAAAGAATATTCAAACCACGTTAAGTTTTACGGATAATAATCCTAGTAAATTCTACTCTATTTTCTTCAAGAAATTCAAAAACTTGTAGACTTAAAACTGTTTTTAGTTCACAAAGTGGCAAATCAGAAAATCTCAGATCCTCATTCTAATGAGGGAAGTTAACAGGGAGCAAAAAGAATTAAATGTAGGAAATTAAGAGCATATAAAGACCTAAAATCACTATATAACTACTAAATTCATCAATGCAAAACCATAATCCCCAAATCAAAGATAACAAGAACACCAATAAGTGAAACAATGAATCAAATGATTATTTGTGTGAAATTATCTAAACCACATCACAAAATTCATCAATTTCAATCCCAAATCTAAATTTCATCACTGTTCTTTGAAACCCACATGAAAATCGAAAAAAAGAATAGTAGAGAGAGAAACCCACTAACCTTTCACCAATCTGAGCAGAAGAAGGATATGCTGCTATCCTTCACTCTCATTCTCTCTCTTACACTCCCGTTCTCTATCTTTCACTCTATTTCTATCTCTCGTTCTCTGTCTTCCACTCTCGTTCTCTGTCTTCCACCCTCGTTCTCTCTCCCTCTCTTGCTTTCCCTCTCTAACTGGTGTTAGGGTTTTGGACGTGGGAAAGAGTGTGGGTCACAATCTTACTTTTGGCGCAAAATTAAGTTCCCGCGTTGTCTAGCGTGATTAATCCATTTTTTCCTTAATATACAATACATATTAGGGACTAACAATCCTAAAAAGTCCCTATTGTAGGCTTACTAGGGACATACGTAAGAAAACGCGTGTCCCTGATAGACCTTTTTTTGTAGTGGGTTTTCGAAAGTAGAAAACTGAGAAGGATGGAAACATTCATGCTTCCCGAAACTAGACAAGAAGAATAAGATTCTTCCAATCAAGTTATGTCCATAGGCATGCTTCAGAAATCTATCGGCGGATTAAAAGCACGCAAGAGTTAGAATCTTCGATTCAAAAAGGCAATCAAAGAAGTTTGATTCCTGAGGAATGAAGAAAATCTTGAATCACGAGTTTCAAGAAGGTAAGTGGGAGAAACAAACCTTCCGGGTCCGTATGCTGAGTACATACAAAAGATTGAGTACGACATAAGATGTTGTGTAACAGTGAACACACTGACTCAATAAAAGGACCACACACAAGGATGAAATGTCATTTTGGGCATCTGAAGATCTATAAGCATAGATCAAAAGGATGGTAGGATTGGAGAGACTCAGTACGCTGAGATGCTTGAGATCCGAAACAGAAAATCTAAGACTCGGAAAGTCAAAAAGAATTTCGACCCAAGACTCATGACTAAGAGCGTTGCTAAATCGGAGTTTGAAAAGACACCGATGTAGCAAACAAGCATGAGAGAGAGGTTTATGTTCGAATACATAAAGTCAATCATATTGGATATGATTAGCATTTGAATATCCAAATTCGGATATGAAAACCGAAACACTACTTAGAAACATCCTAGAAGGCTAAAGGATGAAGTAGTACAAAAGTTGAACATGTCATCGTAGCAAACTTCCAGACATGGAAGGAAAGTAGGCTAAAAGTATTTTAAGCCGGGAACTGTTGCAAATACTACATAAAGAATTAAAAGCCTTAACTCTAGTAAAAGTTACTAGAAATTATCAAGGTTGAAGATAACGGTCTTCAAATTAATTGATAATTAGCAAAGTTTAAACGGATTACATCCGTAGTCAAACTAAACTGTCACCTAAGACAAAGTATGAGAGTCATACACGAGTCTAAAGGCATGAGGTATAATTTTAAACCTCGACAAGTAAAACTGAGTGGGTAAAAAGAGTTTTACGGAAGAGGCTCAGATTTACAACTCTCGTTATCAGAAATAATAGAGTTATTTCACAAGTCGTCTAAATTTGGTTTAGTGTTTAAACAACATTCAATTGATGATAAAACATTCCGAATAGGTTTGTCAGATACCTGATCTGATGAATGAAACCCTATTAAGTGAACTTGGAAGATTTATTATCAAATCCCTGGTCCAGGTCATTGCATGGACAACAATCACTCACGAAGACTAGCACGGGAGTCGATGGGATAGCGCAGTTTCATGGGCTATAGGAATAGTATATTCTATTCGACTACGTGGGTGTGTAAAAGGTTTATACACTGGATAACCCTCAAATGAGAAGTACATCACTCGTGATGAACGTCAATACTTCTCATAAAGACAATTGGAGAGATTCCTTAAAACATGAGTGCTCCACTCATCTTATGAAAGGAATGTCCGACTTTGGTTCCGTCAAACGCCGCGCCGTAAAAGGAGGTTATAAAGACGGATACTGAGAAGGACAGGATAGACATGAAGTTAAGTGGGAGCGCAAGAATGGATTGTGTCAACCTAATCACATTAGGTACAAAGTGTCTCAAGGCCACTTGATGAGTAGCAACTGAAAATGCGTGGCCACGTTCAAACGGATAACGAGTTAATTGTTTGTATTTTACAGTTATACTCGGATATCAAGAAAGTCTGAATGACGTGACGTATCAGATGGGATACTAAATTGACACGGGAATCGAGGCATTGCACTTGTTCTAAGTCCAAGTGGGAGTCTGAAGGAGTTGAAGGAGATGTCCTTCGACCAAGATGGCAATGCGAGCAATATGTCGGCTAGGAAAATTGATGAAGAAGATCATCAAGTCCGATTGATTTAGGGGTCGTAGCGTTTAGCTAGAAACCAACTACGATCGTCGAATTACGAAGTAATTCGCGGCTAACTTCGATCGGATCCTACATCGGGTTACACATAAGAATGGGTATTTAATCGGATGATATGACTAGTGGGAGTGTGATATAACATTGGGAATGTCCCATAAACATATCTCACAGGCCTAAATAGAATTTGGGCAAAAGATAGCAAAAAGGCCCGAACTAAGGGTTTTGGGTCTAGGCCGATTCGGGCACTTTTAGGGCTCGGATTGGGCTGATTTTTGGAGGGACGTTTCCTTATGTTATGAAAATTAAATCTGCCAATTTTGGCTGGGTTTGGACGTCATCTCCTTAGGTAATTGAGAAAATATCAACTAGTTGCTATTTTCGACTATTTCCCTAAATCTTATTCTAAAGGGCGTTTTAGGAAACCTAAAAGGAGGTGGATTCTTATTAGGGTTCTATATAAACACTCTTAGGGCAGAGAATAAGGTGTGAAATTTCTCTCTAAGCTTTCTTACTCTACCACATCAAGTAGAGAGGAGAAAGTGAGCTAATTCCCAAGCTATCTTCTAGTCAAGCAAGAAGAAGGTCTTCTTATTATCAAACCACCATTGGAGTGCTAGCGAGCTTTCAAGGAGGGAGATTAAATACACTATTCGGTGTCCCAAGTAGAGGAGCTACGTTTGAAGCTCTTGGTCTTCTTTAATCTATACAACTAGTTCGAGGGAAATAGCGATTAAGGTAATCTACTATCTTCTTATTGGTTAATTACTAGTTTTGCATGATGATCTTGGGGATACTAGTGTTAGACATTAGATGTTGTTATCCGCTATAAACACTAGTATAAGGGTATAATTCCCTTCATGAGGATATGAAATCCTTACAAAACAATGACACTTGGGAGCTAGTTGATCGTCCAGTTGAAAAAAATCCAGCGAGATATCGGTGGATTTATTCGGTGAAGTACAAAGCAGACAGTACAATTGAACGTTACTAAGCGAGACTAGTGGCAAAAGGCTACACTCAAACTTATGGAGTCGATTACAGATAGACATTTGCTCGAGTTGCAAAAATCAACATTGTTCGCGTCCTATTATCGTTAGCAGCAAATTTAGATTGGCCACTACAACAATTTGATGTGAAGAATGTTTTCTGCATGGGGAACTATTAGAAGAAGTCTATATGGACCTTCCACCGGGATGCAAGATACCAGAGATACATAACCAGAAGGTATGTAGATTGAAAAAGCCATTGCACGGATTAAAACAATCACCAAGAGTGTGATTTGGAAGGTTTACAAAGGCTATGAAGGAATTCGGGTATCGCCAAAGCAATCCTGACCATACCTTATTTATAAATAGGCAAAAAGGAAAACGCACAACACTTATTGTATATGTTGATGACATGGTGGTTACTGGGGATGATCCCGAAGAACGGAAGGCTTTACAGAATTATTTATCTACAGAGTTTGAGATGAAAGACCTTGGTTCGTTTAAATACTTTCTTGGAATTGAAGTATTTCGATCTAGTAATAGAATTTACATATCTCAGAGAAAGTATACTTTAGATTTGTTACACGTGGTGGGAATCTCAGCGTGTGAGCCGATTGATACACCTGTGGAAGAAGGATTAAAGTTGCTTGTGGAGCCTAATCGGATACATGTTGATAGAGGAAGATATCAACGACTCGTTGGAAGGTTAATGTACATGGCGTACATGAGACCAGATTTTGCATATGCGTTAGTATTATTTAGTCAATTTATGCACAATCTCGGTGAAAAAACACATGAATGTTGTTTTACGCATTTTGAGATATTTGAAGGCGGCTCTTGGAAAAGGTATTCTGTTTACTAAAAATTCGAGTTGTCAAACTATCGATGTATATACTGATGCAGATTGGGTCGGGGAAGTAAATGGTAGGCGATCAACTGCAGGATATCTTACCTTTGTTGGTGGAAATCTTGTTACATGGAAAAGTAAAGAACAGAACGTTGTTACACGTTCAAGTGCATAGTCTAAAGTTAGAGGTATGGCAGATGGCATATGTGAAGCGTTACGGTTAAGACTCCTCTTGGATGATTTAGGATATGCTTCTAAAAGACCAATTCAATTATATTGTGACAATAAAGCAGCATGTGATATTGCTCACAATCTAGTCCAGCACAACCATACAAAGCATGTTGAGGTGGAACGAACTTTTATTAAAGAAAAGTTGGACGACAACATTGTAGAGTTACCAAAGATCCGATCTGCAGATCAATTGGCTGATGTTTTTACCAAAGTTGTTTGAAGTCGAATATTTTTTAAATTGGTGGACAAGTTGGGCATGTACGACATCTGTGCACCAACTTGCAGGGGAGTGCTGGAATATCTTTTCATATTTTAAGATATCTTATATAATATTGTTCCTATATTAAGATATTAGGAGGTCCCAAATATTAGAAACTAGTAAATATAGAAACTAATAGTATTATAACTCTATAAATAGAGTCTTATATTATAACTCTTATATTTCTTTGATCACTTTGAACTGATTGTTACTCCACCCGTTCAAAATATATTATAGTCGAATTTGAATTTTGCGTTATTTACACATGTAATTTCTTACATGTAGTTATGGGAAGGGCCCTCGGGGGCGGAACTATGTGGAGACCAGGCTGGGCAGTTGCCCGGCCTGATCTCCACATATACAAGCCAATCTACTATTATTACCAAAGGCTACTTTGGCTCTTGTGGTGGATTACACATTTTTCCAATTCAAAGACATGGGTTCAAAACCCACTACCTACCTCAACTTCTCTTTTTAAATTTTCCTTTTAGTTTCAAACTAGCAAGGGACTCTCAGCTAGGGGTGGGAATTTTGCCCATAAGCCCGAACCCGCCCACGGGCACCCGAGCCCAACGAGGACCATGGACGCCCGCGCCCGTCTCGGACACAACCCGCCCAGCCCGCCAAATTTTGGTGGGCGGGCATGGGTTAAAACCTCTACCCGCGCACCCGCCCATGCCCGCACCCACTTAAACTCATCCAATGATAACCAACCAAATTACATCAATTTTATGGGTTGATGAAGCCCAACCGTCCATGTTGCTAGGCTTAGTTGAGATGGTAAACAATATGTTTAAGGGCAATCACACGAACTCAATGCATTTCCAATGGCCCAAGAGAATTCCTAGTTGAATACTGAAATAGTCTTTGGCTTTGAGGGAACAAAGAGTGGGATAAGTTTTATTATATCTCATGAGAATTCTTCATTAGTTTTCAATGTGAGATTAAATTCCTAAAAGGAACAATACAAATAATGTGTAGTTTTAATCTTACATTGTCTCTTTAGAATCAGGAAAGGTGTTTGGAGATAATATAAAAGGAGAGGAAAAAGTGAATTTTTTCAAGTCATGAGATTACCCGCTACCCGCCCGCCCATACCCGCATTACCCGAGCTTCTTAATGGGCTTGGGCGGGTAATGGACAAGGCAAATTTCAAAATTGCCCGCCCGATTAACCCGCTTACCCTAATAGCCATTGAAGTTTTGTGCCCGACCCGCCCAACCCGATGCTTCAAGTGCCCATGGGCGCCCATACCCGCCCAATTCCCACCCCTACTCTCAGCTAGGTAGAAATTAGAAGTTAATTAACTAGTTGCTATATAAAATCTTATTTTTTATTTGGGTACACTCTCAGCTAGGTAGAAGTTTACTTCATAGAATTTAGGCTTGCCCTCTCTAGTGTTACATCCTGGTTCCGCCCTTGAGGGCCCTTACTAAAAATCCCAATTTCTCAGCCACACCAATAAATAGGACATTATAATCTTTAGAGAATGGACCGATCAATTCATCCTAAATTCATTTTGGAAGTGTAATTTATGCAGATTCATCCTATTGCCCCTTATCCCACATGCCTTCTTCACAGTGCAGTGCCTTCTTGTCTATAAGTTACTTTCATTTCCCATATTAGCCGACCCCACATCAAGAGTCAATCAAGCATATATATGGTATGGTTGTTTCTATTCCATTCTCCCCTCACTTGTTCTTCTCTGTACCATCATTTCTTTCTTCCTTCCTTCCTTCCGTCCCCCTTTAAGATCTCCCAAGATGGAGAAACTCCAAGCTAACGTGCGCTACTTGTTAGTTGACAATCCTATCGTAACCGATTTCCACTGGAAAGAAGGAAATACATTTGGATCGTCGACTCAGTTCCTTGTCATTACAGTCCTTACTTACCTCTCCCTCACCGCTCTTATCAATTTCATCACCACTCTCCGATCAAAACCCACGGCGGTGCAGTTAAATGGATCTTCTTCCCCACCACCACTACCACCGCCTCCCCATCTCCTCCGGTTCATCTCAATTATCCACAACCTTATCCTTCTTATCCTCTCATTTATAATGGCCGTTGGATGCATTCTCTCCACAATATCTCAAATGCATAATACCCGTTGGATCTTCTGTTTCCCACCAAACAAAACACAACCTAGTGGTCCAGTTTTCTTCTGGGCTTACATCTTTTACCTCTCCAAAATCCTCGAGTTCATCGACACACTCTTGATCTTACTCAATAACGGATCGAGTAATCGACGGTTGTCATTCCTCCACGTGTACCATCATGCGGTTGTTGTTGTTATGTGTTATATTTGGCTTCATACATCTCAGTCTTTACTACCAGTGGCGCTTGTTACCAATTGCTTAGTACATACACTAATGTACGCTTATTACTTAATGTGCACACTTGGAATTAGACCAGCTTGGAAGAGATTAGTGACTGATTGTCAAATTGTTCAATTTGTTTTTAGTTTTGGGGTTTCTATTGTAATGTTGTGGTTTCATTTTACTGGAAGTAATGGGTGCTCTGGTATATGGGGTTGGGTTTTTAATGCTATTTTCAATGCTTCACTTCTTGCTCTTTTTACTAATTTTCATACCAAAAATTATGCCAAGAATAAGAAGAAGAAGAATTTGTAAGGTTAATCAGAAGGATTTATTTTGGGAATTTTCTTTCTTTTGAGTTGTTTCCCTTTTTTATCAATGAAGATAATAGCTAATTAGGGGAATTTTACTGTCAACCCAGTAAACTTATATTGGAGTAATCTTTTGGCTGGTCAATGAATGTCTGGTATTGTTTTCAAAAAAATTTCATTTATGTGAGATTCTGAACATGAAGTGATCTTTTAGGTATGATATATAATTTGAGTGATCTAGAATGGGCCACGTGTTCAACTGTAAACCATGCAATTAACTATTAGGAAGAAGTCCAACTCTCGTGTTGTGCTTGGGTATCCCTCTTAAGCCCATAAATCGATAAACGTGTTGTGGTTGTACATCTCTCTTAAGTCCATGAAGTATTGAGATCGAATATCGATGAAAGTAGTTTATCACCGAGATTTTTTCCATGTGATTTAGACAGTAAGTAAAAACAGATGTAGGTAGATGGATGGGCTTACAGGCTCCCTAGGATGACCCTAAGGGTCTTTATATGGTTTGTAGGACTTAAAATGTCTTAATTGGCGATTATGTGCTTATCCAAATTCACGATGTATTGCATAATAATCATGATGTGCAATGTAATTTAAATGTAATGACTCTTGGAGCCCAATCTAAAAAAAACCTATTAGGGTTAAAATTTTAAGATTATCTTAGTTTATGTTTGGGAATGTTCTTTAAGGTAAAATTGAAAAATAAAACATCTCAGTTGTAAAATATTTAAGTGCTACATAAGATTTTTCGTCCTTTTTTTTTTAATACTCTCGAATGTAAAACTCAGTTTGAATCTCTAAAATTATGTGGTGGTGGTAATTAAGAGCATCTCTGATAAAAAAACTCAATCTTAAAAACTCGGAGTGCCACGTAGGATTTGTGGAGTTCTTTTTTTTTTTAATATTCTCCAAAGCAAAACTCAACTAAAATTTCAAAGATGATGTTTCGAAAGTGGAATGACGAAATGGCCCTTGGAAAACAAAGTATTTACTGTTCATGACATCGAAAATTACAAAATTGCCATCGAAATTTTCTCGGGAAACGATTTTTTTTCTGAAAAAGAATTAGACAACCCGTCCATCAGAATCTGTACTGTTCAGAAATTTACGGAATTGCCACCGAAAAATTCCCAGGAAACGAAATTTTTTTAAAAAATTGTCTGACGCACCGAAAAATTATTTTATTTACTGGAAATTTTCTTCTGTACTAGACACTTTTGTACCGGGAATTTTCTTGTGACCCGGAAATTATTTTATTTACCGGAAATTTTCTTCTGTACTAGACACTTTTGTACCGGGAATTTAAAATTTCGTTTGAAAATTTCAAATTTTCAAAAAAATTTAAAAATTTGAATTTTCTTGTGTACGGGAAATTATTTTATTTACCTGGAAGAGATGGTTTGCTGGGCGGGAATTTGAAAATTTGAATTTTCTTGTGTACGGGAAATTATTTTATTTACAAGGAAGAGATGGTTTGTTGGGCGGGAATTTGTAATTTCGTTTGAATTTTCAAAAAAATTTGAAAATTTGAATTTTTTTGTGTACGGGAAATTATTTTATTTACCATCCAGTTTTTTTTTGTCAGGAAACGTCTGCATATCCCGTCCAAGGGCAAGAGTGGGATAAAAAACAAAATCAGAAAACAATGAGCTGTCCTGACATTTGGACTGGAAACTCATTTTTTGGCAAGGTTGGATTTATTTTGGCTTTACCCCCCAAAAATTGGACCTTTCCCTCAAAAATCAAGAGTTTTGCATTGGAGACATACAAGAATTGAGGATCTTTATTTTTGCCAATTAGGAATGAAAATCTCAATTGGAACTTGACAAATAGGACTAATTGAGATTTTTTTGTTTTGCAGTAAAGATGCTCTAAATAAAGATGTCTGTAATTGTTCAACTCATCATTTTTGAAACTTAAACCAATAGAAATCAAGTCTTCATATCTCTTTAAAATAACTAAGTTTTTCTTTACAAAAATTATCATTCGACATGACATAAGTAAACAAATAGCTTTTGAAATTTGCAGAAGAGACACAAACTTAGAGGATCAGAATCTCAATTGAGATTTGACACTTGTTTGAAACATGATCTGTTCAAATATTTCAATGATTTAAGAGAAAGAAATGAATATTAGGTTGGATTCTCGTAAAAAGAACGTCAAGATAAAGATGGGAAGGGAAGAAGTAGATAACAATCGAAGAGTTCACTAACAATGGCAGAAGATCCTCAATAAATTTTGAAGTCTTTAGCTATGGTTCCTGAAGAGTCATTTCTGCCTTTCTGGATCAAATTCGTTTGCTCCCTGATTCAGTTTTCTCGATGAAAGGAAGGGGAGGAAAAAGGGTAGATGGTTTTGTTTCATAAGTTAAATACCAACTCTTAATGGAAAATTTTAAGTGTAACTTAATATTGGGAGGGACTTTGGTTTTGCTAAGAGAATTTTCACTTAAAAATTTTAACATCAATTTAGTAGTTTTCTTTTTCATCAACCATCGACGAACCCAGAAAAATTTCTTTGTGAGGGCACACTTAGTTATAATAAACCCTTGTAAATTATTTGGAAGTATTGATTTGACATACAAACAAGTCATGTATATATTTTATAGTGACATCTCGCCTAACACGATTATCATTAACTTGTGAATCGCGTTGACTGCGTTTTACTATAGACAATTTTCCGGCCGGCGACCTGATCGGAGAAGACAGGGAGAGGGGTGGGGAGAGAGAGAGGTGAGGTGTGGAGAGAGAGAGGTGAGGTGGAGGGAGAGTGAGGTGAGGTGGAGGGAGGTGAGGTGGAAGGTTTTTTATTTTTATTTTCATTTTGAAACATATAATTTGTAAGAGGGGTAATTAAAGAATTTATCTTAAAAACGGGGTCAAATTTGATTTTACAAGAAATAGGGGGACAAGAAGGAAGCTGGTTACAAAGTAGGGGGCCAAGAAGGAAGTTGGTCACAAAGTAGGGGGCAAAATAGGAATTAACTCATAAATATATGGAAAAAAATTGCTCGAACAAATTTGAATGTAAAAGTTACAAAAAATATAGAGCCAAAACTATAACTAAAGTCGAGGGTACATAGACGAAGTTACTTATAAAGGAATAAAAAAATCAGGAAATTGGGCCAAAGGCCCAATTTCCGGATTTTTTTTGGTTAAAAAGACATCTCATCTTTTTAAAAAGCTAGGCCCCGAATAACTTTTCAAAATGTTATTGGAGGACAATCTTATAGGCACTCACATTTTCAAGGTCAGAAATACCCTTTGTCTAATGAAAAATACCAAAAAAACAAATTTCTAATAAACTGGGAAGTTGTTTTCTACCAATGAAAAAAATCAAACGAGCGTGGTGGATTAGACGATTTTTCCGAGTTGATTCCATAAGGTCGAAAACGATTTCCTGATTTTTTTATCATCAACATATTTTAGGTTTTTGTAATTGGATCTCTTTAATTGATGTTTGAAGATGATTTTGAAGGTTTTGAGTTAGTTTTTTGTGAAGAATTCTAGAGAGAAAACGTTACAATTTTCAAGTTTTCAATCTTTAGGATTGAAGTAAATTTTTTTTGCTATGTTAGTTATGATGTTTTGATGTTTATGTTCAAACTTATTTGTTGGATTTATATGGAAGTTGTGGAAGTATAGTTGATGCAAGGAATGTGTTTGATAAAATGCTTGAAAGAGATCTTGTTGCTTGGAATGCAATGTTAGTTAGTTATACAAGATTTGGGTTGGTTGAAATAGCTATAAAGTTGTTTGATGAAATGCCGGTGAGAATGTTTGTTCTTGGACAATCATGATAAGTGCTTATGTTCAAATTGAAAATTTCATGAAAGCTTTGGAAGTTTTTTGAAGAAATATAAAAAGATGATGCTAGAGCTTATAAAATGATGTGAGAGGCGGTTTTCAAAGGGTTTCAAATTGGTAGTTTTTGGTAGGCGGTTTGGTGAAGGTCGGTGGAATTGGTATCCTATTCCACCGACTCCAATTTTGAGTCCAATTTGGACTCAAAAATTGGAAACCCTTGCATATATATATATATATATGGGGTATTGAGAGCCTATTAACAACATCAACCAACACAAGCAACAACAACTCTTCTTTAGAGAGCTAGAGAGAGAGCAAGAGTGAGAGAAATTTTTCATAGTTTTTGAGCGGTGTTAAATTTCTCGGTCGTCGAAGATTTAGTATAGAAGTTAAATTCTATACGGTACCATCTTGGGACGAACTTGCGGGTTGTGTGAGTCGTCTTCATCTATCCTTCAATAAAGATTTCTTGTTCGCCCGAGGACGTAGGCTTTAGGCCGAACCTCGTTAATTTCTGTTCGCATATTTGATTTTGACTTAGCTTTTCGATTAATCTTCATAATCGGATCAATTTCTAGGATAGGTCTGATAGCTTCCGCGACTTTCAGTTCTAACAATTGGTACCAGAGCCTTGTTGAGATTGAACGAAGAGAAGATGGGATCGAGAAGTGGTACGGTCAAAGCAGGGAAATATGAGATAGAGAAGTTCAATGGGAAAAACGATTTTTCTTATTGGCGGATGCAGATGAAGAATCTGTTAATCTCGCAGAAATTACACAAGACGTTGACGGGAAAGAAACCAGGAGATATGTCAGATGAGGATTGGGAAGAGTTAGATCTCGAAGCACGGGCTACCATTATGTTGTGTCTTGAGAGGGACGTGGCGTTCTTAGTAGACGAAGAAACAACGGCGGCGGGTGTGTGGTTAAAGCTAGAAAGCAGTTTCATGACGAAAACTTTAACGAATCGGGTCTACTTAAAATCCAAATTATTCACATGTAGAATGGAAGAGGGTTCTTCTATTCAGGAATATGTGAATAGGTTTGACAGGATTATCTCAGATTTGAAGGATATTGATGTTAAGGTTGAGGATGAGGACCAAGCCCTCATATTGTTACTTTCATTACCTAAATCCTATGAGAACCTTGTTCAAACTTTGATGCTTGTTGGTGATAGTCTAAGCATGGAAGAGACGAGAAATTCGCTATTAGCGGATGACCTTCGTAAGGTTGCTACTAGCAGTATGGCGTCGGGTGGAGTAGACAAGGAACAAGCACAAGGGTTGTTTGTAACGAGGGGGGGGGGGAGTAATGAAAGGGGAAAGGGAAAGGGCGGGAAATCTAGATCCAAATCTAGAGGCTCTTTCAAGAAAACGTGCTTTAGTTGTGGTGAGCTTGGCCACTTTAAAGCGGCTTGTCCAAAGAGAAAGTTGAAGCAAAAGAACGAAGGCTACAAGGAGAAACAAGAGATGCAAGAGGCGGGATATGTGTCAGAAGAGGCGGACGAATGTTTCTCGGTGACAGAGGTGTCTGAGAAGATCTTCGATAAGTGGATGCTTGATTCAGGGGCGTCACACCATATGTGCCCAAATAGGGAGTGGTTTACTACCTATAGGAGTATAGATGGTGGTACAGTTATACTGGGTGATGATAGTATATGTAAAACTGTGGGACTCGGAACAATACAGATCAAGATGCACGATGGAGTGGTGAGAACATTGACGGACGTAAGACACATACCCGATTTGCGGAAAAATCTAATTTCCCTTGGTGTGTTGGAGCGGAACGGCTGTACGATAATTATAGAGAATGGCTCCATAAAAGTCGTTAAGGGTTCTTTGGTGGTAATGAGAGGTACTCGTTATGGTAATTTATACAAACTTTTGGGGACAACAATTACGGTAGATGTAGCAGTAGGAATCAATGGAAGGGATCCAACGGCTGGTACGTGGCTTTGGCATATGCGCCTTGGGCATATGTCAGAAAAGGGTCTATCTTTGATGTGCGGGAAAGGCTTGTTGAAGGACATGAAGAAGCCTTGCATGGAGTTTTGTGAGCATTGTGTGTTCGGGAAGGCACACAGGGTGACGTTCTCTACAAGCAAGCGCAGGAGCAAAGAGGTGTTAGACTACGTACACACCGATGTCTGGGGACCGGCAAAGTTACCTTCCAAGGGTGGTTCCAGGTATTTTGTTACATTCGTTGATGATCATTCGAGGTTTGTCTGGCTTTATTTTCTGAAGCATAAGAATGAGGTATTCAACACATTCCTGGTGTGAAAAGCAATGGTTGAGAACAAAACTGGTCGAAAGCTGAAGACGTTACGGTCGGATAATGGGACCGAGTACACGGATGGGGCATTCAAGGAGTTTTGTAATCAGGAAGGCATTGTGAGGCACTGGACAGTAGTAAACACACCTCAACAGAATGGAGTCGCAGAGAGATTGAACCGTACACTACTTGAGAAGGCTAGATGTATGCGCTCCAATTCGGGATTAGGCGTAGAATGGTGGGCAGAATCTGTTGCTATAGCTTGTTATATTGTGAACAGATCTCCACATTCTTCTTTAGATGGCTGCATACCTTACGAGGTGTGGTCAGAGCAAAGAATGCAATTTTCTTAGGATATGCTACAGGAGTCAAGGGTTATCGACTATGGTGTACGGAAGATAAGAAGTTTGTAATCAGCAGAGATGTGGTGTTTGATGAGTCATCTATTGTAGCTATGGCGAAAGCTACGGTGCCTAGTTGTGGTGATGTTGGGTCTACTAAAGCTCAAGTAGTGGAAGTGAAAGCCGAAGACCAACGGGTTTCTAGGAATCATGATCAGGTGGAGCATCAGGATAATACTCAAGATGAGGAAATTGATGAACCCGATCATGAGGAGGTTCAAGGGGAAGGTACACAAGTTTTACAACAGCAACAGCAGGATGTTTCGGTACACACTAGGCCGAAACGGTTATATAAGCCGGTACAGAGGTTAGGGTCAGACAAACCTCTTAGGCATTACGGGCAGGCAAATCTGGTTGAATATGCACTCTCGGTGGAAGACGACGAGCCGGTCACCTTCAAACAAGCTATTACCGCAGAGGAAAGAGAGAGTTGGTTGGTTGCTATGCAAGAAGAGATGGAGTCTCTTCACAAGAACAAGACATGGGAGGTTGTCCCATTGCCCGAAGGTAAGTCTGTTATTGGTTGTAAATGGGTGTACAAGAAGAAAGAGGATTCTTCCGAGATCAAGGGTACAAGGTATAAGGCAAGACTAGTGGCCAAGGGTTATGCACAGAAAGAAGGGGTCGACTACAATGAGATTTTCTCACCGGTCGTGAAACATACTTCTATTCGGGTGCTATTGAGTATTGTTGCTCATAGTGATCTTGAGCTGGAACAACTCGATGTTAAAACTGCCTTCTTGCACGGAGATTTGGAAGAAGAAATTTATATGGCTCAACCTGAGGGATACAAGGTTGAGGGTAAAGAAAATCAAGTATGTCGTTTGAGGAAATCTCTTTACGGATTAAAACAATCCCCTCGCCAATGGTACAAACGATTTGATTTTTTCATGCTAAAGCATGGTTTTCGCAGAAGTGACTATGATTGTTGTGTATACATCAAAAAGCTTCGCGAAGGTGACTTTATTTATCTCCTTTTGTATGTGGATGACATGCTTATTGCTTCTCGAAGCATGGTGGAGATAAATAAGTTGAAATCTCAACTCAGTCAAGAGTTTGAGATGAAAGACATGGTCGCTGCAAAGAAGATACTGGGAATGGAGATTAAGAAAGAGCGATCAAGTAAGAAACTATACTTGAATCAGAAAGGTTACATCGAACGAGTAGTTTCTCGATTCGGGATGCAAAATGCGAAGGCGGTGTCAACACCTTTGGCACCACACTTCAGGCTCTCGGGAAAACAATCTCCCACTACTACGGTGGAGAAGGATCATATGGATCGTATACCGTATGCTAGTGCAGTTGGCAGTTTGATGTACGCCATGGTGTGTACTCGTCCAGATATTTCACAGGCGGTCAGTGTGGTTAGTAGGTTTATGGCAAACCCGGGGAAGACACATTGGGAAGCTGTGAAGTGGGTCTTGAGATACTTGAAGGGTACTGTTGATACGGGTTTGTGCTTTGGTGGAGACACATGTCAGGTAAGCGGTTATGTTGACTCGGATTATGCTGGCGATCTAGATAGAAGACGATCTACTACTGGTTATGTATTTAAGGTAGATGGTGCTCCAGTTAGTTGGCGATCGATGTTACAATCTACAGTTGCGTTATCTACTACGGAGGCCGAGTATATGGCTATGGCCGAGGGTGTGAAGGAAGCATTGTGGTTGTGGGGTCTTCTGGATGATCTAGGGATTAAGCAGGAGTGCGTGGATGTATGGTGTGATAGTCAAAGCGCGATCCACTTGGCGAAGAATCAGGTCCATCATGCTCGTACTAAGCATATCGATGTCAGGTATCACTTTGTACGAGATGTCATAGAGGAAGGTGATGTTTCTCTCATGAAGGTACACACAGATGAGAATCCCGCAGACATGTTGACTAAAGTGGTGACGTGTAGCAAGTTTCAGCATTGCCTGGAATTGCTACAAATCGGCTCGTGTTAAGTTGCCCGAAAGGGCATAATGGCGACAAGGTAATCTTTATGTGAAGGGTTGGTAGAACTACGGTAGGCTTGATCCTGTAAAAGGGTACGTAGGCAACCATGGTCATATGGCGCAGTCGGATGAAGTTACAAGAAGCAGATATATCTTACAAGGAGTATCCTGGTGTTCGTCCAAAATTTGAAGAGTGTCAAATTGTGTACGAGGTGGAGAATTGTGAGAGGCGGTTTTCAAAGGGTTTCAAATTGGTAGTTTTTGGTAGGCGGTTTGGTGAAGGTCGGTGGAATTGGTATCTAACAAAGATGACTGAATGGTTTCGGTGAAGAAAACCGAAAACCTTTATCTGTATTTATAGTTGAAAGTAATATACAATACTTAGGAAACTTTACATATGTATACAACACAAAAAAGAAAACTTAACTAAAGAGTTTCAGCCATATTGGCCATCATTGGAAAGAGTTGATTCTCTTTCCAATTTTAATGAATCCACCGATCTTGTGAGATCGGTGTGATCTTTCTTCCTAATTATTGATTCTCTTTCCAATTTTAATGAATCCACCGATCTTGTGAGATCGGTGTGATCTTCCTTCCTAATACCCTCCCGCAAATTGAACGTCGGGTGAAGTCGAAGGTTCAATTTGGGACACAATTCAAGAAAACGCAGCCGGGACAAACTTTTAGTGAGAATATCGGCAAGTTGAGAGTGAGATGGAATGAACTTGACATGTAGGGAGCCAGCAGCCACCTTCTCACGCACAAAATGATAGTCTAACTCAATGTGCTTTGTGCGCCCATGAAACACTGGATTTGAAGTCATTGAAATTGCACTCTTATTATCACAATAAATTAAGGCTGGTTGAGACAAATTAACTCCAAGTTCTTGAAGCATAAAACCAATCCATGTGAGATCAGCAGCAACAGTAGCTAAGGCGCGGTACTCTGCCTCAGAACTGGATCGAGACACTGTTGGTTGCTTTCTGGCACTCCATGTAATTAAATTTGAACCTAGAAAAATAGAGAAACCTGTGGTAGAACGACGAGTGTCAGGGCAACCAGCCCAATCAGAATCAGCATAAGCAAATAACGTATCACAGGCAGAGTCTCGATTAATATGTAAGCCAAGATGAAGTGTGCCTTTGACATATCGCAGAATGCGCTTGACAGCCTGAAAGTGATCAACAGTTGGAGCATGCATAAACTGACATGCAACATTGACAGAGTAAGCCAAATCTGGTCTAGTCAGAGTGAGGTACTGAAGAGAGCCAACGATCTTGCGATAGAGAGTAGGATCAGGTAACAAAACTCCCTCACTTGAGAGATGATGACCAGCGACCATAGGAGTCGATGAAGGCTTAACCCCTTCCAAATTAAGAGTAGACAATATATCAGAGGCATACTTGGACTGAGTGAGTATAAGACCCTTAGTAGTAGGTGTGGCCTCAATCCCAAGAAAGTAATGAAGACCCCCTAAATTCTTCATCTCAAACTCCATACTTAACTTATCAACAATAGCAGTAATGACTTTTGAATTTGCACCAGTTAGGATAATATCATCCACATATAATAGAAGAAAAATATTACCAGAAGATGTTGAAAGAATAAAGAGAGAACTGTCTGATTTGCTTACCACAAAGCCAAGAGTAAGAAGAAAGGTGCTAAATCGCTCATACCATGCACGGGGAGCTTGTTTGAGGCCATAAAGCGCCTTATTCAGGCGACACACATAATCTGATTTAGAAGGATGTTCAAAACCTGGTGGTTGAGCCATAAAAACCTCCTCCTGAAGATCTCCATTCAAGAAGGCATTTTTGACATCTAACTGTAACATATCCCAATTACCTGCCACTGCCATAGACAATAAAATCCGAATTGTAGTAGGCTTCACAACGGGACTAAAAGTCTCATCAAAATCCAATCCAGGTTGTTGATTGAAGCCTTGAGCAACCAATCTAGCCTTATATCGATCGACGGAGCCATCTGGTTTCAACTTAGTACGAAAAACCCATTTGGAGCCAACGACATTCATGGAAGGATGTCGTGGGACAAGAGACCATGTATTTTGTTTATGCAAGGCAGCCATTTCCTCATTCATAGCATTACGCCAATGAGGAGATACAGAAGCAGTCTTGTAACTACGAGGTTCCTTAATAACAGAGAGAGCTGCAAAAAAAGCTGAGGCAGATAATCCAAAAATATTAGGGTCTCGAGGGGGAAGCGGATACCTTGGCAAGGAGGAAGAAGGTGTCCCGATGGGTGTCGTAGCCGCCATAATCTCTGCCAAGGGACGAAAACCTTGAGGACCAAAAGATGGGGGTGAGTCCACTGATGATGATGAAACTGAGCCAAACTGCGAGGACCGAACAGTGCTAGGACTATCAATAGGTGAAATACTGACTGGCGATGATGGAGAAGAGGGTGATGAAGCAGGAAGAGTGGATCCGTCAGAGCTAGAATCAAAGGAGGAGTCAGATACATGTGCATCCGGGGCAATCAAGACAGGAGAGAGAGGAGATCCTGAAGGGTCCGAGTTAGGAGGGAAGGCTGAAGTTGGGACATAAACTGAGTCAGTTAAACAGTTTACACGAGATGAGTGTGAGTCAGTCGATGGTATTGGAGAAGAAGGAAGGACGGAGGATGAAGACATAGATGAACTAGAAGAACAAGAAGAAGGATCAAGAAAAGTTACCAAATCCTTAGAAGAAGAGGATATAGTGGAGACCTTGAAGGGAAAAATTGATTCATCAAAGACAACGTGACGAGAGATATAGATGCGATTGGTTGTACGATCAAGACACTTGAATCCTTTGTAATGAGGACTGTACCCTACAAAAACACAAGGCAGACTACGAGGAGACAATTTGTTGAGAGCATAAGGTCGTAAATAGGGAAAACAAAGACAACCGAAAGACCGCAACATAGAATAAGAGGGTACCTGACCATAGAGTACGGAGTACGGCGAGGAGTCATTAAGCACCGGAGTAGGCATGCGGTTGATGAGGTAAGTGGCAGTTTGAAATGCTTCAACCCAGTAACTACTAGGGACACCACTATGAAAAAGAAGACTCAATCCCGTCTCAGTTACGTGGCGATGCTTACGCTCGACGCGGGCATTCTGAGAAGGAGTATAAGGACATGAAATACGTCTTTCAATTCCACATTGAGTCAAAAGAGATAAAAACTCGGAACTTTGAAATTCAGCTCCTCCATCCATTTGCAAAACTTTTAGTTTAGTTGTGAAGTAGTTTTCTACTAAGTTTTTAAAAGTGAGAAATACTGAATAAAAATCAGACTTCATACGAAGAGGGAATAACCACGAAAATCTACTATAGTCATCAACGAACAAAACATAATACTTAAAACCAGATGAAGAGACAACGGGAGAAGGTCCCCATAAATCAATATGAACTAAAAATAAGGGAGAATCTGCTCGTTTATGATTTAAATCGAAAGGAATACGATGACTCTTGCTCATGAGACAAGAGGTACAAGATGATGACGTCTGACTAGTAGAAAATTCAACTAAACTATTCTTATTAAGTAAATCTAAAACCTTGGATGAAACGTGACCAAGACGATAATGCCAAATATCTGGAGGAGCTTTAAGAGACACCGTAGTAGAGGAGAAAAGGGCTGATTGAGGTTGATCGAGAGTGTATAAATTTCCATGCCTACTTCCGGTTGCTAGAATCCTTCCGTTCTCCTGAAAAATGGTGAAACCATGTTTAGAAAAAGTGAGAAGACAATTTAAGTCATCAGTGATACGACTAATAGATAACAAGTTCTTTTTGAGTTGAGGGACAAGAATAGCATTCGGTAAAGTTAGACGACCATGAGAAGTATGAAGAGTAAGGGAACCTTTTTGAGAAATAGGCAATGAGGAACCATCACCTATAATAACGTGACGATTACCATGATAAGGAACTAAACTTGAAAACATACCAGAAGAAGAAGCCATGTGAGTGGAGGCACCACTGTCAGCATACCAAGATGGGTCCTGAGGATCTGTTATAGTCATAGCAGTGAGAGCAGCAGTAACATCATCATTAGGAGAGTCCACAACTGTGTGAGCATCATGGTTATGAGCTGAAGAAAAAGCACGGGTACGATTTGATGAAGCCCCTCGGTTAGAGTTGCGATTGTCATTAGGACGACCTTTATTTTGCTTTGTCAACTTGAAACAACGATCAGCTGTATGGCCAATCTTCTTACACCATTGGCATATTGGTCGATTTCCAATATCCTGATGATTATCGCTTCGGCGTGGAGGAGGTCGAGATGAAGATGAATAATAAGCTCCCTCATGAGGAGCAACCGTGGTATCAAAAGACTTGGTAATAACATCGTGTGATAGTACCATCTGAAGAAGATCACGAAAAGTCGGCAAAGGAGGTTTAGTTAGAACCGATGAGGCAAAAGACTTGTAGTCAGAACCTAGCCCCTTAAGGAACCAAAATACTTTTTCGTCATCTCCTATAGGTGCACCTACCGCTGCCAAAGATTCGAGAAGTACCCGAAATCTTCGAGCATAATCTGAAATGGTAGAGTTACCACGAGAAAGAGACCTAATTTCTTCCTTTAGTTGAAGTACCCGTGTGACACCAGAATTTGCATAGACCATAGTTAACTGATCCCAGACATCAGAAGATCGAGTGAGACCCATGATTTCTGTCATGGCTTCAGAAGATAAGGAGCTATAAATAATAGTATAAACTAGCTTGTCCATACTTTTCCAAGATTCATATGCCGGATTTATAGCAACCGACCCATCTTGTTGTTGAACAGTAAGTGGAGGGGGAGAAATAGAACCATCAAGATGATGTAAAAGATGTTGACTCTCCAAGAGTGAGAGAATATGAGGCTTCCATAAGAGGTAGTTATCCGATGTCAGCTTCAAGCAAATCATTGAGCTGAGATGAGGGATCGAGAGCGAGGAACCATTTGACAAAGAACCAGGTGTATGTGGTACGATGGGATTCATGTCGATAAAGAAATCCGAGAAGAGTAAACACCAATAAGGGATGCCCACAACAGTGAGGAGGACCGATTTGGAATCGGGACAACAAAAAAAAAAATAGGGATGCCGGCAAGAGATTACCGGGAAGGATCAACTATTAACTCGTTTGAGTATTAATAGCTCTGATACCATAACAAAGATGACTGAATGGTTTCGGTGAAGAAAACCGAAAACCTTTATCTGTATTTATAGTTGAAAGTAATATACAATACTTAGGAAACTTTACATATGTATACAACACAAAAAAGAAAACTTAACTAAAGAGTTTCAGCCATATTGGCCATCATTGGAAAGAGTTGATTCTCTTTCCAATTTTAATGAATCCACCGATCTTGTGAGATCGGTGTGATCTTTCTTCCTAATTATTGATTCTCTTTCCAATTTTAATGAATCCACCGATCTTGTGAGATCGGTGTGATCTTCCTTCCTAATAGTATCCTATTCCACCGACTCCAATTTTGAGTCCAATTTGGACTCAAAAATTGGAAACCCTTGCATATATATATATATATGGGGTATTGAGAGCCTATTAACAACATCAACCAACACAAGCAACAACACCTCTTCTTTAGAGAGCTAGAGAGAGAGCAAGAGTGAGAGAAATTTTTCATAGTTTTTGAGCGGTGTTAAATTTCTCGGTCGTCGAAGATTTAGTATAGAAGTTAAATTCTATACGGTACCATCTTGGGACGAACTTGCGGGTTGTGTGAGTCGTCTTCATCTATCCTTCAATAAAGATTTCTTGTTCGCCCGAGGACGTAGGCTTTAGGCCGAACCTCGTTAATTTCTGTTCGCATATTTGATTTTGACTTAGCTTTTCGATTAATCTTCATAATCGGATCAATTTCTAGGATAGGTCTGATAGCTTCCGCGACTTTCAGTTATAACAAATGACTATTATGATTTTGTAAGGGCTTTAGCTAGTTTTTTTTATAGAACATTCTATTAGACAAAATATAATAATTTGTAACAAAGTCAATGTTATCAAACACATTCCTTGCATCAACTATACTTCCACAACTTCCATATAAATCCAACAAATAAGTTTGAACATAAACATCAAAACATTATAACTAACATAGCAAAAAAAATTTACTTCAATGCTTGAAAGAGATCTTGTTGCTTGGAATGCAATGTTAGTTAGTTATACAAGATTTGGGTTGGTTGAAATAACTATAAAGTTGTTTCATGAAATGCCGGTGAGAATGTTTGTTCTTGGACAATCATGATAAGTGCTTATGTTCAAATTGAAAATTTCATGAAAGCTTTGGAAGTTTTTTGAAGAAATATAAAAAGATGATGCTAGAGCTTATAAAATGACTATTATGATTTTGTAAGGGTTTTAGCTAGTTTTTTTATAGAACATTCTATTAGACAAAATATAATAATTTGTAACAAAGTCAATGTTAAATCAATTCAAAAACTAATTTGCAAACTATTTGCAAGGTGCTTGCAAGGTTATAGCAAGGCAATAGCAAGGTTGTGCAAGTTGTTTGCAAGGCACTACAAGCTCATTGCAAGGCTCTGCAAGGTGTTTGCAAGGCAGTGCAAGGTGTTTGCAAGGCTATCTAAGGTGTTTGCAAGGCTATCTAAGGTGTTTGCAAAAATCACGCAAGGTGTTTGCATGGTTATGCAAGGTGTTCGTAAGGCTCTGCAAAGTGTTTGCAAGGCTCTGCAAGGTTATCCAAGGTGTTTGCAAAAACCATGCAAGGTGTTTGGAAGACTCTGCAAGGTATTTTACAAGACAGTGCAAAGTGTTTGCAAGGTATTTTCTTAGACTAGGGTTAGGTTGGTCTTTTAACTGAAATAGAAAATTACATAATTGTCACCAGAGAGGTGAAGCCTAAAATACTTTGAAGTATCTTTTTTAACCGAAGTCATAATTTCTTAGGGAGTTTTGACCAAATTTCCCGTTACTGCAGTTCAATATTCCTAGATTTCCACTTTTATGGGATCGAACTTGAAACCTCTGTATTGCAAAGTATGTGTACTTACCAAATGGGCTGCCAGTTGTTAGCCAAAGGCGAGGTTGGGTTAGTGGATCGACCCCGCTAACCCAATCTAGTCGACTAATGTAAATTTATCGACGGTTCAAAACATGTTCTTATCCAGATCGATGATTTAGGGTTACATTTTGTTCAACAAAAAAAACTCCAAAGATTCGGCCCAAAAAAAAGAAAGATAATTTCCTATTATGCTCCCTCTCTTCGGTCAGATCAGCCCCTTTAAATTCTAAATGCTGGATTCAGTTAATCTTCAGGCAATTGCCAATCCTCTTCAATATGATATGTTGAAAGTGAGAAGCCACTTCACCAATTTCAGACACTCTTCCCTTCTCACCTTTCCTAAATCAAGGTACCCAACTTTCATGGCTTCCTCTTCCATCTCAACAACTGTTTCTACAAACAAAGATGTTGCTTCAAATCCAGAAAAACCCACATCCCAATCAACCATCAGTCCACCTGTTCAGGTCTGACTTTTTCTTTTTGTTTAATCTCAACTTAATTCAATGTTTGATTATTGTGGATCATACCTTGATCTAGAGAGATACCTTGATTATTGATAAAGCTACTACTCTGATTTGTTTTCCTTTGGAGAAATAGGGTAAAACCCCTTTGGAGAATTAGGGCTCACAATTGTACATGTTGGATGATTTTTGTATTTAGTGTGAATATCCTAAGTATGATTAGTTCTGGGTTGATATATACAGGAGTTATTCTCTCTTAAATTGAAATTTGGATTTGGGTTTAGGATTTAAGGTTTTAAGTTTTAGGGTTTTAGGTTTGACTATTTTGGAATAAATGGAGTTTTCTTATTTGTTAGGTATCTTCACCCATCTTTCTCTGTTGTGAATGTAAAACCTTTGAAATTGAGATTGTGTAATCTATATCAAGTTGAAAATTGTAATTACTATAAAATCTGAATCCTTTCTAGAGAGTGTCTAATCCATGTTCGGTTGGTTCAACTAAATAGAGTTTCATCTTGTTCGGACAAATAGGTTGAACACAAAGCAATGATTTCAGACTGTTCGATCGCACACTACTATTGAGTGTTCATCGGATAGTATAGTTGATAATAAGAACTTTAATGATCTTAGTACTTATTCTTCATTTACATGGAATAGCCATGATAGCAACGTAATAAGCATTCTTATGTCAATTCATAAAATTTCATTATAGATAGTTTTCTTAAATATATTGTGTTATATAAGTAAAAGCAGACAAATCCCATAAGGTTAAAATTCCCGAACCTCTCCCATTAGGGGTGTGCAGGGGTCAGAGACGAAGGTCAAACGTGTTCAGGTGAACATGAAAGAGCTAAATATTCTGAACCTACGTGCTCTAATCTGTGTGCTCCGTTTTGGTCATTATTAACTAGTTCAATCATGGTGTTTTTCTCTCTCTGACCTAGAAGTATTGCCATTGTATTGTTTTGTTATTTTGTTTCACTTATCTGTTATTTATTACTGTCACTTGTTATTTTAGTTTACTTTATAGAGATCGCAGGGAAGTTTCTGCTTTCCAAATCTTGGCAATGCCTAAAGCAGAGTTCTAAATATAGAAATTTCATGTTGTTATGTCCGTTATAAAGAATAAGAATACAAGGTTCAAATGGGATACTTGTTAACTCTTCCATCTGTATTTTATTTTCGTTTGTCAAGGTTGCAAAGCGTTTGGAGAAATTCAAGACTACAATCTTTACACAGATGAGCATGCTTGCAATCAAACATGGAGCAATAAACCTTGGTCAAGGTTTTCCCAACTTTGATGGCCCTGAATTTGTGAAAGAGGCGGCCATTCAGGCTATTAGGGACGGTAAAAACCAATACGCTCGAGGTTATGGTGTTCCGGATCTCAACTCTGCTGTGGCAGCCCGGTTTAAGAAAGACACTGGACTTGTTGTAGATCCTGAAAAGGAAGTCACCGTTACGTCTGGATGCACTGAAGCAATTGCTGCCACCATGTTAGGCTTGATAAATCCTGGAGACGAGGTCATACTTTTCGCCCCGTTTTATGATTCTTATGAAGCCACTCTTTCGATGGCTGGAGCCAAAATAACATCGATTACCCTCCGGCCACCAGACTTCTCGATCCCAATTGACGAGCTCAAATCTGTGATATCGAAAAATACTCGGGCAATACTCATGAACACGCCACATAACCCAACCGGGAAGATGTTCACCAGGGAGGAGATGGAGACTATCGCATCTCTCTGCATAGAAAATGATGTGTTGGTTTTCAGTGATGAAGTTTATGATAAGTTGGCATTTGAAGCTGATCATATTTCTATAGCTTCACTTCCGGGTATGTACGAGAGAACTGTAACCCTAAATTCTTTGGGTAAGACGTTTTCTTTAACAGGTTGGAAGATCGGGTGGGCTATAGCTCCACCACATTTGACATGGGGAGTTAAGCAGGCACACTCTTATCTCACCTTCGCGACATCAACACCAATGCAGTTTGCAGCTGCAGCAGCTCTTCAAACATCTGATGCTTACTATGAGGAACTGAGGAGAGATTACATGGCAAAAAAGGCAATCTTGGTGGAAGGACTAAAGGAAGTCGGTTTTGTGGTTTACCCATCAAGTGGTACCTACTTTGTGATGGTTGATCATACTCCGTTTGGATTGGAGAATGATGTTGCTTTCTGCGAGTTTCTAATCCGAGAAGTGGGTGTTGTTGCAATTCCGACCAGTGTATTCTACCTGAACCCTGAGGATGGGAAGAATTTGGTGAGGTTCACATTCTGCAAGGATGAAGAAACCCTGAAAACGGCTGTTGAAAGGATGAAACAGAAGCTTAAGAAATGATCGTGTCGTTTTCAATATTTATCCACAACCGGATTCTGGAAATCCTATGTGTCGTTTTCAATATTTATCCACAACCGGATTCTGGAAATCCTATGTGAATGCTGATTGCAGGAATAATTCCATTTGAAGTTTACAAATTTGTAGTATTAGATTTCCAACTGAACCTCAAGGGCAGACACAGACATGGGTGCATGAACTTACAGGCAAATGAATAAAATCTTTGTAGACACTTTTTATATTGGAGAACTGCAAGATGGTTTAGCAATCTTCATCACTTATTTGGTGTACTTGTACTCCCCAATTCCCTCCACAGTAGATTATGTGAAGATATATTTGCTGCAATACCAAAATATGTAGTTGGTAGCCATCTTACTGAAGGCTACATGTTACTCTCAATTTTTTGGCGGTAGGATTTGTATGGATATTCAAAAATCGAAGTCGAGCATCTTTCCCATTAAGTTGAAATGTTTACGATAATCATTTTACCGACGCAAAACCTTAAGATGAAACGTTTAGGGTTACGCTCAAATGATGTGGCAGGCAGGAAGCTGGTCACAAAGTTGAGGTCATTTGAGAAATAACCCAAATGTTTGCAATAATCATTTTACTGATGCAAAACCTAGAGCTACATTTATAAAATATTGCTCTTAGTTTTCTGAAAGTAGGGTGAGTACCGACGACCAAACATCTAAATTAGAGTAATCTTTAGGCAACCAACCCTTTAACTCTTAATTCCTTAACAAAAAGAAACATTTAACTCTTAATATCTCGTCGAAGACACAATTTTAATTTTCTTTTCAAGTTAAATTGTCTGGTTAAAAATTCAAAATTTGTATTTTATTTGGTTAAAAACTCAAAATTTTTATTTTGTTTAGTTAAGAACTCAATATCTTTTGCAATTTTTTCACAAGCTGTTGCAAGTTATAGCGAAGTTGTTGAAAGTGTTGTAAACTTGTTGCAAGCTGTTGCAAACCTCTTGCAAGTTGTTGCAAATTGGAAAATACTTAGGGAGGGAAAGAGTAAAAAAGAATTAGGTGATATTTTCTTCACCTAAACAAAAACTTTATATGGAGTTTTGACCCAATTATATCTGTTAGGCCTTGAGACTTGAGAGGTCCCAGTCTATCATGTTCGCCCCAAGGAAAAGAAAGCCGACCAAAAAAGGGCTTAGGAGCATAAACTTAAGAAGGAACATTACAAGTGCAAATTTCTTAGACTTTCCTAGCCGAGAAATCCCGAACGTAGACCAGTCCGAAAGCTTATACAAACTCTCGGAGTGCCTGATGGTGTGCTAGCAAGAAAGTCCGAACTAGTCATGTTCGATGGTGGAGATCTTAGGGCTTAGTTTCACTCAACCAAAATCAGTCAAACTAGTCATCCTCGAGATCATACAATAAGTCATACATAACCAGTTTATAAGGTTTAAACATAGTTTGCTACTTTGCTATACGTATTGCAATTAATATATTATATTATATTGGGTGGAAAACTTGCTATTCCATTACAAAGACACTTAAAATACTAGGAATCTACATAATCAGTAATCTCCTTATGGTGCATCAAATTGAAACATGGAAGCCTCTTAATTGAAACACCTTTAACATGCCAATAGTACTTGGTTATATTAGGAGTCAATCTGCCGTGGCAGATTTACAACTTAAACTACATCGGAAAATGCTAGACAACTCCATCAATTTAACTCCGTAATTAGTCAAATCAGTACTTCAGAAAGTTTGACATAGACCTGCCTAAGTCGTCGATTGAATTGTTGGATTGTATAGCAACTCCCACTTATATATGCATCTCTCATTTAGGAATTTTGGTTGTGGGGATCACCATCTCTCCATTGTTGTATCTTCCCTTGGTTAGTGTTGTAGTTGATAATTCAAGGTCATTTTCATCACCTAGTTTCTCATCAATACTTGTCAAAGATGTAGGGCCTTTATAATCCTTGGTCTTACCCCATATTACCGAATATAAACCCATAACGATGATTATGGCTCCAATTATGCTGTAAATATACACGATTTGGAGAAAATTATGAGATGAGAGAATTGATCAATGCATGGATGAGACAAAGCTCAAAATAAATCGGAGTAAAAAACTGTTGTCTGAAATAATCTGAAATAACTACTGTGTTCTAATGAAGACAAGTAAGATTTAGACGATCTTAGATATGAATAGTATTCCAATAAAACGCGTGCTTCAATTAACGTGTTGATTGGTGTAAACGTATACCTTCCAAGATGAATTTGTTCGGCCAAAATTAGAGAACCCAAAACAGCAGTTATGATCATACAAAGAGGATTGAAGGCTGTGAGAAAAACGGGTCCTCTTTCATTTATCACCACTCCTTGTAAATAGTATGATAAAGCCGAGCAAACTAGTCCCTGCCACCAAACACAAGAGTTGCCAAAGTTTCTTTAGAACAACTTACCATAAGTACCTAGTATTTATAATCTATTATCATAGATGAGAAAGCTCAAAAGGTCCGACAAAGCGAAATTTGCACATGACATCAACAATTTGATCTTGTTGGGTCATTCAGGCCACTTTTTGTCTTGTCAAATAGCATTCCATTTTTTTTGTGTTTTTATTTTCTATTCTTTTCTCTTTAAGTAGTGTTCCACCACTCGGTTTGGGCCTATTCTTCCCAATGATTTCTTCCACTCACTAGCGAAAATTACTTGACGTACAAGTGGGTAAGTCGAATTATAGTTGTTAGTTGAGTAACCACAAGACTTTGAACACAAGTAAAAGAGTTACCGAATAAATAGGAGCGAGGAGCCTTGAATCTAAACCTAAAGCCCATGCACTAGGATGACGCTCCATCACGACCGCTAGTGCTCCACCTTCAACCATTCCCATGAAGCATATCAACGTAGTTAGAGAGAGCTCGGCCGGGTACGTTTTTAATGTAAACGACTGCAACAAATAACCAATTCGTTTAAGTCATGGATAATATATAGATACTTATAAAAATATAGTATTTCGCATTAAATAAACACTAAATTACATTGAGTTTCTAGAAAAGAAAAAATCTTACTTGTAGTATGAAGAAACCGGACCAGCCAACACAACTACCCATGACCAATAGGGTTCCAACCAACCAATTATGATTGCTCTCAGCCTCAGTAGTGTTTCCATGATGGGTTACTTTAGAACCAAATAAGTTCATGATTGGACCCTTGTACAATGTCATCAACATAGCCCCACCCAACGTCACCACTGTTCCAACTATCTTTGCTATGCTGTGTATGCTCTTTATGTTTATTTTCTCTAACCTAATTAACCCAACACATATAACAATAAACATGGTTATATAATTCTATTATCACTAGGGTGGCCTTGGATTTTCTTCTCATTATTTTAAGTTGACTCGTTCGTATCTGAATCATCGGACTCAGATAGACTAAAATCAATTCAAATTATTAACCGAAACGAGTTGCACAATAGACAAGCATTTAGAATTCGTTCTCGAGTCAAATTTTATATTTCACTTAGTAAAAGGACTTTAGACGGATATGTCAAATTCGTAGTTACATGCATGATGAACTTCAATTAATTAGGAAGTACAAAACTAAGGTGCTGTTTACATATAGATTAGTTGAGATTTCAGATCCAGACTTGGGAAAAACAAATAGCACCTCAGGAGCCTTATTTCATAAAGATGCCCACTCTATTTGGAAATGAGAGGATTCCTATATTCTCACTTTATCTTATGAATGTGTTTTTGTTAATAAATAAATGGGTGATTTCCCAAATAGCCCCCAACTTTATGATTGGTTTCCTGCCTAGCCCCCTACTTTAACAAAAAATACTCAGATGGTCCCCTTTTTCAGTTACCGTTATAACATCGTTAACTAGTCATCACCTTCTCTCCTCCATCTCCTCACCTCTATTTGCCACCTCACCTTCTTGCCACCTCATCGTCTTCACCGGCGAAAGTCGCCGGCCGGAAAAGAGGATGAGGTGGCAGAGAGAGGTGAGGAGATGGAGGAGAGAAGGTGATGACTAGCTAACGGTGTTATAACGGAATCTTAAAAAGGGGGTCATCTGGATATTTTTGATAAAGTAGGGGGCTAGACAGGAAACCGGTCACAAAGTTGCGAGCTATTTGAGAAATATGATATAAAATATTACCATGAAATACCCATAATTAGTTAATTAATAACAAGATTCATATAATTATGCCAGTATCGCGTGTAAACTTATTAAAAACACAAATTTTCTTTTACCTTAGAAAATAGTTAAACACCACCTAAATTTAGCAATTGTAACAACTTCATGACCACAAAGGTTATAAGGTGAAAATGAGTTACCTAAACAAAAGGGCAAGGATAAAGGTGATGGCTGGGAGGATATTCATAATTGCAGAAGCAAAAGTTGCTGATGTTAACTTCATCCCCACATAGTACAAGTTCTGATCCATTACTGGCCTGTTTCATCAACACACTCCCCTTAGTATATATACTATATTGTGAGAATAGTCCCACATAGATAAATTCTTGTAACCAAGACTATAAAGAAGATCAGAGGCAATACTCGAGAAAACCAAGTGCCGTTATCTGCAGGAAGGTTCGTATGGTCATCTTTGGCCTCGTCTTCCTGCCAAACAAAAGTGAAACCAAAGATTAATTTCTTCACTACCAATTCGCAAGTGAGCTAAATAAATATATGTGTTTATGTTGCACTGCAAAATATATAGGGAGGAGATAGAGAAAGACCTCTCGAAGTATAGAGCGAAAGGTGCGACTGCAATAGTGGCAACGGCGTGACGATAAACAACAAGTATGTAATGACTCATCCCACGTTTCAAACAAAGCATGACAACAATATACATTCCAGCATAACCAAATTGCAGAAAAACCATGGCTAAGTAAGGCTTTATCTTTTTCAAACATACTACAAGCTCACTAACTATTCTTTGGTTTGTCATCTCTATCTCCACTCTAGAACTACTTCTTCTTACTCTTCAATTAGGTACAAATGAAATGTAACCCTAGATGTTTCTATTTATATAAAAAAAAAGTAGCAATAAAGAAGACAAAAACTTGTAAATTAATTAAAAGAAAATCCATTTATTTCAAATAATGCAGCACTACTACTACTTCATAATGCACATCTTAGCAAGCATACAATTCCCATAGATTCCATTACATATTTACTATGTCCCCCATTTGGCCCCAAGTAATACAAATATTTTTACTTTGATGATAAACTCAAAGAAAGAAAGAAAAATAAGAATTTTGAGACAATAGGTATTTAGTTGATGATGAGAATTATTCTGGACAGATAACTTCTAGATTCCTTCGTGGCTGTCAATATTCTGACTCATTTACATTTTAAGTTATGTAAATTAGTCGAAATGCACGTAAGTCGGACTAGAATATCACAACTATCAAAAAGATTTGGAAAAAGAAGTCTTTTCTCCTTGATTAAGAGAGAAAAGGGACATGTTTCTTTCTTTAATTCTTTTATTGAGTGGAGATGAAAGTTTAATCCATTTGAGTTGAGTACCTAAAGACATTAAAGATTGAGTGCAATTTGCTGATCAATTCATGCAACTTCATGCAACTTGAGGTGCTTTTAGTTAGGGTTGTAATGAGGCAAAAACGAATGTTGATAACGAAACAAGTCACCTTCAACAAGGAAGCAATATATGGTGCAGTCTAGTTTGAATTCCAGCTTTGAAAATTTATCGCTTCACTAATAGTTGGTTCGGCGATCATCCAGTTGGATCGAATTTTCTCTAATATCATGACCGTAACTTGATTCAACTAAGACACAAATTAAAAGTCGAACGTTTCAAATAAAAGTAGAATATTCATGTAACAACGTCATACATTTAATAAATGGAGCATATATGAATTATGTACAATCAAATTAAAAGATTCAAGCGCGGTTTGCCCCACAACCCACAAGAAAAAACACCACCATATAAAAATAAATACTTATTTGTGAATAGTTGCGACTCAATAACAAAAGATCATGGAAGTTTCTTTATCTTACGTGTATCTCCATCGATCTAAAACAATCTGAATAAGTGAAGAGAGAGATAGAGAGAAAGGGCGAGAGAGTGATATTATAATTGAGATCATATTTTCACCTAATTTTTTATGTCTTAACAATCCAGCCAAAATATGGTTCCAAAAGTTACATTATTTATATGGATTTCAATTAATTAAACAAAGATTCACTAGATAAAGAGAAATAAATTAGGCACTAATCTCACCACACCAAGTACATAGAAATTCTATCAAATCAGCATAATAGGAAGGAATTCAACATACACTTGATACTAGCTAAAAGAATTGGATACTTGTAGTTCATGCTTTTAGTTTCGATATATATACTTTTAATGTTTACTTTTCTAGGAAACTTTTCTCTAACAAATAATATTAATACTAGTAACAAATTGATACCACAAGCATTGATGATGTAAGAATCAAAGATTTTTGTTGAGAATCTATTTCATGTGTAAATAAAATCATCCCATGACCTCTCAATTCAAAGAACTCATAAGATTATGGGTGAATAACATTTTGTTGATTGGGTTGGAACAAAATAAAGAACTAGATACTTTTGATGCCTAAAATGCATCTCTCCAAATAGAAATGATATAGTAAAAGGTTTTTCTTTGGATACTTTTATTATCTCTACAAATAGTATGTGAATCTACTTTAAAATGGTATACGATTTTAGTTTAGATACTCTTATGGTCTCTTTCACTAAGATATTTTTTTGTAAGAACTATGACTACAATCGGGATCAAATTCTAGTGTGGAGAATCTATTTTCCATAGGAACTATCTAGTTGAGAAGACCTGCAAAAAAAAACGTGGCTAGAGCGCAACTCTTTTATTTTAAACTCAATAACGTGTACATTAACTTTGTGACATTTCATCATCTTTTTGTACAATGATAAACTTGATGCATAAATAAACTTGATAAACTTGATGCATGAATAGACAAACCTGTTGCACGGCGTAGGCGATGTCGGGTTTGGTAATCGTGAGATACTGTAAAGCCCCGGCCAAACTCCTGTATAAAGAACCATCTGTAAAAGTGGGGCCGCTGTCGGCGCTAAGTTTAGATCCGACTTCGACAGGGGTGCTAGCGGGTTTGCAGTTAGACATGTTTGTTCGAGATAAAATATCAGCTGCATAAATTGATTGAGATAGGAATAACCAGTTAGCTTGTTTGGTTACAGCAATACCCAAAAAATGATGTAGAGTCCCCAGATCAGTCATTTTGAATTCAGCAGTAAGTGACTTAATGATGTTCTGGAGCAGTTGATCGCTGGAGGCAGTCAAAATAATGTCGTCAACATACAGTAACAGATAAGCCATCTGGTCCCCATGGTGATAGATGAAAAGGGATGTGTCGCAGACACTGCTCCTGAAACCACACTTAAGTAGATAACCTGCAAAACGCTGATACCAAGCTCGTGGAGCTTGCTTTAGACCATATAAAGATTTCTTAAGTTTGCATACAGATTTGGGATTGGCTGTGGAGGTGAACCCAGGGGGTTGAAACATGTATACGGTTTCCTTCAGGTGCCCATGTAGGAACGCGTTTTTAACATCAAGTTGGTGAGTCGACCAACCACGCGAAATAGCAAGACTGAGCACCGTGCGAATGGTGGTGGGTTTGACAACCGGGCTGAATGTGTCATCACAGTCGACACCCACTGTTTGGCTTTTCCCATTTACTACCAAACGGGCCTTATGACGTTCTAGAGATCCATCCGCGTGAAACTTGTGTTTGAAAAGCCACATGTATCGTATAACCGGGACATCAGGTGGTCGAGGGACAAGTTCCCACATATTGTTGGCCAATAGAGCTTCATATTCGTCGGTCATGGCAAGTTTCCAGTTAGGATCGGATAGGGCGGTTAGATGGGATTTCGGTAGAGGTGACATGGTGGGTGAGGTACGGGTATGAAGGGAGTAGGGAAGTTTGGGTTTGAAGATGCCCGAACGTGAGCGAGTTTGCATTTGGTGGGACGGTCCGGGTTGCGGTGGAGTTGCGGATGGGTTGGGGGAGGGGTCAGGTGGGACAGTGTGGTCGATGGGTGGGGTGGATGAGGAGGTTGAGGGAGTGGGTTGGGCTGGTTGTGGAGCGGAGTTGGGTGGGGTAGGGTTTCTGTCCGAGTTAGGTTGGTCGGATGAGGATCAGGCAGTGGGTTGGATAGAGGTAAAATAGGTTGGGTCAAAGAGAAGGGGATTGGGGTCGAGAAAATCGTGGGAGGGTGGAGGTGTTTGAGGGTTGTTCATCGGGAAACTGGCGTCGAAGGTGACATGACGAGAGAAGATGGTTTTGCCCGAGGAGAGTTCAAGACAACGATAACCGCGGAAGTTGGCCGGATAGCCGAGGAAGAGACATGGGGTGGCTCGGTGGGTGAGTTTATTGGGCCGAGTGGCCGAGGTGTTGGGGTAACATAAGCTTCCGAAGACGCGAAGGTGGTTGTAGGAAGGTTCCCGAAGGTACAAGAGGGACAAGGGAGTGCGGTTTTGGTGCAGTTTGGTGGGAAGAATGTTATGAAGGTAGCTGGCTGTATGGAGGGCCTCAACCCAAAAGTTGGAGGGAAGAGAGGCATGGGTGAGAAGGGTGAATATGATTTCGTTAAGACGACGAATCATGCGCTCCGCTTTGCCGTTTTGTTGAGATGTGTGCGGGCAAGAAAAGCGAAGCTGGATGCCATGTTGAGAAGAGAAGTTGTGAAGGTTGGTGTTGTCAAATTCTCCTCCCATGTCACACTGTATAGCTTGGATGGGTAGGCGAAATTGGGTGGTGACGAATTGGTGAAAGTGAGTAATTTTGGTGTATGTTTCCGACTTAAAACGGAGGGGATAAACCCCATGTGTATTGAGTAAAGTCATCAATAATTACTAAATAATATTTATAGCCCGCATGACTTAACAAAGGTGAAGTCCATAAATCGCAATGTAATAACAAGAAAGGACATAAAGTATGAGTACTCGAATCAGAAAAAGGTAGTTGTTTATGTTTCGACAACTGACAAGCCTGACAGAGAGATGAGCTCTTCTGTTTATTACAAGAAATAAATTTATTCCAACGAAGAAAATCCATAACTGGTTGACCCGGGTGACCGAGTCGATTGTGCCAGCAAGGAGAGTCTTGGGTAGAGGAAAAACAAGCAGTGGCGGAAACATTTTGGGTGAGCGGGTACAGGTCACTCGTACTGTTGTGACGACTCAGGATTGTGCCATCCTTGAAATCCTTCACAGAAAAACCATAGGGGTCAAATTCAATAGAAGTGTAATTATCAATATTGAATTGACGAACAGAAATAAGGTTTTTGACAATGTTGGGATTAAAAATGATACTTTTAAGATAAAGGGGTTTAGAGGCAAAGTGAAGGGTGGATTGTCCCGAACCCATAACTAGAAGTTTATTGCCATCACCAACAATTATTGACGCTATTGGTGCAATCGTAGAAAAAGTGTCAATATTATTCTTATTGAAAGAGATATGAGAAGAAGCACCTGTATCAAAATTCCACGGGTCATTACTTTCATCTGAATCCACGGAGAGGGCATGAACAGCTTCAGCGAGTTGAGTTGGTTCAAGGGGATCTACTTCTGCCAGATTTGCTTGAGCCGACCGACGAATGCCACGGTTATTAGGGGACTGAGGGGGAGCCTGCGGGTGCCATGGTTGAGACCAATTTTGGGTAGGGTAAGGACATGGGGGTGGAGTCCAGTATGGAGGAGCCTAATACGGTGGGTAATAGGGTTGTTGATGTTGGTGGTTTGGGTATGTAGGTTGATGGGTAACAGGCCGGTTGTAGGTGTGTTGGGGTGGGTTAGGTGGGTTGCGGGTATTGTGGTAGGAAGGGCTACGGTTGGTTTGGTTATTGGGTCGGTAGTTTGTACGGTTATTGGGCCTGTTGTTAGGGTTGCGGTTGTGGTTAGGGTTTGGGTTGGAAGTTGGTATGGCAGCCGCAATGGCGGGGTTTTTGGTAACGGCATCCCGTGTTTTGAGACGACCGGCCTCGGAGTTGAGTTGGTCAATGGCGTCTTCCCAAGTAGGTAAAGAATTATTCAAGATGGAGGCTATAGTGTAGAATTCCTTAGGAAGGCCCTTAACGAGATGGAGTACTCTTTGTTGATCGTTCATGGGAAAATCTAGGGCATATAGTTGGTCGGTTAAGTCACGTATCTTTTGACAATACGCATCAAGTGAAGGCATGGAAGCTAAGGTAAGGTTGGCTAGTTCATGTTGTAGGGCTTGGGATCGGGGTCCTTTGTTGTTTCTAAAGAGGTGTTTTACCCGTAACCAAGCTTCTAAGGCTGTGGATTCATCGGCCATGACGCGGACAAGTAGATCATCCGAGAGAGTATCATAGATCCATTGTAAAACAATGGAGTCAATGGTCTCCCATGAAGCAAACTCGGCAGATTCCTTATCGGGTGACGGCGAACCGTCGATGTGACAAAGAACATTGTAACCTTTTGCATGGAGAGTAAACAGTTTAACCCATAAGGAATATGAAACTTTTGTACCATCAAGGATACGTACCTTATGTTGAATGTTTGATACCGTATAAACTGGGTGAAGTGATTTGTGAGTGGTTGCTTCATTGGATGAAGAAGGAGCTTTGTCGGCCATGGGAAGAATGGAGGGTTGAAAGAGCCGATCGAGATCTGGCAAGAAGGGATGGGACGGCAATGGTTTGATCGAAAACAAACCCTAGAAAGCCTGATACCATGTAAGGTAATGTAAACCCTTGCTTATTTCATTGATCACAATGTGTATATATAGTTACAATGGAATGGGTTAAATACGGAAATAGCTAAATATACATCGAGATAATTACGGAAGGAAATATAGAGAATATACAATAATGGACCGATAATATTGTGGAATATAATTATCGGCTAACACTTGATGCATAAATAAAATGTATCTCGAATAATGGAAATTGTATATTTACTTTATGAAATTTCATCATCTTTTTGTACAACTTTTTCCAACCAAAGTTACAGAGGAATTAATGCTATACAACCATGATATTTCACGGTCTTGTGAAGAATGAATCCCATGACTTGCCTCCACCCTTTCATTTCGTAAAATTTGTGGCTATCCAATTCAAATTAACTATTTATTTTGGAGGTAAGACTTTAAATTAAAACTGAAACAAGAAGCGGATTGATGGATAAGATGGACTACAAGGCATTGATACATCAAGAAGATGTGATAAGCACGATAACCGCCTAATTTAAACAATTAATGAAAGAGGCTTAAAACTCAACAAGATGAATGAGGCCTAAAGCCCGACAAATGTATTACTGCACATTATTTACTATATTTATTGCCTACATTACATGGGATAAATCTTGATGGCAAACTGCTTCCACCTATACTCGATCCCACGACCTCATGGACTTAAGAGGAGGTGTCCAACCACTACACCAAAGGGTGGTGGACATGGATCTTGTATGTTGATGCATTGCATCTGGATATTTTTGTTCTGGATTATTTGAGTCATAACATTAACAGTATTTTGTTGCTTTGAAGAGTTCTAATTGTGCATATTATTTGGATTTTGCTCTAGTTTACTAGGGGTAAATGATGGGTCATGAAAATGTCCCACCTGAGTCGTTTAATTTAGCCGAGTTATTCAGTTTCAAGTCTTTATTATAATAAACTGGTTGGTTTTCTTGACATTACAAAGCATGCGACCTTTAGTTACGGACAATGGTCGTAACTGATATTGTCGTCACAAAAGGTATTAGCTACGAACATTCTGCTACGATTTTTATCCGTAAATACTGATTAAACCTTTTGCTATGGATTTTTGGCGTAACTAAATGTTCAAAACTATTTAACTGTTAACTATGTATTTGTGATGGAATGAGTAGTAGAAAAAATCGCCCCTTTTAAAATCCCAACACCTAGTTTATTATCATGGCCCTATTCAACATTTAAATATACATATAATATATATATATATATATATATATATATATATATATATATATATATAAAAGTAAGCTGATATACAATAATATATCAATGATCTATTCAGTCATTCATTAATTAAAGATCCTTCATACATATATTAAAGTAAAAATCCATCAAATTGACTTAATCAAAATACGAACATAATATATCGAGTAAACAACCCAAACTAACACATGTCTATATACCCAAGAATTTAACGTACTATATATTAACAAATTAAAGAATCTTGTGTGAGGGTTCGCTTCTCCAACTTTTCCTGTAACAAGAGATAAAAAAAATACCATTGGAATTGAAGCATCTGAATGTTTACAAAAACAATGTATAGAACTATTTACAAAGCCTTGAGTATGACATCTGAACCATTTGTTACAAGATTCAAGTATCTAAATGTAAACAACCTAAAATGGAGTAAATGACTGTGTAAAGTTTAAACGTGATGTAGATTGTTGCGGAAGCGTAAAAGTAATGGAATCCACCATTGTTAATAAACTAAACTAACGAAATAAAACTGATAAAATAACGATAAACAATAAACTTGATTAATAATAAACTTGGTTGATAATATTCTCTGATCTGAATAACAAGGACATACCTGACTTCTTTTCATAGGAACTTAGAAACTTCTAGATAGACTTAAATTAGGATTCCTAAATACCAAAGATACTCAAACAGAGAAACTTCTAAACCTAGACTTAATAGGAAATACTAAAACATGGAAAGTCCTAAACTCTAACCCTAATGGGCTCGGCCATGAGGTCCTCTAACTAGTTCGGTCGTGAGGCCCATCTTGATGGTCTCCATCATACTCCCCGACTGAGAAGGAACTTGCCCTCAAGTGAGACTCAACAATGCAATCCTTAATTCCCACTTCGAGCGAACAGTGCATTGGGGTTGAAGGACACCCACTTGGACGAAATCACTAGCTTCAATCTCATAGTGCAAAGAATCTTGCAAAAATAAATGTAGGAAAGAAACTTCCAACAAATTGCAACATCTCCCGTCATCTTTTAATTTGATGAAGAAGACCACAAACACCACATAATACTTTATGGAAAAATCAACCTTGAATTTCTTCACTTGAACGATCTTCCCATGTTCACCTCCGTGATGCTTATAAACTAAACTCGAACATGGCTTAATCAAATGATGCAAAATATCATTAAACTTGTATTTATCTTCTTCCAATTGACATGTCCTCACAACTATCCTCTCGAAAAGTTTCTTAATTGTTCGAAATTGCTTCTCTGAAGAAAGAAGGGTTTCTCTTATGATGATAAGACTACTAGCAAATACGTTTGTGTCATCCAAACTAAACCCACATTGGAAAAGAGTTGTCTCACACAATAACATTACTAAATCAGTTTTACCAGCATCAGCTTCTTCCAAAGTAGGCCTATCAGTATCTCCCTCAACACCAGTTTCATCCTGGTCGATGCTAAGTCCGAGCTTCAACATATTAGATATCAACTCTTTATCTTCCTTCCCCGTAATTTCTTTAGACATTAAAATCTCAAAAACCATTAATCTTGGGATAATCCGTTGATTTGGTCATTGAGTCCAACCCATAAACTATAGTAGAAAACATTCTTGATTCTGGGTTAAACCCAAATTTTCGAACAGCTTCAACAACTCTTGTTAAAGTTTCAGTCTTCATTAGTAGAACTCCTGGTTGGATTGTCAAGATATAAGAAATTCTTGATTCAGGTACATTTAGATTTCTTAATAGATTGATACTAGGTAAGATTCGAGCTTGTGAGTTGCTGTAAAAAACAATTCTTGAACGTTTTATTGCTTTGATTACATTTTCATAAGTTTTGACAAAGCTTCTAAAAAGATCTATGGTAGGAATAATTTGGCTCTTGAGACTTCTAAACAAAACTCCTGGGAATGAAGTAACGAAATCTGCAAGTTTAGAATCAGGTAACCCAAATAGCTGGAAATATTCAATTTTGGGTTTTAGGGTTCCATTAACATCTGAAAGTAGCAATCTGGGTTCACTCGAACTTAGTTTTGAGATGCTGGTTTTAAAAAAGAAAGTGGATTCAAGGTAGGTGATAACTGATTTGGGGTTTTTGTCTCTAGTAGATTGAAAACTAGGTTGGACATTTTTAACTGCAGTAAGAGCTTTATCTAGTGATAACCCACATGAATTAATGAGAAAATTAAGAGTGAAGTTTCCCTGTTGAAGCTTTTCAGCCATGGTTGCCGTTTTAAATCTTTCTTTCGTTCTAGTTTTTGTGTGACTTGTAGCAGTTGAAACCAATGAAGATAGAGTCGGAAGAATTTTATGATTCGAAACGAGAATTTCTTCTCCCGGAATTTTATATGAATCGAATAATTGGTCCGGACATGGTTTCTTCATATCACGAAAAGAATTTAGGTTTGATGAAGAAAAATTACTTATTTCTTCTTCTTCGGCCATTGAGAAAATTTTGTTCATCTTGTCAAGAACTTCTTCTTCAATACCATTGATCACAGAGATAGAATTAACTTTGAAGTATTGCCTTCTCGATTCAATCTTTGTTTCCGCATGTGAATTAGGGTTTGTACTGGAGAACGGCGAATTGTTTCCTTCTTCCTCCGTCTGAAAGAACTCATTTATCTTATTGTCGCGAACTTCTTCTGTAACAATGATGGTTGAGAGAATATTGGATGGTTGTCGTCTAGAATCAATTTGTGAGTCGACATAAGATGAATACTCATCCAAAGGAAGGAAAGCATACCGAAAAATATTTTCAGTTGATTCCAATCATCAATAAAGGGGTTTCCTTGATCAACGAGTCTCCATTGCATCTCGTTGAATTTGCCGTAGACTCTTTCAGATAAGTGTTGTTCAACGACAAAAACCTTATCTTCATCACTAACATCTTGGTATGAACCAATCTTCCAACTGTTGAATCCAAAAGTCTATATGATATTGACCATCAAACATAGAGATTTTGGAAACGACATTAATTTTGTTTTGATCTTTTCGATCAACATAGAGTTGTTGTGAATCTCGAAAGGGATCCCAGTCTAAACGTGGAAAAATTTTCCAACACTCAAGGAGAGATGTATCCATGAAAAAAATTTCATCTTTTGTTCCCAGATTTTTAAAGCTCTGAATACCAGCTGATGTAGATTGTTGCGGAAGCGTAAAAGTAATGGAATCCACCATTGTTAATAAACTAAACTAACGAAATAAAACTGATAAAATAACAATAAACTTGATTAATAATAAACTTGGTTGATAATATTCTCTGATCTGAATAACAAGGACATACCTGACTTCTTTTTATAGGAACTTAGAAACTTCTAGATAGACTCAAATTAGGATTCCTAAATACCAAAGATACTCAAACATAGAAACTTCTAAACCTAGACTTAATAGGAAATACTAAAACATGGAAACTCCTAAACTCTAACCCTAATGGGCTCGGCCATGAGGCCCTTTAACTAGTTCGGTCGTGAGGCCCATCTTGATGGTCTCCATCAAAACGGTTGGATACTAGAACATCTTTTACAATAAAAGGTGAAAGCCAACTGCGGAATATTGTTAGATGAGAAAATAAAGATTGAATGACTTCCTTCATCATTTGTGTCTATATATCGTAGATTAAGGAAAAAAAATTAATCATATACATTGGCATAAAGAGTTTTAATGGACTGAGTTCTTGAAATGGATATCCAGAAGTAACTCTAATATTTGAAGGAACAGTAAGTCTTGAGATTATATCTAGTGATATCATAAAACAAGTAGTTTTCATGGTTTGTTGATGATATCAAGTACAATATTTTTATATAACTTAAAAATCCAGTAGTACTTGTGGTAGTATCATCTCTAAATGAGTTGCTTCTATTTTATCATCGCTTTCAGCATCCGAAATTGTAACAGCACATGACCATGCTTCTTATATGTTACATCCTTCTCAGGGACCATCGAGTACCAACAACAATCAACAAAAAACATCTAAATCAAGGTACAGTACCTGTAGTTGGCCAATTCTACTTCGACGTTCCAGCTCCTGTCTACAGCCTCCAATGACAGTGGGTGAAAATAAATAGAAGTTAGGTGGACTCCGTGATCTAAATTACCCATTGGAATGTGAAGTGGCCAAATTAATTTAAAAAGCTTATATGATCTCTTACATAGTTTGTTCGTCTAATTTAAGCTCACATGCTCCATGTGTATTGTCTCTTCTACCTCAACCCTCTATTGTTTTTTGTCCTACCTGCGTTTCCTAATATGTACTCTAACTTTTTGTAGGTTTTACGACTGTAATGTTTGCAATTTCTTCTTACAAAAGTTGTTCAAGTGAAGGAATCCCATTGCGCAGGTCTGAGTTCAGAATTCTTAATTGATGGCTTTTTAATCCGATGGAAAATTCTAACCCTCACATACTACCTGATTTACTTGAATCATGATTTTTACTGTGACGTAGACACGAGATATACCTAGTACTATAATAAAACATGAGAGAGATTACAAGATATTGATGCTATTCATAATCCCATGACATCTCAGGATTATTAAAGGCAACCCGATTTGATAGATTATGAGCTTTATCGTTATATTTTTCTATTACAGTAAGAGTATATGATCCAAGCAAGATTTTTTTTCATTTCTTATATTTTTTGAATGATTGCTTGAGAGATCCCATGGGTGTTTTTTTTTTCTACTTAATTGATTTATGATTGCTTGACTTTCTCTGTCAGTGATAACATTTTTCATGTTTAAAGATTCTTCCCACTGGACCCTTTCTAAGATTGCCTTTGGTTCGCCTTCTTCACTAATTCTAGCTCGACATTTCATAATTTTGGTTTGATGACAGAGAATTAGTGATCGTAGATAAAAGTTGAACCCTACTCTTTTCTCCTGGATTTAAAGATGCATCTGCAGTTATGTTTTAGAATTGGATTCGGGGAGGATTCCTTAAGGTTTGCTTGTTTTGAGAATTCAGGATAGTATTATATAAATATATTTATTTAAACCTTTGAATCGTCAGGGAGACTAAAATCCGTTGTATTGTTTTCATAGGATGTATTACGGTTCCTTAAGTTTGAATTTTGCATATGGCCATCCAAATAAACCAAAGGATGATTGGGAAAAGAGGTTTGTGAGTTTCCATCATTCCAAGTCGAAGGTGACATAAATTCCATGTGATTATCCAACCCATATGAGATTTGATTTTATCATAGTTAATGTTAAAAAAAAATTCTTAGTGATTGATGGCTCTGATACCATGTAAAGTATTGCATTCAAGATGCCCTACAATGTAAGGATTCGATTGTATTTATAGAGATGGTTAAAGAAGTACAATTACAATAATAACCTTATGAACAGAAACAAATACAAGTATGTATAATTACTCTACTAGTCTTAACAAAAGTAAACCTAGTAGTGTGGTGTGAGTTCACAACGAAGAAGAACATGATCAGTTATTTCTATTTTCATGATGCAATTCTTACATATACTATATTAGATTTCCCATTGTATTTTGTTGTTCTTTTTACAAATTAGGAGAGCTCCATGGGCAATACTTCCATCAGAATTTTTTTTATTTTGGGGGTGAAATTAAATCTTGTGAAGAAATTAATGCAAAACCTTGATATAAATTCAGATGAACAAACTTCCACAAACACAAAAAAAAAAGACTTCGGTGAAGATAAACCAGATAAAGTAGTGATGAACTCAGTTGTTGACAACCAGAAAAAAATAATAAGGCTCAAACTTGGTAGAGAACGACTCTGGATAATATAAGAGATTATGAATAGGTTCTGTAAGGAAAACCACGAACCTCACTTACGTATTTATAGTATTATCAGTTTACATCTATATCATAAGGGAGGAAGGTATCTTTTTTTAATACACACTCCTCTTTAATGGCTAAGATTACACTTTCCACACTTATCTTCATCAATGGTTAAGGTTAAATCTCCGAAACTAACTCTAAGGGTTGAGATTATATCTTCCAAATTTATTTTCAATGGCTTAGATTACACTTCCGAAACTTATCTCTAAAGGTTGAGATTATAAATTATTTGTGCCCACCGGACACAGGTTATACCCTTGTAAATACGTAGTTGACATAAATAGATATACCTCAGAGAGGAAGGAAACAAGGTAGGGAAGAAGATATACAATATAATTACAGTGGCATGGCCGAGAATCTAGGAGTCGCTGCTAAATTTTAATCGTGGCCCTCCATACTACAATTGAGAAATGAAAAAATTCTCAACAAAACAATAAGAGATATTACATCTAATGAGATTAAAAAGTTATCATAATACCTATAAAAGCCTACATCTTTTACTATTAGTTAGTTACAAAAATATTATGAGAAATGATACATAGAGTTAAAATAATATGAGTAATTACTAATCAGGTCATTTTTTATTCAATGTTTTTCAAGATTACCCCTTTTATATATCTCCTCTTTTCTCTCTCTAAAATCAATCGATTCTCTCACTCTCTCTCTCTCTCTGAACTCAGTCGGATATCTTTCTCATCTTCTACTTCTTGTTCTTCAGTAAACTATCATCTTTACCTCTCTCTAAACTCAACCGATCTAGCATCCTACATCTTTTTACTATTAGTTATTAGTTACCAAAATATTATGAGAAATGATACATAGAGTTACAATAATATGAGTAATTACTAATCAGGTCATTTTCTATTCAATGTTTTTGAAGATTACCCCTTTTATATATCTCCTCTTTTCTCTCTCTAAAAGCGACTGATTCTCTCACTCTCTCTCTCTGAACTCAGTCGGATATCTTTCTCATCTTCTTCTTCTTGTTCTTCAGTAAACTATCATCTTTACCTCTCTCTAAACTCAACCGATCTATGATCCTCTTATCATCACGGATTCGTCGTCTTTGATCACCACCATCACCAATCGATTTAGATTTCGCCGGTTCAACTCACCTTCTAGATCTCACGAAGGTGAGTTGAACCAGCAAAATCTAAATCGATTGGTGATGGTGGTGATCAAAGACGACGATGAAGCTTTGATTGGTTTTTTAATATCTTGACCAATAAATAAGATGTTGCACACTGCCTCCTGATGTGACGCGAAAATGTCACATTTGGAGAGCCTAACTTAGACTAATTAGTCATTTTCGAGTGTTATCAATAATATTTTATGTGTTTTTCTTGTTTAGGTACCATATTTGGAGCTAAACATGGAATTCGGAATAAAGGAGGCGAATTATCACTATCATTTCATGTGCCCAAAATGAGAGAAAAAGACTTCAAGCAAATCATATGAGAAGAGGAGTCAAAGACGAGCCCAACGGTGAAAACGGAAGTCAATTCCGAGTTCGGACGGGGAATTTGTGAAAGAAAGAAGTCGAGGTTCGGTCTTAAAACAAGGATTCTATGAAGGCACCCTCCTTTGGTTATAATTCTAGAAGGCACCCTCTTGATTCCCAAGAGCCTAGATATGAAGGAATAAAACCCAAGCCCAAAGAAGATGAAAGAAGGAAGAGATTTTGGAGGCACCCAATGGACCCAAGTTTGAGTCAAAGTCAAGGTTGACTAAGTCTAGGGTTTGAGTCAAATACACTATTCATCTTCTTCCTCATTCATCATTCAACAACCAAGAGGAGAGAGAGAGAAGGAGGCAAGGGGCTAGGGTTCTTCATCACTTAGTAGAGTTTGAGAGAGAGAAAAAGAGAAGAAGGAGAAGGAGGAGTGCCGGCCAAGGCAAGGCCGGCCTAGCCTTGGCCGGCAGCAGCTCGGGCTGCACGGCAGCAGCTCGAGCTGCTCGGGAGAAGCTGCTAAGCAGCACAGCTCGGGAGAGCTTCAGACCAGGCCGGAGCAGCACTTGCTAGTCGCGACCAGCAGCATAGGACGCGTGCAAGCAGCTCGGGTAGCTGCTGCTCCTGGCCGGATGCAAGGTAGCTGCTGCATCTGGCCGGTCTTGATGCTTCATAGCTCGGGACGTGCAAGGGGTAGCTGCTCACGGCTCGGACGTGCAAGGACAAGAAGCTCACGGCTCGGGACAGTGGCCTTTTGGCCGGATTCCATGGATTTTGACCGGATTTCTTCATATTTTGGCCGGACTTATATGAGTTTTCCGGCAACCTTCTTGGTTCGAAACCTTAGGGCTTTTACTTCCCATCATCTTGGCTAGCTTCCCATGTAGTTTGATTTGATTTTGGACAAGAAATTTCTAGAGGGAGAAAGCTAGGGTTAGCTTTAATGGAGGTTGTGTTCTAAATGGAGAAGATGATGGTGGTCGCTATGGGGAACCCAGAAAATTGCTAAGGGGAGATCGGCTGCAACTAAAACTCATATTTTCCGACGATCTTAGCCTCGAACCATCATCGAAAAAGGGGGATTCTCTCACCATTTCCTTTCCATTTCTTATTCAATCACCATATTTAGCTAACTTTAGTTTGTCGATTATATGAGATGAAATGTGATGAATTCGTGATTATGTTTAATATGATTTGATGTTTTGATTATAAATTGATGTTCATTTAGTTCGATTATCGTTTTGATCGTATTTTCATGTGTCTTGTCAAGCACTTCACATAGTTAATAGACGAAACGAGGTATTCGATATCGATAGTAGTCTAAGTCATCATTTCATGTGTCTTGTCATGCACTTCACATAGTTAGGCGACTAGGCGACACTTTCGTTGACTCGGGATTAACCGAATTAGGCGTTTGTTTGACTAAGTATGATCTCCGGATATACGTAGTACTTAGAAACATCTACTTTAGGAGTCGAACATCGATTGTACTTCGACACATTAAATCGGACTACACATAGTCGTAGGTTTATCATTATGGATTCCCGGACTTCGACACCTCTCTCACTTATTTGTTGCCCGAATCGAATCTTACCGTCTCCCGACTCTTGTTCCTCCGACTCTTCTCTCGAATCTCTCTCGCCCGTTTACTTTATTGCTTAGTCTAGTTTCATTAGTTATCTTGTTTTGTTACTCTCACAATCTAAAACCCACATTTATCTTTGTTTCCTTTTCTTTTTGGTCTAAGTTGGCATTTGATATCTAGACCGGGGGATAAGACCCTTCGACATCCAAACTATCTTCCTATCCTTGGATCGATCCCGGCTTTGCCGGATTACTACTTGATACCTCCGCTTGGGTGTGTAACCTTTTCGGGTGCATCACCTCCATGGAATAAGAACGTCACCAACATTAATGCACCAAGTTTGAAATCCAATAACACAATTCCTTTTTTTTTTCATAGTTCATTTCAATAACCTTGTATCATAATTTCAACAAAGTTATGAAACAACAGATAATCACAACCAATCAAAATGATGTTGGAATTTGATAGTCACAAGAATAACTTGGGAATTGAAAAAAATTGTCAAAGTAATTGAAAGATTATTACATCTCAATGAACAATAAAGATGTCAAAAAATTTTACGGAAGCTTGAAATTTCAATGAAACAGGATTGATAACCCGCTCATGATACCATGTTAAATTCACGATTATATAATAATCGGAGATATAGACATGAAAGAAAGACACGATAATTTAACGTGGTTCGGTCGGATACTCAAGACCTACATCCATGGAGAAATAATTCTTTATTAATAATCACCACATACAATTGTATGTGGGGTTGATCGGTTACATAACTCGATAACTCGACGAATTTGATTCCATACAACCCTCTCCTATTTATAGAGAAATTAGGGTTTAGGGTTTCCTAATTTCTCCTAACTAAATTAGGAAATAATATAGAACTTATCTAATAATAATATTAGATATATTACAGAGATATCCTAAATATATGAAAGTAAATATTGTGGATCTTCACATATCTTCAAATATCTCGGAATAGTCTTGATCGTCGGATCTCTTCATCTTGATCCGTCTCTTATATCACGTGTTTACACACATATCTCAATACCCTCCCGCAAGTCGGAACACGAAACTCTTGAAGCGTCCGACTTGGTGAAAAGAGTGAAATAATCACATCCAAAAAATTGCTCGTTACTTGAATCGGCTATATTAGACGGAATACGGGATCGAAAAGGTGTTTTTCAGCTTAATGAAGAGAAATAGCTTGGACTGGCCATGCTTGGTAGACGAGAAATAAAGGAGTAAAGCATCGCCACAAAGATTCGATGTTTGCTGAATTTAGATGAAGCTTCGATTGGTTTTTTAATATCTTGACCAATAAGTAAGATGTTGCACACTGCCTCCATTGAATGAGAACGTCACCAACATTAATGCACCAAGTTTGAAATCCAATAACACCATTCCTTTTTTTTTCTAAGTTCATTTCAATAACCTTGTATCATAATTTCAAGAAAGTTATGAAACAACAGATAATCACAACAAATCAAAATGATGTTGAAATTTGATAGTCACAAGAATAACTTGGGAATTGAAAAAAAATCGTCAAAGTAATTGAACGATTATTACATCTCAATGAACAATAAAGATGTCGAAAATGTTTACGGAAGCTTGAAATTTCGATGAAACAGGATTGATAACCCGCTCATGATACCATGTTAAATTCACGATTATATAATAATCGGAGATATAGACATGAAATAAAGACACGATAATTTAACGTGGTTCGGTCGGATACTCAAGACCTACATCCATGGAGAAATAATTCTTTATTAATAATCACCACATACAATTGTATGTGGGGTTGATCGGTTACATAACTCGATAACTTGATGAATTTGATTACATACAACCCTCTCCTATTTATAAAGAAATTAGGGTTTAGGATTTCCTAGTTTCTCCTAACTAAACTAGAAAATAATATAAAACTTATCTAATAATAATATTAGATATATAACAGAGATATTCCAAATATATGAAAGTAAATATTGTAGATCTTCACATATCTTCAAATATCTCGGAATAGTCTTGATCGTCGGATCTCTTCATCTTGATCTGTCTCTTATATCACGTGTTTACACACGTATGTCAATACCCTCCCGCAAGTCGGAACACGAAACTCTTGAAGCGTCCGACTTGGTGAAAAGAGTGAAATAATCACATCCAAAAAATTGCTCCTTACTTGAATCGGCTATATTGGACGGAATACGGGATCGAAAAGTTGTTTTTCAGCTTAATGAAGAGAAATAACTTAGACTGGCCATGCTTGGTAGACGGGAAATAAAGGAGTAAAGCATCGCCACAAAGATTTGATGTTTGCTGAATTTAGATGAAGCTTTGATTGGTTTTTTAATATCTTGACCAATAAATAAGATGTTGCACACTGCCTCCATTGAATAAGAACGTCACCAACATTAATGCACCAAGTTTGAAATCCAATAACACAATTCCTTTTTTTTTTTTTTTCTAAGTTCATTTCAATAACCTTGTATCATAATTTCAAGAAAGTTATGAAACAACAGATAATCACAACCAATCAAAATGATGTTGGAATTTGATAGTCACAAGAATAACTTGGGAATTGAAAAAAAATCGTCGAAGTAATTGAACGATTATTACATCTCAAAGAACAATAAAGATGTCGAAAATTTTTACGGAAACTTGAAATTTCGATGAAACAGGATTGATAACCCGCTCATGATACCATGTTAAATTCACGATTATATAATAATCGGAGATATAGACATGAAATAAAGACACGATAATTTAACGTGGTTCGGTCGGATACTCAAGACCTACATCCACGGAGAAAATAATTCTTTATTAATAATCACCACATACAATTGTATGTGGGGTTGATCGGTTACATAACTCGATAACTCGATGAATTTGATTCCATACAAGCCTCTGCTATTTATAGAGAAATTAGGGTTTAAGGTTTCCTAGTTTCTCCTAACTAAACTAGGAAATAATATAAAACTTATCTAATAATAATATTAGATATATTACAGAGATATCCCAAATATATGAAAGTAAATATTGTGGATCTTCACATATCTTCAAATATCTCGGAATTGTCTTGATTGTCGGATCTCTTCATCTTGATCCGTCTCTTATGTCACGTGTTTACACAGGTATCTCAATACCCTCCCGCAAGTCGGAACACGAAACTCTTGAAGCGTCCGACTTGGTGAAAAAAGTGAAATAATCACATCCAAAAAATTGTTCCTTACTTGAATCGGCTATATTGGACGGAATACGAGATCGAAAAGGTGTTATCAATCCTATCTTCTCCGATGGTGAAAAAGTGATCAAGATCAGCTACCAAAAGTTTCCCGGAGCCATTTGCCAGATTTGCAGGATTGTAGAGCATCCACTTAACAGTTGTCCAATGATGGGCCTAGAAAGGTTACCCTAAATAGGTCTACACCCGCAAGTGCATGGGTGTCAAGTTGTAATAAATTCCGGTAAGACCGGTTCGTTCCTCAGAGACTAGTTAAACCTATTCTAAAATTAGGAAGTAATAAGATTTTAAAATGATTTGGTTTTGGTTTTTAAAATAAAATAAATAAAATATTAAAATAAAATTACGGAAATGAAAATGAACTCAAATGGGGAGAGGAGTCTAGGGTTTAGGATTCCACCACATAAAATCACTTTTAGAAACAAATACTTAACTGACTAACTCTCTCTCTTTTTATAACTCAGAATTTCGGATAATGAACTATCCTGATTCCGGGAGATGTTTTCGATAAAATCGGTATTTTTACTCATAAAATTGTAATTGTCTCATTTTGAAAAATAAATCTCTAAACTACAATCTATCAATTAATAAGTATGCACCGTCAAATGATTTAACCTAAGCACGATGCATCAAATCTAAAAGCATAGACGGTGAAAAGAAAATCGATTTAACAAAAGAACTTAAATATTAAAGCACAGTCAGAGAATTAATCAATTCAAAATATGTTGTAAAAGATCGAATATTTGGTTTCATCATCAACCCTAGATAGAGAATTAGTTAATCATAATACGATATTGAAATAGACATAAAGAATAAAAGAGAATGGAAGAAAACTAAACTTTTTCTTGCTGATTTTCCACTGGCAGCCAAACAGGGCCTTAGGGAAATGATTTCCTTCTGTTTTTCCCAGAATTCTGCCAAACGCACCCTCAGGGAAAACGATTTTCTCGTCTTCCCGGAAATGGATTCCCTGTGGGAAAATTATTTTCTCACCTTCTCCAACTCTCTTTCTCTCTCTACTGTTTCTGTCTCTCTCTCTAAACCGTCCAGGGATGATAAATAAACTGAAAACTCTTCAAATAACCGAGAAGATGAGATGGAGATAAAAAGATTTGATAATAAATTGTTTAAAGAAATCTCTACTTTTCTTTCTTTCTCTCACTACAAGACACACATGTTGGAAGAAATTCCAATATATGTGGGCTCACATATGTATAGATATGTGTATGGCTATCTCAGTAATTGTCAAGTCGTAAAGTGGTCTAATATGGATTGACTTGACTAGTGGGTATCAAATTGTCATGGAATAAACGTGTAGAGACCATTAAGTGATTTCTAATTTGATGAGGGGCCAAATTAGAAATAAAAGTCTATAAATAGGGGTTATGGTCGCCATTTGGGCTTCTTCCCTAATCTCTACAAGTTTGGTTAAGTGTGAAATCCCTTCATCACAAGAGAGATTCTAAGGAGAAGAAGAACCAAGTGGAAGATCAACCCTACCCAACCATCTTTTAGCTATGGATCAAGGTACGCTTCCGTGATTAAGTTTCATCTCTATGAATCTTTTCGAGTTTATGTAAGTATGCTTGTTCATGTTATTTGATTTCATCATAATCATCTTATAACATGATTAGTTTAAGCATGTAAGGTTAAATATATTTACTAACAACACACTCTCTCTCTATGAATCTCTTTTTTTCTCACAAAAAGAAAGATTACAAAAGAAGAAGGAAAGCTGAAATCAGAGATGAAGATGATAAGGCAGAAACAGGAACGCTTTTGGCGAACCTGACTTTATGAGGTATAAAGGCAAGGGAAACATAAGGGAGTACATCATGAATATGTCTCATATAGCTTCCAAACTTAAGGCACTGAAGCTCGAGCTGTCTGAGGACTTACTCGTGCATTTGGTAATGAACTCTCTTCCTGCACAATTTGGTCAATTTAAGGTCAGCTACAACTGCCAGAAGGAGAAGTGGACTCTTAATGAGCTCATTTCAAATTGTGTGCAAGAAGAGGAAAGAGTGAAGCATGAGAACTCTGAAAGTGCTCATTTGGCCAGTACCTCAAAAGGGAAGGGCAAGAAAAGGAATAAGGATAATGAAGCTGCTAAGGGTCCAGACCAAAAGAAACCTAAGGAAGAAAACGGTTGTTTCTTTTGTGGAAAACCTGGGCATATAAAGAAAGAATGTACCGAGTATGCTATTTGGCGTGCCAAGAAGGGGTTGTCTGAGCTACCGAAAGCCAATTGATGGTGAAAGATACATCTATGTGGGAGACGGGCAGGCGGTAGAGGTCGAGGCAATAGGTCATTTCAGGATGTTATTAAGAACTGGATTTTATTTGGATTTGAAAGACACTTTTGTTGTACCATCATTCAGACGGAATTTGGTTTCAGTTTCTGTTTTGGACAAATCCGGTTATCATTGTTCATTTGGAAACAATCAGTTTACTCTTTCTTTAAATTCAAATAATTGTGGTACTGGTTCCCTAAGTGCTTATGATAAGCTATACATCCTTAAAGACAGCAGCTTACATCCTTAAAAGAGTACCATCTAAAGCGGTTGCCAAAACACCTTATGAACTTTGGACTGGGCGAAAGCCAAGTCTAAAGCATTTACATATTTAGGGATGTCCATCTGAGGCAAGGCTTTATAGGCCGAACAAAAAGAAGTTGGACTCCAAAACAATAAGCAGCTACTTTATTGGATACTCGGAGCGATCTAGGGGCTACAAATTTTATGATCCCACAAGAAAGTCTATTTTTTGAGACGGGAACTGCAGTATTTTTTGAGGATGTTGAGTTTGGGGGGAGAAATAAGGTCAGAGACATTGTCTTTGAGGAGGAATCGATTGTGATCCCTACTACTACTTCTGACAATGTATCAATCTTCATGCGTACGATTGTCGAAGAAGGAGATTTGGAACCCTTAGAAGACAATGTTGAACAACTCCCCACTCCAGTTCAGGATGTTGTTCCTGAAGGACAAACTCAACAACCTCAAGAGGAAGTGCCATTAAGGAGATCCAACAAAGAGAGGAGAAGTGCTATTTCGGATGATTACGTAGTATATCTCCCAGAACATGAGGACACTGGTGGATTGACAGAAGATGATCCAATCAACTTTCGTCAAGCCATGCAGGATTCTAACTCTGAAAAATGGATCAACGCCATGAATGAAGAATACAAATCAATGCAAGACAATCAAGTTTGGGATCTTGTCCCATTACTTGAAGGTAAGAAACCCATTGGTTGCAAATGGATTTTTAAAACCAAAAGGGATTCGAAAGGTAATGTGGAGAGATATAAGGCTCGTCTTGTAGCTAAAGGCTTTACTCAAAAGGAAGGCGTAGATTATAAAGAGACTTTCTCTCCGGTTTCCTCGAAAGACTCTTTCAGGATAATTATGGCACTTGTTGCACATTTTGATCTTGAGCTACATCAGATGGATGTCAAAACGGCTTTTCTCAATGGAGACATTGATGAAACAATATATATGGTGCAACCCGAAAACTTTGTATCTGGTGATCCAAAGAATATGGTTTGCAAATTAAAGAAATCCATCTATGGGCTCAAGCAGGCTTCCCGACAGTGGTACTACAAATTTCATCAAGTCGTAGTCTCATTTGGTTTTGAGACAAATATTGTTGAGGATTGTGTGTATCACAAGTTCAGTGGGAGTAGCTTGGTATTCCTGGTTTTATATGTCGAAACCAGGAGACCCCCCAGTCGCTAAAGGAGACAAATTTAGTCTAAACCAGTGCCCTCAAACCAATCTGGAAATTAAAGAAATGCAACAGATTCCTTATGCTTCAGCAGTTGGGAGTCTGATGTATGCTCAAGTTTGTACACGTTCAGATATATCATTCATTGTCGTTATGTTAGGCAAATATGTAAGTAATCCTGGAATGGATCACTGGAAATCAGCCAAAAGGGTTTTCAGATACTAACAGAGAAATAAAGATTATATGCTCACATACAAGAAGTCGGATCCTCTGGGAGATCATAAAGCATTTGATTCCGACTATAGTGGATGCAAATAATTACAAAATCAGTATAAGGCTACATTCGTCTATTTACTGAAAGAGCTATGTTAGGAAGAGTGTTAATTAAACACTCATAGCTTCTTTTGGATCATGTAATAGAACTTGTAGCAGTTTTAAGACATCCAATTTTGGATTAGGATTGCAGTATTTTGTCACTAAAAATGTCATTCTAAGAGTATTAAAATACCATTAAAGTCATATTGTGACAATTATTTTGCATCTGTTTCATATTAACAACAATGAGAACTAAAATATAAAGTTCTCGGTTGTGAATAAAAGAACATAGAGTGGGTTTCTTATAGAGCATATTAAGACAAACTCCATTATTGCGGATCCGCTAACTGAGGGATTAACACCGAAGGTGTTTAATGAGAACATTGTTCTCATTGGTGTTATATCACTATATGGTAATAAGGTTTAGTGGGAGTTTGTACACATATGATTTGGTGTTATTTAGACATTGCTCTATGTTTTGGATATTTTCTGCAGAAATAAGGTATTCAGTTATTTTACACTCTGTGATATTATGTTAAGGTTGATCTCAATAAAGTTTCGGTAGGACCAGTTGGACATAGACATGGTAAGATCACATTGCATGTAATTTCCATGCTACGCGTCCATGATTGATCTATGTCATTTGGTTATGTTGGTATGTGTGACTACTGATGGATTTACTGACGATTGAATGTTACGAAAGTCCCTTTAATCCCATACTAGCACAACTGATGGACCAGATTGTTTGGGATACCTAATATTTGATAGCACATTTTGAGCTCATAAGGATGTACACATTTCTAGATAGCATATGTGGCCCAAGTGGGAGATTGTTGGAAGAAATTCCAATATATGTGGGCTCACATATGTATAGATATGTGTATGGCTATCTCAGTAATTGTCAAGTCGTAAAGTGGTCTAATATGGATTGACTTGACTAGTGGGTATCAAATTGTCATGGAATAAACGTGTAGAGACCATTAAGTAATTTCTAATTTGATGAGGGGCCAAATTAGAAATAAAAGTCTATAAATAGGGGTTATGGTCCCCATTTGGGCTTCTTCCCTAATCTCTACAAGTTTGGTTAAGTGTGAAATCCCTTCATCACAAGAGAGATTCTAAGGAGAAGAAGAACCAAGTGGAAGATCAACCCTACCCAACCATCTTTTAGCTATGGATCAAGGTACGCTTCCGTGATTAAGTTTCATCTCTATGAATCTTTTGGAGTTTATGTAAGTATGCTTGTTCATGTTATTTGATTTCATCATAATCATCTTATAACATGATTAGTTTAAGCATGTAAGGTTAAATATATTTACTAACAACACACTCTCTCTCTATGAATCTCTTTTTTTCTCACAAAAAGAAAGATTACAAAAGAAGAAGGAAAGCTGAAATCAGAGATGAAGATGATAAAAAAAAAATGGTTTTCTTATTTACTCAGCCGTGAAGTGATCTCTGCTTCTCTCTCTCTAACTCTTGGTTATTTTTTTTCTTTAGCCGTGAGATGATGAGGATGATGACAACTCCCTCTCTCTCTCTTCTTCTTCTCTCTCTCTCTAATATTCCCCTTTAATTGAGCTTGAGAGGATGACTTGATCCCCCAACCGAGATGATATTAACTTTGTTCTTTCTCTGTTTTATAATAACCCCAACCAGTCGACCATCTCTCCAATCTCTCTCGGTTTTGATTTTAAATTTCTTTCCTTCTCTCTAGAGATTATCTTCCTTCTCTGTCTCCTTCCTTCAATCGAATGAAATCTTCCTTCCTTGATCACTTTCTCTCTCTTCACAATTCGGTTTTAAAGATATAATCTCCAGCTTTCATCTCTCTGTTCTTTCCATCTTTGATGAAGTTCCAGCCATGTCTTTCGATTGTAACCGAGACAGGAAAGACGTGAGAGAGAAAGAATCAAAAGATAAGTTCCAAAATTCTCCTTTTCCATCTCTCGGTCTGATTTCTCTCTAGATACTCTTCACAATTCTTTGATCGATTCCAAATCCCATCTTCAATCTTTTCTTTTCAACCTTCTCTGTTATCTTTCTTTTAAAGAAAGAAATATCTCAAGATAGATATGAGAGGAGAGAGAATAAAAACTTGGTATTATTAATATGGGAACAACCGTGAGTTAGTTGTGATAAGGAGTGAGACTGATCCAGTGCTTCGCGGCAACATGAAAAGGGGTGAAACTCGTGTTCTGGATGAGGCCATGTGTGCGTACACAGTAACAGCCGTCCATTTCCTTTGAATTTACGTGGGGGAGTATTGAATCCCGAAAGCGTGGTACACCCGATCAGTGCCAGACAAAATCCCGAATCACGTACCGAAGGGACCGAATTAAATACCACTCGCAACCGGATGATACGCATTCTACCGACAGATTCATGCCACGTGTCTACTAGCTGACCTTGGTCCAATGATATTGCCTCCAACTTTGACTGGCTCTATCTTTCACATTTGAACTCCGATTTGATTTCTACTTTCGCCGTTGGGTTCGTTTCCGACTATAATTTCACCTGAGTATCATCATTGGCCAAAATAATCAGACAACCCTTACCACCAAATGACCAGAATACCCCAAACACGTCTTTCTCCCGATTTTAATCATTTTTCGCACCGACCTCCTTAGAAGACACCTGAGTAAGAGAATCAAATAATTCATCAGAGTAACCGCTCAAACTGGACTAACTAACCTGAGTTAAGAGATTCAAATGAGACATTTTCATGTCTTATCATCCAATTTTTGTTAACTCTTCTGATGAAGAGACTGACACCAACCCTGATCATATGGATGACATGTTAGTGGAGGCTCCCAATGTGCTTCCAGAGCCCCCTTAACTTCTTGCTCCTCCTCCGTCCCCAGTTCAAGGAGTCACCCCTCCACACCAATTGTTTCCTACCTCTGGGAAGAGAATTAGAGAACTTTCGAGACCCTCCTCAGCTGGTTCTGCTGCTACATCTGTTGCTGGTTCTCAGGAGGATTCCTTCATGATAGAGAATAAAGAGGCTAGGAGACTACTTGAGGAATCGATGCTACTCACTCATAGTCTTGATATTCTCACCAATGCAGGGGACAAGGAAGAGGCTGCTCTCTCGGTTTCTTCTACTCAGTAGTCAGTGTTTGGTGGTGGTGTTTTAGTTATTAGGGTTTCTCTTTTCTGTTCTTTTGGTTTTGCTTGTTTAGTTCTTGTCTTGGTTGTTCTTGTGAGTTTTACCTGTTTCATCTCCACTAGCCTGTGTCCAGCTTTGGACTTTTGGTTCAGTTCATGTGATAGACTAGATTTAGAGGTCTTAGCCTCTAAAGTAGCAGTTTGTTTTGTTTTAGCTGGTGGAGGAGTGTTTCAGTGTTTATGTTTTTATATATTTGTGATCTTTGTTTATGTTTCTTCTTCCTGTATCTTTTAGATTTCTAGTTTTCCTGTTGGTTGTTTATGGTGGTTCTTCTCTTCTTTCTTTTATATCTCTCCTGGCCCTTTTGTCCTTTGAGTGCCTTATTGTAGTTACTGTAGGTGGTGTGTGCTTTGCTCCTTGGGTTTAGGGGTTTGCTGGGGTTAGGTGCCTTCACCTAGGGGAGTGCAGCTGTCTGGTTTAGTTATCTGGGTTTGCTGGGTGGTTGGATTAGCTGGGTCGGGTCTGTCCTTAGCTTGTGCTTGATAGTTGGAGTGAGCCTTATCGCTAGAGTTTTAGGTGGTTGGTCTGGGACTAGAGGGACGTCTAGAGGGTGTGCCTTCATTCGGGGTTTGCTTTGGCGCTGGCTTGGGCTCTTTAGTTTTTAGGCACCGGAGGCCGTCGTCTAAGGGCGCTCCCTTCCTCGGTGGGTAGTCTTGGCTAGATGTGTAGTCTTTAGGGGGAGTGATTTTATCAGGGTTTTAGATTTGCTCTGGGCCTTGTGCTCTTGGGCCTGGTGGTTTCGGTGGGTTTATAGGCACTCGTATCCTCGGGATTTATTTTGTTCGGGCTCCCCCTGAATTTTTAGGTGTTTTGTATAGGTTTCGGGGGGGGGGGGGAGCGGCCTTCTAGGGGGGTGTCCTCTGCCAGGTTTTAGATTTGCCTTGGTGTGCTCTTGGGCCTGGTGGTTACGGTGGGTTTATAGGCACTCGTGTCCCCAGGGTTTATTTTGTTCGGGCTCACTATTTTTGGTACGCTCAGTTATCTGATCTTTGGACCGGATAATTGCGTTGATCGGTGCGGTGTTCTGGTTTCTTGTAGGACTTTAGGCTAGACGGTCCTTCTGTTTTCTTCTTTCTGGTTCTTGGCCGGGTGTGGCATCTCATGGAGATCTCAGTCCTTGCCTGGAATGTCCGGGGTTGTGGTAATTTCGCTAATCGTAAACATCTTTTCAGCCTCTTAAAAGAACATCACCCAGATTTTTTGTTTCTGTCGGAAACCAAATGCGTTAACACCAACTTGAATAAATTAATCAATTTAACTAGTACGTATGATAATTATGTGGTAGATCCTATAAACAAAGCTGGTGGCCTAGCTCTTTTCTGGTCTCCCCATTTTGATATTAAGGTTATACATGCTGACCACAACATGATTCATGTGCATGGGACCCACATGGCCATGGAGAAGGAATTTCATATTACGGGATTCTACGGAAGCCCGTACAGCAAAGATAAAATGAAACCGTGGAATATCTTGGCCAATCAAGCCCCGGATCAGAACACTCCTTGGCTATTTATAGGGGACCTGAATTGTATCTTTGACAAGTCGGAAAAATTAGGTGGTAAAGAGGCTTCTCAGTCCTCTATTATCCACAACAAACATTTTATTAATAATCTGGGTCTGCAAGACCTTGGTTTTGAAGGAACCCCTTTACCTGGTCAAATAAGCAATTTAATGGTAACCTTATCCAAGAGAGATTAGATAGGGCTTTAGTCAATTACGCTTGGCTCACCCACTTTCCCCACTCCAAACTTACTCACCTTCCGACTTTTGGTTCTGATCACAACCCTATCTTCCTCTCTACCAAGACTAAATCTCCCTTGGGCCGTAAGCCTTTCAAATTGATTAGGACTTGGATGTCCCATCCTGCTTGTGCCCCCTTCATTAAAAATAATTGGATCACCTTGCCTACTCCTATTCAAACCAAGCTCAACTCTCTGGCGATTAAATTGTCGAAGTGGAATAAAGAGGTCTTCGGGAACATTGATAATAACATTAAAAATTTGACTCAACAGCTTCAAACGATCACGGATATAGAGAAATTCAAAGCCACTTTCAATCAAATTGAAACCCTTCTCCTTCAACAGGAGAGTCTTTGGAAAGAGAAATCGAGAATAGCCAATATAAATCTAGGAGATAGAAACACCCAGTATTTTCATGCTAAAGCGACCACGCGTAATCGTAAGAATCAAATTATGGCAATTAAACTAGAAGATAACTCGTGGTCCAATGATGAAGAGGTGATTGCCACAACTTTTGCTAACCATATTCGTAATATCTCTACTTCTGTCGGCTCCACTTTATCTGACAATCTCAAGGAGTGCTTCAACTCTCAAATCTCTCACAATCAGAACGAGTGCCTTAACAAGATTCCAGAGCTAGAGGAAATCCGCAGAGCCACTTTCTCCCCGAAACCTGGAGCGGCGCCGGGACCGGATGGATTCCCCCCTTTATTCTACCAAGCCAACTGGGACACTGTCAAAGAGGATCTCTTCCAGATGGTTTCCACTTTCTTCAGAGAAGCTGTGCTTCCGCCCATGTCTAACCACACTCATATCTGTCTCATCCCAAAAACAAAGACGCCTCAAACCCCGCTGATTATCGTCTGATTAGCCTCCTCAATACTACTTACAAAATTATTACCAAAATTCTAGCTAACAGGCTCAAATCTGTTCTCGAGGATATCATTTCTCCTTTCCAAGCAGCTTATGTCCCTGGTAGACAAATCACGGACAACATTATCATCAGTCAAGAGTTAATTCACTCCTTTAAGAAAATCAAAGGAGCTAAGAGCTATTTTGGCCTCAAACTTGATATGTCTAAAGCCTTTGATCGTATTGAGTGGCAGTACTTGGAAAATGTGATGATTATGCTCGGTTTTTCTCCTAGTTGGGTTAATCTTATTCGGGTTTACCTATCCACCAGCTCTGTGGCAGTACTGATAAATGGTCGCCCTGGTTTATCTTTTGACATCAGTCGGGGGATCTGACAGGGCAATCCTCTATCTCCTTTCCTCTTTGCGATTGCTATGGAAGGTCTTAGCCGTCTTCTCAATAAGGGTGATAGCCCTCAGCAGTTTCTTGGTTTCCCGATTCCGAAGTCGGGTCTTACTATTTCTCACCTCCTCTATGCGGATGACTGTCTGATCTTTGGTCAGAACTTCCTTGAGAACATATATAATCTTAAGAATATCCTGAAAGAATTCAGTGGGGCTTCGGGGCAGATGATAAACTACTCCAAATCTAATATCTTCTTCTCTAAAAACTCGCACCCCAAATTCAAAAGAATGATTATCCGGGGACTTAAAGTTCATCAATCGTCGACGGGAGACAAATATCTTGACACTAATCTCTTTATTGATAGAAAGAAAACGTCTACCTTCCAATCTCTTCTCTCCTAGATTAACAACAAGCTTGCCAAGTGGCAAGCTAATCTCCTCTCCCAAGCGGGTCGCTCGGTAATCGTCTCGACTATTGCAGCGGCTGTTCCCCCATACCAAATACAGTGCTTTGCCATTCCTAAAGGCATATGCAACAGCATTGAGTCCAAACGGACTTTCTGGTGGGGAAAATCCAAAACCTTCCATACTATCAACTGGTCGGCCATTTGTAAACCTAAAAAGGTGGGGGGTCTCGGTCTTCGTTTCCCCCTCCTTGATAACCAGGCTTTTCTTAACAAAATTAACTGGCGTATGATTAAGAATCCTAATGCCTTCTGGGTTCGTGTCATCAAAAGTAAGTATTTTCCTAATACTCATAAACCCCCTTCTCCGAAAGCTAATCACTCCTGGCTATGGAAGTCGATTGCTAAACAGTACAATGAGTTGGCGGGTCTGATCTTTTGGGATATTAACAACGGTAGTAAGGTAAACATTTGGCAGGATTTCTGGATCCCTAACCATCCCCCCTATTACCAATAATAAGGGATCTAGTCTTATCTGGGTCTCTCAGCTGATTACTAACAACAGTTGGAATGTTCAGTTATTGCAGGAATGCTTCGACGAGGAGGTGTGTAATGCCATACGGAGTATCAATATTCATTATAATGAAGAGGACAAACCAATGTGGACGTTAACCAAATCAGGAAATTTCTCCATAAAAACGATGTACAATCATTTGAGAATGACTAACACGAATCATATGCAGGATCAAATAGACTGGTACTTTATTTGGAATATGAATATTATACCTCGAGTAAAACTATTTATATGGAAGTGCTGTACCAATAGCTTACCTGTGAAAGCAAAAATAGGTATATACATTGGTAACTCTTACGCTTGTGTTAATTGTGCAGATGACGAAACCCTAGATCATGCAATGCTCCATTGCACGTTTGCAAAAGCTATATTGTTTCATTTTCAGGTTCGTACTGATCAAATCAGCTCCACCATGCAATGGATCTTTCAGTGGAAGGATCTACAAGAGGAGATTACTCACCTATATGCCGAAATCCTTTGGTTTATATGGAAAGCACGATGTGAAAACTGTTTTAATGAAAACAAACAAAATCCCAGACAAATTATTGACAGAATTAATAAGGGTTAATTCCGTTTTGGCCCCCGATTTGTGACCAACTGGCCGTTTTAGCCCCCATAAGTGTCCGACAGTTCGTTTTGGCCCCAAAAATTTCCTAATTGGCCCCAAATTTTTTTCAATCTACCAATTCTAACCCCATGGCATTTCTGTAATTTATTTATTTATTTTTCCTTGTCCACCTCATCAAACAATTAGAACATCACCTCTGTCCACCTCAGCCATCTTCTCCGGCGAAATCTTGCCGGCCGGAATTTTTTATTCCGGCCGGCCAACTTTACCAAAAAAAAAAATTTCCTTTCTCTCTCTTCTTCTTTCTCTCTCCTCTTCTTCTTCTTTCTCTTTCTTCTCTTCTTCTTCTTTCTCTCTCTTTCTCTTCTTCTCTCTCTCTCTCTCTTCCTCTCTCTCTACTACCGTCCGGCGAAGGGGAGGATACCCTTCGCCGGACGTCTGGTTTCCAGACCTTCGTCTGGATCTGGAATACTCCAGATCCAGACGAAGGTCTGGAAACCAGAGTCCGGCGAAGGGGATCCTCCCCTTCGCCGGACAGTAGTAGAGAGAGAGGAAGAGAGAGAGAGAGAGAGAGAAGAAGAAGAGGAAGAGAGAGAAAGAAGAAGAAGAGAAGAAAGAGAAAGAAGAAGAAGAAGAGGAGAGAGAAAGAAGAAGGAGATAAATTTTTTTTTTTTTAATGTTGAAGGTGACCGGCCGGAATTTTTATTCCGGCCGGTCACCATCCGCCGGAGAAGAAAGGTGAGGTGGAGAGGAAGTGGTGTGATGGAGGAGAGATAAGGTGAAGTGGAGGAGAAAGAAATAGGTGAGGTGGCTTTTGTATGTTTATTATTTTTTTCAGAAATATTTCCATTTTGGCCCCCGAGGATAATTTGGTAAAAAAATTGGCCCTTGGGGCCAAAACGAACTGCCGGACACAATTGGGGGCCAAAACGGCCAGTTGGTCACAAATCGGGGGCCAAAACGGAATTAACCCAAACAATGCAACTATTACTCCTCTCAAAACGGAGACGATAACCACACCCATAAACAGAAAGAAAACCAAGACATGCTTCTGGATACCCCCAGAGAAACCATACCTCAAGCTAAATGTTGATGCCTCTTTTACTACCTTGACAGAACAGGCAGGTATTGGATGGATCATACGAGATGAAGAGTCTAACTTCATCATAGCGGCAGCCGACTCGGTTCGCTGCCAAAATGCTGAAGAAGGTGAAGGCTTAGCTATACTCAACAGTATGAAATGGGCTTTAGAGTTGCAGATCTCACACATCCACATTGAAAGCGACAGCCAATCATTGATAAATTTTATTAACGGTCAAAAAGTAGGTGTCCACTGGCAAACGGAAGCGACTCTACAACAAGTACTTACCCTCAGAAATCAATTTGAAGGCACCATCTTCACCTTTACTCCTAGAGAGTGTAACTCTCAGGGTGACGCTCTAGCCAAATGGGGACGAAGGATGTCGAGCAGGACAGTGTGGAACTCTGTACCCTCGTTTATTTCTGTTTTAAAGTAGCTGTGTTTTATGTATTGTGTACTCTGGCTTTGTTAATGCAAGGTTCTCTTATCAAAGAAAAAAAGTTCATTTCAATAACCTTGTATCATAATTTCAAGAAAGTTATGAAACAACAAATAATCACAACCAATCAAAATGATGTTGGAATTTGATAGTCACAAGAATAACTTGTGGAATTGAAAAAAAATCGTCAAAGTAATTAAACGATTATTACATCTCAATGAACAATAAAGATGTCGAAAAATGTTATGGAAACTTGAAATTTCGATGAAACAGGATTGATAACCCGCTCATGATACCATGTTAAATTCACGATTATATAATAATCGAAGATATAAACATGAAATAAAGACTCGATAATTTAACGTGGTTCGGTCGGATACTCAAGACCTACATCCACGGAGAAATAATTCTTTATTAATAATCACCACATACAATTGTATGTGGGGTTGATCGGTTACATAACTCGATAACTCGATGAATTTGATTCCATACAACCCTCTCCTATTTATAGAAAAATTAGGGTTTAGGGTTTCCTAGTTTCTCCTAACTAAACTAGGAAATAATATAAAACTTATCTAATAATAATAGTAAATATATTACAGAGATATTCCAAATATATGAAAGTAAATATTGTGGATCTTCACATATCTTCAAATATCTCGGAATAGTCTTGATCGTCGGATCTCTTCATCTTGATCCTTCTCTTATATCACTTGTTTACACACGTATCTCAATAGGATTTTATTCCTTTTCCCTTTTGGAAGAAACATTGTTGATACATAATGTGTTATGTATGACATATAAAAAAATGTAATAAAGTATGAAGCAAAAACAAGAATCAATAAACAGAAAAACACTGTAACTTAGACATCTAGACATACTTTAACTATACTAAATGTGTTTTGTTTGTAGAAATATACGTAATTGATACTGAATAACATGTATATTGCGAAACAGATAGTAAGTTTGAAATCAATCGAAAAAATTTGAGGGGAAAAAAAGAGAATTTTGGGGATTGGTTTCCAAAAGTGGGTTTTTTTTTTGTATAAAAGGTTATAATGGGTATTATGATTAAATAGAAATAATAGAGATCTGTTTTTTCTATAGAGATGGGTCAATTTGGACTAAATATCCATTATAATTATTATTTTGGCTCAAGATCCTATACTAATATTAGGGTGGACTAAATGTGTGTTTAGGTGCAGATTTTTGGACTAGGAGCCAAAAAATTATTTGTAAATTTGGTTTGCAAATTTCGCAAATCGAGTTTGCAAGTTCTACAACCTGAGATTACCTTCTACAAAGCTTGCAAATTCAATTTGCAGTTTATATTTTGCAACCGCAGATTGCAAATTACATTTTGCAACCGCAATTTGCAGTTTAGATTTTGCAAACCGGTTTGCCATAAATGCAAACCTAGTTTGCAAAAAAAAAAACGGTCAGTTCTGACTTTTTTTTTTTGAAAAAAAAAATATTGAATATGGATCTTGTTAGAAAACTAATCTTTCTAAATATATAAGTTTCATAGAAATCCGACAGCTTAAAAAAATTACTTATATAAATTTAAAGTTTAAAGAGAAAATAATGAAATTAGTTACAGAAAATGGCAAAAGGGTATTTTAGACTATGTATGCTTTTTTACCTGAATTAGAATTATTAAATGTTTTTTACTTTTCTACTCATTTTCAATATTATTTTGACCTATTTAGTTAAAACCTCTTAAATATAATAGTAAGTGGGTTAAAAAAAGTACTATACCAAACCATATGTGGATAAAAAGAACAAAATAAAATGAAGTAATCTGCAAGATAAAAGAAAAAACATGGGCAAATATTGCGATTAATTATAATCTATTACACTAAACTGGGATTGGAAAGTAGCTCATTGAGACTAAGGTTGTGTTTGTTTTTTTTATTTTTCAGATCTGAAATCTGAATTGGAACCCAATTCAGATTTCAGATGTTTGTTTTTTTATTTAAGGAAATCTGAAATCTGGGCTGAATTAGCTTAACATCTGAATAGGCTGAATAAAGGTCCACTTTTTTCAGACTTTAAAACAAGTCTGAAATGAGAACACAACATCTGAAACAATATAAATGACGAGTATACCCCTGTAAACATTGGAATTTTTTTCTATCTTTTTTACACCACCAGCCACAACCACACTCACAGGAACCACAATCACACCCACCGGAACCACAACCACCACCCATCGGAACCACCACCACAAATTAAAGCACAACCATCAGCACAAATTAAAGCACCACCACCACTAAAAGAGTTACAAAACTTCAGTGGTTTTACAATATAGAAATCTGTCTATTTCATGGATTTTTCACACAACATTTTGGCAAGAACCAGTTGATTATCCTCTACTGGACAACACCATGGAAAAAGAAATTAGGGATTTTTCCTATTTGTCCTCATGAAGAAGAAATTAATTTGGTCTCACCAAGGAACATATCTTCCATTTTGACATCTTCGTATAACCATTCCTTTCCAGCTTCATCTAAACCACCACAGACAACAACACCACCAGACCTCACAGTACCACCACTGCGCCACCACCACACACCACCACCGCAGTAAAGATCTTTGTGAGTGCGCCAAATCTGTCAAACCTCGCCGGATCTGGCGAGGGTTTATCTTTGCCCTAATCGGTCTAGAGAGAGAGAAAGGGAGCCACCAACAGTTTAGGGGAGATAGCAGGTGAGAGAGAGGGGAAAAGTGAAAGTTTACCCTAATCTCGGTTCTAGAGAGAAGGAAAAGAGAGAGGAGACACCAGCAGGTGGGGGAGAGAAAGAGTTGGATTTTCTTTTTTTTTTTCCTTAAAAAGATGAATGAGGGTCAAAAATGTAAATTTTTTATTCTGACCTAGTGATTCAGATTCAAAAAAACAAACATCTAACTTGTTAATTAATTTAGCCAATTCAGATTCAGCTAATTCAGTTCAGCCAATTCAGATTCAGACAAAAATAAAAAAACAAACAGCACCTAAATCTACTACTCTCTACCTCCAAAACTACCAAAATATATGAAAATTGAAAAGCAAAATCAGGTCCTAAAACCTGAAAATGTTGACATAAAAAGGGTTAGAAGTTTACAAGAACCTCAAAATAAACAAATTCCATATAAAAGTGGAACCAAAAGGTAACCTAGCTAAAAACCACTCTTAATCCTAATTGATCTCTAAAGTTGATACCCTAAACAACAACCTCAATATCATATATGATCAAATGTACATGCAATCATGCATGTTATTATTTCCAAAGATCATATGCCACATCATCACCCATGGCCCAATTATTTTCTGACAAGTGGCAATTGGACACGGAATCCCCGAATAACCCTTGACCGGAGTCCGTCGATGCCAAGTTGTTGAAAGCCTCTTCTATATCATATAAATTAGTATTATTCATCATATAATTATAACAATTAGGTGAAGTTAGACATGAGAAACTATCATTAGCACTAGTAATACTAGCTGTACCATAAACTTGGTCATAACTACTTTCATATCCAGCATAAGTTGGGCTTAATGTATTGCCCCAGCTGCTTGGACTGCTATTCATTAGAGCTTGATCATGGTTGATGATTATATTGTTCTGAATCCCTTCAAGTTCCCCGGTTGTTGGTGGTTGTGGTAGTAGCGGTGAATGTACTACTTCTTCCATATTTGGAATAAGTCTGGGTACCGACGGGCTTCCATATGCATCATCATTATCGATTTTGAGGCGTCTACGTTCGAGTTTCTGCACCCTTGTTCTCCAGTAGTTCTTTATTTCGTTATCAGTTCGTCCTGGTAAATGTTTCGCTATCTTAGACCACCTAAATTAGATTAAAATGGGGGTTAGTTCTAATAATAGTAGTACTAATTATTTGCTCAAAAAGCTTGCATTTATAGTATACACAATGTTTTATCATGGTAATCAAATACTAATTAATCACCTGTTACCCATCTTTGACTGAAGTTCAATAATCAAAATCTGTTCTTCAATACTTAGGTTTCCTCTTTTTACGTCGGGTTTTAGATAATTCAGCCACCTTAATCTACAACTCTTGCCTGTTCTCTTCAACCCTAATGTCGCCATTCACCAAGAATCAAATCACTTTAACTAACCAATCAAAGTGTATGTATACGAGACAGAGATATCGGATTTGTCATAGAGAACTATGAAATTTACCTGAACATTCCGCTAAGAGATTCCAACGACCTTCGCCATGACAAGCAATGTAATGAATAAGAAGACTATCTTCATTAAGACTCCATGGACCTCTTTTTAGTTCATCATGTTGTGTTTCATGATTTTCTTCTTCTCCTTCATCATAAAGATTACTGCAAATGGTGTTCTTAGTAAGATTAGAACTACTAGATTCAGCCATTGAAATTTAAGATACCCACAAACTTATGTAATCAGAGTGAAAGAAGTTGTTAAAAACACAGAATAAGGTTTTTTGATTGTTGAGTTAATAAATCTTCAAAGAAGCTTTTGAATTTATAGTCTCCCATGATTAAGGTTCAGACATTTTTATAATCAGAAACCAAGAACTAATAAATTAATTATTACTTTTCAGAATAAGTAGAATTTGATCAAGTGTTCCCATCATACTTAACACTTAACAGAGAATATATGTAGTGGCAGAGAGAAAGAGAGAGAGAGAGAGAGAGAGAGAGAGAGAGAGAGAGAGAGAGTAAAAAATTGTCAAGAAGAGAAGTTATTTGGAATTTTCCCATAGAAATTAATTAAGGATTCTAAGTCTTGTTGGTTTAATTCAATTCTCCTCTTGGACTACATTGCACTTGTCAAGTAACTCAAATGTGGAACAACATACAAATGATATTAATGTAGACAAGAAAAAAAACTTGTGGATGAAGGACATGAGCTATGGTAAAAATTGTCCAAACAATTTAAGTTGATTTTCTAAAAAGTGAGTATTACTTTCAAAAAAAAAAAGTGAGTATACTAGACTATAATTGTCCTATCAACCCAAGGAATTTCCCATCATGGTCTCAAATATATCAATAATTGTCCTATTGAGACCAAGGAAGTTCCCATTATGGTCCCAACTCCCAAGTTTATAATGTTTAGGTTGTCTAAATTTTTGTGTTTATTGGTTTTGAATTCGGATGTTTACGAATTTAATATTCCTCCGTCTCAAAATGAAAGTCCATTATCGATACTCACTCGATTTATTTTCGTTTTGTGTGTTCCCATATTGTCCCTATTAAATAAGAATGCTAGCATTTATTGTAATTCAATCTAGTGAATTTTATTGGACAAAAGTAATGCATTCATTATCTTTCCTAATAAATGCATTTGACATTGATAGAGTTAAGGAGGGGTATATTTGTCAAAATATTGGATATTATAGGCTATATATGGTAAGGGACTTTCATTTTGAGATAACCCAAAAAAGAAGAATAGACTTTCATTTTGAGACGGAGGGAACATGTATCAGAACTAAACTTACACGTGTTCTACGTCGCCAACAAAAAAACAAGTGATATGTTCAAGGAATGTTGCACGTCAGGAGAGTGTTAGAATAGTCTCACGTAAGCAAATAAAATCTCGCAATTGAAAATATTATGTCCGGATCCTCCCCATTTAGTTGCAATCTACTTTAAGTGGAATTTCTAATACTTAAGTGTTATTAACACATTACATTTTTGAAAAATGACCTATAAAATTTAAAATTTATAGTTCATAGTTATGAAGATTTTGAAACTGAATTTATCCTCAGCACAAAATATTGCAATCATAAATCTTCACTTATGTTGGTTTTGCTTCCCAAGTATGAACACTGATTCTTTCTCTCTATAAGTCTCTATAAATGAAACATTAGATATTTAGATTGATAGACCAAAATTGAGTTCTAAAAGTAGATATTAGGTTGATATTTATTGGTAATAAATAAGAGACAGAGTTCTAAAAGTGTAGTATTAATATTAAACAAGAAAGTTAGAAGTACGGTTGTCTTAAGGTTGTCTACTTCATACAATAGCAATGTAATTCCCAATGTGAGTTGTTGTTTCTCTTTATACTAACCCTAAACCCAAGCAATCAGATTTTAGTGAGACAAAGAAACCAGCTTTGTCAGTGCAGTTTTGTTTGACTGCAACTAAATTTGCAACAAAAAAAAAGTATGTCTACTTTTTACCACAAGAAAAACAAGAATTTTTACTTTTTTTGGGAACTACTAAACTAAAGACAGAGAGAGAAAGAAAGACCTGGGAAGGTGATGAAGTCTTTCTCAAAAGACAATTCCACACTAAGCACCCGACGAGAGAGTCAACTATGACTATGTTGCATTTCAATTCTTTCATCACACGAATTCCATAGGTGGAATTGACTTTTGAGTTGGCTTCCCTCTGTCCAAGGACAGAGTCAGGATTTGAATCTCTACACGACTAATCACTTTGTGTTATCTTTAACACTCTTAACCACCGGCTCAGAGAAGCCAGCCCTATTGGGCCTCTCTTCACCCAAATCAAACTTGTAAGTTCTTAGAGTTGACACTTTGTTCTCAACTGTTCCAAACTAAATTTCTTCTTACGGTAAATTAAGTCTGTCAATGGATATCCAAATACTCGACATCCGATCCTTAACCGTATTCGAATTTTATGAAAATATCTGAAATTTCGGATATCAGATGATTCGGATATTCCTTATCGGATGTCTGCTTATCGGATATCGGATATGGATGCACTAATATCCAATCCGATAAATATCCGTATCCGAAAAGTAATATAAAAAATAAAAATTTATTATAATAATAATATGTAAAATTTATGGTTGAAATTTATTATTTTGATCTAATGGTTAAAAATTTAAACTTAAAGAGTTAATTCCTATTTGACCCCCTACTTTGTGACCAGCTTCCTTTATGGCCCTCTACTTTACATAAATTCAAATATGACCCATTTTTGTGTGTAAATGTCATAAGTACCCTTCCTATATATGTTTTTTCAAAATAAAATTATTTCCAAAAAAGAAATTCCACCTCACATATCTCTCCACCTCACATATCTCTCAACCTCACCTTCTCTCTCCATCTCACCTCTCTCTGTCTCTCCAACTCACCTTTATCTTCGACGACGAAAGTCGCCGGCCGAAAATTTTTCCGGCCGGCAACCTACACATTAAAAAAAAACCTCTTCTCTCTCTAAACCCTCCGGCAAAGGTCGCCGACCGGAAAATTTTCGGCAACCTAAACATTAAAAAAAACCTCTCATCTCTCTCTCTCTCTCTCTCTCTAAACACTCTGGCGAAGAGATTTCCCTTCGCCGGAGCCGTTAACAGATCGATCTGGTTGAGTGTAGTATATTTGGGAATGAGCAGGATCTGAATACTCATATGCAAAAATAGGAGAACTAGCAGCAGAAGGTGTTGCTATAGATTGAGATGGGTGATGCATTTGATGGTAACTCACATAATGTTGTTGCTGATCCGAACCCGTGTGGGTGATCTGAGGAGTTAGTATTGATCCTGATGCATTTGCTCTATAAACATTTGAACCCACTTCAGGTTTAGGTTGGGTAGTCGTAGGAGGCGAGTACCCGAGATTAGTGGGTTGTTGTTTATCACCAACTGATGTCGAAATCATATTGGGGTAGGAGGTCGATTTGAAGAAACTTTCGTTGATTCATTCATCATATTCGATTGAACGGCTAGATTATAAGGTTGGGTTTGATGAACAGGCATGAAATACATTGACATCTTTCGATCCATTTGATGGTGATGTTGAAGTTGTTTTTGTTGCTGGAGTTGTAGTTGTTGATGAGAGGTTTAGAGAATCCTCTCTCAATCTCTAATTGATCTAAATTATTCATTCCTTTACAAATCAAAAACCCATTAAAATTTAACCCACAAACATGAGAAATTAACAGGGATTGTTCATTATTGGTGGAGAGGAGAAAGATTGAGATTGGAATTAGGATTAGGGTTTTCTTCTCCACAAAAAGGTGAAACCTTTAAATCACTTACTTGTGGAAAAGGGTTTTCTCGTGGGATTTTGAAGAACAATAGTGAAGTTCATTGTTGGGGGATTAATAGTGAAACTGCTACTGAAATTAAAAAACGGTTTCAAAATATTTCTATGATGAGTTTAGTAGTTGGGGATTCTCATGTTTGTGGGTTAAATTTTAATGGGTTTTTTATTTGTAAAGGAATGAATAATTTAGGTCAATTAGAGATGGTGATGTGGGTTAAATTTTAATGGAGTTGTAGTTGTTGATTCAAAGGTCGATTTGAAGAGTTCACGACTTCGGTGAAGGGGGTGTTTAGAGAGAGAGAGATGAGAGGTGTTTTTTTTTAATGTTTAGGTTGTCGGAGTGTTTAGAGAGAGAGAGAGGAGAGGTTTTTCTTTAAATGTTTAGGTCGCCGGCCGGCGACCTCGTCGGAGAAGTTAAAAGTGAGTTGGAGAGAGAGAGAGGTGAGATGGAGAAATATGTGAGGTGAAGAGAGATGTGAGGTGTAAGTGAGGTAGAATTTCTTCTTTGGAAATAATTTTATTTTGAAAAACACATATATAGGAAAGGTACTTAGGACATTTACACAAAAAAATGGGGGCCATATTTGAATTTATCAAAAGTAGGGGGCCATAAAGGAAGCTGGTCACAAAGTAGGGGGCCAAATAGCAATTAACTCAAACTTAAAATATAAGACTTTGTGTTTGTTTCGGATATTGGATATTATCGGATATTCCTTAATATTATTGAATTCAGATATTGATTTATAATATCCGTCAGATAATTATCGGATATCAGATAGCTCATTAGATATCAGATATCGGATACGAATATGCCTATATCTAATCTGATAAGCTACCGTTTACAGGCCTGACAGTATACATATAATCGTAAAAACTAACTAGTAAAGACAATTTTGGCATAATTGATTTCCTCATTATAAATTTCCATGTAAGAAACACGAATAAAAAAACTCCCATTTGTCATATGAGAAATCAAAATACTATCAAGTTAAAAGACCAAATCTTGAAAATTTTAACATCATTTAAAGTTGAAGTTTCATGAAAGGAAAAGCTACCATATGAATATTTTGAAAATGTAACAAATAGACAAACGATTCCAAGATTCATTGTGTAGGGTTTTCCACTACTAGTCTACCCATATGCAAATGCAGTTCCTATAAATGTTCTAACACAGAGAGGAAGATGATTAGTCAAACATTATAGTCATATTGTTTTGCTTTTATTACAATTTCAACACAAATTTCCATCACTTATAGTAGAGATCCAGAGCAACTAATAAAAATCCTAATTTATATTCCTTGAGTGCAGAAAAAAAACCAAATTAGAAAAAAGAAAATTATAAAACGAAAATGAGTTTTTTTATTAAGCAACTTCTGAGCAAAAATTTAGTAAGAATAAAAAAATAAGAGGGGAGAAACATTACTTACATATATTAGATGACAGAGCCTTTGGACCATTGATTAGTAGATTTTGTTGTTGTTAAAAAATAGAAGATGAAGAACTCAAGAACCTTATATTTCATTTTAACTCTTAAATTTATAGAAGCATTAGAAAGAGATGCTGAAGTTAGAGAAAGTGAGAACTGAGAAGGAGAAATTGATGAACATCTGGATTCATAGTTCAATCTCTCCCTCTCTCTCGATCAGATTCACAATTAGGTTTAGGAAGTTCATGACTTTCTCTCTAGTTCTTCCTTCAAACAAGACAAGTAAAAAAGAAAAAAAAAAAGACAGGGACCCCTGGCTGCTTTTACTAAATTGACCATATCTATATGAAATATTGACAGAACTGCCCCTGGCTGCAGTCAGGGGAAGTCTACTAGTGCCTCCGCCCTTGCCTCTCTTTGCCAATGCGGGCGAAAGTCTTATGTCATTGGGTTAGGAATGTCAAGTGAAGCCCAAGCGATTCCTACGAAATTAAGCCTAAATCCTCCACTTCAACCAATTTTCCATGCCAAAATGGTAACTTGGCGGGGTATCTACAAAGACACTTCAACACTCAGGTCAGTTCAAAGTGCATGTTAAAGATCAAAGGAATTCTCAATATTGGATTTGAATCACTTTCTAGGACAAACATGTGTTGTTTATATAGATTTTCCATAGCAGTGGTACGTCAATGGCTGTGGTTTTGTGGTGCTAAGACACTGGCTTGATGCTAGCCATATGGCAAGGCCGTAAGAGAATAATCTCCAATCATGTGAGTATCTTCTAACATAAGCGTTATGATTCGACAATGATGGGTCATATATAGAAAGTGGATCTTTTGCACTATCTGACCTTTGTGTAATTGTTATTCTGTCAGGTAGCGTGGAGCTCAAGGTGTCACACTTATTTTTCTAGACCGCTCTACTCTAGGGTTCAGGTGCCTAGGGTACTCGTGTCGACCTCCCAAAAATATCTCTGGTTAGAGTGGGCTCAGGTGGTTGAGTTCTTTCGTGTCCACTTCTTTGTTGACTCTATCAAAGATTGGCTTGTGCGCATTCGAGACTTCGGCATGTGTCGTCTGGTTCAATATGTTGACTAGCTAGTCACAGTAGATCAACATTTGGCTCAACACCTTCCTATAACAGTCAATCCAGAAAATCAACCTTCTAATGACCGCTTATCTTTTCTATTTACAAGGCCCACAGATACAGTGAAGGCTAGACGTCTTGTAAGTCTGCCTTGACCATTCCAACTTGGGGTTACACTATTGAGCCTAATATCATCCAAAATCATGTGTTGGGTTATAGAGTCTCTTAATGTTTTAAGCGGAATCTCAGACATCTATACATCTAACATTAGGTTCCCAGTATATCATGCATAAACTAACGCCGAATTCTAGTTCGGGTTACAGATATACCTGAATCGCTTTCCTACATACTAAAATTAATCACCTTTATCAAGAAGATTAAGAACTCCAATTTGCAGCTCCTCTACTTGAGACTCCCGAGCAATCAACTCGATCTCCCGCTTTTCAAGTCAAGTAGAACTATATTCAGTAGTTAGACAAAGAACGCCTTCTTCTTTAGACTAGATAGATAGTTGAGATCTTTATTCTCTCTCTTTCCCTGCTTAAGGAGGCAGAGATAGAAATCCTTTTGAAAAAGAATCCACCACATTTTCTGATTCTAATGAGTTCTTTATACAGAGACTCCTAGAGTCAGAATCCTAACCAAATTAGGTTTCCATAAATTTTTATGTGTGGGGATGCTTTTTAGTTATAGTTAATGAAATAATTTCATAGTATATGGTCAGGTAGGAATCAAAATGGGTTTTTTCTAAATAAGTCAAAATTATATTGAAAATGAGTAGAAAAGCACAAAACATTTGGTAATTATTATTAAGGTAAAAAAACAAATAAAGGCTAAAAATACCCTTTTGTCATTTTGTGTAACTATTTTTTTTAACTTTAAATTTTTATATTTTTTTGAAGTGTCTCATTTCTAGGTAAACTGCAATCTGCAAAATATAAATTGCAAACTTGATTTACAAAATGTCATGTTGCAATCTAGATTTGCAAAATGTCAATTGCAATCTTAATTGGCAAGCTTTGTAGAAGGTAACCTCAGGTGATAGCTCGATTTGCAAATCAAGAAAAAAAAAGTGAAGTTTCTTCTTCTTCAAGTCTGAAAAATCTTCTTCATCATCAAATAAAACCTCCCAAGGTTTCAGATCTGGTTGTGCATCATTCTCAACATCAAAATAAAATTCATCATCTTCATCAATAAAATTCATGAACATTGGATTCATCATTATCAATAAAATTCATTACAACTATAAGAATATGAACTTCATTTTCATGAAGTATTCGAACGAAATCAACCAAACACATTATTGTTTTTCTTTCTCACTAAAATACATCAGATTCATGTTATCTTTCTTTACAACTTTGAACATTGTCTTGATAAGATCTGGATGAAGATGATGATGGCAGAGAACATCTGGAGAAAGATGATGACGGCGAAGAAGATCTGGACGAAGATGATGATGCCTTTGTGTCGTCTTCTCTAGCTCTCTAAAAATCCTCATAATCTCAAGCTTCATCATTTCTTTCTGTCTCTAGATCTCATTTTTTTCTCTGCCAGTGAAGAGGATGAAGAAAAAAAACCCTAAAAAGTTTGGATTTGTTGAGAGAGAAATTGATTTAAATATATAAGGGTAGTTTGGGGATGAAACAAAAATAGAAAATGACCTTAATGACAATTACTCATATCATTTTACACTTTATGTATCATTAATCATAATGTTTTGACAATTTTTAGTCAATAGAAAAAAAGAGATGTAGGCTTTTTTTAGTTATTATGATAATTTTTTCAACACAACAAGTCATTTTCTAGGGTCAAAAAGCAAATTCTGATTTTTTTAGGGTTATTTCCCAAATGGCCCCCAACTTTGTGACCAGTTTCCTGCCTAGTCCCCTGCTTTATAAAAAATACCCAGATGACCCCCTTTTTCAGATTCCGTTATAACACCATTAACTTGTCATCATCTCTCTCTCCTCCATCTCATCTCTTCTCTTTGTCACCTCATCATCTTCTCCGGCGAAGTTCGCCGGCTGGAAAATTTTCCGGCCGTCGACCTTTAAACATAAAAAAGAATTTCTTTTTTTCTCTCTCTAAACATAATTTTTCTTTTCCTCTTCTCTCTCTCCATTTAAAGTTACAGATCCTTTTAAACTTTCTTTGGCTATTGGATTAGCTAGGGCATCAATTAGGGTTGATTTACCAGATCCACTAGCACCAAGAACAACTAGTATTTCACCATCTCTAGCTTCACAAAAAATATCATTCAACAGAGTTTTCATATTCAAAGTCGTCGTCGATCTTCCGTCATATTCAAAGTCGTTGTCGATCTTCCATTACCGACTGTATTATTGGTATTATCAAAAGATTCAATCTCTCTCTCATTTCTCTCATTCTCTCCCTGTTTTCATACTCGGATTGACAAATAGTGCAGATTTCATTATGATTCAGATCTTGGGATTCATTCAGATGGGAAATTCTTGCTTTTAATTGACTCAATATAGTTTCCTCTGATAATCCGATTTTAATTGCGCCAATTCTTTGTTGAAATGCTAGTAATTCGTCATAACTCATCCTATCTATGTCTAGTACTCGAAGATGCATGATTCTACTACTAACCCATTCCCTTTCATTGATTCTCTGAAGATTTAGATGATGATGGTGGATTTGGGGTTGATGATCCGGTTTTAATGCTGCAAACATATTAGTCTGAATGCATCAATTAATGGTTTAGTGGATACCACTGTTGTAAGTTATTCAGGAAATCTTAAACCATAGGGATCAATTTTCCCCTTTTGCTTATATTTTTCTTAGATTGAAATTGGAATAAGTTTTTTTAGGAGAGTGGGAATCCAATGGTTATTAATGTAAATGAGTGTCAAAGGTGCCCTAATGAGGGATGTTCATTCTATATATATAGACAAAGTTACAATGATAAAAGGGCAAAACTGCCCTTGAGAGAATAGTAAAAATACATAACATGAGTATACACTTATACCCCCCCCCCCTCAAGTTGAACATGGGGAACCAAGAGAAAGCTTGGAAATTAAAACCCTAAACCTAGGGGTAGCAAGACTCTTTCTGAAGACATCTGCAATATTGTCGTCTCCTGGAACATAGTGAACCTTTAGACATCCATTATTGACCTGTTCACGCACAAAATGGAAGTCAATAGCCGCGTGTTTGGTGCGAGAGTGGAGTACAGGATTGACTGCCAAGTAGGTGGCACTGATGTTGTCACAGAAAATAACAGGAGGTGCCTTTATCCGAAAACCCAATTCTACCAACAAATTTTGAAGCCATGTAACCTCAACCGTTGTATGGGCGACAACTCGATACTCTGCTTCGGTGGAGGAGCGGGATACCGTCGGTTGAGATTTAGACGTCCAAATGATGACATTTGGACCCAGTAGGACACACAAACCCGAAGTTGACCTTCTATCATCCGGAGAGCCTGCCCAGTCAGCATCTGAGTAGGCTCTAATCTCCAACAAAGAAGCTTTTCTGATGGTGAGACCATCGGTGATAGTACCTTTAAGGTATCGGAGAATCCTCTTGGCCGCCGTGAAGTGAATATCCGATGGAGCTTTCATGAATTTGGAAACTTGGTTTACTGCATACGTTATATCAGGTCGAGTTAGATTGAGATACTGTAATGCTCCAACAAGACTTCGATATATTTGAGGATCCAAAATAGGTTTTCCATCAAGAACAGAGAGTTTCGAACCAGATCTCGTTGGAGTAGGAGATGGTTTCGAATTGAGAAGACCAAAACAATTAAGTAAATCTACAATGTATTTCCGTTGAGTGATCAAGATGGAGTCTCGATTTCTAGTAACTTCCATACCCAAAAAATAGGACAGATTGCCCAAATCCGTGAGAGAAAATTGAGTATGAAGATGTGAAATTAACTTGCTTACCTCTGAACTTAATGAACCAGTAACTAAAATATCATCGACGTAAAGCAAAACCACCAAAAAACTTGCTGAATTTCGTCTACTGTACATTGATGGGTCAGAGATGGATTGATGGAACCCCAAGCGATTTAAAGAGTCTGTAAATTTTTGATGCCATGCCCTAGGGGCTTGTTTCAAGTCATAGATTGCCTTGTGTAATTTACACACATGATTCGGAAAATTAGGATCCTCAAAACCTTGAGGTTGTCGCATGAAGACCTCTTCTGATAATTCACCATTCAAGAAGGCATTCTTGACATCAAATTGTCGTACCGGCCAATCATTATTGACTGGTATGGAAAGAATCGTTCTAATTGTTGCCGGACGAACAACCGGGCTGAAAGTTTCCTTATAATCGATCCCATGTTGTTGATTGAACCCACGAGCAACTAACCTAGCTTTATACCGATCCACAGTACCATCTGATCGTTGTTTAACCTTATAAATCCACTTACAGTCGATGAGATTCATAGAAGGAGACCACGGTACAAGAGTTCATGTGTTATTCTTACTGAGAGCACTGATCTCATCATTCATGGCGGATGTCCAGTGAGGGATTTTTGAAGCTTGATTGAAATTTGATGGTTCAGAAAAGTTAGGGTTACCAATATGAGAGATAAGCGTGTGAGGGATCACGTGGGAGGAGGTGAAGAGAACCTTGGGTTTTCTTATGCCGTCACGAGTACGCGTTATCATTGGGTGTCGAGAAGATACTTCCGTTAGAGGAATAGATGGTACATTAGAGGTGGGTGAAGCAGACCCGACATTTGCTGAGTCCAACGGTAAAGTAGTGGGAGACGTGGATAAGGGAGGAGACACATCTGGTACTGGGACAGCAGGAGTAGTGGAACCAGTGGCAGGAATAGAGACAGGTGGAGCAGTGGCAGGAGACGAAGTAACAGTGGGACGCGTTGTACGGGAGAGAGGAACAATTGTAGAGATAGGGTTGACACATGGACGATGAGATGAAGGGATAGACACATTTGGAAGGGAGGAAGATGTGGTGTCGTTCATTTGATGAGAGAGAGGAAAAACAGACCAAGAGAGAGAAATAGGGGTTTCGAGAGTTTGTGTAGACGAAGAAGAAGATGAAGATGTATGCTGACGGAAAGGAAAATCAGATTCATCAAATAACACATGACGAGAGATGAACACTCTATTGGATTTCTCCTCTAGGCAACGGTAACCCTTATGATCAGAACTATATCCTAGAAAGATGCAAGGTCGAGATTTGGGTTGAAATTTTGAGGTATTGTAGGGAACAAAAAGGGGATAGCATCAACAACCAAAAGTTCTAAGATCAGAAGAGTTAGGGATTCGACCAAACAACTTCTGAAAAGGGGAAAAACCATTAAGAACCACAGAAGGAAGACGATTCAAAGTATAAACAGCCGTACTAAAAGCTTCAGGCCATAAGGAAGTAGGGACCGATGACTGAGAAAGTAAAGTCAGAGAGGTCTCCACTAGATGACGAATTTTTCGTTCGGCTAATCCATTTTGTTGTGGAGTATGGGGGCAGGATCGATGGTCAATGATGCCAGATTGGAGGAACAAAGTGGAGAGTTGATTATTAACAAATTCACCTCCTCCATCAGATTGAAATTTTTTTATATTTTTGGTAAATTGATTTTCAACTAATATTTTGAAGTTCTTAATAATTTGTGGAACTTCTGATTTTTGTTTCAGGAAATAAATCCAAGTGAATCGAGTAAAATCATCAATAAGTAGAAGAACATAACGAAAACCACTGTTCGAAGTAATTGGGGCTGGACCCCAGAGATCGGAATGAATAATCTCTAAAGGTGATTTCGAATAATGTTGAACATCATTAAAAGGAAGAGAGTGATGTTTTGCTGCCACACAATTTGAACATAGATTGTTCTTGATTACAGAGGAAGTTAAAGGTAAATTAAACTTAGACAAAATATATTTTAAATTCCTAAAATTTAGATGGGCAAGTCTCTGGTGCCAGATAGCAGGACTGGTACGAGATCCTTGCGATGCCACTTTGGTGAAAAGAGCTAAAATTGTATCTTTGGTAGGAACATCATGGAGACGGAAAAGGCCATCAGACATCATTCCGGGGAGCAGGGTCTTCCCTGTTGGGAGTTCCTTCACACAAAAACCAGAACGATGGAACATAATACAACAATTAATGTCGTGAGGAGTTTGGAAATAGAAATAAGGTTCTTTTTGAAATCAGGAACAAGAAGGACATTTTTGAGAAGAAATTTAGAATGAGGTAGATAAACATTACCTGAGCCAGTAAAAGTAGAGGTATGGCCATTTCCAACCATAACTTGATCAGGGACAGCAGACTCAGATCGAGAGATAACAGAGGAAGCATCATATGTGATATGACTATTTGCACCTGAATCCATGTACCAGTGAGGATCATGAGAGTACTTGTCAAGACCAAGAGCAGCAAAGGATTGAAAAAACTCAGAAGATCGATTTAGTTGAAAACATTAGCGAGCAGAATGACCATTTTTCCCACAATATTGACAAGTGATAGAGTATCTGTCTGGTGGAGGACCCAACACAGAAGAATATCCTCTATTCATACGACCACCACCTCTGTAAGTTCCTTTTCCACCTCCTCTGTTATTGTAACGACCTCTAGTGGGTCGAAACTGAGATGAAGAGGGTCTGGGTGAAGCAGCAGGAGTGTGAGAGAACATAACAGTAGGTTGAGGAGGTGGAGATTGAGTGAGTTCAATACGAAATTCTTGAGTTAAGAGAAGAGAATACAGTTCATCATAAGAGGGAGGAGTGAGTCTAGTAGTGATAGAGGTCACAAATGATTCAAACTCAGAACCAAGACCTGAAAGAACAATGAGCACAAGCTCTTGATCTGAAACAGAATGACCAATAGAAGCAAGAGAGTCAGATAAGTTCTTAATACGAAGGAGATAATCTGAAATACTCTGTGACCCTTTCTTGCAGGTTTGAAGTTGGAGATTGAGGTTCATGAGTCGAGCAGAGTTAACTGAAGAAAAATTCCTTTCTAAAGCTTCCCACACAGCTTGAGAGGAAGAAAGGCCAAGGACTTGAGAAAGAACAGGTTCAGTGAGGGTAACATTGATCCAGGATAACAACATTTGGTCAATGCGATACCAAAAACAATACTATGGATTGATTGAAGGAACAGAGGAAGTGGAGGTGGGAAGAAACTCAAGAGGAAGTGGGCAAGTGCCATTGACAAATTTGTAGAGATCTTGACTGTGCAAGATAGGAAACATTTGGCTTTTCCAGAGAAGATAATTATTTCGGTCAAGTTTGATAGAGATAAGATTTGAAATGTTAGAAAGAGAGAGAAAAGACAGAGAAGAAGAGGTGTTTTGAGTGGACATTTGAGTAGGAGAAGAGGTAGGTCCAGTTGAGTCTGCCATGAAAAACAGAGAAGGAAGAGCAAAAACAGAGGAAGAAAGGAAAGAAGGAGAATAGAAGAAAGGAATGAGAGGCACTGAACTCAAAAAAAATTGGGAAACCCTAGATGGCTCTTGATACCATGTAAATGAGTGTCAAAGGTGCCCTAATGAGGGCTGTTCATTCTATATATATATAGACAAAATTACAATGATAAAAGGGCAAAACTACCCTTGAGAAAATAGTAAAAATACATAACATGAGTATACACTTATAATTAACTCTGGGGATCAAAGGAAGAAGCTTTGCTTGCGAGAAAGTGCCACACTTGTTAATGGAGATATTTTGGAGTTGATTCCTGGGCATCACTTTTTCAATTATGTAAGTCTGGGAGGTGAAAACATTGCATCTTCTTCAAATACCCATAAAAGGTCTTTGGATGATGATATGAAATCAAGTGAAGAGGAAGCGGCAAATTGATGAAGATGAAGCTTTTGCTAGAGCTTTACAGGACTAGTTAGCCGACTGGAAATTTGGCAGGTCAGCGACCATCGCCGGTGAAGACGATGAGGTGGCGATGGCAGAGAGAGGTTATGAGATGGAGGAGAGAGAAATGATGACTAGTTAACGGTGTTATAACGGAATCTTAAAAAGGGGGCCATCTGGATATTTTTGATAAAGTAGTGGGCTAGGCAGGAAACCGGTCACAAAGTTGGGGGCCATTTGGAAAATAACCATTTTTTTTATTTACTTATAGTTAAGATATTTCATTGTAATTTTTGACGTATAACAAGCTTTAATTATCTCACCAATATGGTTTTGAGATCTTTTTTCTCCAACTAGATTTCAAAAAAATATTAAAATTGAAAACAAAGATAAGGGGATGAAGAGATAGTGGTGAAGATTAAGATGAAACGATGGTGGAGAAGATGAAGAGGAGGTGATCGTAATGGAAGAAAAGATGAAAATACATTTTTCTTTCTGATAAACGCATAGAAAAGACAAATTTAAATTCCAAAATACAAGTCACCGAAAATCTGACAAAATTAAAATGTTGGGGGTTAGTTAAAAAATTTATCATCTTTATGAGACCATTTTAATAAGTTGGTCATTTTGAGGAGGTCAAAATTGAGTTTTCCCAATTGATAAAAACTAATTTAAGCCCAACATGACCTTCATAAGGTATTTTTATATGCATCATTTCAAACCAAACAAGACTTTTATTCAACAGTAAGTAGTAAAAATGTACCTCAAGCCTCTTACCACTTAAGTTAGGTAGGGATTTTGTTAAAGAAACTGAAACGTACATATATAATAGGCTAGCTAGTGCAGTATAACATAAATGAGCTACATTAGGATTGCGAGGGCACATGCCCCTATGTGGGCTCGCCCCTGCCATAAAGACCACAAAAACAGAAAGAATCATAATTTAATTCTGAGTGAGATTTCCAAATGGAGAGTTTATCCTATCTAGGATTTCTCCTTTAATCTGGTCGGCAAGATCAACCTCTTAATGGGATTGGCCTTTCTGGGAACTAATATGGCTGGCCCATCCATGGGTCGGGCCTTAAGCCCAGTCACCTTTTGGCTCGGACTTTTGGCCCGAACATGCTATTTTTGTCCGACCCACTTGCCCAGACCCTTTTGGCATATTTATTAATCTAATCCATACTTTATATGCCTACGCTCTCTAGTCATATCAATCGATCAAATCGACATTCTTTGGTGTAACCCATTTTAGGATCTGGCCGAAGTTAGTCGCGAATCAACTGAGGGATTCGACGATTGTAGGTGGTTTTTACCTAAACATTACGATCCCTAAATCGACCAGATTTGATAGTCTTCTTCATCATTTTTCATCTTCGACAAATTGAGCACATTGTCATCTTGGTCGAAGGACATCTCCTACCATATACCTCAAATAAGCTCACACCTCTTTAGCTCTACTTGAACTTATGTCAATCCCCCATCTTTTCCACCAAACCCAGAATAATATATGTCGGAGGCAACAATAGTTGGGAACGTCCACATTATGGTAAGACGGTAATTTCAAGGCTAAGGTCTGATTAGCCTCCCTCCAAGCATGCCCAACTTGCTGCTTATATTTTTTTAGAATATTTTTCATACGCAGACAGATTCAAATCCAACATGTAGAGCAGAAGATGATGAATATAATGCCCTTTTGTGAAAAATGGCATGTCTCTAGTCCTTCTTTAAAAGCTCATGAACTTAGTGGGTTGCAAATGGATTCTCCTCGTAAAAGAAAATTTGATGGCTCCAGTGAATGACATAAAGGCTAAAGTCTGCCTTGTTGGCAAGGCTATAATCAACATGAAGGGGTGGACTGTGGAAAAAGTTTTAGCCTAAAGTATGAACCATGCACGTAAATCTTTTGCGTTCTCTATGATTATTTACATTTTTTACTGCATTTCTTGGTTGCTTGTTATTCGTCACAACAAGGACCATAGGTCTACTAGTTGTTATACTATATTTTTAGGTTGAAACATCATTCTTTAGAATGCTCGATGGCAAAAGATTGTTTATAAGTCGAGTACTGAAGCAGAACATGTAGCAATATTCTATTGCAACCGTTGTACTAATGTGGGTCAAATCACTTCTTCCTGAACTCAAAACTCTTATCACACTCCACCTATATTATGGTGCGATAATTTTGGTGTAACCTATTTTACAATGAAATCTGTTTCCATTGTCGTATGAAGCACATTGAGATTGACTATTATTTTGTTTGGGAACTTACCACAAAAAGATTATTAGATGTTTGATCTATTTTTTCCGAAGAAGTCGCAAAATTTTTCAAAAAACGATCGAGTAAGGAACGATCTCCACTTTATGATCCAAACTTGCAAACCTCGCTTAGATCAACAAGGTGTGTTAGAGATAATTTAGGAGTCACCGAAGAATCAGCAATTAATGAAGTTAAGAAAAGTGAAATCATGTAATCCTAAATTCTAATATCATATTATCTTGGGAGAGAAGATATTTCATTAATAATTAAATTTTGAATTAGTGTTTATTAGGATGAAATTTACAGTCCATGGGTATATAGACCAAAATCAATTTGATAATAGGTTTATAGACCATTCTTCTTAGATTATGGATTTTTGGTCCTTTTACAATAAGGGCATAAAGTATGGATAATTTTTTTGATATTACCCAATGTATCCCAAATCTAAAAACCCCGGGATATTTGAATTTCCGAGGATTTTAGGAAACTTTCCCAAAACCCGTGGGCGTGATTTGGGGCGAATCTATAGAAGGCGAAACAGAAAGTGGCTGTCACTCTTCACAAAGACGTTTTCTCTCTCTAAACCTACCCGATTCCTATTTTCATCCAAAATCTTCCGAAGATCTCGTTCAGAAACCCTAAATAGATCGTCAAACCCAGAAAGTTTGCATCCTTTCATCTTCTCCATTCATCTTTTTTCATTGAAGAACCTCTTCAGGTGAAAAGGTAAGCTGGTTCCTAAAACCCTTTTCGTTATGAAATCGATTTAAACCGAAACGTGAGGTTCTTTTCGTTGAAATCATTATAAATAGTTGTTGCATGTCATTTTAACTTACTATTGAAGAGCATTTGTTGATTTTGGTAAAGATTTCTCTGTAAATAGGAAGTTTCTTTTCGGTTTAATGGAGATTCAAACATATTTAGGGTTTTTTCGTTCGTTCTTATTTTAAAAAAAAGGGTACAAAATCGATTTTGTTTCATGAAACAAAAGATCTTTAGATGTTTCTGGAGATACTCTCGACATTAAAATCTTTAGTTTTACTTGAAAAACCTAAATCTTCTTTCTAAACTTTTATTTCTGTTTCATAATAAGATAACTTTGTGTTAAAAAAAACATATAATTTATGGAAAATGGAACCATTATTTTTGATTTAAGGTTTACTGAAATTTTTGATATTGGTTTAGTGTTTAATGAAAAGGTTGTTTATTGCAGCAAAAGGTCTTATATGGCACCTAAAGGTAAATCTAAATCGAAAGTTACTGAAGAAACAAGCACATTAAGAAGGAGTCCAATGAAGAGAAAGGCCACTGTTGAAGAAGAAGTTGTGAAGAAGAAATCAAAAACTAAGGAAACATCAGTATCTGAGGTAATGTATTTGGAAGATGATATAATTTATGACTATTTTGAAGTTACATTGATAAATTATGATTAATTTACTTATATGGTTGATCTTTTAACAGTTTATGGCTTGTTGTATATACAAATTTGTAATATACATTAAAATATTCATTCTGTATATAGAATTTTTCATACTGTTAGGTAAAGTATTTGTACTTTACATGGTTTATGTTATATTTTACATTTGTGTTTTTTTTTTTAATATTTTGCAGGCTGGTGGTAGTTCTAAATGTTTGAAGTTGAAGGACAAAGGAAGCTCTAGTAGGTGGGTTGATATAGTAGGGGAACAGAAACTAATACCGGAGCAAAAGACATCGGCATTATTCAGATACACCCTCAGCAAACCAATTGAGTTGATAAATAGCATCCGTTCCTATATGACGGAAGAAATGAAGGAGGAGATAAGCAAAACTCCTTTCAGTCAATTGTTTGATGCTATGGCAGAAGGTACAATATTAAGGGAGAATTACACTAGTCGTCCAACAATCGCCATTTTGGATGTTCTTTGTCGATATAAAAAATCGACAAAGAAATTTGTTATTGGGGGTATTGAGATGGAATTCAAACCTGAAGATGTATCTTTGTTGTTGGGAATGCCAATGGAGGGTTCAGAATATGAGGCATTCCCTAAGAAAAATGATCTAGATCCTATGAAGTGTGCGTTCTTGACCAAGTATTTCAAGGAAACACTTGAAGCATCAAGAAACAAAAATATGGGTCTTTCAAGTGCTGTTGTTGGAAATGCACTTCAGAAATGCGTGAGGAACAGTGAACCAGCAATAGAATTTGTTGGTCTTCTAATTATGATGTTTTCGGCGAGCTTCCTGTTTGCAACTTTGGCTGGTTTCACTGTATTGCCTAGCATTTATAAGAACATCCAGTCTAGAAGAGCAATCAACAGGGTGTCATGGCCAAGAGCCATACACTCATATATGATGGAAACGATCGACAAACATTCAGAAGACCCAACCAAAGCATCTGGTTGCTTGTTACTGTTGCCTGTGAGTAAATTTTTTACAACCCTCTGTTATATAAATTGCATATTATTTCATATAAAGTATGAATAATTTACATATCTTTTTTTCCTTTAGTTCTGGGTGTGCATGCATACTAATCTGTATCCGAAAAATGCACTGAATGCAACAAGATACCCAAGGTTCTTGAGGTGGTCTGTGGATGGATTTAGAAATGGGATGGAAAAAGATCTAGCTGCACTTGTACCTGAGGAGGTAAAATCAACTTTTTATCTGTACTTTCATTGATTGAAATTTAAATTCTTTACAAATATGTAATATTTGTTTAAAAAGTATATGTAATTTATAATAAATTATATATACTTTCATAACGTTGTTGACTTCATTTACAGAACACTCTGTTATTTATGTAAATTTATACATACAGGTTTATGAGGATGTTGTGGATGATGTGAGTGAAGAAGAGAAGGAACTGTTAAAGTTTACTGAAAAGGTAGTTGTGGAAATAACTTTTGAAGAACAGTTGAATAACTTGGAGATGATGGAAGCCCTGAGTAGAGAAGTGAATAAACAAAAAGAAGAATTAAAGAAAAAGGATGAGGAGATTGAAAGTTTGAGAAATGAAGTAACACAACTGAAGTTACTTTTACAGTCTGAACAGAGGGATGAATCATTGATTCATAATGATTATAATGAAGGAAGTGGTGGAGTTAATGTTGACCAGAATGAGGAGGAAAATAATGTTGGGGAGAAAGATAATGTCAATGATGATGTCAATGATGAGAAGATTGATGGAGTACAACCGGATGATAAGGTTCAGGAAGAAGAAAATGTTGAAGAACAACAACAGGAAGGTCAGATATTATAAATACTTCTACTGAATTTATTTATAATTGATAGTAAATTATGCATACTTTACAGATACATTTATGGTCAAAGGAAAAAATGATATATACTGTTTTGTAAATTTTATGACAAATGATTTTTTTACACATGATTTATGTTGTCAGATAATGATGGAAACGTGCCATGCACAGCCATTGTGTTGGTGCATAATGAGGAAGAGCAGAATTATACTTCAACTCCCAATTTTGATTTGGGAATAGATTTCACAAATGCACCCGACTTCACCGACGTTGTTCAAGTTGCAAAAACCTATCAAGAGAATGCTGAAACAGATAGTCTCATAGATGATGACTTTGTCCAGACAACTCCAACCACAGTAAAGAAGAAGAGAACAAAATCAAAAGCTGTTAAGGGGGGATCGGACAAAACAGTTGATCCGGTTGAAACACCAAAACAGAATTCTCTTATTAAGAGAATCAAACAAGCTCCCAGAACAAGAAAACTCACTGAAAAGGCCGAGCCAAAAGAAAAGGCCGAGAAAGAAAAAAAAAAGGAGATTGCGAAAAAGGAAGTTGTGAATGTTGAAGAATTGGATAAAAAGGGGAAGGGAGTTTCGATTGATGATGATGAACCACTTAGCAACTGGAAGAAGAGCAAAGTTTGGAAGAAAGTGAAAGACAATGAGAAGGGTCTGCTTGAGGAGTTCAACCAAGGAGTGAAGATGAAGTAATGAATTTGAAGTTTAATACTTGTCTTTGACTATGTTATGAAATGTTTTGTTGTTTGTGTTACATTATGATGATTGTAACAAACATAATCTGTTATATCTAATATAATATAAATATTTTGCTATAAATTCATTTTTTAAACTAACAACAATTAACATGCAGAACAATTGTATGGGAATCAAATCTGACAAGTGATGTTAGAGGAAGAGAGGTGAATTGGCTTATGATGAACTGTGAAACCGATGCTCAGCTTATAAATTGGTGGTCAAAGCATCTATCTTCCAAAGTTTTAAAAGGGGCTGGACAAGTGTTCGTTCTCGCTTCTGAATTATGGGTAAGTTTTAATTACAGAAGTCATAATTTCATAATAGATCAGTTTTTATGTGTATAAATTACATGTTTTGTCAAATAAAAAGGTTATAATGATAATAAAAGTATGTATACTTTATTAAGTATATGTGTTTTGTCTGTTGTAAAGTATGAATACTTTACTGGACTGTAACCGTTTTGATTTATACAGTATGTTGTTTTTATTTGACAGACAATGATAAATTGCAAGTCAGCTCAGTCAAACATAGACCCCCACCTATCAGATCGGTTAATAAATGAGGCTGAAAGAGGGCTTATATCTTATATAGTTGCTCCAATGTGTCATTCGATGAGTACAGATGTCAGTAGGGGTATTCATTGGACTTTGTTAGTATTTGATTACTTTGATCAGTCTTGGACCCATTACAACTCGTTGTTCTTTGACATAAAGCTCCGTAAACAATGTGAAGAAAATGCTGCAAGATATGGACAATACATATTAGATGTGCTTCACAAAACAAAATATGTGAGTCCTGAATTTAAGAAGAAATGTAAGATTTCGAAGACGCCGTATGATCATCAACAAGGAGAAAAGTAAGTACATAATATTTCACAATTTTGTGATTACTGTAATGCATACAGATAGTTACATAGTTTATAAATTATTTTGTGGTTTCATATTAAATGTTATATCAATGATTGACAGTGCGGATTGTGGACTATTTGTTATGCTTCATATGAATTTAGTATTTATGAAACATTACAAATGGGCAGTACCGGATGAATACCTTGCAAGAGATTGGATTGAATTAGCTCAGCGTAGAAGAGCGGAAGTGACGTACGAGCTATTGAATGAAACCAGAGATTTGTGGAAAAAAACTTTAATATAGTTTAGATTAAAGTATGGTTTTATGTTTTGATTTTTAAAATAGTTGTAATGAATTATATTTGCCAGTTTGAAGTATAAAATATTTGGATGGGAACTGTAATTTTTAATTAAAATTTCATATTTGTTGAAAAATGTCTGAAATTTATCAAGTTTCTTCCTTTCATTTATTACACAAACATGAGTAACGTGTTGATAAATAACGTGTTATGTACTAAACACGTAAAAAAAAATGAAATAAAGTACGGACAACATGAGGCAAAGTATGAATCTTTAAGAATAAATAACAGATAATTTATGAAACAAAACAAGAACTTTTAAACAGAACATATATGTAAATTTAAAGTCTGTAAAAACTTTAACTAATTTGCACCAAATACATCAATTGTACTGTATTTTGTGTAATTGGTGTTCTAACATATTAACCACATATGTTAGGCAAGTATAACCTTTTGATAGAGAATAAACTTTTGATAGAGAATAAAGATAGAATAGTGAAACAAAACATAGGAAAAAAAGATTGAATATTTGAAAATTATGTGGATTGAAAGTGTTATGTAACATATTTAAATACATCAAATGTTTACCCTACATGTTTTGCGATTGTGGTATGAAGGTTGCTTACACCTACCACATATCCTTAATTTTCTTGGCATATTTCCAGAGCTCTCGATCCGTACTGTTCTTGGACGACCTGGTCTACGACGAATCAACGGTGGGAGAATTTTGGTAGCTTCATCAAAAATCCTTGGTTCATCAACATTGGATATAGGCATTATATGTTCCTGGTAAGTCTTCACATAAGACTCCGTTGTCCAAATAGGATCGTAAAAACAATCTTGTTGGTCTTCAGACAAGCTTTTAATACACAACATTGCGTGTTCACAAGGAACACCATCAACTTGCCACCTTCTACAAGTACAAGAAATCTGTAGAAGATTAACACAATGAGAAGGTTCTGAGTAAACCTCGAATATAAATGGGGCTGCCTGTGCAATATTACAAGTTGCAGCACTATCATATTTTGCTTTCAACAAATCAGTGATGGTTGGACACAAGAATGTCGTCCATTTTTTAGACAATTCGCGTGCTGTGTTCATTTTGTTCATTATATGAATACGAATTGCCTCCAACATTGCTGTAATTGGTAGTACACGAGCATGTCGAATCTGATTGTTAAAGGATTCTGAGAGTTGAGATGATATCGCCGTGTATCTGTATCAAATTAAACACTCAAAAATTTTAAATATTTCTTTCTGAAATCGATAATTTTTAACAAGAAGAATACATATTTTACAGTAAATTATCAAAATTCGGTGTAAAGTACATGTTATTTGTAACACAAAGTCAAAACTGTATACGGTACAATACATAATGTCAACAAAAATTATCAATATAGTTAATGAAATGAATACACAAATTTATCTGATCGTACCTTATACCGGGAAAGAAAGCATCTGCCCAAGAGGCAGGGTCTAAGGAATTAAAAAATGCTGCAACTTTTGAACCACCCATTTGTATCATCTGATTAATAGTTGCGTGATATTCAGATTCGGGGAGAGCTCTAGCAGCCTTGAAAATTAATGTTTGGAAGAATTTTGATTTTCTAGCTCCATTTGCCAATCTTAAATTCAGATTGTTCCTTAGATGCCATACACAGAAGGAATGGTGTGCTGTCGGGAAAATGTTCTTGACACCGTTGATTATACCATTGTGACGGTCTGAAATAAAGATATACGTCTTTTTCATATTCAGAGCATTGCGCAAGTGCCTTAGAAACCAGTCCCAATTTTGGTCATTCTCAACATCAACAACAGAATATGCTAACGGAAATAGACCTGTAAATTGAAAATATTTTAGTGAAAGTATGAAAATTTAAATATTCATCAAGCATACTTATGTAAAATTTTCTTATTGTATGGTAAATTTATAATAATGTTCATACTTTAAAGTTTGAAACCTAAATAAAATATACATACTTTAAGTATAATTATGCATACTTTATTGTAAATGTAAGATAATGTACATAAAATGCTGAAAAATGATGTTGAAAAAGGGGATACTTTTTTAGATTAAATTGGATCAATTCTAGAATGTTCAGAAATTACCATTGTTACCGTCTTTAGCCACAGCAGCCAGTATGCAACCGTTAAAACGAGTCTTGCAAAATGTACCATCCACATATAAAACTGGTCGACAATATTGAAAGCCAGCTATACAAGCATGTGGTGCAATGAAAATTCTTTTAAATCTCCGAGATACATCGTCAACTTCAAGTTGTACTATGCTGTTTGGGTTGGTACGTGAAAAGGCATCAGCATACCATCTAAGTTTTGCATATGAGTCTCCTTCTTGACCAAATGCTTCATTCATTGCTACTTTCTTCCCCTCATAAGTGTAGTAATATGGAAGTTGGACAGCGTAATCTTTCAAGAAGTCTTTTTTCAGACTTGTTGTCGAACGATCCGGGCTTCTTGTAACATCATCTAAAATAAGTTTCCCAACAAATGAACTGTTTAGTTTGGGTTTCTTGGTCTTCTTAATGAAATCTTCACAGTCATGTTTCATTTCCATGTCTTTCAAAATAAACATGGATTCGCATTTCAATGGCGCACATCCATGTACTCTCCATTTGCAATCTTCAACAGGACATACAGCAGTTACCCGCTTCGAATCATTTTTAATAAATTTAAAATCATGGCCAGTATTTATACTATATTGCCGAAGAGCAAATCGAAAGGCTTTAGCACCACCGGGAAATAATTGACCAGGTTCAGTAAACAATTTATCCCAACCATCAGATTTTAATATCGTCTTCTTGCTTTGTAATGATGAATCTGCTTGAATCTCCATCTGTTCTGTAAAATATAATTATTGATATTGTAAAACAGACAAATTGTTAAGATACGTAAACAATTCAAACTGTAAAGTACAAATTACGTACTTTGTTCTGTATGTATGAGAATAGCATTCAATTGTAAAAAAAGTACGCATACTTTATAGCATGTAAAACTGTAATTTATACCTATTACAAATTTTTTTACACCACTATGTCAGAAAGTATGTATAATTTGTAATGAATTTTATATATGTACATGTTATTTACAACAACATATTATTAAAAAGTATAAATAATGTAACATAAATTATACATAATGTATACTACAGACAAAGTGTTTTCCATACAGATCTGAGATTAAATAACTGGAATCTAATACCCAACATTATCTGTACTATCAGTTCAATTTGATCTGAAGATAATCAAAGATGTGAAAAATCTAAATATTTGAATGAAAACATCAGATCTAGATTACATGGATTCAATAAAAATGAAACAGAAATATCAAATACATGAAAGAACAGTTTAGTTATGGAAAATTACAGCAATAAAGATTCATATTAAATGATATGAAAAAGATGATCATTTGATATTTATCAAATCTTCAATATGAATCGTTAAACTATAAGCAAATGTACATAAGATTTTAAACCTGAATAGTTGTGGCTAGAATAAAGAGATAATCAGTAAAAACCCTAAATAACAATGGAGTTTGTGATGATGGCTCTTGATTGAATACTAATCAATGGAGTTTTTTACAGCTGGGCGAGAGTTTAATGAAGGTTTAATGATGATTTCATTTTTAGAGAGATAATGGGAAAGTTACTGGATTTCGGTTACGGAATTATAGAGAGAGAGTTGCTAGTTACATAAAAAACGTGATTGGAGAGAGAAAGTTGAGATAAATATGGAGAGAAATCTAATACGGTTTAGAATGAAAATCACGATTAGATATTAAAAGAAGGTTAATATAGGTATTGCATATATAATAAGTATTATATGGATTTGTGTAATCTCTCTAGATGACACTAAAAGGACCAGATATCTATTATGATTATTATTTAGGTTTTCAAATCCTTTTTAGGATTATAGAGGATTAAATCTCCTATTAGGACCCTATTTTTGGTCTATAGACTCAAAAATTATGAAATTTATCACTCATAGCATATTCTTTTCACAAGAAATTCTTCATTCTTTGTGAGTTATTTCCTTTCTTTTGTACACTACTCAAAAGTATAAAAAAAATAGACCCATAATGAAACAGTCATCTGAAATAGTTGTTTTATTGTAGTTGGATGTATATGATCTAAGAGCAAATAGTTTTTCAGATTAGAATAGTTCTATGATATCTTGTTTATGGTTTTTTTCGAACATATAAAGTAAACTGAACTAATTAAATTACATTCTTCAAACAAAAGCTAAAATTGCACGGGATATTTTGAAAAAGGAATTTCAAGGTTCCGAAAAAGTTATTGTTATTAAGCTTCAATCATTGTGGAAAGAGTTTGATAATTTGGGAATGAAGGAGAGTGAAAATATTCAACTTTTTTCATCTCGTGTCACTGAACTTATTAACAAAATTAGAAGTCTTGGAGATACTATCGAAGACAAAAAAATCGTGCAAAAAATTCTTCGAAGTTTGCCGCAAAAATTCGATCATGTTGTAGCCGCAATTGAAGAATCTAAAGATTTATCTTCTCTCTCTTTTTATGAACTAATTAGTTCTCTTGAAGCTCATGAAAGTCGAATCAATAGATATCAAAGTAGTCCGGTGGAGCAAGCATTTCAATCAAAGATTAATATTTCAAAACAACAAAAAAAAGGAAGTAAGATTTTTCAAAAAAGAAATTATTTTGAAAAGCATCAAGAAGGGCAAGGTTCTTTCCAATCTCAAGGAAAAGAACACAATCGAGGGAAGTTCGTCAACACAAAAAATTCTCAAGGAAATTCTGCTCCTTATTGTTTCTGTTGCAAAAAAGTTGGTCATGAATCTAAGGAATGTCGGTTTAAATGCACCAAATGCAAAATTCCCAATCATTCTCAAAGAGATTGTTGGTTTCAAAAAGGAAAAAGTGAAGTTAATTTTACAGAAGAAAAACAAGAAGCACAGTTATTTTCTTGCATGAATGTTGAAACACCACCATCAGATATTTGGTATTTGGACAGCGGATGCAGCCATCATATGACTGGAAATAGAGAATTATTTGTAGAACTTGAAAAAAATGTTTCTACTCAAGTAAAGCTTGGTGATGGAAAATTAAAACCTGCCGGAGGAAAAGGTGTGATTGCAGTAGCTACAAATAAAGGTGATAAATTTATTCATGATGTTCTTTATGTTCCCGGTATAACACAAAATCTCTTAAGTGTTGGGCAACTCATGAGGAGAAATTACTCTCTCCATTTTGACAATGGAGAATGTGAGATTGTTGATAAAAGAACAAATCTTATTGTGGCCACTGTCCAAATGACCTCAAATAATGTTTTCTATCTTATTATGCCAAAATGTGAGAATGTTTCATTCAAAAGTGAAGTTGATATGGCTCATATTTGGCATTTGAGATATGGTCATTTGAATTATAGAGGGTTGAAATTATTAAAAGAGAAAGATATGGTGGTTGGTCTTCCTTACATCTCAAAAAATGATGAAATTTGTGAAGGGTGTATTTACGGAAAAATGCATAGGCTTCCTTTTCCAAAAGTCTCTTCAAGAGCCCTTGCACCACTTGGATTGGTACATGCCGATATTTTTGGACCGACTAAAACACCTTCACTTAGTAATAAGAGATATTTTCTCTTATTTGTTGATGATTATACAAGAAAGATGTGGATTTATTTTCTTGAGCAAAAATCAGAAGCATTTGGTTTTTTTCTAGAATTTTTGGCTCTTGTAGAAAGACAAAGTGACCAAAAATTGAAGACTCTCAGAACTGACCGAGGTGGAGAATTCATTTATAAACCCTTCATGGATTATTGTAAAGAAAAAGGAATTAAAAGAGAGCTCACAGTTCGTTATAGTCCACAACAAAATGGTGTGGCCGAAAGGAAGAATCGGGCAATTGCAGAAATGGCTCGGAGCATGTTGAAAGGAAAAGGGCTTCCAAATAATCTATGGGCTGAGGCAGTAAATACATCGGTATTCTTATTAAATCGGTCTCCGACAAAAGCAGTTCAAAATATTACTCCATATGAAGCTTGGCATGGGAAAAAACCTCAAGTAGATTTTTTCAAAATTTTTGGTTGTCTGGCATATTCTCACATTCCTTTGAGAAAAGAAAAATTTGATGAGAAGGGTGAGAAATTCATCTTCATTGGTTATAGTAATGAATCCAAAGGTTATCGTCTTCTTGATCCCATCTCTAATAAATTGGTAATTTCTCGAGATGTTATTTTTGATGAGATGAAATCTTGGGAATGGGGAGAAAGTTCTTCTCAAATTGAAAATAAATCTGATTTTTTCCAAATTAATGATTGTCAAGAAGATCAAAGTTCTCCTTCATCAAATTTATCTGAGATGCCACAAATTTCTGAAAATGGAGGAGTTGAAAATTCTGCAAATTTTGATGAGGATTCTTCAGATTCTGAATCACCTCCAAGAAAGACACGTTCTCTAAATGATATCTACGAATCATGTGGGTTTTCTTTCTTCACTTATGAACCACAAAATTTCAAAGAAGCAGAAAAAGAAGAAGTATGGAGAAATGCCATGAATGAAGAATTGACAACTATAGAAAAAAATCAAACTTGTAGATCCTCCAAAAGAAAAAGATGTTGCTGGATTAAAATGGATCTACAAGACCAAATTTGATGAAGATGGATCAATTAAAAAACATAAGGCTCGCCTAGTTGCAAAGGGTTATTCTCAACAACCCGGTATTGACTTTAATGAAACATTTGCTCCGGTAGTAAGAATGGAGACAATCAGAATTGTTCTTGCATTAGCCGCTCAAATGAAATTACAAGTTTTTCAACTTGATGTTAAATCAGCATTTTTAAATGGAGAATTGGAAGAAGAAGTTTATGTTGAGCAGCCAGAAGGATACAAAATAAAAGGAGAAGAAAATAAAGTATACAGACTAAAGAAAGCCTTATATGGCTTAAAACAAGCCCCCCGAGCATGGAATAGTAAAATTGACGGATATTTTCAGCAAAATAATTTTCACAAAAGCAAAAGTGAACCATCTTTATATGTGAAGAAAGAAGGAAATAATTTTCTAATTGTCTGTTTATATGTAGATGATCTAATTTTTACAGGCACAAATCTAAGGATGGTTGAAGAATTCAAGGAATCCATGATGAAGGAATATGAGATGACAGATTTGGGTCTCATGAAATACTTTCTCGGAATTCAAGTTCGTCAATCAAAAGGAGAAATCCTTATTTCCCAAGAGAAATATGTTGAAGACCTATTAAAAAGATTTCAAATGTCAAATTGCAAGCCTGTTGCTACACCTATTGGTGTAAATGAAAAATTGCAATTAAATGACGGAGCACCTAAGGTCGATCCTAAAATTTATCGAAGTCTTGTTGGGTCTCTTATTTATCTAACAAATACAAGGCCAGATATTGTTTATCCCGTCAGTCTCATCTCTAGATTCATGAGTGAGCCGAGTGAAATTCACTTTGCCGCTGCCAAGCGTATTTTACGCTACATTCAAGGAACAAAAAACCATGGAATAAAATATGTGTCTGAAGATGAAAACAAATTAGTGGGTTTTACTGACAGTGATTGGGCTGGTTCTCTTGATGATAGGAAAAGTACGTCCGGAGATGTTTTTAAGTTGGGATCTAAAGTTATTGCTTGGGCATCAAAAAAGCAAAAGACTATTGCTTTATCATCCGCGGAGGCTGAGTATATTGCCGCTACCGATGCATCATGTGAAGTCGTTTGGATAAGGAGAATTCTAGAAGATTTATTTTAAAAGGAACAAGGTCCGACAACTATCTATTGCGATAATATGTCCGCAATAGCAATGACGAAAAATCCGGTTTTTCACAACCGCACAAAGCATATTGAACTTCGTCATCATTTCATTCGCAATTTGGTACAACAAGAAGAAATTCAACTTCAATTTGTCAACACCAATGAGCAATGGGCCGACATCTTCACAAAAGCTATTACAACGGAAAAATTTCTCAAGTTCAAGAACTACATGCAAATTACAAATTAAGAAGGGGTGTTAAAAAATGTAATTTGTAATTTCTAAGTGTGTTAGAAAAATCTAGAGGAGAGTAAATGAGTTGTGGTGGTCTTCAAGATAGATGGGTCTAGAGAAGTTTGACTAGAGATAAGTTTAGACTAGAGATAAGCTTAGACTATGACTTGTAAGTTCCAATGTGGAAGTCTCTAGGCTTTGCTAGATGTGCTAAATCCTCTACTATAAATAGAGGTGTTTTGTAATGTTGTTGATCAAGCAAGCAAAAAAAACAAGTAAGAAAAATCAGAAAAAATTAAGTTATCTAGCAATCAAATAACCTTCTCAAGTTATATAAATCCATAATCTTCCTTAGCACCCAACAATGGGTACCATGGATTTCTTGTCTATATATAATATTAAAGGAGATCTTTATTTCAATATTCAAGTAGGTTATAAATGTATCTCTCATCCAAATATACGGTTAAGTGTAGCTGCTAAACGAACTCCGCCTTGAGCTAGCCTCAAATTAACCACCGGATTACGCGACAAGAAATAATCATCTGCAAAAATTTAGATGAAAATCTCATGTGTCATGAATCAAAACACAAAGAAATGATCAAATATATACAACTATCTTAATAACAAACATTAATTTAGATTGTTTGAATACCTTCTAGTGTTGAATCATCACTGACTCCTTTATATGCATAATCACATGCCGCTTTTATACTCTCACTTGCATATCTGTGTAAAAGGTTCCAAGCATTATGTAAATATTATCTTTATCTCTCACACACTCTTTCTCCCCTTCTCTCTATATGTTTCTTTGTTATGGCCCAAGCCTTATCGCCTTAGCAATACTCAATATAGTATGCCCTTTAGACATCCCGAGATTCAATGTTGTTCGAGGCGCAGCGGGGGAGGAGGTAGACCAAAACCGCTAGGTAGGGGAGACCTTTTATCCTTGACACGTGTGAAGAGCAATGTTGCTCGAGGCGTAGTATAGGAAAAAGTAATCTGAAAGCATTGTATACTATAGAGTCATTCTAGGGTAAGGAGATATGGAAGCATCACTGTACGTAGATATGTAGGCGATCATGTATGCATGATTTATATCTTTGATCGTGATGAAATTTATAACGTTGATTATACTCATTTACTAGACGACTTTATTATGGAGTTACATACACATCAAATGATTTTATGGATTTATGTATATGAATATTTCAGAAAACTCGAGATATTGTTGTATATTGTGTGATATCAGTGAAGTGGTTTAACACTAGTCATCAAGACTTGGAAGCTGAACTGCTCCCTTTCTCGCCAAGGTTCTGATTTGGTTGGCCCTCGGGGCTCTGGGATTTTCTACACCTGATCTTGTTGGTAAGCTTGTTAAATTGATTGAAAGCCCTTAGCTTTTGTATATAAGCTATAATTCTTGCTTGTCCCACTTTCGTGTTTGACAATATAAGTAACTAAATAAAAAGCTCATATCTCAATCGAGTGCGGATGAGCAAGTTCCAACTGCTTGAGATTGTAGCGAAGGATGTTTTCTTACAAGAAATGGATATGAACTTTCTTGGTTTTCGAATAAAAGATGTCTTATTGACGACCTGGCCTCAGTATTGCAAATCCGCGAAGCCAAAATGTATATAGTTATGATATGTGTTTATATGTATCATGAGGTTAGCTTGTAAATGACTGTTGAGTTACCAAGTGAGAAAACGACTTGACTCTCTTGCTTAACATACTTTCGAAGAGAATGTTATGACTTTGATTTGTGTTGATATGGGAGGATACTAGCCAAGTAATATAAAGGGCTCCGGGTAACTTTCTGTCGGTTTAGAGTCGTCCATGGGTTGGCAATTCTGTTGTATTTAGAATTACTTCCTTTTAGGATTTATATCGTGTATGACAACTTATGCAGATTTAAACCGGTTCAATTTATAAAGGAGACTCTGCCGGATTTGAGTCTCGTCCGTAAATTGTCGGGACGTGCGCGGTGCCAATTTTGGACACCCATGCCCAACCGCTTTGGGATCTTGTTCCTACCGAAGGCTCTTTGAACCACCCAAGAGGGATCCAAACTCCAAAGTGATCGATGTGGGGCTCGATGATCCTCTCTATCTCTCTCTCCCTCCGTCTCTTATATAAAAGGTAAAGGTAGAGAAACTTACATGTCTGGACAAGTAGTTTCATTGGAACTACATTTTTCCCATTTTGGTACTTGATCTGCCCATTCACCCTGCAATTAAATTACTCAATTAGTATATATGCATAGAGAAAGGAACAATATGTAATATGTTTATCAAAAATGTACAGTATCGTACTAACCGTTATGTTTTTCTGGATTGCACTAATTAGATCGTCTACACTTGTATCATAAAACTTCTTTTCTGATGTCTCGATAATGTTGGTGTCCCATACCTATATAAATGTTCATGTTATTAAAATGACATGTCCTAGATATAATAAATTAAGTATAGCTAATAGAAGTGATCATCCCAAATGAAAATTAGAACAATTAATGCAATATATGAAAACACTTACATGGTGGAGATTTGATTTTCTTCTATACCAGTGAACACCAATAGTATTTGCACCCCTGTCTGAAGTGAAACCCACATGTAGTGGCTACAGTTTTATAATTTCAAGCAAACCTTGGTTAGTGATTGAAGAGAGAGAGAGAGAGAGAGAGAGAGAGAGAGAGAGCTAGAGAGAGAGGTAATTTATACCTGGTGAATATCTCCCATATAATGAGAAAGGAATAGCAGAGCTTCTGTGAGATTATCTGTCAATTCCAGATGTGAATTAGTTTGTAGGTTTTGTAAGTGTTTAGGTGGGTCTTTTTTGTTTTGGCCACTCCTAGTCTGACTAGAAAAACGACCGGAAAAACGGACCAACCATAGGCAGAAAGCCGACGCAGCCAGCTCTCATTGGACGGGCCGTTTCTCTCTCCACATGGCCTGTCCATGGAGTTGGCCGGAACGACTTTCAACCTAAGGTCGACCCATTTTTTCGGATCATTTAGCATTTTCCTCAGTAATCAACGATGCTAAATGGCCCGAAAAAATTGGTCGACCATTGGTTGAAAGAAAACATGGACGACCCCATTGGACGGGCTGTTTCTCTTTTCACAGCCCGACCATGGGAGTTAACCACGTCGGCTTTCGGGCTGTAGTCGGCCCATTTTTCCGGGCCGTTTAAATTTTTTCTGAAATTTTAAGACTCTGATAGAGAAAAGAGACTCACATTGAGCTTTAGCAAAAGAATTAGTGTTATAGCTAAGAAGCTGATCTGTATAATTGTTTATTGCCCCTGCAACACACCTATTTTTCTCTCCGGATTCATCCTTGCAATCTCCTGCATTATTATTAATCAAATCATAAAGACTAAATATTTTTTGGAGCACATGCGTTGTTTGAAATTTAATTCGAAATCTGAAATTGACTCGAGTCAAATTTTGACAAGTTATTTTTTATTAGACTCGTGTTATCTGACCAAGGTGAAATCTAGATAGCTACCTAGCTAGCATAGACTGATTTTAGATCTATCCGAATTAGACATAAATTAAGTCTAATTTAAGAGCCTAAAACAAGAAAACTTAGATTAGATAGTCTAAGAGACAGGCAAGTCAACTCAAACAATTGAAGAAATGAAACCCACCTACAATAAGTAGAAGGTGTCCCCTTCTTTTTACTCTTGGGTCTCCCTCATTAGCGCCCCACGAACTAGAGCAGTTTGAATGCCTTCGTACTAGGCCTAATCCACGTTGGGCTTTAACGGAACGAATTAGGCCCAGTCCGAGTGTCTACGGACTAGTCTAATTCGTGGGTCTCGGACTGCTCAATTTGAGGTCCACGGTGAATGCCAAGAGAGGAATGGGTTAAGAGCAAGAGAAGGGGGTGCCTCTAGAGGCACCCTAAGTAGAAAAAGGAAGGAAAACTTACTATTGTACTGGTAGGTGCAGAGGTTATCGGGTGTATCGATGTAGTGAAGAGGAGATGACCAACGATATCTAAACTTGACACGATCTGCCCATGAACACACGCTTCCTAAATCATTTTCAGCGTATGCAGGAAGCAATTCTTTCACTGCAGCTGCCGCTCCTTTATTCAACATAGGCTATAACACCCAAAACAATTTAACATCAATGATAGAGACTAGAGAGACATGAACTAAAATCGAAAATTATTGACCCACCAAAGTCAAAACAGACTCTGGGCAGACGGAACGCGAAAATTTGACAGTCAACTCTCTTTAGATTCGTGATACATATAAAGAGAATATCCTGGTCGTTGATATCATTTTATACCGAGAATCTGTCTTACCTTTCGGCGGTTGTACTACGATTGAAAAGAAACAGGATAAAGGGTTAAATACCTGAGCTATCCTGCAAACAGTAAGATGACCATCAGTTCCCCATCCATGAATTATCACTGGAAACAACAGAAATATCACAGACACAATACCCAAGCTTTGGAATCTTGAGATGTTCATCCTTAATTTCTTTGAGAGGGAGAATGAGAGAAATAAACAGACAGGAGATATGAATATAAATCTAAAGTGAATCCATCATATTATTACCATTACTTAAAATGATTTTTGAAAATCCATTGTTTGTGAGGTAGGAAAGATTGGATTAATGAGAAAATCATAATGTGAAATGAATACTGATATAGAAACAAGAATATCACAACATTCAGTTTTCAGGATATTCCCTTGTTATGATACCATAAATGTTCATGATATGTTTTCTTTCCTAACTGACTCATCAATTGCGTGATGGGATTGGAAAGTATAATAATAAAAAAAAAAAGATCGTCACATTTAAGGGCTGAATTGGGCTATGGGTTGTCTTCATCTTCATCCTTCATGCAATTATTCATCTTAAGCAGTTGATAATCTGTTTTGTCCTACTCCTTATTGTGTGATTTCCAATTGATTATTTTGGTTCAAACTTTCCTTCTCCAAATCTGATTCGTCCGAGTCAGATACATAATTGTCGTTCACGCGATACAAGTATACAACGACTAGGGTCATTTCAAGCCTAGCGTCTGATTTCAAATCCAACGTAAAAAAACGCAGTCTTACTTTATGTCTTACTGGAATGAATCCAAAATCAGCCTTAATTCGACGTTCAGACGAGTCATATTCACAAACATTCTAAAATCTATCTAGTATCTAGGGAGAATTCAGATCTAGAGTATAATTTCTTATATTACTTAGGTGTCGTTTGACAACACTAAAATAAATTACTTTTTTTGTTTATTTAAGTACAAAAGTCAAAAAGTTAGTTTGGTACACAAAAATTACCGACTTCATTTAAGTTAAAATTTGACTTTCTTTTAAAGTTAAAATTTTTAGCTTTTGATTTCAAAGTAAAGTAACTTTTTTTTGAGACATGCATGAATTTTACTTGACGATTTTTTTTTGTCTATCTCCGCTCCACTACAACCAGGGCCGTGCCTGAGAGTTTAAGGGCCCCGTGCGAAATTTGAATCTGAGCCTTTTAGAACAAAAAAACTAGGGTCCGTGGGTATATAGCCCAAAATAATGTTCAAAAAGGATTTAGGATCCAATCTTCCCAAAAAATGGATTTTTAGTCCTTTTGCTCTTGGGACTAAAAACCCTTAATATATATTACATAATTCCTTCCATGTCCCAGTCATTTTTCGTGGGATTTTAATATGTGGGACCGGACAAAAATTTCAAACGGTTTAATGTAACTTGATTTTAGGATAAATTTAGGAAAAAACGGATAGATTCTCACGAAATTTTCTCTCTCTTCTATAATCTGTTTAGAAAAAAAATCCAAACTTTTGCAAATCAATTTTCTCTCTCTTCTTTACAGATTTAATATGGAGATTTATTAGCCAAAAATATGAAGATTTATTAGAAACAAATGGATAGAAACAAATTATAATTTCTCTCTCCTCTAAACAGATTTGGAAATCAAATTTTCTCTTTCCTATTATCCGAATCAATCAGAAACCAAAATCCTAACCAAAACCAAAACGTCATCACCACGGATATTTCCAAATCAATTTTCTCTCTCTTCTTTACAGATTTGGAAACCAAATCAATTTTCTTTATCTTACTATGTAAATTTTTTTCGATTCAAAACAATTTTCTCTCACTTAACTTTCAGATTTGGAAATAGTATATAATCTAGGATCAATTTAGCGTGATTTGGGGGTTAATATACAAAACATATATGTCACTTTCTCTCACTTAACTTTTAGTTTTGGAAATAGTATATTTTTCTGGGAACATTAAAGCAGCATTTGTTTTCGTTTTTACTCATACATAAATACTCATCGAATACAAATTATGAAATAAATACGTAAATTATGTATTATTTATGACGAATAAACCATCATTTGTCAAGTATACAACGTAATTTTACAAATGTATTTGGGCCTTGTTCAGTAAATTACACATAATTTCTTTTACATTACACATAATTTCTTTTACATAACACATCGTTTACATACTGTTACAAAAAAAAAACGTACAAAATCTTCTCTGGTTCAATAATGGTGCCCATCCATGTTGCCCTATTGCTTGGAATGCTAATGGAGGGGGCCGAATATGAGGCTTTTCCAAGGAATCATGATCAAGATCCATTCAAGTGTGCATTTCTTATGAAATATTTCGAGGAGCCAATCAAAAAGTCAAGTAACAAGAACAAGGGTATTTCAAGTTTGATTTGATGATTTTGCCTGGAACTCCATCTGTGATAACAAATGGAGAGAGATTAATACATATAAATTATATAAAAAAGTATATTATTTACAATAAATTACATGAACATTTACGTAAATTATATGTAATTTATTTCAAAGTACACGGGATTTACATATATAAGCGAAGTTGTTCTAATAATGAAACGAGTACTGTTTTTGAGATTAAAGCATAATTAATGTTCCATATAATATCCATGATATTCGTGATAAAGTATATATAATTTGTCAGAAAATACATATATCATGTTCTCATTTTGAAAAACATCGTACGGGAGATGTTTGCATAATTTACTATAAATTATGGTAATTTATGATAAAGTACATGTACTGTTAATTCTGTTATGAGGAACCGTACGAAAAAACCACGTTTCATAAATCCGTACGGATTGAAAACCAGATCTGAAGAAAAAGTACGAATATCATTAGGTTTAAACTACATATCTAAAGATATCTGATATGATGATTGATTGCAACAATAAGTATACTCGATTTATAGGAATTAGTAATGAAGGATTATCTCATCAATATCGAAATCATTAAAGAAACTTTTAGAGAGAGAAATACAATAATAACATACTCGATTTGAAACAGAATCATTAAAGAAGAATTTTGTTTACCTGATTAACAATTAAGAAACTGATTTTGAAAAACTCTAATGAATATGAAACAATTTCTTTGTTTTAATGGAATATTTTCAGTAGATTAAGATGTAGAGAGAGAGAATCAACTACTATAAACTGAAATAGAATCACAAAAACTTATAAATTGATTTATGTTTTACCTGATTAACTTGATATGAAGTGACATAAATAGAAATGGAGTTCTGAGCTTGTGTATTGGATTAGAAGACGAATGTTTGAAAAGCAATCTAATGAAGATGAAACAAGATTCCTGAGTTTAATGGAGGTTTTGTTATGTGAATCGGATTTAGAGAGAGAGAATAAAGAGGTTTCAGTTACTGGAAATAATGAATCACGTTTCTTTGTTTAGAAACGTGATTGGAGAGGGAATGTGGGAGATAAAAATGGAAGAAGATCTTTATGAATTTTGAAGATAAATCAGTTATAATGTATATTTCTTTGTTTAAAAACGTGATTGGAGAGGGAATGTGGGAGATAAAAATGGAAGAAGATCTTTATGAATTTTGAAGATAAATCAGTTATAATATATGAGGAAGGTTAGATTAGGAATTATGATTTATTTGGTATTATAGGGATTTGTGTTTTTTCTCTAGATGACACCAAATGGACTAGATATCCATTTATATTGTTTTTTTGATTTTGAAACCCTTTATAGGATTAGAGAGGACTAAATGTCTTATTAGGACCCGTTTTTTGGGCTATAAACCCAAAAATTCAAAAAACTACATACAAAATTTGAGCAAAGTATAATTTCTTTGTTAAACTGTATTCTTTCTTTGTACAAGATATAGTATAGAATCTAAAAGTGGGTTTTTAGATGTAGCATTTTTGTATCATGATTTTTACATACATACCTTCGAGTTTTTTTTACGAATTTTAGATATCTATTTCTAAAAATACTTCAAAAAATGAACCCAAATACGTAACAAAATGGTAAAAAGAAGTGTAACAAAGTAAAATAAATAAAGAGTCAATTAGCAATGTACCATGAACATTAATTACAAAACCAGCTAAAGAGCAAAATTAATTTGCGAGCAGTGGGTTTCGAACCCCCGCAAAACAGGTGGAATCACCCACTTCCAACCAGCTCGGCTAAGAGATGTTTTATGTTTGTGCTTGTATCTATATTTTATAAACAATAGCTATAAGGATATTATTGCAAATGGGCCCTTGTCGGTGGGGGGCCCTGCCGGCACGGGCCCAAGCACGGCCCTGACTACAACTAAACTTCTACCATACTATTCTACCCAGTGGCGAAGCCAGAAACTTTTCTTTGTGGGGGAACAGTTAAACAGTAAAAAAACGAACACCATCATTAATGACGAATTGCGAGCTTCATTACTAACCTCTATCAAAATTAGTTATAAGTCTAAATTACAAAAAAAAATCATATGTTGTTCAAACTAATGACTTCTATATATCATAGCAACCCTATTAGTCTATCAACTAATTAGGCTACAACTAACCGTGACTTATTTTGACTAAAATCTAAATATAAATAAATAACATTTGCAATTAAATTAAATAATGTTAGGAAATATACATAAAAACGAAGAATTAATAGGACATAAGGGTAACACGAGAGTGCAAATAACTCTATCGAAAGTTGGATGAGTTTACAAAGAAATAGGAACAAAAGAAATTTGATAAAAAAAAAAAATAAGAGTTAAAAAGAAAATTTGATGTATCAATTAGATAACTACAGAGATAGTAGGGGCAAAAATAAATTGGAAAGTTTAGAAAAGCCCCTTACAAGTATTAATGGTGCCTCCCTCAAGACAAACATGAGAGAAAGTCTGTGAAGGAAGGAGGCGCCTTTAACACTAAAGGAAGGCACCTTTAAAACTTCTCACAATAAAATACTCAAGAAAATCTGAAAAAATATAAGGAGGTGAGATTCGAACCCATGACTTGCCGGTCCTGAAATTTGCATACCTGCAAAGGCTTTTGGCACGGAGTCGTGGGGGCATGCGCCCCCACGGGCCCCTACGTGGCTCCGCCCCTGATTCTACCCCCACCACCACCACAACAAGCATTGCACCTCCCCTCCCGCACCACCCTACTTCAACTACCACCACCACACCACCACCTTCGTACCACCACCACCATACACCACCACACCTCGACAACAACCACCTCGTAGCTCCACCACCACCACCACGGTACCTTCACCACCACCACAACCACCACCATACCTTCACCACCACGGTACCTTCATCACCACCACCATCATAGCTCCATCATTACCACCTACATATCTTATCCACCACCTTTACCACCACCACCATAACTCCGTCACTGTCACTCACGTACCTTATCCACCACCACCACCTTATCCCAACCACCACCGTATTTCCACCAACACCACCACCGTACTTTCACCACCACCATACTTCCACCACCACAATCGCCACCATCATACCTCCACCACCACCACCACCACCCATACCTCCACCACAACCACCACCGTTGCCACCATCATACCTCTACCATCACCACCATCAAACCTCAACCACTACTACGCCCCATAACCATACTTTCATTGCACCACCACTACCACTAATATCACCACTACTTCGTATACGAGAGTAATCGTGGAAATCATAAACCAATTCAATTAAAATCAAGTATCTCTATGAGAAAGAAAAATAAAATTATCAAAAGTAAATTGAGTTACCAAACTAACTTTTTGACTTTTTTTACTTATAAGTAACATTTTTGCCAAATATACATTTGAAATTTTTTTTACTTTTTTAAAGCAAACTAACTTTTGCTTGCCAAACGACACCTTAGGTTGTATTTAATATCGGGCGAACCAATATTGATCAACCATAACCGGTCAAAGAAGTCAACTGATTGACCTGAGTAGCACGTACTGGATCCCTGAATATGCACGAGCGAGGCCTTGACTAAATCAACGAAAAGGTGAACTCGAAAGAACTTTGTAAGCTAAGCTTTGACCAGATTAGGGTTCAGATTAGGTAAATCTCACCTCGAATTCCCGTGCCTCGACACAGTACGAGGCTCAAGTTGTTGAGTTGACTTTCGTAGACCTCCCTTACTATTTTGAGACTCAGGGCAGAGATCTAACCATAGATGGCCTAGAGTCTCCTAGACACCTTGAACCTTGCACTAGTCCAAAGGAAAGCGAAGCGGCAGATCTGAACCAGCTCAAGTCAGCTCTGTCCTGCTTTAGTCTCGAAACAGAAGTTAAGAGGTCTGCAGAAGTCTTTTCGGTAGCTTGAGCCTTGTTCTTCCTCAAGGCAAGAAGTAATGTGGTTCTGAACCAGATCTGATCCTAATTTAACTTTGCTCTGGTTAGAAACACAAGGAAGGTCGACAGAAGTAAGTTCGACACCTCGAGCTCTGCTCTATCTGAAGAGAACAGTAGTGATGCACAAGCCAGATAGAGCCAAAGATCCTTTTTTTTTCTACACAAACCGTTAATTGTCAAAAGATCTGTCAGTGTCAGAAGATACGCCCTCAATAAATATTATCTTCCAAACGGCCATACACACGTGGTTGTAATCAATTTGGCGCCTTACCACCGCATCATCTAAGTCATGCCTTCCCACAACTCACCAAACATATATAAGCATATAGGTTTTTCCTAAAGGAGGATATCTTCAACTCACTCACTGAATCACTTCACTAACTACAAAAACACCTCACTAACTTAAACATCAGAGCATCTTCTCCCCTTTTTACAAGTATCTTTTCCACCTAAGATCACTAACAGGAAGAAGGAACATTTTATGGAAGTCAGAAGGATCATTTACCAGAAAGATATTTAGAAAACCATTTTCCCTCAACATCAGGGGTTAAAGCCTATTTGAAAATATATGTGCCTAATGACAAAAAAAATAAACATTACCATTCTAACGGAAAGAAATCCACAGAATGGGCTACCAACCCCAATTTCCTATTGAATCTAAACTCATTTTATATTATTTTATTTTATTTTTAGAAAGTGACTACGAAAGTCATTAAAATGACATTTGATACATCAAAGATGTGATAAGCACCACAACCGTAAACCTTGAAACACATACGGGCCTAAACCCTAACGAAGTAAACGGCCTAAAGCCCATCTAACTACAATATAAGCTCATTTAAATCTCATTTGAAATGGATTTTTTGTTTATGAGTTAATTCCTATTTGCCCCCTACTTTGTGACCAGCTACCTTTATGGCCCCCTATTTTCTGTAAATTCAAATATGACCCCCTTTTTTTATGTAATTGTCCTAACTACCCTTCCTTTAAATACTTGTTCAAAATTAAAATTAAAAATAAAACATTGATTTCACCTCATTTCCCTCCCAACCACACAACTCTCTCCACGTCACCTCTCTCTCCAACTCACCTCTTTCTCTCTCCAACTCACCCCTCTCTCTCCAACTCACCTTCATCTTCTCCGATTAAAGTCGCCGGCCGGAAAATTTTCCGGCAGGCGACTTTCAAAAAAAAAATTCTCTCATCTATCTCTCTCTCTCTCTAAAAACTCCGGCGAAGGGGGTTTCCCTTCGCCGGAGTCGGTCTGTTCTTGAACGGACCAGATCCGGCGAAGGAAACCCCCTTCGTCGGAGTTTTTAGAGAGAATAAAATTTGTTTTTTTTTTTAAGGTCGCCCGGCCGGAAAATTTTCCGGCCAGCGACTTTAGTCGAAGAAGATGAAGGTGTGTTGGAGAGAGAGAGAGAGGTGAGGTGGGGAGGGAGAGAGAGAGGTGACGTGGTGAGAGATGTATGGTGGAGAGGAACATGAGGTGGAATTATGATTTTATTTTTAATTTTAATTTTGAAAAAGAATTTAAAGGAAAGGTAGTTAGGGCATTAACTAAAAAAAAGAGGGTCATATTTGAATTTACAGAAAATAGGGGGCCATAAAAGAAGTTGGTCACAAAGTAGGGGGCCAAACAGGAATTAACTCTATGTTTATTAAGTGTCATTAATGGATTAATGACCCATTATAATGTAATCAATGAGCTTTTAACCCATGAGGCCCTAATCTCTTATTTGAGTCAAATTGGATTGATACAAATCTTCATGCCCCCAACCAAAACTAGATGTCCCAATGTGTCGGCCTATTCTTGAATTCCCACGTTTCTTTTAAATTGTCACATGTGCGGAACTGCAGGGCTATTGTCCCCATTAAAGCTTTTTCTTTTATAAAGAAACCCCATCAAAGTTGACTTAGCTCCACATTTCTCTACCAGATTAAGACCTTTAGGTGCTACTCCACTTTCTTTTGGCCAATGTGTTTCACTAAAAAAAAGTGTTTTTGAGGGAGAGAACCAAAAAAAGGGGGGTAAATAAGCTTTTCCCCCAGCCCAAAACAGAAATAAGAAGCAGGTCCAATTTGTAAGTTTTTTGGTGGGCCCGAGATGACAAGTACAATAAAGAATGTGTCTTTTTATCTTACTACCTGTAATACCCTTTTCTCTTTATTTTCATTACATTCTCTCTCTCTCTAAAAAAACATTCCAGAGATATCTTCTTTCTCTCTTCAAGAAATTTCAAAAGCTATCTTCTTTCTCTCTCTAAGATTTTTCTTAAACAAATTTAGTGAAGAAATATTGGAACGGTTTAGGGTTTTGGAGAAGTCAGATTCAGTTTGATTTCTTAAACAAATTTGGTGAAAGTTTAATGGTGAAGAAATATTTTAGAAAAACCAGATCTAGAAATATTTTGAATGGTTTAGGGTTTTGGGAAGTCAGATTCGGTGAAGAAATATTGGTGAAAGTTTAATGGTGAAGAAATTGGAATGGTTTGATTTCTTGAACAAATTTGGTGAAACTTTAATGGTGAAGAAATATTTTGAAAAAACCAGATCTGGAAATATTTTGGAATGGTTTAGGATTTTGGATAAGTCAAATTCAGTTTCAAATTACTTGGGAAGAAATCTTTTGTTGGGTTCAGGAAGCAACAAATCTGGTTTTTTTTATTTAAGCGGGTTGTTGGAGATTTTTTATTTAACAGAAATTCATAATGGTGAAGAAATCAGATCTGAAGTTATCCTTAACTTGATCTGCTTTTATTGTTTTCGAGGAATTTCATTACCAAGTTTTCGAGGAAATGTAGTGTACATTCCTCAGTTCCCAGTACATTTTATCGTTCCCAATCAGTTCCCACGTTTCCTTGTTATGTGGAAGTTGACTGTACATGTTTAGTTTCTTTCGTCTTATATTTCTATCTTTTTTCCAATTTTGTGAATGTTGCAACGTGAAAGTTTCCTTCGAATATTGTTGAATGAAAAATCTAGTACGAAAGATTGTTGAATGAAAAATCTAGTACGAAAATCGGAAGTATCTAATACTTTTATAGAGAAAAAAATATCTTGATCTGTTTTACGGAAGGAAAGTTTAGAAAGAGAACGTATAAAAGTCTTGGGTGGCGTCTAAATTTGATACATTATAACAACCAGATTTACGTGCGTTTTTAGATTTTTGTTTACCGAAACTTCATTAAAAAATCTTTATAAAAATCTTCCAACATATAAGGCAAGAATGTTTGAGATAAGGAAAGTAGTTAAGATTAGAGAGAGAAGATATGCTTACAAAAGAAAAATATGGAAAGAGAAAAATCTGGAAAAGAAATATGAAAAAGGAATATAATTTTAGATAGAGCTAAAATAGGAAAAATCCGGACAGAAATTTCAAATTAGAAAAGAAAGAATAATATTTGAGAGAAGAAACGCATACCACATTCTATTATATACTGTACATAACATAATGTACAGTACGTAAAACAATTCCTGGTATATAAGACTATTCCCAGTACAAAAAGTGTCTAGTACACAACCAAATGACTAGTACATAAAACAATTCCGGGTACACAAGAAAATTCCCAGTACAAAAGTGTCTGGTACATAACTAAATGGCTAGTACATAGAATAATTCCCGGTACACAAGAAAATTTTCAGTACACAAGTGTCTAGTACATAACCAAATAGCCAACACATAAAACAATTTCCGGTACAAAAGTGTCTAGTACATAACCAAATGGCCAGTACATAAAACAATTCCCGATACACAAGAAAATTCTCAGTACAAAAGTGTCTAGCACATAACTAAATGGCTAGTACATAAAACAATCCACGGTACACAAGAAAATACCCAGTACAAAAGTGTCTAGTACATAACCAAATGGCTAGTACATAAAACAATTCCCGGTACACAAGAAAATTCTCGGGACAAAAGTGTCTAGACATAACCAAACAAGTGTCTAGCACATAACCAAATAGTTAATAAATAAAATAATTTCCGGTACACAAGAAAATTCCCAATGCAAAAGTGTCTAGTACAATGGCTAGTACATAAAACAATTCCCAGTACACAAGAAAATTCTCAGTACAAAGGTGTAGCACATAACCAAATGGCTAGTACATAAAATAATTCCCGGTTCATAAGAAAATTCCATGTACAAATCTGTCTCGTACATAACCAAATGGCTAGTACATAAAATAATTTCCGATACACAAGGAAATTTCTGGTACAAAAGAAAATTCTCCGTATTAAAGTGTCCAGTACACAAAAAAATGTACAGTACAATACCTATTGTTTTAAAAAAATGTACAATACAGAAAATCTAAACAAATGTCCAAAATATAAGGAGAAAAATTATAAAGAGGGAAATAAAATCTCGATACAAATCTCAAACTTGAAAATGAAATTCATCTAAAAAAAATTTAAGATTTACCAAAAAAACTAGGGGGGAGAGAGATAAATTTACCGTAAATATATGAAAGAAATTAGGGGGAGAGATGAATCTAGAGATATAATTTTGGAGAGATAAAGTAGTTATAGAAAGAGAGAAATTAAATAATTAGAGAGAAATTAAATAATTTAGAAGAAGTTTAGAAGAAATAATTTAGGAGAAAAAAATATGGAAAGATAAAGTAGTTATAGATAATTTAGGAGAGAGAAATAAAATAACTAGAGAGAGAAACTGTTTGAGAGAAATAAGGAGGAGAGAGAAATAAAGTTGAGAAGAGATAAGGGAAAGAAATGACACATGTCACGTTTGAATTAAAAGAACGTGAGAGAGTACGGAATTGGGTGAATGGCATTCTTGTAATTTTATGAAAAGTGAGGCCTTAACTGCCACAAAAAATTCCCTCCTGACAAGGTGGACCTGCTCCCTATTTTCTCTCTGCAGTGGAGCGGGTCCCCATTTCGTCCAAGGGATTGGGCCTTTTGCCCAACCCCTCACAAAAAAACCCCAAAAGAAACCCTAAAAGATATTACAACTAGGCCGTCCATGTAGGTCCACAGTCCATTGGTCTTTCCAAACGGTTTTCGGGCATCAACCAACAATTTTCCACTCAGAAAAGTTTTAAAGGGGCCTCTCATGCCACTTTTTCTAAATTCTGGTCAATTGATTTGGACCATATAGACGTCTCCCTTAGCTTGTGGTATCAGAGAGTTTGTAGGTTTTATTTGTTGAAACGATTGTAGGTTTTATTCACCTGTTTTTTTTTTCTTTCGGAATTTAAACTTCAGAAGTTTTGAGAATCCAAGAGAAGGTTACGGCGAGACGAGCCGTTTATCATTACGATAAGTGTCAAGCGGAAGTGCAGTGATGTATGCAGGAAATCAAAATAACTTAAATACTTAAAGCACCTCCTACCTCAGCGTGGCACTCTTCAATAAGGATTATGCTTACCAATAGCTGACTTACTCTATTGTTTTGTCATGTTCCAGCTGAAGTACTAGAGGTGGCTCATTTTATTGCAAAACCACCGTAGAAAATGGAACTTCTAAACAACTGAAAAAGGAGGAAATATAATATCTAAAGCAACTTCAAAATAAAAGTCTAGACATGATTCAGTCTCCAACGATGTATATAAGCATTCTCATAACACGTTATTTAATGGTCAACAAGTTGGAACAGAAAATGGTTAGACAATACTGATTATAGTAAGCACAAATGACAAATTGGTAATGTCAAATTGAATTTTGTATGCAAATTCAAATCATCTTTAACGTTTTGTGTCTTCTCATTTTATCTATTTCCAGCATAACTTTGAGTATGTTTTTCATGTTCTTAAGTTTTCACACCCTAATTGTACGACTTTTGGAATTTTGGAGGTTCTTAAACTCCAGTTAGGTGGCATGCCGAAGTTGAAGGCATGAAAACTTCTTCTCACTTCTCGACTTTCTAGCATATGACTTTCAGGGTTCTGGAGATCTTCAGACCCAAGATAGGTGGAATTCCGAAGTTGAAGGCATCCTTCTGAAGGAGGTGTTATTTCATCAAAATGACAATGTGATCAATATATCGGACATGATAAATGATGAAGACCATCAAGAGTGTCAACTCGATCAGAAGATATGACTAGAGAATGAGGTACAAAACCAGGGCCCGCCCAAGGTCCCGGTGGGCCTAAAGCAGACGTATAACCGCAGGCCCTTTTATTAACATAATAACTATGTCTTCACATTTTGCCAGAGTACACTTGTAATTAGTAATGTATTTTTAATGTTAAATCGCCCCTTTAAATATTAAATTGTTTGAAAGTACTTAAAAGTGTAGACGAACAATTTTTCTGAAATTAAGTCCACCTAACTTTGAAATAATTTTTCTGTTTAACTGTCAATTATTTGTCATTTAAAAATTTGAGTAGCTTACTAAATTTAAAAGCCCCGGAGAACTATAGTTTTGACAACTGTTTTCATTTCTAATTTAAAAAAAAATAAGAGTCAAAATAAACAACATTTTTTTAATGAAATTGGACTATTATAACATTTTTTGGTTATATTAGATGCAAGCTAGCAACTTTTTACTCGTGTGTGTGTGTGAGTGACTGTGTGTGTAGTTTTGGCGATTGGAACATTAGTGTCATATAGTAGTCTTTTTTCACAACACTTTATGCGTCTGCTATATTTACAACTTAAAGTTGAATGTCAAAGGTTTTCTGATGCAGGGGCACCCGGCGTGGAGACTATTTCCATGACCGACCCGGTCATGGGCCAACCGGCCATAGAGAGTAGTTTTAGGAAGTCCCAATTTTAGTATGATTATTAGAGAATTGAGGTTTAGGAAGTTATGTTATTTTAGTATTTCCAATAATTGGAAAGGTCCAGATTTGAGTCTAGTTATTTAGGCAGTTGCAGTATTTTAATTATTTAGGAAAGTCTAATTCAAGTCTATCTAGGAAAGTCCAGAATCCTATAAAAGGATATCTAGTTAGTCCATTATTCAGAGATTGAGAGAAAAACCCCTTTGAAGTTTTAATAAAGTTGAGTATTTAGAGTTATTTAATCTTTATTTTTATCGTTCTTATTTAGTGTATTCATCTCTTTTAATTCCGTTGCGTTTCTACATCATTTTCAATGTCAGGATCAATAAAAATATCACAAAATTACACATTACAAATAGTAACATATTCCCCGTCCATTTAAATGCAAACCATATGTACAAACAAGAATAACACATATGGAGATACACAACATAATATATTTGCTCATAATACGTTATGAGCATAAATAATTGTATTCCTTTCTAAGTTTTTATTTTTCTCTTTAGAAGTTCAGTATTTTTCATAACATATTATTAACTATTATACTACGTAAATATTTAATACGGTAATATTTTCCACTTCATACTTCTTTTTTTCATGCATCATGTACAGAGGTACAACTTTCAACAGAAAAAGTGTAGAGAGGTACAAAAACACCATTTTGACAAGTCCAACGTGCGTCGACTTAGGGCCTAAATTTAATTTTTGGACCTCAGTTGACGCCTCCAGTGGGCGTCGACTGGGGCCAAGTTTGGGCGCAACCCCAACCCAACCCTTCAACTGGCCCAACAGTTTGGGTCGGCTGAAGGGTCCCAACATGACCGACTGTTGGGGACTCCCCAACGGTCATGTTGGGTGGGCAAATATGGCCATTGGAGCAAATCCAACGGCCTGAAATGGTTTCAACCCTTATGAATAGGGATTGACCCCATTCTTTCTTTTCATCTCATACTCAAGTCTCTCTAATTTCTCTCTAATTCTCTCTCAATTTCTTTTTATCTCTCCAATTCACTCTCAATTTGTTTCTCTCTAATTTCTTTATTCCTACAATAGACCCCTGACATGTTCACCAGACGTCCGACCAAAGTTTTATAGAATTAGTCTCCTAATTTCCCGTTCGTTGAATAGGAATGATGATACCGAAGAAACATCACCGTCTTTCCCTCGACATTTAATGAAACTTTTGATGATTCTTCTGCGCAAGAAGACACGTCTTCGACCAAGAAAGCTCCACGGGTACCGTATACACAAGATGAAGATATTTCACTTGTTCATTCTTCTTTGAAAATTCCATATGATGGGTGATCGTAAGAAATCAGAAGTATAAAGATTTTGGAAAAAAAATATCCGATGAATATAATGCAAATGCAGTCCGAGAGCGTTCATACAGGAGTTGTAAAATCTCCTTTCAGTGAGACAAACACAGAATGCCGAAGCTTAATTTCTATTTTGAGGCTAGTAAATAAAGTTAAAAAAAGCGGGAAAAACGATCATGATCGAGTAACTATTCAAACTTTTAATCCCTTTATTTCTATTTTTTTTACTTCATAATATAAGCTTAAAATAAATTTTGTTTCTTTCAGTTCTATAGAACACTTGATACTAATAAAAAAAATCATAAAGAAAAAGGCTTTAGATTCCAACATGTATACAAAATTTTGATGGCACACAATAAGTGGATGTCAGAATTGTCAGGTGAGATAACATCCGACAAAAGAGCATCTAATTACATTCCTACGAAGGAAAAAACCAATTGACTGTAAACAAGCCAAAGCAAATGAAAGAATTGGAGAAAATTCTTCAAATTCTAGTTCTAAAGACAAAGAAGTCAGTGGTTCTTCAAAAGATCTAACTGAGGGATATTGGAAAACGAGAGACGAAGAAGGATGTCGGAGAGGAATTGCAATGGATGAAGTTGTGGAATTACAACGGAAAAATGCACGGGTACAACAAGAATCTCTACGGGTTCAACAAGAAAACTTACGAGTACAACAAGAACACAAGAACCAAAAAATGCAAGTTAGAGATCAATATGGTGTGAACTTAATGATGATTGATGTTAAGACTCTCAACGAAGATGGTGCACTAATGTTTAAGGCAACGCGAGATGTTTATATGGTCGGTCTTCCACGAGACTCAAGAAACCCCTTCTAGTTATCTTTAGAAATCATTATTGTTTAATCGTACTTAAGTAGATTTAAATTTGTAAACAAATAATTGTAATCATTGTTTTTTAAGTGAATTTATTAAGTAAATTGAAAAAATTTTAGTTCAATTTTAGGCCTAAGCACGTGCTTGCATTGGAGTTGATTTTTGAAGCTTGAGGTGAGACTTGAAATTTTGGGTTGAAAATGTGATTTTTAGGCCTTGTTGGAGTTCATGAGTGACCATTATATAAATTGAGATTCTTTTGACTCCTTGGTTTTTTCCTTCATTAAAAACCTTCTTTAATTTTCACACCTGTAAATGATCATGAAGTTTACTCAAAGCTCTCTCACTCTCAAATGTTCATGTTCAAACTTTTCTTTGACAAACAAGAGCTCCAACTTTCTTAAAGGACACATTCAATTACCCATTTCACTCCAACCCAGAAAAGATTTATCATCATCATCATTATTGATTTCTTATGTTCCAAAAATTAACCGATCTAAAGTTGTAGTAACGGCTAAAATGATTAATAAGAAAAAAATGATTGAAAATGTTAGTGAAGAGATGAACTTGATTGCTTCTGAAAATATGGACTTTGCACCAGCTAGAAGAAGGGTTCGATCTGCTTTTACTATAGTTCAACAACAGCTTGATCATATCTTGTTTCAGGTTCATTTGATGTTTTTTCTTTCAGAAATTTGATCTTCTTTTACTCTTATTTTAGTAAAACCCTTTACTAATGGGTTCCCCTTTTTCTTCTTTAATGGGTATATATATGAATCAGACAGATCATGATGGGATCAGAACAGAAGAGGTAATAATCAAACTTCCCCTTTTCTTCTTTTTCTCTTCTTTTTACTACTTTTTCAAGATCAAGGGTAATAATAATGGATTCCCCTTTCTTCTTTAGTGGTTTGAAAGAAATTCAAAGGGTCAAGAGATTTTTTGTAAGAGTTGGTTACCAAAGTTGGATCAAGAAATCAAGGGTATTCTTTGTTTTTGCCATGGTTATGGTGATACTTGTACTTTCTTCTTTGAAGGTACATTTCAGATTCAATCTTTTAAAATTCATTCAAATTTTCAGTGAAGTTTTTAGATGATATTCTGAGTGTTTGATATAAATAAGATTTTCAGGAATTGCTAAAGCAATAGCTTCGTCCGGGTATGGGGTTTATGCTGTGGATCATCCAGGTTTTGGTCTTTCTGAAGGATTGCATGGTTATATACCAAGTTTTGATGAATTAGTTGATAATGTTATCGAACAATTCAACATCATAAAAGGTACATTTTAGCTTGATGAGTTTTAAATTGTTGTAGTAAGTTCGTTGATTTGATCCATGATTGGTGTTGTTTTTATTGTGTTTTGACGATGAATTTTTCTTGAACAGAAAGGCCAGAAGCGAAGGGATTGCCTCGTTTTTTACTAGGACAATCCATGGGAGGAGCTGTTGCTATTAAAGTTCATCTAAAGCAGCCAAATGCTTGGGATGGAGTAGTTCTTGTAGCTCCAATGTGTAAAGTAAGCATTCCAATTTCACTATAAATATGTCTTTGGAAATTGCCTCAATGATTTCTCATCTTGAAATCGTTTAATTGGCTCTCCCGAGGAACTATTTGTGATGACGATGTCCGACAATTATCTATCTTGTCTATGTTTTGTGGCTTAGGCCCAAGCGGAACGGGTTCAAGTTCTTGTATACTGTTCTAATTGCCTCGTGTGGTAATCGTGTTTTGATCAAGGTCTTGAACTCTTGATAGATTAGGAAAAGTAATGAAGAACTAACAAATCTAATTTGGAATAAATGATGAAACATTTTAGGATTGACAACTATGTTCACTGATATTACTTGATCTGGTATTCTGCACCACATGACCTTATAGTGAGACGAAAGTTTATGTGCTAGGCACTTAGTCCCACATTGGTTAGGAAGACCTTTCAGACTTGGGTTATAATATAACACCTTCTCTTGCATATTTCCCCGGCCTTTTGGTTGTTGTGCCTATGATGGTGAGGTGGAGAAGCCCTAGGGGTTGTTATAGGACAGTTCCGTGCAAGGTAGAAACCTTGTCCATGTTCAACTAGGCTAGTGGGCTTTGGTGTGCCTAAATCAAGGACAATATGGTTGGTATTGAGATGTGTGTTACATCATAAGTTTGAAGGGTTTCAAAATCTTTACCTAATTTAACATGAACCCTGTAGGTACATGAAGGTTAAACACTTAAACCTATTATGGGGGGTCTATCAACACACTAAAAGAATGGAGCTTTCCGAAATTCCTTTCAAATTTAAAGTTTAGTTCCCTAGAGATAGTTCAAGCTTCATTTCATAATTCAAACAACGAGACTAACTAAAATTATGTTGAAACTAGATTGCAGATTCTATGAAACCAGCACCAGCAGTGCTAAAGATCCTGACTCTGTTGTCAAATGTTCTACCAAAAGCAAAGTTAATACCAGAAAAGGATTTAGCAGAGCTCATGTTCAGAGACCCCATAAAAAAGAAAATGGTTGGTATTAAATCAAATTAAACTTAAAGTGTTTATTGATGATTCAAGATCGCAAGTAAATAACATGTAATTTTCATATTAGGCTGTGTACAATGTGATCTCTTACTCGGATCGAGCACGACTAAAAACTGCAGTAGAACTTCTGAAGGCAACAGATGAGATTGAGTCACAGGTCGAGAAGGTCAGTTAATTTTTCGACTCTAAATCTGTGTCTACATATATGTGTGTGTGTGTACGCGCGTGTGTGTGTGTGCACGTGAGTGTGTGTAACTTTACTGTTTTGGTATCAATTGTTTGCTTGTTTGTTTCTGATTGATGTACTTTACTGTTCAGGTTTCAGGTCCATTACTGGTTCTTCATGGAGCAGCAGATAAGGTAACAGATCCAACAGTTAGCAAATTTCTCTATGAAAAAGCATCTTCTACGGACAAGACCCTTAAGCTTTACCCAGAAGGTTATCACTGTATACTAGAAGGTGAGCCTGATGAAAGGATCTCGACAGTACTCACCGATATCGTCTCTTGGCTTGATTCCCATTCTCCCCACTCCAAGTAAAAAACAGACGTTTTCCGCCGATACGTCTCATTGCTTAGTAATTATCTATCAATTGTTGTAATATGTAACTGTACTTTTTTCTTTTTTTCCTCTTAGCTACTTTTTCTTTGTGTTTGGATGTGTAACTATTATGTCTCATAGGATTATAATTTATCCAATAAAGAATAATTATTCAGGAGGGTTAAAGTCCAATGGGGCTAGTCCTTGCAAATGAGCCTCCAAGCATTAACCCAGGACTACTTTACAAATTCTAATTCCCAGACAATGTGGGATAATGTTAGTACCACCCTCAACACCATGGTTGGAGACTTGGAGTCATTCAGCACTCTACATCAGCAAAAGTTGAGAATTTCGACCGATCCCTGAAACACTAGCATTGGTACCATATTAAAGCCCATTGGCTCTAACTCTCCTTGCAATTGGTTTGCACAGAAAGGATTGTCCAAGACTTGTCATACTTAGCAATATAGAGAAGCTTTGGTAAGGAATTTATACTAAGGAAAATAAACAGCTTCAATGCACATGAATGAATGTCTAGTACTTGCCCATGGTTTCAGGGGTATAAACTGAATGATAATAACAAAATCTATTTGAGAAGATGATATTATAATACAAAAACAACAGAAAGTGACAAACCACCGACATCCATCCCTCGACTATATTCCTTCTAGTCACTCCCAGTTAACAACAGAATTGCCATCTCAACAAGTAACCTTTAATGACTTAAAAACTCGATACCACGTCATCATAAGAAAATAGTATATATCGCTACCGCAACATTTGTTGCAACTGAAGAACTTGATTCCTTTGTTCTGGTGGAAGAAGATTAATTTGCTCCTGAGTCAAGCTCATTACCTGCTGAACAACAGCTTGCTCCATCTCAGGTGTCAACTGCACCAAATTGGGAGTGAAACACCAGAAACAAACGCTTCATGACTATTGACTACTTATGGAAACCTAAATTAGATTTGGAGAAAGAAATATATAGATAGGTCAGCTACCTGTGGCCCTCGCGGCAGTTGACCACCGAGACCTGTCTGATTACCGGGCAGTGGTGGACCTGGAAGCTGCACTCCACCAGTTGCATTCTCCTGAAAACCTGGCCCAAAACGGGGCTGCCTGTCGACTTGCATGGCATTCCCAGCTTGCCCACTAAAGTCGGGCCTTGATTGTAAACCTCCTCCAACCTGGAAAATCTTTAGTAATCAGGATTCACAAAAGCATGCAAGTTTAATGGAAACACCTCTTCATGAGGAAAACTTCTAAAAGCACAACTAGTTAGACAACAGATATAAAATAAAAATGAGAAAATTTTAAGACAGGATGCAGTTAATAAATTTGGTAGTCTAATATCATTGTACTTGCGAAATTTCTCTTACATAATGAGAATTGGGCAATATAAGTCCTTTGTGCCTTATGTTTGAACTAAATGGCCTCTGGAACCCATGATTTGGCATGGGAAAAATATATATTTGGCCTGGACACTATCTGGATTGAAACAAAAATAGTACAACATGTGCAATCGTTGATTCTGCATCAGGATAATCCCCACTATCCAACAATTATCAAATCACTAAGATGTGGTCCAACCCCAAAGCCTTCTTTCTCCCATCATTGGCTATACTAAAACATCTTGATGCTAAATGAAAGAAGGGTGTAGTATATTTCAGATAAGACTTGTAGAAAATTTCAAACATCTTCCATTTACATAATCATATTTTATTTTTGAAAACTTGTATGATTTCAGATTTGATAACATGCCATTGATGCTGAATAGACCATAAAAGATATTCAAATGGGGGACCGTACGCATAAGCTCTAACTTGGAGAACTATCCAAGCACTAGAAAGCACACTTATGAAACCAATTATGTTACCAGTCGTACACAACATGATTATACCAATCAATATAACAAATCAGTTGATATACAAGAATGGAGACGTAATTTTACCTGATATAGTGGATGAGGAGGTGGTTGACTTGGTAGTGCTGGCTGTCCCTGTTGAAATGAAGATCCAATGCTACCTGATGATTGCTGTACTGACTGGACGATTTAAAGAACTAATTAAATATAGTCCAGTTCTAAATCAACACAGTCGATAAAATGAATGGAATAAACAGTCAAAATTGGTAAAATCTTCTTACATTGAACAGGTTCTGTGAAAGATGAGGCTGATTAGCACCAGAAGGCTGGTAAGAATTATGAGAACCCAGTTGTGAATGAACTTGGTGCTGGAAAGGTTGCATTGAAGGTGGCCGAGGTTGTGATGGTAATGGAGGTTGTATTGGCAGATGTTGAATCCCGGGGGAGTATAATGATTGCTGTTGTTGGATGGGAACAATTGGTACCTGCTGGGATTGAAGTGAGGGTGGCCTTGGAGCAGGATGAGGTGGTCGTGGAGTCAAACTATGCAAATTGGAGGATTGTGGATGTGAAATGGAGGTCATTTGACCTTGACCACTTGGGTGCCCCATGGTCTGCTGCAATGGCTGTGGGGAATGTGTTGGCATGGTCTGGACAGAAGTAGAAGGGATAGGCAAAGAAGCATGGCTTTGCATTTGCTTTTTAACTAGATCGCGGGCCTGTGGTTGAATTGCTTGGTCCGGGAGCGAGTGGTCATCTGGAGTATTTAGCTGCTGTGGTGGTTGAGCAGACTGTTTAGGAGGCAGAGTTTGCTGGACGGTTGGCACCTACGAGACATAGGGAGTTAAATTTATTCAAATCCACCAAATGGGCGAAAACATAGATAAACTAAAAAACATACCACTTGTGGAGGCTTCACCATTCCAAGCATAATTTGTGCCTAATCGAAGAAAAAAAACGAGATAAAACAATTATCAACACCAACAAAAGGGTCACTTGAATGCTATATATACACATATATTAAGCTTAAACAGGAGGGAATATATGAATTAGTCATAGAATCAGAATACTATAAGTACACATATATTCTAGGTGGGGTAAGATAAAGCCTAAATAACACTAATGAAAGATACACTGGAGAAAGCGAGATATAACATGAAGTGTCACAGAAAAAACCTTTGGCCCAGATTTATCGATGCTGGGTATCATTGATATATAAGCAAGGTATTACATTTCAGCCTGCTTGGAAACAAAGGTACTTAGGAATATTTAGGTTACTGTCTGATAAACACAATTTCATTGAAGTTCATTTAAACGTTCTGCAAACTACAGAAATATTATAAAAGTGTTTTTGGAACATTAGTGAACAACGAAAGAAGAATATAAACATATCTCTAACACTAACCATGGTACACATAAACGAAATTTATACCATTCTAACGCTTATATAACAGGTTGTTATAAGAAATATTATGTCATTTGTTCTATGTACCGCTGAAAGTACGAGCATTTGGTTAACCCCATAAAAGGATCCAAAATCAATTCAATAAGGTGAGCAATTTTTCCCGTCCTTGAGATTGGAACATGTAGGCCGAAATTAACATCAATTTCCACAAAATATTGACGTTTTTTCAAGGTTTTTTGCAATTTCGGACTAAGCGACTATTCAATAAGAAAAGAACAGTGATTTCCACGAAAATAATAACAAAAATGCCATTATACATAGAATTTTGTTTCGATAGCCACGGAACACGATACCTTTCAAAATTTAATACCGTACGTGCAAGCAATAAAAAACATAAGGAAATAAAAAATAGACGGGACTCTCAATTTAAAGCATACGCTTAACTAATCCTTGTACTACTTTTCAAAAAAATAAATCGAAATTCAATTGAAATAAGCCTCTACGTACCAAATCTTACACTACCATTTACAAAATGCAGCATAGACTTTTTGAAGGATAACATGATAGTATGCAATAGTCAATAGATAGAATCAGCTACCAGAGTTCTCCTTCTAATAATCCAAATCAGATTTTCTTGTGTTTCAGAGGAGAAATAACAAAAGACCACATCGTAGTTATCTTTGTACAATATTTGACTCTTCTTCCCACAGTTGTATCGATGAATAACCATTCCCCTTTTCTTTCTACATCCATGCTCAATGTGACTCGAACAATACTAGCTTTCAACTAGCTAATTGATTTGATTATATTTAGCACGCATGGACTAATTTCAAATTTATGACGAACATACACGTATTAACATATATCAACCCTTTCCCATCAACAAACTGATTACGTGTTCCTTGCAAATAATTCAATCAACTTTACAATAGAATTCACATTAAATTCCATTCCAGTACAAGTTTTACTTAAAAAAAAACACCTAAATTGAATATATCAATGTTAAAATATAAATTAGACCTCACCTCATTGAAAATCAATCTTTTAAAAAAAAGAATTTGAATGAATCATTGAAAATCAATTTTAATTCAATCTCAACTACGCTCCAATTACAACATATCAAAACAAAAACCCTAATTGCATTAATATAAACAAGATACTTGGTAAAAGATAAATAACAAGAAGGAAATGTAATGAAAAATAAACCCTAGATATCAAAGAAGGAACCTGAAATAGGGCTTTGGTTAGGGCAGGATTTTCGACTAGAACCTGTCTAGCTTGTTGTTGATTCTGCTCCGTTAAACTCTGTATACAAATTATTAAGAGAAGACCGATTTAAGAAGTGTTAAACAAATCGAAATCAAATCGAAGTCATTAGAAAGAAAAACAACAATTAGGATTCAAATTACTAAATAATAAGTATAATTATTACCTTCATTTGAGACATAATTTCATAGAGTTGATTCTTAGACATTCCGGCGAGATTTGATTTCGATGTTAAATTGTCGCCTGAAATCTGCTTTCCCGCCATCGACTTTTCTTGTCTTTTTCGGATTGATGGAGAGGCGTTCCTTCCCACTCAAGAAAATGACCGGTCTTAAAGTGTTTCATTAACCAATGTAATTGAGAAGTTTTAAAAGCGCCCCCAGATACTCAGGCTCCCCGATAAAATTTACCTACAAGGTCTTCAAAACTTACTAGAATCACTAGTAATAAATATATTTGTTCAAATAGGTTAATGACAATATCTCATATAGATTTCAACTTATTATAATACTAGGTATAACCTATGTCTTCTTCAACAAAAAAAAAAGGTATAACCTATGTCTCCGGTACCAAGAACATCGTATCCAAATATGAATAAATTCTTACAAATATAAATTAGATAATTTTAGAGATGTCCCCAAAATATTATCAAGACTCTTTTTCCTCGCAGTTCTCTCTAGAATATGCCTTCACATGGCGCCAATAACACTCTGGAGGGGTGTCTTTAAAATTAAATATTCTTTTTATATCTCTACATATTGATGCTTAGCTGAAATCGGAATAGATTCAACCAATCTCAGGTCAGCTTATGGCATCGTAATAAAACACCAAGATCTATCGATTGAAACAAATTCTGAATGAAACCGACCCATATTAGTTTCATTTTCTACCAACAACGCTGATCTGGAGATATTCCATCTGCTCTTCGCAGACGACAACATCATTTTCGGCAGAAACAAGATTGACAACATCCACAATCTTAAGAAGATTCTTCAAGAATTCTGTGAGAGCTCAGGGCAAATGATTAATTACGCTTAATCCAACATCTTCTACTCCAAAAATTCGCATCCTAAGTTTAAACACCTCATAATGCGCACCCTTAAAGTCAAATATGCCTCCACTTCTGAGAAATACTTGGGGGCCCAACTCTTCATCGGAGCTCAAAAAACCAAAGTCTTCAACGATATCCTCGATCACATCAAGAATAAGTTCAATAAATGGAATCATTCATTTCTTTCCCAAGCTGGTCGCACGGTGGTCATCTCGGCCATAGATGCAGTCGTACCCCGATACCAGATGCAGTGTTTTGCTATTCCCAAAGGAGTTAGCAATCGCATCAAGGTTGTTCAAAGGGCCTTCTGGTGGGGTAAGTCGAAGGGTGGTCATCTCGGCCATAGATGCAGTCGTACCCCGATACCAGATGCAGTGTTTTGCTATTCCCAAAGGAGTTAGCAAACGCATCAAGGTTGTTCAAAGGGCCTTCTGGTGGGGTAAGTCGAAGGGTATATGCTCCAAAGTCTGGTCATATATATGTCTGCCGAAGAATCTCGGAGGCCTAAGGATCCACTTGCCAGAACTGAACAACACCGCGTTACTCTCTAAACTGCCCTGGAGTATCAAAACTGAACCAGATTCTATATGGGCTAAACTCCTCAAAGTTAAATACTTCCCTCACTCTGATATACCGGGTCCAACGAAGCCTCATTGAAGATTTAGCCACTTAGGAAGTGCAATCTGGTAATGATATCAACATTTGGAAGGATAATTGGATCTCAGAAATCAATGGATCAATGCAAAACAACAATCAATTTGAGTGATCTCTTCTGCGCTAACTCCGAGTAGAGTGAAAAGCTACTCAACCTCGCAATATTGAAGAACTCATTTGATCTTTTGAGTTCAAATTTTACAACCACTAGGGATGTCATTAGGAAGTGAACCTTTCTCTTGTAGTCTGGAAACTTGAAAACAGTGTCGACTAGAGGAAGATAGGAACCTCATCATTATTTAGAACCCAGGGAATAAGGCATGAAGCAAAGTGAAGAATTTCCCAAGGAAAGAAAAGGTCAAGAAAGTCCTTGTGAAATTATCTTCGGTACCCTGTCATGCATCTAATGCGATCTTTCAAAATCAGTTTCATTCATATCTCGAAACCAATATTCTCATTCAATCTCAAAACCCATTTTCTCATTCATATCATTATCTTATCAAACACAGAAGTGGAACAACCAATAGCCATATCACACACAAAGTAGAGGGATTCCCAATCAATGTCACCTCCCAGGCGAGCAATCAGGTGTACGTCCCTGAGCCTCGAACTGGAGGCACAAGCACCAATGGCCAGCAAGTGAAGCACTCTACTCCCACAGGTCTTATGACTAGTGTCGCCCACCCCACCGGTCTCACACGGGTCACACCCGTCTCCACATGTCATCCTACCCTCAATGGCTACATGCCCGTAAGTTGACATAATCCGTAGTCGGGTACATACAAGAAAATCCTCAGTAGTTCACAATCATCGTAAAATCAGTCCGAAAACATTTCTCATATCGCATCAAAATATTTCAAGCATATTTCAGTTCATCACATAAATTGAGTTTCATGCTACCTAAACTCTAGTTATAATGTCGCATATATAACTATAGAATCTAGCATATTCATTATCTATAAAACCATGCTGGATAAAGGATTCAGGACCCCTACCTCAGTCCTTGCATCACCAAAGACCTCCCGCTTACCAGGCGACCTAATTCCTCCTCATTCGCGTACTCTGGGATAAGGAAGAATAACCAAAAATCGAATAAAAACATTAGGTTCTTATACTAAGAACCTCCTTACAATAAAAGAATAAATAAAAGAAAACAACGAAAGCGTAAAACATAAAAAAAATTCGCCAGATTCGGAAGACTTCAAATATAACTAAATCGATCTCTAACTTCATACATATGCCCACTAAATACCCGAAATGCATACTGACCAACCAATCGACTTCCTACAAACTCTATTTTACATTTTAGAGTCTTCATAAGCTGACAAATCATATAATGAACTCCATATTATAAATCTATAGCTGAAACTGTCCATTTATATGAAATATGATAAAATTCGAGCCGTAAAATAAGTCGGTAGCACCCCTTCTATATTTGGACACCCCGAAATAGTCTACAATCTCCTGAACATGTTTCTGAACACAAATCATTCGAAGAAATTGAATAATAATCGTCTAAATAGCTCCAAATTTTGAACCCAAATGAAATTAGTATAACAGTTATCGATATAACCATCAGTAAAATCATCAAATTTGAACGACATCGAAAATTTTGAACGGATACATATGTAGAACAAGTCGGGTGAGATTACTTGAAAGAAGTTTCACTGAATTCTGACTAAAGCTCGCAAAGAAATCGACAATTGAAATAACTAAAATTGGTGGTCTCTCAATACCCAACTTCTGTTTCATTCCCTCTGTAATAACATTGTGTTTCATCCCCAAATGAAATCCCAACCGAGACCAAAAGGTGTTAAGTGTTGGATGGTGAGTAGGGTCCACATCCAAAATAAATTGCTATCCATCCAACACGTTTTCCATGGCATGCATTTAAATCCATGTTTGAAAATGAATTAGATTGTTTAAACTAATGGAAGATAAATGATTTAAAACCTTTTTGTTAAAAATGGTGATGAGGTGTAAAGCTACTTTGTTTGAAGCTTTAGGTGGCATCAATCAAGCTCTTGGTGTCAACTACTATGTGAGGTGTCAAGCAACATGAATCACCTATTGTGAATGAGACATCTCACCTTGGTGATAAGTCTCTTACCATTTGAGGTGACCATTTATCAAGATGACACCATGAGCTTGTGAGACACCTCAATTGTTGAGGTGTCCACACCATATCTCTCCTCTAACACTATAAAAGGAGATGACGAACTTCAATTCAATATCATCCCATTCTCATCCCATCCATTCCATCTCATAAGCAAGCCAAGTGAAGAGAAAGTGAGTTAGTATTAGAAAGAGAGTTTAGTTTCTTCTAATTGCTTGTCTTTCCTTTGGTAAAGAGAGAGTTGATAGTATATCTCCTAGAATAAGAGAGAGGTTGTTCATAATTGTTATCTCCTTACATTAGAGAGAAGAAGTTGTAAGTAATTCATCTCTAAGTGTAAATCTATCTACAAAGTTGTTCATCTTCGTGTTATTCGATATTCAACTTTAGTTGCAATTGAGTGTCTAATATTCACAACCTTTCTAACAGTGGTATCAGAGCACAGGTTCTTGTCGGTTTGGTTAGTGGAAGAAGACACCAAAATAATGGCGGCAAAGTACGATATAGAAAAATTCAAATGGAATAATTTCTCATTATGGAAAATGATGAGTCATGAAAATGCCTCATTTGAATCTCTTAACTCGGGTTAGTTAGCCCATTTCGAGCAGTTTCTCTGATAAATTATGCGTTTCTTTTGTCCAGGTGTCTTTTACAGAATTGAACGCGGAAAACGGATAAAATCGGGAGAAAGACTCATCCGAGGGCATTTTGGTCATTTGAAGATTATGGTGGTCTTGTGATTTGGAAATCTTGATGTTCGGAAGAAAAGTAGACTCCAAGATAAACCAAACGGCGAAATCGGGAGTCAAATCGGAGTCCGAATAGGGAAGTTAGACCAAGTCAAAATGCGGGTCAAAAGTAGTTGACTAGATCAGCTATAGGACAGGTGGAGCAGATCCCTGAACGGTGGTACGAATTTTTGGTACACTAGTTGGGCGCGAGGGCAAAATTCGGGATCTGTTTCGAAGCTCTGATTCCTTGAGGCCGACAGGATCTAACGGTCAGAACTATCTCAGTACACATGGCTTCGTCAAAAGGCAGCGATGCACTTTATCCAGTAGCCCATGTCTCCACGGTATCTCAGTACACACCAACAGCTGTGATATGGACGGCATTTACTGGTTGGCTTATAACCAATGGGAAACGTACACCTGGCACGTGACAACCAAATATTGGCTGTATCTCACGCCTCTTGACTGGGTAGTTATATTTCTTTCCCAAATTATTATTATCTCCATTTTTTGAAAACTGATAAACAGAGAGAGGATATAAGAGAAAGATAGAAAGAGATGGATTCTTTCCTCTTCTTTCTCTCGTATCTATCTATTATGGGCAGTGTAAACAGAGATGTGAAAGAGATTTTATCACAGAGAACGTAGAGAGAGAGAAGGATTTAAATTCAAACAGAGAGAAGTTTTGGGGAGAGAATATTCATCTCTCTCTCTCTCTCTAAAAATTCAAACTGGAAACAAAAGAACAACTATGGAAGGAAAGCTGGGTATTTTCGAAAATGGAGAGAAGATACATATGAGATAATCTAGAGAGAGAGATTATTAGCTGGTGATTTATTGTAAAGAAGGAAAGAAGATTGAAGAGGGATCAAGAACCGGATATTTTGGAGAGAGATGAATCTCGGCAGTAGGGGGATTCTCTTAGATATATATTGAAGAACAGAGAGAAGGAATTTTTTATCTCGGATTGGGGGTCAAATGATCCCCTCTCAAGCTCACCAAACCAGAGAAATACAAGAGAGAGAGAGAGAGAGAGAGAAGTTAGAGACCATTAATTCTTCATCATCTATTGTCATCTTCTTCTTTTTTCTGTATTTTCTTTTAGTGAGAGAAAGAAACAGAGAGAAAGGAGTCATTGAAGAGAGACCGAGAGCTAGAGAGAGAAAGTGAGAAAGAGAGTTCTGTTTTTCTTTTCTTCTTTTTCTTCTTTTTCTGTTTGTAACCCTTTTTAGTGAGAGAAAAGATTATCAAGATAGAAAGAGAGATTGTAGAGAGACAGAAAGATTCAGTTTAGAATAAAACAGGAAATTGATTTTAATTCTTTTATACTGTTTGTGTTTCTCTTTTAGTGAGAGAAAGAGATTAACAGAGAGTTAAGAGAGAAAGTGATTAAGAAGAAAAGAAATAGAAAATTATAGAGAAAAAGATAGTTGGAGAAGATGAGAAAATAGGTGAGAAAATAATTTTCTCACAGGGAAAATGTTTCCGGGAAGACGAGAAAATCGTTTTCCCTAAGGGTCTGTTTGGCAGAATTTGGGGAAAACAGAAGGAAAATCTTTCCCTAAGGCCCTGTTTGGTTCTGAAATAGCGAAAAAGTTAAGTTTTCTTCTCCTTCTCTTTACTTTATTTTCCAATTTCTTTTATTTAATGTCCATGAGTAACTAATCTTCTAATCTAGGGTTTAGATGAAGTCGTAATAATCATTTTCTCGACAATTTATTAAAGTTTTTACCATTTTAACGATAAAATCTTCCGGGTTTTTAGACCGTTCATGGACTGAAAACCTGAGTTATATAAAGAACTATCTAATCAGACCAAAATTAATTTGTCATTAGAATTGTTAGGAAGACGGATTCAGAAAACCCTAGGCTCTCCCCCATTTGAGTTCCTTGTATCATTTGTAATTATTTTCTTTCCATCATTTTATTTTAATATTTTATTCATTTAAAAACCAAAACCAAATTATTTTAAAATCTTCTTACTTCCAAGTCTTAGAATAGGTTTCACTTAGTCTCTGAGGAACGAACCGGTCTTACCGGAATTTATTACAACTTGACACCCGTGCACTTGCGGGTGTAGACCTATTTAGGGTAACCCTTTTAGGTTCATCAGAAAATGAAGATGAAGGCAATTTTGAGAAAAGATAATTGTCTGGCGGCAATTGAAGATAGGCGGGTTGATATGCTTGATGACGCTAAGTGGAACGAGATAGATGGAAATGCTATTGCAAAATCTACACCTAGCACTAGCCGATGGAGTATTATCAAGTGTAGTTGAGAAGACGTCAGCAAAAGAAATATGGGATACTTTAACAAAGTTGTACGAGACCAAATCACTACATAACAAAATCTTCTTGAAGAGAAGACTCTACACTCTTAGAATGATGGAGTCAACAACAGTAACAAACCACATCAACATCCTTAATACTCTATACTCTCAACTTACATCAATAGGGCATAACATGGACACGGTTGAACGTGAGGAAATTCTACTTCAAAGTCTACCGGATTCATATGATCAACTCATCATCAATATTACCACCAATATAGAAGTTCTGTCCTTTGATGATATTGCTGCTGCAGTTCTTGAAGAAGAAAATCGACGCAAAAACAAAGAAGATAGACAAGAAAGCTCACAACATGTTGAAGCTTTGACGATGATGAGAGCGCGATCAATGGAACATGGCTCAAGTGGGAGTCAAAAGCAAAGTAGATCAAAATCAAGGAGTAAGAAGAATGTGAAGTGTCACTATTGTGGAAAGAAAGGGCATTACAAAAGGGAGTGTTGGAATCTCAAGAAGAAAGAAGGAAAAAGTCCTGAGTTGTCAAATGCTCAGGGTTGTGTAGCATGTACCTCGGATGAAGGCGAAATTTTATACAGTGAGGCAACAACAGTTCATGAAGGCAGAAGAAATTTTGCCGAAGTTTGGCTAATGGATTCAGGAGCCACATGGCATATGATCCCTCAGAGAGAATGGTTCCATCAATAGGAACCCACCTCTGGAGGATCTGTGTACATGGGAGATGATCATGTTGTGGAGATTGCTGGTATTGGGAGCATCAAACTGAAGATGTATGATGGTACCGTTCGCACTATCTAGGAGGTACGACATGTTAAAGGTTTGAAGAAAAATCTATTGTCTTTAGGACAATTAGATAGTCTCTGGTGTAAAACCCATATTGAAGGTGGGAAAATGAAGGTGATCAAAGGCACTCTTGTGATCATGAAAGCGGAAAGATAGCTGCTAATATGTACATGCTTCAAGGAGAAACACAACAAGAGGGGGAAGTTTCAGTTGCATCAAGAAGTTCGATAGAAGAGTCAACAAATCTTTTGAAGGAGTTGAAGGAGATGTCCTTCGACCAAGATGGCAATGCAAGCAATATGTCGGCTAAGACAATTGATGAAGAAGACATCAAGTCCGATTGATTTAGGGGTCGTAGTGTTTAGCTAGAAACCAACTACGATTGTCGAATTACGAAGTAATTCGCGGCTAACTTCGATCGGATCCTACATCGGGTTACACATAAGAATGGGTATTTAATCGGATGATATGACTAGTGGGAGTGTGATATAACATTGAGAATGTCCCATAAACATATCTCACAGGCCTAAATAGAATTTGGGCAAAAGATAGCAAAAAGACCCGAAATAAGGGTTTTGGGCCTAGACCGATTCGGGTACTTCTAGGACTCGGATTGGGCTGAATTTTGGAGGGTTAGTTTCTGATATAATAAGCATTATATCTGAAAATTTTCGTGGTGTTTGGACACCTCCTCCTTAGGGAATTGAGAAAATATCAATAGTTGTTATTTTCGACAATTTCCCTAAATCTTATTCTAAAGGGTGTTTTAGGAAACCTAAAAGAAGGTGGATTCTTATTAGGGTTCTATATAAACACTCTTAGGGCAGAGAATAAGGTGTGGAATTTCTCTCTAAGCTTTCTTACTCTACCACATCAAGTAGAGAGGAGAAAGTGAGCTAATTCCCAAGCTATCTTCTAGTCAAGCAAGAAGAAGGTCTTCTTATTATCAAACCACCATTGGAGTGCTAGCGAGCTTTCAAGGAGGGAGATTAAATACACTATTCGGTGTCCCAAGTAGAGGAGCTACGTTTGAAGCTCTTGGTCTCTCTTTAATCTATTCAACTAGCTCGAAGGAAATAGCGACTAAGGTAATCTACTATCTTCTTATTAGTTAATTACTAGTTTTGCATGATGATCTTGGGGATACTAGTGTTAGACATTAGATGTCGTTATCCGCTATAAACACTAGTATAAGGGTATAAAATCCCTTCATCTTTGACACCAAAAACTCGGTCACATATCAGAACAAGGTATGAAGATTCTCGTTGAACAAAACCTTCTTCCAGGGCTCAAAAAGGTTTCCTTACCATTTTGTGAGCATTGTGTTACTAGTAAGCAGCACAGATTAAAGTTCAGTAGTTCAAATGCTAGAAGCAAGACTATCTTAGAACTTGTTCACTCTGATGTATGGCAATCATCGGTTATATCCCTAGGAGGTGCAAGATACTTTGTATCTTTTATTAATGATTACTCTAGGAGATGTTGGGTGTTTCCAATCCAAAGGAAGGCAGATGTATTTCCAATTTTCAAAAATTTCAAAGCGCAAATAGAGCTTGAATCTGAGAAGAAAATTAAGTGTCTAAGGTCAGACAATGGAGGAGAATACACTGGTATTGAGTTTGATACCTTTTTTCAAGAAGAAGGCATCAAAAGGCAGTTCACAGTGGCGTACACTCCACAACAAAATGGAGTAGCAGAGCGGATGAATAGAACCTTGTCAGAAAGAACAAGAACAATGTTGAGAGCTGCAGGAATGGCCAAATCTTTTTGGGCGGAAGCAGTCAAGACCGCGTGCTATGTGATCAATCGGTCTCCATCAACCGCAATTGATCTAAAGACGCCAATGCAAATGTGGACAGGTAAACCAGCTGACTATTCTCGCTTACATATGTTTGGAAGTCCGGTGTACGTGATGTACAACACCCAAGAAACATCAAAGCTAGATTCGAAATCCAGAAGATGTATTTTCTTAGGGTATGCTGATAAAGTGAAGGGGTACCGCCTGTGGGATCCCACTGCCCACAAGGTAATAATCAGCAGGGTCGTGATATTTACACAAGACAAAGTACTTGCAAATGATAGCACTTCAAAGGAGAAATCAGAGATTAGTACAATTCATGTTAGAAATGAACAAGAAGATCAAGATTCTTCTGAAGCGGAACTAGAGCACGAAGAACAAGAAGAAGCTGTGACTGAAACTCCACTAATTCGACAGTCAACTCGGGAGCGGAGAGAACCAGCTTGGCACTCAGAATATTTTATGGAAGGGAATATTGCATACTGTCTGCTAATGGAAGATGGAGAACCTTCGACTTATCATGAGGCTATAAAAGGTCAAGAAGCTTCTCTATGGGTTGCGGCAATGCAAGAAGAAATAGAAGCTCTCCATAAAAAAAATACCTGGGATCTTGTTCATCTACCACATGGAAGGAGAGCTATTGGAAACAAATGGGTCTTCAAGATCAAACGAGATAGCAATGACCAAGTGGAGCGGTATCGTGCTAGATTAGTAGTGAAAGGGTTCGCTCAGAAAGAAGGTATAGACTTCAACGAGATATTCTCACCTGTTGTACGACTTACAACAGTTCGGGTAGTCCTGGCGATGTGTGCTATATATGACTTGTACTTGGAGCAGTTAGATGTGAAAACTGCATTTCTTCATGGAGAACTTGAAGAAGAAATTTATATGCTCCAACCAGAAGGTTTTGAAGAAAAAGATAACTTGGTTTGCAGGTTGAACAAATCTTTATACGGTCTCAAACAGGCGCCGAGATGTTGGTATAAGAGATTTGATTCCTTCATTACGAGCCTAGGATACAACAGACTTAATGCAGATCCTTGTACTTACAACAAGAGATTTGGTGATGGTGATTTTATAATTTTGCTGTTCTATGTAGACGACATGTTGGTTGCAGGCCCCAGCAAAGATCGTATTGAAAATTTGAAGGCTCAAATGGCTAGGGAATTTGAAATGAAGGACTTGGGACCAGCAAATAAGATTCTAGGGATGCAAATTCACCGAGACAGAAGTAATAGGAAGATTTGGCTTTCTCAAGAAAACTACTTGAAGAAAATCTTGCGACGCTTCAATGCAAGATAGTAAGTCAATCTCTACCCCTCTTCCTATTAATTTCAAGTTATCTTCAAGTATGTGTCCTAGCAGTGAAGCAGAGAAGATGGAGATGTCTCGAGTACCGTATGCATCAACAATTTTGCTATGGTATGTATAAGAACAGACATTGCACAAGCAGTGGGAGCGGTTAGTCGGTACATGGCAATTCCTGGTAGAGAGCATTGGAATACGGTGAAGAGGATCTTGAGATATCTCAAGGGTACCTCAAATGTTGCATTATGTTATGGAGGACCAGACTTTCTTGTTAGAGGCTATGTTGATTCGGATTATGCAGGTGATCTTGGCAAATCCACCACAGGGTATGTGTTTACTCTTGCTAGAGGAGCAGTAAGTTGGGTTTCGAAACTGCAGTCTATCGTGGCCACTTCTACGACGAAAGCAGAATACGTGGCAGCTACACAATCTAGCAAAGAGGCAATCTGGTTACAAATGTTATTGGAGGAGCTTGAACACAAACAAGAGAAGATAACTCTGTTTTGTGATAGTCAGAGCGCTTTGCACTTGGCAAAGAATCCAGCATTTCACTCGAGGACAAAACACATAGAGTTCAATATCACTTTGTTCGTGAGAAGGTGGAAGAAGGAAGCATTAGTATGGAGAAAATTCATACAAAGGAGAACCTAGCAGACATATTGACAAAGTCAGTAGACAACAACAAGTTCATGTGGTGTCGATCCTCCATCGGCCTAGCAGAAAACGTGAGCAGCATAAGAGCAAAGTAGATTAGATGGAGAAGTTACAAACAAAAGTAACTTTAAGTGGGAGAATGTTAAAAATGGTGATGATGTGTAAAGCTACTTTGTTTGAAGCTTTAGGTGGCATCAACCAAGTTCTTGGTGTCAACTACTATGTGAGGTGTCAAGCAACATGAATCACGTATTGTGAATGAGACATCTCACCTTGGTGATAAGTCTCTTACCATTTGAGGTGGCCATTTATCAAGATGACACCATGAGCTTGTGAGACACCTCATTTGTTGAGGTGTCCACACCATATTTCTCCTCCAACACTATAAAAGGAGATGACGAACTTCAATTCAATATCATCCCATTCTCATCCCATCCATTCCATCTCATAAGCAAGCCAAGTGAAGAGAAAGTGAGTTAGTATTAAAAAAAGAGTTTAATTTCTTCTAATTGTTTGTCTTTCCTTTGGTAAAGAGAGAGTTGATAGTATATCTCCTAGAATAAGAGAGAGGTTGTTCATAATTGTTATCTCCTTATTTAGAGAGAAGAAGTTGTAAGTAATTCATCTCTAAGTGTAAATCTATCTACAAAGTTGTTCATCTTCGTGTTATTCGATATTCGACTTTAGTTGCAATTGAGTGTCTAACACTTTTTACTATTGACACTATTGTATTATAATAGAAAACTACAATTTATTTACTTAATGCTAAGATTTAAACTCATGTAGTATAAATACTAAAATCTACTTAATCTCTAAATATCATTAGTTTTGTCTCATTTTTGAAAACTTACTATTTCATTGAAATAAAGCATATAAAACTAAATTGAGTAATTTTAAATCAATTTGTTTTAAAAATATAATTCTTTTAAATATTTATAAAATCATTTCGATCATAAATTGTCTGTACGGAAACAAAGAAAAAAAATAAAGGAAATATTATTTTTCACTCACTAGAAAATCCTCCCACCCGATCAACGGTCGACGTTCTTCATTCACTGTAACTTTAATCTGCCTTCTATCGAAAGTCAAAATAACATCAGAACTTCACAAATCACCAGTCAAAATTTCTGATTTCTCCAAACCTATCTGATGAATTCTCAAACCCAACCAAACAAGTGTTTGGAACCAAATATTAAATGGTCCCTAAACTAACCTTAAAAACTTAGGATGTTACAAGCCATATCTCAGGAATCAGCTTTGCATTGCCTCGCAAGCAGGTTAGCAGGTCGTAAACCGGGTTAGATGTCAAACCCATATTCAAAACATTTTTCAATAGGACCTTTGTCTGATCCCCTCTATAACATTATAGACAATTCAACTTTGCACCATCTACTGGAATAGAGTCCTGCGGAGCTAAACTTGACCACTGCAAAACTAGTCCTGCCGCACTGAACTTGACCACTACAAACCTGTTGGGCAAGATGAAGGAGGATCTGTAGAATTGCAAGGCTTAAGTGAGTTCCTTTTTGTCGCGACTTTGGGGAATAAAGAAAAATCTCCGAGGAATGAACTTTTTCTACAAAATTGGTCAACTAAGATTGACTTTTTTATTTTTGTTCATTGTTATAGTGCTTCCAATTTTGGGAGTTTCAAAAATTATATTTTGGAAGATCCCATAAAAAAGTTTCGAAGGAACTTTTATAAACTTCAACAAAATCTTTCAAGGGATGTAAACCTAAGCTCCTTCTTTTTTTCTAATCACTAAATCGTAAAAACATGGAGAACAAACCTTAATATGTTTAGATGTGATGAAAAATATGGTACAGGATTCAAAATTAACTGATTTCTTGGGTTTAAAATGTGTTTACCTCTCTTGGGGAGGATTAATGGATGAAGAAACTTGCTTTAGACGTCCAATGGAAGATATATTAAGAGCTTCAAAAGATTTTGTTTGATGATTTCTAGGGTTTAGAATGTTTTTCTCTCTTTATCTCTCTGATTTTGTTTCCGATTTTAGAGAAGTATGGGTTGGAGATTTGGGGAAGATAAGTAAGAGAAGTGACGGAGAAGGAAAAACAAAAAATTTGGTTAGAAGTTATGGAGGATAGGAGATGGATGAGTTTTTCTCCGTTAAAAAAAAGCGGAGGGGAAGAAAGAGGGGAAAAGGACTTAAACTAAAAATTTTACTTAAAGTTAATTTTGTAGATTGTAAATTTTTTTGAGTTAATTCCTATATGGCCCCCTACTTTGTGACCAGCTTCCTTTATGGTCCCCTTTTTTTCGTAAATTCAAATATGGCCCCCTTTTCTTAACACCGTTAGTCAACTTTTATGGTTAATCTTATTGTTTCCATATTTACCCTTCTTATAAGAATGATTTCAAAATTCAAAATTGACCCCCTTTTGAATTTGGGTCAATTTCCAAAAACTTATAACTACTTTAGAAAAAACTAGGGGGCCAAAATAGAATACATATAAAAAAAATTTAAAAACACCTCATCTCTCCCTCTCTCTCCTCCATCTCATCACCTCTCTCCTCCACATCATGTATCTCGCCACCTCATCATCTTCTCCGATGAAGGTCGCCGGCCGGCAAAATTTTCCGGCGACCTTCAAATTTTTTTTTTTTTTTTAATCTTTCTCTAACTAATCTCTCTCTCTCTCTCTCACTCCCATCTCTCTCTCTCTCATTTCTCTCTCTCTCTCTCCCATCTATCTCTCTCTCCCATCTCTCTCTCTCTCTCATTTCTCTCTCTCACCTCTCTATAATTCCGGCGAAGGGGAGGAGCCCCTTCAAGGTCTGGTTAACGACCAGACTCGGTCTGGTTTCAAACCAGACCGAGATCTGGCTTCAACCAGATCTCGGTCTGGTTTCAACCAGCCAGACCGAGATCTGGTTGGTTGAAACCAGACCGAGTCTGGTCGTTAACCAGACCTTGAAGGTCTGGTTTCACTTTGAAACCAGACCTTCAAGGTCTGGTTATTCCGGCGAAGGGGCTCCTCCCCTTCGCCGGAATTATAGTGAGATGAGAGAGAGAGAGAAATTAGAGAGAGAGAGAAATTAGAGAAAGAGAGATGAGAGTGAGGGAAAGATAAAAAAAAAAATTTGAAGGTCGCCGGAAAATTTGGCCGGCCGGCGACCTTCATCGGAGAAGATGATGAGGTGGCGGAATACATGATGTGAAGGAGAGAGAGGGAGAGACGAGGTGTTTTTAAATTTTTTTTATATGTATTCTATTTTGGCCCCCTAGTTTTTTCTAAAGTAGCTATAAGTTTTTGGAAATTGACCCAAATTTAAAAGGGGGTCAATTTTGAATTTTGAAATCATTCTTATAAGAAGGGTAAATATGGAAACAAAAAGATTAACCTTAAAAGTTGATTGACGGTGTTAAGAAAAGGGGGTCATATTTGAATTTACGAAAAAAAGGGGGCCATAAAGGAAGCTGGTCACAAAGTAGGGGGCCATATAGGAATTAACTCAATTTTTTTTGTATTCTCAATAGGAAAATATGCCCTATAGACATGTTTTCCCGTGAGAATTTATTCTCTAGAAATTTTTTTTTTATTCTCCAAAGCCGCAACCTTCTTCTTTTTTTTTTGTTGCGAGGGTTAAGCTAGCTCTCTCATGTGAGAAACTAGGGGAAGAATACAGTTCAATTTTGCTCAAATTAACTCGGCTAAAAGTTCTCCCTTATAGGGCCAAGAAGAAAACCTAAAAAAAGAAGAAGAAAAGATTCTCAAATTAAGGGCCTTAATTTTACATAAATTAAGTCTGACATTCAAAGATAATTTGAGGACATCTAGGCTTTGTTAGTGGAGACTGCCAAAAAAGAAGTTTTGGCTGCCACCTCATCAAATAATAGAAGATCTTCTCCTAGAAATTCTGATGCTACCTTATAAACTCTAATAAACCCTAGAGCAAGCTATAAATAGATCTTGGATCTCTCTCTTCTCTTATCCATACATTGAAAGGGGGGTGTAAAAGCGACTCCATTCTACCAAATAATTAATGGAAAATTATCTCCAAGAAGAATTGATGCTCGACATATTTTCTCGCTTACCAGCCGAATCGGTTTTATGCTGCAGACAAGTATGCAAAACATGGCGAAATCTTCCTGTTCTTACTGATGCTAACTTCATCAGTATGCACCTCAATCATCAACTTCATGATGTAGGGGATGAGCCAGGTTCGAATCTTCTTCGCTTCTCTGATTCATCGACAAGTAAATATGACTATTACCAAGTTTTCTTTGGTGGGTATCCCTACAATGGACTTAAAAAGATATATAATTCTATCCCTAATGGTAGTTACATTGTTGGTTCATGTAATGGTGTGGTTTGTTTTAGTCAACCACACAAAAGTGGTCCTAGATTTAGTATATGTAATCTCCTCACTAGAGAATACATTCACCTTCCAAAAGGACCAGAACTTAACATGCAGAAGAGTCTTTTCAGTATTATTTCAGGATTCGGCTACCATCGTTCGACTAATGAGTACAAAGTTGTTCAAATCACATGCTACTGTTCCAATGGATTAGAGTCGCATGTAGAAGTATATTCTCTTGGAAGTGGGCAATGGAGAAACAAAGGGGTAATCCCCTATGCGTTTTATCCTAGCGCAAGTACATTTGCGAATGAAGCTCTTTACTTTAGGGACAACTATAACCCTAGAGGTATAATTTATGCGCTTGATTTGAAGAATGAGGAATTCAATATCCTCCCAACTCACCTTAATTTCGAATATCGTGGATACGGACTCTGTGTATTGGATGGTTGGGTTTGTGGAATCGAACGGAAAAGTGAAAGTATGGACTTATGGTTATTTAAGAAGAAAAAGATGGACAACAACACTAATATTAAAGCGATCAATCAAGGCGTAAAGGAAAACAAATACCTCCACTGGAGTTGGATTAGGGAATGCAGCATACCTAAAACCATTCTCTCCGACTTTACCTTCTTTCAACCAATAACCCTTACAAGAAGTCGCGAACTTGTATTCTATGGAGTTAATGGTCCCAAATATCTCTATAGTTATGACCCAAAAAATGGAAAATGTGAACGCCTTTTGAAATTGGGACTTGATCAGGTAGTTCTTCACATGAACAGCTTTGTCTCATTGGCTGCTCTAGGAGAAAACTCTGTGCAAGAACAAGAATGATTAATGAGTCCCAAAAATTAACCATTGCTTTATTTCCAACATTTCCTTTCATACATTTCTTTTAAGAAAATGTAAGAATTGCCCTTGTTACAAAAGTTAGGATTGATAATCATTATTCTTCATGACCTAAAATTCTAGCTCTTTTAGTTAATGCATCTGCTGAGATAGCAAGGTTTACCTGTTTCATAACTTCAATTAGTGCAATAAATTGGTAATACTATTTTGTGGATTGAGAAGAGTTTAGATGTAGTAATTGTTTTATTCTTTTGTTTTAAAATCTGTCTTTTCTTTTCCTTTCCTTGTTTTTAAAGTTATGATTTCTATTATCCGTATTGGTTCCCACCAATGGGACCCATGCTGCACTCGAAATTATTTATGACTAGTCCACTAATTCGATAGTCAACTCGGGAGCGGAGAGAACCAGCTTGGCACTCAGAATATTTTATGGAAGGGAATATTGCATACTGTCTGCTAACGGAAGATGGAGAACCTTCAACTTATCATAAGGCTATAAAAGGTCAAGAAGCTTCTCTATGGGTGGCGGCAATGCCAGAAGAAATTGAAGCTCTCCATAAAAATAATACCTGGGATCTTGTTCATCTACCACATGGAAGGAAAGCTATCGGAAACAAATGGGTCTTCAAGATCAAACGAGATAGCAATGACCAAGTGGAGCGGTATCGTGCTAGATTAGTAGTGAAAGGGTTCGCTCAGAAAGAAGGTATAGACTTCAACGAGATATTCTCACCTGTTGTACGACTTACAACAGTTCGGGTAGTCCTGGCGATGTGTGCTATATATGACTTGTACTTGGAGCAGTTAGATGTGAAAACTGCATTTCTTCATGGAGAACTTGAAGAAGAAATTTATATGCTCCAACCAGAAGGTTTTGAAGAAAAAGATAACTTGGTTTGCAGGTTGAACAAATCTCTATACGGTCTCAAACAGGCGCCGAGATGTTGGTATAAGAGATTTGATTCCTTCATTACGAGCCTAAGATACAACAGACTTAATGCAGATCCTTGTACTTACAACAAGAGATTTGGTGATGGTGATTTTATAATTTTGCTGTTGTATGTAGACGACATGTTGGTTGCAGGCCCCAGCAAAGATCGTATTGAAAATTTGAAGGCTCAAATGGCTAGGGAATTTGAAATGAAGGACTTGGGACCAGCAAATAAGATTCTAGGGATGCAAATTCACTGAGACAGAAGTAATAGGAAGATTTGGCTTTCTCAAGAAAACTACTTGAAAAAAAATCTTGCGACGCTTCAATATGCAAGATAGTAAGTCAATCTCTACCCCTCTTCCTATTAATTTCAAGTTATCTTCAAGTATGTGTCCTAGCAGTGAAGCAGAGAAGATGGAGATGTTTCGAGTACCGTATGCATCAACAATGGGTAGGCTAATGTTTGCTATGGTATGTACAAGATTAGACATTGCACAAGCAGTGGGAGCGGTTAGTCGGTACATGGCAAATCCTGGTAGAGAGCATTGGAATACGGTGAAGAGGATCCTGAGATATCTCAAGGGTACCTCAAATGTTGCATTATGTTATGTTGGACCAGACTTTCTTGTTAGAGGCTATGTTGATTCGGATTATGCAAGTGATCTTGATAAAAGCAAATCCACAACAGGGTATGTGTTTACTCTTGCTAGAGGAGCAGTAAGTTGTGTTTCGAAACTGCAGTCTATCGTGGCCACTTCTACGACGGAAGCAGAATACGTGGCAGCTACACAATCTAGCAAAGAGGCAATCTGGTTGCAAATGTTACTGGAGGAGCTTGGACACAAACAAGAGAAGGTAACTCTGTTTTGTGATAGTCAGAGCGCTTTGCACTTGGCAAAGAATCCAGCATTTCACTCGAGGACAAAACACATACGAGTTCAATATCACTTTGTTTGTGAGAAGGTGGAAGAAGGAAGCATTAGTATGGAGAAAATTCATACAAAGGAGAACCTACCAGACATATTGACAAAGCCAGTAGACAACAACAAGTTCATGTGGTGTCGATCCTCCATCGGCCTAGCAGAAAACGTGAGCAACATAAGAGCAAAGTAGATAGGATGGAGAAGTTACAAATAAAAGTAACTTTAAGTGGGAGAATGTTAAAAATGGTGATGAGGTGTAAAGCTACTTTGTTTGAAGCTTTAGGTGGCATCAACCAAGCTCTTGGTGTCAACTACTATGTGAGGTGTCAAGCAACATGAATCACCTATTGTGAATGAGACATCTCACCTTGGTGATAAGTCTCTTACCATTTGAGGTGGCCATTTATCAAGATGACCCCATGAGCTTGTGAGACACCTCATTTGTTGAGGTGTCCACACCATATTTCTCCTCCAACACTATAAAAGGAGATGAAGAACTTCAATTCAATATCATCTCATTCTCATCTCATCCATTCCATCTCATAAGCAAGCCAAGTGAAGAGAAAGTGAGTTAGTATTAGAAAGAGAGTTTAGTTTCTTCTAATTGCTTGTCTTTCCTTTGGTAAAGAGAGAGTTGATAATATATCTCCTGGAATAAGAGAGAGGTTGTTCATAATTGTTATCTCCTTATTTAGAGAGAAGAAGTTGTAAGTAATTCATCTCTAAGTGTAAATCTATCTACAAAGTTGTTCATCTTCGTGTTATTCGATATTCGACTTTAGTTGCAATTGAGTGTCTAACACTCACAACCTTTCTAACCCTTTTTACTATTGACACTATTGTATTATAATAGAAAACTACAATTTATTTACTTAATGCTAAGATCTGAACTCATGTAATATAAATACTAAAATCTACTTAATCTCTAAATATCATTGGTTTTGTCTCATTTTTGAAAACTTACTATTTAATTGAAATAAAGCATATAAAACTAAATTGAGTAAATTTTAAATCGATTCGTTTTAAAAATATAATTATTTTAAATATTTATAAAATCATTTCGATCATAAATTGTCTGTACGAAAACAAAGAAAACAAAATAAAGAAAATATTATTTTTCACTCACTAGAAAATCCTCCCACCCGATCAACGGTCGACGTTCTTCATTCACTGTAACTTTTATCTACCTTCTATCGAAAGTCAAAATAACATCAGAACTTCACAAATCCCCAGTTAAAATTTCTGATTTCTCCAAACCTATCTGATGAATTCTCAAACCCAACCAAACAAGTGTTTGGAACCAAATATTAAATGGTCCCTAAACTAACCTTAAAAACTTGGGATGTTACAGGACATGTCTCAGGAATCAACTTTGCATTGCCTCGTAAGCAGGTTAGCGGGTCGTAAACCGGGTTAGATGTCAAACCCATATTTAAAACATTTTTCAACAGGACCTTTGTCTAATCCCCTCTATAACATTATAGACAATTCAACTTTGCACCATCCACTGGAATAGAGTCCTGCGGAGCTAAACTTGACAACTGCAAACTAGTCCTGCCGCACTGAACTTGTCAACTGCAAACCTGTTGGGCAAGATGTAGGAGGATCTGTAGAATTGCAAGGCTTAAGCGAGTTCCTTTTTGCCGCGACTTTGGGGAATAAAGAAAAATCTCCGAGGAATAAACTTTTTCTACAAAAGAGGTCAACTAAGATTGACTTTTTTTTTATTTTTGTTCATTGTTATAGTGCTTCCAATTTTGGGAGTTACAAAATTATATTTTTGGAAGATCCCATAAAAAAGTTTAGAAGGAACTTTTATAAGCTTCAACAAAATCTTTCAAGGGATGTAAACCTAAGCTCCTTCCAAGTGTTTCTTCTTTTCTTCATCTTCTTCTCCAAAGTGTTATTTTTTTCTAATCACTAAATTGTGAAAACATGGAGAAAACCTTAATATGTTTAGACGTGATGAAAAATATGGTACAGGATTCAAAATTAACTGATTTCTTGGGTTTAAAATGTGTTTACCTCTCTTGGGGAGGATTAATGGATGAAGAAACTTGCTTTAGACGTCCAATGGAAGATATATTAAGAGCTTCAAAAGATTTTGTTTGATGATTTCTAGGGTTTAGAATGTTTTTCTCTCTTTATCTCTCTGATTTTGTTTCCGATTTTAGAGAAGTATGGGTAGTAGGGGTTGGAGATTTGGGGAAGATAAGTAAGAGAAGTGACGGAGAAAGAAGAACAAAAAATTTGGCTAGAAGTTATGGAGAATAGGAGATGGATGCGTTTTTCTCCATTAAAAAAAAAGGGGGAGGGGAAGAAAGAGGGGAAAAGGACTTAAAATAAAAATTTTACTTAAAGTTAATTTTGTAGATTGTAAAATTTTTTTGTATTCTCAATAGGAAAATATGCCCTAGAGACATGTTTTCCCGTGAGAATTTATTCTCTAGAAACTTTTTTTTATTCTCTAAAGCCGCGACCTTTTCTTTTCTTTTTTCTTTTTTTTTTGTTGCGAGCATTAAGCTAGCTCTCTCATGTGAGAAACTAGGGGAAGAATACAGTTCAATTTTGCTCAAATTAACTCGTCTAAAGTTCTCCCTTATAGGGCCAAGAAGAAAACCTAAAAAAAGAAGAAGAAAAGATTCTCAAATTAAGGGCCTTAATTTTACATAAATTAAGTCTGACATTCAAAGATAGTTTGACGACATCTAGGCTTTGTCAGTGGAGACCGCCAAAAAAGAAGTTTTGGCTGCCACCTCATCAAATAATAGAAGATCTTCTCCTAGAAATTCTGATGCTACCTTATAAACTCTAATAAACCCTAGAGCAAGCTATAAATAGATCTTGGATCTCTCTCTTCTCTTATCCATACATTGAAAGGGGGGGTGTAAAAGCGACTCCATTCACCAAATAATTAATGGAAAATTATCTCCAAGAAGAATTGATGCTCGACATATTTTCTCGCTTACCAGCCGAATCCGTTTTATGCTGCAGACAAGTATGCAAAACATGGCGAAATCTTCCTGTTCTTACTGATGCTAACTTCATCAGTATGCACCTCAATCATCAACTTCATGATGTAGGGGATGAGCCAGGTTCGAATCTTCTTCGCTTCTCTGATTCATCGACAAGTAAATATGACTATTACCAAGTTTTCTTTGGTGGGTATCCCTACAATGGACTTAAAAAGATATATAATTCTATCCCTAATGGTAGTTACATTGTTGGTTCATGTAATGGTGTGGTTTGTTTTAGTCAACCACACAAAAGTGGTCCTAGATTTAGTATATGTAATCTCCTCACTAGAGAATACATTCATCTTCCAAAAGGACCAGAACTTAACATGCAGAAGAGTCTTTTCAGTATTATTTCAGGATTCGGCTACCATCGTTCCACTAATGAGTACAAAGTTGTTCAAATCACATGCTACTGTTCCGATGGATTAGAGTCGCATGTAGACGTATATTCTCTTGGAAGTGGGCAATGGAGAAACAAAGGGGTAATCCCCTATGCGTTTTATCCTAGGGCAAGTACATTTGCGAATGAAGCTCTTTACTTTCGGGACCACTATAACCCTAGACGTATAATTTATGCGCTTGATTTGAAGAATGAGGAATTCAATATCCTCCCAACTCACCTTAATTTCGAATATCGTGGATACGGACTCTGTGTATTGGATGGTTGGTTGGGTGGAATCGAACGGAAAAGTGAAAGTATGGACTTATGGTTATTTAAGAAGAAAAAGATGGACAACAACACTAATATTAAAGCGATCAATCAAGGCGTAAAGGAAAACAAATACCTCCATTGGAGTTGGATTAGGGAATGCAGCATACCTAAAACCATTCTCTCCGACTTTACCTTCTTTCAACCAATAACCCTTACAAGAAGTCGCGAACTTGTATTCTATGGAGTTAATGGTCCCAAATATCTCTATAGTTATGACCCAAAAAATGGAAAATGTGAACGCCTTTTGAAATTGGGACTTGATCAGATAGTTCTTCACATGAACAGCTTTGTCTCATTGGCTGCTCTAGGAGAAAACTCTGTGCAAGAACAAGAATGATTAATGAGTCCCGAAAATTAACCATTGCTTTATTTCCAACATTTCCTTTCATACATTTCTTTTAAGAAAATGTAAGAATTGCCCTTGTTACAAAAGTTAGGATTGATAATCATTATTCTTCATGACCTAAAATTCTAGCTCTTTTAGTTAATGCATCTGCTGAGATAGCAAGGTTTACCTGTTTCATAACTTCAATTAGTGCAATAAATTGCTAATACTATTTTGTGGATAGAGAAGAGTTTAGATGTAGTAATTGTTTTATTTTTTTGTTTTAAAATCTGTCTTTTGTTTTCCTTTCCTTTTTTTTTTTTTGTTGAAATATTGTTTTCCTTTCCTTGTTTTTAAAGTTATGATTTCTATTATCCGTATTGGTTCCCACCAATGGGACCCATGCTACACTCCAAATTATTTATGACTAGTCCCTCAGTGATTATGTTAAATTCATATACATTCTTTTGTATTCATCTACTTCTAAATCTCTTTGGTTCAACAAAAAAAAAATCGTACTTCTAAATCTCTTTATGTTTATTCTTTTGTGGCCTAGTCTATATATACTTGTAACATATAATGAATCCATACAAGAGTTTTATCTTCTCTTTAAACTCATTCTATGTACCTCTCGGCTGCTCCTTTTAACAATTATCATGATTTCAAATTTGTAGAAGCTCCGAAAGTTGTTAAGTGATGTTGTTAGATATAAGGATCGAGATGACTCGAGATCTGAAGATATCAAATATCAACCGTCAAGATACATGAAGATTTAGAAGATATTATCTTATACTTATCTTACATCGAGTGAAACTAGGATACCCAAGTCACTATATAAATAGAAGTGACCTCTATGTATTTTATTATTGAGTTACATTGAGTCTTCGAGTCTGTAACCAATCACTTCCACGATTGTGGAGTTAACATAAAGCAGCCATCAGTGTACTCCGATCGAACCACGTAAACTATTGTGTTCTTTATTTTAGTTTGTATCTTCTATTCTACCAACTTACATGAACTTTAACATAGTATCAAGAGCAGGTTAATCAATCTTGATCAAACTTCCGCAAATTCTCGATTTTATTTTAGATCGATTAAAATATCCTGAGCAGGTTCATCAAACCTGTTTTATCATTTTTTTTTAACTTCCACTATCATCGGTTGTGATTAAGTAATCGATATATCACTTTGTTGATATTTTTTACCCAAATTATTCTTGGAATTATCAAGTTTCAAATTTCTTTTTGTTGCGACTCAATACTGTTCCAAGGTTGGTCTTGCTCAAACAACCTTTTGTTCTCTCTCTCTAGCTGAAGTATTCAGCTTTGAAGCTCTTAATCCAGCATCTTTTTCTTCTCCTCTCCACTTCCTCTCTCTACCTATCTCTTAAGTTCTAATCAAGCTGGTTAAGAGATTCAAGTTTAAAGAATCAATGGAGGAGGTGTTGGTAGTGTCGTCTCCAATAGATGTTGGTATAAGCTGTTGGGACCTCCATTCTGGTATAGAAAAACTTTGTTATCAATCTTGTACTTCACCTCTTCATTGAAGCATCTCCCTTGGTAAAAGGTTTTTAGTTTCATCTCACTTACGCGACCCCTCTTCTTCTCGTTTTTCTTTTCAACAGCCGCTGATCGATTTCTTGGCCTTCTCTTTTATCAAATCTTCGTATCACGGCAACATGTTGTACTCTAATCATGCTATTACTTTTCAAATTCTCTATTTATTTAGTTTTCAAATAAATAAATACATCCTACCTCTCATATTTGGACACCATTAAGAATTTAAGCTTTCACTGTTTCTCTTTATGGTTCCTTGAAGTTTTATAGCTGCTTTGTTCCTTGAAGTGACCTATCACTCTATAACATGAGAACTCTTACTTGGATGCAATTTCCCCAAGATTACTTCTTAATACAATTTCTTTCAAATTCATTAAAATTTCATGTACGGATTCTTCAATATTCTACTATTTGGCATGCCATCAACCAAGAAATTTCTAATTCTTGAAAATTTCGTTTTGTTCATCTCCTTGTCATACAAATTCAAAACTTTCGCAGAGATACGCGAAGAAGACGATATTATCTTGCACTTTAGTCTCCACCTTTCAATTCATGACCGGAGTTACCGTTATTGTTCTCCTCTAACATTCACAACCAGACGATCTTAAAGGAATATGAATATGTTTTGTGTGAGGAAAACCATTAACCTCCCTTGTATATTTATATTGTTAATAGTTTACATAAATATGTAATTTGACATAGATAGTTGTAGATAAGAGAGGAAAGAAAATACATAAGAGAGGAAAGAAAATACATAAGGTAGGAAATAGTATATACAATATATTGGAAAGAATCAAGTCCAATCTCATCCAAAATCCTTAGTCAATTATTTCCCGAATCTGATTATTATTATCATTATTACCCTCCCGCGAATTGAGCTTCGAGGAGATGCGAAGGTTCAATTTGGGACAAAACTCCAAGAACCAGAAATGAGATAAGCTTTTCGTTAAAATATCAGCGAGCTGATCATGAGATGGCACAAACTGAATCTTCACTGATCCGACTGCCACCTTTTCTCGAGCAAAGTGGTAGTCCAAAGCAATGTGCTTAGAACGACCATGAAACACTGGTCTTGCAGTCATGAGGATGGCATTTTTATTGTCACAATATATACTAATAGGAGTAGATAGCCGAATACCCAATTTCTAAAGAATATAACCAATCCAAGTTAAGTCAGCAGTAGTGGAGGCAAGAGCCCGATATTCAGCTTCGGTTCTGGAACGAGAAACCGTAGGGTGCTTACGAGCACTCCATGTGAGAAGATTTCGACCAAGAAAAATGGAGAACCCAGATGTAGAACGACGTGTATCAGGGCAACCTGCCCAATCAGCAACAGAGTAAGCATGAAGATAATTAGAGGCAGAGTCCGCAAATAACTGTAAACCCATGTGAATCGTCCCCTTAACATAACGCAATATGCTTTTAACAGCTTGAAAGTGGTCCACTGTGGGAGCGTACATAAACTGACACGCCACATTGACCGCATAGGCTAAATCTGGACGGGTCAACGTAAGATACTGAAGAGAACCCGTCACCTTCCAATGTTGAGTAGGATCTGAAAAAGCAACACCCTGTCCTGACAACTGAATGCCTGTAGTCATAGGTGTAGAAGCTGGTTTGACACCCTCTAAATTTAAAATTTTAAGGATGTCTAAGGCGTATTTAGATTGAGTAAGTAAAAGACCATCCTTATTCGAAGTTGCTTCAATACCCAGAAAATAATGTAGAGAACCCATATTCTTCATCTTTAACTCAGAAGATAGTTGAGAAATAATAGTATCAATAGTGGAGGAATCAGCTCCCGTGAGTATAATATTATCAACATAAAGCAACAAATAAATCATACCCATTGGAGTCGTACGAATAAAAAGAGAGGTATCAGACTTACTAACACGAAAACCAAAACGGAGTAGGTAAGAGCTGAATTTGTCATACCATGCTCGAGGAGCCTGCTTCAAACCATAGAGAGCCTTGTGAAGACGACAAACATACGATGGATGGGAAGTATCAACATAGCCAGGATGTTGGGCCATGTAAACTGTTATGCTCAATCGGGGTTAATGTAAACAATACGAGTAATCCAAGACAAGCAATAAGAATAGTAAAGAACAATCAAGAACATAACACAGAGATTTACGTGGTTTGGTTGGTGAGACCTACTCCACGGCGACAACGGCGCGATGATTTCCACTATGATAAGCAAACACGTTTACACAAGAGATTCGTGAGAATGTGTGTTACTGATATCTCCTTAGGGTTTAGTTTATATAGCCACTAAACCTTAATCCCACAGCCTCACCGACTCTCTCCTTACAACCGACATTATACACGGATATGCTAATACTAATAACCGACATAAGCCTAGCTTCGCATATTAGCTCTGTCTCGGAGTCCAGCTTTGCCTCAGAGCACTACTTCGCATACCAGCTCTGTCTCAGTAATCAGCTCCGCTAATGGGTCCAAGCTTCGAGGTTGTACCGGGTTCGATACCAATCCATATTCGAGTCACTTCTAACAATTCTCCACCTTGACTTGAATATGCTCCTCTTGACTTAGATCTGCCATCATCATAGCTCAGCGCCTCTTAGCCATCGTCGCTCCATCCCTGCTAGGGCAAACATCTGGAAATCCCAATCAAGTCTAAGCAATGCTTAAACTTAAAAGTTGTAACTGCCTTGGTCAGCATATTCGCTGGATTCTCTGCCGTAGAAACCTTCTTCATCGTGATCTTCCCTTGTTCAATCACGTTCTTGATAAAGTGATACCTGACGTCAATGTGTTTAGTTCTCTCGTGTTACATTTGATTTTTTGTCAAATGAATAGCACTCTGGTTGTCGCAGTAGTTCTCTGTTACCTCCTGCTTCAGGACCAAATCCCGAACTAAACCACTCAGCCATATTGCCTCCTTCACCGCCTCTGTTATTGCCACGCACTCAGCTTCCGTTGTAGACAGCGCTACCACCGACTGCAGCACTGCTCTCCAACTAATGGCACTCCCGCAGAGTGTGAACGTATAGCCCGTCAGCGACCTCTTCCTATCAAGATCCTCTGAAAAATCCGACTCTACAAATCAACTAACGAACCAGAAGTGTCAGCCCTTCTGTCGTAAACCAAACCAAGCTCCGCAGTTCCTCCTAGATACCGCAGTATCCATTTCACAGCCTGCCAATGAACTTTCCCAGGTCTGCTCATGTATCTGCTTACTACACTAACAGCATGTGAAATATCAGGCCTTGTGCACACCATAGCATACATAATGCTACCTACTGCATTTGCATAAGGCACCTGAGACATGTACTCCGTCTCGTCATCAATTGTTGGTGACAGTTCCCCCGAAAGCTTGAAGTGTGCTGCCAATGGAGTACCGACCAGGTTTTGCCTCAGTCATACCAAAACGTTCCAACACCTTCTCTATGTACGTTTTTTGAGACAAGAACAGTTTCCCAGCAGATCTGTCTCTCCGTATCTCCATACCCAATATCTTCCTTGAGGCACCCAAGTCTTTCATCTCAAACTCACCCTTTAACTGACCCTTTAACATGTGCATTTCCGACATATCCTTGCAAGCTATCAGCATGTCATCCACATACAGGAGTAGATACACATAAGAACCATCCGATAGTTTCTTGTGGTACACACAACTATCATACCTGCTTCTGTCATAGCCGTTTTTAACCATAAACGTGTCAAAACGCTTATACTCCTGCCTAGGAGACTGTTTCAGTCCATACAAAGACTTCTTCAGCAAACATACATGGTCTTCTTTCCCGAGAATTACAAACCCCTCTAGCTGACGCATATAGATTTGTTCCTCCAGCTCTCCATGTAAGAACGCAGTCTTAACATCCAGCTGCTCCAATTCCATATCATACAAAGCAACCATAGCAAGTATCACTCTAATAGAGTTATGTTTAACAACAGGAGAAAATACCTCATTGAAGTCTATCCCTTCTCGCTGTGTCAACCCCTTAGCTACTAACCGTGCTTTGTAACGTGCATCTTCCACCCCTGGGATTCCTTCCTTCTTCTTGAAAACCCATTTGCTACCAACAATCTTCTGACCCTTAGGTTGCTCGACTAATTCAGTTTGCTCATCTACCTGAGGCCGAACCTCTTCCGGAGTGTCTATCTCAAACTCCACCTGCTCCCTATGATCTTCCTGCTCCACCTGTTTACCAACACCCTCCCAAGCATCTACAGGAGTTACCTTCTGTTACCATGGCTAACTCATCAAAAGTAAAAACTCTACTTATGAGAAATTTCTTCGATTTTCCATCCGGATTCCACAACCGATAACCTTTAACTCCAGGCTCATACCCAAGAAATACACATTTCTTAGCCCTTGGATCAAGTTTACCTTCCTTAATATGTGCATAAGTTGAACAACCAAAGATCCTCAATTTCTCATAATTACCAAGATAACCAGACCATACCTCATTAGGAGTTTTACACTCGATAGATGTACAGGGTGAAATATTTACCAGATACGCTGTCGTGTTCACTGCTTCAGCCCAGAACACCTCCGGCAGCCCTGCATTCGAAAGCATACAACGAGCTCGTTCCGATAGAGTTATGTTCATACGTTCTGCCACCCCATTCTGTTGTGGGGTCTTTCTGACCGTATGGTGTCTCACTATCCCTTCATCTACACAGAACCTATTAAACTCGTTTCCGCAAAATTCCATGCCATTGTCAGCCCTCAAGCGTTTGATCGATTTTCCAGTCTGTTTCTCGATCAAGGTCTTCCACTGCTTGAACTTGACGAATGCCTCATCTTTGCGTTTCAGTATGTAGACCCATACTTTCTTGGAAAAATCATCTATCAAGGTCAACATGTATCTACCCCCACTATGTGAGTTGACCCGAGAGGGACCCCAAAGATCTGAATGGATGTAATCCAGAGTTCCTTTGGTATTATGAACCGTTGTACTGAACTTTACCCAATATTGCTTCCAGAAGACGCAATGTTCACAGAATTCCAGTTTTCCAACCTTCTGCCCACAGAGTAAACCCTGCTTGCTCAGTATAGCATTATACACGAATAAACACTAATCACCGACATAAGCCTAGCTTCGCATTCCAGCTTTACCTCAGAGCACTGCTTCACATACCAGCTCTGTCTCAGTAAATAGCTCCGTTAATGGGTCCAAGCTTCGGTAGGTTGTACCAGGTTCGATACCAATCCATATTTGAGTCACTTATAACATGAACTTCCTCAAGTAGATCCCCATGAAGAAAGGCATTCTTCACATCTAACTGAAGAATGGACCAACCACGAGAAACTGCGATAGACAAAATAATCTGAATAGTTGTAGGTTTGACCACAGGGCTGAAAGTCTCATCAAAATCAAGTCCAGGTTTTTGGGTAAAACCTTGGGCAACCAAACGGGCTTTATACCTGTCAATAGTGCCATCAGGTTTGAGCTTGGTGCGAAAAACCCATTTAGAACCAACGATGTCCATACAGGGGTCAGGGGGCACCAAAGACCAAGTGCGTTGTTTCATAAGAGCTTCCACTTCTTCTTCCATAGCACGTTGTCAATGTATTGATTTACTAGCCATACGATATCCCCGCGCTTTCGTGATAGCAGACAAGGCAGCATAAAAGCAGGAACCAGAAGAACCAAAAGTATCAGAATCACGGGGTCAAATAGGGTACCGAGAATATACCTGAGAAGGAGTCGTGTCAACTAGTAGAGCATCACGCATGATTGAGTCCATCAACCGGTAACCTTGAGGACCACACTCCGAGTTAGAATCTAATGAGACCGTCGGAGCAACCTCTCCCGTAATCGAATCCGTCAGAGAACGCATGGGAACCGGAGTAATATCTGCCAAAGAACGAGGATCCGATACTAGAGGAGTTATAGGAATATATTCTGATGGTGTAGTAGAAGGAGTTGCAAATGGGCCCTCAGACGAGACTGAAGGCACCTCCCCAGTTGGTGCAGGAATAGGGGTCACTAATGAACTGACAGGGGTATCATCTAGACGAATTGTGGTAACTAAAGGTGCCTTTGAGGCAAATCATCCACCGAAATGGGAATGGGACTGGCTTTAGTGTTAGGGGTAGTAGGGGAAGACGAGACAGACATTAAGGGACGAGTATCAAGAAAACTCACTAGATCATCAGATGAAGAAACAAAATCAGACGTTTTATACGGGTAAATAGCTTCATCAAAGATAACATGGCGAGAGATAAATACCTTCTTGGTGGTAGGATCTAAGCATTTGAAACCCTTATGAAATTGATTGATTGTAACCGATAAATGCACATGGGACGCTCCGAGGTGAAAGTTTGTTAGAAGCATAAGGTCGCAAATAAGGAAAAAAATACATCCAAACGAATGCAACATGGAATAGGAAGGTGGCGTACCGTATAAAGTGGAAAAGGGAGAAACATCCTGGAGCACTGTCGTAGGCATTCGATTAATGAGAAAATTTGTTATTTGAAAAGCTCCAACCCAATAAATAGCAGGTAACCCAGTATGGAATAGAAGACTCAATCCAGTTTCAGTTACATGACGATGTTTACGCTCTACACGAGCATTTTGAGCAGGTGTATACGGAAAAGAAATACGTCTGTCAATGCCATTTGCACTTAGAAAAATTAAAAATTGAGTACTTTGAAATTCACCTCCTCCATCTAGTTGAAGAGTCTTAATTTTAGAGTCTAATTGATTTTCGACAAAAGATTTAAATTTTACAAAGACTTGAAAAAATTCAGATTTAGCACAAAGTGGATAAAATCAAGAAAATCTACGGTAATCATCAACAAAAAGCACATAATATTTAAAATCATTAGAATTAGGAATAAGAGAAGGACCCCATAAATCAATATGCAGAAGAGCAAGTGGAGAAGAAGCTCATTTATTATTCAAAGTAAATGGAAGTCTATCACCTTTACTCATATTACAAGAAATACAAGTAGAAGACATAGAATTTGTTGAAACAAACTGAATTAAATTATCCTTAAATAAAATATCTAATACCCTAGAAGACACGTGACTAAGTCGACTATCCCATATAGCAAGTGGTGCTTTGACTGAGACTGAAGTAGAACTAAAAAAGGAAGAATGAGCTTCATCCAAGACAAACAAATTTCCTCGCCTACTGCCGGTGCCCAGAATCCTTCCTTTCTCCTGAAAAATAACAAAGTCATGTTTTGAAAATAGAACAAAACAATGAAGATCATCAACAAGTTTGCCTATAGATAATAAATTCTTAGTAAGAGAAGGAACATGAAGTGAGTCAGTTAAGGTGAGGACATCATGAGGAGTGGGAAGAGAAAGGGAACCTTTATGTCGAATGGTCAGAGGCGAACCATCACCGATGTAGACTTTATTTGAACCAGAATATGGAGTTAAGTGAGAAAAGTCACCGGAAACTGACGTCATATGACTTGAGGCACCACTATCGGCATACCAAGACGGATCTGACGGATTGGTGATGACAAGAGACTGAAGAGCATCAGCGGCGGCTTCAATAGATTCAGCATCGACAACATGGGCTTCTCGGCGAGGTGATAGAGATCGATCATGAGGACGACGACGAGATGAGTCACGGGTCCGACGAGGAGAGGGTTCTCGGTGTGGTCGTCGTGGTGAATATTGATCACGACGACCAGGAGAGTCTCTTTGTTGACGGCGCGGTGGTCGACCAGTAAGCAAGAAAAAACGGTCAGCAGAATTGCCATGTTTTTTACACCATTGACAGACAAACGTCGGTGTGGACCGAGAGGGTCGTCTATCATGACGAGGGGGAGACCTAGAAGACCGATCATAACAAGAGGAACGTTGTGGAGACCGATATTGGTGATGACCTGAATTGTGGGTAGAGACATAAGCACCTTCAGTAATAGGAGGAACAACCCGAAAGGATTTTATAACACCCTCTTGAGCCTGAAGCATAGGTAAAATATCTTTAAAAGTTGGAAGAGGTGGTTTAGAGAGAATGAATCCGGCTAAAGTTTCATAATCCGGGCCGAGACCTTTCAAGAACCAGTATACTTTTTCAGCTTCAGAAATATGATGACCAGTGGTGGCTAAGGTTTCACATAAAACCCTATAATTACGAGCATAATCCGCTATAGATGTCTTACCTCGTTTAATACATTGAATTTGTTCCTTGAGCTGAAGAGAGCGAGTGATGCACGGACTAGCATAAGTTTGATTGAGCTGAGCCCAAACATCAGCCGCTCGGGTTAAGCCTATAATATCAGTCATTGCCTCTTTGGAGAGAGAACTATAGATGATCGAAAAAACAAGGCGATCAGTTGTTAACCAAGATTCATAGAGAGGATTAACAGTTAACGAACCTGTAGGGGAAGCAAGTGTGGGTTTCGGTGGAGGGACCGCATTATCAAGATGATGAACCAGACGTTGACTTTCCAATAAAGATAAAACCTGAGGACGCCATAGCAAAAAAAAATTTGAATCAAGTTTTAAGTTGATCATAGAGCTAACATGCGGATAAGATATCATAGTTGGTGCCGAGGGAGATAAAATAACACTTGAAATAGAAGAACCGGGTGAAGATTCCATAGCAAACAAACTTAATAATAAAACCTTTTGAAGATTTTAACCTCGATATGAAATCGGGAAACAATAGCTCTAGAAAAGAAGAAGACCTCGGTAAAGACAGACCGGACAGTAGAATAATGATCTCGGTTGGAGACAACCGGAAAAAAAATAACAAGGATCGAACTCGTTAGAGAACGACTCTGGATACCATAAAAGAATATGAATAGGTTTTGTGTGAGGAAAACCATTAATTAACCTCCCTTGTATATTTATATAGTTAATAGTTTACATAAATATAAAATTGACATAGATAGCATATACATAAGAGAGGAAAAAAATACATAAGAGAGGAAAGAAAATACATAAGGTAGGAAATAATGTATACAATATATTGGAAAGAATCAAGTCCAATCTCATCCAAATTCCTTAGTCAATTATTTCCCGAATCTGATTATTATTACCATTATTAGATCTCATCTTCTAGTTCGTCTTCATCATCATCACAGTCTCCACTTCGAATGGTAAGACCATTACCATAACCGAACCTTCATGGTTTTCTTCCTTCAAGTCCTAGGAATGGCAGTGGCAATATATCTGTTCTTCTTCTTCGTCGGTCTCGTCGTTGTTGTCCTTATCCATATTGCAATCGCTGGTAGAGCCACCACCGATCTCTTTCTCTCTCTACACTTCTTCAAGACGTGAGTATAAATCAAATAAATCTTGCCTGGTTTGTGATTTTTCTAGATCTTCTAGGGGAACATTTCTTTTTTATCGGTCAATAACTGAACCAGTTCCAATCTCACCATAATTTCCGGTCATTTTTTGACATCTTCATAGATTCCACATTATTCGTGACAGTAATACTCTGTCACCATTTTCTCCAACACCAGGCAGCCTATTGCGAATAGTTCTTTCATAATTTATTTACCACATGAACTGATTGTTGGAAGCATTCTTTTGCGACAAATTCTTCTGTCACTTTTGTTTTGTTCTGTTTGTGACACTGTGTCTTCATCATCCTCTTCATGGATCCTCAAGATGAATCCATTATGTCTACTGGTTCCTCTTTTCCATCATCAACTACATATGGTACCGTTTCCTCCTTAGTTTGATGATAAATTTGAAATTGTCCTCCCTCTCTCACTTTTTTCTCTATTTCTCCATTTCTCTAACAAAAACAAAATAAAACAGAGGAAGAAAAAGATGATAATGGTTACTGTTTCTAACTCTCTCTATCCTTCTCTTCTCTCTCAAAATCAATTCATTGAAGCTCAGAGAAGGAGAATAATAGAAAGAAGCTCTCTGTTTTTGACTCCCCAAAAGATGAGATGATCTCAACTCTCTCTTTTTCTATTCTTTTATAATCATGAACACATCTCTTTCACAGCTCACACTTTCTCTTGAAATCGAAATCTTCAAATAATATCTCTTCAAAACTTTCTGTTAGAAGAGAGAAGAATCAATTTAGTCGATTCTCTCTCTCTCTAGAAAATCTGTTCATCTGTCATAAGATCATCTCAAATCCTCTCCTTCAGTTCTAACCGACTCTTGTTAATATTTGATCTTGCTCTAGCCAAGTGATCACCCTCTCAATCTCTCTTTGTTTCTATATAGAGAAGAACGAAATCTCTCTCTCTAAATAATCCTAATGAGAATCAACCAGCCACTTTCCTTCTCCATCTATCTTCTGAAATCTCTTCGGAAATCTTCTCTGAAAATCGTTCCATAAGTTTTCTCAATCTTTCCATCAATGAGAAATTTGAATTACTTCCTCGTTTTGTCTTTCCATTTTTGCACAAGCTCCAGCTATTCCTCTCCATCAATATCTCTCTTTCCCTTCTTCACGCTCTCTCTAGATTTTTCTTTGCTCGGTTATTTCTCTGTTTAGAGAAACAGTAAGATATGAGAAGATGGATCCCAACAATCTTGGGAGGTAAGTTGCTGGTAATCACGAGAGAGCGATAGGGTGTGGTGCAGCCGAGTGAAAGTTTTTTTGAAACACAACCTCAGATGGACCCACGTGTCTCCGAAACAAATTTGTCGTTGGATGGTAGCGGGCCATTAGTTTAGCTTGCGCCGCGTCATATGGAATCCGGTTCCAGGGTAAATCCCGAAAAACACCCACGTTAAACCGAAATGAGCCCACCTTTCCTTGCAACCGTCAATCTGTTTGCCTCTTGCGCGCCACGTGTTACAGTCAACTGATTTTTACCCACATTTTGACTTGGACCAATTTTCTCCTGCAGACTCCGATTTGACTTCTGTTTTCGCGGTTGGGTTCGTCTTGGATTCTACTTTTCAACCGAGTACTAAAATTTCCAGAACACCCTCATCTCTAAATGACCGAAATACCCTCAAGTGTGCCTTTCTCCCGATTTTAACCATTATTCACGCCGAACTCCGTAAAAGACCCCAGGAAAAGAGAAATACATAATTTATCAGAGTAACTGTCCGAAATGGACTAACTAACCCGAGTTAAGATATTCAGATGAGACATTTTCGTGTCTCATCAAGAGTGTTAGAGTATAAGGATCGAGATAAATCGAGATCCGAAGATATCAAATATCAACCATCAAGATATATGAAGATTTGGAAGATATTATCTTGTACTTATCCTACATAGAGTCTTAGGAAACTAAGATACCCAAGTCACTCTATAAATAGAAGTGACCTTTATGTATTTTATTATTGAATTAAATTGAGTCCTCGAGTCTGTAACCAATCAATTCCATGATTGTGGAGTTAATATTAAGCAGCCATTAACGGCTTTCCATAGATGTAGGTCGTGATCCTCCGACCGAACCACGTAAACTATTGTGTTCTTTATTTTAGTTTGTATCTTTTATTCTACCAACTTACATGAACTTTCACAGATTTTCTTGAGATGTGCACCTTTTCTAACTCACGATTTATTAGTAATCTGACCGTTCTTCTTTACTTATCCCCAAATCTTCCTTTATTTGGCTGCAAAATTTCATTTCTTTCAACGTCTTCTAGTATTCTCTATCACCTTCTTTAGAAATTCAAATTCTTCCCCACCTTTAATTCTGGTCTCTCCTTCGCTTTAATCTTCCACTGTATTTCCAACAACTTCTCCCTTACTTTTGGTATTTTCTTTGATCCCCATTGAAACCACTCTTTGGGCTCAAAATCATTAAGAAAGCGTTAGCATTGTTACTGAGGACGAACTTTCTTTCCTGCGAGTTACTTATACCAGTTGAGAGGATTTCGTGTCGTCTTGCCCTTCATTTGAGGATCGAATTTTTCGAACCTCCGACTGTTGGGTTGGTTTCTATGTCGTCTTTACGAAAGCAGGGTATTTTGTTCCCCTTCCTTCTCGGTGGTTGTATTGGATCACTTTGAGTTGGTTCCTTGTCGGCTCAACCCTGATTCCACTGCCATCGGTATTACTTTTCTTTATGATTTGCAAAGTCGATTTGAATATGAGCCTAGCCTTGACACTTTTACCCAGTTTTACCAGTTAAAATCAGATAAGGCCATCCCCTTTTGGTATTATTTCACTGCAAAATGGCGTCCTTTGATCTCTTCTAAGACATGCTTGAACGATTATAAGTGGAAATATTTCTAGCACCCTAATGAACCAAATACCCACTGCTTCGGCTTGAAGTTCATGACCAAACAAATTTTGGGCATAAGAGGGCTGCATAAAAGGTACTACGAAAGTCAGGTTGGGGAAGAATCACTAGACGACGAGAGAAGTCATGGGAGAAAGATACAAGCTTCCATACGGTCAGGCGAATTTATAAAAAGGAACAGTCGGATAGTCAAGGCGATGAGACGCCACGTTCCAGAGAAATAAATGATCATTAAAGGTTAGCAAGCATCAAGAAAATAAACATAGAGGAGACGAAATGAAAAAAGATGAACAAAGTGTCGTCAGTAGCAAGACCATTAGGGGAAGTTAAACTACCGTCAAAAGCTAGCAGCGATAACGATATGAACTTTCAGGGTGACGTTACCACGCACACGCAGGGACGGATCTACATGCAGGCCAAAGGGGGCCATGGCCCCCCTTGACTTGCCGTAAATTGTTTTAGAAATGCTGATTGCTGTCTTGTTTATCGCATAAATAAAGTTCGAGTCATACTCATAACATATGTGTAGCGTGGGTGAGATGGTAGAGGTCCGAGTTTCGGACATGAGAGACTTGGGTTCGAGTACTGGTAGACTTAGATTTTTCACTTTTTTTTTTGGTTCGGCCCCCCTTGACTACTACTCCTAGTTCCGTCCCTGGGCACACGATAGAACAATGTGGTATGTGGGTCGATGAAAAGTAGATCGTTGATCCAAGAAACTTATCCGGCAAACATGATGAGGAAATTATTACAGAAAAATATTAACCTGGGAAAGAAAGAAATTCCAAGAATAAGAGAAAAAGTTGTCCAGTAGATATTCATGAAAAGAACAAAATTATACCTGAATATTTAGGCCTTATCCAAAAGCCAACCAGAAGATTTGTTTACTTGAAAACTCATTTCAAACCAATCTATTCGTGGTTTGGTTTGGTTTGGTTTGGTTTAGTTGGATAACCAAAGCAAGGTTAAACTTTAACAAGAACAAAATTTTAACTTTAAAACCTGACTTAACAATTAAGTCTCAACTATGACTATATGTCTGTGTTTTATTTTTTGACTTTATGATTTAATTTTAATATGTTATGTTTGATGTCTTGATGAAACTGACTTAACCATTGAATCTCCACCATCCATCATGCGCATCATATATTAATTGAACTTACAAATTAGATAAAAATTAATGAAGAGTCGAAGTTGGAGTGTCATGTCGGGCGGTTGAAATATGAGAGAAGAAAACGAAAATATAATAAGGGTGATGTCATTTTCGTAAGAAATTTTAGTAATTTCCAATTAAAAGAGTGGTATTTTAATTGGAGGGAGGGGTTATTGCTGAATTCCCCACTTATTTTTGTAATGGACCCTTGTCTGATCCCCTCTACAAAATTATAGATACTTCAATTTCTTTTTTCTTTTTTTTTGTTAAGAGATACTTCAATTTCTTGCATTGTAAAACCTAGAGGTAGCTAGGTTTTGTATATTCCTCTTCTCTTAGTCGTGGTAGGGCAAGCAAATTTTCTCCCACAAGAATTGATGCTTGACATATTTTCTCGCTTACCCGCGGAATCAGTTATACGGTGCAGAGTAGTACGCAAAAGTGGCGAAATCTTCTTATTATTACTGATACTAACTTCATCAGTATGCACCTCAATCATCAACTTCATGATAATCACAACCATTCTCATGTAGCCAATGAGCCAGGTGTGAATCTTCTTTGCTTGTCTGGTCCATCAACAAGTAACAAAGAATACCAACTTTGCTTTAGTGGGTACCTGTACAATGGATATAAAAAGATAAACAATTGGAGCTCTTGGTCTTCTTATATTCAACCGTTTAAGTCCGTGGGAAATAGCAATTACAGTAATCTCTAAACTACTTAGTTTCATGTTTAGCTTATGCATGAGATCCTGGGGATACTAGTGTTAGACATTAGATGTCTAAGATTCCGCTTAGAACACTAGGAGACACCATAACCCAACAAACAGAGTCTGGTTGGGTTCCACTTTCTTGTGCCTCGAGGCAATGCCGATGGGCCTAAAAGGTTACCCTAAAAGGCCTATACCAACAAGTATACGGGCGTCAAGTAGTAATAACCCGGTAAGACCGCATAGACGTAGTCAAACCTATTTTAAAACTTAGAACTAACACGATTTTGTTTTGAAATTGATTTGGTTTTGGTGATTAATAAAATACCTGAACAAAAAAAAAATAAATACAAATGATACAAGGAACTCAATGGAGGAGAGGGCCTAGGGTTTCTGAATTCACCACATAAAATAACTTTAAGAATCAATAATTAGACAAATTAAATCTCTCTTTTTATAACTCAAAATTCAAGGTAATGAACTACCCGAAGTCCGGAAGATGTTTTCGTTCAAACCCGATTATTAATCATAAACTTGTAATTATTTTATTTTGAAAAACAAATCTCTAAACTATTGACTATTAATCAATAAACATACACCATCAAAGAACTTAATCTAATTATGATGTATCAAATTAAAAACATAGACAATGAAAAGAAAATAGGTTTAACAAACTAAAAGAACTTAAACCTTACGGCACATTGAGTGATTTGATGAACTAACGAAAGTGTTCTCTAAATGATCACTTATGGGTTTCATCATAAAACCTAAGATGGAGAATTAGCTACTCATAATACGAGATTGAAATAAATATGAAGAATAAGAAAGAGAAAGGAGAAGAATAGCTAACCTTTTTCTCACGCAAAACTGTTTTCCCTCTGTAAGCCAAACGCACCCCTGGAGAAAATACTTTTCCAGCAACAGTGGAAAATTATTTTCCAACAATACTCCTGGACCAAACGAGGTCTTCTTCTCCACTTAGTATCTCTCTCTACTGTTTGAGTTTAATTTCAATCCAAAAACACCAAAATTGAAGAAGACAATTCAATATCGATTGACAACTAATACTCTCTGTTTATTCCTTCTTTCTCTCTCTCTTTAAAAATACCTTATTCTCTCTCTCTCTCAAAGATACAAAGGTAAGAAGAACTAGAAATAAAGCAATTATAAGCTCTATATTTCTCTACTGATCTCTCTCTCTCTCAAATTATAAGAAGCAGTTATGTTTCTGTTCTTCTCCTTCTCTCTCTCTCTCTCTATAAATTGTTCTTGAAGTTCGTGAGAGGATAAAGAAGAACATATTTCTCTATTTTTGCTCCAGAAATAATCAAGCTCTTCCCCTCCAACCGAGATGATATTTTTTTTGTTATATGTCCATTAAATAAGAGAAATATTAACCAGTCGATTCCTTCAATCCCTATCCCAATCTCTCTAACTATGGTATGAAAATTCAGTCGAATCCTCTCTCTAACTTCCCTTTTCTAACAGCAAGAAATCTCTGTTTCTATTGCTTCCATTTTCTCCAAAAAAAATCTTTTATATCCCTCTTCATTTCTCGGTATGATCTCTCCAATCAACCCCAATAATCATCAAATCTCTCTACAAATCTTCAAAGAAATTCCTACTCTGATCTTCTGGTTTTCCTTCTACGTAAAAATTTGAAATATTTCCTTCTCTTCACGCGCCCTCTCTCTCTAATATCAATCTCGGTTTCTTACCAAACTTTCTCTAACATTTCCTCTCTCTCTACTGTTGAGACTTAAGGAAACAACAAATTAGGTTTTAAATGGTGATGAGAGATGCAATAGAATAAGGCCGCGGCTTTGGGGAATAAAGAAAATTCTCCAGGGAATAAATTCTCGAGGGAATCGAGATTTTTTTGAAAATTCTCCGGGGAATAAATTTTTATGGGGAATACAGAATACATTTTTTTGAAAGTTCTCCTCCATCTCATCTGTTCTCTCTGCCACCTCATCATCTTCTCCGGCGACCTTCAAACATAAATTTTTTTTTCTCTTCCTCTCTCTCTAACACTCCGGCGAAGGGAGACCTTCGCCGGAGGTCTGGTCTGTCCATGAACAGACCAGATCCGGTCCGTTCATGGACAGACCAGATCCGATCTGTCCATGGACGAAGGGAAAAGAATTTGTCTCGAGGGTTATTGTTCTTCTTCTCATCGTTAATGGCGGTTAGGGTTTTTAATTGACTATCGGATACCCAATAGCAGTCCATCTCCCCTTTTAATTCTTTTAAAGACGACGTTTCCCTCTCAAATCACTTATCAATCTTCGTAAATTTTGTTTTTCGTTATCTTCTTCAATAATTTCAGTAGAAACCAGCAATGGGTGGAGAAGAAAAAACGGAGGCTTCTGAGAGTTCTATGCAAGTTAGTATTTTTCGTTTAGTTCTATTGAATGTTCAAATTATTTGTTCTGTTGATGCCCTAGAATTGAATTTGATGTTTTCTCTTCTAATGGGGATTTCATAAAGTAGCAGTCTTTATTCTTTTTTCTCATATGAATATCACTATAAAGCTTAGCTAAATTGTTTGTTTTGGGATGTGGGTCTATCTTGTTTTAGAATTCAATCTTAGTTTACTGGATAGCTAGCTTGATTAAGTGTTTTAGTTTTTACCTTGTTCATGGACAGACCAGACCTCCGGCGAAGGTGTCCCTTCGCCGAGTGTTAGAGAGAGAGAAGAAGAAGAGAGAAAAAAAATTTATGTTTGAAGGTCGCCGGCCGGAAAATTAGTCGGCCGGCGACCTTCGCCGGAGAAGATGATGAGGTGGCGAGAAGATGAAGTGGCAGAGAAAACAGATGAGATGGAGGAGCCTTTTTTATAGCATCTCCTAAAATTAGAAGCCCCTTAGCAATAAAAAAAGAAACATAAAAGTCAATCTTATTTGACTAGTTTTAAGTAAAGTCTTTAGTCCCCGGAAAATTTTCTTTATTCCCCGAAGCCGCGGCCTAGAATAACCAATCAGTCGTCAAGTAGCTGGCAAAAGGAGATGTTATGGTGTTTCAAGGAGCAGCCAAAGAAAGTGAAGTTGTCATCCGATGGAACACAGCAGACGTGTCGTATTAAAGTTCGTTGGATCAGGTGGGGATCACCGAGGTATCGATTATAACAATACACTGAATCAACGGTTGGACTTTATACCGAAAGTGTAACCCGTGCGTCCCACATATGTACCGAAAGTTACATCCCAACCGTCAGATTTGCGCCAAGTGTTACAACAACATCTGTGTTGACCTTTGGTCAACAAATTTGGAACCAAACTTTGACCCATCCTAGTTTTCGCATCCGGACTCCGATTCGACTTCGATCTTCGTCGTTGGACTCGTCCTCGACTCTGCTTTCATTCGAGTAACAACATGGACCAAACAACCAGACTATCATAACCTCCAAATGACCAAAATACCCTCAAGTGTGTCTTTATCCCGATTTTATTTGTTTTCCGCATTCAATTATGTAAAAGATTTTTGGACAAAAGAAACACACAATTCATCAGAGTAACTGCTCGAATTGGACTAACTGGCCCGAGTTAAGAGATTTAGATGGGACATTTTCATGTCTCATGAAGTACAGTGCTCAAGGTGCGGAACTGGTTTCAGTAGAGCCCCATACTGTTCAAATACTCAACGCAGAGCTTTTGCCAGGGTTGACGTAGCTACTTCTTCTAGTCGTCTTTAAGCCAGAACAGGCCTCAAGACGCCCGTAAAGTCATGTTGACCTCCCACGCCAGGGCTCTGTTGGATCCACCTCCCTATTGACTTTGGCAAGGGATGTTCATCTATGATTTTGATCAATATGTTGACTTCTTGAGTTGGTCAAAGTTGATCAATATTTGGCTCTACAATGATGGATCATGAACTTGTGCATATTTTATTTTTTTTACTGGTTAAAAGACTTTTGATTTGATCCCACGATGTTGACTTTTTGGTTTATTACTAGTTGAACTAGTTATCTAGGGATAAAGAGTAGAAGAGGACTAGATAAGAGAATATGATGGGTTTGAAGTCTTGGAGAATGGGGTTTGATCTATCTCTCAGGAAATCATTAGTATACTTTAATTACCATAATATGAGTCATCTCTTTTGATATTTCTCAGTGAAGCGAGCGAGGGATGAGAATTTGAACATATAGGAGAAGAAAGGAAGAAGAAGATTTTTTTTTTAAAGGTGGGATTTTAATAAGGGAACTAAGAAAGAAAATAAACCGTGAAATTCAGCTAACGACTAAAACAAAAAAGGGTCATCTCTTTACTACAAAATCTTAGGAGGCCGAAAAAGAAACGGATTACAAATTAAGGACTAAAATGAGAAATAAGCAAAGAAATAGACAGAGGCGTGCGTGCACACGGGTTACGAGGATCTCAAAACTGGCGACAGCATTCAATTGTTTCAACTCTGTTCCGTCTTAGTCACGCCATATCCCGTTTCAAATTCCCAGAAGACATTTCCCGTGGAAAAACTGACACTATAAAGAAACAACTTTTTATTTACCTACGGATTAAGAAGAACAAGAATCACCCCACATCGATTATAATGACAAGAACATCAACAAAAGCAAAAACTTCCAAGAAGAACAACATGAATCGTGGTGGAGTTGGTCCTGCAGTTGGGATTAGAAAGATGACAATGAAGAAGAAAAAGAGTTTGATTGATGATTATGATGATGATGAGAGAAAAAGAAATGGGGAGAAGAAAACCAGAGAAGGAAGATCTGAGATGGAAATTAGTATTGGTAGTAGTTTGGGTGATGATGATATTGATCACAATCAATGGCCTCCATTTTTAAGTTCTTGGAGTAGTAGTTATTTGGATGAACAAATGTTATGGGCAGGTTCAATTTGGATTAATCCTCTATTGGATTATGAAGTTGAAGAAATGAATGAGATTTTTTGGGAAGATGATTTATGGCAAATCAAACATATAAAAGAAGTTCCAATTAATGCCATTAACAAAACTAGTTTCTAGATAGATCGGCAAAAATACAAAGTGAGAAAGATGATTATACATGTTGCAAAATAGTTGGAGGGAGTGAGAGATGAATTAGCTTGAATGGTATTAGCATATAGTTTAGTTTTTTTTTTTTTTTTTTTTTTTTTTTTGTTGAATAAGCATAAAGAAATTTCAATTGATGCCATTAACAAAACTAGTTTGTAGATAGATAGTGAAAATCCAAAGTGAGAAAGATTCATGTTGCCTGAGGGAGTGATTGAGAGATGAATTAGCTTGAATGATACTAGCATATTTTTTACTTTTTTTTTTTGTTGAAGTGGCCTATCATTTACTTGAAAGTGGAGTTTTTCAAAATTTGTGTATACTTTGAAAGATGTATTTGTAAAACTTTGTATCTTAGGGTTCGTTTGATTCATGTGAAAGTATTTAGTGTGAAAAACATCATTTTTTTTTATGAAAAAGAAAACAATCATTTTTCACATAAGAAATTTAAATTGAAGTGTTTGAAAGGTTGTATGGAAAATTTTGTGGTCTTTAAGAACTGATTACTTGGTTAATACGACGTCTTTAGAAAGTTCAGGTCTGGTCTTGGTATGAGTATCCTTATCATGTTAGATATTTTGGTGAAAAATCTCATCTTGTAACTTATGTTGCAGATGAAATTTGTCCGGATGTTCTTCAAGCTTTGATTCCATGAATTGAAAAGGGTTTGTTAAGTTACAAGATATTACATATCAAGAAAGATTTATGAGATATTAAACAAAAAAAAAAAAGAACGATTTATTGGTATTATCATACTTGTGTCTTAGTGATTGTTTAGTTCAGATTGTTGAGGGAGCAAAAAAATTTACAAGAGACGCGAGGATAAAGAAAGAGAGAAAATGTTAGGGAAGAGATAAGGAGAGAGAGAGAGAGCGCGTAATCAGCTGAGAGTGTGAAAGTGGTTTTCCCAACTTTTGGGTGAGAAAAAAGTACCCAACTTTTTTACCACGGAAATTTTTTTCCACATCTTCTTTGTCCTCCAAACAGTGGAAAATAAGTTTTTCTATGAAAACGACTTTCTCAACCTTATTTTCTCACGTAACAAACAAACCCTTAAGTTGAAATATCATATCTTTTTAACTCGGTTGCGTCTATATGTGTGGGTCAATCTCATTCGACTTCTGACGCCTATAAGCGCCCCGCTCGGAGTGAGTATAGATATAATTTTGTGGATTTTGTTAACCCATATATCTGATCTTCTTATACATTATCCATCCAAGAACTTGGAGATCCTAAAAACCCATCCAAACTTCCATCTTTATAGATCTCGTCGACCACCACCGAGATCCTACACCATCGACGCCACCCAATAGGTCTTCACGAACCGCCACCAAGATCATTTTCCAGTGTGTTGGTTTAGATCATCTTTAAAATAGTTAACCACGGGAAAGAAATTACAAAAAAATTAGTGGGACTTCTCCGATTTTTTAACATGAATTTGTGACGAAGAGGTGTGTAAGCCTTTGAAGACCAATTTAACCAATTTTGATTGAGTGATTTTAAAAAATAGGGTTTATTCAAACTACACCGATTTCTGTTAAACGAGCATGGATCAACCCCTTCGAAAGATAACAAACTGGTTGGTCAGTCAGCTTTCGGTGCGGTTGGTCCGACTATTTTTCTTGATTGTCGGGTCAACCCATACGAACTGAGATGGAGTTTGTTTTCAAAGAAATGTAGTTTGGAAAAAATGACGACAATTGTTGTCATATCCTTAAGTTTTTACCAGTTGAACTACAATGTCAACGGCTTGAAAGCACACTCTAAAATCCGTTGTCCAACTATAATATACAAAAAAAAATAATGTCCAAAATAAAGACTATCTATTTGTATGTGGTACGTATAAGCAGATTTTTTTGGCCAGCGCTTTGGGGAAAGCTAAAAAGTAACCGGGGTGTGAAGACTTGGTCAAAAATTGGTCAATTTTGTTTGACAATTTTATTTAGGGGGAAAGCAAAATACTTCTCCACCTCACCTCACTCTCTCTCCACCTCACCTCTATCTTCTCCGATTAGGTCGCCGGCTGGAAAATTTTCCGGCCGGTGACCAAATCGGAGAAGACAAAGAGGTGAGGTGGAGAGAGAGTGGGGTGAGGTGGAGATAGATTGAGGTGAGGTGGAGTGTTTTTTTTATTTCCCCTTAAAATTTATTTCCCCGGAAAATCTCTAAAATTTTACATATTCCCTTTAAAATTTTACACCCCGGAAACTATTTAGCTTTCCCCAAAGCGCTGGCCATTTTGTTTTGGTGAAAAGCCCACAAGACCCAAATAGGAAATTAACCCCGCCACATAAAATAAATTTAAAAAGTCCATTTTTTTTAAATCACCACATATCAATCCCAATTACAGATTTCAATGATCTTTTTCCCGATCTCCAGACATCTCAATTTTCCCCTAATATCCTTTCTACCCTTATATATATATATATATATATATATATATCATACATTCCTTATCTTTCTTTTCCCTCTCACAAAAAATAAACAATGTCCAAAATAAATACTATTTATTTGTATGTGGTATATATATAAGTAGAATTTTTTTTTGTGAAAAGCCCACAAAATGGACCCAAATAAGAAATTAAGTCCACTACATAAAATAAATTTAAGGATTATTTCTCAAATAGCCCCCAACTTTGTGATCGGCTTCCTGCCTAGCCCCCAAACTTTATCAAAAATACTCAGATGGCTCCCTTTTTCAGTTACCGTTATAACACCGTTAACTAGTCATCACCTCTCTCTCATCCAACTCATCGTCTCTCTCTTCCACTTCACCTTCTCGCCACCTCATCATCTTCGGCGACGAAGGTCGTCGGCCGACCAATTTTTCGGTCGGCGACCTTCAAACATTAAAAAAAATATATATATATATATATATATATATATATATATATATATGTTTATCTCTCCTCTCTCTCTCTCTGAAAATAATTTTTTTAAAAAAATCTCTCATGTCTCTCTCTCGAAATACTCCGGCGAAAGGAAACCCTTCGCCGGTGATGAGTCTGTTCAACGAACATACCATCAGGAACAGACTCGTTTGTGAAGGTCTCTTTTCACAAACAGATCTGTTCGTGAACAGCAGGTTTTGTTCATGAACAGATGTGTTCGTGAACAACAGGTATGTTCATGAACAGATGTGTTCGTGAACAACAGGTATGTTCACGAACAGATTTGTTCGTGAATAGACCCTCTGGCGATAGGGTTTTCTTTCGCCGCAGTTTTTTAGAGAGAGAAAGGGGAGAGAGAAAAAAAATTTGAAGATCGCCGACCGGTAAATTGGCCGGTCAGCGACTTTCACCGTTGAAGATGATGAGGTGGCGAGAAGATGAGGTGGCGAGAAGGTGAAGTGGAAGAGAGAGACGATGAGTTGGATGAGAGAGAGAGAGAGGTGATGACTAGTTAACGGTGTTATAACGAAATCTCTAAAAGGGGGTCATCTGAGTATTTTTGATAAAGTAGGGGGCTAGGCAGGGAACCAGTCATAAAGTTGGGGGGGCTATATCAAACCCAATTACGGATTTCGATGATCTTTTTCCATCTCGAGACATCTTAATTTTCCCTTAATATCCTTTCTACCTTTCTATATATATCATACATTTCTTTATCTTTCTTTTCCCTCTCATATTTCTTCCAGCTCCAATTATTTCTCCCCTCCTCTCTTTCTCTGCCCTAACCAGAATTAGGTGACTGGACAAGAAATTGACTTCTCTGAAAAGTAAGTTAAACCGTTGAACTACAGATACGATTTCATCTTCATCGTCTTTAATGTTTCATCTTCACCTTCTTTAATGTTTCATCTTCCCGAATGTATTCATCTTTAATATCCATCTATCCTAATCTTCATCTTCTTTAATCTTTTTTCTTCATATACTCCTAAATTTGCTCTTTGCATAATGTTTTAGACAAATAAATTTTTAAATTCAGGTCTAGTTATTTGAAGTTCCATTAATGAGGTTCTTTTTGTTGTTTCTTTATCTTATGATGTTCAATATTCTTATGAGAATTCTGAATTTTGCTTCCACATTACATAATTTCTTAACAAAGTGAAACGATTTACACAGTTTTTTTATTCTAAGAAAACAAAAGTGCAATTTTAGATCTATTTTCAGCTTTCTCTCTCTAGAAAATACATTTTCAGTTGATGTTGATTTTTAAAAGACAAATTGACTGGTATCTTGAGTAGTTTAAATTATGCTGTTAGTACGATGTTAATACAACGAGCAAACTGTAAAATAATTTATTTATTTTTATAGATGTTACCACCAAAATTTAGATTTTGTGCCTTACAGAAAGTTAGTAGTGTTTTATGCATTTTAAATTTGTAGTAGAAACGATGTTGGTACAACAAGCAAACACTAAAATACCTTATTTATTTCGTGATTTTTATCGATATTTCTGATTTTTTTCAAACATAACATCTATTTTTGTAAAAAAAAATGAAACAAAATCACTTGTATCGGATATACTGTTACATGCTTTCAGCACAAGGTGTAAGCTAATCACATAAATATATGTTGTTATAGCAAATAGGTACATGATCATCTTAATCGTTAAACACTATTTTGTATTTTTTTTTGCTCTGTCTCATCTGTTTGCACGATATCTTTATAAACACTTAACATACTCCACTTTTTTTATTGCAATATCTCACATTTAGTAAGCACAACAACTGACTTCGTGACATTTGTGTGTTACATGGAGCAAACAAGTAAATTCTTTTGTGGTAAAAAAAACAAACAAAAAACCACTGTTATAGGAGCATTTTGTAAAATTCTTTCAGCTCAAGGTGTTAGTTAATCACATAAATATATATATATATATATATATATATATATATATACATATGGTTTAGCAAATGCGTACATACTCATTTTAACCATTAAACACTATATTTTTATTTTTTTTGTTTTCGCTTTGTCTCATTTGCTTGCATGATGTTCTTATAAATTCTTTACATACACCACCTTGTTTATTCAACATCTCACATTCACCAAGCACAACAACTGACTCCATGACATTGGTAAGTTACATATAACAAACAAGTAAATTCTTTTGTGAAAAAAATTGAGTTGTTGGAACATTCATGTGTTTGTTGCGCACACTTTTACGTATGTTATTTGCATATTATCCATGTTTTTGGAATAAACCTGTTTGCTCATAATACTCCTTATTTATTTGTTACTGATTTTTAACCTCTTGCAGACTCAAATTTTAATTGAGAGATATCTTACAACTATAGATTAACAAAAGAGGGATTAACATCTTGTAGCTGAGTCTTTGGGGCCAGTATTTACTCATATAGGTCAACTATTTTCCGAAGAAGTGAACGCTTTTCGCGATGCTTTTGGCTGATACACAGTTGCTATAAAGAACAGTTAGAAATTTATGATGAGTCTCGACATATACTTTTTGTTTAAAGACAATATCTAATTCTTAATTGGTCCTCATCTATTGTTATCAATATATTTTACTGTTATCTACGTAACTCACACATATTAAACGCTTATCTTGTTGTATCACATTTTATTATGAATTCTACACGATAAATACTGAACAGGATCAGTTATGTCTGTAAAAATCGAATTTACAAATAACACTAATGGAATTTCCCTAACACGTTATGAAATGTTGATAACATATACAATTATGTTATTGTAGCGCTCAGATCGTCGAGTCAGAGAACTGGGCGAGTTAGAACGTTCAGCCGATTCAGTGGTTTCTCTGAGATTTAGTATTAAATACTTATTTTAGTTGATTCGGACAGCTCTTCGGTTATATCTCGAGAAAACACGCATTTTGACTGGTCACACAAAAAGATCAGACATGGTTTGGCTATGTTTTTGTTTTCGGTCATTTTCTTCGTGATCAGATTAATAAGTACTATATAGATTCTTCATGGTTAGTTGTGGGATGAAAAATAAAAGGAAAAAAGTTACATTGGGGTTCATAAGGTAATTGATGGGGGCTGAATTAGTTGGATATAATATGGTGGGGCTTCTTTAGGATTTATATATAAGTTACGGGTTGAAATTTAATTTAGGCACATGGCCTTTTCATGCCTTACACATGCCTTACACACGGCAGCCAAACCGTTTCTTTTAAAACGCAGTACGAAAACCCACTTTGTATTCGAAACACAGATTCAATGCAAGACACAGTTGGAACCAAAGTGGATTTTTGGGCGTGAAGTGGTCTGAAATTTCTTTCGTCAGTTTCTTCGCGTTCAATTGTTGGAATTCAATGAAATTTCTTCTAGATAATTCTATTCGACTCGTTCTACATATCTAGCGGTTTAGAAATTTCTATTTCGTTCGAATTTAGTCGTTATTTGATAGTTATTTCGAATACGATATAGTTGGGTCAGATTTTTACTGGGTTCGTAATTTGGAGCTAAGATGGTTATTATTTTATTTCTTCAGATGATTTATGTTCATGAACTTGTTTAGGATATTATAGATTATTTCGGAATGTCCATATATGGAAGGGGTGCTGCCGAATTATTTGTACCGCTCGAATTTCATATTTGGACTAGTTTTGGAATGAATTGAAATATAGAGGGTTACGCAAACTTTGTCATATTTCACATGAATGGGCAGTTTGAGTTATAGATTCATGTTGTTGGGTTTGTTATAAGGTTTGTCAGCTTATGGAGATGCTGGAATGTAAAATGGAGTTTATGAGAAGTTGGTTGGCTGGTTTGTAAGCATTTAAGTTAAACGGTAGAATGTATCGGTGATCTCTATAGTGTCGATAAGACATTTTTAGTCTAGTTTCATTCATTTTATGCATTCTTACGTTGCAAGAGGTCTCTTGATAGTTATGTAATTGTCAAATGACAATTTTGCTCTTTTATGTTTCAGTAAGAATATTGTACTGCAATAAGAAACTCGAGGAAGGATGGAATTTAGTCAGGAGCATCATTGGAGGCGCAATAAGAGGTAGGATCCTATGAATCTTACTTGGAGCACGGGTATTCTCCGTTTCACCACTTTATATGTTTATTTAGTTATTATTTTCTTTTTATCGTTCTTTAGTTCAAATTATGATATGATGTGAATGTATGTGGTGTGTTCTCTATTATGGATATTTATCTTTTCATAACAAATTAGTTATTCTGAAAAAATAATCACGTGGTAGCGGAATCGCTTGAGCTGCGTGGTCATTTTGTGTGAATTGTAGACACGTGGTGACAGAATCGCATGAGCTGCGTGTATAACATGGTGACAGAATCGTTTGAGCTGTGTTACGTGTAATGATTGTTTTTCGTCAGGCATTGGTTGGTCCACTTGTTTCTTTTTTGTCATGGATTAGCCATGAATTCATGTTAAGGGTTACACTCAGTGTGTGGCCAGCCGTTTGGTACGATCATTCCAGTATAATGAGTTCCGAAAGAGAATGAAAGTTGGGGTATTCCGGCCCTTGAAGTGATTAGGGGCTGACCTAATGCTATGTTTGTTTATTTATTCTGCTAAGCCACTAGTGTGTGTGGTTTGAATGATGTAATAACTTGTGGTTGATACTTACAACATTTTCACTGAACTGAAAAAGGGTATTTGCTCGAGTTTTCTTAATAAGAAAATACTTAATCCATGAAAGTGGAAACTTATAAAAGCTTAGGTTTAAACAAGGTTTACCCTATCTTAAGAAGCAAGAACGTTTTTCTCCTTTGGTGGATATTACCTGTTAGGAGAGGTCTATTCTTATAGCTTTGGGAGCCACTCAAATCATTTTATATTATTATAAGTTCATGCGTATGTTTGGGTATTCTTCGAATGGTTAATGAATTACCTTGCGAGGTAGTGTCATATCTGGTCGGAGGTAGGTCGCTCCTCAAGATGAGATAGTTGTATCCCCGTGGGTATATGGATCTGCTACATGACGATGCTCTTATAGTCGTCTGGGTAAGTAGTGACATATTTTAAGTGTATTACTGTTTGCATGGGACTTATTATTCGATGCGTATTGAGATCACAAGCTAGCGCGATGGGCGATAATGACGAAAGGAGAGTTACGGAAGCTCTTAACGGAGTATTACGTGGATCCACTACAGTAGTCAAATGTTCAATAAGACGACGCCTGTCTACACACTAACAAAGGTTGATCGGTTCTTCCTAGACGAATAGTAGGTGACCCCGACTAAGGGCGTATTCAATCATGATCTTGGTAAGCTAGAATAATTATCTTGCTATATTGATTTGCTTCGTGTGCATAATGATATATCTGTGTATATACATAACACCTATAACTATTGATATATTAAACTGTTGATGTGTGTGGCGAGGGTATGATGTCTAAGTATCCTATTGAGTTGACCTTCGGGTTATCTCATTTTATTTGTTTTTGTTCAGCTACAGGTATTGGTGACCCGGAGTGACATACTTTACTTTGATGGCTCACATTATGTAAGCTTAATGTATTTTCCTATTATTGTGACTTATCTTTGTTATCAGAAAATCAATATTATATATGTATCGTCTAAAATAGTTAGGAACGTTCTCTCACTTATTTGTGATTGTACACAAGTAAATAGTATGCACCTGTCACTTTCACTCTGATGAGATATTTGAGTTAGGATTTCGTTTTATAAAGTTTATGGCAACATGTATGAATGTGTGACAGGTTTGATTTGTTCAATTTATAGGGGAGACTCTGCCAGAATTCAGTTTCTTCTGTGGAGTATTCATTTACGAATTCAAGTTGTTTTTCTCTTTATGAAAACTATTTCGGGTTACATGTTTTCCGAGCATATTTTCAAAAGGTTTGAACTATATTTGATTTTCCGCTGCATTTGTTCTTGATTTTTAACCTGTGATGAGAGTTTTGGCTTGGAATTCTATTTGAAGGTGGTTTGAGTGAGAATTATACCGAGTTTCTTTTATAAACTTTCTGGCAAACCGTGATCTGGAACACGGGTATCACATGTTATTAACAAAACTGACTATGCCCAAACCTTAGAATTCCTATAAAACTGAAAAAAAAAAACAACCCTAAATCACATCACAACCCCTAAAATCATGAATTTTCTCTTAAGATGAGAAAACCTGGAAAAAGGGAAAGACCTAGAAATAGAAAGATAGAGAGAGGCCGGAGGAGATGAATGTAGAAGATAAGAAAATCCTAGGTTTTAGAGAAAAGAAAAGGGTCGAGAGGGATGAATATAGAAGATGAGAAAACCCAAGGTTTTAGAAAGAGAGGAAGAGTGACTGGGAGATGAGAGAACGAGTGGTTTAAGAGAGAGAAAGAAGTAAAATCTTTTTTTGTTGAAAGAAAACTATGTGGGACTCTTATGGAAGTAGTACTTGTTATATGAGGCTATGATGGGCATATCACTAACGGACTGATAAGACACAAAATCATAAAAGGGCTTTATTTTGGACTATCTACCCATGGAACTTCCCCTTAATAAATATAAAGAACAACATAATTACAATAGGATTTTATTGGGCATAGTGGAGCGCACGACCCATCAGATATGAAGTCCAAATAAAATGATAAAAGCAATAAAATGTCAAGTGTCTATAGGCGGCTCTCTGTTTAACACTGACTCGCTTTCTTTCTTCACCGCCCACGGACTAGACAAGTCTGAGGGCATTCAGACAGGCCTAATCCTTATAAGGCTTGAGCGACACTAAATCAGGCTAGTCTGAAATCCACAATAAGTGTGGAGAGTAAAGGAAAATCTGAGTAAATAGGAGGGGCGCCTTTGACACCCTCAAATGTTAGGGGGTTATCGATGTTAGTGTACCTCTTTGGCACATTTGGAAGCACATATGTGATGTTATATTCAGGGGAAATTGAACATGTCGTTTCCAATTTCAAATACACAAAACTTCCTTCATACACAAGCTATGTTTTTAAGAACTCATCCCCTACCTTGCAGAACAGTCACACAACAATGGACACACAACAATGGACACCTTGTACAAAATTCATTGTTTTCTTCTTTGGTTGTTGTTGTTCATGACTGCACAGGTAATCAAATCGCATGTGAATCCATCATCACCAGCTCCAGAACATTAGATGAAGAAGAAGGAAGGAAGCATTACAAGGTGTCCTCTGGGCTAAAAATCATGAAATTTATAACTTATTTTTGGAAGTACACTCAACTAATGTCTACAACTTTTTGAATGGAAGGCAAAACTCAATCTGCTGGACAACTAAACACACACTCCAGGAAATCAAGAAGCAAGACTCCACTTTGGATTCTATCTCTTTTTTGTTTGTCAATGGGAATTTAAATAGCAAAGCTAACAAACTTGTTATTAACTCTAGGAGAACTGGCACAAATTATTTTACTTGTAGCCTTAACTAAACACACACTCCAGGAAATCGAGAAGCAAGACTCCACTTTGGATTCTATCTCTTTTTTGATTGTCAATGGGAATTTAAATAGCAAAGCTAACAAACTTGCTATTAACTCTAGGAAACTGGCACAAATTCTTTTACTTGTAACCCTAACTGCACTTTCTCTCATCATAATATCCATATGACTAATCTGACTTATAACCAGAGGCGGAGGTGTTAGTGGGCTATCCCGGGTTGCAGCCCGGGTGTTACCACTAACACTTTTCAATAGGTTATTCGTAGTTACTAGTTAGGGACCCTACCAATACAACCCATCCCACTTAATCACTAGGGAGGGGGCGAAGAAAAGAGTTTCTGCCTCTTTGTTTCTTCGTGGCTTTCAAAGGAGAGAGGGAAAATGTAACATCCCGTGTTTTAAAAGGTTAGTTTAAGAACTATTTGGCATTTGGGTCAAGTCAAAAGAGGGGCCAAATCAACAAAGAGTACAATTTAGGGGTTATTTTGCAAATCAAGACAAAACAAGGACTGAACAGTAAATTCGGCTGATTTAATAGAGAAAACAAAAAAAATCTGATTCTTCCTTATCTCTATTCGACTAAAACTAGGGTTTTCGATTTTGGGGAGAACAATTCGATCAAAAGGGAAATTTCAAGTGAAATTCATAGGGGAAATTCGAATTACTTGTATAAAACAGGTGAATTAGAGAAGGATTTAGCTGAGATTGATCAAAGAGAGACCATCACAACTCAAATTCATCCCAATCAAGGGTTTATATGGTTGGGAATTAAACAACTTTGATATAAAAGCAACTTTAGAGAGATTATGTGATATAGTTTATTGATCGAACGACAACTCGAGGGACTGAATTAAGTCTACTGTCCGAGCCATTCTAGGATTGATATATTGCTCGGGCGTACTTTCCCAAAACACCAAATTCGTAGCTTAGGTTGTTAGCTTTCCAGAATGATATGGTACAAGTCGTACCGATATCGGACGAGAGAGTTCCGACTGCTTTAACGATCAACGCGCTATTCAGCAAATCTGAAAACTGCCTACTGTTTTTACTGTATTAGATAGTCATAGAAGTTCCAACAGATGTTTGAGTCTTCTTCAATAATTTAGCTTGTCTCGTGGCGATTCCAGAAATGTATAGTACGAATTATTCGGAGTTCGGATGAGAGAGATATGAGCGTTTTAAGACGCAGCGTACGATCAGTGAAACTGATGCACTGCTGCGTATGTTTTGTGATTTTCGGAGATGTTCTAGTTGAAATTAGAGGAGACCATTTTAGAGGAAAACATCAGAAATGATATAAGCTTTCCAACCATATAAGATTGGGTTGAAAATAAATAACTACGAAAGAATTATGACTGTTTTACCGAACAGTGTGCTGTTAGGAATATTCTGTTTTGGTTGTTGTTGTATTTGGCAAGTTTCGAAGATGACTCACTTGGTTTTTTGACGAGGACATTTAATAACTAAATGTTAAGGATATAAGTAAGTTTTATATAGGGTTGGATCAACCTTAAATGGACATGGCTATGAAGTTAGAAGATTAATCGAGATTTGGTTATACTTAAAGTCTTCCAGAGTTCGCGATTTTGCTTTTCTGTTTTACGTTTTCGTTGTTTTCGTTATTTTCCTTTATTTATTTATTTTTTGTACGAAGGTTCTTTGTTTAGAACCTAATGTTTGTATCTGTTCTTTATGGTTTCGGTAGAGGGGGGAGCCGGAGCTTATCGTTGACGATTTTGCTACGGTTTCGGCGGAGCAGAAGTACCGCCAGGTAGGGGTTCTGAATCTTTTATCCGACATAGTTTTATAAATAATGAATATGCTAGATTCTATAGTTTATATGCGTCATTATGACTAGAGTTTAGGTAGCATGAAACTCGATTTATGTGATGAACTAAAATATGGTTGAATGGTTTTACTACAATATGAGAAATGCTTTCGAACTGTTTTTACTGTGATTGGGAACTACTTGGGATTTTCTTGTATGTACCCGACTGCGGATTATGTCAACTTACGGGCATGTAGCCATTGAGGGTAGGATGACATGTGGACACGGGTGTGACCCGTGTGAGACCGGTGAGGTGGGCGATACTAGTCATGAGACCTGTGGGAGTAGAGTGTTTCACTTGCTGGCCATTGGTGCTCTTGCCTCCAGTTCGAGGCTCAGGGACGTACTCCTGACTGCTCGACTGGGAGGTGACATTGATTGGGAATCCCTCTGCTTTGTGTGTGATATGACTATTGGTTGTTTTATTTCCATGTTTGATAAGATAATGAACGGATGAGAATATTGGTTTTGATATACGAATGAAACTGATTTGAATCGAATATTGGTTTTGATAAATGAATGAAACTCATTTTGAAAGATCGCATTATATGCATGACAGGGTACCGAAGAGAATGAGGTTCAGGTCCTTCCATGGTAATTGGGGGACGGCTCTCTTATTCGAACTCGGTGATCAACAACGTATTTTGATACTTAAGGTATATATGTATCATAAAGTAAACTCTTCAATGATTGCGGAGTTTCTTAGTGGGAGAGGGGCTTACCAGCTAGGGGTAAGTTTCTTTCTCAAGAAGACGTAGTGCATTAGCTAGTGCCTAAATGAGCTGATCTTATCTAACGCACTCTAGGCTCTCATGAGGAACTCTCCTCTTATTGAGAGCGCATCATGGGTGGGTAGCTAATCACTGCTATTGCTTGCTAGATTAAGGAAAATGGTTTTGTATATAATATATATGGTTACTGGTTTGATAACTCGTTTTGTCATGATGTTTACAACTTATTAAATGAACTTTTGAAAACGTGATGGGTTTTGGATTAGTCTTCTACCAAAATAACTCGTGTCGGTGAGTATTCTGACCCCCTACCAATTGTTAGTGTGCAGGTGCTTTGTTGTAGCCTCGAGGCGGAGTTGTATTCCACCCGGTGATCTTGTCTGACGAGGCTAGCAGTGTTACGCCGTTTTCTTTGGTTTTCGTTTATTGGATTTTTGTTATTTCTAAGTTATGTATTTATTGCATAACTGAACTCGAATATGTATATATATAACACTTAGAGTTGTTTATAAGTTGTATGGATGTGTAAGAGGCTTTTGTAGTTCTTTTTGTGGTTCGGGTTTCGACCCGAAGTTATGTTGAGTTTGTTTAGCTTCCACTCTATAGTTTATTCTTGTGTATGCGAATGTATGGTTTGCATGACAGGTTTACAGGTACGACCGGTTCGATTTACAGAGGAGACTGTCAAATTTTTGTCTCGTCTGTGAGTTGTCGGGGCGTGGTCGTGTCTATTTTGGGACACAGGACGTCACAGAAAAACCTAATATCTTGGCTTCTTTTCACTTAATCATCTCCAATTTGCAAGCTCTTGGTTTTGGGTGTTATAGATTTCTAGTGAGATGAAAAATCAAGTCTGATTGTGGGTCTTATTCTTCTAATTCTCATACCAGCAACCAACAAGTAAGTTAATATCTTTTTCTTATCTTTCCAAAACCTAGTTTGAAATTTGAATAATGGGATATTGAAACTAGTTGATTGATGATTATAAAATATAAACTTCTTTCATTCTCACTTGTAATTTCATAGAATCAAAATAGGTGTGTGTGTGTGTGTGTGAAAGTGTGAACCCCAAAATTCCTAATTGAGTAGTATAAAAACTAAGATTTGAAATTGTTTGAAAATTGTATGAATAATGATTTCTTGACTATTTACCATGATTTTGGAATTTTTTGTTGTCACTTACAGTTTATTGTTGTCTTGTTGATTGTTCATTGTTCATTGTTCATTGTTCATTGTTCATAGTCTAAGTTACTGTTATAGTCTTATACTCTTCAGTCTTGACTGAAATTGGTTCAAAATTGAAACTAGTTTATTTATGTAACTTCCTGTTATAGTCTCATAGTTATAAATTTTTTTAGTTCTCGCATATGACTTATACTCTTTGTTGATGATTTTTTTAGGCTCGAATGTCAAACCATCTTCCAACCCATAAAAAAAAAGAAAAACTCTTTTGTCGTTTTACAAACTAGTAGACGATGGCAAGTCGCATAGAGATGTATCTTCATCGCCTAATATTGATATATCTGCACTTGAGGTCGAAGAAGAACAACATTCTAGATCTCAAAGGGTTGAGAATTAAGTGATTGAAGATGAAAAAGTTGTTCAACCCGAAAAAGTGAACTCAACTAATTTTCAACGTGACCAGGATTGCGAATTCAAATTTGGAAACTTCCAGTTGATCAACGTAGTGAGATTCGACGAGCATATATCAAAGTTGGGCCTTAGCAACCCATCCTTAAAGAATATCCTCGCACTATGTGTGGGAATCAATTTCGTCGTTTTCAATCTTCGTGGTTCAAAAAATATCCTTGGTTAGAGTACTCACCTTCAAAGAATGCAGTGTTTTGTTTTCATTGCTTCCTTTTTGAAACAGATCCACCCAAGCGCCCTACATTCACTATTGAAGGATTCAAAAGTTGGAAGAGAGTCAATAGCCAAAAATGTTCGTTTTTAACTCATGTTGGAGATCATAATTCTCAACATATGTGTGCTGTAAAATCTTGTGAATATTTAATGAGACCTTCTCGACACATCAACACAGTTATGAATGCACAATCTAAAGAAGAAGTGCAAAAGAACAGGTTGAGGCTCAAGACAACAATAAGTTGTGTTCGATGGCTTGCAAATCAAGCATGTGCTTTTAGAGGTCATGATGAATCCACACAATCATTGAATCGTGGTAATTTTATTCAACTAGTCAAGTATTCTGCATCAATTAACAAAGATATTGCAGAAGTTATCTTAGAGAATGCTCCAGGAAATGCAAAGTATACATCCCCTGCTATTCAAAAGGAGGTTCTTCATATTCTTGCCAGCAAAGTGAGGGATAAGATTCGTGAGGAAATTGGTAATGGAAAATATTGCATCATTATTGATGAAGCACAAGATGAATCTAATAGAGAACAAATGGCTATTGTCTTAAGATTTGTTGATGTTGTAGGATATATTCGAGAACGTTTATTTTATGTTCAGGGTGTTGAGGATACCACTGCAGTGACTTTAAAGAAAGAAATCTTTGATATTTTATTTCGTTACAACCTTCAAGTAGAGAATATGCATGGTCAAGGTTACGATGGAACTAGCAATATGCAAGGTGCCTGGGATGGATTGCGAGCATTATTTTTGAAAGATTGCTCGTCTGCATACTATGTGCATTGATTTGCACACAGACTACAACTAACATTAGTTGCAGTTTCCAAAGAAGTTGAAGTTATTTGGAAATTTTATTCTATGTTGAACTCAATTGTCAATCTTGTCTGTGCTTCTCTGAAACGTCATGGTGAATTGCAATCTGCTCAAGTAGCTGAAATAGCTAAGAAGTTAGACCTAGGTGAGCTTGAGACTGGTAGAGGGGCTAATCAAATTGGTACCTTACAACGAGCTGGACCTACTCGTTGGAGTTCCCATTGTCGTTCTGTTAATAGTTTGATAGATATGTTTGATGCAACTTGTATAGTCATGGAAAGCATCAAGACTAATGGAAGCGGTAGTATGCGCGGAGAAGCTAAATGTGTATATGGTAAAATGAGATCGTTTAAGTTTGTCTTTGTTCTGCATTTGGTAAGTAGCATTATGGCAATCACTGAAATACTTTGTCAGGTCCTCCAACAAAAATCTCAGGATATTTTCAATGCTATGAATCTTGTAAGAACTACAAAAAATCTCCTCCAAGAATTGAGACAAGATGGTTGGGATACTTTTATGAAGAACGTAGAATTATTTTGCAAATATCATAATATTGAGTGCCCGATTTTACTGCTCGTTATGTGGTGGGTACAAGTCGATCTTGTCAGCAACATGATGTTATTACAATAGAGCACCACTACCGAGTTGACATTTTCAATGATGCAATAGATAAGCAATTTATGGAGTTAACTAACAGATTTTCTGAGCAAACAATGGAGCTCCTCTGTCTTAGTTCAGCTTTGGATCCTAGTGTTGATTTTCGATTACTAAATATTGATGATATCTATACTCTTGCAGAAAAATTTTACCCACATGATTTCACCAAGCATGAACTATATATGTTGAAAAGTCAGTTACAACATTATAAGCTTGATATTCCTAATCATGCAGATTTTCAGAGTATATCAACCATTTCTGAATTATGTAGGCGATTGGTGGAAACAAGAAAGTCTGAAGTTTATTACTTGATTTATAGGTTGATACACCTTGTATTGACACTTCCTGTTTCTACGGCAACTACAGAAAGAGCATTTTCTGCAATGAGTATAATAAAATCATCACTCCGCAACAAAATGGAAAATGAGTTTCTCAGAGACTGTATGATTGTCCACATTGAAAGAGAACTTGGGGAACACATTGATGAGGAGTCGATAATAGACGATTTATCTCTTGAAAAACCGGAGGGTACAACTTGAATAGTTTCTTATACTATTTTTGGGTATATATTGATGTCGTAGTGTCGTCGACTATTTTGGATAGTTTTGCTCTTTTTAGGTGTACATATCTATCATACGTGGATAGATATATGGTAGTTATTTTGTCGATATACGTATATCTATTATATAAAACAGGTTGAAGAGTGCTGACTGGGACAAATAAAAAGATAAATCTAACCGTCTGTCTCAGATCAACACAAATCACCATGATAAATCATGCTCTAATGACCTTTAGATCCAACATGTCTATGATTAAAAGAAAACGTCCCAAACTAAATTTATTCTAATTAATTTTTGTCATTATAGAATTTAGGGGTAATTTCTAGAAAGGTCAAAATAATATTGAAAATGAGTAGAAAAGCACAAAACATTTGAGAATTATTATTCAGGTCAAAAAGTGTGCAAATACTAAAGTACCCCTTTTTGTCATTTTGTGTAACTAAATTCTTTTATTTTTATTTAAACTTTAAATTGATATAACTTTTGTTTGAGATGTCGGATTTCTATAAAAATTATATATTTAGAAATGATTTTTCATTAGCTTTCTAACAAGATCCACTTTCAATACTTTTTTTCGAAAAAAAAAAATTAGAAAAAAATGACATTTTTTTCCTTTAAGTTTTTCTGCAAACGTGTTTGCAACAATCTGTTGTGCAAACGTGTTTGCAACAATCTGTTGTGCAAACGTGTTTGCAACAATCTGTTGTGCAAACGTGTTTGCAACAATCTGTTGTGCAAACGTGTTTGCAACAATCTGTTATCTGAACTGCAAACATGTGTTTGCATAATGTGAACTGCAAACTGTGTTTGCATAATGTAAACTGCAAACTGTGTTTGCAAAATATAGATGGCAAACATGATTTGCAAGCTTTGCAGAATATAGTCTTGAGTTGCATATCTTGCAAACTCGATCTGCAAATTGAGAATATACATTAAGAGTACGTGTCTACGAAATCTTGAGTTTGGAATTGATTTCATCATTCATCTGCCAAGTTTCATATTCAAGTCAAAAGTAGGATTTTATGAATGAACTTCAACATTAAAGAAACTACAAAGAACATAAACTGTTAAGCTTTTAAGAATGTCAATTTTGGTAACAACTCAGTCTAATCTATTCTTCCATTGCATATCCTCCAACTACCACTTGCTCCTTCAACACTTTCACCTTCGTCGTTAAAACCTCTGCAAATAAAAAGTCGCAAGCCCAATTAAACAATCTCAAGGTCTCAGTAACAAGTCCCCTTCTCGCTCCACATCAATAAATATTTGGTGACATATAGTGAATCTTCTCAGCAATTCTTATCACAAGCAATGGGTACTTCAGTAGCCCTTGTATCTGCCCCGAGAATAACGCCATCCTGAAAAAAGTTCAGATAATATGAGAATGAATCAGTAAATCTCGAAGGGCTCTGCTCATGTTGAGTTTCCTAACATCAGACACATGGTTAATGAAATAACCGTAAAAACCGACTACCAATAGATATTAAGTATTTCTGAAATCTTATTAGGATGAGTTTCATTTGGAAACAGTAAGAAAAGTGAAATATAAATGAATAACATCACATTCAATTATGATAAAATAGTAGATTTCTCTCTCAAATGGTCAGATTTTATACCAACAACAACTATTCAGAAAGAAAGAATTCTTAAAGGAATCAAACCCTAGGTCACCAATCAATCCAACTCCAATTGGTATGAACAGGAACCATTCAATCACATTTTGGCATACAAAATCAAATTACTACAACTTAAAAACACAACGACAATTGACAAGAATTAAGTACTCCTAAATTAGCAAAGACACCTGGAAGAAATTGACATCAAATTCTTCAAATCCAATAAACAACTAAATAAAAGTAGTCCTTACTTAATCAAACCAACAAGAGAAATTCTAGGGTTTTCAATTGAATCAACTATTCAATCTATATGGATAATGAGAGAAACGTACATTGATGTAAATAAATCATAGTATTCACCAAACCTTGAGAGACGCCTTATTATGAAGAAAAACGGAAACTTCCGTAACAAATCGAAGAGATAGAGACGAATAGAAAGAATCAACTACTAGTACTAGTATTATAATAACAATAATGGAGAGAAAATCTAGAGAGATAAAGAGTTAGAGAGAGAGGTTTCAACTCTAGAATTCATGGGTTGTCTAATGTGTTGTTTAGAGAGAGAATCATGGATTCATTTTCTTTAGCAACTCTAAAACAAAAGCAGAAATCACAGAAGAAGAAGAAGATTCGTTGAAGCATGGGAGGAGAAGACTCGTCGAAGCATCGGAGATGAAGATCCGTCGAAGCATCGGAGAAGAAGATGGTTTGTCGACGATGAAGAAGAGGAATAAAGAAAAAACCCTAAAATTTCTGATTTTGTTGTGAGAAAGTGAGTTTTACATAAGGCTATTTTGGGAACAGAAAAATTAGAAAATGACCTTATTGATAATTATTCATATTATTTTAAACTTTATATATTATTACCCATAATATTTTGACAACTTCTAGTGAATAGGAAAAGTTACTTGCTTTTTTAGTAATTATGTATAATATTTTGACCCAATCAACCATTTTCCCTAGAATTAATACCCCTTCTCTATGTTACCATAAACCGAATTCATGCAACAGTTACAAATCAAATGGATTCTATACGCTTGGTTTCAAGACCTTTGGGTCTAACATGTCTATAATAAAATTTATTCTAAGTAATTGTTGTCATTGTAGAATTAATACACAATCTATACAATAAATCGAATTCATGCAACAGTTACAAAACAAATTGATTATATGCGTTGGTTTCAATGAATTTTCATTTATAGTCATAAAAATATTTGTTTCGTTTCATTTTGTATTTATCTTTTCTGTAGGTCAGTGGCAACGAAATTGTTCTTATTATGTTTTGTGATTTTGATTTTGATTTTGAGAGTGTATGTTTTTTATTAAAGGAAAATAAGTTTTTTGATCTTCTCGAAAGTGTATGAAAACGGTAAGGCGCCGTTCTGAATTCAATTATCTTTTGTTTATCAAGTGTGGATTAAAATTATTGTGAATGATGTTCGATCATATTAAAAAAATTGTAATTTTATCTCTCTAGAAATCAACCTAATTGATTATAGAATTGTTCTTTTATTTGCTAATATCCTCTTAATGTTGTTGTGCAGGGAGAAACAATTGTTCAATCTTGATGGCTGGATATTTTAATAATTTTGAGGGAGTTTAATAATGTGGTCACTTTGACTGATCTTATGATAAAGTGGTTCATTTCATTATTGTCATATTTGTTTCTCCATGAATTCGATAACGAATTTTCGTTTTAGTTATAGAATTGTAGTTTACAAATATATTTCAAGATTTGCATTCACAAATATTTAGTTTGGTTAGTTTGTATCAAAGACCAAATTCATGCAACAGTTGTAAAGCAAATGGATTCTATACGCTTGGTTTCAAAGACCTTTGCCCCCCCCCCCCCCCCCCCCCGCAATATTAAACACCTTAGTATTTAATATATTCTAAGTATTATTAACACCTACAGTCAAATTCATGCAACAATTACAAAACAAATGGATTTTATACGTTGGTTTCAATAGATTTTCATTTATAGTCATAAAAATATCTGTTTTGTTTCATTTTGTATTTCTCTTTTTCGTAGGTCAGTGGCAATGAAATTGTTCTTATTATATTTTTTGATTTTGGTGTTGAGAGTATATGTTTTTTGATTAAAGGAAAATAAGTGTTTTGATATCCTCGAAAGTGTATGAAAACGGTAAGGCATCGTTCTGATTTCAATTATCTTTTTCATTTTCATGATCTTTTGTTTATCAAGTGTGGATTGAAATTATTGTGAATGATTTTCGATCATATTAAAAAAAAATGTAATTTTATCTCTCTAGAAATCAACCTAATCGATTATAGAATTGTTCTTTTATTTGCTTAATAACCTCTTAATTATGTTGTGCAGGGAGAAGCAATTGATCAATCTTGATGGTTTGATAGTTATGTATCCTTAAGGGAACAAGCCTTCACCTGGCTTCAATGTAATGGATTTGAATAGTAAGTTTATTTTAATAATTTTGAGGGGGTTTAATAATGTGGTTAGTTTGAGTGATGTAATGATAAAATGGTTCACTTCATTATTGTTATAGTTGTTTCTCCATGAATTTGATAAGGAATTTTTGTTGTAGTTATAGAATTGTAGTTTACAAATATTTTTCAAGATTTGCACTCAACAAATATTTAGTTTGGTTGGTTTGTGTCAAAGAAAAGATCTAATAAGTACAATAACAACAGATTTATTCAGGTTACTAATCCGTTTATCCAAAGTTATTTAATTTGTTGTTGGTAAGCCCAGGTTTCATTTTTGTTGCATTTTTCAGATTGAGCTGATTCAAGTTTTTCATTTTTGTTTAATTTGTCCAGGTATGCTTGATATTCAAGTTGGTCCAATTATTTTTGTTTTTGTAGAATCCATGGTGACTCTAAGTTTGCTTTTAGATCTTTACTTTCTCAAACATTTGGTTTGATTTATTTTTGGCAAGAGGGGATCACATAATTTTGCTAACAAAAGATCTGTTTTTCCAGACAGAAGGTCATTCATTTTGATAATAGGTGGTCACTGACTTTATAACGTATATAATGCTTAGAGGAAACGTCCGTGTCGAAGGCACGAGTTATACCTAGTATATATATATAATATAATAATTATAATGTTATATAGATCATATTTTTTATTGGAATTTGATTCAGTTAATTATAATCTCGAAAACTTAAATTTTGTAGGGTTATATGTACTTTAGTTTTCAGCCCGTCCCTCAATCATTTCGTGACTCCGCCTCTACTTATAACCAATAGATGCTATGTTTGTTAAAAAAAAAATGTACCTCACTACCTCCAAGTTGTAGGGAACAACTAAGCTGTCTACTCTTTCAACAATAAAAAATGCACTGTGCTCTTTGAAATCAAACCCACTTCACTTGTTTCAAGATTATCAGAAAATCTTTAGTTGGGTCCTTCTTCTTTCCTTGAAAATAAATTGATCCTCTCCAACTCCTTTTTATCATAAATAAGTACCCTCCTTTTTAGTACTACTTTCGAACTTTTTTTTTTGTTGAAAGATAAAGCAAGATAATTTACACACTTTACCAATCAAAACATACTACTACCACTAGCACCTTCTTATTTTGTAAATAAAGCAGAGATATAGTTCTTCAACTATAGTCAAGATATAATCTATAGTAAACAGTGGACAACCGGACTTAAAACTATTAGGGATAGAAAAAAAACATTAGGATAAGTTAGAGAGCTTATATGAGAGAGGGAAGTTAATGTCCAATGAGTATGTCACTATGTTAGTAGTAACAAATTGTTCGGTAAATTATTTTTGCGGATAACAAGCATATATAAGTAATCACTAACTAGCATGATAACTAAAAATAAATTTAGTTATAAATTAAAAATTATTAAACATAAAATATAAGAACAATCTCTTTGGATCCTATTAAAGACTTGGTGACGAGATCATTGACAAGAAAAAGTAAAAGGAAAATACTGATATTATAATAGGAGAATAAGAACATGAATTATGAATAAAACTCATATTTATAGTATAAGAAAAAGTCAATGGATTAAAATGTAAAATAAACAAAGTTAAAAGGATTAAAATATAAATTTCCGCCATCAGCTAAATTCTCGTCGACTATGACTCAAACCCCAAATATAAAAATTGGGAAAGGAATTCCAAATTCCAATGCACCGAATAGTTGGATGAATTTCAGTTTCTCCAATGTGTAGTATAAAATATTTAAAAGATTCCATTTGTAGAGAGAGAATAAGAAAAAGACAAAAGAGTAGAGAGAGAAAGAGTGTATAACAGGACAGCAGAACTAGTAGGTGAAAGAGGGTAGAGTCCATAAAAGGGATAAGTACCAAGAGAGGGAGGCAGTGACGGAAAGGGAGGATTTAAAAACCGCTGGCTAGTCTCGTCAGGCGCCCACAGTCATTGGAATAAAACTAGGAAACCTGTTAGTGGTTTTTGAAAAAGTGGTTTTTGGTAAGAGGAATTCCAGAAAACCGGGAGTGGGATTTGTGAGGTAGTTTCCAAGTTTATGTGGCGATCCGCCCGCAGTCTAAGGTCTGAACGTGATTGACACGCGCTTCTCTCCCAACATTCATGGTTTTGGATTCTCTTGCATGTCTTTCCACTTTCTCTTTTTTTGGTTTCTACTACAATTTTCATTCCTCACATATCGTCTTCAATTATCTCAATTACCATTTTATCCTTCCATTATTTTTGGGTTAATTGTACAATCTATTACTCCATATTAAAACATTTCAGTCGGTTATCCAAGGGATAAATCTGACCGTCCATTTTATTTTAAAGATTTAGTTAGGAACACACCCGATGGATGATATCTATTATATTAAAACAACTCGGTCGATTATCCAAGGGATAAGTCTACCCGTCTATTTTATTTTAGAAATTTAGTTGGGAACACATCCGACGGATGATATAAAATCTTTTTATGCAAATAAGACTAAAAAAAGAAGTATCTTCCTACAATAACTACTATCCACGTATTTCTCTCTACCCACGTATTTCTCAATCTTCATTATTTGTATTTTTGTTATTTTTGTTATTTAAATTTTTTTTGTTTGGGTTTACATTAGTTGTCATCTATGTCTTTAGAGAAATTTATTTTTGTTTTTCTTTTTGAATTATGAAAAATTTATTTTTGTTGTCATCTACTTTTCTGGGAAGTGAATAGTAGTCTTTTGATTTAACACAACAGCGTTAACCAAGAGGGATCTACCCCGCCCGTAGGGAGGGGTGGGAACCTAGTGCTAAAATTAAAACGACATGTTTTAGGAAAACATAATCGTTTTCGGGTACAAAATTTTAAAGATAGTTGTGATTTTTGTCAAATTTTTCGAGACAACGAGATTTATTTTTTTCTCATCTCCTGCCATCGATTTCTTGTCACCAACATTTTTCTCTCTTTTCTTCTCTTCTCTCTTTCTTCTTCGTCAAATTTTTCGAACAAACAAGATTTATTCTTTCCCATATCTTGCCATCTATTTCTAGTCACCAACATGTTTCTATTTTCTTTCTTCTTCCTCTCCTTCTTCTCCCACAACCACTTATCTTTCTACTCTTCCTCCTCCTTCTCCCTCACACTCTTTATCGATTCAGACAAAGGAGGATCCCTTCTGCCAGAACTCTGATTTGGTTTGAGAGGTTTCGCCAAATCAATAAATGACTTAGTCTTCGCCAAGCTAACAAGGGGTTTTGAGATAATCCCCTTACTAATAAGCATTGTTTCGGAGGAAAACCTCCCAAACTAGAGTAGGGTTCCAGAGAAAGGGGATTCCTCCTTCATCGGAACTGATAGGGAGAGGGAGGTAGAAAGAGGGCAAGAGGGGGGGAGGTAGAGAGAGGGCAAGAAGGAGGAAGGAGAGAAACATATTTGTGGTGGGAGGTGGTAGATGGTCGTTGGAAAAAGATTTGACAAAAAAAGGTCGTCGACGGTGAATGTTAGTGACCATTTCCGAAGTAAAGAAAGAACAATGATGGTGGAGTTGGGAAACAAAAGGGTAACAAAAAAGGTCAAACAAAGTTTTACTCAAATTTTTGTACCCCATATAATTTTCTTGTATCCCAAAACGTAAGGTGCAAAAATTAAATCTTTTTTCGCCAAATATAATTTGGTCTAATGACAAAAACTGCCACTAGAATATCATATGGTCATTTGAGTCAAATTAATATCTCTTGGCGGGAGACTAAAATAATTTGACATAATGGCCAAAAGAGGCACAAATCTTGTCCACCCATGTGGGTGAACAATTTTTTAAACTGAATGATATACCCTTCCCTAAATAAATGAGTAAATTAAGGTTTCTCATTTTTATTTATGTTCGACCAAACACACAAGCCATCTATTTTTCGTTCTCCCTAAATTCGCCATTGTTGTTTTAGAGTGAGAAAATCGTTTTCTCTTCACAAAACAAAAGTTACTTATTCTTCTTTTTCTTCTTCATCAACTTCTCTTACGAAAAAAGATTAAAGAAAATCTCTCTTCTTCTTCGTCAACTTCTCGAATGAATATTTGATTTAGGTTTTGAGCGATTTAGGCTTTGCTTTAGATTAAAACGACTATCTTTCTCTTTGGCTGTCTGTTTGTCTCTCTCCTTCTCTCTCTTATTTTTTGATAATCAACTCCTTCTTCGTCTCTTCTTTTCTATTTGACTTTTGATAGTTTAGTTTGTTGGTTTGATCTTTGTGCTGGTTTCTAAAAGTAAATCTATTTTTGTTTCAATAATTTGATATTGTATCTTTTTTGTAAGTTTCATAGATGTAAAAAAAAAAAAAAAAACTGGTTTTCATGGTCTAATTTATGTATTGATTCTTTAAGGTATATCTACGATATTATTTCTAATCTCATTTCCGATATGTTCCTGATGTTATTTCTGTTCTCATGTTTTATTTTATTTTTGTGGAAAGGTTCTCATTTTTTTATGACTATATTGTTGCATCTGATATTTTGTGATCTATGTTGTAGACCTTGTTTCTGGTAAGTTTTGTGATCTCGTTTGATGTTTGTAATTGTTTGATCTTCATCATTATAGTTTATTCTATTTAGCTTATGATTAAAAAAGATGATCAAAATGATTGATATAAACACCTGTCTATTTTATACAAACTCTACAAACGATTGTTTATTTTCTACAAATTATTGTTTGTTTTTTTTTTTTAAATTGTTGTCTGTTTTAGAAGATAAGATCTGTTCAAAGTTATGATGATGCTTTTCAAATTTATTTTGAATTTTGATGAATCTTTAATATTTTTATATCTATTTTGATCTAAAATTGATGATATTTCTTAATCTTTAGTACTCCATTTTTTATATCTATTTGGACCAGCGAGAGTAACAGGTCAACTGGAAAGAATGAAAACTGAAAACAAAATAAAAACAATAAACAAATAGCAATTTGTTTAAGACAAACAAAAATTTCACTTAAGACAAATAACTATTTATTCAAGGCAAACATCATTTCGTTCGACAAAGCATAGCTAAGGCTTTGATTGGATCCTAATCGCATAAGTCTCAAATGGGTAATTATAAAATTTATGGGTTTAGTGGACATGTAAGTGTGTTTGTTTCACTAAATCACTTTTTAGGTTTCCAGTAAACCTCAATTTCTTGAGATGACTTGTTTTCTCAAATGATTTTTCTTCTTAACGTATATTTTGCTTTTCTCCAATTTTTCTTTTTGTTATCTTTCATTTTCTATCTTCCGTGCTCTATGATTGTGTCTTCCCCATTGGCTAGAAAAACATAATTTTGGAAAGAACATTTTTTACGATTCTCGGGTGGTCTGACAGTATGCAGTTTGAAAAAATAGACAAAATGTTGAAGAAACAGACTAATTTAAAGAGATGCAGTTTTAAAACACAAAATTTTCCTAGACATTGAGAACAGGCGATGCTACTGCATGAATGAGATTAGGTCGAAACTTACCAAATATTGGAGTCTGTTTAAGGTTCTATAGTGTGATTTTTTTTCAAATAAACCGTTAGAGTCATTACATTTATATGAAATTGATACAACATGAATTGAATGAGCACTATAACCGTCAATTAAGACGTATTGGACCCTAAAAGGACCATATAAACACCTTTAAAGCCATACTAAGGGTCAAAGTATCCTCATTTTAATTTTTGTCTTTATTATGTGGGATAAACTTTGATGATAAACTGATTACATCGAAATTCGATTTTAGGATGTCATCAATTTAAAGAGGAAATGTGGAGGACTATAGTTGTATTTGGTTCCTTTAAATGTTACTTTCTCATAAATGAGTTGGTGAAGATTTAACCACTGGACCCGCCCACTGTTACTTTCTCATAAATAAGCTAAAATCTTACGAGATCGGGGAGATTTGATGGTATATATCCTAATAAATGGAGTAGACATATATAAGTGTAATAAAATCAACATTAATAAGAGGGGTAAATCTGGAATAAAAAAGATGAAACCTGAGGACATTTCTTAAGATATTACAACTTTCCCAAACAATAAATCCCCGGTTTCTCTCTACCGCTTTTTGGGAAACCGCTGCGCCTACTCTCAAAAACCACGGCCTCTCTTTCACATTTAAATACCTCCCTTTCTTCTCCCTCCTCAAACTCGTTCCCTTCTCTCTCTCTCTCTCTCTAAAAAAACAAAAAAACCCCATCTTCTTTTTCTTCTTTTTCTTTCTCTCTCTAAGATGAGGATGAGTTGTAATGGATGTAGAGTTCTTCGAAAAGGTTGTAGTGAAAATTGTAGCATTAGACCTTGTCTTCAATGGATCAAAACCCCTGAATCTCAAGCCAATGCCACCGTCTTTCTTGCTAAGTTCTATGGCCGTGCTGGTCTTATGAATCTTATCAATTCTGGACCTGAACATCTTCGTCCTGGTAATTAATTTTACTTTCTCTCTCTAAAAACTCTATAAACCCCCAAATATTTTATTTTCTCTCTCTAAAATGATTTTCCGTTTTCTGTTTCAGCAATTTTTAGGTCACTTTTGTATGAGGCATGTGGAAGGATTTTGAATCCGATTTACGGGTCAGTCGGGTTACTTTGGTCGGGAAGTTGGCAACTTTGTCAATCAGCTGTTGAAGCCGTTTTAAAAGGCGCGCCGATCATGCAAATCCCTTCTGAAGCCGCTGTTAGTCCTACTCTTCCATTCAAAGCTTATGATATTCGTCATGTCACTAAAGACGAAAGCTCGGCGGCTTCTCAAGAGCTTCACAAAGTTAAGACTCGTACCCGATTCAAGAGAACAGGAGGTCCTTCGGCTTCTATGAAGCTCAAGCCAAAATCTGACTCAGCTACTACTGAGTTGATCTCTGAGCCAACTGTTGAAGACTCAGCTGTTCAGCTATGTAACATGCGTTGGAATCGGACGACTTATACTACTGATGAGTTGAATCGAACGAGTCACGAGTCATCGGCTAGCCAACAGTCTGAGCCGAATGGAGAAACTGAAAGTATGTTTTCTGTTGAAACTGTAGAGGCTTCAATGGTTAGCCGAGCCGAGCCAGAACTTGTCTCAGAATCTAATGAGACAGGAATTGAGTTGGAACTAACTCTTGGCTTCGAACCAAGCCGCCAGTCTTGTGGAGGCGGCGCAGGGAAAATGAGTAAGAAAGAGATGAACGGTTCAGATGGTGATAAATGCAAAATGGAGTTGGGACTTGATTATCCAATATGAATCAATCTGCACCGTTAGATTACTAGAGATGAAGCAGTTTTGTCGGCTCAGATTAATCTAGGTCTTTTAGTTCGCTATCTAATAAGTCCTGTTTGGACACTGTTGTTTTGTTAGTGTTTTTTTTTGTTGGTTGGGTGTATAAAAAGGTTTACAATGATAATATACATATATGATCATAGAGATACTCATTTTCATCAACATAGTAGTAGACTAGTAGATAATTAATTAACTTCAAAAGTTTTCCTAATGTGCATGGACGTCTCCAAAATCGCTATTGGCCTCCCTTGAAAGAATGACTATGGTCAATCTGCCACATGAATTCTATAGGTGTCTTTCTCCGACTGACCAGCCTGGGACCAAACCGGAAATGTTAAGTGGACAAAATTCTTGACAAGATGAGTCACACAACGGTCCGGATCAAACATTCTTGACACAATGAGTCACACGGGCAAAAGAACGATCCACATTAAAGTTAAATTTTGAAAAAATTTTGTCTTTTAGTGAAAGTGACTCATCATGTCAAGGATCTTGTCAAAAATTTTGTCATTTTAGCACTCATGAGGGCACCCAAATGTGACCGCACATTTGGGGTTGGGAGTCCCCATATCGGGCTCCCAGTTTGGACCTCCATGGGGCTAACCAACCCACATTGGAGTTGCGCTTAGACCTATAAGCAAATTCAGATGTTTAAGCTCTAACACTATGTTGTTCTTGTAAGATCTTTATAAAGAGAAAATAGGGAGAAATAAAAAGAAACGATGAAGCACCAAGGGGGTGGGGTGTGCTCGGTCGCTGCAAGAGCAATTTTGAGTCCCTATAAAGACACCTGTAAGCGGAGACCCCAACCCAATCTGACTCCCCAAGAGCAATTTTGGGGTCCGTATAGGGACGCCTAGGATGCCCCAATCCAACAGGAATTTTGGCGCTCGAACTCCTCAAGAGCAATTTTGAGTCCCTACGGACGCCTATAGGTGGAGAGCCCAATAACAGTTTTAGGTGTGCCTATAGACACAGTCCAATTTGTGTCCTCCTGGAGATATGTACTTTTTGAATGGATCACTAGTTGCTAGTAACCGAAAAATGAAACGAATGGAGAAGTAACACGGATAGTATACGTGGCGTCCATGCAAAAGTGGGACCTACTATTGCTTTTGGCTTACCGAGATTTCAGGGGAAAAGTGAGTGAGCCCACGTGGGATGATTATGATCCTAGTCAGCTGACAAATTCACGTGAGTGCGGGACGCCTTGGCTTGAGCCGTAATCACGATTATCAAGAAACCAATGAGGGATTTCAAAGTTATGGACTAGTTAGAGCATCTCGGACTTCGCAAATAAAAAAAAAATGTCAGTGACATAAAGACTTAGTTCGATAGTGACATAAGCAAGCATATTTATTTTCTAATCGTTAAGTCGATTTTTGCTTCCTAATCTTCATCTTCATCTTCACCTCAATTCGACTCCACGACTTTCGACCACCATAACTTCCAGCCACAATAACTACAACAAATTATTTTCTCTTTCTCCTTTCTCTTTTTCCTTTCTTCTTTCTTTACACTTTTCCAATCACTCTCATTTTCATCATCTCTCAAACAAGTATGAAATTTTAGTACATAAAACAAAAAGAAAACAAGAGGAATTTTCATTTAAGCTCTTCAATTTTCGAAAGAGCTAATGTTCTTAATATATGGCTATGATTATGGTGGGTTCACATAGTATCATTCATGCAACAATTATAACCCCATTTATACAAAAACTCACTTTGAATACTTGAAAACCCTCAGGAATCTCAGAAACTCAATACATTGGAAAGAAACTCAATTCATTTGTCACAAATTCTTTTTCGTTGTCATCCAATTGGGCACTTGATTAGCCGGCTACTTGATTGGAAATGCGTTTTTGCTTGAAGGTAGTGATTGTGACAGAGAATTTTAAAGAATTTAGTGCTAATAATATTAGGAATACCTTTAGCCTTTAGGGTTTTGTTGTAGATGGGATACTTTTAGGTATTTTTGATAAATCTGAATATGAGACTTTATATTTGTTTAAGAGATGAGGAAAATATATATGTAATTGAACTAAGTGTAAAGGAAGCAGAAGAAGGTATGTACCAGGAAGTTGTGTTGGTGAAGGTGATAGAGAAAATCAAGATTAAGGGATAATGTTTGATCAAATTAATTTTTGGACTAAAAAAAAATTTCTCCCGAGAATGTACAAAAAGACATGGATTCCCTAAAGAATTTATTTCCCGGAGATTATTCTTTATCCCCAAAGTCGTGGCCTTCTAAGGGTGTCAGTCAGAATTTATCGAGATTTTATTAAAAAAAGTTCTTCAATTGGACAGTGTTCTAGACACTCTATGATGATGTGGAGCATTTACTAATGTTTTTAAGAGATTCCAACATAGTACATGTGATTCTTTTGAAAAGAATATGGTGACCACTCCCAAAAAGTCGCATAAAGAATGTTAATGTTCTCTTCGAACTGTCGAGGCTTGAGGAACGTCTCGACAGTGTACACCCTCAAACAGTTCCTCCAGACAGTCAACCTGATACACTTTTTTGCTCTGAAACCAGACTATTTCTTTTAACTTGGATAGTTTTAATTTGCCTAACAAATTTATTGTGCCTGTGCGGGCCGAAGTGGAAGGCTTACTGTCTTCTGGACTTCTCCAATAAATATTCAGATTATCTCTTGTTCATGCAATCTAATCCTGGCGAAGGTAAAGGACAATGATTTTAGTTTAAATCTCTGTTGTATTTATGGTCCACCCAGAGTTTGTGATAGATCAGAATTTTGGGAATCCGTTAAATTGTTATCACTCCCTCTCTCCTCACCTTACATGTGCATAGGTGACATGAACGCCATTAGAGTTAGAACAGAAAAGTGGGGTGGCTTCAATATTACCCCTTTTGCAACCCCGTTTACGTTTTTCATCAATGATGTTGGCCCAGTCGACATGGGTTTAAGTGGGCAGACTTACATTTGATCCAACAACATATCCTTATGAAACCTAACTAGGGAGCGTTTGGGTAGGGTCCTGCTAGACCTTCTTCGATGAACCATTTTCCTAATTCAGGGATTTTTCACCTACCCCGCTATAATATTAACTACTGCCCGATTATTCTCCAAACGAAAGTGCAATTGGCTAGATCACCAAGGGTCCCTAGATTTGAGGCATATTGGCTCAAACACGAAGGTTATACAGAAATACTTAATGCAGGGTGGCAAGGCAAAACAATAATCTTGACTTTCAATCAAAGCTTCAACAATTCGAATATACCTAAAGCAGTAGGGCAGAATACTTTGGGTAAACTTGACAGACAATTAAAAATTATACTAAACTACAATGCCTACAATGTGCAGTCCCCTCTAGGAAGCGTCTGTCTCAATAATCACTTTTGCAAGAGGAGTTATGATTTTACGAGGAGATACAAAGAACACAACCTGAACATATATATATATATATATATATATATATATATGAGATACAAAGAACACAACCTGAACATATATATATATATATATATATGGGCAAATATTCGCCCCACGAGGTGCCTATAGAATAAAGTAACAACCGCTTCGTAAGGGTAAAACCCGCGAGGCTCAACAAGAAGGCCCGATAATGGCCCAAGTCGCCACTCTGGTCACCGAATCCACACCCGCTTGACACTAAGCGTATCCGACATGTGTCACGCGATAACCACCTGCCAGTACTAGGCTATCTTACGTCTAGAGGATTATCGCGCAATCCGTAACCACATTGGTTGTAAATGTTCTGTATCTACCACTTAAAGACGGACGTTACCGGCCAGTAACTTATCGTACACGCGGTAACATCCTGACCGTCCCCTAAGATATTCGAATACTCATCAGACGATCGATACGTCAGATCCCCTATCTCTTAACGTACCTCCAGGAGTAAAGATACGGAATAACTACGCTGGTTACTCGCTGATCGTCATCAAGGCAATCCCTCTCCACCACTATAAATACGAGAAGCGACACTCAGACAAGGGCATCCAATATTCGACAACAGTACTCGAGTAATCTAATCCATATATCTTCTCTAGCATTCTCTCCGATAAGCATCTCAAAGAGCTCTTCATTCTTCCAAAGTCTCTGACTCATTGTCTTAAAAGTTGGGAGACAAGAGCTTGGTAGTCCCAAATTAAACGGTAACTGGCTAGCCGTATCAACACAATACGATCACCACCTTATTGCATAAGAGAGCTCTCTGGTCTAACATATCTCCCATCCAACGGTAACGAGCTGACCGTAACACCCATCCAGCAGTAACGAGCTGGCCGTAACACCCATCCAGCAGTAACTAGCTGGCCGTATCACCATCCTAATACGATCACCTTCTTACCGCATCTAGCGATAAGACGCTAGGCATATCGACATCTTCCATCCATCGATCCTCACCGTTAGATCCACTTGTGACCAGAGCCTTACTGCAAGGTTCGTTTACGACCAGCACCTTACTGCGAAGCCCACTTACGACCAGCAAGTTAACGCTACGACATCATTACCGTCACCATCTTCATTACATTAAGTATATCACTACCGTGGAGATATGTTCCGACAACTCTACGAGCCGCGACACCTAAGCACTCCGACGACGGTTACCCTTTTATCACCCACTTTGACTTTCTCATTTATATTTGACCGAGTATCTGACTTGACCGTCGGATCCCCCTTAGGCCGGCACCATCCCGGTGTCCCAGAGGCTTCACGATCTCTTTTTGTGTGCAGGTTCTTTTCGACACGTAGCCGGTCCCCGAAGCATCCGACCCGACCCGGCAAGACTTCTGACTGTTGACTGTTAGACTTTCCGACCCGTAGACATTTTACCGTCTACAATATATACTCGGCAATTCTGGGCCCTTAATAGAGACAGAAACACTAAAGAGTTCCACACAACTATTTCTATGCACGGGAAAAAGAATCATATCCAATCTCTCATCACAGTCGAAGGTATACATCTTAAGTCAGAGGCTCAAATCGCAAGCCACTTGGTAAACACACTTTCAGAATTTGTTTACGGAGGAACCAATTGAACCGGCTCCAGAGGCAGTGTTAAGTAACTACAAACGAATTTCAGACGATGACCTATACTCCCTATCTCAGATACCAGCAGAGGAGGAAATCAGAGAGGTCGTTTTTGGTAAAGGTCCTATAAAAAGCCATGGCCCGGATGGATTTCCTTGCATTTTCTACCAGAACGGATGGGAAACTATAAGAAAGGACCCAATTTCATTTTTCAAGGGGCTTTTTCTGGGGTCTCTTTCGACTCGGCATGTAACCAAACGACTCTTGTCTTAATTCCTAAGTCTGAGCACCATTCGATGGCTATAAACTATTGACTAATCGCTCTTAGCAATACCGTGAACAAATGCATCAGTACGTTGATAGTCAACCGGCTCCGACCATTGCTAGAGGGTAAAATAGAATTGTCTCAAGGTGCCTTCGTTTTAGGTCGACAAATACTGGACAATATTACCATAGTTCAAGAATGTCTTCACTCCATGGAGTTGTCTAAAGCAAAAAGAGGGTTGGTTTACATTAAGATGGATATGGCAAAGGAGTAGGATCAGAATCATTGGGGTTTCTTACATCAATTTTATCTTTAACACCGTGTTACCACACCTCAATTCACCATTTCTAGCAACGGGAAACTACACGGAAACTTCAAAGCGTCAAGGAGGGATCCGACATGGGTGTCCCTTATCCCCTTACTTCTTCATTATGGTGTCGCAGTCCCTTTCTATACTTATAGATCACTATGAAAGAAACTCTTTATTCGATGGTTTTTGATTAAACAAGATGCGCCTATGGTCTCACATTTACTTTTTGCAGATGACCTCATTATTCTATGGGGAAACATAAAAGAATCTTAAGGCTATTCAATTTATAATGATCGAGTATTCCAAATTTTCGGGTCAAGTTGTAAACTACACCAACTCGGCCATTTATTTCAGTTCCGGTGTCCCAAATCAAACTCGGGTATTATATCTACAACAACTACATGCCGCAATAATGACAGATGTAGAGAAATAATTGGGGATCTTAATTTTAAAGCCAAGGAGCAAAATTCATTCCCACAACTTTCTCATTCAGAAATTCAGCCCAAAGATAGCATATTGGAAGAAAAATCTAATCAAGCAAGCAAGCAAAACCACAATCACTAAAGTTGCATTGAGTCCAATATGTAAGTACTTTTTCAGTCTCTCTGTGATTCCCCAAGGGACCTTAAAGTTGATGGAGAAACTTGAAAGTAGTTTTTGGTGGAATCATGAGGACGATCTGGGAAGATGCACTTCCTCTTATAGGACATAATCCAAAAGTCAAAGGACTTAAGTGGTCTGGGTTGTCAGGTCTTTGACCAAAATTAACGAATCCCTTGTGGCTAAATTTACCTGGAGATTCCTCATGAACCCTAATTGTATTTGGATTCAAATACTGAAAGTTAAATATTAAACATCATGGGACTTTTGGAATAAACAACAAAAACGAAAATGTATCACCCATCTGGTCTTCTGTCCTCCAAGTTCAGAATGTTATGAAGCATTTATTTACTAGCAAGTGGTGTTGGGTTTTGGTGACACCCAGTTTTGTTAGCGGAATCTCAGACATCTAGTAAATCTAACACTAGTTTCCAAGATCACATGCATGAACTAATTATGAACTAGAATGAGAAGAAGAATACCTTATTCGCTTTCCCTAGAACTTAGATTTCGTCGCCTTTTCGGAAATCAAAGAGCTTCAAAAGAGTAGCTCCTCTACTTGAGACACCGAGTAGGTTGACTTGAACTCCCTTCCTTTAGTCAGCTAGGACCTTGATGAAGGTTGAGATGAAGAACTTCTTCTTCTTGACTAGATAGACAAAACTGTAGGTTTTTTTTCTCTGAAATCCCTATCTCTTTAGTTGTCTGAGAGATGATTTCTTCTTGAGAAAATTCCACACCTTCTCTGTTTGTCTAACTGGTCCATATATAGAGAAACCCTAATAGGAATCCTATTCAGATTAGGATTCATCTAGACCACAGAAAAAATAAGTCAGAAACTCTTTCTGACTTGGGAATCTTAGACGAGAGGGATTCCCATCTAGGGTTTCCATCTAATGTGGCCTGCCAGATCAGCCCATTAATGGCTTGGCTTGGCCGGCCCATATAGCCTAACCGACCATCATATGGCCGGTCCCTTCCTTCTTTCTGGGCCTCCCTTTCGGGCTCGGTTCTTTTTATCTTTCTGGAGACTCTTTCCGAATCTTTTGGGCCTATCAAAATGGATCATATCCATCTGTTGGCAAGCTCCTACTAGTCAATTCTCTCCGTTCAAGCCACCACTCTTATGTGTAACCCGTTGTAGGATCCAATCTATGTTAGTCGCAGATTATCGAAGTGATCCGACGATCGTAAGCGGCTTCTAGCTAAGCATTACGATCCCTAATTCGACCGGACAAGACGATCTTCCGTATAAGGTCATCGTTATCCTATTCGCCAAATTGCACACATTGCCATCTTGGTCGAAGGACACTCCTTCAGAAGGACATCTTCCTTCAGACCGAAGGTATATATCATTCAGTCTCTCACTTGTACTTAAAACAAGTACAATGCTCGATTCCCATGTCTTTTATATCTCATTTGATACGTCATGCTTACCAGACTTTCTTGATCTAGAGAACAAACTGTCAAAACAAATGATTAACTCTTAATCTATTTGAGCACACCATGGATTTAGCAGTTGTTACTTTTCAAGTGACCTTGAGATACTTTATCCTAATTTTACTTTGGAAGACATATTCCACTCTTGTACTCCCACTCAGCTTCATGTCTATTATGCCTGACCCGGTTTTCATTTTTATAGCCTCCTTTGACAGCAGGGGACCAGAGTTCGACATTCCTTACGTAAGATGAACAGAGTACTCATGTTTTGAGGAATCTTTCCAACTTGCTAAATGAAAGTTATGACGTTCATATCTTCAACTCTTGAAACACTCTCACTTGTGGGTTTCCATTGTACTATACACCGACGAAGTTGACATGAATACTCTTTATTCCTATAGCCCAAGAAACATCGTTATCTTGTCAATCACTCATGCTTGTATTCATTAATCGATATTGCCCAATTAATGACCTAGACTAGGGATAATGTAATGGAATGCTTCCACGTTCACTTAGCAGGGTTTCCTTTATTAGACCACGTATCCAAAAATTCTACTTGGAACATTCCATTATTTTGGACTGTCGTCTAAATTCTAAACCAAAATTTAGATGACGAAATAAACTAATTTTATTTCGGATAACAAGAGTTCGTGAAGAGTGAGTTCCCCACGTAAACTCCTTTACGTGCTCAATTTTTACGAGTCTTTTAAAACATTCTAATGTGACTCTAATTCCTTAGATTCGTACATCTTTCATGTTCTTACATCAGCTATTATGATAATATCAGTTTCTCAAACAGAAATTAGTTCTAATTTTACTTTCTTTTCTTAGTAGAGTTTGCAACAACTTTTAGCATGAAATCCTTTTCATCCGGTTGTCCTTCCTATTTAAGATTCTCACCATAGTGATCTAAAAAACATCAAAAAATTCAGTTTTGCATGGTCGCAACGAGCATATCGATGTGAGGTTTAATGTTCTAAAGAATCTTACTAAAAAAGGGGAAATTGAATTAGTTCATTGTTGAAGTCAGGATCAGATAGTAGACATAATAACAGAACCCTTGAAACTTGAAGTTTTTCAGAATCTTCAAAAGCTATTACGAGTTTGTGCGATTTCTGATGTAAACTAATTGCTTCGTAGCATGTAGCTTAAGGGAGGGAATGAAAGAGTGTATGCAGAATTTCAAATTGAATAAAGTCCTAGTCTTTAGAGATATTTTTCTGTGTTGACTTATTCCAAGCTTTTGTTACCACTTTGCTTAATTCTAGTTGAGTGACTATTTTCTCGTTTCTTTTGAGTTAGTGATGGCTATTTAAGCCAAAGGTATTTGTCAATAGAATTTGTCATTCAGTTCAGCTTGTTATTTTACTTTGGTTTCATACTATAATCAAAATTCCTAACACATGCATCTGACCTAAAGTGCAGAGTGAAGGAGTTGAAGGAGATGTCCTTCGACCAAGATGGCAATGCGAGCAATATGTCGGATAGGATAATTGATGTGGAAGATCATCAAGTCCGATTGATTTAGGGATCGTAGAGTTGTAGCTAGAGACCAACTACGATCGTCGAATTACGAATTAATTCGCGGCTAACTTCGATCGGATCCTACAACGGGTTACACATAAGAGTGACAAATTGATCTAGGATATGACTAGTGGGAGTGAGATATAATCATGGGAGTGTCCCATAAACATATCTCATAGGCCTAAAAAGGAATTAGGCAAAGATAGTACAAAAAGGCCAAAAACAGGGTTTTTGGGCCTTAGCCGATTCGGGCACTTCTAGGGCTCGGATTGGGCTGATTTTTGGAGGGACGTTTCTTTATGTTATGAACATTAAATCTGTCAATTTTGGCTGGGTTTGGACGTCATCTCCTTAGGAAATTGAGAAAATACCAATAGTTGCTATTTTCGACTATTTCCCTAAATCTTATTCTAAAGGGTGTTTTAGGAAACCTAAAAGGAGGTGGATTCTTATTAGGGTTCTATATAAACACTCTTAGGGTAGAGAATAAGGTGTGGAATTTCTCTCTAAGCTTTCTTACTCTACCACATCAAGTAGAGAGGAGAAAGTGAGCTAATTCCCATTAACTATCTATCTAGTCAAAGAAGAAGGTGTTCTTCTATCCAACCACCATTGGTGTGCTAGCTATACAACAAGGTGGGAGATCAAATTGATTGCTCGTGTCCCAAGTAGAGGAGCTACACTTGAAGCTCTTGGTCTTCTTCAATCAATTCAACTAGTGCGAGGGAAAAGCGATTAAGGTAATCTACTATCTCAATTAGATTAACTACTAGTTTTGCATGTGATCCTGGGAATACTAGTGTAGACATTAGATGTCATATTTCCGCTATAAACACTAGTAGAAGGGCGTAAATCCCTACAGTGGCGTCAGAGCCTCTTGCAATGAACTAGTTTTTGCTAAAAATCGAACTAGTTCATATTAGATATGATTGATAGTTTGATAAATTAAGTTTATAAAAGTATTTTAAAAGTGTTTTAAAAATTATTTAAACTCACAATTTGATATTATTGAATGGGATTCAATGAATTTCAAATTGAGAATCAAATTGATGATTAAAAGTGTTTTAAAAACCTCAATTAGATTGAATTTCGGACTAATCCATGCTTGATTAAGTTGATAGTTATGTTTAAAAGAGTTTTAAACATAAGAATTTGATTGATTTTGAATGAGATTCAAGAATTTTTCAAATAGATTTCAAAATTGTTCTTTGAAAAATTTCAAAAAACCTAGACTTTGATCCAAAATTGGTTTGATTAAGAGTTGTTTTTAAGTTTTGGAAACTTTTGAAAAACAAAAATTTGGAATTTTAGAAGTGTTCTAAAAGAAGTGTTTTGAGTTTTAGGAAACTCTCAAAACAAAATTTGGAAATTTTAAAAGTTTCTACAAGTTTTGTAAAAATTTTAGAAGTGTTCTAAAAGATTTCAAAATTTAGAAAAGTTTTAAAATTGGAAGTTAGCAAATAAGATTTGCACAACAAAAAAAAAAAAAAAAAATTTTTTTGGAAACTAGGGTTTTGAAAAACCCTAGTGTCCGGCCAGGAAGCTTCCTGGCCGGACCAGAAGCTCCTGGATGCGTCCTCTGGACGCGTCCAGAGCAGCTGCTGAGACGCGTCTTGGACGCGACCAGCAGCTGCGACAGAAGCTTCTGGACGCGTCTTGAAGACACGTCCAGAGCAGCTGTTGGGACGCGTCTTGGAGACGCGACCAGCAGCTGCGGAGGGAGCTTCCTGGACGCGTCTAGGACGCGTCCAGAGCACTCGACCAAACGCGTCTTGGAGACGCGTCTGGGAGGTTCTGGGTGTCTCGGACTAGTCCGAGACACCTAGTGCTGGTCCGGTCCAGCACCAGACACGTCTAGGACGCGTCCGGTGCATGGACTAGCGTCCTGGGTCCGGGCCAGGACGAGACCAGGCCTTAGTAGGCCTCGGCCAGGACATGCCGGCCCTATGGGCCGTGCTATGTCCGGACCTTGTCCGAGCCCTTTTTGGGCTTGGGCCGGGACTTGTCTAGGACTTGTCCCGGGCTTTTTCGAGGCTTTTCGGACCACGAAAAGGGACCATCATTCGAGTGGGAGTTTTTGCCAAAATTTCTTCCGATTCCAACCAAATAATTCCAAAATAAATCCGGGCCATCCAAGGGCCCAAAACGGATTTCTCTTTAAATTGATTTATGAAATCATTAAGAATCGAACCAATATTTTTTTTTCCGAAATTGACCCGGGCTTTCTCGAGCCCAAAACGGAGTTTTTCTTAAAGATGATTTTAGAAATCATAAAAGATAAAACCGGAACGCACCATTAGTTGAATTCTTCGAATTTAAACTTAAGGTCCGTAATGTGATATGTGATGTCAACAAAAGTATCTCCCAAGATAATCATGCATATATAATTCTTAGCCTTGATATATTATATGATTGCATGTGATGTGAATGCGGGAAACTAGTATGGCCATAGATTTATTTCTTTATTCTTGTTTTAAGCACGGATGGGTGCATGCTTTGTAATTAATTTTAATTTCAAGTTTATACGATCTGCGAATCGTTAAAGTCTTGTAATTAGAGTTTAGGGTCTATGAGTCCATTGAAGAAACTCGAGGATGAAATCCAAAGGCGAGTGGGAGAAATCAATGGAGGTTCAAAGATGGCGATCTAAGATGAACCAAAAGGCGAAACAAGAAGAAAACCAAAGGAGATTAGATCTTCTAGGTTAGGGGCCATACTAGGATCCATGTCTGCTTGATTTACTTTCTCGCGCGCATTTACTTACTTATTTACGCTTTATGTCGTGGATGTTAGTTAGGCTAAATAGTTCACTTTAACAAACGCCAGACTAGCGTAAAAGTCCCCAAAAGTAATCTTGAGTAATCGCCTATCCAGATTAAGACACTCGTTGCGCCCTTGTTCGAGGAAGGTGGGTCGGCCTTCACAGAGTACCTCCTCTACCTTGGGACAATGCAGGCAGGTCTATAGAAGAGGCCTACACGTCTAAATGGTTCTACTCAACGAGATCAGCAAGAGAGTCTTGGATACTCGAGGCAAAAGGATAGATTAGTCATTCATTAATGAAATCTATCAACCAAGAGTCATAAGGTATGATCAGTGAAGTAGTTCACTCACCCGGAACGACGGAGTCAAAGGGTAGGGCCTTCGTCCGCTTTACTCCGAAGAACTGGGGTCTTGGAATCACTTATTCAATCGGGGACGATTTTTATTGAATAATGTGGGAAAACTAAGTTTTTCAAAAACGATAACGAGTTTTAAAACTTTGCCATTTCTTTATGTAGTTTTAAGATGACACAAACGATTTCAACATTGAATCACACCTAAGGGAGGTGCTGATCCACTTCCTAGAATGGAAGAATGAATCCGAGAATAGTTCTCAAATTCAAAAGGAAGGTCACTAGAATACCCAATCCCAATGTTGACTCATACAAGAGAAGGTCAAAAGCCATTTGCAAGCAATCGTATAACATTCTCTTTGGAAGAGTAATGAATGCTAGCATAACCATTAAGACAAACTAAGGAAGAAATTCCTACAGAAGTCATAAATGGAGAGGTACGAGACCTCCAAGGCAATCTGAAAGTCATCCTAAGGGAAGACAACATAATACATCTATCACCCAATTCAATATCGATTGAACAAAGATTGATAAAGACCTTAGATGAGTCACTCAGGTTGTTACAAACAAACTGAACAGAACATACGGGAATATCCATTCTAAGAAAGGTTCTTGAGATTTGGTACAAATAATCTAAGAAAGAGATCTTGAGATTCAAAAGGGCAAAAGGATCAGTCAAGTGAGACAAACATTTGATCAAAGAAAAGCAGTTGCCGAGTACATGATCAAGAGTATTCCTCATTACTGTGAATGTTTCTAAAACAATGGCTATACCATTTAAAAGGAAACTACCTTTAGCACCTGGAGGACAAAAGGAATGGAATTATGAATTCCGGTTCCGTATCCTTGTTAACAAAGTTAAAAACAAGTATCGTAAAATTCCTTCATCAGGTATTTAAGACTAGATGAGCGGCTCAGTGGGAGCTTAAGGGAATTACATACTTGACTAAAAGAAGTAAAGATCCAAGAGGGAGCAGAAGCAGTAATGCTGGGGATGCTGAAAGGGATCAAAGTCTTCTTTTAGACACTGATCTAGCTTAGAACTTAATAGTGATTATTTTGTTCTTCTAGAAACATATGACGTTTAAGTCCAGTGGTAAAATTAACTGAAGGTTAACATTGATAATGGATAAAATCAAGAGATTCAAACTCATTAAACTTCAGCATTGTCAATTAGGTCTTAAGGACTGAATTGACAAAGTCACCCTAGTCAAAAGGCATAGAGACTGGTAATCTATTAGGACTCATACAGTGTTATGCAGACCTATAAGTTTACTTGCAGAAGCTAACGAGAGAAACTTCAAATACATACTCTGACAACTTCATAAACTATGGAAACGTACAAATCATAAAGTATAAGTCGGAATGTTTGAAAGGTTCAAACAAAGTACAAACCGAAGTAAAAGAATCATTTTGACAAGAGAGTTTAAGTCATCCGATTAGATTGGAGTGGTAAAAACTTGAGTCAAATACTTGATAACCATCAAAGGAGTTGAGAAACCGTTTCCCAACTCGCTCCATGGAACACATCTGAGGGATGGTGGATTCAGTGGGAGTAATCGAACATTGCTATGCATAATTCGATCAAAGATGGGTTTAAGCCAGTCTTCCGAATATTTTGGGACATATTCTATAAACGATTGTTTTCACACTTACCAAAGTCCGTCTAACAGCTAAGCTTGTAAAAGCATTACAAAATTAGCTAAAGTCTGACGCAATTTCTTTAGAAGAAATTTGGGCTTTTTCCACAAGCAATCAAGAGAACAAAGTGTTTGTTGCTCATGATAGTATTCTCCTAATAATTAGCACACCTAGTAGTCTGGGAGAAAAGCACTAATTATTACAAGAATAAGTGGGAGAAAAGTACAAGTCGATTTAATTCGATCATGAGAAAAATCATGAAGAGTCATGAAGAACAATCATGAAAACTTGTACAAGACGATTAAATTCGACCAAAAGCAACAAACTGCGGCTCCTCGGAAAAGGAAAGGTTAAAGATATGATCTTATAAACCCACCGCATAAAAGCGAATGTCATTCGCCGGAGAACTCTCAAGAGAAGTGAAAGTGTCTCTAAAGGAAAATCTCAAAGTAGTTGAGAAAATTCCAAATTGTTGTTCAAAAGCCCTAAAAGGTAAAATCTCAAAGACTCAGAAAATAAAGGTTATTTCTGAAGAGATAAAAGACCTGCGCAGAAACGGAAACTGACTCTAGATTTTGGCTAGAAGCCAAAATCATCGTGGAATCCATATCTCGTCAAGACATGAAGCTTGATAATTTAAGTCAACAGAAGACCTAAATTGGTTTTCCAAAATAGAAAACTGAGAAGGATGGAAACATTCATGTTTCCCGAAACGAGACAAGAAGAATAAAGATTCTTCCAATCAAGTTATGTCCACACGCATGCTTCAAAAATCTATCAACGGATTAAAAGCACGCAAGAGTTAGAATCTTCGATTCAAAAGGCAATCAAAGAAGTTTGATTCCTGAGGAATGAAGAAAATCTTGAATCACGAGTTTCAAGAAGGTAAGTGGGAGAAACAAACCTTCCGGGTCCGTATGCAGAGTACATACAAAAGATTGAGTACGACATAAGGTGTTGTATAACAGTAACGAACTGACTCAATAAGGGACCACACACAAAAGGATAAAATGCCATTGTGGGCATCTGAAGATCTATAAGCATAGATCAAAAGGATGATAGGATTAGAGAGACTCAGTACGCTGAGATGCTTGAGATCCGAAACAGAAAATCTAAGACTCGGAAAGTCTAATAGATTTCGACCCAAAAACTCATGACAGAGGGCGTTGCAAAACTCGGAGTCTGAAAAGACACCGATGAGCTAGCACGCATGAGAGACATTTATGTTCGAAAACATAAAGTCAATCATGTTGGACATGATTAGCATTTAAACATCCGAATTCGGATTGGAAAACCGAAACACTACTTAGTACATCCTAGAAGGCTAAAGGATGAAGCAGTATAAAAGTTGAACATGTCATCGTAGCAAACTTCCAGACATGGAAGGAAAGTAGGCTAAAAGTGTTTTAAGCCGGGAACTGTTGCAAATACTACATAAAGAATTAAAAGCCTTAACTCTAGTAAAAGTTACTAGATATTATCAAGGTTGAAGTTAGCAATCTTCAAATTAATTGATAATAAGCAAAGTTTAAAACCGACTACCACGGTAGTCAAACTAAACTGTCACCTAAGACATAGTATGAGATTCATACACAGTCTAAGGCATGAAGTATAATTTTAAACCTCGACAAGTAAAATTGAGTGGGTAAAAGGAGTTTTACGGAAGAGGCTCAGATTTACAACTCTCGTTATCAGAAATAATAAGAGTTATTTCACCAGTCGTCTAAATTTGGTTTAGTATTTAAACGACAGTCCATTGATGATAAAACATTCCGAATAGGTTTGTCAGATACGTGATCTGATGAATGAAACCCTATTAAGTGAACTTGGAATATTTATTATCAAATCCCTGGTCCAGGTCATTGCATGGACAACAATGACTCACGAAGACTAGTACGGGAGTCGATGGGATAGCGCAGTTTCATGGGCTATAGGAATGGTATATTCTATTCGACTACGTGGGTGTGTAAAAGGTTTATACACTGGATAACCCTCAAATGAGAAGTACATCACTCGTGATGAACGTCAATACTTCTCATAAAGACAATTGGAGAGATTCCTCAAAACATGAGTGCTCCACTCATCTTATGTAAGGAATGCCCGACTTTGGTTCCGTTAAACGCCGCGCCGTAAAAGGAGGTTATAAAGGCGGATACTGGGAAGGACAGGATAGACATGAAGTTAAGTGGGAGAGCAAGAATGGATTGTGTCACCCTAATCACATTAGGTACAAAGTGTCTCAAGGCCACTTGATGAGTAGCAACTGAAAATGCGTGGCCGCGCTCAAACGGATTAAAAGTTAATCGTTTTACTTTTACAGTTGTACTCGGATATCAAGAAAGTCTGAATGACGTGACGTATCAGATGGGATACTAAATTGACACGGGAATCGAGGCATTGCACTTGTTATAAGTCCAAGTGGGAGTCTGAAGGAGTTGAAGGAGATGTCCTTCGACCAAGATGGCAATGCGAGCAATATGTCGGATAGGATAATTGATGTGGAAGATCATCAAGTCCGATTGATTTAGAGATCGTAGAGTTGTAGCTAGAGACCAACTACGATCGTCGAATTACGAAGTAATTCGCGGCTAACTTCGATCGGATCCTACAACGGGTTACACATAAGAGTGACAAATTGATCTAGGATATGACTAGTGGGAGTGAGATATAATCATGGGAGTGTCCCATAAACATATCTCATAGGCCTAAAAAGGAATTAGGCAAAGATAGTACAAAAAGGCCAAAAACAGGGTTTTTGGGCCTTAGCCGATTCGGGCATTTCTAGGGCTCGGATTGGGCTGATTTTTGGAGGGACGTTTCCTTATGTTATGAACATTAAATCTGCCAATTTTGGCTGGGTTTGGACGTCATCTCCTTAGGAAATTGAGAAAATACCATAGTTGCTATTTTCGACTATTTCCCTAAATCTTATTCTAAAGGGTGTTTTAGGAAACCTAAAAGGAGGTGGATTCTTATTAGGGTTCTATATAAACACTCTTAGGGCAGAGAATAAGGTGTGGAATTTCTCTCTAAGCTTTCTTACTCTACCACATCAAGTAGAGAGGAGAAAGTGAGCTAATTCCCATTAACTATCTATCTAGTCAAAGAAGAAGGTGTTCTTCTATCCAACCACCATTGGTGTGCTAGCTATACAACAAGGTGGGAGATCAAATTGATTGCTCGTGTCCCAAGTAGAGGAGCTACACTTGAAGCTCTTGGTCTTCTTCAATCAATTCAACTAGTTCGAGGGAAAAGCGATTAAGGTAATCTACTATCTCAATTAGATTAACTACTAGTTTTGCATGTGATCCTGGGAATACTAGTGTAGACATTAGATGTCATATTTCCGCTATAAACACTAGTAGAAGGGCGTAAATCCCTACACAGAGTTGGCTCAAAGGTACTCGAGGGCGCCTTTAGCCAAAACTGTGGTCCCATTGCCTTGTATGTCCCCACGCATATAGACCTTAGCACCCCAATTTTTTTTGAGATCTTACTCGGCGACGAAAACAATTAACGGGAAAAATTAAGCATTATTTTTTTTGTTAATAACCCATAATTTAGCCACTTTTAGTTCTAATTTGGCTGTCACAAATGCAATGATTACTATTATAGAAGTGCACCTTGAATCTTTTTTCCGAGTGCTTCATGTCGCTGACTTGTTTTTTTATGTGTTCTAAAAACCACTAATCCCCTTGTGAAGATTAAAATCCTAAAGGCATTGTGAAGAAATTGATAAAACATGAGGCACCCCCATCAATGGAATTGGTTGTTTTATGGTTCAAAGAAAATAATTTGAAACGAATGGTTCGCAAGATTTGAAATATTAAAAACATAGAATAGAGGGGCCTGGACTATTGCATATTTAACATGAATGAAGTTAAAAGAGTTAAGTTTGTGACCATCCAACTCAAAATCAATTGACATTGAGTGGAGAGGATCTAGACCTTATATTCTTGGTTGCTAAATACCCAATATTCCATGTGAGACTATTCTCACACGCCCCCTCACATGTGGCATTCTTTGAGCCAAACACGTGTACTTCTTTGGGCGACATGGAGCACGTGTGGCTTTTAAACCTATCACGTATGGGCCTAGCTCTGATACCATGTTAAGTTTATGACCATCCAACTCAAAACCAATTGACAATGAGTGGAGAGGACCTAGACCTTATATTCTTGGTTGCTAGATGTTGAAATAAAGAAAGAATATGGATCACCAAGATTGTCTCTTATCCTCGTCATATTTAAGGAACCAAATATATGGTTTCCTTTACCAAATATATGGTTTCCTTTCATCCAAGAATTACAACCAGTGACAACTTGCCTTCTTTATATAGATCCATTGTACAATAGCATAAATAGAGGTTATTATTCCCTTGTAAAATCATCAAGCAATACAATTTCCTTTCAATACAATTTTCTTTTCTTAATTCTCTCTTGATAACATGGTATCCGAGCATGGTTTTTAATCTGCTCATCATCTACCCAAATCACAACCAGTCATTACCGAGTCACCATGTCAAATGAAGATAACTCGGGTAATGACCTCACCTTACAACTTGCCAACCTGCTAAAAAATTCCCAACCAAAAAGTCCAAAACTATCCGATAGTTTACAAATCAATCTGAAACTTACCAGTCAAAACTATGCGCTATGGAGCCGGATGATTTGGGTCGCCATAGGCGGAAGGTCAAAAAACTTGTTGAAACATTTAACTTCAAACCCACCAGATCGAAATCATGAAGCTTACGAACAATGGGAACAAGACGACTTAGTCGTTTTTTTCATGGTTGATACAGAATATTGAACCAGTACTTGCGGGCAATCTAACCGAGTTTCCCACAGCAAAATCGTTGTGGGATGCTCTGTTGGTCACATATAGCAGTGGTAGAGACAAGTTGCAGACGATCAACCTTCACGTTAAAGCAAATGACATCAAACAGAATGAAAGTTCCCTTGAAGATTTCTGGATTACACTACAAGGTATTTGGGGTGAGATTGACCGAATCGATCTGAATCCCATGAAGTGTCCAGAAGACATCCAAACCTACTCAAAAATCAGGTCAGAACAAAAACTTTTTCAATTTCTAAATGCCCTAAATCGAAAATATGACCCCACTAAAAGGGAAATTCTTCGGTTGGAACCTCTCCCAACTGCAGAGGCAGCCTATGCTGCTGTCCGTAAAGAGGCTGCTCACCAGACCATTCTAGGAGCAACGTCTATTGATGCAGGTAACATAGCAGCTGGTTTGAGTGCCTCCGAAACAGGAATAGGCCTCATAACAAAGGGTCACCGTCGATCCGAGGGAAAAAAACCCGGACCATCAACCAAAGAGGACAAGTCTCACCTTAAGTGTACTCACTGTGGTATGACAAAACATACCAAAGAGCAATGTTTTAAGCTTGTCGGATATCCCGAGTGGTGGTCTGACGGTCACAAAAAAGGAATAAAAAATAATGGTCAAGAAACAGGGAAAGCTTCTTCTGCAGTGGGCAATAATGAAGCCGCCAACACCTATAATAGTGATCGGAACAGTAGTGGATTTGGGGGAATGGCTATGGTGCATGACGAAGAAGAGTATGGGGGGTTCTCAATGTCTACAGGTATTGGGTTTGAGAGAGACATCTCAAAAACCCATTCTTACTCTCTATTTAATTACAATTTACCTCCTAAAAATTATATTAGAAGAAGACAAGAACAATCATGGATATTTGATTGCGGAGCCACTGACACCATGAATTACGAGTTATCAGATTTTGTCACATCAACCAAGCCTACAAAATCATATATACAAGCAGCGAATGGATAAACAATGAATGTGAAAAATGGGGAAACAATTGAAATTTCTCCAACGCTTAAACTTTCTAATTGTCTCTATGTTCCCTCCTTGTCACATAAACTCTTATCAATAAGTCATGTAACAAAAGAGTTAAATTGCTCAGTCCTCATGCAACCTACTTTTTTTATTTTACAGGATATCAGGACGGGAGCGATTATTGGGCGTGGCACTGAAAGACAAGGATTGTATTACGAGGATGAGGTGACTCAAAGTGGTACTGCAATGCTTTCTCATGAGACAACAGAACGTGAAGCCTGGTTATGGCATAGAAGATTGGGGCATCCATCCACGAGTTATTTGCATATTTTATATTACCTAATTTACTTCCTTCAAGTTATAAGACACATTGTGAGACTTGTGTTTTAGCTAAAAGTCATCGAAAAACCTTTAAACCAAGTAACACAAGGGTTGATATACCTTTTTCATTAATCCACTCGGACGTATGGGGTCCAGCTCCAGTTATTGGGGGGCAAAACCTTCGTTTTTTTGTGATATTTGTGGATGATTGTACACGAATGACCTGGGTGTATCTATTAAAAAATAAGTCTGAAGTTCTTGAGAAATTCAAGATTTTTTACACCATGATCCAAACCCAATTTCAGAAAAACATTCAAATTTTCCGATCAGATAATGGAGGGGAATTTGTTAACACCAATATGAAACAATTTTTCCAAACCAAAGGCGTAATTCATCAAACCACATGCACCCATACTCCCGAACAAAATGGTGTCGCGGAACGAAAAAATCGCATACTGTTAGAAATAACCAGGGCCCTTCTAATTAAATCACAGGTTCCCAAACTTTATTGGCCAGAAGCCCTTGCTACGACCACTTATCTTATTAATCGTCTGCCCACTCAAATCCTAAAAACAAAAACCCCATTACAAGTTCTTTCAGAAACCACAAAACTGCCCCCCATTCTTACTCTTGAACCCCGAATTTTTGGATGTACAGTTTTCCCCCATATACCTAAGTCAAACAGAACTAAACTCGATCCATGTGCTGAAAAATGTGTCTTTGTTGGATATGGAGTAGATTAAAAGGGATATCGATGCTACAACCCAAAAATCAGACATATGTTTACCACTATGAACTGTGATTTTCTTGAAACCGAGTATCATTTTGCCTCCCAACACAGTAGCCAAGGGGAGAGTGAATCACTTGGCACACTGAGTTGGTTGAGATATGTGACATGTGAAGAAGGGAGAAGCCACAGTATCCAAAATGAGTCTCCTCCTTCCACACATACAGAAGTTCCAAATGTCAGTGTCACCCAAGAAACTGCTCCCAACTTGATACCTGAGGTAAGTAATACTACTCCACCTGATCCTAATGTTCTACCTGATCCTGTTGAAACCGCTGAGAATATTACTAATGAAACAACAAAAGAAGATGACAATATACAGGAACAGGAAAATTCTCCAATACAAGATACAAGGGGAAGATATGAGTTGCCTCCTAGAATAAATCGGGGAGTCCCACCTAAAAGATATTCTCCAGAAAAGGAGGCTCGGGGATGTAGATACCCTATTGCTAACATAGCCAAAGGAAATCTTTCCAAGGAAGCCAAGGCGTACTCCTCATCTCTGTATGCTGAAGAAATTCCTCACAACACAGAACAAGCCTTAAAATCAAAGCACTGGAAAGATGCAATGGAAGAAGATATGAGAGCCTTGAGAAAAAACAACACGTGAGAAAAATGTGTCTTGCCATCAGGGAAGAAAACAGTTGGATGCCGTTGGGTCTATACAATTAAGTACAAACCCGACGGTACAATCGAAAGATATAAAGCTAGGTTGGTAGCTAAAGGCTACACTCAAACGTACGGGATTGATTACTCGAAAACTTTCTCTCCAGTCGCAAAGATTAATACAATCAGAGTTCTCTTTTCCATAGCAGCAAATAAAGATTGGCCACTTCATCAGTTGGATGTAAAAAATGTTTTCCTACATGGAGAGCTTAAAGAAGAAGTTTATATGGAAGCTCCACATGGGTTCACAAATAACTTCGGAGAAAGGGAAGTATGCCTTCTAAAAAAATCTCTGTACGGTTTGAAGCAGTCTCCCAGAGCATGGTTTGGCAGATTCACCTTAGCCGTGAAGAACTATGGGTTTAAGCAAAGTAACTCTGATCATACATTGTTCTTGAAACAGAGAAACAACCTCATAACCTGTCTAATAATCTATGTTGATGACATGATTATTACAGGTAATGATCATGAAGAAATAGCCAGATTAAAGAAAAACTTGTTTACAGAGTTTGAAATGAAGACCCAGGGAGACTTAAATACTTTCTTGGAATTGAAGTTCTAAGATCGAAACAGGAAATTTTCATATGTCAAAAGAAGTATGTTCTTGATTTACTAGCAGAAGTTGGAATGGTCGATTGCAAACCAGTAGATACTCCTATGATTGTGAACCAAAAGCTCTATATGGAGGAAAAAGCAGAGCTAGCTGACAAAGAAAGATACCAACGAATGGTAGGAAAACTGATATATCTCTCACACACTCGACCTGATATAGCATATGTTGTAGGAGTTGTAAGTCAATTTATGCATCAGCCCCAGAGTGCTCATATGGATGCAGTCTTAAGAATTCTAAGATATATTTCAAAGGAACAGCTGGTCATGGAGTCTTGTTCAGACCTAATGGGCATCTAGAAACTCAATTATACACTGATGCAGACTGGGCAGGAGATAAAGGCAATCGAAGGTCAACGTCAGGATACTTTATCCTGGTTGGTGGAAATCTCGTGACTTTGGAGAAGCAAAAAACAAAAGGTAGTGGCTCTTTCAAGTGCTGAAGCTGAATTCAGAGGGATAGCAAGGGAGTCAACTGAAGTACTATGGGTGCGAAATCTCTTAACTGAGATAGGATATCCACCACAAGAAACTAGCAAGATTATAAGTGATAATGAAGCAGCCATCCAAATTTCAGAGAACCCAGTACAACACGATCGAACGAAGCACATAGAGGTAGATCGACACTTCATCAAAGAGAAGCTGGAAGCAAAGATCATTACCCTACCCTTTGTGCGATCAGAAAACCAACTTGCTGATATTTTAACAAAATCAGTTAATGAAGAATCCTTCACAAGTGTTTGGACAAGTTGAATTTTGGAAATCCCACAATTCAACTTGAAGGGGAGTGTTGAAATAAAGAAAGAATATGGATCACCAAGATTGTCTCTTATCCTCGTCATATTTAAGGAACCAAATATATGGTTTCCTTTACCAAATATATGGTTTCCTCTCATCCAAGAATTACAACCAGTGACAACTTGCCTTCTTTATATAGATCCATTGTACAATAGCATAAATAGAGGTTATTATTCCCTTGTAAAATCATCAAGCAATACAATTTCCTTTCAATACAATTGCCTTTTCTTAATTCTATCTTGATAACACTAGATACCCATTCTCACAGAACTTGAATCTAACTCGTCCTGAGTACTAAGAGCATCTCCAATGCAACACTCAAACTCTAAATCTTAGAGTGCCACATGGGATTTTTTTTAGAGTTTTTCTTTAAAATTCATCTCCAATGCAAAACTCAACATTAATCTCTAAAGTGAAGAGGACACTCTAAATTAGAGTTTTTAGAGTTTCTCTTGAGTGTTTCATTGGAGAAGGTTTTGCAATAGAGTGTCTCTAAATGACCAAATAGGAAAAAGACCATTTAGAGATCCATTTTTCACACTTAACACATAGGACTTCTAGAGTTTTTGTTGAGTCTTGCATTGGAAATGCTCTAATAGTTTCCTAGATATCAAATTCTGATTTATTTCTAAGAAATATCTAGATTAAGCCTCTTTGTATTTTCAGTTTGAGTGTTCAAAGAGATGAGTCTAGAAAACATGAATCTTGTAAATGTTTTTTAAATTTCCGACAAGGGACTATCTGGGTCATCCTAAATTAGCAGTACAAATAGAGGTGATCGTATTGTCTTTTGATCATCAGAAAAAAAATACAAAATGAAGTTAATCAACAAAATTGTTCTTATATATGTAGAAAATATAAGAGCATTTTTTAGTACTTCAAATTTTTCATAAATATCTTGTACCCGAAAATATAATAAACATCAATTAAGGTAAGCAAGTGACACATTACAACAAGCGATAGATTGCGCGATTATTTTCAAAACTTATGGTACAAGCCATTAAAAAGGAACCAGATAACTCATTCTAGTGTTAGAATTTATCTAACAAGAACAAGCAAAAACATGGTGCTATACTAAACAGCTAGAAAAATGTAAAATAGTTCTCAATTTTCACTAACAAGTACTATTAAATATTTCTTACTTGTGTTTTTGGTTTTTCTTAGGTTAACTAGTAGTTTCTTCTTCAGAAGGGCAAATTAGTAGTAGTAGTAGCCATGAAAGATGACGAAGAAGACGACGGCCTCTTGACGAATCTTCCTTTCATTCTTGGTCTCTTCTCTGCGTTAAGCTTTCGAACTTCATATCTTATCTTCTTAGAAAACAATCTTGTCCTTCTTTTCTCTTTGTATCTTGACACTCTTGCTTCTCTTCCTCCATCTCCTCCCATTCCTACTTGCCCTCCTCCTCCTCCTACCCCTACTCCAACTATGCCCCTGAGATCTCCGTATCCATGGTGATGAATCTGATCGGTATGACACGGTACCTATGCACATAAAATTCATCAAACAAAAGAGTTAGGAACTACTTAATTAATTACGAGTAATGCTAGAGAACAAGAAAAACTAGGCAGACTCTTGGTAGAAATCTTGTGTGGTTTGCCGCGATTCCTTGTTTAGTGGATCAGAATCATTGAAAACACGAATCACATCAATCCACATAGGATTTCCGCCTAGAGTATGCCTGGTTTTCTTGCGCCCTACCATTATACTTAAATTATATCTCACAATCTGAGAACATGTTTATGTTAGTTTCATACTTTAGAGAACATATCTACTAGTAGTAGTATTTCATGTAGTTTTGTTGGGTATAAACTAAGTAGGGTAAGAAAACCTAAATGGGTTGTCATGATCAAGTAAGAAAACTTACCACACAGTCCTGCCAGTAGTTATCAGGGTTTGATTGTGGTTGATCGGCCGTAGTCCATGGTGAGCCCTGGCTTGCCCATGCATCGATCACTGACTCGTAATTGAGCCTCAATGATAAACTTTTCGTCATTTTATTGTCGTTCATCGTCATCATCGTCATAGGAGTCATATTGTTTACAACCTTCATGTCTTCTTCTTCTCCTTCTGTAGTAGGCGATTCGTAATCAAAATTCAAATCTAAAGTATCTTTCGACATATCGAATTCTTGGTCCATATGACATGTAACAACAGCTTCCAATTCCTCATCAACTTCCTCTTCTTCTTCTTCCTCCTCCTCCTTCACTTTTGCAGTATTAGTACTCCCAAAACAACAATAATTTTCTTCATTTGAATCAAGTAGTCCCAACCCTTTCATTCCAAATGAGTCTTCGTCCAGTCCTCGACCTAGTAAAGTCTCTACATCTGCTGCAAATTCTGTAAGATCCATATCCGAAGGAAGATTAAGACCCGATAAGTTTTCGAGTTCTTCTGTAGCATGTCCATATTCTTCGTTGGGCAAACCCTTGGTACTCTTATAAGTACTAAGTTGGTCTTCATGATGATGGTGGCGATCAGTCAGGCTAACGCCCGGTACTTCATTAGGCATTATTGATGTACAAAATTCAGCAACAAAAGGATCGAATATCGGGACACGATATAAAAGTTGCTCTTCACTCTCATCATCAGGAGATATTTCATCACAACCAATCTCAGGGACAAGAGGAAGAACAGAAGTATTCATAAGACCAATAGCTTCTTCTTCAGCCTTAGTTGATTTCGATATCATCGGTTTCCCATGTCTTGGAGTTCTAGGTTTTCGACAAAAACCATGGTCCCAAGTTGGCAAAGAAGAGCTATTGTTTATCTCGATCGATAGGTTATTTGGTTTTTCGGTTGGTTTCATCGAAGATGTCTTTAGACGAACTCGTTCGTGTCTTTGTGCTAATGAATTTGCTGAATGAACAGAAGCATCACAAGCTTGACATAGAAAAGCATCATCTGCTGCACAATACCAACGTGCTCTTTTACATATGCAACCATCACAAGCCCTAGCTGTTTTCCCACCCACGGCATTCGCCGTTTTCTTGATAGAGCTCATCAAACTCTAAATTTTAATTGAGAATCAATGGATCAAATCTAACTGAACTGGTTAGTAGTGATCAAGATATTCAAAAAGCACAAAAGATCTAGATATTTTAATAAGCATGAAATGTGGTTTTATATATTATACTTTAAGAGGTTTTGCAATTGAGATTGAAGACCTAGTTGAAGACCCCAAGTTGTTCAATTATTGAATTATGGAGTTTGAGAGAGAGGGTTGAGAGTGGAGACTTGACAATGTGAGAATGTGTTTGTATTTTTTTGGTGACCCACTAGTTGCTTTTACATTTACAGCCTCCTTGGCCTCGTGTGATACTTTCGAAAATGCTCTGGCCTCCGAAAATCCAATCGACTCAGGAGAGAATCAGAAATCAATGGCTTTGATTTGAGAGTCAACGCTCTCTAGATTTGCATATAAATTTCGAGAAAATCTTAGCTATTGATTTTATTTTTCTCTCAAAAATGTCTACATTTTCAGTGGTTGTATCATCTTCCCTCACAATTCTAAGGACCAATTTTCTCACTTCTGTCATGGCCCTTGTTTTTGGGTTTTTTCTAAAGATCTGAGTTTTCTTAGGACCCACCACTTTGCCTTATCTCAATTCTTATTGGCTAAGCTCATAATGTAAATCTTAATTTCACTATTCTTATTGGTTGGCCTCTCAATTAGTAGGATTTCTTGTGGGCCATAGTAATGGGTGAGTATGAATATTTCATTTTCTTTCTCTTTCACTCCTCTCCTTTTCTCTCTCTCTCTCTCTAATGTCCATTGGCTTCAGTTGATTTCCTTTCAGTTGATTTGTCTTTTACCTTTTCAATTATTCCCGTTTGGGGTTTAATTTTCTGGTCCCCTATCTTATATGACCTTCGAACTTTGAAGAAGGCCCATTATTAGCAAGAAAAGGCAATCCGTCTTTATCGTTAGAACGGTTAAGTGTCAGGATGCAAAATTTCACAAGTTTTCTTTTCCACAGAGATGTAAATTTGGTGTTAGAATATATAAGTGTTAGAATATTTAGTACCACATTGCCCAATAGATAAAACTTCTCTCCTATGTAACTCCTTATAAAGACTTATGTAATAGCTTAGGAAATCAATACAATCAATACAAATTCTCTTTTCTTACATGGTGTAAGAGCTTCTAGGTTTCTTTCTTGGGTTAGTCAATAGAGTCTTCTGCTTGCCGGCGGCGGTAGTCCCATTAATGGCTACCGTTCGCCGGGCTTTTATCGGTTTTTAGTTCAAGTTTAGTGTTTTTTTTTTTTTCCTTTTCAATAAGAGTAGTTATTTTCTATTGTTGAGATCTAATCATTCTTCAATACTTTTCTCAATAGTATTTGAAGATGATGAAGATTAACAAGAAGATGAAAGATCCAAACAAGAGTGATTTGTTGAAGAAATCACATGATATACTCTTCAATGATCTCAAGCATTTCAAATGTCAAGTCCTCCACAACATCAAATCTATGTGTATCCATGGTCCATGAAGTTATATTTTGAGAGACATTGGAAAGCTATTAGAGAGGGGGAAAAGAATTCATGGATTTCTTGTTAGAATAGTTATATACCCCATGTTTATCTTGAAACTATACTTATAGTTGTCCAAAATCTTGATTTCCAATATGATGCACATGAAGTGTTTGATAGAATGTATCAAAGAAATCATGCTTATTCTCAAAGATGGTTTTCTTTTGATGTTTGAAAACATGTTTGTGGGTTCCTTTATGGCAAAGAGTTTATTCTCTTAGTTGATTTGCTCATACTTCTTATATCAAAGTTGAGAACTCTTAAACAATTGTTCCTTAGTTTTTTCATAAGATCAAATGAAGAGGAGATAAGAGAAGATTATAAAGAAGAATTGAAGTGGGAAAAATCAAGAATGGTAATTGCTAGTGGTTGAAAAATGATAAAATCATAAGATCAAGGGGTTGAAAAATGATAAAATCATATAACTAAGAGATTTGACCCTAATATATTTGTTCTCAAACTAAAACCTCCTAATTGTCTTTCTTTTTTGGACAAATTCTTTTATGTGCAAAAATATATTGCACATAACTTTTATTAGTACATTAAAAAATGGGTATAAGTACTACTTTCTCATCAATGAACAACTGCATATATTGAAATTACTTCCTCATCAATTCAAACGATAAATAACTAGTTAGACAACTTTCAACCCTTTCTATTTATCGTGCACCTTAAACTGTACTTACGAAGACATAACTTTTACCAAAAGTTTATTATGATCTTTTTGTTCAAATAACAATTAAGGTGAAGCAGGGTCAGGAACAACGAATCTCTTTATGATAAACAGATCCATTTTGCAAGTTTGTTGTTAAGGGTAGTTCCTACAAGGGATTGGACTAATGACGTATACAATACTTGAATTCTCGATGTAGATGCTACATAGTTGGTTCTCATCCTTCAGAGGCTACTAGTGTAATAGGAGCATCCGTCGACAAAAAGATCACCTTAAGATGATCATGTCATGGTTATTGAGAACGAATCAAATCAGATGGTTCTATTTCTCAATCTTTCTGAATTGCTCCTACGGAACCAAGGTCGAAAAGATTGAAAAAGTCAATCATTCACAATCGCTGATGAAGGATTCCTCGAAAGTTAATGATTAGTAATCCTTTTTAAAAATCGAAGATTTGGTCTTATACATACGCGAGGAAGGTAATAAAAAAAGAAAGAAGAACTTCTACATTTGCATCCCGTTCTAGCATGATATGCTTGTCAACTAGTATAGGTTTTTGCATGTTGCAATCTACTGGTGTAGTTGGTGGATTTTTTTTTTTTTTTTATTACATGATACTTTTTTTTTTGGAAAATTTTAACATGATACTTGATTCCTCTTCTCTTTAAAATAACTCCAATGTCTCCCACTTCCTTTTTAAGTAAAAATAGTATAATCTGCCTATTTGGATAAGACAAAATATTTTTAAGAGAAAGATACAAGACTTGTGAACCCAACCCATACAAGTTTTTGTTGTAAAGTCAATAAATGCAGTGAACAAAAAGAAGCCAATCAATGCATTTCACAATCAAAAAGTAACTTGTCTAGGTAAGAAACAAAGAGATTAATGTCATTCCACACTTTTGAAATTATATGTATTTCCAATTTTATCATTCTTATCCTCTTCCTCACTTGCCTAATCTTATCTTTAAATCTATAATTCTTATTTGGAGAAATTTGAGAAAGGATAATGATAACTACAAAGAAAAAGAAGAAATTACACAAATGTTATAGACTTATGAGTACCATATCTTAAGACTTTGTGTATGTTTGAAATTTCATAGAATACTATATGTTAAAAAAACTCAGTCGGTTGTTTGAGAGGTAAGTTTTGATCCTTCGTTTTCATTTGGAAATTCGTTTTCGATCAAATCTAACTGATTGGGATATCTTAAAACAAATGGTTTAAAATCTTTCAGTAATTATACCTACACTAAATTAGTCACTACTCATTTTTTTTAAACTACACATCCCATGATTTTATATTTCATATATTTTTCCTACAAGAGAATCCGTAAATACTCCTTATATATCTATAATCTTCGAATCTTAATTAGATGTTTCCAACAGATTTTCTTGGTAAGTACTCTCCATCGAATCTGAATTAGAGTATTTTTTTCTTCTTTATTATGGGTACTGTTTTGTCTTCCCACATTCACTCGGATGTTGTCTAAAAGTAGTTTTAGGATATCACTCAGGTAATGAAGAATCAACGAACAGACACGAACCTTCCTTGTGATAATTTCAAAAACGTTAACTGCAAAAAATCAGAGACCTTTCTAACGCTCAAGTCAGTGGGGTGTTTTGCCGCTAAAAGATTGAATATTCAAAAGTCTAGGTTTAGAAGATGAATCACATGACCCTATTAGGTGAACATGTGATGTTTATGTAGGTTCGGTTAGCTGACCATAATGAATCGCTTAGATAATGTGATAAGGCACCGACTTAGATGGAGCAACGCGTTGATGGTGGTTAGGATGATAATATATTAATATTCCATGATTGCATATCTTCTAACATCGAAAGATCCTTTGGCGATTTTGCGGATCGTGCATAGAAAGTTGGTTTTTCGCATGCTTTACCCTTCCATGTCAATTGACATTCATCAGAGCTCAGGCAAACCGTGCTTGTTTACTTGGTCGTTCTTTCTTTTTTGCAGACCTTAGTCATGGCCTCAGGGCCTTAAGTTAGGGAATCTAGGCTTGCTGCCACCTTCTCGTGCCCAGTGGCGGACCCATAAATTTTCACTTGTGGGGGCACACTTTAGTAGGAGATAAAAACTTAAATGAGCAGGAATAACATATATATAGTATACATATATAGTTGACCACACCGAATTTTTATTTTTGACAGAAAACTAGATTAGAAAATTATGAGATTTTAAAATTTTAGTACTATATTTATTTAATTTATTCCAATACGAATGTGAAAATATTAATTCGCCCGAAAGAAAGTGAAATAAAAGTCAAAAACATAAATTAAAAACTAAAAAAAATTAAACAATGATAATTATATCAATGATCGTTAGTTCATTAAAGAGATGTGAATGTGATTGGAAAAACAAAGTGTATGTTGGCCTTATGTGAAATAAAAGTAGGTTCAAATGATTTTTTTTTTTTTTTTGGAACTGATAACTTCATTGATAATGATTGAGAACAATTGAACAAACACAAAGTTACAAGTAAACAAAACAAAGCACTAAGGCTAACACAAGAACAAAAACAATAGAATTAACTAGGAAGAATGGAGTGGGCCAACGAGTGGGCCGCCTCATTTGCATTTCTGTAACAAAATTGGAGTGTCCATAACGGGTGCAATTCCAGCCCAATTCGTGCTTCTAGAAGGTAGCTTCAAAGAATTGAGTTTAGAATAAACATAAATTCATTGACTAAAAAGAACCCGCCATGGGCAGAACATGATCCTAGGTCAATCCGGACCAACCTAAAATCAGTAAAGTGTAAATTTTCACTTTTTTTTTTTTGATGATAAAAATATATTAAAAGCAAACTGACAAAGTCATACAAAGTCAAACTAACTGAAAGAGGAAATAAAAGACGGCTCGACATTCCACACTCTTTTCTGACCATGAATTCTACCCCATTTAGCTAGTGCATCTGCTTTGGTGTTGCTTTCTCTAGTGACATGAGTGAAGATGATATCTGAGAACTGGTTCTTGAGCTCTAGAGACTTAACTATGATCTGTCTGGATTGCCAGTGTAAACCTTCCTTCTGGTCGTTGATGTAGTTGATGATGTTTAGATTATCACTTTCGATTTGAACATAAGGGATTTGAAGTTGCTTTGCCCATAAAATGCCGTGATAGATAGCCAAGCTTTCACATTCTTCTGAATTTTGCCCTCTCACCTTATCTGCGACAGCAATGATAAATCTTGCTTCTTCGTCATGAATAATGCACCCTATTCCCGCAGGTTCCATCAATTGCATGAACGAAGTGTCTACGTTGATTTTAAGAAATGGTGTCGATGGAGGTCTCCATTTTTGTTCTCTTGGTTTTTTGTTGCATTTCTTTGTTAGTAAAGATTCAACTTTGAGTGGTGTTGTGGATGTATTATTGATTCGGATGATCATTTGTTTTGGGGTTTGTTTAGATTCGGTAAAGCAATTTTCGCATCTCGCTTTCCATATGAACCATAAAATTTTTGCATATAAAGTCGTGGTTTCCTCATCTAGTTGTTTCCATTGCTGAATCCATTGGTTGACCGTAGTAAGTTGTTCTGTTCTAACCTGAAAATGAAACCATATTGCCCTGGCATAGTTACAGTGTAACATCACATGGTCTAGTGTTTCGTTAGCTTCACAGTTAGTACAATTGTATATATTACCAATGTACCTACCAATTTTGTCCCTCACTGGTAGACTGTTGGTACAACATTTCCATAGAAATAGTTTTATACGAGGTATCGTGTTCATGTTCCATATGAAGAACCAGTCCGTTGTAAAATTCATATCACTATTGTTCCCATTTCTCAAATAGTTATACATAGATTTAATAGAAAAATTACCTGATTTAGTGAGCGTCCATTTAGCAGTGTCTTCCTTATCATTCTGCAAATTAATACTAAGGATAGCATTGCATATATCATGATTAAAACAATTGTTAAGCATTTCAATGTTCCATTTGTTGTTGGTAATTAGTTGGGCGACCCATTCAAGTCTCGAGTTTTGCTGATTGTTTATGGGAGGGGGGTGGTTCGGGATCCAGAAATCATGCCAGATACTTATCTTAGTACCTTTATTGATGTCCCAGAAGACTAAACTATCCATTTGACTGAACTGTTTACTTATAGCTTTCCAAGGCCAAGAATGATTAGCTTTAGGGGGGAGAGGTTTAGTAGATTTTGGGAAATACTTAGCTTTGAAAACTTTGACCCAGATGGATTGGGGATTGTTGAGAAGCCGCCAATTAAGTTTGACGAGGAAGGCTTGGTTGTCCAGAAGCGGAAGACGAATACCTAAACCGTCGAATTTGCGTGGCTTGCAAATAGCGGACCAGTTGATGGTGTGAAAGGTTTTGGATTTTCCCCACCAGAAAGTCCTTTGGATGGACTCGATGCTGTTGCAAATTCCTTTGGAAATGGCAAAACACTGCATCTGGTATCGAGGAACGGCCGCTGCAATCGTTGAGATAACAATTGAGCGACCAGCTTGAGAGAGAAGATTTGTTTGCCACTTGGAGAGTTTGTTCTTAATTTGGGTGAGGAGGGAGTTAAAAGCTTGTTTTTTATTTTTCTCGATGAAAAGATTGGTTCCAAGGTACTTATCCCCGGTGGTAGATTGGTGGACTTTGAGATTGCGGATCATCATTCTTTTGAATTTGGGGTGAGAATTTTTGGTAAAGAAAATATTGGATTTGGCATAGTTGATCATTTGGCCAGAGGCCTCGCTGAATTCTTTGAGAATTTGTTTGAGATTGTGGACGTTTTCAAGAGAATTTTGGCCAAAAATAATGCAATCGTCGGCAAATAATAAGTGTTTGATCGAAAGGTCGGAGTTAGGAATGGGGAAACCAACGAAGGGGATTTGGTTGTTGGTATTTTCCAGCAAACGGCTAAGACCTTCCATGGCTATAGCAAAAAGAAAAGGAGAGAGGGGATCCCCTTGCCTGATACCTCGGCTTACCTCGAAGGCAGAGCCATGACGACCATTGATGAGCACTGCCATGGTGCTGGAAGTCAGGCATGTTTTGATCAAATTGATCCAGTGGGGAGCGAAACCCATGAGGGTCATGATGTTCTCCAAGTAGCTCCATTCGATGCGGTCAAAAGCTTTAGACATGTCTAGTTTGAGGCCAAAATAGCTTTTGGACCCGCGGATTTTCTTAAAGGAGTGAACAAGCTCTTGGCTGATCAGGATATTGTCCGTGATTTGCCTTCCAGGCACATACGCCGCCTGAAAGGGAGAGATAAGATCGGGAAGAAGTAATTTGAGTCGGTTAGCCATAATTTTAGTAATTGTTTTGTAGGTTGTGTTGAGAAGACTAATCGGTCTGAAATCCGCCGGAGTTTGTGGGGTTTTGGTTTTAGGGAGGAGACAGATATGAGTATGGTTGGATTGAGGAGGAAGGGAAGCTGAACTAAAGAACTGAGTGACCATCTCAATAATGTCCTCCTTCACCGTATCCCAGTTGGACTGGTAGAAGAACGGAGGATAGCCATCTGGCCCCCGGAGCTGCCTCGGGCTTGTCACGTAGATAGATGCATTTGTAAACTATAACTTAAAAATATTTTTTTGTGCATATACTATCTCTCTATCATTATTCTAACATATATTTAAAATTTTAAATTCAATTTTAGACCTTCATATAAGAATAAATGAGATTGACGTAAACTTTATTGATGATTAAATCATCATACAAACGCATGAAACTAACAATTTAAGATCTGTTGATAAATAATAGATGTCATAGATAATTTTCGGACAATAATATAAAATTAGCAAAGCTTACATGAACAAAACTAAATTACAAAAAAAATGTTCAACAAAAAAAAAAGTACAACATATGGGACTTGAACCTGAGTTGTGTAGAGTTTAGGAACAACTAAAGAACCACTTGACTAACTCTAATAATTGTTATATTTATAACCTATTAAACTTAATATAATTTTATTATGGCCAGAGTCAAGGACTCACGCATCATCGCACAGCTACTGGAACCCAGGTTTGTGTCGTGGGGGCACGTGCTCCCACAGGCCCCTTGCTGGGTCCGCCCCTGCTCGTGCCGTTCAACAAGATTAAACTTTAAGGTGTCGACCCGACTCCTCCAGACCTCTCTTATTATTCAAAGATTCAGACAGAACTTTAACAAGGGCGGAACCACATTCGAACCTGTGGCGTCACGACCCCAACAACCCAATGTGGGGTCCCTTCAATAGTAATGATAGGTTTTTATGAGAACCACTTAATTTCCATGCAGCTTTAATTGAACATCCCATTAAATATCCAACGAGAACTTTTGAGTCTGATTTGGTCCAACATCCAAGATTTCATCTTCGGCCCACAAAGCAAATACGTGGGTATAGAGTTGCCACGGGTGCGGTGGCATAGGGCCCACCTTTACACAGCGGCCCATCTTATTAACCAATAGTTAAAAAAAATTAAGTAGGTAAAAGAAAAATAAATTTTAACTTTCCAACCGTAATGAAACTATGAGAGAGTTTTTCTTTTGTTGAGATTAACTATGGGAAAGTGTAGTCAACCCTTGGTAGCCCAAGTGGTTCCAAGGGATTGACATAAACTCCAGAAATCCCTAGAGGTCCCAGGTTCGAATCCCAGAAAAGGTAGAATCTCTGGTTATCTGAATTGGGATTATGCAAGTATTAATAAAATTGTTGGGCTATAGGGGTGTTCATTTAGTATCCGAACCAACCAATCCAATCCGATCCAATAGTATTTTGGATTGGTTCGGATGTTAAAAATGGCATAACCGAGTGTTTTGGATCGGTTTATGAATTTGGTCGACGGATAACCGAACAAACCGAACCAAATCATTTATTGTTATTTTTATATATTATATATATAAATATATATGATGGGAATGATGGACGACTGAGATTTAATAGTTAAGTTAGTTTCATGTTTGTTGATATTGTAGCTTAATGTATGTGTAACAGAAAGTAAATGGCGTGGAGAATCGTAGCTTAATTCAATAGTTAAGTTAGTTCCACGTTTTTAAGTCGAAAGTGCGAAATTTTATATATGATAAAATGTCACAGGTGGTTAGATTATCCAACCGATCCAAACCGTTCATGCATAGTTCAGATCGGTGACCGAACCAAACCATGAACGAATTGGTTCGAATTTAGATTTGAAAAAAACGAACCCTTCGGTTTGGACTTTAGATTGGCCCAAAAAGTCGGTTATCCAACCGATGTTCACACCTATTGGGCTATAGGCCCGGTGTTGTTAATGTTTGAGTGAGCAGTTACCGAGCTTATCACATCTATGATGTATCAAATGCCAAATATCACGACGTACGTAGATCGTAGTCGTCTTCCAAAAAAAACAATGGAAAAGCGTAAGTGACATTTGAAGATGTCAAATTAGGCTATGACATGCCTATTTAACAGGCTTTTTGGCTCTCTCTCCACTTAAATTTTCAACCCCTACACTTTATTAAAGAAACAATTTTATCTTTTTTTAATTTCACTAAAATCTGAGACTTCTCTATTCTTTTTTATTAATTTTTCTTTCTCTACTATGGTATTATCTATGACCTAAGTACAAAATTTTCATGCTTACTTCATTACCAAATTTATATTGAACCAAGTATAAGTTTGCAAAATTCAATATATATAAAGAAATTAGAAGAAGACAATATCATCTCTGATCTTCTAAATCTCCGGATAATCTTTTCCACTCATTTCCCCCCTAATTTTATTATTTTTTTTTAAAGATTTGTGTAATTTGTTATGCACTTATCTAATATTATCTCAACTTTTGTCACAGAATAAATAACACATATTATATTTTGTTGATAAATTAGTCTTAATTTATAATACTCATCGAAAGTGAATTTTTGACTAGAATGATTACAAAGATTGATTTTGTTTCAAAAAAGTTTAAGGAGAAAAAAATTATAAGTGAAAATTGTAAGTGAAATTTCCTTAGCGACAAGTCTACATGACCCGCCTCTTTGAACTCCCACTTGAACCGCCTATGAGAAAAACAAAGACTTCTCTTTCCACATGACTAAACATGTGAGAGGAGGGAGAAAACCTTTGTTTTCCTCACAGGCGGTTCAAGTGGGAGTCGCAGGAGGCGGGTTGAATTTACTTTTTGTTTTCTTAGTACTCATTTATCGTATAAGGGGTCTTTCTGAAATTTGGCATAAGGCACACAAAATTTCAGCCACACCCCTGCCACAAAGCATATATTGCAATTTCTTCACCCCACTCAACCCAATTACAGAAGCAATATGTTTGTTCAACTCCCAAAACTATAGCATTATATTAGGGTATAGAGGCCTATCTCTCTCATCCTTCTTTTTCTACTAGCTTTCTTATTAGGGATACTTTAGTCCACGGTTGTAAACGAGCTCAAATTATTCTTATATTTTGGTTTTTTGTTATTCATTGTCTATGGTACTCTGATTTTATCTTTAACTAATGGGAGATTTTATAGGGGCTCCCCATTTTTGTTAAAAAGCCCCTCTTTTAAAAGCGCCACTGAAACCTCCCATTTTGGTTGGAAGGGCCCTTCCAGAACCCTTCCAGAACCCTTTCTCTAGTTTGACCTAATGGTAAAGTTAACGTCGTTAGGTCAAAATTAACCAAACCAAGAAAAAATCCCTTGACCGATCAAAAGCCCCGCCCCTCTTTCATCTTTCTCATAACCTCTGTTTCATCTTCTTCTTCAGTTTATCTTCTCTCTCTCTGTAAAATCTATCACCTCCGTCACTATCACCATTTTCATCTTCACCTCTCCCTCATTCTCTCTCGGTTTCTCTTTCTTGTTCTCTCTTTCTCTTTCTCCCTCTTTTCATCTTCATCTTTTCCTCTTTCATCTTCCTGATACCCTTAGGTTTATTTATTTCAATTTTTTGAAACTACATTGTTTGAATACTTAGATCTACTGGTTAGCAACACAAGGAAGAAGATTTTCAGACCTTATTTGGAAGCATTTTGTCTGAAAGCGGGTGAAAATAAAGAGAGGAAGAAAAACCCCAAGTGAACTTTCCGGTCGCACCCGACCGAAAAGCTACTGGTAGAAAATACGATGGGCTCGAGCCGTAATGTTGCATAATTCGGCCTGAGCCCACAGAAAATTGGGTCAGTTAGTTGTTAGACCAGTTTTTGGTGGGCTCGGCCCGAATTATGTAACATTTACGGTGGGCTTAGGCCGAATATGCAACATTTTACGGTGACTCGATCCGTAAATATTGCATAATTCGGCCTGAGCCCACCGAAAATTGGGCCAGTACTACCAGTAGCTTTGTTTCACCTTCTTCTTCAGTTTATCCCCTATCTCCCTCGCTCTCTTTGTAAAATCTGTCACCTCTATCACTACCAGCATTTTCCTTTTCATCTTCATCTCTTCCTCTTTCGTCTTTCATCTTCTTCAAATCCTAGGTTTAGTTTTTTGAAAGTTTGGTTATCACCAAAGTGGAAGAAGAAGAATGTTTAGGGATTTGAATTTTGGAGAGATTTATGGTTGAGATATGTAGATTCCTAATGAGGATGATATACACCCTTAAAGTGAGTTTTTTTAAAACCATTGCATGGGGGCCCTTTAACCAAACAAGGTCTATGACTATTTACCAAGTCGATGAATTTATGGGGAGGGCCCTATAAAACTACCCTTAACTAATTTGAGTTTAAACTACACTAGTTTTTTCTCTACATATGTATACTAGGTGTCCACCGCGTCCGTAGGACGCGGTATATCCCTTTTGACTAACGCCTTCGATATCGAACATCGTGATTAATTCCTTCTTAGTGGTGCACGAATATCAGGGAGGTGCATATACCGAGACGTATGTGCGCCTCGAAAGTCATCTCTAGACCATTTAGGATTAGGCAGAGAACTGTGATTCGCATAGCAAATGCGAATTACAGGTCCCTGTATAATGTTGGATTGATGTAGAGATGAATTTCGAGATGCACAAACGTCTCGGTATATGTACCGCCTCGATATTCGTGCACCACTAAGAAGGAATTAATCTCGACGTTCGATATCGAAGGTGTTAGCCAAAAGGGATCTACCGCGTCCGTCGGACACGGTGGACACCTAGTACAATAAAAATGATAAAGAACTTTAAAATAGAAAATTCTTTCAAAAAGAGAGAAGATGATTGTTTGAAAACTAATTATTTCTAAATTTTTTTTTGTTATGGGTTTTTTAACGGATAGAGAGAGATACTTATAGAGATTTATGGGTGAGGACAGATTTTAGGGAGATGAAGATGTGGACAGTTTTCAAATAGGAAATGTGCTTGCGGGTAGTTAGAAAATTAAGGAGCTTTCTTTTAGCAGTCATAAATCGTGGGATATAGTGGGTTTTTGTGGTTGGTTATAAAAAAAGTGGGAGAGAATTAAGGAACTTCTGATTTAGTGGGTTTGAAATTCAATTTTAGTCGTTAGATTAGATAATTCTTGATGAATATCGGATGGACGTGAATATCGGATGGTCGTGAATATCATTAGATTAGATAATTCTTGATGAATATCGGATGGACGTGAATATCCTAGATATAAATCTACGGCTCACCTCAAAAAACACCATTGTGTTATACATAATAGATATATTAATACAATTTAAACATCATAATGTTTTTGTCATATATAGCTATTATTTTTATGTGTTCCAGTTATTCAATATTATAGTTATCGAAGGGACATTCGTATTGATTCAAAGGGCCCCCAGAACTCAAGTTAATTGAAGGCACCCCTAATAAAAAAACAACAGACCCAGCAAAACCTTTTAAACCGTGGGCTCGAACTACCGTACCAGCTTACCTACTTGAAAGGGTCAACAATTAAAGTGTGGGCCCACCATCTATATAATAAAACAGAAGGAAAACGATGATTGGGACAAACATCCTTTTTTAATAAACGATATTGTCTAGAAGTCATTCTCAAAATTTAAAATATAGTCTTTCGTAGAAATAAAGTTACCTATTTCAAAACTTAGAAATAAAATAACTAATTTAAGAAAAAAAGAACAAAAATAAATTTCAAGGGTTAAAAAAAGAAATTAAAATCTCTCTCTCTCTCTCTCTCTCTCTCTCAATAAAATAATAACTAATTTAAGAGAAAAGAAACAAAAAAATAATAACTAATAAAAATCTCTCTCTCTCTCTCTCTCTCTCTCACACTTTCAATAAAATATAACAATAAATTTTGTAACATTTGATTGATACAAGTGTGCGTGCCCTAGGGCACGGGATATACCCTAGTATAAATTAAAAACCTAGAAGTCCCGTCTAACCTAACTTTTCTAATTGGCCAAATAACTTTGGAAACTTTACTGTTCCCTTTTGCTCTTCTATATGTACAAATGTTATGATTATATATTGGGTTATTTTGCAAAAGGGGCGTACATAAGTACCGGGTTTTGCGAAAGGGGAATGACTAGTTATTATTTTGCGAAGGGGTCGTGGACTAGCATTGACCGTTAAATAAATGTTAGATTTAACATCACATTACATGAATAGTTAACATCGTTATGTAGATGTAACGGGGTCAACCTAAGTGAATCCGATGGACACTATTCCTTTACTTAGATGATTAATATCTATTGGTAAACTTATGTAGTCATTATTTTATTTTATTTTTGCACGAATAGAGCCCCTTCTGTTCATCTTCTTATTTGTTTCTTTCTTCCACCTTTGATTTTCATCGGAATTTGAAAGATGTGTTGCTGATTGAGTTTTACAAAGATATTGTGCCGACAAGAGAAGATCTTAGGTTTTCATTTTTTTTTTGTCATCTTTGTGGGTTTTTTGAAATATTCCTTTTTTTTTCACGAATCCTCATCACACTTCTTAAATTCTTTTTACTTTTTAACTCTTTAACTTGAGTTGACAAAGTAAAGTTTAAGTTTATCTTCATATGCTTTCAGATTTTCTCTCTCATGGTTATGTCGAGATGAAATTTTGCTTCTTTTTTTATATTCCACATAAATATATCTTGTTTATATCATTTATTCATGATTTTTTAGATTATGAAATTCATTCCTTAAACGTGTAACGCTGAAAAAATGTGCAAAAATAATATTTTTCAAGGAGGATGTCTTAATTTTCCTCCTTTGGAAATTTAGTGTTAAAATCGTACAAGTTTCTTAAATGTAATGTTATATTTTTAAGTAATAAAGTTAGATTAACGATATTAAAACTTAACTGATGTAGATTGTTGCGGAAGCGTAAAACTAATAGAATTCATCGATAAAAACTAAGAATAAACGATAATAAACGAAGAATTAACTGAAATAATTAAAGGAAGAAGATGCAATCAAGGTGATTTGTATTTGATATTCAATTCAATGGTTCAATAGACAGACTGGACTTCTCTTTTATAGAGATTATTATTTCCTAGATAGACTCAAATAAGAAAGAACATAAAAGAAGATAACAACTTAAGGATACTTTCCTTGATTGCTAGGACTCATAATTATAGGAACTCAAAATACTAAAATATAGAAACTATGCTAATATAGCAACTTGGCCATCGGGCCCCATAATATCCTGGCCGTGAGGCCCACTTGCCGGATGGTCTCCATCATACTCCCTCGCTGCGGAACAACTTGCCCCCAAGTTGGTGTTGTCATAAAGCGGACCGTCCAAGTAATGAGGATATATATCAGCGATGTTGAAGGTAACTTCGGCGACGAGTTTGAAGGCAATCCTTAGTTCCCACTTTTCACGAAAATTGCCGAAAATCCGAAGAAGAAAAATATTGACAATATCACCAATTATAATGTGAAACATATATTGCCAAGATACTCGCAAAAGCAATACCAACGTAGATACGTCTAGTAAATTGCGACATCACCCGTCGTCTTTTAGTTTGACGAAAAAGGTCACATATACAACCTGTCTTGTTCTTGGAAAAACAATGGATGGCCATGAAGATTGGTTTGTATGATTCTTTGAAGTTGGAAGCCATGAAGAAATCAATGGAGGAGAAAGTATTTTATGATTCGACACAACTAATTCGTCTCCCGGAATCATATATGGATCAAACAACTTATTCGAGCTTGTGTTAGTTTGTTGAATTTCTTCTTCTTGATCTGTCTCATCGAAATTTTCTTCCTCCTTTTTCATCAAATCAACCTCGACTTCAATCTCATTCTTCTTAGTACAAATTATTTCATAATCACACTTGAGTTTCTTAACTTGAGATTCAAGTTTGTCATTCTTTTCCATCTGGGTTTTCAAGGATTCATCTTGTTTGGATGAAACAACTTTGAGATTACTTAATTCTTTCTGAAGCTCAGCAAACTCAATCTCACCATTGATCTTGTCCTGCTCAAGCTTTGCTTTTTTTTCACCTATCTTCTCTAATTCACTTGTCTGATTACTAAACTTCTCTAAAGCTTCTTTCAGTTTTCTACTGATCAAATCTTTTTCATCCTTCAATAATTCATGGGTTTCCTCTTTCTCTCTCTTCTCTCTAGCTGAAGCATCCAACTCCATTTTCAACAATTCAAGTTTCTCTAATGCTTCTGTATAATTCTTGTTCATCTCAATCGCTTTCGACTTCAATTCTTCTTCATTCTTTCGAATTGCAGAAATGGCAGCATTAAGCTTTTCAACTTCCTTTTTTAATTTCTCTATCTTCGCCAATTGATTAGTTCTCTGTTCTTCAATCTCATTCTTCTCTCTAACAATTTCTTCTTTCTCACTCTTCAAATTTGCAATTGACTTTGTCGAATCAACCAAATTTCTTTGAATAGAATCTCTATCGTTTACCAAGGATTCGATTTTTCTGTGATTAATCTTCCCTTCTTCAATAAGTTCGTCTCTTTCCTTCTCAATTTGATTGAGTTTCTCTTGAATCTTCCATTTACTCTCCTCTAATTCAAGAACTTTTGCTTTCACACTTTCCAATTCATTCGTCTTCAATTCGAGATTCTTCTGGATTGAGAATTTCTCACGAAGAACAGTTTCAGACACACTTTTTAAACGACCTAGATCTCCATTGACAACATCGACCTGATTCTTCAATTTACTTATCTCAACATTTATCTCAACATCCCGTTCAATCTTTTCTTTCTCAAGTTCCTTTCTCTCTCTAACAACATCAACCTTTTCTCTCTCTAGATTCTCAACATAAAGCTCCAATCCATCTTTCTTCTCCACAACCTCTTCATATTCCTTCCGAATCTGCTTATTCTCTTTCTGAGCTTCGCCATTATTCTTCTCCAAATCTTTCACTGACGATTTCAACCTATCAACTTCCGTTTGCTTCGTTTCTAGATCCTTCTTTACCTCATTCTGATAACTACTAAACTTCTTACTCACCTCATCAATCTCTCTGATCTTCTCTTTCACTTGATCTTTCCGTTCTTCCGTTTCTTTCTTCATCTGTTCCTCTAATGCCTTCTGTTTCTCATTAAATTGTTCAGAGACTGAAATTAGGGTTTCTTTATGTTGAGTTTCAGCCGCCGCTACTTTATCTTCAAGTATTTTCTTCTCCGATCCCATAAGCTTACTAACCTGTTCTCTCTTCTCTTTTGCTTCTTTGAGAGTGATTGGCTTTTCTTGATGAGAAACCTCTTCTTGTTTTTGGTGAGCAACCAGATCAGATGAGTTTTCTTCTTGATGAGAATCTTGAGTATGAGAAGATTTCTTATTTGCCATTGGATATTGAAAGTGAGGAAGTAAACTATCTAGATTACTGGTATCCAACTGAAGTGCATCAATTTGATGTTGATGGGGAGTTGGTTTAATTGGTCGTGTGGAATAGTAAAGAGAAGATGGTATAAGAGGTGGTTGTGTAGAAAACACTGGTGGTGGTGACGGTTCGTCCGGTAGTGGTTGTAGTGTGATTCGTTTTCGGAACCATGTGAATTCGAACGTGTTGTTGCGACAATGGTGAGTAGCATTGACGTCGAAGATCCATGGTCTACCAAAGATAATGGGACAAATATCCATGTCTACTACGTCACACGTAATGGAGTCACGATAATGCGAACCAATGGAGAAAGAGAACGAACATTGTTGTTGTACGTGCAACTCTCTCTGAGAAGAAGTCCAACCGATTTTGTATGGAGTCGGATGGTCGGTTGTCGGAAGGTTTAGTACTTCGATAAGACGGCGAGAAACTATATTTTCCTCACTGCCATTATCAATCATAAAATCACATACCTTGTGGTTAATGGTTAGACGTGATTTGAAAACCTTATTTCTTTCGGGATGATTTGGTGGTGAAAAAAAAATTTGTCTCTTTTTGCTCAGGAATTTTAGGGCTCATGATACCAGCTGATGTAGATTGTTGCGGAAGCGTAAAACTAATAGAATTCATCGATAAAAACTAAGAATAAACGATAATAAACGAAGAATAAACTGAAATAATTAAAGGAAGAAGATGCAATCAAGGTGATTTGTATTTGATATTCAATTCAATGGTTCAATAGACAGACTGGACTTCTCTTTTATAGAGATTATTATTTCCTAGATAGACTCAAATAAGAAAGAAAATAAAAGAAGATAACAACTTAAGGATACTTTCCTTGATTGCTAGGACTCATAATTATAGGAACTCAAAATACTAAAATATAGAAACTATGCTAATATAGCAACTTGGCCATCAGGCCCCATAATATCCTGGTCGTGAGGCCCACTTGCCGGATGGTCTCCATCATTAACGGTGTGAAAAATTAACTAGTCAACACTAGTTTACGACCCTTTGCAAAATACTAAAAGGTCATGCCCCTTTCGCAAAACCCGATACTTATGTATGACCCTTTTGCAAAATAACGCTTATATATTTTTTTTTCTTTTCTACTTTTTGTAATTTATTATGTTAGATATCCTTGTTTTAAAAAGAATTAATTTCTATTTTATCGTGGAAGAACAATGTTAGTATATTATATTAGATGTTATCAATTGAACAAGATATGACGAAAAAATTAGACTATGATAATTGGATTATGAATACATATGAAGGAAGTATTTATTATAGTAGTAATCTTGCATCTCAAAAGGAAAGAGAATGTGTACATGCACATTTAACTAATTTCTATATAACTATATGTAAATTGGATCTTCTTTTATATTATATAGTCCAGGTTATTTATGATTTTTGTAATTAGTGTGAAAAGGACCCAAAAATTATGTTAGATTTAGGCCTCTCAATTACTTGGGTCGGCCCTGCAACTAAGGTATGTAACATAATCTTTAATATTTTACTTTTTCTGGGTTGAAAGATAACTTATGTTACTAAAAGGTAAGAGTACAATTACAATACATATTAGAAATAAGTTTTGGAATGTATTTCTAGAATTTATTGCCTTGAGTTTTTCTTAGTCCATTTGGCTAGTTTATCAGCAGGGATATCTCGCTTTCTGGCTATGTAAGAGAACTAAATGTTGTTAAACTTATGGATGAAAGCTTTGACTTGCTAAATGCGTGAGCTGCAAAATGTTAATGTATCGTTACCCTCGAATCATGAAGATGTTGGATTAGATTTTGGTTGTCGCTTTCAACAATAATGTGCTTGTAGTTATGAGTAATCGTCCATCAGACTCCGGACAAAATGACTTTGACTTCACTTTCCTCGCTCGAATGAGCTCAGAGAGTTTCTACTTTTGCTTCAATCAATTTGGTCTGGGAATCACGAGCAATAAAACTATTCCAATGCAATTGCTAATATCAGTAAACGAGGCATCTGTATTAACTTTATAGTATGGGTAAACTAGGGGAGTCCAACGTCGAGAATATAATCCTATAGTGGGTTTAACTACACCAAGTGTGTGGAGGACGGATGAAATCTGATTAATAACTTGGGAGGGTCCACTAAGGATATTCTCAAAACATTGACCACATCGTGCTTTCCAAATGTACCATAAGATAGTAGAAAAACAGATGTCTTTCAAAGTACATGAGATGTTGTTTAAATCCTGCCAAGATAAAATTCAATCAAAAACTAACCTAGTGTTAGTTGATATAATATTGAAGTAGAACCAGATATTTTTAGCAAATTGACAGTGAAGAAGAACATGTTCAGAGGTTTCAATCGGGATACAATATGGACATTCGAAGCGATAGCCTATATGTTTTTCAATTCTTTGACGAACAAGGAGTGCTCCAGAGCAACATTTCTAAAGAAATAGAAACATGCGGGATAGTTTTAATAGTCCATATGAATAGCCGATTAAGATCAGTTTGAAGTTGAGAATACCGAGTCAAGGCTAAATGATGATACATAGATCCTACGGTGAATTTTTCGGATTGGGTGAGGGTCCATATTTTATTTTTTCTGTTATTAATTATGTTTGTTACTTTTACTTTATGATATTATAAATAAATATGATTTTTATGTTATTTAAATTTAAAATTTTATGTGATACTTCCAATATGTGCCCCATCTAGCAAAAAAATCTGGGTCAGCCACTGGGTTGACCTTATTTGCTTTAGAGTCAAAGCTTAAGACACCTAAAAGGCTCGTAACGACCTCCAACTTCTGGACTTAGGTGTTAGAGCTCTTTTGGTTTTGTCTCCCTGATGACTTGGATTTGGTCGACCCATTTATTCTTTTGTCGTTTTGTTGGTTTCTTAACTTGGTCAAAGTTGACCATTATTTGGCTCGGCAGAAGTCCCAACACCCCTTAGTCGAAAAACAAAGAGACTAAGGAGTAAAAAAAAAATTTATTTGTTTCGGAATCAAGTGAGTAAGCAATTTAAGTGAGTCTTTTCCTTTTATGTAGGCCGTCTTTTCCAGGGCTCCCTTTTTTGCTAGCATTGTGAATTTTCAGAATGAACGAACTTCGAGAGTTATTGCTCAATTTTTTAGGGATGTGTCACCCTCTTTGATGTAGACGCAGCGGAATAATTAAAGAACAATAAAATAAACTAAGAACAATTAAAGAAAACGATAAACTAAACTTAAATTCTTAATAACTTCAATTGATTTTCTCTTCAAGGTGAATAATAACATGGACTAGATCCCCTTTTATAAGATAATAAACCTTCCTAGATAGACTCAAACTAGGATTCCTAAAATAATAAACTACTCAAACATAGAAACTTTAAAATAAAGAAATATCAAATTAAAGTAACTTCTCTTCTACTAAATAAACTACTATTATGACTTAATAGGGTGTGGGCACGCGTGGACGTGGGCCCACACGCCTATGCGCCTGCATCAGCACCCTGTTCCCCAGAAGGTTCGTCCCGAACCGTTTCGATGAAGAAAACAATTTGATGCTCCCGAATACGATGAAATCTGTCATTGCGATCCGTAATTCCACTTCGAACGGATTTTGCATTGAATGTGGAGGATACCAATGTGCAAGAAAGTGTCACCTCATTCTCATTCCCATATTGTAACGAGTATCGCAAAACTATTTTATGTGAATAAACAACGTATAGCTCGCCATCTTCCCACGGTAGTCGCAACCACTTAATAATATTGCAAAAGTCACTTAAATTGTTGTCGTTTTCCGGGTATAGATGATTTTTGAAGCTTTCTGTAGGCAGCAATGGAAACACCAATGCGTCAAAATCAGGAACCTTCTGCGTATAATAATTACCAGGAAAAACCATAGCATAGAATTCAATGTTACGATCAATAGTTAAAAACGTTTCATCTCCACCAACATCCGTTTGGATTGGATTTTCGAGTGTTACATCCTTGGGTATGGCAGTCCCCTTCTTCATTGGAAGTCTCTCAATATCCTTCTTAATTGGTCTAACAAGAGATGGAACCTCATCAGAGTTAATAATCCTAGATAAATCAGCATGAACCAGTTTTGATCTAGGCAACATATAACCTTTCGTCATCTCAGATTGCTTATCAAAAGTTCCACAAAGTGAATCAATCATTGCAACAACAGATTCGGTTTTAATGATAAATCTTCTTAGATCACCACCATGAGCAATTGTAAGAAGATTTCTTAAGGTTTTAACAAGCTCAGAGCTGCCAGTTCCATAAATAATAATTGGACCTTGGCGAGCAGTATAATGATGATATTGCACTTTACCTTTACCCGGACGGATCAAATCACTATCTTTGGCTTTCTCGGGACAAGCATTGATCAGTTTCAGTAATTTGATTGCCAATGAAGTTATTTCAATAGATTCAGCTGAACCACCGATAAGGAGTGGAAGTTCAGGTATGGAATCGGTACGGTGACCACGAGCAAGAACGAGAGAAGGTGCGACACAAGCAGTTATAGCAGAAACAATGGCGTATCGTCTCAGGTGAACATTGATATTTCTGTGCCACCGACCATAGATTCTGGTTAGTGCAAACATTCGTCCACCACGCCACATGTTACCGAAGACAACATGATCGGCACGATCAGTACCACAGCCGGGAATACGAGGGATACGAGAAACAACACGACTAGTATCCCACGATACAGCCATTAATTGGAAGACGGAATCACTTGCCGCTTTTTTTTTATTTCCACTTCCATCTCATAATCATCATCTTCTTCTTCCTCTTTTAATGCCACTTATTCTTTTTTTTCATCTCTTCTTGTCCTCTCTCTCTACCAACACAATCCTTCCTCTCATTACTATTAGTTGATCCAATCAATACACTTCTGTCATTAATGTTAGCTGATCCAATCAAGGTTATGCAGTTATCCACTATTATCACCTTGATGTGCACGTGAATCTGATTAGTAGCTAAAAGACCCTCATAAGATTTGAGACCATAGAAAAAAATATAATTTTGTGTTCGAGGACCAAGTATATCATAAAGTTTCTAGTATCCGGTTGAAGGGTGGACATAGATTTTAGGGTTTAGTGGTTTAACACTTGGGTAATGTGGATGGAAATTATTTATGGATAAATTAGAATTGTTTTTTTTCCTAATATTGTTGAGTGAACATGGAGTTGATTAGGGTGATGTGTGTTGTGGGTAGGACCAATATAGGAGGGACGGTTGGTGTGTTCTAATGGAGAGATAGTGAAATTTTCAATTAGGGTTTGAGTGTTAAATTCGGTGTGGCTAGGGTGGAGGAAAAGGTTTTCTTGATTTTCTGAAATAAGAGGAGACGGTGGCGGTTTAAAAATTTTATGATTGGAAACAAGGATGTCTTCTCCCGAAATTGCATATGTATCAAATAATTCGACTAGGCATGGATTCTTCCGATCACGACTAGGGTCTATGTTCAATGAAGGAAAACTACTTCCTTCTTCTTTCTTCGTCGTCGATCGAATTTTTCTGTTTGTGTCAATAACTTCTCCTTCAATATTATCAATCTTAGTGATTGAAGTAACTTCGGAGAACTGTCTTCCAGATTCAATTTTTGACGTTTGTTGATCGGTGAAGGAGAAAGGTGGTGTGGTTGGAACGGTTGTAGGGTTTATGTATGTTAATGGGAAAACCGGTGAGAGTGGTGGTGTAGTGTTAATGTGAATCGGTGGGAGGAAAGTGGTTGAGCATGGGTTAGTGTTAGATTGACCAAGTGGTGGATTTGAAATTGGTGTTGTCGTTGGGAGTGGTTGTGGTAATGATGTTTGAATGGAAGTAGTAGATGAAGGAGTAGTGGTAAAAGAGGGAGACTTACATATGCCTTCGAGTTGTTTAGATAGCTTCATGATCGAATCATTGACTTGATCGAATTTTTCCATAGTTTCCTTCTTGTGATTTTCGAATTTTTCCATAGTTTCCTTCTTGTAATTTTTGAAAGCTTCTTCCAATTTTGTAACCGAGGATAACTTCTTGTTGATGTTGTCCCATTCGGAGGCAAAAGTTGGTGTTTTCTCTTTGATTGTTGGAGTAGGAACGGTAGGATTAACCATTGTGATTGGTTAAAAAAAAATGGCTCTGAATACCACTTGATGTAGACGCAGCGGAATAATTAAAGAACAATAAAATAAACTAAGAACAATTAAAGAAAACGATAAACTAAACTTAAATTCTTAATAACTTCAATTGATTTTCTCTTCAAGGTGAATAATAACATAGACTAGATCCCCTTTTATAAGATAATAAACCTTCCTAGATAGACTCAAACTAGGATTCCTAAAATAATAAACTACTCAAACATAGAAACTTTAAAATAAAGAAATATCAAATTAAAGTAACTTCTCTTCTACTAAATAAACTACTATTATGACTTAATAGGGTGTGGGCACGCATGGACGTGGGCCCACACGCCTATGCGCCTGCATCACTCTTGGTCCCACGTTTCTCTGTTATTTAATTGTTCCTCTTGTAGGCATGTGACTTGCCCTTAATCATTGTTTAAGCTTCATTGATCTCGCCTCGTCATTACTACAAATCTCTTGTTCTGTTATAAGTCCTCTTCATTTGACCTCAAATTTTTCTTTATTCAACTGTATAATTTCTTCTCTCTTTGGTGAATTGTTCTCTACCCAACCATTACTTCAGACGTCGATCTTTTTTATTTCAACCCTACTCGATTTGAACCAATTTCCACTTTGTCAGATATGTGTTTTCATATTAACTTTGTTTCTGACTCGGTCAGATATTCGCCTCGATTTTGCTTAAGGCATGCAGGATTCGCCCGTTCCCAAAGCATTGTGATGAGTCATGAAGATGCCTCATTTGAATCTCTTAATTTGGGCTAATTAGTCTATTTCGAGCAGTTACTCTCATGAATTACTTGTTTCTCTTGTCCAGGTGTCTTTTATGGAATTGAGAGCGAAAAACTGTTAAAATCGGGAGAAAGACACACTTGAGGGGCATTTCGGTCATTTTGTGATTAAGGTGTTCTATAAATTTTAGTAATCGGTTGAAAAGTAGTGTTCAAGACAAATCCAACGACGAAAGCGGAACTGGAATTGGAGTCCGGATTAGGGAAATAGAGCAAGTCGAAATTGGGGTCAAAATCACTTGATCAAAGACCAGTACGGACACGTGTCGCCTGACAGAAGCGCGAGATATTGGTAGTCGGTATACTCTCGGGCGTAAGGGTACAAGATTCGGGATTTGTGGGGTCATTATCAGGTACTTTCCTCACCTAATACCTTTGCTGCTCCCATGTGCATCTGACGGACAAATAAAGGGAAACCTCGATCCGACGGTCATGTAGACAAACACGTGAACTAACTTGGTAGCCCCTGTTGCACTGTATCTCACGCTATCACTGGCCAGGCAACCCAACTTCACGTGTTTTGTGGAATTTGAATTTCAAATGTTCCCCTCAAGTATGCTAGTGTTGGCCAAAATTAGTGGGACTTCTTTCTTTCATCTCACGTGAACAGTAGCAAGAAATGGAAAGTGGGATATGATATCATGGAAGGAAAAGCTAGAGAGATATTGTTGAGAGAGAGAAAGAAACCGAGATGGATATATTAACTAGAGAAGGAAATAATTTTAGAAGAGAAGGAAAGAGAACAACAAGGAAAGAAGCTTGATTGATGAAGATATTTTTCTATAGAGAGAGAGACCTCTCGGCTGATATAAAAGAAAAGAGATGGCAGCCATTGAAGCATCTCATCTTTGGGGTCCTCTCGGGTTAGACAGAAACGAAGTAGAGAGAGAGAGAAGATAAAAACAGGGAGCTCGGTTTTGTGAGAAATTAATCACATCTTCTTCACGGCTAGCAAAGAGAGAAACAAGAAAAAGATCATTCATCATCATCATCACCTATCCTTCTTCTTCTTCTCCTGTAACTTATCCTTTTTGTGAGAGAAAGGAAGGATTAACAGTGTAGAGAGAGAAAGAGAGATTTGTAGTGAGAGAAAGAGAAAACAGAGAGAGAGAACCGAGAGCTAGAGAGAAAGAGATTATCATTAGTTTTCTTTCTTTCTTAATTGCTTTTCTTTTTCTTTTCCATCTTTATTTCTGTTTCTTAGTGAGAGAGAGAGAGAGATTATAGAGGAAGACAGAAAGATTGTAGAGAGAGAGAGATTAACAGTGAGATTATTTCTTTCGGTTTTAAGGAAATTTTGATTTGTTTCAATGTTATTTCTGGTTAAATAAGTTCAAGAGATAGAAAAGAAAAGTTAGAGAGAGTTTATAAAGAATAAACAGAAAGTGTAGAGAGAGAAAGAGAATTGGAGAAGGTGAGAAAACAGGTGAGAAAATTATTTTCTCACAGGGAAAATATTTCCGGAAGACGAGAAAATCGTTTTCCCAGAGGGTGCGTTTGGCAGAACAGTGGAAAATCAGCAGGAAATCCTTTCCCTAAGGTTCTGTTTGGTTGCGCAGAAGGAAAAAAAACGAAAAAAGGTGTTTTCTCTCCGATTCTTTACTTTATTTTCCAATTCTTTTTACATAATGCCTATGAGTAACTAATTTTTCTATCTAGGGTTTTAGATGAAGTTTCAATAATTATTCTGATGATTAATTTATTAAAGTTTTTATTATTTTAACGATAATATCTTCCGGGTTTTTAGACCATCCATGGACTGAAAACCTGAGTTATATAAAGAACTATCTAATCAGACCAAAATTAATTTGTCGTTAGAATTGTTAGGAAGACGGATTCAGAAAACCCTAGGCCCTCCCCCATTTGAGTTCCTTGTATCATTTGTAATTATTTTATTTTCTTAATTCTATTTTAATATTTTATTTATTTTATTTTATTACCAAAACCTCATCAAAACCAAAAACCAAGTTACTTCCAAGTCTTAGAATAGGTTTCACTTAGTCTCTGAGGAACGAACCGGTCTTACCGGAATTTATTACAACTTGACACCCGTGCACTTGCGGGTGTAGACCTATTTAGGGTAACCTTTTAGGCCCATCAAGTTTTTGGCGCCGCTGCCGGGGACTATGTTTTAAATTTATTCTAATTTTGGAAAGTTTTTATTTTTGGTAAGTTTTTATTTTTGGCCACTTTGACTTGCTTCTCTATTTTTGGTGTGTAGGGCATTAAGGAGCGAAAGAGAAGGCGCAAACAAGGAGGAGGAGGAGTCGAAAAGAAGAAATTTACAGTTTTATTTTATTTTATTTTATTTTTTTGGTGAGAGAGAGACTTTAGACTTTTTAGATTTTATTTTTGGATTTAAGTTTTGACCCTAATTTAAAGGGCATAAATTGTAACCGAAAAACGAAAGAAGCCTCGGGTTCGGACACTTAAGGGAAGAGTGGCCCGGGTCGTCATCAAAGGTCGTCGCCCGTCTCGAACGGGAGGTAACTTTCTCTAATCACCCACGAATCCCCTGTTAGTGGGTACTTTTTATAAGATCTTCGTAGTGCTTCCTCGGTTTTCGTGTTAAAAAAAAAAAAAAGAGACCAAAAGAAAGGAGTCAAGTTTAGTTACATAAGTGTCAATTCTCATCTTGTGATCGTGCCTGACCATCATGGCACATTTTTCCAATGGTTGGACGTACCCTGTTGATGATGATGACCTTGATCTAAAGGGACCCGTAATCAACCGAACTGATATAACCTTAAGAGAATACCAACAGTTGCGTAAAGACTGGCTTAACCAACGTGGTGCGACTCTAAGAGATTGTCAACGACTTAAAGAGGGGAATAGGCTAGTTGAGCCTAACCGAACTGGTATGACCCTAGGAGAGTACCAACAGATGTGTAGAGACGAGCCTAACCGACCGGGTATGACATTTCAGGATTATAAACGAATGTCTAGAAACAGTCCGATTAGTGAGTGGAGTAGACCATATGAGCCTGATCAATCTCATATGACATTAGGAGATTATCAACAAATGTGTAGAGATGGTCCGATTAGCGATGGATATGGTCCGACGCCAAATATATATGAGAGACCTTATTGTCCACACTATTCTGAGACCAATGACTTTAGAGACAGGTATGATCCTAATATGTACGGAGGAAGTTATTATCAAGAGTCTACGTTTAATTACACTAGCGAACCTTATTACGAGGAGACTCTTGAAGATAGATCTCGATCAGAGTCCGAGAGTCGTCTTATTGAGATTATGTCACAATTTGCGACTCAAATGCAGCAGGATACTGAGTCCTTGGCTCAACAGGTAAAAATGTTTAAGTCACAGTTGTTCGCCGACGAGGAAGGGGTTTCACCACCCCAAACTCAGGAAGGTACTAGGTACGATGACGAGGTTAATACGTCTAACCCTAGTACTAAGTTAAATGTCGATGAATTTACTGATAATATCCTAGAGCCTGAAAGGTCTGATGACCTTGTTGTCTTGCTTCCTCCACCTATGTCATCTCACCATGATAGGACTGTATTAGACGTTGATATCCAGAATGACGGCGCTATGAGCAAGTTTGGGAATGACACTATTCTGAACTTTCCGACATTTGAGATTTGTAAGGAGTCAGCCTTAGATGAAATTCTAGGAAGGCATGATATTATGAATGACTGCGAGACTCCAGATGTATTTGAGGACATTGATGACAGTAGAGACATGTTAGATAGTTTGTCAGACTGTTTACCTAAGGAAACCATGGACCTTGATGTGGTCCCCGAGCATATTGCCTTACCCTTAGAGTCTAGTTTGACCTTTCACATGGTCTCAGACTCGGTTGTTGATCCCTTTTGGGACACTTCAGATGTCTCCTCGAGAACGTCTATGGAAATAGTGGATATTCTATCCACTAAACTTGCAGATGACTTTCTGCCTTCGACGGATATATTGGCCCTTCATTGTTATGTCGATCCTTTTGATGACTTTCTAGTCATTGGTCCGAGTATTTATAGTTACTTAGTGGACTGTGCATCCACTAAGTTTGGGGATTGCCCTTCTTATTTGATAGTCTCACATGCACTCTCTGCAATTCACAAAAATGTGAGACTTTCGTTCACTGAAAACTTTGTGTTTTGGGTGGACCCACAGATGTATCGAATATTGGTTTACAGTTAATCACATATCTGTAATCCAGTAGGTTAATTCTTTTTATTTTTTCGAATCATCTGTTTCGTCTGGCTGAAGACGTTAAACTTAGCGCTTTCTGGGAGGCAACCCACGCTTAGGACTTCCGAATCAGGTAATATCTTTCCCTCATCCTATCATTTTTACATAGTCTTCAGAACATTGAGGACAATGTTCGGTTTAAGTTTGGGGATAGGGGAATGAATTTTTTGCTAAGTCCTTATTTCAAAAATTCAAAAGGGTTCAAAAAATTTTCAAAATTTTAAAAATTTTGGATTGAAAATGTGAGTTTAGTTGTTTTTGCTTGTTAATAGTTATAGAGTCTAGTTTGTCAGACTATCCGTTTGCTAAAGGTTTTTCCATGAATTTCGAGTCTTGAAGTTGTCTGTGCACTAGCTATGTGAGTGTTAGATAGGTGAAGAGTAGACTTTTCTGAGAGAACTTAATTGATCATTAGTGGAGACTTAACCCATGTGAGATTCTGAGCCTTTCTTGTTGTTTTGAGTGATCTCTTCTGAGCTAACTCCGAGTAGAGTGAAGAGCTACTCAACCTCGCAACATTCATTAGAGCTCAGTTGATCTCTTGAGTTCGAATTTTACAACCACTAGGGATGTCATCAGGAAGTAAACCTTTCTCTTGTAGTCTGAGAAACTTGAAAACGAACCCTGAGAATAAGGCAATGAAGAGAATTATACCCAAGGAAAGAATAATGTCAAGAAAGTTCTTTGTGTATTTGAGTTTGGTTACCGGAAAAGTACTATGAAAAAAAAAAAAAAAAAAAATGTTTGTTTAGTTGTTTTAAGTGTTTATCCTTTGAAGAAATTCTTGAAGATTTGAAGACGTCGAGTTCTCAGGAGTTCTAGTCACATCATCATTAGTGTCTATCGACCTCTAGGAAGCATTGTTAGATAGTTGATCAGGTGAGAAGAGTTGGTTAGCTTCCCCATTCCGTATTAGTGGTTGTTTCCTTTCTATGAGATCAGTCGTTCACCAAACTTTTAGTCCATCTTTTGTAATGTGTTGAGTTTCTGTCACACTCATACTCGCGCATTGAGTGAGCCATTTCTGAGTGACTTTAATTTTCGAGTGTATGACCGTGAGGCAGTAGTCGAGGCAAAATGTATTGAGAAGGTAATCGAGGTCTTGTCTGTTTGGAACCAAAATGATACTCATATTGGCTGGTCACGTGCACTTTAGGTCTTGATTACTAGTGAAGGGAATTTTAGCTTTTGTATGGTCTGGTCGACTTGGATTTTATTTTTATTAACTTTCAAAAAAAATCTACCGGATAAACATTTTTAGACCCTATTGGATTTTGAAATTTCTGAATTTTGTGGGTATATTCACTGCAAACCCTCACGAGACAAAACTCGTCCTCTAGGGGAAACCTAGAGGTTTAACGGCTTGTTGCACGTGCTAAGTGCAATCGTGATTCCCTACGAAAGTGGTGAATTAGGTTTGGTTTCATTTTTCTGTTTTGCTCGAGGACTAGCAAAATCTAAGTCTGGGGATGTTTGATGAGTCATGAAGATGCCTCATTTGAATCTCTTAATTTGGGCTAATTAGTCTATTTCGAGCAGTTACTCTCATGAATTACTTGTTTCTCTTGTCCAGGTGTCTTTTATGGAATTGAGAGCGAAAAACTGTTAAAATCGGGAGAAAGACACACTTGAGGGGCATTTCGGTCATTTTGTGATTAAGGTGTTCTATAAATTTTAGTAATCGGTTGAAAAGTAGTGTTCAAGACAAATCCAACGACGAAAGCGGAACTGGAATTGGAGTCCGGATTAGGGAAATAGAGCAAGTCGAAATCGGGGTCAAAATCATTTGATCAAAGACCAGTACGGACACGTGTCGCCTGACAGAAGCGCGAGATATTGGTAGTCGGTATACTCTCGGGCGTAAGGGTACAAGATTCGGGATTTGTGGGGTCATTATCAGGTACTTTCCTCACCTAATACCTTTGCTGCTCCCATGTGCATCTGACGGACAAATAAAGGGAAACCTCGATCCGACGGTCATGTAGACAAACACGTGAACTAACTTGGTAGCCCCTGTTGCACTGTATCTCACGCTATCACTGGCCAGGCAACCCAACTTCACGTGTTTTGTGGAATTTGAATTTCAAATGTTCCCCTCAAGTATGCTAGTGTTGGCCAAAATTAGTGGGACTTCTTTCTTTCATCTCACGTGAACAGTAGCAAGAAATGGAAAGTGGGATATGATATCATGGAAGGAAAAGCTAGAGAGATATTGTTGAGAGAGAGAAAGAAACCGAGATGGATATATTAACTAGAGAAGGAAATAATTTTAGAAGAGAAGGAAAGAGAACAACAAGGAAAGAAGCTTGATTGATGAAGATATTTTTCTATAGAGAGAGAGACCTCTCGGCTGATATAAAAGAAAAGAGATGGCAGCCATTGAAGCATCTCATCTTTGGGGTCCTCTCGGGTTAGACAGAAACGAAGTAGAGAGAGAGAGAAGATAAAAACAGGGAGCTCGGTTTTGTGAGAAATTAATCACATCTTCTTCACGGCTAGCAAAGAGAGAAACAAGAAAAAGATCATTCATCATCATCATCACCTATCCTTCTTCTTCTTCTCCTGTAACTTATCCTTTTTGTGAGAGAAAGGAAGGATTAACAGTGTAGAGAGAGAAAGAGAGATTTGTAGTGAGAGAAAGAGAAAACAGAGAGAGAGAACCGAGAGCTAGAGAGAAAGAGATTATCATTAGTTTTCTTTCTTTCTTAATTGCTTTTCTTTTTCTTTTCCATCTTTATTTCTGTTTCTTAGTGAGAGAGAGAGAGAGATTATAGAGGAAGACAGAAAGATTGTAGAGAGAGAGAGATTAACAGTGAGATTATTTCTTTCGGTTTTAAGGAAATTTTGATTTGTTTCAATCTTATTTCTGGTTAAATAAGTTCAAGAGATAGAAAAGAAAAGTTAGAGAGAGTTTATAAAGAATAAACAGAAAGTGTAGAGAGAGAAAGAGAATTGGAGAAGGTGAGAAAACAGGTGAGAAAATTATTTGTTTCAATCTTAATTTGTCGTTAGAATTGTTAGGAAGACGGATTCAGAAAACCCTAGGCCCTCCCCCATTTGAGTTCCTTGTATCATTTGTAATTATTTTCTTTTCGTAATTCTATTTTAATATTTTATTTATTTTATTTTATTACCAAAACCTCATCAAAACCAAAAACCAAGTTACTTCCAAGTCTTAGAATAGGTTTCACTTAGTCTCTGAGGAACGAACCGGTCTTACCGGAATTTATTACAACTTGACACCCGTGCACTTGCGGGTGTAGACCTATTTAGGGTAACCTTTTAGGCCCATCACATTGCACAATAGCTTCTCTTCAAATTTGTTTAATGTTCCTTTTATCTTTATTCTTCATATCTATAAATAGCTTTCTACATTATGAATTTTCATGGACAACTCTTCCTCATTATTGAGTTCCTCTATTTTCTTAACCCTCTTGGTTTAAGACGTTTCTTTATCCAACTGTTGATGATTTATATCGTCCACCCAATGAAGTTATGCTAACACAGAGGTCCACCTAAGGAAACTATGCAATCGCTAGAGCCCACTCTACTTCCACCCTCGACATCGGATGTGGAGTTGGTTTGTTGGGAAGATTTTTCGTCACCGCCACTCCTGCCTGTCAAAAATGATTGGAGGGTGGTTATGTGTCCTCAGGGTTGTAGCTCTTCTTTCATCCTCCTTTGATTAAGAACATAAAGGCAATGAGATATAATTTAGAAGGTATTTTGAACTTCACCACTAAAGAAAGATCGAGAGGAATTTTGCATCTGATTCGAGCCAACCTAAACCGTGGCGGTCAATCTGACTGCTCAGGTGTTTCAAGTAGAATAACTGTAATTTGGAGTTCGAGGAAAAGAGAATTAAGGTAATTTTAAAGCTTAACTATCTCATTATTTGTTTGTGAATGTGATCCTGGAAATAACTAATTTGGAGTTTGAGCAAGAGAATTAAGATAAATCCCAATACTTTTCTAGTTTGATATCTGGTTAGCTGAAACACGGTCGTGGCTGAGAAATTCGGGGTCTTTCGTACAAAAAATTACAAGCAAAAGTCGAATAAAATGCAAGATTATTTACCAGTAGATAGATGAAATACATTTTGAAGTCGTAAGAAAAAAATCTATTTTTTAATATTATTTTTTATAAAATATTTAGTCTAAAACCCCACTATCACTTGTGATTTGTGAAAAAAAAAAGTTTTCTATCTTAAATTATATTTATAACTACATTTAATATTAGAAATTTTGTCAACACTTGGTTGCCCGACTGGTTAAAGTGTTGACATATATTCCAGAGGTCCCTGAAGGTCCCGGGTTCGATCCTCAGACAAGGGCATAAATAATGTAGATAGACTTTAGGTCATAGTTTAGGTGGGCTTTAGGCCTGTTCTTGTTTAATTTGGCAGCTACCGTGCTTATCACATCCTTGATGTATCAACTCTTTGTATTGACTATCGTACATCAAAGTCAAATTAAAATATATATATGTATGTGTATATATAAGAAGTTCTATAATTTTCATAGAACTTCTTATATATGATGGCCATGGGATTCGAACATGTGTCCCATGGATGGAACTCAAGGAGGTTACCAACTGAGTTGCTTAACATCCTATAATTAAAAAGTTGTCTTTAATGTTAATATACTAATTTAACTTAAGCATTTTTAACAAGTAGGCCCCTTGGTGGTGGGGGGCCAGTGCGGACACCCTGTCCGCACCCCCCACCACACGACCCTTAGCTTGAAATACTCTATGTGCTAGGCTAGCGTAATTTTTTCTGTTTGATGACAAGTTAACTTACAACACTCTTTGTGTTTAGATAACATGATTTTTTTTCTCGTTTAATGTCTGATTAGTGGAATACGCTCCTTGTGTTAAGCTAGCAAGATTTTTCTCTTTTGATGTGTGGTTTTTTTTTTTTTTTTTTTTTTGTTGAAATATCTTTTGATGTGTGGTTAGTTGAAAACACTCTTTGTACCAAGCTAGCAATGATTTTATCATTTGATGTGTGGTTAATTAACTGCAAACACTCTATGCGCAAAGTTAATATCATCCGTCGCGATTGTAAAATATGCTCCCCAAAAGGCCATTGCCGACAGCTTCCCAAACGTGACGGCTTTCCCGTGCGGGGATGGCAGTGGCCTATTTTGCCCTAATTTGGGCGTTACATTACATTCGACCCTATTCGTCTCTCTCTCTCTAGTCTCTACGCTGGTTCTTCCTTTCGCCATCGCGAACGACGACGATGATCCTTCATAACTGGCACCAACTTAATACATCTTCCCCATCATCTTAGTTCATCACCACCACGCACCTTTGACTTTACCATCAATCTCAGTTTTATCAAAATCATCATCCTAGGTACATAATCTCTCTCTCTCTCTCTCTCTCTCTCTCTCTCTCTCTCTCTCTCTCTCTCTCTCTCTCTCTCTCTCTCTCTCTCTCTCTCTCTTATCATCAATTCCTGGTACACGGAAAATTTAGATCAAAACCCTAGTCTCTCATTATTCTGAAATAGAGAAGTCATTTTTTAGGTGAAAGTTTGGTTTTTTATAGAACACTATCTGTTTGTCACTATACATAATTTGAGAACTAAGATGATTTACTAGCACTACTATCTGTTAGGGCTCATGACTTAAATTTAGCATATAGGCGTCGTGTATTACAAGTCTGTTTTTTTTTTGCTTGCTATCATATTCAAAATAAAAATAAAAAATATTCCATGTGTACTCGTAGTGGTAGAGTTTATCGATATGCTGTCGTTAATACCTGATTGACTGGTTTAGAAACTTCTCATGAGAAAACCCTCAATGCTGAATATAATAGGGAATCTCACAACCAACGGTCCAACACCATGAAAATGATCATAGTAATGGTCGTAGAAATGGCGGTGGACGATGTAGACCACCAACACGAGAACGCGATATGAACCATGACGGGTTTGACTCCGATGCTAGGATAATGAACAAAGTTAAGATAGGGGGGCGGACCCGTTTTTCGATGGACAACTAGTCCCAAAATTATTCATTGATTGGATGGAGACATGGACCGCTACTTTGATTGGTATGAAATGTCAGAAGCACGTAAGGTTAGGTTTGCTAACATGAAACTGGTTGGGCAAGCAAAATTGTTTTGGAACTCTATTGAATGCCGTCTTGAAAGAGGTGGTGAGGAGCTTATCTCTTTGCGGGACGAATGAAGGAGGGGCAATATCAAAGAGGGTCCTCTTATGATATGCTCACAACTTGAGTTTGAATTGATTCCCCATAATATTAACAGCTTGGAACATGCCTACCATATGTTGCAAGTGCTAGAGTGATATTTAAACCACTAACACCCAAACACGGTTTAGAATTTCAGCCAACTAATGCGAGTTGAACTGTTGAAGATAAATTTATGGAGGTCAATCCTCTGAAGGGTAGTCGAGTACCCCGTCCGCTGCTAGAATTGAAAGAGTAAGAGGAACAAATGAGTGTTCCAAAGGGATTGAATTAAACCGATGCTACACTTGCCAAGGGTTTGCACATTATTATTTCCATTGCCCTTCTAAGACAATAGGTAAAACCCTAATGATTGAAAGACGTGAGGCAAGAGAACAGTATGTGTTTCAAGAGGAAACTCATGAGCCCGAAGTTAGGGACAACAATGAAGAAATGGAGGCTGCATGTGTCATGGTATTTAGGTGTGTCCTAACACAACAAAAGAGGAATGGTGATTGGCGTTGAACTTCCATCATTTATACTTATACCAAGTGGTGATAAGAATTGAAAAGTCATTATTGATGGTGGTAGTTGTGCTAAACTGCTAATGTGATTTCAGCCAGCATAGCCTCGAGGCGCGCATCAGTGCGCATCTTATGTGCCTTTTCAAACATTGTTTATTAGTGTGGTACTAGTGGTTATATATCTTATAATACAATTACTTTCTTCTTCAGTTCCGTTTCACCTTTCTTGTCCTTCATCATTTTGATGAGTGAGGGTACGTAATGGCAACTAGATCTGTAATAAGTATTTGAAGTAGATTAATTGACAATGAACGTGTCGATATCATTTTTCAGAATTGTACCTACTAGCTGAGATGGAAACTCGAACACACCATCTTGCTAAACATTCTGAAACTGCGAACAATATGAGCAAAGTTGGAAACAATAATCAGAAAACTCAAGAAAATCAGAATTTATTTGACTATGGATTCTGTGACTCTGATGTCTTGGAAGAAGATGAAAAAATTAGTTCTCATTCATTTGTTAGACTCATTTTTCGCATCTCTGAAAGTAGACAAAAAGAAACAGAAGACGTTTTTTATCATCTAATTGTTTTACCTAGCGAGGTGGCTATCGAAGTTATTGGATTAAATGGAGGGAAGAACCACTTATTTTACATGGATTAGAAATGATGATTTGAAAGTACTCGACCAAGACCTTTATGATAAGATCTATGCATTTACTCGCCGGGGTTGGGTGCGAGGGAGAGTTGATAGAGATGGATGGATGCAACCGTTAAAGGGTTGTCAGATGATGGATTCTAAGGACCAAATTCTAATTTGGCATGTCCTTAGATGGAGAGCCCACTTGAGACCTTGAATAATGTGGGGCCTAATTTAAATTGGTTCCACTTTCTTTATAATGTCTTTTAGTGTCCTAGGAGTTTAGACGTTTAAAAGAAGTAAAGGTAGTATGGGATGCCGAACAGTCGAAGGTTAGTTTTATGCCTATATTAAGGGTTATATTTCTGTTGTTTCAGGACAGACAATTTTTTTCAGCAACCATATCTATCTTCTATGTTGGTGTGATGCAAATAGACCCATAGGTATGATGCCTAATGGTTGTAGGTGTGATTCCTAGCTTTTACTGATGTGGTACTAGTGGTTATCTATCTTATAATATAGTTATTTTCTTCTTCAATCCCCTTGTTTCCTTTCTTGTCCTACATCATTCTTATTTACTTCAACATGAATGCGAAAAGTTGGAACTTTTTTTTACGTTCATTCTTGTATTTATTTAAATACGTGTTAATTTTTATTTATTTGAATATGTGCAGGTTTGTTTGCTAACAGATGTTATCAAACAACTGGCAGAGGTAAAGTTATGAGATTTAAAGGGCATTGACCTTCTGGATCGCCCTTGATGTCGGTGAGGTACTCCTCTCTAACTCTCTCTCAACTGAGACGGACTTCTGCTCTGTCTCTACTTTCTCTCTCTTCCTCTCGACCTACTATACTCCCCATCCCAGAACAACAAAACCATCACTCCAACTTGAAAACTCTTCCTTTCCTCCTCAATACTTCATTCCTTCGTTATATCTTCACATCCTCGACTTGTCGTTGCAATTCACAAGAAAATACTTCCTATAACCTGAATTCAACATCAACCGAAAACCCTAACAACATCGTCAATTCTAGAACAAGAACCCCTCTTGAGAAACAGTTTGAGACCTGGGTCGATAAGCTGAAACCTGGATTCACTCCAAATGACGTAGATGATGCCCTAAGATCTCAATCAGATCCTGATCTTGCCCTTGACATTTTCCGGTGGACAGCTCAGCAGCGAAGCTACAAACACAATCACATTACGTACCTCACCATGATTCAAATTGCTGCATCAGGAAAACACTTCGGACATGTTGAAACCCTAATTGAAGAGGTCATTGCTGGTGCTTGCTCCGGAAGTCTACCTCTTTATAACTCGATTATCCGATACTGTTGCAATAAGAGACCTCTGTTCAACCGTGCATTTGATGTTTACAAGAAAATGTTGAAATCTCCAGATTGTAAGCCCTCTCTTGAAACTTACACAATGCTCTTAAATGCCCTTCTTAGGAAATTCAACAAATTAAACATCTCATATGTGTACTTGCACGCCGTTCGATCTTTACTGAAACAAATGAAGATTTCTGGTGTAATTCCTGATACATTCGCTTTGAATTTGATCATTAAAGCTTACTCAAAGTGTTTAGATATGGATGGAGCAATTAGGGTTTTCCGTGAAATGGGTTTATATGGATGTGAACCAAATGAGTATTCATATAGTTACATCACTAAAGGTTTATGTGAGAAAGGAAGAGTAACCCAAGGTATGTGTTTTTACAAAGAGATGAGAGAGAAAGGATTTGTTCCTACTAGTAGTACTTATATGATTCTTATATGTAGTCTTTCGATGGATCGAAGATTTGAAGAGGCAATTACAACTACATTTGATATGTTGAGTAATTCAATGGTTCCTGATCATTTAACTTATAAGACTCTGTTGGAAGAAGTGTGTAGGGAAGGAAAGGGTGATGAAGCTTTTGAACTTTTAGAGAAATTGAGGAAGAAACAAGGTTCAATGAGTGACAGAACTTATAAGAATTTGTTAGATGGATTACATTTTCTCAGTCAGGATTAAATTACAATATGAACAAGCTGTTTGTCCAAATGAATTTGTGCATTCAAATCTCACTGTGTTTGTCCAAATGCCTCCATTAATGAGGATTAGGTTATCATTGTCAAACAGGTGATTGAGATGTCTGGCCAAGTTGTACTTCTCATGTATTTATGTATCTGAATCTCAGTTCGTTAGTTGGATGAGCATTTAAATCTAATATATGGTTCTGAGTTTGAATATGATTTTTCCATTGGTTTGAATCAGAGCATTTTGTTTTACTAGGATATAGCACGTCGAAATTTGTATGTGGAATTTTGAAGTGAAGCATAATTCAATGAGCATTTACCTGTTTAAACACATTTGAACTTTTAAGTTTTTGAAATTTCTCAACCTTTTGTGCAGATGGTGATGAAGAACCAGAATTGCTCAAACATAGTTCCAAATATCGTGCTATGGAAAAACTACAAATTCAAAAGATCGTCCTGTAATCAAGCTATGTAATTAGATTATTAAGAGCCCATTGGAAAATTATAAAACAGTCCACCAGCCTATGGTGCAGTGGTTGGACACCCCTCTGCCCATGAAGTCGTTTGATCGAGTCGTAGTCGAATTCTCAAAAAAATATATATAAAACAACCAAGTGCATAATTTTGTACATCACCGTGAACATCTGGAATATCGTTAACGGTTTCACCTCAAGCATCTTCAATGGTAACAAATGGTTGCCCAATTGGTTGTGCATCCACTCCGAATACCTAGAGGTCAATTGGTCGTGCATCTTCTCTTAAAATTTGGAGGTATGATCCATCTTCCTGATGGCTTTTGACGATAAGCGTATTTTTTGGCTTAATGATAAAGTAGTTTAAACGAGAAGGATAGAGGGCAATCTCTACTTCGTTTAAGAAAGCAGTTTGCTCGTTAAGACTAACTTGAGAAAGCAGTTTGCTCGTTAAGAAGCTATTCGATGTTCTTAGTCCTAATCTCACAGGGGCATCAAAGTGTAGCTAAAAATCGGGTTTATGGGTTGAAGGGCCTTACAACGAGATGGTGTTTGAAAGGACAGACCAATTTGTCTAGGCTTAGTGCAAGTTTTGGTTCTTTGTACAGTTTGTTTTGGGGGGAAGGAGCCCTACAGTGTCCACCCACTGACTTGGCCGGGGCCTAACTGAAAGTGAAATCGTTGGCCTACCCTTCCCAACCAGGGGTATGCTAGGACTCGCGTAGAGCTGCACTTTACGATGTTCATAACCATCGGTCTTGATGTACCAGTAGATACCTTATTGTATCCGTATGGAAGAGATGCGACGAAGTGTTTGTGCAGTGTCTTGATGGAACGCCTAGTGGAATGGTCAAAGCCAATCATCGTAAGCCATGTCCGCCATCACAATATCGAATGAAACTAACCATAGAGTCGTGTGTCGTGTGAAATTATCATCATCGTTCTTAACCGGGACTCAAGTTAAGCTCCATTTCGGAACCTTATGGGGTTAGGCAGTAAAGCATCCCGAGATTGGCGTATCTCGTTGGGTGAGGAGAAGCACTGGGAACCCCAATTTCTTACTTTAGAGCAGTTTCTTTTTCTCGTCCCCTGGCATAGCGCTTCGCTTACGAAACTTCAGAAGAATCAATTGATTTCTCCCTTCTTCATTGATATGTAGGAAAAAGAACTTTCTACCAGCTGGGAAGCTAGTCATCAAGTGGATTGATGAGGATAACTAAGCTGACAAGCCAGAGTTGTCTGCTGGCACAACAGAGTTTTGCCTTGAGTCACGATTCCGCACTTGAGTCAGGGGTGAATGGAGTCTTAGTAGCTTTAGCATGAGAGGAAAGTCGGAGACAGAAATAATTATAAGTTGTGGAAGAAAACGATACAAAGAGAGACAAGACCAACCATATACCAGAGAAAGCACGAAGGCCGATGAATAAGTCTGAATAAGCCTAAGGCCCTCTAGATCTAGATGACAAAACCAACCTTTAGTATACGACAAAGCATGAAGGCCGGTGGATAAGTCTGAATAGGCCTAAGGCCCTCTAGATCTAGATCAGACTTGAGAACCCAAGACACCGGCAACAACCTAGTTATTTTTCATTATCAATCTACTCTCGTGTCACAGCGAAAATAATAATTGCAAAAACACAAACTAGCGAAAAAAGTGAAGCAAAAGAAATGGAAGGTCTTTTCTTCTTCAACAACGAAATGAAAATCTACATGCCTAAATGAAGATCTACATGCATGTGCTTTATGGTCCTGTAACTGTAATCGACTAAAGTAATAGCACAAGCACTCGGCATTTTTATCGGTAAGAACCCTAGGAAAGATCTAGGTAAAATACCTCAAAAATGTTCCACCATCTAGCATGAACTCTTATAGAACTATTTTATTCATTAAACAAAACCTCATTTGCATCAACACAAGAGAAATAGATTTCATCTTTAAGACCTCACTCACATTAACACTCTCTCTTTCTCTCTCTCCTCTTTCAAGGAACAAAGGACTGTAAAAACATTGGGACGGCTCTAAGTAGCACCAAAAAACCCAAAGTCTATAAACTGAAAAATAAAGAAGAAAACAAACTCTCAGTAACTTTTAATCTCAAGAACTATATATCTTATAAGTTCTTCAAATTCTACACAAACCCCGGATAGCGAAAACTAGTAGTATAAAATCCTAAGTTGCAAAACTCATAGGTAAAGAAGGCTCATCCATCCAAGAAAGCTCTTCAGTTTTGAAATCGAAATCCTCAGCTTTGAAATCGAAATCTAAGTTCAGAAGATCATTTTGTTGTTCTGCTTCAAATCCACATAGTTGGAAATCATCAATGTCTCCGAAATCATCAAAATCTTGACCAAAATCATCATTCATTAAGAATGAATCCATATCAAACCCAAGATCGAGGTCTCCATTGATTGAAGGAATCAATGGCTCTTCAAATAAATCTGAAATTGGTAGTTGCTCTTGTTGTTTCTCCTGCTTTTTGTGTTCATTTGATTCACCTCCGATCACGGTGGGTTTGTTTGCTTCATTGGCTTGTTCTTGTTCAACTAAAGCCGAAGCTGAAGCAGATGCATCAAGGACAGATGATGGAGATGATTGGGTTATGAGAGACTCGGACTCCTCATACTCATTGTTGCCATTCTTCTTGTTCTTCTCACTAGAATTGATGCTTTCTCTTTCTAACTCTAGTCTCTTCCATGCTTTTTCATATGCTTCTGAAGCTTTCTCTTCTGTTTCAAAAGTACCCAACCAAACCCTAACACCACGAATTGGATCTCTAATCTCAGCAGCCCATTTTCCCCATCTTCTCTGTCTAACACCTCTGTATTTTGAAGAAGATCTTGATGTTCTCTTTAAACCCTTTTTATCATTAGGGTTTTTGGTGGGTTTCTTAGGGGTTTTGCAGCCATTGTTACTATACTGAGAAGAACTCTCTGTTACTATAGTTGATGGTGATTTAAATGGAATTGATGGAAAATGAATCTCCTGAATCTTTCTCTTAGAACCCATAGATCTATTTTTCTTCTCTACCCTTTCTTCATCTTCAGAAGAAGAATCAGTAGCATTCGGATCGTAGTAAATAACTCTGATCTTTCTGATCATTTTGGTCTGATTTTGTTCTCCCTTCATTAACTGACTCTGAGATCCTGACATTTCTGGATCCAACCCAAAAACTCCCGAAAAATTATACCCTAGAATATATCAATTGAATGTAATCTAGTAAGAATCTCACAAAATCTTAGCTTAAACCCTAAAAACCCTTGAAAAGTCAAGTGAGATCCCCTCTCAAGAACAAGAACAGATAGAAAAACCGTTTAATAAGAAAACCCCTGAATATATCTACTCCTGAACCAATCCTGTAAAATCAAAACCCAAATCAAGAACCCTTAAAAACCCAGATCTGAAATCAAAAATTAAAAGTGGGTTTTGATAATCAAAAGCAAAAGAAACGAAAATCTGAGCAAGTACATACCTTAGTAATCTCAAAGGCATCGAAGCCGTAATCAATCCTTGTTTAAGACACCAAGATTGCATGCAGAGAGAGAAAGGGAAGAAGAAGGAGATTGTAGAGAGAGAAAGAAGAAATGAAAAACCGATGAGTTGCTCGTAATAAGCACCTCGAATAACCAGATCAAAACTAGCAGACATAAATCCCCTCACCACCTACTGTTTTGTTCTTCTCACACTTAAAAACCCTAATTCTCTCTCTCTCTCTCTTCTTTCAGATAAGGAGAGAAGGACTGAAACAAAAACCAACAAAAGTTATAGTAAGATAGACAGCTAGAGAGAGAAAGAAACAAGATTACAAATCTATGGCTACTATTTCAACCTCTCAAAAAAAATGATAAAACCCAAAACCGTGATTCTTTCTTCTCAGAATAATCAGACCACAAACAAAAACCCCCAAATTAAAAGTTATATGGAATGATAAACCTTGAAAAAGATAACAATAAATGACAAGGGAAAATTCGTTCAAAGACCTAACAAGTAAAAGGACTGAAGTTTAGTGACTTGTAGTTACCTATCTTTCTTTCTCTCTCTCTCTAGCTGTTCGTCCGTCCTTCGTTTCTGCGTTTTTCTTTCCAATGTGCTTCTTCAGTTTCTCTCTCTATTCACTCCTTTTTTTGCTGCTGCTTCTTCTTCTTCTCCTTTACGACGTTTTAAGTGGGTGGGTCAAAAGGAACATTTAATGACGATGAGGTGTATAGGGAGAAATGTTTGTTGTATTGGGAGATACGGAATTAAGGGTGTTTTGTTGTTTTTTCAAGGGGAGCAACGATGGACCAAACCGAACTCGGTCGAACCGAACCAAATAATTTTTTAAAAACAATCAACCCATCATTTTTTGGTTTAGCTTCGGCTATTGAAAACCGTCTAAGCTGAACCGACCGAACTATGTATATACGTACTTATGTATATATAATTATATACACATTATATAATATATAAATTAATGATCGTTGCTTAATATGGATTGTTAACTGAGTAATAGATTTTTTTTAGGTATTCAAATTATAATAGTTAAAAGATTGACATTGAATTTTAACTTTCATTCTTCTTGCTTAAGTTTACTTTTTTAATCTCATGTTTGATTTTGTTAATGCAGTTCGGTCAGATTGATCAACCAAATTCAATCGGGTCAAACCGAACCGAGTCGAAAGAAGTCGGTTGACGATTTGATCGGCTCAGCTTCGGCCGATAATTTAGTCAAACCGCCATTAATTGATTTGGCTTCGGTCTGACCCTAAATGTTAGGCAACGGACCGCTGCTCACCCCTAGTTTCTTTTTAGGGGTGAACAAAAATCGAACTAATTGACTGAACCAAACCAAGTAGAACAAAATCGATCGGTTTTTAGTCAAATAAATCACTGTTTGACTCGGGGCGACCAGCAAACCGAGCAACCCAAGCCGGTTTGGTTTGGCTTTCATTTAGGTTTCTAAAACCCGCCCAAGCCGAACCAACCGAACCCTAAAAGCTTTATCACAATTAAATACTAGAGAATAAGAAATACTAACTTTAGTATTAAATTCCGAATAATCCTTGTTACCTTAAGTTAATAATAATTTAATAAAGTTTGCAACTATTAAATTGCAAAGTAAAAAAATATATATTAAAAAAACTCTAAACAAGTCTTCACGAGTCCACTGTAACTTAGTATTATAAGTTATGCATTCACATTCACACTTTTACTTCCTTTTTTGTTTGTAATGGTGGAAAAGTGTGATGAATTTTTAAGTTTTAAGATTACTTTAGCATAGAGAGAAGATCTCCCAAATTTCGTGGTATGCTGCCGAATTTATTCCAATTCTAACAACTCGGACTCGGATAGCGTGATCGCTGGAACACTTCATATCAACAGAGACTTGATCGGTCTATCAATATCGATTCAAAATCTTCTCTAAATTTTGCGCGGTTAAACCGATCAACCCGAAATCAATCGAGTCGAACCAAATCGCTGGAACACTTCATATTAACAGAGACTCGATCGGTTTATCAATATCGATTCAAAATCTTCTCTAAATTTTGCTCGGTTAAACCGATCAACCCGAACTCAACCGACTCGAACCTAATCTAGGCGAACCGTGGCGGGCGAGCGAATAATTGGTTCGACTTCGACCGACGATTTAGTCATATCGCTACTTTTTGTTCTGCTTCATCTTAAGCCAAAATCGAAAAAAAAAACGGTTGTTGCTCACCCTTATTTTGTTTTACAGTGATTTTTCCATTGACCCCACTCTTATATCAGTATTAGGACTACACCCCATTTTTTCTTAAACAATTGATATACACCTCCATGTGCATGAAAAACTTCAACTCATAACTAAATTGAAATGTGCAAATAACACATGTAGACAATGACAAAATATCCCTCGTGACATTTCGATTTCAACTCAAGCTCATCTTCTTTTTTGTTCACGATTAATTACCTCCATCACCACAACCACCTTCTTCGACCTCTATTGTGGCCACTCCACCTTCATCGACCACCACCGCCTTCATCGACCGCTATTGCGTGCATTCTACTTTCATAAACCAACGCCACAATCATCTTCATATTCTCAGACCACCAGAACCACTGGTATCAACATCTTCATCTTCACTCACCACCACCACCATCGATCATCGCCACCATATATGCATCCTCACCACCATTACATGTTTTCAACTTCATCACCTTGACGTAAAAAATAATTTGACGAGATCTTCCTAAAACTAGCCAAAATGTGAGAGGGATTCACAAAATCTCAGATGTCAAAATAAAATCAATAAAGATCATATCTTGAATAATTCCAACATTTCATATAAAGATCGTACAAAAACAAAAAGTGCAACTTCAAAATAAGAAATGTTCAACAAAATCAGATTTTTGGCTATGAAACTAATAAAGGTCCTGGAAACTTCGTAATACGGCGACCAGCAAGAATCATGGCATTATATCCATCAATTACACTTTCAAAAAGAAAATAATCAAACTCTTACTCATCCCAAACAGTCCATTTTTGCTTCAATGTTTCAAACTTAAACCTAAATGATAACTAATAAGGGTAAAACTGGATCAAGGGAATTATTTTTATATATGTCTCCAAGATACAAATACACTGGAATTAAGATTGTTTATATATTTACGTTATTTGTTTCCATCTATTATTATACTCTTCTATTATAAATAAAAATTGAAGTATATGGTTATCCTCAACCAAAATCTAAATCTTTCATGGTATCTGAGCTTAGAAAACTTTAACGAATATTGTTCGATCCTATTTCGCTTCTGCTTAATCGGTGCGGTAGCCAATTCAATGACTACCATCCGTAGAAATCGAAGTTAAATTTTCTTTTTTCTTTTTGTTTCAGTTACATTAAGATTAGTATCAATTTCCTAATGGGTTGATCATATTTGGTTCACCAAATTATGGTTTGATATTCTTCTCGACGAAAATTGAAAGACTAATCATAATCGGTTAGATTGCGAGTTTGGTTGTTCAAGTAAGTTCCATTTTGGTGCAAGATTGATGATACCTGTTAAAAGGAGTATTTTTCGCCGATCGATAATATCTGACATCGTTGTTTATCGTCAGTTGGAGTGCAAGGTTGTTGCCTCTATGTTGGTGTTTTTGCTCGGTTCATCTTCACAAGCCAGTTGTCTCGTGTTTTTACCACATGATTTTAAATCCGTTTTGATTAAGCTCATTAAGTGTAAAGAGTTGATGAAAAAAATTTTCAATTCAATTATCAGTCAGAATGAAGATGACTTGATGTTGGATCATGTCTGAGTGGATGATTCTACTCCATTGATTCCTTCCACGAACAATTTTGATCTTGCTCCTACTCGTGGAAACCTGGGGGAAACCCTGCAAGGAGCTCGAAAACCTCTCTGACGCTCAGGACAGGTAGATTTCCCTTGTAGATAAAAGGTTGAGTATTGATTGAACTTTAGAGTTCGTTTGTCAATGTACCTCTTTGAGGTGATTTGATGTTCTTTTATAGGTTGCTTTCGACTGACTATTAATAGACGGTGATGATGAGGCGGTTGAGATTCATCTTGTTGTATTGGAACTACTATTCCGTAGTTAGAGATTTAGGATTTCTTTTTTAGTTTGTATCGTATCTTAGATAGTTAGGAGTTCCTCTGTTTTTAAGATCCTCGATAGATATCTTTCCGAGTCTAGGAGATGTTTCCTTCTTTTGAGACTCTTAAAGCCCAAGTTAGGCAAATATTTAAGATCTTCACCGACTAAGATCTTTGGTCAGATTCGGAATTAAGTCGGTAAGTGTTTGGCACGATTCTACCTTCCCATATTTAGGGATTAAGCTATCGACCTTGCTTACGTGGACCCCCTAGCCTTCTCCCGAATCCCCGGGCGTACTTAGTCGTATTTGAGCCCGGGCAAGGCTTAGGTGCCTAGGTATATCGTACCGACCCCTCAGTTTTGGGATTCAGTTTGGCAGACCCCCTTCGGATTTGACATCCCTTGCTTACGTGACGCGGGTTAACCCATAGGCTCTTGGTCTTCTCTTGACTCATTGATCTTAGTCAACTGATGACCACTTTTTGTATCATCACAAAGGGTTTTTGAATCTAGTGTTGTTAATCCCATGTTTTTGAAATGTCTTCTTAATCTAGTTTAACTATGTCATGTTTGTTCGTTATTACTGTTGTAATACTTCTACCGATCAGCATACAAAAAAGTTTGTTTGTTAACAAATTCCAAGATTGCCTTAATGAAGAATTTGTCAACTAATCGTCTCATCAAGTCATTTCCCAAATTGAACTTTCGATTTGATCCTCCATTCAATTTGCGAGAGGGTAATAAGAGTAAAAGTGAGACTTAAATCAAATATTTCTATCCAAGATACAAATCAAGGGAAATATTTTCATATGTATCTCCAAAATACAGATACACTAGAATTATGATTATGTCTATATTTACTTTATTTGTTTTCATCTATAGTAATACTCTTCTATTATTTATAAATGGAGGTATATGGTTTTTCTCACCCAAAACCTAAAATATCTTTCAATAACCCTCAACAACTATCAACCCAATTGATTTTTGCTCTACTAATTTTAATCTAAACCCAAAATTTATAAGGAAGAAGCTTAACTTTAGATCTAAATTGAATTGAATATCTAATATAACATAAGATTTGATTGATCAATAATTTCGCAACAGAGGCTCTTTCAGCTGAGATTGAAAACTTAAACGAGAAATAAAAGCAATGATTTATCCACTTGAACATTAATTGAGTAAATGTTGATTAACATCAATATAAAATAATTAGGGTTTTTTTCCACAAAAGTATTTGTAATCAAATAAAAATGAAATTCTAAACTATAACAAAGATATGATGAAAGGGACAGAGTTTCTTCTATCTTGCGACAAATTTATTAGCTTCAAAGATACTTGAATCAATGTTGAAATTGAAAGTGATGTTTCTTTCTCTAAAGGCGGGCTGAACATCCATTATTTTCTGAGGTGGTAAAAGAAAAGCTTATGAAATTTTTTCTATTTTGTTGTTCGAAAGAGGAAGAAAGAAAAATCGACCATTTGAATATGGGGAAAGAGAAAGAGAGGAGATTCAAGGAAATTGGGAAAGAAAAACAGTAACATTTGAGGAAGTCAGAGCATTTGAGTCGGGAAAGATGGGCAAAAACTTGAATTCATCTCATTTATGTTCTTTCTTGTAAGATCTCTATTAGAATATTTTTTTAAAATGAAGGTGATGAATATGAAGACTAGGTGATGGGGATGATGTTGGTGGTCATCCTGGTCAGCGAAGATGATGATAATCATGGTGGTTGTAGTGGTCGGAGCAAGTGGAGATATTGGTGGTCTATGAAGGTGGTTGCGGTGATGGAGGTGATTATGGGTTAAGAAAGAAGATGGGTTTGAGTTAGAAATTGAAAAAAATAACGCATCTTTTTCTTGATTCAGATGTACAATTCGCACACTTCAAACCAGGGACGTATCTACATATGGCCAGGAGGGGCCATGGCCCACTGACCCTTAATATTTATACCACCATAAGTATTTGAAGGAGTTAAAATTGCCCGTGAAAGTATATTAGCCCCTTATTCCAACCCAATGCAAACTTAGACCTAAACCCACTCCTATCCACCTAGTCCTTTGTGTTTCTTTTTTTTTGAACGGTGATTCCACAAATCAAACAAACACTCGTCCATTACAAAGAAGATAAAGGACTAAATGAGCAAATAACAAGAAACAAATTACGTACTTCTAGGTACCAATTCCTCAGAAACCAAATTATGAGGGACCGGATTAACATTTCGGTCAGAAAGGACACAGACACACGTCTTTATCTAATCAGCACAGCAGATGGTAATCTCGTTGCTTAGTCGCCACGGGGGGTCAAGAGAGTCGTCCAATAAAAGGGTAACCATCACCCTCGAATCTCCTTCAATTTGAGTATCGTATAAATCAGAATGTATCACCATTTCCAACCGTAGCCTAATAGCTTTCATCTCGTTGTGGAGAGCCGAAATGAAGGTAAATCGTTTCGATCTTGAATCAGTCACTGCTCCATTGTTATTTCGCATAACTGTTGTCGCCGAAACTCCCTCTTGACGATATGCACCATCAACATTTATCTTGAAACAACCTTGTGATGGTGGTCTGCAGTGGGTTACCTGTAGATTAACAAAAGAAGGAGCAGATAGTAAGAGATTGGGGTTTCGTTTAAGTCCCATTTTTGTCAGCCACCAGAGACGTTTCAGATCTGAGCTACAATATCGGAAGTGGAACTCGTTTCGGTTTTTCCACCATATCCATAACAAATAAGTGTATTTATACCATACTCCATCAGCTACATCTCCTTTATTAAGAATATCTTGTAAATTAGCCACTGAATCTGAACCTAACTGCATCAAATACTGATCATTAGTTAGGGTTATTAAATTTTTGAACAAAGAACGTGTACCAAACAAATGAATATGAGTTTCGACTTCCTGGATGTGACATAGTTTGCATTCCTGATCGAGTTGAGGTAATCGTCTTCCTTTATCCGATAGAGTCGCTAACCCTTCGTGAAGTAGTTTTTAGATAAATAACTGTATCTTGGGATCCATCTGATTTTTGTTCCATAATTTTGTCCAAGGGAAGTTGGTAAGATGATCCTGAAGTACTACCCTTTCTTTGACCATAGAATAGTAAGATTTTGACGAGAATATTTCGTTCTCTGTCTCACACCATATCAATATGCCCCCGCCTTGCTGACGAGGAATAAATATATTGTTGGTGGCCACAATGGTATCTTGATCAAAATGTTCTTGTAGTATTTCATGTTTTCATTGATTAGTAGTAGTATCTATCAGATCACAAACCCATTTTATGGTAGTAGGTAAAGGTCGAATTAATGTAGGTTTATGAGTTAGCAAAACAGGTAGCCAATGGTCTACAATGGAGACCTCAGTACCACACCCAATTTTCCATATAACATGATCTTTTAAGACACCCCTGACTTGTAAAATGGACTTCCAGAAGGAGGAATGTCTAGGTTTGCTATTGGTAGTCCAAAAGTCAACATTATTAAGATATTTTGCATTTAAAATCTTCACCCACATTGCATCTTGATTGTAAGATATCTCCACACCATTTTTGCCAAAAAGGATTCATTAACCTCTGAGAGGGATCTAATTCCCAAACCTCCATATTTGTTTGGACTACTGATAATGTCACATTTGATGAAGTGCATTTGTGGTTCTCTATATCGTGTCTCCACCAAAAACACCTTTTTCTCTTTCTAATTTATTGAAAATGGTTTTAGGGACCTTCTGATAACTGAATGGATAAGTACAATATGATCCGAGTACTGACTCGATGAGTACTTGTTCTTCCAGCTTGGGAAGTCAACCCTTGTTTCCACCCTGCCAAAGCTTTTTTAAATTTATCCAAAAGCCAGGTATATATCTCTATTATGTTACCTGGTTTAAGTAGAAGAGAGCCCAAGTACTTAGCATGATCTAACATTCTTGGTGCTTGTAATAGGGATATATATTAATTTTGCATAGTTGAAGGAACTCCTGAGCCAAAGAAGATAGATGATTTATCAAAGTTTACTGCCTGACCAGAAAAGTCAGCATATTCAGCCATGAGGAGTACAATTGCATTTAAATTAGATTGATTAGCCTCTCCACATAAGATTAGATCATCTGCAAAGAGAAGATGAGTGATGAGGGGGTATGATTATTTAATTTGTACCACACTTAATCTCATAGTGATGAATAAGTAGAGATAGGAATTGAAAAGTTAGGATAAACAAGTAGGGTGACAAAGGACACCCTTGCCTGAGACCCTTTGAGGCTGTAAAATCCCCATGAAGACCCCCATTAATCTGTACATTAAACTGGGCAGTAGTAACACAAGAAATAATGAGATGTAGGATAGGGCCAGATAACCCAGTAGCCCGAAGAACACGGGTCAGGAAGGACCAATTGACCCTATCATAGGCCTTGGTATGTCCATTTTAAGTGAGAAACCACTTTTCTTAGCTTTAGATCCATGCATAGAATGTATAAGTTCATGAGTGACCACTACATTATCTAGAATCTGTCGATTAGGGACAAATGCATTTTGGGTCCACATAATATTTTCTTCTAGGAAAGGTCTGATAGAACCTGGTCGGAATGATGCATGTATAAATTGAACCCATTTAGACCTAGCTCGTTGTTCAAGTTTGAATCTTTCCAACTCTTCTAAATACAATATTTCTTTTTGGTAGTTACTTTCACCGGCTAAGATGTCATCAGTAGGTATAAGCGACTGGACATGCAATAGTCTCTGTTTCAGAAGTTTTAATCTATTTTGAATCAAGTTTGTGTTCCTTAATCTTATAACATAATAAGTGATAATTATTAGTGGAATTGCTATATAAATTTCTCAAACTAATATATGACTAGAATAGTCGACCCTCTCTAACAAAAATTATGGTTTCATCCCTGCTTGAAACTTAATTGGGAGTTGAGGTTTTTCGTCCACGTGAAGGTGTATATCAGTTGCATCTTGATGGTGTTGATTACTAGTCATTGCCCATCCCAGAAAACCCCAAAGGTTATAATTAGGGTGGATCCCCTCAAATAGAGGTTCCACCCTACTATTTTTTTTTGTTTTATTTTAAAAAATTGTTTTGAATTTTGTTTTTTTAGATTTTGTCTGGTCTTTTTGTTTATCTTTTTAAACACTTCTATCTCGAGAACTAGATCAATAAAAATTTAAAAACTGGTAATTTATAAATGAAAAATATAATCAAAATTCTACACACGCACATCTCAAACGTATAAATACAAATTAAATTTAAGTTGGGAACCCCTCATTTAAGAAACCAATTGAAGAATAGAAGAGCTCTTAAAAATTTTCAAGTTCCCAATTAGTTTGAGAGCCTAGCTCTTGGGAGTTGAACAAAAAAGTACATTTTTATGTGTCCCAATACGAGATCTTTACCCTTGGCCATGAACCTCCTTTGAATTTTGGATTCACTCAACGCTTCGCTTTTCGATCCGAAACGAAGAAAAAAAGTAAAAAAAAATAAATAGAAGTTGCTAACTCGAAATCCAATTATGAAAGATTTCATTGCAATCAATGGAGCAATAATAATAAGTGATACAACAATTTCTAACTATTAATTATTTCTAACCCTAGTACAGTATTTCGTTTAAGTATCTTGTATGATTTTGTTGCCCTAGAACTACATTTATTGCTATTTGCGTACTCCCCCTATTAATTATTAATAGTAGAATTTGAGCCTGACCCGAGTTTTACTGAGGTTGAATCCACTTTGATTATTTATTTTTCTGCCCTTATATATCCTAAAAAACCGAAAAAAGAAGAAAACAAAGAAAAGAGAGGAAGAAGGATTAGTCAGATACATTTCCCTGTACAAAACTGTAAATGACAGTGGAGGATACTGAGGTAGCATGACCATCGGAAATGCATAATAATCCATGCATGCCTAATCATATCATGATTATCCTCATACATTCATACTCATCTTTTGTATTTCACCAAAAAAATACTCATCTTTTATATAAAGAACATAAGATGTCCCCTTCAACAGAACAAAAAGAACATAAGATGTCATTTTAAGCCTTTCATTCTTTGCAGACAAATTTTGATAGTTTTTGGACGGCAGGACTTGGAGTTCGTAATAGCATATAGACCGTTACCATATTTACAATAGAATCAATAATTACATAGTAGGGGGAGTCCGGACCTTGGTGGAGTGGATTGGTGCCCACCCACATGGCCACATCAAGGAATTAGTCAATTAGTATGAGATATCTAAAACGCCACCAACATCGTGAACATTTACGACATTTTAACAACAACAAAAAAAAATGAACATTTACGATACAAAGCGTGTTTGGACATTGATGCATGTCCATATAAAATGTATGCGACATATATCGAGATTATTCAAGACATTGTAATACATTCAAAGACATTTCAAGATATTGACAAAATGTTTGTTGGACATTTCAAGAGAATGACTCGTAGACGAAATGTATAGTAGACATTTTCAAGACATTGTGTCTGTAAGACTGTAACACCATGATTTGTAGGGAAATAAAACCTAACCTAATTCCCATGTGATACCCTTGTTTATGACCAGTTCTTACCTGCATATCTGTAGGGAAATACTCAAATGACCTTCCTTTTGAAGTTTCCATCCATTAACCACCCATTAATCCAATAATACCCTTCTATACTTTATTTCCTTCTTTCGTCTATCACAACTCCTTTCTTTCTCTTTCTTTATCGTCGTTATCTTTCTCCCAGAACTTTTCTTATGAACATGAAAAGATAAAGTATAAATGAAAGAGATAAACATAAAAACAAACATATTTACTGGGAATGGAGGTCCATCAAAGAAAGAAGAAGACAAAAAGTGATATGGATGAAGAACATATACAGGGAAAGAAAGAAGACGGATATAGAATGAGAAAATAAAATAGAGTGTATTTGTGAAATATTCAGAAAGATAACATTCAATTGATGGTTAACAGATGAAAACTTTTAAAAATGAGTCACCAGAGTATTTCCTAAAAACAGGAGGCATGTAGGAAACGGATCATAAAATGGAGACAATATGAAAAAAAACCTAAAAATTACCAACGAATAGAAAAAAAAACTTTTGCATTATATTGTAACCCATGAGATATTTTAATCCAATCACAACTAGTTTTACTCATTCAGTTTTATATTCTTTTAGGCAAAAATTGATTTTTTTTTTCAAGTGCCGTGGAACACAGATGATTAATGAGATTGTTACAAGTTGCTACCTCAGTACCTCTAATGCCGATACCTTATTAAGTTTGTTCTTCTTCTTCATAAAAATTGATTGAAATGTCCTTGTCAGTATAATCTACTTTGTGTACATGAGATAATCAGTGTTCTACCAAACTAAGGCGGATTGATTTCTTCCTGAGGTGAAGCCGGTGATGATTTTTATGATTATTGTCTTGATGTGCATGAAGTGTCATCCTAACATGATCATTTCATATATAAACCACATCTAGTGAATAGCAACTCTACTTGAGTACTTGACTATATGGGATACCTTAGAAGAAAGAACTAAACAACCATAAAACAAAAGGGAAAAAACCTAAAACACACACGAGCATTCAGATTACTAAATGAAAAAAAAAGGAAAAAAGAGAAAGTGGGTGAGAATTGAAAGAGAAATCAGATTTTGTCCTCAAAAGTAAACAAAATAAAATAAGAGAACTGTACGGTGACAAAAAAGTAAATTTGATTATATTGATATCAACCGTCCAATTTCATTAAGATGTGTGGTATATCTCTTAGCCCGAGGTTTTTAGATAAATACCACCACTACCACGATTGGGCACGTACTGACCACACCCACCATCCTTCCAGACCTGACTCCCCACTCCTCACGTGATCCAATTTCGATATTAAAAGTTTAAAACTGGCTCCCTCACGTGATCTTCAAATCTTAGGGCTCTTTGTGACATGTCTCCTAAAGTTTGTAAGCCGCCTGTCCAAACATCCACCATCCTTCACTTTTCTTGCTTCATTTATTTTCGATTTGAGTTTTTTCTCAAAACTTTCACACAACTCCCAAATCATTTTTGTGTTTTAATATGACTGTTATATGTAGTTCAAAAATGACATAAGAAAGATTAAAAGTCTTTCATTTTTCAATAAAAAACGTAAATATATTTGATTATATTTATCATTAAATATAGTGTTCAAATGACGTTTTTAAATATAAAATTCTGGAAAAAATATTTGTAAGATTGATTTCGAACGTTTTTAGAACAATTTATAGATATTAACATATTATGACAGGTCTGGTCAATTTTTTCAGCGATTTCGAAGTAGTGTCTTGTCCGAAAAACAAAACAAAATTTGAAAATATGAATGTAATGTAGTCAATTTACGGGTGTATTCATGTCCATGTCATGTGTGCATACAATTTTTTTTTTTTTGTTGAGAGGTGTGTGCATACAATCTAGGTTTAAAAACAAAAAATGTATACATGTATGTACATGTACATGGATGGTGGGTTTAATTCTGACAAATCAGTGGGACCACTGAGTACTGATTCTTCGCCAGAAAAGTCATACGACGTGTAAATTACCCCATGTTCTTTCCCGCCAAAAAAGCAAAAGTTAACGGTTAAGGACAACTGTGTGGTTGACACGTGTAGAAAAGAATAAGCACGTGGCGTTAAAATATCGTTGGTTGTTGATGACTCGTATTCACCGCCCTATTTTTTCGTAGATCTGCGAATTGAAAGGTGGGTGAGTAGTACTTTCAGGTAATTTTGCTCACTTAGAAATTGAAATGGGTGTACATAACGGTGACAAAGTTTAACAGCTGCCGTCTTGAGGTAAATGATTTTTTCTCGTTAATTCCATTGGATAAAGGAGATTCAGCAAATGGTATTTGGTATAAATACACTTATCTGCTTTGGATATGGTGGAAAAACCGAAATGATTACCTTTTCAAGAATCAATCTTCAGATCTGAATCGCATCTGGTGGATGACGAAAGTTGAACTCAAACGTAACCCTAATCTCTTGCTTTCATTTCCTTCTCTTGATGAATTACAGGTAGATCACTGGAGGCCGCCTAGGGTTGGATACTTGAAGATAAATGTAGATGGTGCTTATCGAGTGGAAGGGGCTTCGGCAGCAGCAGTTATGAGGAATAGTGATGGAGAAATGATTGCCTCTAAATCGGAGGTTTTCGCCCCCATTTCTGCGATACATAGTGAGATGAAATCCTTTGCTTTAGGGTTTCAGTTGGTTCTTGAAGAGGATTTATATGAAGTAGAGATTCAAGGTGATTCAAAGGTGATGGTCAATCTTCTAAAGGATGCCTCGGTGGACCCCCCGTGGAGACTTACACATGAAATTAATCATATGCGTGGGCTGATCAGTGAGAGACGTGTCTCCATCTCACATTGTAATAGAAATGCCAACTCAGTCCCTCATAACTTAGCTTATGCTACTTTGGTACACTAATGTGTCCTGGCTTTGTTGTTGTTATTTGCTCATTTGGTCCTCTCTTGTATCGGACAAATGTTTTTGATTATTGGAATCTCCGTTCAAAAAAAAAAAAAAAAAAAATTCCATTGGTCTTCCGTGTAGGTATAGGAAGAGCAGTGCTTAGTATAGGCAGTGCATTAGATAGGAAGATCATTGGTTTTAGAAGAGGGAGAGATACTTCTATTTTTTTCTAATCCTTAAATTGATCAGGTAAAAAAAAAATAGGCCCCTCTTAAAATTTTACATGGTAAAAAAGGGATGGAAACTCTAAACCTAATTGATTAACACGACAATCATCTCCACAAAAGATTTCATGAGTGACATCTACATGAAAGATGTTTCGGCTTAACATAAAAAAAATTCATGAAAAAAAATAGTGAAAATTTTCAACCATTTGTCGTTTTTTTCATTTTACATCGAAAATCTTTTACGGTGTGGAACAAAAAACGACCTAAAACCCAAAAAAAAAGTTGTTCAACCCTACAGAAAGACAAAAGAAGAATTTTTCTTTACCTAATATATATTATCTTCATCATATTTGTCTTTGTTTAAGTCGATGTCTTATTTTAAGTCGATGCCCTCATTTAAGTTGATCGATGCCCTCGTTTAAGTCGATGCCTTCGTTTAACTCGAATGACTCTTCTTTCATGATGTAGGTTGCCTCCTTCTTCATTAATGGTGGTTCCTCATTCATGAAATCTTGATGTGTCATTAAAAACTTGTAACTAAGACAAAAATGATAGCAAACTTATGTACTTTGTAGTTTTGTTATGTTAATCGTGATGTTGATAGTAGTGATCAATATTAGGGTTGAGTTGTTTATATCGGACAAAACTACATGATTGAATAAAAATAAAATTTATTGTTATTTTTTATTCAAGTCTTTATATCTTAGAGTTATTTATTAAATGATCCTAATAACGTTCTCCTTAAACTAATTTAGTAAATGAAGAGCAAGTACATAAATTCACCTTTTTTAATGCACTGCCTATACCAGATAGTGTTGTTCCTATACCAAAGCCCATTATGTTTTGGCTCCCCGTTTTTAACTCACTCAGCATTTTGGTTTCTATAAGTTCCGTCCATTCGTTTTGACTTTAGAGAGACAATAAAAAAAGTGGCATTTTTTTAAAAATAAATTTGTGAGCAAAAATGAAATTATTCACCGAAAAATATGAACACGTTAATATATCTACATACATTAGCACTGCAATTCCTAATTCAAAGATGTCTTAGCTAATCGCATTTTTACGCTCATTCTTACGCTTACATTGTTACTATAATTCTTTTTTCTACTTTTAGCCTCCCAAACACCTCAAGGAAGAAGAAGAAAAAGAAATAAATTTGTTTATTTTAATTGAAGGTCGTCGGTCGTAAATTGAGATCGACGACCTTTTGACAGAGAAGAAGAGTGCGGTGGAGAAATGAAGTGGAAGAAAATGGGTGATGATTTGGAATAATTTCATTTTGGCCCCGAATGTATTCCGAAAAAAGTTCAAATTTTTTTTAGCCCATGGGGGCCAAAACGAAATTAACCTTTTTTTTTTTTTTTTGTTTATTTCTCTTTGTTACCTAAGTGAGGTTTTTTTTTTTAAGTTGTCTGAAACTAACTAATAATCGTCTCAACTTGATGGACCTAATATCAATCAAACAAACACCAATATATCTGAATCAAGTTAAATGTTGGGTTATATTTTACAATTAAATTTAAATCTGTTCAGATCCTGAGTCAGATTTTAGATATGACTTCGAAGACACAAACACCACTTGAGACCTCCCTGCTGACTTACTTGACCATCACCTAATCAAATTTAGCTTCAACCATTATATGTGAGCAATAATGGAGTCATGGTAGGTATATTTTTCATTTTTGTTTTTTTTGTTGAACTATATTTTTCATTTTTGTTGAAAGAGATACTTTTACTTGTGATAAAATTAAAAAAATACCACTCTTCACACTCTAAATACTTAAGATTGAGTCCCATTAAAGATGCCTTAGCTCTCACATGTTTGTGGGGCTTCCTGATTTTTATTGCAATATAAAAAAACGTTTGCATTCCAAAAAAAAAAAAAAAAAAAGGATAGTTCATCCAAGAGAATAGCATCCAAAGTCAGAAAAAGGAATTTGGTGTTTGAGGTGGGTGTATAACAAAAGCCTAGTCTAAGGTAATACCTGACCAGAACAACTCGTGGTTAGCGTTTGTAAGAAGTAGGTTAGTGTAATTTCCCTTGAAAAGTTCTATAAAGGCAGGTGGGGGTTGGCTACATAGGCAATCTAATTTTATATGCACAATTTGGGCATACCTTTAGGCTTTTAGCTGATGTACGGGCGTGACGAGCCTACGGATCTTTTCTTTCCTTTATCCTTCCATACTTTAAAGTCACTTATAGGGCCCCATTCAGCTTAATTAAGCACGCAGGGCCCAAATTGGACTGCACCCCTAACGACTTAGTTTTTTTTTTTTGAGAAATCGACTACGATCTACAGTAGTCATTACAAGGCATTAATATATCATTAAGATGTGATAAGCACGATAATCACCTAAGTTAAATCAATAATTAAAGAGGTCTAAAGTCCGACAACATAAAGTCTATAGCCTGGCAAACTTATTGTTATTATTTATACCTTTAATAATCCTAGTTCAATAAACCATGGATTCCACTTCTCATGGGAATCGAACCCGAGGCTTCCAGGATTTTGCCCAAGTGTTGACCCTAAGAGCATCTCCAATGCAAAACTAAAAAAAAACTCTAATTGGCTTATGTGTTGAGTCTCAATTGAGATTCTCTTTCTTATGTGGCTAACTTGAGTGTCTCTAATTTAAGTCCTTCTCCAATGCAACAATCTAAAAAACTCTAATAGAGACACATGTCACACATACATTTAATAGAAAAAAGTGGTTGAGAAAGAAAGACTTTTTATTGGTCCAAAAAATTAAAGAGTCCATGGGTATATAGTCCAAAATAATGTTCAAAAAGAGTTTAGGATCCAATCTTCCCAAAAAATGGATTTTTAGTCCTTTTACCATATAGACATAAAAACCCTCACTTTCTAAAACATAGTCCCGTCAATGTCCCACCTTCATATTTCACGGGTTTTTAATTTGGGAACAGAAAGAATCTGGAAAGGTAAGATTTGGACGTGATTTGGGGGGTTTTATAGGAAGTAACGGGTCAAAGATATTTTCTAAAACAGATTTTCCAAAACAGATTTAGAAAACGGATATTTTCCAAAACAGATTTTCTCTCTCAATCTTTCAGATTTGGAAACCAAATCTATATATCACTTTCTCTCACTTAACTTTCAGATTTGGGAAGAGTATATTTTCTGAGATCAATTAGCGTGATTTGGGGGGTTAATATTCAAAACATATATATCAACTTTCTCTCACTTAACTTTCGTTTTTACTCATAACATAAACACACATCGAATACAAATTATGAAACAAGTTCGTAAATTATGTGTTATTTATGACGAGGAAACCATCATTTGTCATGTATACAACGTAATTTATCATATGTATCATGTATGTGTGTCATGTCCATTATGTACCATTGAATACTTAGATTATTTTCTGACATAAATTACTTGTTTTTTACGCGTACATGTCCATTATGTACCATAAATTATGGTAACATGTTAGGAAATGTAAATCTGAAATCATGTTTTTTGTTATAAAGTATGTGATTTATCATAAATTATGTATACTGTATAGTAAATAACACAACCTTTGTACAACTGAAATGAAATTTATTGAACAATAATCTGTGTTTTATTGTAAATGAAAATTGAAAATAACATGGTAGACTAGGAAACTTAAAACCAAACTCCGTTGGAATGTTGCCCTAGCTCTCGATCCTTACTGTCTTTGGTCTTCCAAGTCGACGGCTCAAACATGGTAGTGTTTTTTACTCTTCATTAAATGTACGTGGTTCATCAAAGTTAGGGGCAGGACTTATATGTTCCTTGTAAGTCTTCACATAAAACTCCGTTATCCAAACAGGATCATAAAAACAATCTTCTTCATCGTAATTTATACTTCTATAGTTTATGTGATGATTTTGTAGGAAATTCCATTAGTGTTGGTTTACTACAAGAAAAAAAACATGTACATTAGTTTGAAAAACTTATAATTTATCATAAACGACAATAAACAATGAATAAATTATTCATAATGTTTGATAAACTTCAACATGCGTTGGAGATTAATAGTATTTTAGTTTGAATCACATTGAAACTGTGATATAACACAAATATGTGTAATTTGCTATAAATTACATGTACTGTTTCAGATATTACGCAATTATACGTACTTTATTAATAATTAAACATTTTTTTTAAATAAGGCTGCTAAAGTATGTATAATTGTTAACAGATTACATATATTTTACATTCTGTTATACAGTTGCAGTACGGCCGAAATTGGCGTAATGTACTTTAAAGTATGAACAATTTAATACGAATTACTTATAATGTACATTCTGTTAAGAGAAACCGTACGGAATAATATCTTGATAAAAAATTGTACGGATGCAAAGTTCTGATGTGAAGAAATGTCAGAGAATCAAAAACCTAATATCAGAAAATCAAAAATCTAAATTACAAATTTGAAATCTTCTGTATGAAAAAGAGAATGAAAGATGTTTCGATTTTAGAAAGAGATCAAAATCTGGTTTGTAAACAAAATAATTAAGACGATTTATTATCAATAGGAAAACTAAATCTAATGAAATATGATATGATGATTCAATGATAAAGTGATTACAACCTTTTATAAACAAAATCATATAAATGTTAGAAGATGTTAAGCGAAAACATAAATTTTTCTTACCTTATAATAAGATGAAACTGTAGATCTCGAAAATAAACTTAATATGAAGAGATATAAATGGAAATGGAGTTCTGAGCTTGTGTATTGGATTAGAAGACGAATTGAAAAACAATCTAATGAAGATGAAACAAGATTTCTGAGTTTAATGGAGAGTTTGTTATGTGAATCGGATTTAGAGAGAGAATAAAGAGGTTTCGGTTACTGAAAATAATAAATTACGTTTCTTTGTTTAGAAACGTGATTGGAGAGAGAATGTGGGAGATAAAAATGGAAGAAGATCTTTATGGATTTTGAAGATAAATCAGTTATAATATATATTTCTTTGTTTAGAAACGTGATTGAAGATAGAATGTGGGAGATAAAAATGGAAGAAGATCTTTATGGATTTTGAAGATAACCAGTTATAATATATGAGGAAGGTTAAATTAGGAATTATGATTTATTTGGTATTCTAGGGATTTGTGTTTTCTCTCTAGATGAGACCAAATGGACTAGATATCCATTTATATTATTATTTTGGTTTTGAAACCCTTTATAAGATTATAGAGGACTATATCTCCTATTAGGACCCGTTTTTTGGGCTATAAACTCAAAAATTAAAAATTAAATTTGATGATTAGGACACTTAAGGCTCTCAAAAGAGATCTCAAAAATAGAGTTTCTAGTTGAGACATCTTAAAACTTAATGCTTCCACATCATCTTAAGATCTCAATTGAGTTTTGCATTGGAGAGGTTTTTTCTCAAAAAAACTCTAAAGTCCTAGGTGGCACTTAAGATTTTAAGATTGAGTCTTGATGCTCTAACGACTTATTGAAAACATAGAAGTCTGGATTTCGTTAAACACAAGTTTTAGATTTTTCGCGAGAGACCTGTTACAGGTTGAAGATTTACAGTCCACTGAATTTCAACACTGAACTCATGGGTGATATATTCGTCAACTTATAGAAGGTCTTAGTTATTGGACTGTTTATTGACGTTAAAGGAGAGGTGGATGCCTCAACCAATAGACACCGATCATATCGCCAGCTAAAGAAGTAAATCCAAGGCAAATACGCGATTGATTGTTTCTAGATTTGTAGTTATCCTAAATATGTTTCTCTAACCATAATATAAACTATATAAAAATGATGAAGAAAGAAATAAAAGAAAATGAGAACAAAATGAAACAAGGAAAAATATTGAACAAAAAAGATGAACAAATATCAAATCTGTTTTTTTCTTCATCATCTACTTCACCTTCTTCATGTTCACCGTCTTCTTCACCATTATCTACTTCTTCATCATTTCCTTAATTGATGCCTTCTTTATCTTCATCTTCTCCCGTCTCTACCAGGTGGATTTTAAATTTCAGGAGGAAAAAAAGTTGAGGGGGTGTCATTCTGAAATGACGAGCTTGTAGCAATTTAGGGTTGTTTGGAGGCTTTTTAGCAAGAAACATAAGGCGCCTTTTTGAGCATAGTGGTTTTAAGGGCACAATAAGTTTTACCATTGGCACACACCATCCTTGTCTACTTGTACCAAGTCTTTGTTAACCACTCACACCAAATTGAGGGTTTCATTACCGGACTTACCAGTCCGATAGATGAACTCCTCAATTGTTCGAAGTTATCGGTGGCTATACCTAGTCACTGATAAGACGCTACCGGTACCACACGTAAGATACTACCGGCACCACACGTAGACGCTACCATCACCACACATAAGACGCTACCATCGCCTTGGTAAGACTCTACTGACATCATCCGTATCGATGATGCAAAATTAGTCAATCCGATTATCAGTTAGATTGAAAAGACTTGATGTTGTATTATGTCTGGAAGATTGATTCTGTTACGTTGATTCATTTCACAATCAATCTTGCTCCCGCTCCTGAAAATCTGGGGAAAAACTTGCAAGGAGCTCGAAAAACCTCCCGACACTCGAGAAAGTCGGATTTTCCTTGCAGATAAAAGTTTGAGTATCGATTGAACCTTGGAGTTCGTACCTTATTTGAGGTGATTTGATGCCCTTTTAAAGGCTGCTTTTGACCGCCTGTCGATTGACGGTGATGATGAGGCGGTTGAGATTCACCTTGTCGTATTGGAACAACTATTCCGTAGTTAGGAGATTTAAGATTTCCCTTTGGAGTTATCTCGTATCTTAGATATTTAGGAGTACCCTATTTAAGGATCATCGATAGATATCTTTCTGAGTCTAGGAGATGTTTCTTCCTTTAAAGACTCTTCAGCCCAAGTTAGGCAAATACTTAAGATCTTCACCGAGTGAGATCTTAAATTAAATTTGGGATTGTCTGTAAGTGTTTGACATGTTTATACCTTCCCATATTTAGGGCTTCAGGTGTCGACCTTGCTTACGTTGACCCCTAGCTTTCTCGTGAATCCTATGGCAAATCTGGTCGTATTTGATTCAGGGCAGCCCTTAGGCGCATAAGACAATCATGTTGATCCCCCAGTTTCGGACTTGAGCGACAGACCACCTTCGAATTCAACCTCCCTGTTGACTTGATGCGGGTTGACCCACATACTTTTAGTCTTCTCTTGACTCATTGACCTCAGTCAACTGATGACCATTTTTTGTATCATCAGGTAACATCGAACCAGTGAGGAGTTACACTTGTAGGTAGACCTCTAGGTTAATTTAAGTTAAAGAGAAAAGAGAGTTGGAGTCAAGAGACAGCAGGGGAGTTGAGATGATTAGAAATTGAGGTGAAGATATGAAGAGGGATGTGTGGTAGTGGGGGCATTGTCTTAATGGAGTCAAAATCAGATTCTTCATTTGATTTCACATTCTTCACACTTCTTTTTTGGTGTATCCACGCTCAGATTTTCTATCAAGGAAGAAGAAAGAGTTACGGAGAATTGGGGAAAAAGGTGATGGAGGTGGTGGTTAGACAAAAACGCTGGTTTAGTGAGGTTTGTTGGCCCACAATCAGTTCCTTTGTTATTCAAGGTTGTCTGCGGAAGCGACAATCTAACAACGTCAATTGTGTCGTTTAGTCAAACATAACTGCAACATTCTCTTTCAATAGATCACATTGTCTCTAACCATATGTGTTATTGTCTTTGACGAGATTACTTTTACAACTTTAAGCATTGCATATAAAATCTCTCTTGTAAGAAAATCGTGTGTGCTCATAAAACTTCCCTTAAGCAAAAAGGAAATAGTACATTCACCATTTTGGTATAGTAGTTGGACACCAACCCATTAATCTGGTCTTCATATAATTTTTAGTCTCAAAATGTCTTTGAGGATGGTTTACTCAATTAACGATATATCTAGATATCTGAGCATTTCAAAATGCTCTGTTCAAAACACATATCAATACAACGCTCTAAAAACTTAAAATATATTTAAGTGTCATTCGTTAGATAAGTTGTTTTTTTTTCTAGGGGTTTTGAGCTTACCCCCTCGTCACTAATTGGTATTTGAGTTTACCCACTTTAATGATGGATAATTGAGGTTACCCCCTTAGACTTACTATTATTGACAAAAACACAAAGATTGTGTTTAACGTACGTGGAACAATTGTAACTACCAAGATCAATTATTCTTCAATATGATTCCTAGTAGAGATTTCATCCTACTTTATTGTTTGATTTGGTCGACAATATGATTATTAAAGATTGATTTTATTCATATATTATTTAATTTATGATTTTATTATCACATGCTAAACATATCCTTAATAGTTTTGACAAAAATTATATATTGAAATGGATAACTTAAAGATCCCTATATTTTTTAATATGGAAAATAGTGATGCGAACAATTAAAGTCGGTAAAAGAAATCCCAAATATTAAATTATTTTTTAAAATACTTTACAATTAAATGGTGACACAACATCTAAAGTTCAAATTGAATTTTCCATTTAGTAAGAATTATTTTTATTAAATAAAAAAAGTGTGGATGAAATCAAATAGTAACCATCGGATCTTGATCAGTGAAATGGCTAGGTATTTGTGTTCAACAACTTAAATTTCTCTTACCAGTACAATTGCTGAATTTGGTTTCTCTCTCTCTCTCTCTCTTGTACTCGCTATGTTTCCCACTCTCTCTCCCCATCATCTCTTTCTCTCTCTTCTGTAATTCACGCCTTCAGTGATCTGCCGGATCGGAAAACAGAAAGAGAGAGTGAGAGAGAGAGCAATTCTACAGACAACCGATTCCTCAATCACAGAAGAACAAGAAGAAAAGAGAGAGAGAGAAGACATGAAGGTTTCTGTTAAAACCTTGAAGGGGTCTCACTTTGAGATCGAAGTTAAACCTGAAGACACGGTACTCTCCTTCTCTCTCTCTCTATACATGATCTTTGTTATATCTCTATAAATAACTGAATCTTGATCGTTTGAAGTTACTACTGATGATAATTGTGTCTTATTTTGCCCTATTGCAATTTCATTTTACTTCGTTTTTCTCTTCCGTGTTTGGTAAATTAGGTATTTGCTTACCTGATTAGAGTTCGAATTATAGAGAATACTGTTGATTTATGCTTTTATCATGTTAAAATTAGGTTTTCTCTCGGAAATTAGGTGAATTATGGTGTAAGACTTTAAGTTAATGGTTTCAACTGGTGATTTGTATATTGATTTTGGACTTTGAGATTTTTCTATAAGAACTTGAACTCTTACTGTGTTTTGGCTGGATTAGGGTTCTTGTTCAGTTATTAAACTCATGCTTAACGTGCATTACTAATTATACTTGTGTTAAGTAGAAGTGTTTAATTAGTTAGGAACTTAGGATACTCTTATTGTGAAGTATGTACGCTGGAGTTAAATGTGCATTATTTTACATAAATCTTACTTTATCAGTAATTGGTTGGGGTTGTTCATGTACATGTCTCGCTTGTAATGAGAGAGCTTTGCTTGAAATCCTTTTGCTAGAATTTTATTATGTGTGCGGTAATAAAGTTGCATTCTTCTAATGTTAAGACACTCTTTTAAGAATTGGAACGTTTAATACTTGCCTACTTGGTTTCAGTGAGATGGTTGAGATGCTTATCACTAGGAATTAATTCTTATTGAGTAATAATTGGCACTTCGTAGGATTTGTCTTCTTAAGTTAGATTGATTTTTTTTTTTGGGTATTTGGGGGAGTTGTTAATAAAATAACGGTTCACCTTTTAAGAGTGGCTCTATTATGTAAGTTCTTTAGATGGTACAATGGTAGTTGGTATTCTTAAAATCATATTCTCAATCACGGTTTACCTTTTATACCTTAAACTATGAACGTATTCACCCCGGCACCTAATGACTAACTTCTTCATGTTAAACTTGTTACTCCTGACATATTAAAGAATTTGAAAAAAAAATCTAGAGTACTCCTGATATGTAATGTTTTTCCTTTTGTTTCCTACAATTCATATTGCAGATTACACACAAAGAAAGAAATAACATGCATATGTATGCCTGATTTTCTCTCTTCATACATCACTTCTTGCTGTCTCTAACAGTAGTTGTTTCTCGTTTGTTATATTGTTTAGGTTGCTGATGTGAAGATAAACATAGAAAATGTTAAAGGTTCAGATGTTTATCCTGCTGCTCAGCAGATGCTTATTCATCAGGGGAAAGTTCTAAAGGACGAGACGACAATGGATGAAAATAATGTTTCTGAGAATAGTTTTGTTGTCATTATGTTGACCAAGGTAAGTTTAATACACATCTCTTTTCATATGATGCTTCTTATGTTCTGTGGCTACTTTTACTAGTTTTCATTATATAGCTTCACACAGTGACAACTGTTGCAATAGATTACCCTGCTGTTTGTTAGCTGTAAATTAATGGATTATGGGCACGCTATTCATATAGAGAAAATTGAGTTTGTCTGGACAATGGTTTCTTGACGCCTACATTCATGATTAATTGGTAACATATGATATTAATTGCTATGCTGAAATACTTGAATGATCTATTTTCATTGAAGAGTGTAACTGTAACTACGTGTTGGAAACCACTCATTGTGACCTAGGTTTTGGGAAGGTACATTATGTGGTACAAGAGAACATGTCTATTTATGATTTTTTTACCGTTCTTAAAATTTGCAAGCTGAATTCTTTTCTCATGGATTGCTGTCAGTTGGAGAGTACAAGGGTAGTTTTGTGTTGAGTTAGAATGGGTAGGAGCAGTTTTAATGAATACAGTTTGGAAAGGAACTTATGTGTTAATAGACTCTTGAAGCATTAGACTTGGGGTAGCACTGGCTGCTTTGAAAGCAAAGACAGCCTTTATACCCTGTATTGGTCGTTATTGGTCAGATTAGTTTAAACTAATGAACATTTCAAATGCTTAAACTATTTATTTGATTGGAGAAATTTTTTGTTTTTTCCTCTTTGTTACTTATCTGCCTCTTATTATTTCTTTACTGCATATTGATTGTTAACCAATAATATGATATTCCATGTATTCTTTACGTGGTCAAATGGTTTTGGAGTAAGGCTCCGTCAAGTGAAGCTTCATCCAACACATCTTCAGCTGCTACTTCTGTGAGTGTTGGATTTATGATTTCTACTGATTATGTTTATACTGTAATTTCTTAGTTTCAAGAATCGTTCATTTTCTTTTTTGTGTGTACTTGTAACTTGTAAGTAGTCAGTAATGGGCTTATCGTAAAGATGTGCTTGTAACTTGTAAGTAGTCAGTAATGGTTCTGAACATGGCTGCGCCACCGCGCATACATGTAATGTTCATCTGGAGTTCCAGTTTCCTGACACATCAAACTGGTTATCAATCTCAGAGACTTCTAATTGGTTTATATCGGCATGAATGTCACGTAGTAGGGCTCCCGGATCACAGCCCATGCAAATATCAATCCCCAGGGTGGGGATTAAATTTGTTTTAAATGTATTATATTTGAAATTTGTAACTAAAATATACTTCAAATGAGTAAATAGCCTCTTTGGCATGCTTCACTGATCTATTTTCATCCCTTTAATCTTGTAATCCTCATCTGATCTCTACTAAATGGTTTATCATCGTAATTATACTGGTATTTTGCAATTAATTTGAAAGAATTGCCCCTTTTTGTAGGACCCGCCTGCAAGCTCGTCACTACCTACTTCAGTTTCTGCACCAACAACTCAAGCTCCAGCACCCTTGGTCCCGTGAGTAGCTTTTGACATCATTATTTTTTTTATTAGCATAGTTTTTGTCAATATGTTGTAGTCTTGTACATTATTGATCGAGGAGCGGGACGTTCCGTGAAAGGTAAATTTAATTTGCTTTTATTAGGTGGATAATGAAGGCCAAAATAAGCGGATCTATTACAATCTGGGGCATCTTTGATCTAAACTCTTGTCTGTTCTCTTTCTTTCATTCGATCGTTCCTACGTTTGCAGACATTACTATTAAATGGTGAAGATGTTTGTCTTCAGAGAACCCTTTCTCTCATTAGGAAGCCTAATTGTATAGTTTCAACAGTAAACCTTGACATGAGGAATCATTCTTGCAATGGATTAAGATCACGTAGTTACATATTCTGATAACATGATTGTTAATCTTTTTTGTTTGTTTATCTTGTAGAGCAACTGATTTACCTGCACCAGTTCCAGCTTCAACTGTTGCTGCTCTGTGAGTTGTTTCCAAATCTATATTTTAACTACTATAGTTTATTTGACTAGCAAGGAATATAATTTAGTGGCGTATCAGTTTATTGACTCTTTGATGTAATATATTGATTAATATACATCATCTTTATTTTATGAAGTGGCAATGAGGCGGATGTTTATGGTCAAGCAGCATCTAATCTGGTAGCTGGAAATAATTTTGAGGAAGCTATTCAGCAGATTCTTGATATGGGCGGAGGTACTTGGGATAGGGAAACTGTAATCTGTGCTCTACGTGCTGCTTACAACAACCCAGAGAGAGCTGTTGATTATCTATATTCAGTATGTTAACTCTCTCTCTCTCTCTCTCAACTCTTCAATTTCCATGGAAATTGGAGTTAAAGTACGCTGCTTTGTTTGGTTGGGGTTTTCAATTTGGCCAAGCTTCTTTCAGGGAATAGAATAAATATATTTACTTGTGCTATTTAATGTGCCTTGCTTCTATCTGATACATGATCGTATTTGTCGGATAAAAGTATCTTACTCATTTTATGTTGACTCTTTTTCGATGATTGTCATGTATATATATTCATCTTACCGTACACATATCAGGGTATTCCTGAACAAGCAGAAGTTCCACCTACAGTTCAACCTGCTATAAGCCCACCAGCTGCAAACCAACCTGCTCAGGCTCCACCTGCAAGTGGACCGAATGCAAATCCGTTAGATCTCTTTCCTCAAGTACGTGCTCAAAATTATTCAAATTTAATTTCTTAATCGTAGATTAGATTATGATGATATATTTCTTCTGTTAATAGGGACTTCCTAGAGTGGGTTCTAACACTGCTGGAGCAGGCAGCTTAGATTTTCTCAGGAACAGTCAACAGGTACCTACCTCAAAATACTACATCTAATGCTACCCCTTTGGACTTTGGAATTTTTCTCTTCTAACCGGCAAACTGGGATTTATGTTCTTTTCAAATCCAGTTTCAAACTTTGCGAGCTATGGTGCAGGCGAATCCACAAATTTTACAGGTTTTAGTTTTACCTTCTACCTTTGATTCTCTTGTGACTTTTGTCAATGTCTTCTGTTTCTCATATTAATCTTACTGTTAACAGCCTATGCTTCAAGAGCTTGGGAAGCAAAACCCAAACCTAATGAGGCTCATTCAAGAACGCCAAACTGACTTCCTTCGCCTGATCAATGAACCTGTCGAAGGAGAGGAAGGGTGCGAGATTTGTGTTCCATATTGTTTGCTTGTTGCTTTTATATTACTCGAGATTAGTAATGATGTTCTTCATCAATTCATCTGACCTATGATGTAAATACCAGGAACATATTAGGGCAGTTGGGCTCAGCAGCGCCACAGACTGTGTCAGTCACAGCTGAGGAACGGGAAGCAATTGAACGTGTAAGCTTCTCTATGCACTTCCCAATTTTACATTCTGATAGCAATGAAACATGTTCCGCTCAGTATAATATCTTGATTATTCTTAGGGCTTCTAGCTATCTCATCTCTCTGAATCTTGCGAGAGGGTGAGCAGCCTGCTCATATCTCTCTTTCTATCTGATAAAAAAACAAAAAAGATAAGAGAGGGAGAGAGATTAGAAAACAACATAAGGGCAAACCTTAAAGAGAAAAATATGACTTGATGGCCCACTTCAGTTAGGGTGCCAAAAGCCAAATAAAACGAAAACTAAACAAAACCAAATCATCTGCCAAATTATGTGGTATAATCTTGACTTAATGCCACTTTATGACAATGTTATTTCATTGTTGTGATTGAGATTGTTCACATGAATCAGTCTGAGAAACATTTCTCTGATTTGACCCGTTTAGGCTTAATAGCGAAGACGAGTTTATGTTTTTATTGTTTTGTAGCTGGAGGCAATGGGATTTGGCAGAGCATTAGTACTGGAAGTGTTCTTTGCCTGCAACAAGAATGAGGAACTAGCAGCAAACTATCTTCTAGACCACATGGAGGAATTTGAAGAAGAATAAAAACTGTTCTCTCTCTTTTTTAAATGAACAGAACTTCAATCTCTTCAAAGTTTGTAGCGCTTTAACATCCACCACGAACTACATGAAACACTACCACTGGATGTTTGATGCTCATCTCCTCCCTTTTACCCTCGTGTTCTCTTGTTAAAAGTAGTTCCATATAATACTTGTTATACACATTGTTGATGTTTCATATTAACACGTTGAAGACTTTCATATCAAATATCTTTGAATTTGCAGGATTTGTTCCATTTGGTAGTCTATTGGGTGGTTTCAGTAACAATTCAATATGACAATGGATCTTATCATGTGACCATAACTACCTTATGACCATAACGTTGTTTTTAATATTGACATATGTGGTTAGTGGATTCGACATGGATGGTACAAAGAAAAAGTTTACCTTAATGTGGCATGATGGCATATTGGCATGAGAAAAAGGTGACATTTTTTTAATGTCTTTAATTTGTGCTCTAAAGGTGTGAGATAAGTATTAACATTAGTCCCACATTGTTTGTTAGGGCAACCTTGCCTCACAAGTCATTGAAATCATCATTTGGTGGTTTCTTGTAGTTGCTGCCCTTTTGTTTGAAGAATTGTCTCAAGAAGGAATAAAAATAGAAGATCCTTTGCCAAAATGCAGTATGAAATTAGAGAAACACACAAAGAAACTCAAAGCCAAGAATAACCATTGACCCAAACATACCTAAACTATTTTTTTTGTTCTCTACCTCTCTTGAATAGGGTTCTCCATTGAATAAATTCAAGGTTTGGATGCAATCACATAAATAAGCTTCTTATTTTCAAAAAATTAAAATCGTACATCCTCACTTTCTGAAATTCTTCTTTTTTCTTTATTTACTCGTGTGATCGATCATTGATCCATCGTCAACTCAACTTCCGAAACATATAAGGTGTTTTAATGACGAAAAAGGCAAGCTTTTAATTGTTTTTTAATTCTAGTTGAAAACATGAAGTTTACAGAGTTTAAAAATCATAAAAATGTTCATGTTGGGGTTTTTATGCTCTGCTTGCATTATAGTGGTTCAGCTGCATTAGCAATGTTCTCATAACTAGTCTTCTAGGTTATGTTTGATCACAATTTTGGGAAGGAGAAAATGGTTGTCAAAGAAGTTTTTCTTATGAAGGAGTTTGGGTCACAGTTTTCTTAGGAAAATGGGTCTAACAAGAGAATAATTTAGAGAATAATTTTATATTTCCTTAAAAATACTTGGACAACTTGTTAATATCTTTTTCTTTTATTTTGGTTTAATTGACTGTAGTTGTGCTGTATGGTTATACGACTAGATATCGACTGCAACTCCTGTTACCGGAAACTAAGAAGAATTCTTCTCCACATGCACGGTAAATACGATTTTTATTATTTATCTATCTATTTGTAGTGTCTGTTGTAGTAGGAGTAACTGAGATTTTCCGGATGGTGGTCAGGGGCACACACCACGACTAACATAGAGAAGTCACAACTTCGGAAGTCACAAGTTTGATTCACATTAGTAGTGGAATCAATGTAGATTTATAGTCGTAACTAACTAACTCGGATGACACAATTTTTTTTCTACTGTTACGTTTTTAATTCTAAGACACCGTTTTATCTATCTTTAACTATCATAATTAGAAAAATGATAGTAATTACATTTTCTTGTCATCGTTTTACCATTTTAAAGCGTCATTTTTACCACTTCCATAACAATTTCCTCGTTTCAGTAAACTTATTATAACTACTTATTTTCATAATAATAACACTTACTAAGAAATGATTTAAATTATTTCACTTCGATTAAGATATAACTCATAATTAACTTTGTGTTTGCTTAATAGATCTCGAGTCACATTTGATAGAGAAGAAAGAAGGCAGGGTAAGCCTTTGTGGAAGAATTAGTCCTAGAGATGTTGCGATTAAAGTAAGGAAGAAGATGAACCGTCGTGTTGAAATCTTGGAGATTCGAGAGTTTAACAACGACAATGATAGTGATAACGACAAACAACACTTGACGATGGCTTAGGCTTGTAATTATTGGTTGTGGTGTAGCTAATTATTAATTATGAATACTTGTGATAAACACAATGACTGCAACATATGACTATTACATAAAGGGGATTTTCGTAACAATGAAGTTTCATGTTTCTGATTGACAAGTCTGACCTGAAGACATATTCTTTTGTAATAGTATGAAGTTATTCTCTAGGTTTAACTTTTCCTGGTTTGAATCATTTGAGAAGGGATAAAGTTGAGAAGCCCTTGTAAGTTTGTAGCTTTAGAGCATCTATTGATTCAAGATCTTGATGTATATATTGAACTATCAATTCCAAACCAACATCAAATTGGCCACAATCGGTGCTCGTTCTCATGCTACCCAACTCCTCAATCTTCAACACTGTGACCGTGCTCTTCTTCGTGTGAGTTTCTTTTAATCTTATTCGTTTCTCAACTTACAATTGAAAACCTAACCAACCTAGTATCTTCAACAATATCAGTCTCATGAACTTGTGATTGTCTTCAGGTTGAAGTTGTGAAGAAGGAAGTAATTTGATTTGTTTATTAGTTTGTCCTAGTTCAGAGGCAATATCAAGTTCCATATTTGCTGCTTCAAGATGTGGAGAGTTTACAGAATTTCACGAGACACGTGAGATTTTCGCTTGTCCATATGGGAAAGTATTCGCAGTTTGTGCTGTTAAGGAACAAATGCGGAGTCAAGCAAAGGTAGAATCTTTTGATGCTTTACTTGAATATTAGCAGAAAATCAAAGTCCAAGAAAATTTCATAGAAAACCCAAACTAAATTAGTGATTGTTTTGTAATTCAGATCCGACTCATCTGAATGGTCTGAACCATCAGACTCAACTGATTTCAGAATTTTAGGCGTATTTCCGACTGACACAAAATAAGTTTGAAGTGAGAATCTATCATTTGTATTAACCTAATACGATCATTATATGCCAACAGCTGATAGCTCAGTTGGTAGTGCATGTACTCCAAACTCCTGAAGGTCCCGATTTCGATTTCCAAGGAGGTAGAATCCATGGTTATTGAATTTGGGTTATTAAAATAAAAAATACAAAAATATGATCATTATATTCAGATCACAGACGAACCTGATTTAGGTGCTGTTTGTTTTTTTTATTTTTCAGATCTGAAATCTGAATTGGATGTCAATTCAGATTTCAGATGTTTGTATTTTTAATTTAAGAAAATCTGAAAAGTCGTCTGAATAGAATCTTTGGCTGAATAGGCTGAAAAGTATTTTACATTTTTCAGACTTCTAAACAAGTCTGAAAACAATGTCCAATAGCTGAAATAAGTTGAATGACCTTTATACCCTCGTAAATTAGAAATATTCTCAGTCAAATGCTCCACCACCACCACCATCAATCAGACAACCACCACCATCAATCGGACAACCACCACCATCAATCGGACAACCACCAAGACCACCACCACCAGCAAAGGAACAAACACACCACCGCCTCCACCACCACCAACCAGACCGTCGCCTCCACAAAATAGACCACTGCCGCCACCACCACCAATCTGACCGTCGCCTCCACAAAATAGACCACCACCACCACATAAGAGAGATCGTTTTCTTTTTTATGCATGAACTATTCATGTTGTTTTGCTTTTTTATGAATGGCAACTTAATATCTCAGAAAACTAGCAAGAGGCTCATTTTGTGAGAAAGAGAGAGAGAAAGAGAGAGAAAACGACTGTTAGAGAGAGAGAGATGAACCTTTGTCGATCTACTATGAGAGAGAGCGATTCAGAGAGAAGGAAACGAAAACCTTCGTTGATGGTGAAAGAGGGAGAACGATTGAGTGAGAGAGATAAACTGTAGAGATGGTGAAAGAGGGAGGGAAGAACTAGGGTTTTCTGGAAAAAGAGAGAAAGAAACTAGGGTTTTGTTTTTGCTAGAGATGGAGAAAGAGGGATATAAGAATTAGGGTTTTGTTTTCTTTTTATTCAGACCAGGGAGAGCTTAGGGCTTGTTTGTTAAAAATATGAAGTAAGGGTATTAATGCCAAAATACAAATTCAGATTTAATGATTCAGATAGGAAAAACAAACATCCTAACTTGTGAAATATTTAAGCAAATTCAGATTCAGCCATTTAAGTTCAGCCAATTCAGATTCAGCCAATTCAGATTCAGACATTAAAAAAAAAAACAAACAGCACCTTAGACAAAAAAAAACACCACCTTAGTAAGAGGTTCAATCTGAAATTTAAGATGATTGTATTAGTTTCTTATTCCTATAGATAGTTCCAAAGCTTTCAACTAGACAGCCCAATTTAGACAACAGAATGAAGGTGCTAAAAGAGATCGCTTCTGAAAGCGAAATCATAGTTGAGCTCGAAAGAAGAATGCACTCCTGTAACTAAGAAGGTACTAACAAAACATAGGCAATTTTGGTATATATGAATGAATATCCAAAATTCTTCACAGTAAGTTGGTGAGGTAGTTAAACGAATGTCTACATATTGGTCTATGTACAATATATGCAGGAGAATCAGACTTGAATCAGGACCAGAAACAGTAGGAGCTGGAATTGGCATCTGCTAGATTTGATGATAATTCAGCTCAAGCGAGAGAAAGAAATGACCTATTCTGTGGGTCAGAAGGAACAAGGAAATACAAATATGTTGCTAGTGCAGCTCAAGATGCCTTTAAATCAGCATCCTATGCAGCAGAAGCTGCGAAAGCTGCCGTAGAACTTTCTCGATCTGAATCTCATATCAAGGGTTTTGATGATAATCAGATTTGTTCACCTCGTCATGGGAGAAACAGATCAAGATTTGGCACTACTACTACGGGGGATTTGGATTGAGCAAAATTTGGACTAGAGAAGATTCAACTGATTGATAACTACAATTCAGAATTTGGAGCTGAAGAACTGCCACAAAACCATGGAAAATTTCGGGTAGAAGAAGAATTTGACAGAACTAAGAACAACAGTATAGAACCACAGATACCATTATCTGGTTGGAGGTCCGACGACACACTTAACGAAACTAAAATGTACTTGAATGTATTGAACCAGGCGAAGCCACTGGAGGAGATAAATCTCGATAAGAGAAATAAAGAGACTAAAAATGAGTTCCCGAAAACCAGACAGCACGACATATTTCAAATTTCTACGGAGGAAGTCCGTGTTCAGAGTCTGAATTTAGAGAAGAAGCCAATTCTGTGAGGACCAGATGAAGAGATGGAAGATAAGTAGTACGAAAGAAGAAATGGTTATAGAAGTCTCTAGCAATACTAGAACTAGATCCAGGTGTGTTCTTAGAGTTAGCCCTACTACCTAAATAAAGAATCGGAAACTGAGATAAAACATCAAAATGTACTGTATGAACAAAAATACAGAATCTGACCTTCATATTACCAACTTATGTGTTTGAAATATAACAAATTGACAGTACATATCAGTATATCAACTTCATGATTTTTTTTTCTATATAACAATTTATATAGGTTGGGAAGAAAACTTTCATACTGTGAACTTTGGCCTAAAAGAAACTAGGGATTCAAACGAGAGTAACCCAAGCTAAATACTCTCGCAAACCAAGAATCTATTGCTTGAATCCCTACTTCACAAGAATAGAAAATTTTATTGGCCTCTTACCCGTTTCTTACTTTGTGGCATTAGTTCAGTAAATGATTGCAAATTCACTCCAGCATCTTCGTCGTATTCCAATCCAAGTTCTTCCTGTAAAAAACATAAGCTCAATGCCTCAATCCATGAACTTCGTGGTAAACGTTATCTCACAGATAATATTACCCTTTACGTATTACGATATTACCTTGAATTCTTTGAGATCCTTGGGTGAGTTTTCAGTTATAGTATCCCAAATATCTTTGAACATCCTTTTACGTTTTCTCCAGTGATTGATCTTATCCGTATACATTTCTTCAACTGCTTTTCTGTCTTCGGGTCTCACTAAAGTGACTCCTCCACGCAATTTGTCAAGTTTATCCTCCATTTCTTTAACCTGATGAGGGCATTAAAAGGTTCTAAGTATATCTAAGATCAGTAGTGCAAACTGCAAATGATTAAACCACTAGGATCCCAAACCTCAGCTGCTAATTTCGCTTCTTTAGCGTGTATTTGTTCAAGTGTTAGATTTGTCTGCAATGCTCGAATTTCTGCCATAAGAGGGTGAAATATCGTTAAATTGCTAAGCCATCTTCATTTAATGCCCTCATATTGGTTACCATGAAGTAACTAAAACTCAGTATTTTGGAATACATTTCAGATAGAGTTACCTCCTTCAACCTCACTGATGGCTTTCTTTTGATCTTCTAAATCTTGCTGTAGTTTTGCATTTTCTTTTTTCATCCGATCAAGATCTTCACTGTTGGGAATGTCAAATTGATCTTGCCTAGCAATATATATTTTTTGCTTGCCATATTCTTTAAATGAAATAGTCTTACTATCACAAAGAGAATCCAATGCTTTTTGCACAGCAGTTTTTTTTAGATTATACTTTTGCAAAGCATCGGCTACATTTTGAGAGTTAAGAGGTCTATTTTGCTGTAATGGGGAAAAAGGAAGAAGTAAACACCATTTAATGAATGTAAAATGCATGATAGTTGAAAGAACGATAGAGAAAGAAACATGTAAAAAAAAGCTTCAATATAGAGGAGAATATGCATAGCCTATATAACATGAACAAAGTAACTGCCCTAATTCGAGAACGAAAACAGACAGTCAAATACGAGCGATCACCACCTTAAATGGATCTTACTATCACAAAGCACATGAACCTTTAAAATCTTCCACTCGTACATGAAATTTCAAGGTATCTAAATACTAAGGTGGTGTTTGTTATTTTTCTCACCTTCTGAATATGACTCGTCTGAATTTGAATCGTCCGAATCAATGGACCAAAAATCAACCCAAATAAGTCATTCAGATGAGTTGCATATCATGAGTCGGACAAAAACAAACAGCCTAAAGTTTGATTCTGAGTCATAAAATTGAGTCGATTTCAGATCTAACATAGAGAGAAAAAGAACAATACCTAAGCAATATCTGTCAAGCAAAATTTGGTATGAGATAAAAACAAAAAACTTGTGAATTGTTCTTGAATCCTAATAGGAATGGACTGAAGCTCCTCCTCTCATGAGTAACAAGTTTCTTGGGAAAATCAGAATTTATCATAAATGGTGACCACATATTCTGATCTTTGAACCCTTGATACCCATTTCATATGCTTGTAATTAGTTACAGAAACTATAGCGATCTGAATCCAGATCTCCCACTTATACATTCTATATGATGTAATCGTACAAAGTTTAATAGTTGACAGACATAAAAACAGTGAAAGAAGGGAAATGAATCGATCATTTGTAGTGATTTTGAATAACAAGCAACAACTGAAAATCGATTTTGTGTACTGATAACGAAAATTTCGCACAGATAACTAGGGTTACGGGGATGAAGCTGCTTACCTCGTTTATGAATTTCAGAACTATACCTGAAAATGAAAAAAAAAGAAAGATCTCTTGTTCTTCAGCTAAGTGGACAGAAAAAGGAAAAGAGAGAGAGAGAGAGTTGTCATCTACCTTCGGCGGAATCGGATTTTGGCGGCATGGTTGATCGGAAAGTGATAATGCGCGGGAAAACTTCTCAACTTTCTATCTTTAGTGCTGAAACTTGCGAGGGAAGAATTAGGACGAAGAGAGAGAGAGAGATCAGAGAGTTGTCATTTACCATAATACCCTTAATGAGACTTAGGACTACCTTCCCGGTCTCGGGTTTTAAGATAACCTAGGCCCATTATAGGTCAGCCAGCCATAACAATCGTGAATTTTTTCAATGTAAATTTATAAACACTCACCACTTTTACCTGCCACAGGTTGACTTGGTCAATCTATCTTGATCAAGTGAAAACTCACGTCACAATCACCACTAATTTTTTTTTTTTGTTGAAAGACCACTAACTTCATAAAGGTAACTTATCAGAAGTATCAGTCCGACTGATTCAAGTCCCCCCTTCATTTTATTTTTATATTACACATTAGTTTCATCTTTCCAAAGGTCTGAATAGAAACACTGCAACATTTTCATCTTATCAAAACTTTCTTCGAATGTTCCTCTCTGTTATTTGTCGGTATGATTGCACCGATGCCTTAAGTTATCCATCAGATTCATCTGTCCGATAGTTCGAATATAAAATCGACTTCAACTTACTGACAAGAGTTGATTTAGTCATTTGACCAACATGTGTGTACAGGACAGGCCGTGAATCTATTAGAGCAGAAATAGATTTAACTGCGAGTGTGAATAATCGCGAATGTATCAGGTAAAAACGGTAAGGGTATATAAGTTGTTGTCCACCATAATTGGCCTTGTTCTCTGATCTGGTTAAAATCCCTATGGGCGCTCCCCACCCGTAATTGGGCTGCTTAATGATCTGGTCGAAAAGCCCATAATATAAGCCCTAAGAGCTGAAACTATACGCTACCAGCGCATTTTAGTGAAGTGAAATCTTGAGCTTCTTATCCCAACTCTCACCCGCAGAGAAAAAAGCGAAAAGCTTCGTTCTTCTTTCAGTTCAACTTTCTCTCTCTAAAAGAAGAAGATGTTAACAATGGCGGTACAAGCAAGTATGAGTACAACTTCAATACCCACTTCGTTACTCACACAAAAACCCTCTTACAAACCTTGCAAATCCTCAATCTCTATCAACTCAAAAATCCCTTCTTATCATTTATCTTCAATTCAATACAAACCCACTAAAAGAGAAAACCTACTCTTTGCTTCATCAGTTACAGCTGAACCAGTCACTGAAGAACAAGAAGAAGAAGGGACCCAGAAATCAACTGAGGAATCAGAACAAGTTGAAGAAGAATCAAAGGTTTTTCAACTAAAACCCTTTCTTAATCTTTCTCCATTTCTTTTCAAATATCATAAAGTTTTGATTTTTATTTCATTATTTTGTTTGGATTTTGTAGAAACTTGGGGTTGTTGTGAAACCAATTGAGAAACCAAGGTTAGTATTGAAATTTGTTTGGTTAGAGAAGAACATAGGGCTTTCTCTTGATCAAGTAATACCTGGTCATGGTACAATTCCTTTAAGTCCTTATTATTTTTGGCCAAGGAAAGATGCTTGGGAAGAACTTAAATCAATGCTTGAAAGTAAGCCATGGATATCACAGAAAAGAATGATTATTCTACTTAATCAAGCCACTGATATAATCAATTTGTGGCAACAAAGTGGTGGGAATTTGTCTTAAAACCATTTTACTCATTGCTTGTTTTGTTTTGTTTTCCTTTTTGTACTTAATATTGCTGTGTTAGCTTGAAAACTTGCATCATTAAGCTTCACTGTCAATATAAACTCTTCTCTTTTGTAGTTCTTGTCGATGTCTCTTGTATTTATCAATTCATGTATTGAATTCTTGAATTGAAGGCGATGTTGTAGATTCTTACATATTGCCTATTTTTCGATACGTTGCCAACATATTGTCTACCTTCCCTAAAGGATATGCAGAAAAACCGAAAACAAATCTAATATCGGCTAGTTAGTTCGAACTTTGCTATGAATTGCGTTCTCTTTCTAGCCAGTTAGAGTAGAATTATGTACATAGAATTATGCTTCACGGGTAGTGTTTGGTTCATGTGAAAAGCTCTTAATTTTGATTTGTTGGTGTTCTTTCAATTGGTTTCTTTACGATCTTCTGGGCCATGATAAAGATACTGTGTTGAAGTAAGCTTGATAGACAATGGTTGCTTGAAAATGCATCAGTTTCAAATTCATTATGTTCTTGTCGATCATAGAAAATATTACCTAAATCTCAAATCTGCACTTGTCTACTTGCGGGGAAACGAACACCACCTTAATGAGATGAAGTGTAAAATTCATCATAGTCTCAACTTGAAGTAATTTTCACTGTTTTCGAGTGTGGCATTAAAACAGTGTCATTTCTACTTCACCTCGAGACTGGATATTGTGGATATATTTTTGTTTCCTCTTACTAAGTTGGTGTTTATTTTTTTCTAACTTGTCTGAATTTAACTCGTCTGAATTTGAATTGTTTGAATCAAATGGACCCACAATCAAATTCAAATCAGTGATTAAGTGGAGTCAGACAGAAACAAACATTCTGTACTCTGATTCGAGTCATTTCAAACATTTGAGTCAGATTTCAGAACTGACTTAGAGAAAAAACAAAATACTACCTAAATGAAGCTTTTCAACAAACTTCATATGTTCGTCGAGTCATGATCTTTTCAGAAATATGCATATACCTAATTCGGTAAAGCATCTTCAAACGGTACTAGACACTTGATATTGAAACTTTGACATGATTTTGCCGAATTCTTTAGTGCTTTTCTAGGATTCAGTTGTTGCATCCTGCTAGAGGAACACCAGGTACAATGTAAAGATGATGACAGTACCTTGACCAGACCAGAGGTATGTTACTGTAGTCGCTTGGCATCCGAATCTGCTGGACAAGTAAATGATTTTTCATCACTTCAACATTCTTCATGTGTTCTTCTTGTGCTGTGCTCCCATTTATGTTAGCTTTAGATTTCTATCTTGATACATGAAAATTAAGTCTGTTAATGAATGTCGATTATAACTCATTCATGGCAATTTGTTCGAACGTGTGTTTATCTTTAGTAGAAAGTCAAGGTAAAGAGATATAGAGATGCTTAAAAGTTTCCAACTCCATAGGAGCAGAATGACTATATGGTGTGTTTGGATGACGGAATGACAAATCTACAAATTAATGAGTCCAAAAGTTTTTGTTGGACCTATTTAACCTAGGGCCAGGGGTAGGAATTATGCCGGAAACCTGACCAGAATACACGAGGCCGACAAGAAAACGTTTAGCCTGAAGCCCGACATGGGTAGTGCCTACTCGGCCTGTATAGTGTATGTATTTGTTGGTTTAGATTTGTTTTCTTTTGATTCGAGGTAAAACAATGTCAAAGATCCGCTTTTCATGCATGGACTGCTGTTGTTAAAACGATCGGGCCATCACACGTGGATATCATCAAGTCAGTGTCCTACCACCGCACATCTAAGTTGGTGTTTTATCACCGTCATGCAAACTTATAAAAGCATGACATGGTTGCCCTAAAAAGAGGGAATCGACCCAAGTCAATAAAATTTCTGGATGCTGTCGGCCTTTTGACCTGGTGCCTTTAGAAGCACCCTAACACAAACTAGTGGCACCTTACATCTGGAGCTATTCGTACACTTATATTGTCAAGGAAATTTGTCGCTTTCATCAAATTTTCGGGGGCAACAAAACTTCTTCTTTCTCATCTACCACCACCAGTTTCTAGCACCCACTCTGACCATCTACTACCTCTAACTACCATCACCATTTCACTCTTCCCTTTCTTCTTCTGCCTCTTCTCCTCCTGCCACCACTTATCTTTCTCTTGTCTCTTCCTTCTTATCTCTCTCTATTTATTCCAACGAATGGGAGGGTCTCCTTCATCAAAATCTTGATCCTGGTTTGGGAGATTAATTCCCCTACATTAGGAGGGGGAGTTAGGTTAATTTAGGTTCCCCCAAACTAGTCTGCATTGTTTTGGGGGAATTAATCTCCCAAACCAAATGGGACTCCATCATGGCAGTAAATAGAGACATGGGATATGAGAGAGATGTGGAGGAGGAAAGAGTGAAGAAGGAAGAGAGACATGGGATATGAGAGAGATGTGGAGGAGGAAAGAGTGAAGAAGGAAGAGAGATTGTCATGGGGTGGTGTGGTCGGAGGAGTACAAAAAAGAAAAATTTAAAAGTTGTCAATGATGGGCATTTGCTTGGGACAATTTCCACTGTGAAAAAAATGGTGGTGCAAGTTGGGGAAAATAGATATAAAAAAAATAAATTTCTCAAAAATTTATACCCAGACAACTCTTTTGTTTGTCCAAAGCGCTGGCCAATATAATCCCGAAACAACTGATACCGCTTATGTCGTTCGTAGGTTAATAAAATGTCACTCTATTTTCGAAGGGTAGAAAAAATGGTGGTGGAAGTTAGGGAAAATAGGTACTCAAAAAATAAATTTCCCCGAAAATTTTCTTATTTCTCCTAAACGGTGGTCAATATAAATTCGAAACGGCAGGTTACTGTTTAAGTCACCCGTTGGTGAACAAAATATGTCACTCGTGGGTGAACAAAATGTTATTCTATCTTTTTTTAATGTTGACTACAATGGTCATCACAAAACATTGCTACATTGATACGATGTGATAAAACGGTGGCGGGTAGCGGATATAAACTCGAAACTGCCAGGTTACCGTTTTATGTCACCCGTGGGTGAACAAAATCTGTCACTCGTTGGCGAACAAAACTATGCCAGCCGGGGGTGAACAAAATCTATGTCACTTAGCCAGAGAGCCATTTATCTTTTCTCTCCTCAATCTGCTCTTCGTCTCTCTCTCTCTCTCCCCCTCCCTCCCTCCCTCTCAGATCCGGCAGGTGATTTTGAAGATCAAATCAGAGAAAGCGAGGGCAAGAAATAGTCCCCCCAGAATCCATTAAACCGGTCTTTACTCTTTCTCTCTCTCTAAATTTATACTTCTATAGCATTCATTAATCTCCCTCTAGGGTTTATCTTTAATTTCAATCATATACTACTAACATTTACGTTATTCTTTTATTCTTTCTTCATTTATACTCGGAGATCTAAATTATTAATTTATTAGATCCCAAATCTTCATTAATACTCTAGGTTAATAAATGATCTTGAAAGAACAAAAGAACATTCTTCCTATGATCTCTTACTTTTTTGTTTCTGAACAATACCTGACTTTTTTTTTCTTAACATTCTAGGGTTTTTGTTGGAAAGGTAATGGCTATGATTGACGAGCCACTCTATCCGATTGCAATTCTGATAGATGAGTTGAAAAATGAAGACATTCAGCTTAGGTTAAACTCAATTCGTAGGCTTTCAACCATAGCTCGAGCTCTCGGCGAGGAAAGAACCAGAAAGGAATTGATTCCGTTTCTTAGCGAGAATAATGACGATGATGATGAAGTTTTACTTGCCATGGCGGAAGAATTGGGAGTTTTTATTCCTTATGTTGGTGGAGTGGAGTATGCAAATGTTTTATTACCACCTTTGGAAACTCTATGTACTGTCGAAGAAACTTGTGTTAGGGATAAAGCTGTGGAGTCATTGTGTCGAATTGGTGCTCAAATGAAAGAGAGTGATCTAGTCAATTCTTTTGTTCCTCTTGTCAAAGTAAGTTTTTTTTTCTTTAAATTTTAGGTTTCTTGATGTTTGATTTGGTGCACAATGTGTTTTTCATTCCTTGTTGAAAAAGGATCAACCTGGATGTTTCATCTTGCGTGGCAAACAGTCACGCTTCTACTACCTCATGACATAGAAAACTGAAGCAAATAATTATAGTGATATGAAGTGCAATTAGTGCGTGAAGTTCTAGATTCTAGATTTGGTAGTCTGCCCATGTAACTGAAAATACTGCCGTTCATGAGAAAGGATACAGGTGTATTTTGTTTTCTCTGTCTCTTTAGATTCACGAGAAACATGAAATTTCCGTGCTTTGTGCTTGTTGGACTTGTCCTTATAGATATGATTATGCTCTCTTAATATCTTCCGAGATCATCCTTGTACATCTAATTTTCTATGCAGCATTGCCAGTGTTTATACTTGCTTTTTACATTTTCCGAGTTCAATAACTTTGCATCAAATAAGTTGTATTGTTCATGTTAGACTCTCGCTGCCATTTGTCTTATCTCATTATCAATTCTTATTTCAGAGACTGGCAGCTGGTGAGTGGTTTACAGCTCGGGTTTCATCTTGTGGACTGTTTCACATTGCTTACCCAAGTGCCCCAGAGGATTTGAAGGCAGAGTTGAGGACAATATACAGTCAGTTGTGTCAAGATGACATGCCGATGGTACGAAGATCTGCTGCATCAAACTTGGGAAAGTTTGCCGCTACCGTAGAGCCCGCCCATCTGAAATCTGAGATTATGTCAATTTTTGAGGACCTGACCCAAGACGGTATCCAAATCCACTTCACACTATAATAAAAACTGGTTTTCAGTTGAAGTGTTCTATATGTTGCACACTTAAACAATTTTACTCTTTACATATTTACGTACATAAGTACCATGATATTGGCATGGTGATAACTAATCGAGAGTTTCATTATCAAAAACTCCATTTCAGATCAAGATTCCGTGCGATTGTTGGCTGTTGAGGGTTGTGCAGCACTTGGGAAGTTGTTAGAACCTCAGGACTGTGTGGCACATATCCTCCCCGTCATTGTTAACTTCTCACAGGTAATCAATTAAAGGTGCGAGTGATGATAACCTATCTAGATCTGTCTGTTGGTGTAAGGGCATTTCTCTTTTTTACTTCTTTTGGCGGCCAATCATATATTCTACTACATAGGTTTGGACATACACGGAAATAACTGATTGGCATGTTTAGTTTGTCTGGTTCTTAAACAAGCATAAAGCATCTTCACCTCTACTTGTCATAAATGACAATATGACATAATGCGTGCAGATAAAACATGTTCTGGCTCCTCAGTTATTTTGCCTATTACAACTGATTTTGAATATATCATGCTTCTTTTCTTCTTTTAACTGTGAAACTTTGACGAGATTCCTATTAACCTAGAAACCCTATCAGGAAAAATATCTTCGTTTCATTTTCCCCTCTTTTCTATGACCTGTTGACTTTAATATAAGCAACGATATATAAAGGTCAGAATTACTTTCTGAGTCACATGCCATCTACAGATAAGATGTTGGTCAGAAACTCAAAATAACAGGATTTAATTTTAAGTCTCGTGTCGTGCTCATTTCCTAAGAATGAAAAAAGATATCCTCGTAACTTCTGATGGTCTTTTCTTTTTCCTTGAACAGGATAAATCTTGGCGTGTTCGTTACATGGTTGCAAACCAATTATACGAGCTTTGCGAAGCTGTGGGACCTGAACCTACCAGGTATATACCTATTGCATATTTAATAGAAGTATATACTGCTGTTACAATCCCTAGGAGAGATGAGTTTGCGTTATTGGAAAATTCTATTATGTGAATGTCTTCTCACACTTTAGCCATCATTGTATTTTTCAATGATCCATTAGTTGTTCTTTGACCAATTTTCTTATCTGTAAATGTGAATGTATTTTGTAATATGGTAATCTAATGCTTCATGCAAGCTTGTTTCCATCTTCTGAAGTGTTTGTGGAATTGTTGTGATTAATGGTTATTGTTATATTGGTTTAAGGGTGGACTTGGTTCCTGCATATGTTCGATTACTTCGAGATAATGAGGCTGAAGTGCGAATAGCAGCTGCTGGAAAAGTAACCAAATTTTGCCGAATTTTGAATCCTCAACTTGCAATTCAGCATATTCTTCCATGTGTGAAGGTATACGTGCTTGCTGTTAGTGAAAGATGACATGCAGTTACAGCTGGTATTTACTTTCATTTGTGGCATGAGGCAATAACATAATTGTCACGTTTTGCAGGAATTGTCAACCGACTCTTCTCAGCACGTTCGGTCTGCTTTAGCCTCAGTGATTATGGGAATGGCACCAGTCTTGGGAAAGGTTAGAATGGACATATTTAGTTCTAGAAGAACTTACCATTGGTCATTCATGTAGTGGTGCATGTCTGTCAGTCCACTTTGAAGCAGTTCTCATGTTTTGTGATTGATAGAATGTTTAATTGTGTATATTTGAGTCGCTATTCTGCTTTAGCTTATTAGTGTGGACATTATACTCTAAAGTCTTCATTTTAATTGCTTTTGCTGCTTGCCTGCTTCTAATGCAAAGTCTAATTTATAGTTGTTGTGGTTAATTTAGGATGCAACAATTGAGCAACTTCTTCCCATATTTCTTTCGCTGCTAAAAGATGAATTCCCTGATGTCCGCCTCAATATAATTAGCAAGCTTGACCAAGTGAACCAGGTTTGTATTTCATTGCAAGTAGCTAAGCAGAACATACATTTTAGATAAGCACTTCATATAACCTCACTGTTATCACAGAATTATATTGTTTCTGCAACTGGCCTGCTAGATCAATTCGAGAGACTGCGTTTTTTTATATTTCAACTTTTTTGTTACTTCAAACAATCACGAAGACTCAATATACAAGAAGCTGATTTAGACGTACTTACATATATTTCTCATCTTTGTTCTTTTGTTGATGTCAATCGTCCTTGCAGGTGATTGGAATTGATCTTTTATCCCAATCGCTATTACCTGCCATTGTTGAGCTGGCTGAGGATAGACATTGGAGGGTTAGACTTGCAATAATAGAATACATACCTTTATTGGCAAGTCAGTTGGGTGTTGGATTTTTTGACGATAAGCTTGGCGCTCTTTGTATGCAGTGGTTGGAGGACAAGGTTTGTCATGTCCTTTTTTATACGGGTTAAACAATTCGAAATAGATTAATACTTGTGCTTTTTGTTTCTTGCTCTTTGCCTGCTTTACTTATATGTCCTTAAGTTGCTTTTTTTGGTTGATTACTTGATTTTACTGTTAAATGATATTGTAGTCTACTTCTGTTTGTAAAATGATTTCATTCTCTATTTCTGTTTCCCACTGTGTTGTTTCTCTTTTATTGTTGTCAGTAAATGACAATAACGTATTCACATAATGTTCACAAATTAGATTTTGCTATATCGTTGTAGATTTAAGTGCTCTTTGTTTGATTGTTTCTCATATGGCATTTTCTGAAGTTAACAATTAATGTACTGTTAATCTGGAACACCGGAAAAATATCTCTGAATGGAGAATTGAGGGGAAACTTCTTCACAGGTGCTCAAGCTATGTGATCTAAGGCTTCAGAGTTCAGACCCTAATTTATCTTAATTGTCATGTCTTGCCTCGTCTATGAAATGATTAGAATTAGAGTAGAAACAGCTTTGCCACTTTAGGGGCGTAATATATTTTGTTACTCCTTCCTGTTATTTTATAGTATTTCTGCAGTACGAGGAGAATTGATATGACTTATGCTAAATTACTCATCTCTTTTGTGGTTTGGAGGATGATTTTCTATGATTCTATCTAGTTATACTGTATTTTCTGCAAGGAATGAAATTTCGGTTTCGGTGGAAATTTCGGTCGGTCCAAAAGTGGAAACATTTCGTAGAAATGTTTCGGTCAGTGTGGAAATCTTACAAATCTACAGAAATGATAGAAATATGATGCAATTATGTATAACAAGATTATTAAACCATAATGAAGCATAAAAATGATGTTTAACATTATTTATTAGTTTGAGGGAGTATTAACAATTAAACAGTTACTTTCGGGGGTAAATTGAATATTTTTTTGGCTCTAACACCCAAAAGATAACATTCTTACTGATAATAATTAACAAACTATGTTAGTTAGAGAAGGTATCGTCAATTACACAGTTATATTAGAGGTGTTACTAAGATAAAATCAATTTAGGCAGTTAAGTCAAGGCGTAAATCATTCAAATAGATTTACAAACCATGGAAAACATAAAAAATCAAGAAAGATCTAAGAGAAATGAAGAAAAAAGACGAAGAAACGGATATGTTTCTAGTATTAGTTTCTCCGGTTTTTTTGCTAGACTTCTACTATGTCGGTCGAAATTTCCATCATGTCGGTGGAAATTTCGATATTTCTCACAACTTCGGTGGAAATTTCGATCATGTCGGTGGAAACTATGCAGGAAATAGTTGTAAGTGTTATTTCGTGCACCTAATCTCATTTTAGGAAACGTTTTCGGTGAAATTTCGAGAAGTTTCATTCCTTGATTTTCTGTATGTCTTGCAGGTTTACTCCATTCGTGATGCCGCTGCTAATAACTTGAAACGGCTTGCAGAAGAATTTGGCCCTGAGTGGGCAATGCAGCACATAATTCCACAGGTTTGTTCTGAACCCCGATTCCCGACAAACCTTCACTATATACTGCTACTTCTCTGATCACCCCTTTCCTCATCCTATTATTGGGTGCTTCCGTGTCTCATCCTGTTATTTGGTGCTTCCTTATAAGTTATTAAGTTAAAATATTCTTTTCCTTTTGAACGGCTTACTAAGATTTAGTTACTAATATTGTTATACTTACTATGTAACTACGACTACAATGGTTAAGAAACTTACGATCCTCACTAGGTGCAGTTATTTTTCTAAAATTATCTCGATGATTTGTTGTGCTGCTTTGGCTGTTGATTTAACTCATAGTTTGTTAGACATTAAACATTAGTTCATTCATCTTTCTTTCTTGACTTGATTTGGCATGTCTTCTCACTAGGTACTCGAGATGATTAATAACCCACACTATCTGTACCGTATGACTATATTACAAGCGATCTCTCTACTTGCCCCTGTAATGGGGTCAGATATTACGTGTTCAAAACTGCTGCCAATCGTTATAAATGCATCCAAAGATAGGCAAGTCTATTGATCTCAAAATCTAATACTTATCAATTGCTTGGGTGTTCCTAGACTATTCTAACTATATGAAAAACCCTATATACAGGGTACCCAATATCAAATTCAATGTGGCAAAGGTTTTGCAATCACTTATTCCCATAGTTGATCAGTCTGTAAGTAACTAGAAACTTCCTTTTCGTGCTGTTCGCTTTAAGTTAGATATTAATCGCCGCGATTCTTGGGTTGTTTACGGATATGATTATACAGGTGGTTGAGCAGACAATTCGCCCGTGTTTGGTTGAACTCAGCGAAGACCCTGATGTGGATGTCAGATATTTTGCCACTCAAGCACTTCAAGCAAGCGATCAAGTCATGATGTCTAGCTAGATACCCATTCTGGAAGGTTCCTCGAAACCCATCTATATCTCATAAAACTACATTGATATGTTCCTGGAAGTTATGCAATTTTTCATCTTCTTTCTTGATTTTTGTCTCCGGTTTTCCCACTCATGTTTCATTGTGCTCTAATATTTTCTTATTGATATGGTTACTAACATGTAAGAACAAACAACTAGCGTGATTTGCATCTAATGTTGTATTCGATTCCCACTACTTAATGCCGTATATATACAGCTTTCGCTCATTTGACCGCGACATTTTATATCTAATTTATATGGTGATGAATATTGAGATAGTTCAGTGCCTACTATTATTGTTCAGTGATAACCCTATGCTTGCTAATTTGCGTTATTTTATTGCAGTTAGAGATTGAATCTTTGTATTGCTTTGTTGAATTTTATTCTGCTATTCAAACCTCTATGCTTCTATGCAATTTTGTGGTTTTACGAATCCATCAGTTTCATTCACATGTTGATTCTGAACGACAAAGGTTTCGGGTTAAATTACAGGGAGGTTGGTGAGAGAGGGAGAGAATCTTTGGCGTGTTTGTTCATTTAACGATTATCTAGTGCAAAAGGAGTTTTCAGCTTGAAAATATGGAGTAGTGTCTCAGCAAACTAGAATTTATAGAAATAGGAAGTATAACTTTGCACAACAAGGGTCTAACACTTGTTGCCCAAGTGGTTGAAAGTGTTGGAGTTTATGTGATCCATTGTATAGACACAAATCAGAACTATTTAATTTTGTGAACAAATTTTTATTGTCTTCTGATTTTTCAGTTCGAGTTGATTTCATCTTGGAAGGTCTATGTTCAATTCATTTCTAGTTCAAAATTTGCTTGAGATCTGGTCCGATGGGTTAGGCCCGTTTGAAACGACATGTGGTTCAGATCTTGTTTGAAACAAGGCGATCTGATTTGCTTGATATGTGTGGGAAATAATTACTCAGGTGGTCTTCAAATCTGTTGATTGTTGTTCGCAATCTCAAACGATTCTCAGTTATTCTCGAACTTTTCTCAATTCGATTCAAAAATCAAGTTCAAAAACCTGAAAAATATTTCAGACTTTACCATTTCTTTAGTGGCAACATCATACTCTAGCTCTAAAGAGGTTGCAACCGAAAACGTCTTCATCTTCTTACTCCCACACAACCACAGGAAGCCCTTCAACCAAAAGATCACATATATCTTCTAGAGAAGGCAAGTGGAACACTATCCTTGTACCACATCTCTTTAATGTTGTGAGTAGAACTCGATTACACTGCGGATACAAGTATTTGGCGATGTGGGCCAAACCAGACCTCCTACCTTTGGACATCCTGATACTCTGTTCCAAGTGCCATACCCAGTATTTCTTTGATGTGCATAAGTGTTGGTTGCATGAAGAATCGGCAACTATGACAAAGACATGGTTGTGTTGTTTTATTACAAAACCTCTACTGAAAAAGAAAAAAGTCAATTCATTAATATTAAACACAATACATTTCAGATCAAAGAAACTCAATGATGGCTGTCGATTTAACCGAAGTAAGCTTACCCGTTTGTTCCATATTTGAAAGTCAACATGTTTGTTGAAGCATTTCAACAATGAATATCAGAAGGGCCTCTAGAATAAGGGCCAGACTCATTCGTAAATAAAGACGTTCTCGGTTCTTTTGTTTGTGTTACCACCACGATGTTCATGCCAGTCGAGGGATCACGTAAAAATTCTTCCTAACCCTAACCTTGCAATTCCTCTCTATTCTGATATGAAGGTCTAAAGTGAGGTCGAAACATGAGGTTTTTCGTTTGCATTCGGGTTATCATTTTGCTAGCTCCCAGCATCGTCAGGGTGCCTCGCCCTAGGACATTTCACTTGCAGTAGAGGGAATATGTACGACCATAATCATCTTTTTTAAATAAAAGTAAACTATGAGACGACAAAAAAATGAGAAGCACAAAACCCATAGATGATCCGGTCTGAGAGATAGCACATTCACCAATCCGAGTACAAGTGTTTTACCACACAAACATTTTAGTCTCGGACCTTAAACCTTTATACTGGATCTATCTAACAGACATGACAGTCCGCCTTTTTCTCCTTAACTGTTACACGATAGTCCGTGACTTAGGACAAACTAACAGATTAAACAAGTCCGAATCAGATTTTAGGACAACATTCATTTCATCACCAATAATCATTCCAAAACATTCAAAATCAACTCGAAATCAAACACCAAATCATGCCTAACATTTTGTAAGATGTTATTCACTTCGTAACTCATTCAAATTAAAGGAAATTTTAATTTCAAAGTTAGGGTTTTTGAATACAACTTTCACAAGTAAATAAAGGTTGTATTTGAGTCTTTTTTTTGACCTATGTTCTTCAACTTGCTACTACTAGGTCTTAGGGAGCGGAGTGCTTAGTTGGTGTCCCTGGCGCTCATGTGATTGGGTCGCTTGCTAAGATCATTTCGGCCTGCTGTCGATAGCAACGCCCAAACCAAAAAAAAATACAGTAGATCTCCCCGAAGAGGGAGAAAGAAGAAAAACATAGAGAGGAATTGGTATTTACAGAAGGGGAAGAAAGAAAAGTAGAGAGAGAAATTGTGTTGGAGTTGGAAGAATTGTAGAGAGAGAGAGAGTTTTTCCAGATGTGGAATTGAAGCGATAGATCTGAGAGGAAGAAGTTTTTAATTAGAAAGAAATGTCTGCTCGGATCTTCGAATACTTTGTAGTTTGTGGGATCGGTCCTGAAATCAGAACATTAGATGGGAATAAAGGATTTCATGGAACAACTCATATGTACTTACCTTCTCTCCTTGATCAGTTTCCTCATTCTAATCACTCCCTTTACCCTCCCCCTCCTCCTCAACTTCCCACTGTAAGTTCACCCTCTCTCTCTCTCTCTCTAGATTTTGTTAATCTTTCCTATTGGTTTTGAGGAGTTTTTCTCACTTTTAAGCAATTGTTAGGAAGTGATTTTATGGAATTTATAGGTCAAGTATGTATATTTACACTAAAATGAAACTAATTTAGTGATTTGGGTCTTAATTTTGATGACCCAAATGTTAATTCTTGAATTTCAGATGATCATTTTAAAGTTGTCTGACAATTGCAGTGTGTTCTACCAGCTGGTGTGGAATTTTATCAATCAGGGTTTGATTCCAATGATGTTGCCACATTCCCAAGGAGCTATCCAATAGTTTTAACTGGTATTTCTCAGCTTTAAAATGATGTTTTTTTGTGCATTTTTCTAATTGGATTTATCTAGACTTTGCTGCTTTCATTGTTTCGTAATGAGGGTGCAACCATTAGCATGGGGTTTTCAGTTTTTGTTTTACAGAATGGTTCAGTAAAACTTCAACGCACTAGTAACGAATTGGTTAGATAGATTCTATTTCTATAGACAACCATTTGTTTCCGTTATGATATTGGTGAAACTAATCTAGAAAAAAGCAAAGTATGTAACATTAGATTACTAATCACCCGAAAGTCGAAATCTGAAAGTTACAGTTACTTTAATTAAATTTTGTAATAGTATCTGAAGTTAAGACTTTGGTGCATATAGAACACCTACCAAAATAATTGTGTTCCATTAGTCCAAGGTGTAGGGATTGAGTTAGTGTGATACTTGGACGGTATTCATATTTATTGTTAAAAAAGAAGAAGTTTTATGTCATACCATACCCTTCATCAGGAGTCTCGAATGGGAACATTACAAACAATCTATATGTTGCATCCGCCATCAGCAAGACACACCTCAAACATTTAGATTATGTTATATTTAGACCTGTAAAGTTACATTATTTAGAGTTGATGGCTCTAGAAATTCTTTATCTCTAATATCTATTGTTATAACATCTCACAAAATCATTATTATGAAGATCCAACATTTCGGAGAATTGGATTTGTGGTTGACTACGAACGTCTTCTATGAAAAAAAAGAATTTTTCGTGATGGTTTTGTTTTTGAGGATTTAAAAGACCTGAAAGAGACCATAATACTTCTTTGTGTCGTGAAGGTTACCTAGAAACCAACTATCTATTCTGTTTCTAGATCAGAAATGGTTGATATCCTCAAGTAAAGATGTTGATTTTTCAGGGAAAAAAATCTATATGTATAAGGTTTGTATCTCCTTGACCAAATGTTACTATCAGCCTAACGTCCGAAACTTTCCTATATTTACAAGAAAGTGCAGACGGAAGCCGGAAACAGTTATGCCCTGCTAAATCCGAACTAAAGCATCTTTTTAGTTTCTTATTTGTCAATCATCCATCTAATATAATACAATTTCGTAGGGATAAATTTGGTCGGACTCTGTTTTAAATTTCCATATTGATTCAACAGTTCATCAATATTAGACACATCAACTAGACATGTTTTCCGCGTCATTCGTACTCTTGTAGCTGAGAACTTTTATCTCGAGAAAGTAAAAATGTATACACACAGTACAAGAATAAAAGGCGTAGCAGAGTCGTGTTCAGAAACTAGAGATGTGATCAATGGAAAATGAAGCCACTTCCCATCCACGTAACCAACTCACTTTAAAGCCACATCCCTGATTGAACAAAATATGAAAAGAAGTTGAAAATTGACACTAAAGCAAAGGAATTCATATGGACAAGAGGTGCAAAGGCGTTCATTGGTATTAACTACAAGGGGGTTGTCAACTTAAAAATCATACCTAGGAATATAATATAGTGAAGGTTTAGGGAGAGAACATTTGCCCCGATCACCTAAGCTGATCGCTCATTTCTCCTCTTCTGCTGCTCTTATAATCCTGTGTCATCTCTCTGCCTTTCCTATTATTGATGTCCTTTAACTATGTCGGGACAAGTTAAATGTTTCCTAGATGCTTTAGTGATACTTCAACGGTTGATTAGCCACAAAAGTCCTAGTTATGAATCTTTTAGCTGATTCAAGCAAGAAGTAAATGATATGAGAGCATGGGAAGCAGCCACCCTCTTAATCGGATCACAATTCTTGACTGAAGGTGGAGTTTAGTAAGGCTGCAACCTCTAATTCGAGTGGAGATCCTTTTACTGGAATTGATAGGCCTGCTGTTGAATAACTAAATCACTTGCTTAGTTGCTTTAGCTGACGTGGGATATTGTGGGTGCTTAAATGGTTAGGTTTCATAAAAGATCAACATGGAAACTCTTGGATTATGTAGATTGTCTACATCTTGATTGCCTTGTTAACTTGAAAACTGTACCAAATTATAGTATTATGTTATATGTTATTTGAGTGGAAGTGTATACCATCCTACGTTAGATTCCTTATGTGAAAGCAGAGTGTCTGAAAATCATGCCAAGCTGAGTGGTTTCTTACATTTGCTTCTCTCATTGATTGTTTTCGGTGATTCTGTGGCCAAGACCATCTAATTTCGTTTACACATTGCAACCACTGATTCCTGAATACTTCCAGGTTCATTACTTTTTCTAGCTTTGCTATTACCATTTGGTTGACGTGTTCTCTTGACCCTCTAACGATTTTTTTTCGTTTTCATCTTATTCGTTTCCAGTTGAGCCTAATAGCTCTTCCATGTAGTGTCAATTGCTTACTTGAGAATTTTCTGCAGAGGGAGATGGCTCCAAAATATATGTCAGCTGCATTGCTTTTCGGGATCCAGTTAGCGAGGATATTGCTGAAGCTTATCGCATCCCAGCAAATTCATATGCTGACAAGTGCATCTGTATTGTTTCACACTCACCCAGTTTTCGCGTTCTTCGGGAAGCTCTGGAAGAATTGTTTACTCTTTGCTTTTCTTCTACTGGCAGTAGGTATGATTTCCGAAAATAGCTATTTTCTTTCTTAATGTAAAGATGATTTACATTATTATACGCATAACATTGAATTGCAAGCATGTAAAATTCCGTACATGTAATTGTATTTCTGAGGGTCCTATAGATGGTTCGTCCTTTTCATTTGGGAGGGTTCATGGACAAGATACAGCTCTTGCCTCCCCCTTTTTAACTTATGACTTCTTGCGGTCTTGATCACCTGTGTTTTTAATTTAATATAATCTGATACAACATTCAATTAATATTTATTTCTAACTAACTCTCAGCTCCGCAACAATTTCAGCAAGCCACTGTGGGAACTCATAGCATTTATTGTGTCAAACGTTCCGTTGCCTACTCCAGGAAGGGATCGAGTACTTTTTGCTGTTGAAAACTGTCTGCTTTCTGTGGAGGCTCCAGCAAAGGATGGACTGCCTCATGCCGATGTATGCACTTTCACCTTTATTATTACATGCTGCTATTTGTCCTCTGATTTGGTTTTCATCTAGGAATGAAATGTCGATTTCGATGGAAATTTCGGTCGGTCCAAAAGTGGAAACGTTTCGTGGAAACGTTTCGGTCTGTGTGGAAGTTTTACAAATTTGCGGAAATGATAAAATAGTCCTAAAACAATTAGGTTAGGTATAATCTGCAATAAAACAATTAGTTTAGGGGATAAACTGAGTTATTTAACTCTAATAGTACTAAAACAAGTAAGTTAGGTGCTTATCTGCAATTAAACAGTTAGTTTACGGGGTAAATTGAATTGTTTATCAGATATAAACCTAAAACAGTCAGCTTAGAGTCCAATAGTAATAATAGTAATAGTTAGGGGACTAAGTAACCAAAAATAAAACATAACGTACTTGTTTTGTAGTAAAAATTGTTTCCCCCTTAAATACAACCCTTAAACTCTATTTCTAAGACTTCTCAACCGAAACTGACTGTTCCCTCTTCCTCTCTCTTCAGATTTTCTTTCAAATCCCAAACTAAAACCCTAAAATCGAAATCCGAAGTTAAAGATCATCTAAAGAATAGAAGAGTCTCTTGAAGAACAAAAGATTTGAGAAGAAATACTCAAGAAAGATGGAACAAATTAATAGAAAGGTAGAAGATAAATGACTAATGTATGATATGAGGTTCTGATTTTAGAATCTTTTTTAACCCTAAACCTAAACTCTGTTTCGAAATTTCGTGTCAGATTTCGGTGGAAATTTCGTTTCGATGATGTGAATTTATGACTTATTTCGGTCATTTCGACCGAAATATGTCGACATTTTATTCCTTGGTTTTCATAAGGTGTTCAGTGTATGTATGCAGATGCATTTTCATGATCCTCCTCTATACCTTTTCTTTTTCTTAATGCAGATATCCTTTCAGCCACTGGTGCAGTGCCTGGATGTAGACAACTTAATTAAGCTTTTTACTGCTGTGTTGCTCGAAAGACGGGTTTTGCTTCGGTCAAATAAGTAAGCTGCTGATCTGGGTTGCTGATTTTTTTAAAGGAATTCAATTATGTTGCTCCATTTTTCTTGTTATTTCCTTCACATTTGCATCTACTTTGATATTTCTAGTATGATAACTTTATGTGGAAGCTTGGCTCCCCGATTTTCTTTAATCACGATATTTTTTACTGGAACTTTATCTTTTTACAGGTATTCACTTTTAACGCTAGTATCAGAAGCTATCTGCCATTTAATATATCCATTCAGGTGGCAGGTAAGCTTATTTGAGTTTTACTCCTATTGTTTGAATACAGACACAGGCTCATCTATCTGATGGGGATGTCAATTTAGACTAATGTTTCATATTATGCCTCATCTAATTCTGTATTACGATGTTGTAAGTTGATTTCCTAATGACTTGCACCTAACTATTGGCTCTTTGATGTGCTGAAGCATGTCTACATTCCATTACTATTTTTCAGTGGGGTAGATTATATTGATGCTCCTACACCCTACATGATGGGTCTTCATTCAGGCGTCGATACTTATGGCCTCTCTATGGATGGTGTAAGCGTTCCACCTTTATGATAACATTGGATTTTGATTTGTTCCTATACTTGATTGCATGATAGCTATGGTGTTAATATTTTCCTTCATTTACTCTCTTTTTTACGGTGTTAAGCAATGTCATGAGTAGAAGATTAGTATTGGAACACTGGAACCGATACTGCGTATTTGATTCTGAAGATGCTGATGAACAATTTTGTTGTTTTTGCGGAGTGCTGAGGTCTAACTGCTTATGTTTCAGCTTTCAAAAAATAACATGCTGATACTAAAATTAGAGATAATATATCATGTAAAGTAATACTTAAAAAGCATAAAAGCTAATACAATTGAAGTTGTAGCTTCTACCTTTTGTTTTTGTTTCGAAGTAAGGGGTTTTGGTTACAAAAATCCAAATAGGACCGGGAGTTTTCATGTTAAATAGGAGTGTGGTGTCTACTGGGACATTTGCTTGATTTAAAAATATCTATATGATGATACCAAACTTTTTGAGGGTATGGTCCATATTGCAACATTTTTATGCAGGAACGAGGTATAAATTCGTTTAGATTCAAAAATATCTTTAAACATTAAGCTTTAACTGCCATAGAGGTAGTCTTGCGCGTAGACTGGCTTAGAGTATGGTATCTAAATAGCCTTTCAAACAATATTGTATATTTGTATGATTCCAAAGTAATGTAACGTTGTATGGCAATTATAATGAATTAGTATTCTTCATGGAGGATTTTTTTTCAGTGTTTGATACTCTACATGTCTATCATAATCATTTTGGTTGCTTCTTCTATTTATGCGTCTGGACATATGAATGACTGTCATCTCTTACGCTCTACAAAAATGCTATTATTTGATATCCATATGTATACGTGTATTATTATCTGCTTTGCAACCTTTTACGTTTAGGTAATGGGTTTCCTTTTATCTTTAGTATGTACCGCCAAGGAATGAAATTTCAGTATCAGTGGATATTTCGGTAGGCATGCAAATGGAAATATCTCAGTCATTTTGACTGAAATATTTCAAAATTTATCTCCTTGACAAGGCATAGTTAAGAGAAACTTAGTTAAATTTCAATTTCGATGGTGGTGGGCATGGAAATGGAAATATTTCGGTCATTTGGACCATAATATTTTTGAAATTTAATTCTTTGCCATATGCTAGATGTGCTTAGGGACTCCTTGATCTGTTGGTCAAGTGATAACGAAAATTTTAATGATTAGACTTCTTATCCGCCTTTTGTTTTTAAATTCATGTATTTTTGTATCATACATGCTAGTAAGCTTAGCTGGAGTTACAGTAGGTCCCCTAATGGTATGTCAAGGATTCCTAAGTTCCTTTTAAATAATAAAACCAGTGGAAGATTATGCCATATTGCCATCAATACCATGGTTATGTCATATAAGATAAAAGAAAGTAAGCCATATTTCTTTTACGTTCCATTTACTGTGGAACTTAGAGATAAGAGTACCATATGCCTTCGCTTAGATGAAAAGTCTCTTAATAAGGGATACTATGATAACCATTTCTTTACCGCACTTGAAATCTAATTTACTGATATCTGACTTGTAATTCTCATCTTGTGCTGTATGTAGGTAGTTGTTGTGGAGCTCGAATATAATCGTATCACCACTTCAGAAGAAATACCTCCTGTGCCGGAGCCAGAATTAAGTTCTCTGCGTGGACAAATAATGGAACTATTGTATCCAAATGTAGTTGGTATAGACCAGATGAAGACTAGTTTAGGTGGTTCATCGGACCAATATCCTAAAGGTAGCAGCAGACCATGGGGAGAGGAGCAGGATCTTCAACTTAGGTATTGCTTGATTCCTAGTGAAATGCTTAGGGATTAATCTCATAAAGTTTTAGTGTAGGACAGAACATTTACAACCAACGTTTGAAAAAAAAAATCCTTCACAGCACTACATCTCTTAGAACCAAAAATGAGTTGCCATAAGCCCATAAGAGCAATTAAATTTTTGTCGATCCTAGCTTCTGAAATAACTAACTGCCCCACTGCAAATAACGTTCACAGCAGGGAGCCTAATATTTCCATTACGTCATTATCGCATCGTAAGCATTCAAGAAGTGATTTCTTGTGGTAGAGCAAACACATTTTATCTGACTTTTCACTACTTACAATTAGTGCTATCTTTGACTAGATACAGTAGAACAATCTTTCCTAAATGTCTGTGCTTAATTCGTAATTGCAGGTTAATATTCCTAAAATTCTTTGCATCCATTTTGAGTGGATACCGCAATTTCATAGTAAGTATTGTTTCCTTCTTCCATATTTTGGTTGAGATGTGCTTCACCCTAGGATCCTCTTTTTGCTGATGGAATCTGACTTTGCTAGGAAAATACTTCTAATCAAGTCTTCAATACTCAAGCATTTTTGAAGAAACGCTCTCGAGCAACTAACCAACCACCGGACTCTATGGTGATGTTGTTTTCTCTTAGTTGTCTTTGTAAAGTCACTTGTCAATTGTATTTTATTGTACAAAATCTGATCTCAGCTAGATTTTAGAAAAAAAATTATATATAGTGGGATCTTTTCTGTTCAGATTTATTGTCGACATCTTCGCAGATAACCAGGCTTCTTATAGAAATTCTGAGTTCTAATTTGAATCATTTGGTTACGTTCTTTATTTACAATATATCCTTTATGGTCCTTCAAAGAAACACATACAGGGACTAACAGTACGCCAGTAACTACATTTTTTATTGCCAACAGATAGCACAGTTTTTAGATTCTCAAGGATTCCTTGATTACCTGGAGAGAGGCATCGGTTCTGATGCAAAAGCTAATAATCTTCTTGACAAACTACAAGATGCGATTGGAAGGGGTCAGAATCCTATGTCCATATTTCCGCCTCCCTTGGTAGAACCTGAGATTATAACCATTTCCGATCCTGGTGATGGAATTTCAGGTGCCTTTCTGCCATCTTATTAGTTACTACAGTAATCCGTCTAGCATATTGCGCGCAAAATGGCAACCACATTTGTTGCTTTCTAAAATTTCTAATTGCTAAACTTTGAATATCATATTTGGTTACTCAGGTTCTGGTGCCAAACATTGTTATGACAGATTTCCTTCAAACATTAGAACAGAGGAGCAAGAAGAAAAGAGGAAGGCAATTCTTGTAGCAGCAAGTGGAGCTCTGGAATTTTCCTCAAAGCATGGACTTAAGTATGATTTTTTTTTAGTTTTAGAGAGAAGCAGATGGAATTTCTTCCTTGCAGATTATGGAAACTCTTATGAACCTCTACCATCCTCAGTACTTAAACTTATAAACAACTACTTAGATATTTACTTGAATCTTATCATCTTCTTTCAAATTTACCAGCTCCCCATCTGTGCGACTGGGTGACTCAAAAGCAGAAAGTCTTAGTCCAAGGGAGAGAGCGGTAAGTTTTACGAAACAGTGTGACGGGTCTCTATTTTCTGTATGTCCACATTTTTTTATAATCTCAGGTTCTTGTTTATCATTTTATTTGCAGGCAGAAAGAGAAAGAATGGTGCTAGATATAAAAGTGAAGCTGCAGGTAAGGAGGCCCTTCCTTTGACTTTGAGTGGATCTGAGTAGCAACAAATTACCCATCTAGAATATTTTACTTGATAAAATTGTTGCGGTTGTGCTGCTTAAGTTGTTTATTCCATAGATATTCTTGAGTTGTATATATATCCATAATACATGTCTGGTGCAGAAATGTTATTGACAAACAAGATCTTCATTACCTTGTTGTATTCCATATTCGTAGCTTATCAAGGTTTGTTTTCTTTGCCAGGGGTTATGGTTGCGTCTTTTGAAGCTAGGATCAACTGATGATCCTCTTTCTTCATTTGAATATGGCACAATCCTTGGTATGGTTTTGTGTAGTTAAGCTTTCTTATCTGGTCCATTTGAGCCTAATTGAATCTTTCTATGATTTAACTTATATGCTTTTTTGTTCTTTGTAAACGCAGTTATCCCAAGTAACAATATTTTTATGTTTTGCAGCTTTAATTGAGTCTGATGCTGAGGGGATTGGTGGTAGTGGGTTTGTCGAATGTATAAGGGAACATATTCATTCAGTATGTAACCTCCAACTTGAAACCTCATTTAGTGTTTGTCTGGTCGGCCGATGTTAATCCTTCACCAAATTGTGTTCACAGGGATGGCTTTGCCAATTGACTGAGGAGCAGTTTATTGCGGTGAAAGAACTGGTATGTGTCTCTGATCCATTGCAATAGTGTTGTGAAGGGAAAAGGTTGTTAAATAAAGAGAAAAGAAACCCAAATGAGAGAAAACATTGTAAAGTCGGTCAATAGATGATGACCTATGACCTAGTAATTGAAAGCGAGAACTGATATGTGTCTCTGGTTGATGGCAGTGGTGTATTTGATCTAGTTTCAGTTCATGTTTATTTTATGTTGTATTACTTTTTCTTTCCCATATTCAGTTTTAACTTGTTACAACCTATGTTAACCTTCAGCTTAAAACAGCAATTAGTCGTGCTACTTCCCGGAATGACATGTCAACTGTAAGAGATGCCCTCGAGATATCTGCTGAAATGTATAAAAAGGACACCAATAATGTTCAGGACTATGTTCAACGTCATCTCCTTTCCCTGTCGATTTGGGAGGAACTACGGTATGCATTTACCTTCCGTATCGAGAAGTGTCAATCTTTCTTAATTATTATATCAATTTAGACACAATGATCAGTATCGACTCACAATTTATATATAAACTGATTCGTGGTTTGGCATTGATTAATGATTACTATATCAAAACCTCAGTTGTTGTTACTTGTTAGTTTAGACGTGAGTACTGAAAAGTTTGTCTGGGTTAAGTTAGGGTGGGCTTCTAAGCATAGACCTGGTCAATGACCCAGTAGTTGTTTTTTTGTTCATCTCTGCTGCATTAAGTATAATAGCTTTGTTTTTTGTTTCCTTATTCTATCTGCTTCTGTTGCAGATTTTGGGAAGGTTACTTTGATCATTTAGTGGACCAGTCTTCAAGCAAGTATGTAACAAATCTCATTAACTTTACTTACATCTTATAGCTTGAATATGCTTGCAATGTCATCATCTTCAGATTTAATATAGGTGCTAAGTGCTCAGTTATTTACGACTAGTTTGTCAATTCATCCTTCTTATGTTTGTGTATGGTTCTTATCTTATTAGGTTGTCCAATTACGTGACTCTTGTGACAGCACAATTAATCATATTGGCTTCTCATATGGTATAATACTATAATTTCTTAATCATTTCCTGTTTACACCTATTTGACTGCTTCAGACATTTCCGTACTAATTTTGTTTGTCTGATGATCCTGAAGGCTGGATTAGGACTTCCTGACACTGATGCGTGGTACATGCTTGAGACAATTGCGGAGAAAAATAACATTGGATACAAACAGTTTGTAAGTTTCTGCCGCTGTTTATATCTTTGTTTGTATGCCTCTATATCGTCATAAGCGACATTGACTGACCGAGTACAGGTGCAAACTATCATCTTGAACTGAATGAGACTACTTTTTTCAGTCTTAATGTACCCATAATAATTAGCTGCATGTGGAATCACAGTGACCTTTGCTTATTGTTGAATCTCCTACCCGTTTTTCTTTCTCTGATTTATACGGTTGTTTGTCATTTAAATTAACTTCTTACCAGAAGAACCTGGATGATATCTTTTGTAGTTCTCTTTTCCTTGACAAACTCTGTTTGCTCCTGAAAAATAAGTAATAAAATAAATAAATTACGACTGCGTGATTTTAAGTTGCTTCTGCAGATTCCTCACAGTGTTTGTCGGTATAGTTCTGTTTTATTCATCTTTAGGATTCTTGCAGTCCCTTGCTTCAAGTCTGGGGTGTTAGGGTGGTTGCAGACTTGCAGTTTCTTTTCTTACGAAGTGAGTGTAACTTCTGAAACTAAGTCTTCTTCATTTGTTTCAGATAAAACTTCGTGGGTTATTGTCCCATATCCAACACCTAAGGATTGGTTACTGGGGGGTCTCTTCTATGAAGGTTCAGCCTTCTTCATCACTCGGATTGCCATCACCTCGCCCTCACGAAACGGCAGATGAGAGTCAGCAGCCTGCTGAGGCTTCTGGTGTTGGACGAAGCTGGGTTCAAAGTATGTTTAGCAGAGATACAACAACAAGAAACAACTCTTTTAGTCGTGTTCGCAGATGGACTTCAGATAGTAACAATCCAGGTACTCTCTTTTTAACAAAAGCAGTGATAAGATTCCAGAGTTCTTGTTCTGAATTACCTCAATAACTTTTGTTAAAATTTTGTGTCATCTTTTACTTCAGCTGCAAATGATACCACTAAGGGTACAGCTTCTCCTCGTAAAGGAGATTTAACCAGTGCCGGGCAGAAGAAATTTCAGTCTAGTGTGCGCACTCTCAGAGGTCATACTGGGGCTGTTACGGCTTTACATTGTGTAACTAGAAGAGAAGTGTGGGATTTGGTGGGTGACCGTGAGGATGCTGGTATGTTTATAAGTGGAAGTACTGACTGCACGGTAATGCACCATTCTAAACTTTATTGTTGTTCATTCGTCTTTATTGTTTTTCGTCTATCTGTTTATTATGTGATTTTTCGTCTAAACTTTGTTTGAAATGAATATATCATTTTGGTTTTACTTCAATTTCAGTTAAAAATCTGCATATAACGAAAGGAGCTTTAGACTGAAGGACACAATCATGCTTTATATAAAGGATACCATGTATATATGGGAGCACGGACATAAGTTGAAAAAAGTCTTGTAACCCTTTTGGCCTCTTAATATAGTCCCACCTTCTAAAAAAGACGTAGCTCTAAACAATCACTTTGTGTAGATTAAATCTTACTTGAGAGCCTTTCGTTATTCCATATATCATTTGTGAAGATCAGGGATACTGATATATGTTTAGACTTAACTGCAGTTGGATCTGTGGATGAGATGTCATAAACTTATATGTATCACGATTGGTTATGGTGTTCCTATTTATTTTTACTCGTACCTTTTCTAATGCGTCAACAATGTGTTTTTTCTTTTAGATTAGATGTGGATGATGTAAAAGCTGTAATCTTTGGTTGGGCAAGAAGTCTACCTTCGTATAGCAACATCTCTTTTGTAGATGTTGTTTGTAATTGGGAGGCATGGATATCGTGAGATATTCATTGTCTCCCCACCTTTCTTTTGTATAGTTCTTTTTCGTTTTAATATTAATTCAAAGTTTCAACAAAAAAAAAAACAATGTGTTTTTTCTTTAATTTGGGATACCATATATGTTATAATGATTTTTGCTGATGTTACTCTCTTGAACACATTTAAGAAAGATTATGTTTCAACAGAAATTTTGATAAAATACTCCTTACACTAGAGAGGCACACTAGGGTTTGAGTTAAATACAAAGTTTATTTCGTTCGAATTATCCTAGGATTTTGAATTATGTTGTAATTGATTTAACATAGATCTAGCGGATTGTTTAAATATGTTTGTGATTTTTAAATATGTTTGTAGATTAAATATTAAGTGATGTTATTATTTGCAAATTCACAGGTTAAAATCTGGGACCCTAGTCTTCGTGGTTCTGAACTTAGGGCTACTCTGAAAGGTCATACAAGGTGCTTGAATCAGAATTTCATCTGTTTTTTTCTCTTAATCTTCGGTGTTCAAGATCACAGTACATTACTTGTCTTTCTTAATAGTAAACCCTAATTTGTATTTTAATTTTTTCTTTTTTTTACCAACAGGGCTGTCCGTGCAATTAGCTCGGACAGAGGTAAGGTGGTATCAGGATCCGATGACCAATCTGTTATTGTCTGGGATAAACAAACAACTCAACTTCTTGAAGAGTTAAAGGGCCATGATGCACAGGTTTTTGTTTACTCATTGCTACATCTTTTTCTACTTTAATGGCTTATGAACATCTGTGATTAGATCGAGGCTTCTGCTGACCCATGCTATTTTCATTTTCAGGTCAGCTCTGTACGGATGTTGTCAGGGGAGCGTGTCCTTACTTCTTCTCACGATGGGAGCATAAAAATGTGGGATGTGAGAACGGATGCTTGTGTGGCAACTGTTGGCCGTTGCTCAAGTGCAGTTCTTTGTATGGAATATGATGACTCGACGGGAATCTTGGCTGCTGCTGGGAGAGATGCGTATGTAAATTGAAATCTACAGCTTAAATATTAGTGCAGTAACTGCAGTTGATAAGAACAAATATCTTTACCTATCGAACTTGTCGGCCAAAAATTCTAAGTGTACTTGCATATCTAGGGTTGCAAATATTTGGGATATTCGTGCTGGTAGACAGATGCATAAACTATTAGGACACACAAAATGGATCAGGTAAGCCTGAAGTCATCAGGAAAAAATTCTTGTTGCTTTTCTGTAATATTTTCGTGTGGGATGGTTATAGATAGACATTTCATGCTCCTGCAGATCAATAAGGATGGTTGGAGACACTGTAGTTACTGGAAGTGATGATTGGACAGCTAGATTATGGTCTGTTTCTCATGGAACATGTGATGCTGTTCTAGCATGTCATGCTGGTCCGATTTTAGCTGTAGAGTGCTCACCATCAGATAACGGAATTATTACCGGTAGATACCATATTCATGAATGTCATATCCTCTAAGTCCATACAATTTTGTTCCTTGCACTAACCTATAAATGGTTTATTTATCTATTTCACAAATCCAAACAAATAATGAAGTGTGAAAGGACGGTAGTCTAATTTCGTGTTTTTTTTACAGGTTCAACTGATGGGTTGCTCCGGTTTTGGGAAAATGGCGAGGGTAAGAACAATCTTGTCTCTTCAAGTTGCACTTAGCAAGTTACACATGAACCTAAGATGATAAATTTTATTTGCCAATGGAAATCTATATCTTGAAGAACATTAGAGAAACCCTAAATTATTTCCATTATTTGTCAATCATGTATTGTGCAGGAGGGATAAGATGTGTGAAGAATGTAACCATTCACTCTTCTTCAATTTTATCTATTAATGCTGGGGAGCATTGGTTAGGGATCGGGGCAGCAGATAATTCCATGTCTCTCTATCATCGACCTCAAGAAAGACTTGGTGGTTTCTCTGGTTCAGGATCAAAAATGGCGGGGTGGCAACTCTACAGAACTCCACAAAAAACAGTTGCCGTGGTATCAATAATTGCCCTTAATCTTTTCTGCGCACTTTAAATTCATTTTCTTTCCAAATATGAGGTTTTATTAAATATTTACCGATTATCTCATATTCTACGCAATAGCTCGACTGAAGTGAAGATTCATGAATTAGGAATGAACTTGTAGAATAGAGTCAATTTGAAATGAAGTTGCTTTAGGTTTCTTGCTTATATGGAGGTTTTTTTTTTCTGCATATTAACCCACTTGTTATTGTTTTACTAAGGTACGATGTGTGGCTTCGGACCTTGAAAGAAAAAGAATATGCAGTGGTGGTCGTAATGGACTTCTTCGACTATGGGAAGCAACTATCAATATATAATTTCTATCAGTGAATTTGTAGTGATCTCTTAACACTCCATCGATACAGTCCTGGAGGATACGCTTGATGATACTGATTTCTGCAGCAACAAACCATGTCAAATTTTTCTCTCCATAGAACCAGTTCATCTTCAAGATCATAGTGCTATTCAGTCTCGTAAGTTCGAGTGAGTTTCTGTATTTTATATTGTTTGATTGAAATATTACTCCAGTTTCTCGAAGCTGTTGTGATAATGTGTGAACGAATATTTACCCCCTTAAAGGAGGAACTTCGACATTGGGTCGGTGTGCGAGTGTGTGATTCTTCTAGGGTTTTACTACAGTAAAGAGTGATATAGATTGAACATTTCATTAATTAACATACGGGTTTGGAACAGTTTCTGCAACTTTGTTTGAATAACTTAGGTTGTGTTTGTTTTTTTTGTGAAGGTCTGCATCTGAATTGGCTGAATCTGAATTGACTGAACTGAATTAGATGAATCTGAATTGGTTGAGTAAGATGTTTGTTTTCCAAATCTGAATCATTTAATCTGAATAAGGAAAAAATTACATTTATAACCCATCTATATTAAGGAAACAAAAAAACCCTATCTTTAATTTTTCTTTTTCACTTTCCCTTTCTCTCTGCTGTCCTCTTTCTCAAATTGCCGGCTGCTACTTCCTAGATCATCTAAACCCTAATTCACATAATAATAAAAAGATCTTGTTACCTTTTCTATCCTCCATAGTTGCAGAAACGAGTACCTTCCCATTTTACTTTAGAAACGACTTAGATCGAAGACCAAAAGTTGTAGCTTGATGGAGTGGTGACTGTAGTATTTGCTCTCTTTCTCTCTCTCTCTTTCTTTCCTTCTTTCTCTATAGTAGAAGATTAGCCAAAGCCAGATTGACGCCGAATCTAACGAGGGTTTCCGACAAGATACCAGATCCGACAAGGGTTAACAGCCCTTCATGTGGTGGTGGTGGTGGCGGTGGTGGTGGACGAAGAGCGTTCAGAAAGCCCATCATCTTGTTGTGATGTGTTGAGGTGGTGGTTAGGGCGTGTTTGAGATTGGCACTGTATGCTCTTGTTTTTTTGTTGTGTTCTGTGGTGGTGGTGTTAGTGGTGGCAGTGACGGCGGTGGTGGTGGTGGTGGTGGTGAAATGAAGAAGATGAAACTAGAGTAATTTTAGGTTTTTGCGGGGGTATATTTGTCATTTGTTACTTTTCAGCAGCTGGGTTGATTTTTCGGACTTGTTTTAAAGTCTGAAAAAACTGGGTCTTAATTCAGCCAATTCAGATGTCTAATTTAGTCAGCCAATGTTTCAGATTTTGTCAAACAAAAAAACAAGGTGGCCAATACGTGGACAACCGTTTTTCTTATATGGACAACTATTTTCGGGCCCGATGCGAGTCAATCATACTTGACTTAGTTGACTTTGATTTAATAGGGGGACAACTCCATAAAGTCTTAAATATCAAGAGTTTCTAACTTGTGGACTATTACAAAAAATAATAGTTAAAAATAGAAAACCTAATCTATCTTCTTCTTCATCATCTTCTTCTTCTTACTTTCTTACTTCTTACTCTTATTCTTACTCTTATTCTTACTCCTTACTCCTTACTCGTTACTCTTTACTCCATTCCCATAGCCATAGAAGCTGGCTTCTTCTCCTCGTTAACTAAATTTCAACACGAAAGTACCATAATGGAGACAACATCACAATGGAGAAACTCCCGAAAGCTGGAAAACCCTCTAAAAGCTTTAAACCCTCTAAGCATCACAATAGAGAAACTCCCGAAACAGTCACTGCTATTGATAACCAATTACCCACTTTCAGGTTTCAATACATTTAAGCAGTACCCAAACAATTAACATATTAACTAATTACTTGATCTAAATCTTAGTTGTATGGTTTTAATTGATTTGAGTTCGAATTGGTAGGAGAGGGTCGTGGGGGATGCTTAGGGTATGAAGCAAAAGATGCAGAACCCTCAATCACAAAAAAATTTAATCTTTATTATTTGTAACCAAATACAATTCTCAGTCAATTCATCTCTCTACCACCTATCTCTTTCTCTCTCTAACCCTCACCTTCCCTCTTTAATTTCAAGTGTGACCAAAGATAAAAGGGTCGTCATTCCCTAGTTATTTTATTTGACCAACATAAACCAAGGACTATATTCTCTCTAGAAATTTGGATGTTGGTGGTGAAGATGAAATAGTAGGAAAGAGAAGACTAAACTAATTTAGGGTTTATGGAGAGGGAGAAGTTAAAATAATACATCTAATTTTGAGAGGACTTAGGTTAATAATAGAGAGAGAGAGTTGTCCCCTTAAAAACAGGTGTCCATATAAAAAAAATTATTTTTCTGGTTGTCCATATAAGATAGTTGTCCATATAAGAAAAACGATTGTCCATATAAGAAAAATCTGAATTGAGATCCAATTCAGATTTCAGATCTGAAAATTTTAAAAAACAAACAGCACCTTAGTCTTTAGTTAAAGTATGTTTAAATAATACTTCATTTAAATTGTTTTTCCTGGGTAGTAGTTGGTGGTAGTTCAACAATAAAAAAAAAGGTAGTAGTTGGTGTTGAAGGGAAATTTTATTTTCTCTTAACCAAGTCTTCTCCGATAAATAAAATAAATGGTGTGTTTGGACGTGTATTCCAACCAAAAATGAGATTTGGTAGGAATGAAGATTCTTCGTTTGTTTGACAGACTCTAGGATTTTTCAATCGTAAGGATTATTAAGTCTTCTGTATTGAATCGAAATCTCATCCTGCCCCTAAGATTTGCTAGGATCTAGATTATAATATCCAAATTTGGAACTTTTTATTTTCTACAAAATACAATTGTTTTGAAATTATATTTTTCTCAAAATTATTTATTCTTTAAACTGTTTCTTTCAAGAACGTTTTTCTTGAATAACTTGTTTTAGAACTCATCTTTACAAAACCGTAATGTTCAAAAGAAAAAATTTAATCTATTTTCTCAAAAAATGTTTTATTTCAAACTCCGTTATTCTTAAAACATCAGTTTCTCATGACCACTTTGTTCAGAAAAACATTTTCTTTTAAATAGTTTTTTTTTAAAAAGGAACAAGTTTCTTAAGAAAATAATTTTTGTGAAAATTTGGATTTTGGAAAAAAGAAATTAAATATTCAAACATATTTACATGAACCAAACGGACCTTAGAAGCTCGGACATAAAAAAGAGGGTACTGCAATGGCATCTTGGTTGCAGATGCTGCCGGGCCATAGTTTTGTTTAGATAGTGCATGGTATTTGGACATTAAATTAGCTGATCTGTCAATTTTTTTTTCTGAAAGGACTATCCGTTTAAAGGGTGGGTAATGGTTGCTTTGTAGGGGTAACGCCTTGTCGTTTTAGTTAAAATTAATTTGTATATTAGAGAGAATGTAAATTAATAGTCCTCTTACTCAAACTGGGATATTACGATAATTTGGTTGATAATATGTGATTTTCTTTGTTTTGGGATTTGGGTAACAACCTAAGTTGAAAAAATCGGGCTAAGGGACCAACTGGAGACTAGCGATCAGTCAGATTTCATCGTACTTTGAACATGATGTTCTCAAAATGTTTCTTTTTTAGGGTTGAATGCTCATGGTTACGTATGTACCTACAAAATCAAACTATAAGAAGTTAGATTAATATACATGGGTCCACCACTCTTTAGTTGGACACTCCCTCTTAAATCGATGAGGTTGTGGGATAAGATGATCCTAAGAATCCTTATATAGCCTTTAAAATTTAAGATGTCTTAATTGACGGTTATAGTGTTTATCTAAATTCATGATGTATTGCATATTATGTTTAATAAGATGTATGAGTGTCATTGCTATATAATGACTATTCCATTCCTATCTCAAAAAAAGAAATACTAATATACATGGATAGGTTTTTCCTTGCCATCACCAACCATCGCCAAAATGACTATGTAGTTGGTGATCTAGGGTTTCAAGTGTTCAAGAATGAGTTTGAAAGGTGGCTTTCCTTTTCCACCACTATATAGAGAGAGGTCAAGGGCTTTTGACTTTATTTGGGAGGTCGGCAGGTGACGAGATGATTCGACACGCATGCAAGTGATCTTCTAGATCTTATTCCATCACTTATTTGTCAAATGGGTGTGTCAGTAATTATAAAAGGATAAGCAGTTGGAGGTAGACAAAATTTGGTCAAAAGTCAAAAAAGATATATGATAGGTTACTCCACCACCATCTTGATCTAAACCACCCAGCCTCCTTATACTTAGTAGACAGGAAATAAAGGGAGATAAATATCAGGTACTAAATTCAAATTAAGAGGAAAAAAAGTACTACAAACAATTAAAATTTGATTTTTTTAGTCAATACATAAAAAACCAACATATAGAGGTCACTTGGGAGGCTTTTCATAGGTTACGAAGTCATGTGGGAATCGTGTCACATTTTAGGGAGCCAATCGAAAAATAACCCAACTACTTAACTTCTCCTCGCTGTAACCAATGAATCATAAATTGATACTGAAGAGTCTCTAGCTATGTTGGAAAAGTCGGCAAGAGGGACTAGTCGGCGGACATGGGACTAGGCATAGTCGCTACTAGTCGTATTTACACGGGACTAGTCGTGGAATATAAATATATAATTATATATAGGTATAAATATAAGTATTTGGTCTTAAAGAGGCATAAACACTAAAAATTCATCCCTAAGAAGCACACATACACTTATCAACAAGTTCTACAACATTAATGAAGTATAAAACACTAACAACTAACATTTATTTGAGTTTATAGAGAAAAAGAATACAATATGGGTTCTAAAAAGAAGTAGTAAAAAAAGATTGAGAAGATAGAGAAACTTGGAATCTTGTTTGGAGAGCAAGAAAACTTCAAAATTACTTCAATTTGGTTATAATGATATTTGGAGGGGAGAGGAAGGGTGAAAAGCCGAATGAGCAAATCCTAAACCACCTTTGTCGATTTGAGCAAAAGAAAAAAAGGCTCAGCTAAATAATCCCGACTGGCCCGACTAGTCGTCTCGGTCCTAGTCGGACCAAGTCGGAGATTTACTCGGAATTCCACGGGACTAGAGTTTTGGCTCCTAGTCGAGTCGGCAAGATGGGGACTGAGGAGTAGTCGGGGTGTACTCGGGGATTAATCCCGACTTTTTCTTCATAGGTCTCTAGAGACAGAGCAATAGGTATGATGTAAATTTAGTAAAGAGAAATTTAGTCAAAACTCTTTATAAAATTTTTGTTTTGTTGAAAAATGATCGGTTAATTTTTTTAGTCTTCCATTCCGTAGGTATTTTTTAATTTGCAATACTTTCTGACACCTTTGCAACACCTCGCGGTCGCTCTGCAACACCTTGCGACAGTTTTGCAATACCTTGCGACAACTTTGCAATACCTTGCGACAACTTTGCAGTACCTTGCAACATCGATCTTTGCAAACAATATTAGGGTTTTAACCGAAAAAAAGAATTTGGATTTAGAAAAAAATATAACTCGTCTTCTTAACTTAAAAACGTTTAAAATTAGATCTTCGACCTAATTTCCTGCTTAGTAAATGTCGAAGACTTTTAGACGGACTTGTCAGAGCTCAATTGATGAAGAAAATTATATACCCATAACAACTCTTGAATGTCAAAAACAAAGACAATATAAAGAGAGACGGAAAATTATCACAAAATTTAGCAATTACATAGAATGAAACCAACTTACATTGATTACATTGGATCTTAACTTCAACAACACATCTTTAAGTACATATACCTATTCTTTTAGAAAAAGATAGAATAAGTCTACAAATTTTGAAAACAAAATCATATCAATCTTGATATAATGCCCAACCATGTCACCTGGTCAGGATTCAGCCAGGAGACTTGTGGGGGGCACAAGGTCATATTTCAAATTATATTTTATAATTGGGTCGGATTTGTGTTATCTGTTGAGGAAAGTCTTAATATGAGACATCATTTCATGTTTTCTAGTTTGTGAAAGTTGATCACTATTAAGAATCTGAAAAGCATGCCCTACTCCCATACACATAACCTGCTCCACTTTCTTCCCTGCTTTTCTCATTGCATTAACAAACTCCAAGTTTCTATCTTTCAAAATATCCGTTTCTGATATACAAACCATAATTTGAGGAACCCTTAATTCTTCCAATTTGGTTCCATTCTTGGCTAGAGGGTTGCACCATTGATGATCACGGCTCGAACCAACCGGCAATGATAATCGCCAATATACGTCCGATACTGTTAGACTTAAGGCAGAGGTAGGAGGTTGAGACATGAACTTCTCAGAGTTTGTTCTTTCTTCTCCTCCAAAAAATGGTTGTACCAATATGACCCCTTTGAGAATCAATGGGTTTAGATCCATGGGTCCTAATGAGCCGACTCTTTTCGTTACGTTATGGGCTATAGTAGCACCAGCACTATCACCACCTAAGAACACCTTTGATAAGTTACACTTATTCAACCACCATTTTTGGTCATTAGACCCATTTAGAGTTTGTTGTTTAACCCACATTAGTGAGTTAAAACCATCATTATAAGCAGCTGGAAGACGATTTTCAGGTGCTAGACGATAATTAACCGACATGATAATACAACCAGATATAGAAGCAAGCTTTGCTAAAAATTCATGGTAGCAAATCCAAGAAGCTGAACCCACACAAAACCCACCACCATGAAAGTAAACAAGTAAAGGATGAAGCTTTCCTTGGCTTTTTGGGACATAGAATCTAGCCCAAACATTATTGAATTTGTCTATGGTTACATCTTTGCATAATAAATCGAGTTCTTGAGCTACGGTGGCCGGAACGATTGGCACAATGGGTTGACGTTCAACGTTCCCATCTTTGTAAACTTTGATCAATCCTTGAATCTCTTCAATTACAACTCCATGTTGAGGGTATTGAATATCCTTGTTGTTGCCAACTGAGAGTTGGTTCATCCTTTGATTCAATGAAATGGTAGCCATTCTTCTTGTTCTCATATAATGTTTGAAAGAACTATGTTTCTTAGTTTGTAGAAGAAAATATTACTCACAAGACTTGTTTAAATAGAGAAGAAAATAAGGATATATATATATATATATATCATGAAATAGTCTTATTGGGTGGTTTGATTTAGCCAACCTTTTATTGACAAGTGGGCAATAGTGAGCAATGCCACATGTCCTCATGTGGTCAGAATATTTGATCAAAAGTTTCAACCCAATTGGGGATGACCAGATACTTCAGGCACATAAAGACATTCCAAAAGAAATATACCTAACATAATAATAATTAGTGATAATAATTTTCTCCCTTAATTAGGTGAGTTTTGAGAGTCATACTCCTAAAATAATTTCATTAAAGTTTAAATTGACTACTACTCCTAAATGGATGATGATGTCAAACAAAACACATGAAACATGCCAAAAATGGCATGGTTATATCATACAACACTTAAAGTTGTTTGCCATTCAACAAAAAAAAATAAAGTTGTTTGCCCACTTCTCCCCAAGATTACTAAGCTTTTGCCTTGTGGTCACATAGTATCTCTTTCTTTAATAATTTATTTATCTAGCATAAATCTACATTTGTTATTTTTATAGCCCCTTCATTTTTTTTTTGTTGAAAGTTAGCCCCTTCATTTACATATAAAAAAAAAAGAATTTTTTGAAGTTCAAGATTTTATTTGAAAGTAAAGCGTAATTAAATATTATAAAAACTTTATAGAGTACGTTATCTTGATGCTCTCATTGAACATCGAAATTGATATATTCGGACTTTTTAAATCGGACTAGGTTGAAAACCTTGTTAAACAAATGTTCTTTTAGTTACCACCTTTGCTAATGGTCAAGAAAGTTAAAATTAGATAACATAGAAATTATTGGAAAAAAAAAAACTAATGTGGTTAAGTTCATGGAATGGACATAACATAGATAGCTAAATATAACCGTCCATATCTTTAATATTCTTTGAAGAATCCTCATGCTTCTTGTCTTCAGACTTCAATAAATGATACTTTTATTTTTCTTTTGACCATCACAACATCTTTATCATTCTTATGCTCATGAAATCTATTCAAACCCTCAAAGGCTGAAGTTTATTTGCATGTGACTAGTCCTTTAAGACTTCACTACTTGGATGAATTATCTCAAGTTTTTAGTGGCTTGGAATATTTTGTATAGCTCATCAAAATATTATATTCCTTACTTTTCATAAGAAAGCATATACATAATCTTTTTTTTTTTTATTGTTGAAATATACATAATCTATTCTTCTCAAAGTAGATTCAACTTCCAACAACCTTCTTTTCATGTATTATTCCAAAGAGAGCGGCTAAACGCGCCATTAGAAATTGCTCTTCACACCTCCTGAAAGGGGTTGACCCTAGTTAATCCCGTTTGACTTTCGAAATCTGTAGGCGCCACTTTTGGACTGACTAGTCTGAGAACCAAAAGTAATATTGGACTGATCGGGTCGAGGGACAAAGAGAGGTCTCAGACTGGCCAGTCAGAGAGCCAAAGAGATGTCAAGAACTGACTAGTTTGGAAGGTCTCAGACTACCTCAGTCTGAGACCATTTTTTGACTCTCGGACTGGTTACAGTCCTAGACCCGTCTTCATCAGTCCGAGCAAGTTTCGTTCTTTATGTTTGGATTTACAATATGATAAAATGTTTGGATTAATCTGATGAAGTGATCGAAAGAGAGAGAAAGTTGAGAGGAAGATCGATCCTGTAGGGTCTCTTGAGATCTCTGAATAAGAGTTGGGTAATCTAGATCAAATACTTCATAAGCAAGATTGAACTTTCAAGAGAACGATAAATTTTGGGGTGTAATCTTGATTGATTAATGATCTTTAAATGAGGTAGAGATTTGAGAGGAAGAGAGCGATTTTTAAAGAGAGAGAAAGATGAGTGAGGAGGCACTCAGGCGCCTTCTGCAGAACCGTATGGGCGAAGAACAATTTTCATGGGGACCTTTAGCCGCTCTCTATTCCAAAGCTCATCCAAACTCAATAGTACTGTAGTGATGTCATTTGGGCATCGTCCTTCAAACCCTAGTTGATTTTTATGGTTGGGCAGATTTTCAAGTCTGACGGTCGTCTTACCTAATCAGTCTTCCGTTATAGTTCAGCTGTTTTTTACGTGGCATAGCTATTCCAATTAGAGTTCTTTTATAATTACAATATAATTATAATTATGGTGTGTTTGGTTGCAGGATTCCTAAGTAGGATTCTTATCAAAAGTGGAATTTGGTAGGATTCAAGAATCCTTGGTCTATTTGGCTACCAAGACTCCTGGGACACTTAAATCCTAAGGATTTCTAATTCCAAAATTTGTATTGGACTAAAATTCCACCCTACCCCATAGGATTTTGGGTTAATAAATCTAGATTTCAAACTTAAAATAAAATATATATATATATATATATATATATATATATATATATATTTCCTTCTACAAAATAATTATTTTTTACAAAAATCAGTTTTTTTGTCTAAAACATATTTTTCCCGAAAATCATGTTTTCTTCAAAAAAGGTTTTTTTTTCCAGAAAGTGTTCCAAAACCCGACTTTTCCCCCAAAAACTAATTCTTCTCCAAATAACTTTTTTTTTTTCCGAAAATCTGTTTTTTTCCCCCGAATACATATTTTTCCTTGAAAATTCTTGTTTTTCCAAACCATTTTATAATCTAAATTTTTTTTTCGTCGAAAATCATTTTTTAGATAACTGACTGAAAACTTTTTTTACTTGAAGACCGTTTTGAAAAGAAAAAATTATTTACGAAAAAATGGATCTCGAAAAAAATTTATAAAGAAAACAAAAGGTTCTCGAATGAAACGATATTTGAAAAAACGAGTTTCGAGAACAAGGTTTCTTCAGTATTTTTTTTAAACAAGCGTTTAAAAATACTCAAATCATAGGATTCTTAATAGTTGCCAAACAAACCAAAAAATATTACTTGGATTCATGAATCCATGGAATCATGATTCCGTCATCCAAACACACCATTAATAAATCTGATCATTTACAGTGGGCCATGTTAATGGGTTCAAGGGAAAACCGACCCAAATTATCACGTAATTAAAGAAAAAGAGGTGTCTACACTAAAAACAACGAGGGCCACTGGTGACGGAGTACTGTCGACGACATACAAAAAGGTCGCGGATAAGATAGCCAATAGTGGATGCATAAAGGAAAGTCGCTAGTCATTGGCCATAATTGTCGATGGTATATTTGGTGTCGTACTGCTGCCCACAGTGTTACACCACTCAGAGTCAATCAGAAAGACATTTGTCGACGCATGTCCCAGTAGCAACAAAGAATGTCCCCGAAAAACCATTTTGTCATCTGAGCCCTAGCTTAAATATGCCCGTGTTCCGCAATGTGACAATCAAAGCCCTAACAATGTACTAATGTTGTTTATGTCTTTTATCATCTCAGCCTATCTTACTCGGTACGAGATTTTGTTTTTTTCGCAGAGTGTCTGCGTGTTCAAAAGATATGAACACTTGCTAAGTTTCAAATCTTACTAATAACAAAGGTGACAGGGGAGAGTCCATGAGCATACTCCACGGTGTACTCTCCTAATAGAACAAGGGATATTTTGGTCTTTCCATAGCCAACTCAACTATGGAGTACTGAGTACATCATGGAGTATGCTTAGGGAGTCCCCCAATCATTTTTGTACTAATAATACAGTCTCTAGACTCTAGACATGCAAAAACCTCTTCACATCACATGTATTTAGTTCTCAATCTACTTATTAAGTTAAGCCTCACAAATGGGATCTACATATTGAGAGTGGATTATGATCTAATTGCAGCTAGCCATCCACTAAGAACATAAATGAAGATAGGAAAAGTGAATGAGTTTCTTTTTTCTGCCAAAGTAGATGGTTTCTTATCATCATCAAAACCTACCCTTAAATTTTCCTTTTTTTGATCAGAGAGTTATGAGACTTCTGAAACAATGTTTCAAGACAAATAAGAGTCTTTTATGAACATGATCACATGCATACAAATGGGTCTCCATGGATATCTATCTATCTTTATTCTTCAAATGTAAAATTCCTTTATCTTTCTTCTCTTAGACTTTTGACCACTACCCTTTACTGTTCTTGATTATGACACTGACTTTAATTTTCAAGATAGGGTTTCCCTTATCTTCTTCTTCTTTCCTTTCCTGATTTTGAATCTCACCTCAATGAATTTCTTCATTGAAATCTCAGTTTTGAAATCCTCGTATTTTCCATTTATATATTTTGCAAATGGATAACCCTAGAATCAAAATAAATAAATACAGGCGAATTTAAACATTTATTTGTTAAAAATAAAAAAAATTATTTATATTTTAACGTTATGCGACCGAGGTGAAAGAGCATTTTCAAATTCTTACACAATAAACAACGATTTTATATTTGCACCATTTGACCTACAATAAATTCTTCGTCCTACACCAATGAGGGCTTTCAGATGAACTGGTTGAACATTCCGTGAAATAAACGTCCACATATTCAAGAATTCCACTTAAAATTTAGTCGAATTCTTCCCTAGTGTGCGCCCAAAGACTTATGCTAGGCGCCTAGACTTTTTTATTTATTCAGGTTTGAAATGACACATCCACTTTTTGAGCTTTAAAGTGAGAGTGAGGCAGAGACATTTATGTTCTATATTATCAGAGGAGAGGCTCCCATTCGACCTTCCAAATAGAATATAAGAGTGAGATTTAGTACGAATTATTCGGACTTTATAGTTTTAGATAGAAGAGATTTAATCCTCGATCGGGAATCTAATGGATTTTATTTCCCACGTTTTTCTTAGAAAAACAATGTCAAATGATACTCGGCCAAAAAGTAATGGAGTATATAGTTCGAATTTAACCATTCTGTTTTTTTTTCACTAGTTGGGTCTCTCTTTCAATATCCATGAGTAACTAACTCTGGCTCCTTTCAACAAAAAAAAAAAAAAAAAAAAAACTATGGCTCCAAAGTGTATGCACCCAACTAGTGAAAAAAAAAATCAGCGCTTTGGGGAAAGCTAAATAGTGTCCGGGGTGTAAAATTCTAAAGGGAATACGTAGATTTTTAGAAATTTTCCGGGGAATAAATTTTAAGGGGAGATAAAAAAAAACACTCCACCTCACCTCTTTGTCTTCTCCGATTAGGTCGCCGGCCGGAATATTTTCCGGCCGGCGACCATGAAAAAAAGAAAAGAAAAAAAAAATTTCACTCTCTCTCTCTCTAGAAACTCCGGCGAAGGGAAACCCCTTCACCGGAGTTTCTAGAGAGAGAGAGAGTGAATTTTTTTTTTTTCATGGTCGCCGGCCGGTGACCTAATCGGAGAAGATAAAGAGGTGAGGTGGAGAGAGAGAGCTGAGGTGGAGAAGCTATGTTGCTTTCCCCCTAAATAAAATTGTCAAACAAAATTGACCAATTTTTGACCAAGTCTTCACACCCAGGAAACTATTTAGCTTTCCCCAAAGCGCTGGCCAAAAAAAATTACAAGAAAATTTGGAGAAAACTTTTTGTTTATGCACCCAAAGTGTCTGAGATAATTTCTTTAATTTTTGTGTTTGGAGTCTGAAAAACAACACCTAATCCCACATTTAATCCCCTGTACTGTTAATATAGGATTTTAAGCAAAAAAAAAAGAAAAAATAATAAGAACCTAGTCCAAAAGTTTCCATCTTCATACAAAACACAAATCCCTATAATATAGATTTTATCCTAATGTCTTTTATAACCTAAGTAGGTATATTCCGTGTCCTAGTGCACGAACAGTTGTGTCAATTAAGTGTGACGAAATTTTAACTCAGTGCTTCTATAGACGCCCCATAGCATCACTTTAGGTGCTCTCTTTGACGTTCTATAGTTATTATTGCTATATTCTTGATATCCTTTTTTTTTGTATTTTACTTATTGTTTATTTTCTTTTGTTTTTCTTTTTCTTAAGTTAGTTATTTTATTGTGAGATAGAGATTTCAAAAAAAAATATTTAGCCTTGCAATTCCTTTTTTATTTTTTAACTGATTATTTTATTTCTATGAAGGACAATGTTACTTTCTTTAAATATGTTCTTTTATTTTTAAGGACTATATTTTAAATTTTGACAAAAGATTCTAGACAATATCCTTTGTTAAAAAATGATGTTTGACTCAGTCAGTGTTTTCTCTTCTGTTTTATTGTATAGATATATAGGAACAATTTTTCTTTTGAAAACCAATCGCAAAGAAAATCTTCCCATTTTATTCTCTCCTCATTTTGGCTCTTCTATCTCCTCAACTAAGGTGTTGTTTGTTTTTTTATTTTTTCAGATCTGAAATCTGATTTGGATTCCAATTTCAGATGTTTATTTTTAAATTTGAGAAAATCTGAAAATCTAGCTGATTTTGGTTGAGGTCTGAATTGGCTGAAAAATAGCCCACATATTTCAGACTTCAAAACAAGTCTGAAAACAAGAGTCCAATAGCTGAAATATGTTAAATGTCATTTATACCCCCATAATTAAAAATATTCTTAGAGTCAAACCTTTTATTTAGCACAATCAGACCACCACCACCACTAATCAGATCGCCACCACCACCACCAATCAGACCACCACCACCACCAATCAAACCACCACCACTACCACCAATCAGACCACCACCACAACAGGTACAAGTCAGACCACTATCACCACCACAGCTACAAGTCTGACCACTATCCCCACTACAGATACAAACGGCCACCACCACCACCAAAAACCACCAATAACCACCAATAACACAAACCGAGAACCACCACCAAAAAATCGAGAACCGCAACCACCACCAAAAACCGAGAACCAACACCACTAGAAACCGAGAACCAACACCACTACCAACAAAACTCGAGAACCACCACTAGAAATCGAGACCCACCAACACCAGAGATCGAGAATCACCACCACCAAAAAACCAACTGACACCACAAAATAAATCAAAACTGAAGCACACACCATTAGATTCGATCTGTTAGAGAAAGGAACTGATAGAAAGGGGAACATAGAGAGATCTGGCCGGAGAGATATCTTGTCAGGGAGTGAGAGTGAGGCTGAGAAATGGAGAGAGATAAATGGAGCAGTTTAAGATTTTGCTTTTCTATTTATTAGAGAGAAAAAATATAGAGTTTTGTAAAAGGCCTTTAGAGAATTAGGTTTGTTTGTGAAAAATGTTAAATAGGGGTATAAATGTGAAATAGTTAACCCAGACTTAAAAATTCAGATTCAAAAAACAAACATCTAACTTACAAAATGATTCAGCCTATTCAGATTTAGCCAATTCAGACTCAGACGTACAAAAAAAAACAACGCCTAACTGTCGAGAATTCCACACGCCTAACTGTCGAGAATTCCACTTTCTCTCTCTAAAGCATTTTTTCTTCTAAAAATGTAAACCCTAAACTAAACGGAAACCCTAACCTATACGGATGCAACAACTTCATTCATCATCTTCATCATCTCCATTCATCATCTTCATCCCTACCTTTGGGTCGGTCGAGATTCCTACTTCTCTCTCTATAAGTTTCAAGGTTCTTCCATCATCTTATTCACTTTTCATTTAAGTTTCAAGATTCTATCATCACCATCTTCACCTTCTTTATCTTTTCAGGTAAGTTTCAAGGTTTTACCATCTTCATCTTCTTCCTACTTTCTCTCATCTGTAAATTTCAAGACTATACCATGACTATTTTCATCATCTTCTTCACTTATTTTGCTAAAAATAAATCATTCATCCTCATTATGAGAATCACCCAATACCGTTTTCGTGCTCTGTTAGGATTTTTATGATAACATTTGATGTCTGAGCTACAAACATATTACACTTTTTAATAAATGTATGATACAAAACGTATTTTGTGTATAACAAAACTCATTTTGTTCTATTGCAAACTTGTATCTATAACATAACTCAATTTGTTGCATAAAAACTACTTATTTATCCTCCGATATCATTTCTGATTAACATTTTAATGTATGATTGATACACAACATATTTTATATTGACAATGTTATGTTATATGTATTCATAAACATTATGATAGAGACAATTAACACATCATTTTGTTTAGGAGACAACAATTTATTTACCATAAACATTAAATAGTTCATTCAATATCTCTCATATTGTATGATACATAATTCATATTTTATTGATCATAATGCTTCTTGTTGCCATCAAAATTCATTTTTATATTGGCAGTTAAAATAGTGGTCATGGATTTTCCCAAAGAATCATCAAACTCAGGAGAGAAGACGACTCTCAAATCTGAAGGTTAGGATAAAATTTTATCTGACGCTTGTTAGTTATTCCCTGCGGATGCGAAGGCATTTAGGTTCGCGTTCGTCAATATAGTATAAACACGGGTCACGATTTCAAGTTTATAAAGAATGACTTAGAGCGTGTGACTGCGGTTTGCCATATAGAAGGCTGTAATTGGAGAGTTCATGGTTGGGCACCGCTGAAATGTAAACCCATGGGTGGGCACCATTAAAATGCAAAAGAAAAAACGTATTGTTGTTATTGTAAAACACATTATGTTTTAACTTATTCTCATTATTGTGCATGTTTTATATAACTTTTAGTAATGAATATATGTTTGGCAGATGAAAATATTCATTTTGCTGCCAACAAAATTTATATTTTCAACTTGAAGTTTATCGCTTGTTTGGCTGAAAATATAACATAATAGTATTTGGTTGTTTACAGAACCACATTTGTATCCAATCAACAATTGATATTACTTATCTATCGAAACAGAAAACGTATGATAAAACACACGTATGTCTGAACTCCACCACGTTAAAGAATCAATCGATGTTGTTTTTCCAGAAATGCCAAATAATGGCCAAGACACAAAGCCTAAGGTGGGAATAAAACCCGCTGGCCCGAACCCGCCCGAGGGCGCCCGAGACCCGCCTTCTAATCAGGGCCCGTTGCCCGATACGGGCACTACCCGCCCGCCTCCAGCCTTTATTGAGTGCCCCTCATCTTCAGATGTTGATGGATCTCCTGCTTAAGAAAGTAATGATAAAGATTCGGCACTAAATCGAGGAAGTATAGTGAATTATTGGAGAAAGAAGATGTTTCGGATCAAAAAAGAAAAATCGGAACGAAATTTGTCCCAATCGGGGTGGGAAACCACCAACACCACAAAGAAGTCATTGGAGGCACACGACTGAACTCGTACCAACCCGCTTCGTAAGCTCCGACTACACTTAGATACTGAATTCCTACACTCGCTGCAAAAACGCTCTGTAGAGTAAGAAGCACGATTGGCTTGTCCAGCTTTAACAAGGATGCACTCATGAGAAACTTAGATATAACCCTCAAACCTCTCCTCAACTTTGTTACCTTTCAACGTGGGACTAATAAAAAGAAAGGAAAACTCATTATAGGGAAAAGAATACGGTCCCACATTGAAATTTATGAGGAATTAAGGAGGCGTGACCAATTTATAACTACCTTCGACCCCTTTCCATCTAGATAAAACATCATCATACCTTTAAATGGGTTTCAAACTTTGGGTTGGCTTCACTCCTAAGTTGGGCTTTATGCTAAGGGCTTCTTATTTTGAGACATGGATGAATTCCATTTTTAAGGGCGCATTAGGCGTGCGTGCTGCTCAATTAAGCGAGCACGGGTGGGCAATGGCGGAGTAAGGAAAAGATTTGGCCCGCCCGAGCCAACCCTTAAAATTAAGTGGTACGTAAGCAAGGTTGCCCAAACCCGCTAGTGCCCGAGTGTTGCTCTGCCCGCGCCCGACCCGCCCGTCCAGCCCGCCCCAATTCCCACCCTTAGTAGCCTGACAACACAATAGCTCAATTTGTCCTTGCTCACCAAGTCCATCGGAGAGCTCATGTCCGAGCAAAGAGGATACTTGAGACGACAACAACACGAAGAAGGAACCATTAAGATTACATCAAGTAATCACAAACAAGCTTCTTTCAACCCATAAAAACACAATAAATAATAATCCACTTACTAGTATGAATAAATTTTAGTACTGCAAAATTTTACGTCCCTTTAATAACTGAACTTCTACAGAAATTTTCTTCGAATAAGCCTCATAAAGACGGGGAAACAACGGTTATGCCATGGCTGTAGGTTTCTGACTCCTCAGTCCAAACAAATTTTCGAACAATTTTGGAACCACGGGAGGAAGGTCTAATGGCCCGGGAGCCACAAAATTCCTTATCTTTTCATGAACATGATACCCGTAAATATTACTCCGAAATAAATATCAAGTGGTGACAAGATAGAAACGTCATTTACAACCAAAAAAGTGAGATAATAGACGTGAAGATTAATTACCTGATTTTGCGGCACTTAGAAGCACGGCGATCAACTATCTTTCTCTTCTTAGTTTGCAGTCGCTTAAGAGCATAAAAATCCGCCTCTGCAAAAATCGTCCACTTATATTAATTTAACCCAACTCAACAACCAGTACGAAATTGAGTTTACAAGATCAGTTCTTACAAGGTTTTGATTTTGGGCTTTCGAGGAACACAATTTCCCATTCAACGACTCAATATGAAATATTTTACCATCAACATCGGGGGATGTGGATTAAATAGTTAGACAAAAACACACTTGTTATGGGTTAGCCCGCAAAATCAATCATTTTGATAGAGACCAAAAAGTTATTTCTTCGATTGTGGAAATGGTTTCTCCAAATAGAAAGCTTAGAAAAATAAAAATGAAATTACCAAATGATGCTGTTTTATATGACTCCAAAAATTCCTTAAGTAGTTGCTTGTAAAATTCAGAGTCGTCCAACAGTTTAGGGTCTCCATCTGCATTAGCATCCTAAGCATAGAGAAAAGGTGCAATGAATATCTTAATTATATGAACAAAAAATAGCTGTAAAACGCCGTAGATAAACTCTATAAAAAAGAGAGCGAGGGGCGAAAGAAAGACGACTCTAGTTCTTCGACATCTAATATTATAATATCCTATTGTGAACATGACACATTCAAGACAGATTAGAGGATATAGAGTTTAACATGTATAAATTTATTCAAAGTTTCCAACCTCACCTAGGCTAGGATAACTGACGACTGGACACGAAGGCGTTTATGACCGAAAAAACCTTGAAAATGCCATGAGGAAATTTAGAACTCAAATACATCTAAAAATGTCTATTTTTAGAAGAACAACACGTATTTGGATTCCTCTACACAATTCCAAATAAAAGCACAACGGAATGTTTTGCCTGACTATTTAAATGCAGACATATTTTTGAACATTTTGATTTAATATAAATGAACAAGGTATTCAGTATTCACATTCCTTTAGTGATGGTTAAGTAAGGGTTTTTGCAGATGCTACTTTGATAAGGCAAAATCATAAGGTTACAATGTTACTAAAGAGCTTCCAAATTTAAAAGCAGATCTCAGAGTGTGGTCTAATTCAATACCTCTTCCCCTCTAGGACCAACCGTATCAGGAGCCTACACAACAGTAGAAATGTTGAATAAGCAACCCCTAAAATAGTGAAGTTTTAAAGACTCATCGCTGGCTTTGGTTCTAGTGTTTGACGATTACATGTTGGTCGAACTAAAAAATGAGGTCAGTAGATTACGACTTACAGCTCCTAAAACACCAACAGTTGACCTCCTTAGTTGCATTCTCTTAATCATTCTACTCGGATCCCTCATGTAAGCAGCCACTTGTTCACTAATATTCTACAATAAGAAAATAAATTAAATCTCAGATATAATTTCAATGAATCAAGGATATCATCCAGAAATAGATGCGAACCTGGTTAAAAGCTTGTAGTTTTCCTTTAAAACCAGCTGCACCGGTTGTAACTTCTGTCTTTCTCTTCCATTTATCAACTGAGCTATTTCTGAATGAAGCTATTCTGCAATACAAGGGAAGTAGGAATACAACTTGAATGTGTGACTTGATGTTGTTTTAAGATTTTTATCTCAGTACGAGAAATTTTTTCTAGGCAGAAGACATATTCTGATTTACAACAACTAAATACAGAAACAGAATAATAGTATTAATCTTATCATATGAATAAACACAAACAAAATGGTGATCCTTAATGTAAAGAAACATGAACTTGTGTCGGCGTCGAACATCTACATGACGCCAAATACTGGAGTTAAAGGAAATGTGAGCATCCGAGTAGAGTTTTACTGTTTTACACATTTACCTCAGCTATTCGAATGCAAATCGAAATTTTAAATCGAACATCTTTACATAATAATAATAATAATAATAATAATAATAATAATAATAATAATAATACACACAAGACATTAACCTAAATCATATATTATGCTATGATAAAATAGCGTGCAAGCAAACAAGATATATACCTGACAACTAACAATATTATCTGTAGAAGTGTACAGAAGGGTACAACACATGTATCTATCTTGAGATATTCCAAAATAGCAGAACTCTGAAAAGGTGTTCTGTCCTCGTAAGACAGACTATAACATAACATGTAGACCAGACTGAAATACCTTTTCCTAGTCTTAATGGATTTGTTCCAGTTGCATGAGTCGCGAGAACCATAGTATAAAATAGCTGACGATTACATGCCTAACATGTTAGTTAAAAGCAACAGAATGATTGTGCTTCAGATGATCAACGACTTAAGGCACTTTTCTCAATCGGTCAACCCAAAGCCCTCTAAAAGGAAAAAAATTTGGAAATTCAATTTCATGTGATTAAGTAAGGTATACAAGATAAACAAATAATGGTCGTCAGTAAGCATGTACCGAGATAGGCAATCACAACTCAATGGCTCTATACCTGGATTGCATTCGTTGAATTGATAACCATTCTTCATCACTCTCCACAGACGAACTCTTCGATCGCTCTCTATCCTTAGGAGCCTCCTTAATGTTTCCTTTGGAGGGAGAAGAGTAGATTAAACACAACCTTTTAACACATAAGCATATAAACCAAATAATTTTATACTTCGCATGAAAACCTTATTAGTTGCATGGGGACGAATCGAATACATAGAGGGTACTTCCAAACTATCTAGAAATGAAAAAAAAGAACATAACAACTTTTTACTTTTAGCTTTCAATTTTTGTCCATTTGCAGTACGAGAGCAAAAACAGTTGTGATTCTTGAGAAAGGGGACCAGTGTCGGGCCATTAAAGAAACAGTTTAACTGCATTAGTTCTATCAGTGGATTTCTAACAGCAACTAAACATGGATATGAAGCTTGGACCTATAGTTCTTTTCCATCCTTGATAAACACATCCACTCTATTATCCCATGGATAGGTACAGTATGAAAGAAAGTTTTTCTGTTTGATCCACAAAAACTCTTAGTAACTTGTTTGCATATCATCTAGATCCTATATAAAAACAATCCATTCATAAAACTAAACAATAAAAGTTGCAGAAGAGACTCCAAATAACAGTTCAAACATTGATTCAAAGTTTTACCATTTCAGTTTCTGAGTTGCTCTCGTCTTCTTCCCAATCAGGGTTCCTTGACTTTGAAACCGACCTCATTTTTAATCCTTCAAATTCAATAAACATAAAATTCACAACTTTTAGGCAACAATAATAGAAGAATATAAAAACAAGCGATATTGATTATTAGATTGAATAAAAATTCAGATAATATCAAATTCAAAGCACATCTTGAGAAGGAGTTATTCATAGGCTTCGAATGATTGACAATAAAAAGAAGGGTTTTTGGTATGGTAAAGTATAAGGGTTTCACTAGTGTCCCTTGTTGGCGGAAGTAAACCCTAATTTTAGACATTCTAGAGAGAGAGCTCTTGATACCTTCTTGCGAGTTCAGTGATGGCGGCAGTGCTAGAGTAGAGTAGGTAGAGAGAGACGACCGACGGGAAGAGGTTTCCGGTTATTTCTATCAGAACTCTGAAGACTGGGTTTATTGGGGGAAATGTTAGATTGTGGCCTTGTGGAGCGAGAGCGTCGGTTTACTGGCGGTCCAGTCCCACATATAAACGGGTTGACATGTCTATGTCATTCCACAAATAGGTCTAGCCGGCGTAATGAGCTCGTAAGTATTTTTTTTTTATGAGAGAGCTCGTAAGTATTTGAGCCTTAGAGCATCTCCAATGGAACACTCTAATAAACACTCTAAAAATCTAGTTGTCAAGTGTCAAATAAAGATTCTCTTTCATGGTGTCAATATAGAGATACTCTACATTTGTTTGGTCTCCAATGGAGATCTCTAAAATCTCTTACTTAATACACATGTCCCTCTTCAATTCAATAGATAAAAAGTAGTTGAAAAACAAAGTTTTCTATTGGTTGAAATTATAAAGTAACACTTAGAGAGTCTCAAGTAGACTCTCTCATTTTAGAGTTTCTCTCTCTAGACACTCTATAATAAATGTGTCCAACTCATAATAGAGTGTCTAACAAAGTGTTCCATTAGAGATGATTTTTTAACAAAAACTCCAAAAAGTCATATGTGGCACTCTAAGTGTTAGAGATTGAGTGTCCCATTGGAGATGCTCTTAAGAATGATTTAGGGATATTTAGTGTTTGGGTCAAGGATAAGTACCCGCTTTAGTATTTAGGTCACAAGTTTGTCCGTTATAGGGTCTGGGTCACGGACTAACAGTTGACTCCGTTGACTGTCGACGGAAGCTAACTACCATTTAAATTCATTGTAAATTACCTAAATCTCCTCTTCTTCTTCCTCTCTCTTCTCTTTTTCTCTAACTAAACTCTCTATCTCTAACTAATCTCTCTCTCTAACTAATCTCTCTCTTCAATCATTCTCTTTCTCTCTCTCATCTCTCTCTATTGTCACAGACGAGTGGTTGAATATCATTAGCATATGCCATCTTCTACTGCTTGCTGAAAACATGTGAAATCAATTTCAAAGCTTCAACAATCAAATAACTCCAACAATCAGAATGATTTAAAGGAAAGATTGACCATTAACAGGAGAGGAAAACTTGTTAAAGAGATCATCCAAAATGTGGAAAGAAAGATTGACCATTAACAATAACTAATAACCCTAAATTAGGGTTCTTATTCAAATTTTTTCATTGAACAAGTCTATAAGTAAAATCAATTAAAAAAAAAACATCCTAATAATTTCCTGCAAATTGGTTGAGATAGAACCACATTTTCCAACAAAAACTTACCTATAATAATATGAAGAAAAATCAGATATGAAGCTAGCTAATCAAAGAATCTTTAACAAGGAAATGGAATTAGATCAAATAAATCCAAACAGAATCAAATAAAAAGACAGAAACAAATGAAATTAGTTACCTTAGAGCTTGGGTAGTTTTTGGATTACCAAGATGCCAACCCGTCTCTTCTCTCTCTACCTATAATGAATGGATTTTCTGGACGATCATCCCAAACTACTGGACGATCATCCCAAACTAATACGCAAGCAATCAATTCACCTTTTCTCCATCGAATCGAAGGCTCCATGGGTTTTGAGATCGGAGGAAGTGAAGGTAGAGTAGATGGAGGTTTACCGAAAAGTCCAACAGTAGATTCTAAGTGAAGGGAATCAAAGGTTTAACATTGACAAATTCTAGGGTTGGAGATAAGAAATTAGCTTTTAAGATGATGAAATCACCAGCTTGGTAGTAATTAGGGTTTAGGATGGGCAATGTTGATTTGGAGATATGGTTGGAATCGATTTTTCCGTCAAGCTAACCTAAAGAAGGTCGGTTATTTCGTAAATTTAATTTAAGCTTTAGGGTAAAATAGTAATTTGCAATGAATTTAGACGGTAGTTAGCTTCCGTCGACAGTCAACGGAGTCAACTGTTAGTCCGTGACCCAGACCCTATAACGGACAAACTTGTGACCTAAACACTAAAACCGGTACTTATCCTTGACCCAAACGCTAAATATCCCAATGATTTAGGTGTCGTTTGGCACCACCAATATAAGTTACTTTTTTACTTATTTAAGTAGAAAAGTAAAAAAAGTTAGTTTGGTAATGCATTTAAGTATGACTTCATTTAAGTTAAAATCTTACTTTTTTTAAAGTAATTTTTTTTTGCTTATGACTTGAAAGCAAAGCAATTTTTTCTTTTGGAGGGAAATTTACGTCCCATTTCCCGTGAAAAAAAATGAGGGAACAAAAGCGTCATTTTTGGGGGGAAATTTCAACCCTTTTTCTAGGGTTCCCTACTTCTTCTCAACATTCTCACAAAGTGCCTAACAGTTCCTCCATAGCTCTCCATCTATTTCTTCCAAAACAAAAGGTAAGATTCTTCTTTTATATTCATATCTTCTCCATAACTCTTCTTTATTGTCTTTTATTTAACTTTATCATGTCCTTGAATTCATGAAGGGTACATCATCATGGTATTATTAAGAAGCCATAAAATTGTTCTTCCTACCTAGGAAACTAATAGTTATAACTACTAAAACAGTATGAATGCTTGAGTTTATTAGGAGTTTTTGTTTTGTGCAGAACTGTAGATGGAATTTTACTAGTTACAGAACTTCTTATTATTCATGGATGCTTGATTTTTTTTTTTTTTTTGTGTTCTTTATTTCAAATCTGAAATCATCAAGGTATTATCACTATTACCTGACACCAAAGTTCTAAATTTAATGGAGATGGCTTATATCTAACTTAGGATTTTTCAATTTATTGTTTTCACATAAAAAAAATCAAATCAAAACAAAATGGTAGCAGTTTTTTGAGTCCTAGGTCTTGAAGCTAGAGAGATGGCTTATATCTAGCTTCATTGTTTGAGAATTTCTTTTTAATGTAGTTAGGTTGTGATTCATCTAATTTAATTGTTGTGTCAATATTACATGAGAAACCTCATATAATTAAGATTTTGGTGCATAATCACTGGAGTTGTCTGTGTTACACAATTTATATTTCTCTCTTTTATGTTCTTCAATATTTATCAGTTTAGGAGGTTAACTGCTATATTTTTAGCTTTAATAATATTACCAACTTATTTATCAATTTATACTCTAGATGAGTTTCAATCAATCTATATTGCCTCCTTACGAGAACGCAATTGCAACTAATGTCTCTTGGTCCCAAGTAACAGAGGCGTATTTTATAGATTTGATGGCTGAAAAGGTAATCGCATCTGGCAAAAATAGGGTGATAGGGACATTCTCAAAAAGTGAATGGGCAGACATTATGAAAAAAATATTATCAAAGGTTCAGACTTAAACATGATTTAAAGGCTTTCAAAAATAAGATGACGATCTTCAAGGAAAGATATAAGGACCATAAGAAACTTGTCGAAGGAAACACTGGCTTGGGTTGGGATTCAGTATTATGTACTGTGAGTGCTACGAATGAATGGTGGGACAACTATGTTAAGGTAATTTTTGTTCTTCCTAGGTTGTAATTGTATCTTTAGCATAAAAGATAGTCCAATTTAAAATTCTTTACCTTTCATTTAATAGACAAATCCGAGGGCAAGTAGGTTTCGTAGACATGGTTGCCCAGAATACGAAAAATTAGCGATTATTTTTGGAGATATTGTTGCTAATGGACGTCTTAGAGGATCGCATGATAGAGAATTCGATTCGTCTGATGAGGAAGATGGCCCAAATCGACGTCGATCTCGTAGTCCTCATGGTAGTTCTCAAAGAGGTGATGAAGAAAATGAGAATTATGAACATGTCAGAGATGAGCCGGAAGAAAATGTTGATGTTACAGCTCGACCACGTCCTATAGCTCGACGACCAAGAAGAGACAATAGAGGATTTGAGATAAATGAGACATTGAAGATATTAGCAGAGTCTTCCAAAAGTAGAATGGATGAAAAAAAGTAAATTTACAATGACAGAATGCATTGAAATATTAGATGGCATGGGGACGTTAGTCAACAACGATACATACATTAGTGCCTTAAAACTACTTAAAGAGAAAGAATGGCGAGAGGCTTTTATCCGCATGCCTGACCACTGAAGGATGGGTTGGATTAGTTCTATTGAAAGTGGAAACATTTAGATGCATTAGATTTTTATTTTCAACTATTTCTTTTTACTATCTACAAAAAAACAAACTATTTGTGTTTACAACGACAAATTTTTAATTATTGTAGGTACTGGTTTTAATGACAATTTCTTAGTGAATTATTTGGCAATTCATTTTTGTTACTTGATGAAATTATAACTATTACATGTTTACAGGTTAGAGGTTTTGAAAGATGAGTCTGATAGTGAAACAAGTACTGATTCGTTTAGTGGAAGAGATATGTACATAACGTATTGAATGGACATGTAGACCGATGCCCAGATATGTTCCGTTTGAAGGCAAATGTATTGTATGACTTATGTGATGCACTTAAGGCTCGTGGTCTCATGAGAGATACTCGTTACGTCAGTGTAGAGGAACAAATGTGCATATTCTTATACACGATCGGGCACAATGAATGTAACCGAAATGTTGCAGATAGATTTCAACACTCTCAAGAAACGATATCTCGTCACTTTGGTTCGGTCCTTAAAGCAATTTGTAAGTTTGCCAAACATGTTATCCTTCCTCCTGACTTTCAAACCATGCATCCCTACCTCAAGAGTAAAGGAGACAAATATTGGTCTTGGTTTAAGGTAATATTTTTATACTATGTTATTATTAATTTTAAGTGAAGTAAATATTAATTTTAAGTGAAGTAAATATTAATTTTAGTTGTTTAATTTTCAGAATTGTATTGGTGCAATTGATGGGACACGTGTAAGTGCATCTGTACCTGCTGGTAAAGCACAAATACTATACCGTGGTAGAAAGACTTTACCTACCCAAAATGTTATGTGCGCATGTGATTTTGATATGTGTTTTACGTATGTCGTTGCTAGTTGGGAAGGCACAACGAATGATTCAAGGGTGTTTATGGAGACAATTACTGATGAAAGAACGAAGTTTCCTCATCCTCCCGAAGGTAAATTTATTTTATTCAGCAATTATTTTCCATAACATTGTATAATTTTTTATTTCATGTAATGTAACAGGAAAATACTATTTGGTTGGTTCGGGATATTCCAACGTCACTGGTTTTTTAGCACCATATAAGGGATAACGATATCATCTAAATGACTATAGAGGAAGTAGTAGAACACTTCGATTTGCCAGAGAGCAGTTCAATTATGCTTATTCGTCATTACGTAATGTGATTGAAAGATGTTTTGGAGTGTTGAAAGCTCGCTTCCCGATTTTAAAGATGATGCCTCGATTTGCATAACTATATTAGAAAACATGCGTTAAAAGATGATACGTTCAGAGTCTACGAAAACAAAGATTTTGACATTTCTAATCGAAGCAGGAAAAATGAAAGTCGAAACTCGAGGCATGTCGAAACAACTCAAGAAGGACGAAGAGAAATGTGTGTCATGAGAGACATGATACGCCATAGTACGGCTGCACATTATCGGTTGCCGTTATAGATAGAACTATGGTAATTTCTTATTTTAATGCTTACAACGTGAATATGGAAGGATTATGAATCTTAGATTTGATTCACATATTAATATTATTTTACTTTGTTGAAACAAACTCTTCTACTGGTTATAAGTTTAATTATTTTTAAATATGAATTTGTTCTTCATATTTATTTCATTTATTTACTATTTGTTTTCTTTTTACAAAAAACAAATAAGTATAAATAATATTACCAAACTAACTTTTTGACTTTTTCACTTATAAGTAAGTATTTTGCCAAACTAACTTTATGTTATTTCTACTTTTTAAAAGTAAAAGAACTTTTACTACAAGCAAAAGTACTTTTACTTTTGTGTTGCCAAACGACACCTTATTCATAAACTTCTAATGATTAACAATAAAAAGAAGGTTTTTAGTATGGTAAAGTATAAGGGTTTCACTAGTGTCCCTTGTTGGCGAAAGTAGACCCTAATCTTAAAAACTCTAAAGAGAAAGCTCTTGATAGCTTCTTGTGAGTTCAGCGATGGCGGTAGCGATAGAGTAGAGTGAGAGAGACGAATCCTCAACCGCGCTTATGACTCGTTCGTATCGTCTCTCGTACCATATCCATTCTCGTTTAGGTCGACCGCTATACGATGGCTAAGCTTTTTTTGAGAGAGGTAGGCTTGGACTTGACTGACAAAGGTTTCCGAATGATAATTATTAGGGTTATTTCCCTAATGGCCCCCAACTTTGTGACCAGTTTCCCACCTGGCCCCCTAAATTAGCAAAAATACCCATATGGCCCCCTTTTTCCGTTATCTTTAACTGTCCGTTACTCTCACTCCTCCACCTCATTTCCTCTCTCTGCCAAGTCACCTACAATGCCACATCATCATCTTCTCCGGCAAAGGGTTGCCGGCCGGCGACCTTCAAACATAAACAAAAAATAATAATAAAGTTTTTTTTTCACTCTCCTCTCTCTCTCTAAATTTTTTTTTTCTTTCCCCTCTCTCTCTATCTCGATCTAGAGAGTGAGAGGAAAGAAAAAAAATTAGAGAGAGAGGGGAGAGAGAAAAAAAAACTTTTTTTTTTTATGTTTGAAGGTCGCCGGCCGGAAATTTGGCCCGTCGGCGACCCCAGCCGGAGAAGATGATGATGTGGCATTGTAGGTGACTTGGCAGAGAGAGGAAATGAGGTGGAGGAGTGAGAGTAACGGACAGTTAAAAATAACGGAAAAAGGGGGCCATATGAGTATTTTTGCTAATTTAGGGGGCCAGGCGGGAAGCTGGTCACAAAGTTGGGGGCCATTAGGGAAATAACCCTAATTATTAATGCTATAGTTATATTCCCGGCGCATTGATATTCTTGGACAAGTGATAAACCAAAACAAAAATTTACTCGTAACATATTTTTCAATACTTTAGAAGAAGTTGAATTAAATAAGTCAAGTAAAAAATTAAAATTTGAGGTCTTTGGTAGATAAAGACCATTATCTAGTATAGGCAGTGAGTGCATTAAAGGTCAATTTATGAACTTTCTCTTCTTATACTAATTGGTTCAAGGAGAGTGTCATAGAGATTGTTTTATAAGTAACTCTTGTATAGGTAGTTTTATCTAACATAAACAACCCAACTTTAATTGAGGTGAAAATCTTGGTAAAAAAATCAATTAAACAAAAGAAGAAGTATGAAACCCTTTTATTGTTGTGTATTAATCATTACTAGGTGTCCACTGTGCCCGTAGGACGTGGTAAATCCTTTTTTGCTAACGCCGTCGTGAGTTTAAACTGACCTGAGATATGTGACGTGTCAATATGCCTATCAATGTCGATGACATCTTAGTGGTACATGTATATCGTAGTTGTGCTTAGGCCCAAATGTACATGTATTACATTATGTATTTCTACGTCATCCGATATTATACAGAGACCTGTCATTCGCATTTTCTATGCGAATTACATGCCACTGTGTGAAACCCTTTTATTGTTGTGTATTAATCATTATAGGGTTCAGATTTACACATCTTCTCTGGTTGAGTATAATTTTAGGTTAAGAGGGACCTTTTTTTATCCCAATAACTTTTACGAGATATTTTATAATTAATTATATTTATTTTTCCCTATACCAAAAGTATTACTCCCCCTTCTAATGCTTGCTATACGAGGTAAGGTTCTTTGATTCTTTCTGTACGAAAGACCAATTTAAACCTAACCCAGAAAATAATTCGAAAAAACATAATTATCACACAATGTAATTATTTTAGATCAAGAGTTGTTAATATATAGAGGTTTAAGGAATGTATTTTGGGAAAACAAAAAAATAGATCATAATTTATAAAAACGTAACAGGACAACAAAATAAAGTCAAAAGTCAAGAATTTTTTTAAGGATGAAAAATACGTAAAAAAAAACAACAAGAGGAAAAGAGAGAACGGGAGAAATAGAAATTGAGAGAGAGAGAGAGAGTAAAAAATACAACAACGAGAAAAGAAATGAGACTTAAATGATGTTCTAAACTCTAAAGGTGCCCTATACTATCGTTGTAGACGCCCTTTTAGAAGCAATTTTTCTGGGACGTCATGTGTAAGGGATGCCTATAATAATGTGTGACGCCTTTGCCCCATCCCCTTTTTAACTGTATCAGAAAAGAAGTTAAGAGGTTTTAGACACAAACTTAAATATTATAAATTTGTAATAATTTTAACATTTTTTTTCTTTTTGTAAATCATGTTAGTACTTGGTAACTTTTACTTCTTGAAGTATTACCTTACCTAGGTTAAGTTGGTTCGACCGGGTGTATTATCTGAGTCAAGAACTACATATGGGCCTAATAAATTAAAGTTTGTTCTTATATAAAGTGGGTGCTTATAAAGTTTTTGAGGCCCCTTAGTTGGGCCCAAGTAGAGCTTTGGTTGTTTTGAGCATGAGTTAGCTCTGGGACACAATTGCATTGTTTTTTTTTTTTTGATGAACTAATTGTATTGTTGGTATACCTTAATAAACATCGTGTGGTGGGGGTGCAGGTTGTGCGTCCGCATTAGGCCTCCATTGCAAGGGACCCATTTTTTTTTTCTAAAAAGAGAATTGGATATGTTATCATTAATTAATAATAAATGCTTGAAAGCTAAACAAAAGAATCTGTGCAACTTAGTTGATAAGCAGTACCATGTAGTCAAAGTTTCAAAACCATGTGGTAACATTACTTTTTTTTTTTGTAAGAACCCGACTCTCCGAGCATTTTAGGTCTTTTTGTAAGATATTCATGCATGTTAAGTCAAAATTTGAATCTCTACTCTACCCCTTTTTATTGATTTCTTTGTTTTACTACTTTGATTTGCAGAATAGCTAATAAGGCCTCCCAAATTGTACATCTCTTCTACTTTTTTTTTTGAGCATACATCTCCTCTATTGAAAGTCATATCATTTAAAATAAAAGTCAATATTTGCAAAAGAAAAATCCCTAAATTATTTTTCTTTTTATCCTTTCAGTATCCCTTTTGGCCTTTTTTCCAACCTCTTTTCCTCGCAGGACTCTCTCTTCTCTTGCAAATCTCTCTATCTAAACTTGGTCTCTCTTGATCAAATTTACCTCTGTAAATTTTAGTTTTGGATTGTGTGATAAAACAAAGTTGAAATCTTAATTTTAAAAAATGCAAATTAGATAAGTTTTATTTGAGATAATATTAGGTCAATCATAGAGAAACTTTTTCATTGAGTTTGAATTCACCGGTTAGGCCCATAGTGGGCCGGCCAAGGAAGCCCATAAAGGGCTATGTTGGCCGGCCACTCAAGGGAACCCTAAAAGGGTAACTTAGGAAGTTAGCCTATAATTAGGTTTTAGGAATCCTAGTTTGGGTCTAATACCTTTCTAGGGATTTTTATATATACCTAATTAGACAACCTAAATAGAGAGAGAGAAAAAGAGGCAACTCTCATAGAGAAATTGTCAACTAAAAGAGTTTCAGAATATACATCTCAGAGAGAGAGAGAAAAAAGGAGTTTTCTCAAGTATCTAGTCAAGAAGAAGGAGTTCTTCATCTCAACCTTCAAGAAGGTCCTAGCTGACTGAAAGGAGGGAGTTCAAGTTATATACTCGGTGTCTCAAGTAGAGGAGCTACACTTGGAGCTTTAATCTTTCGAATACTGGTCGGGATTAAGTTCGTGGGAAAGCGATTAAGAGGTAATCTTCTTTCCATTCTAGTTCATTGATATGTTCATGTATGGATCCTGCAAACTAGTGTTAAACATATAGCTGTTTGAGATTCCGCTTACAACACTAGACAATTAGGTGTATTAGATACCCCTATAACCCTTCAGTGGCATCACGAGCCGTTTGCATGAACTATCTTTGACTAGACGAATTAGATTCAAACTTGAACAACTAGATAATAGTGTTAATGGTGTTTGAATGGAGATTCAAGCATATTTTGATTAGATCAATTAAGGTTTTGAATGTGATTCAATGACCTAAAACACTAAAAACATAGTTTTATAGAAAGGATTTTCATAAACAAGCTTTAGGTTTTAAGTTTTTTGATAAAAATCATCAAAACCATGAAGTTTGGTTGATGAATTTGTCAAAAACAGTACCTAACAGCAGCTGGAACAATGAAAAACAGAAAGGAAATCAGTTGGAACACTAGGGTTTCCAAAAATTTTGGAAACCCAGCTGGAACAGTGAAAGACGCGTCTGGGATATCCTAGTCCGAGACGGAATAGGAGTCCGAGACAGACGCGTCTCAGACATCCCTGACGCGTCTAAGACGCGCTCGAGGGAAACCTATTAAGTCTCGGTCTAGGACCGGGACACTGGATAGAGAACCAGACGCATCCAGAATGCATCTGGCGCGACCGGACGCATCTAGGATGCGACTGGAACCTTCCAGACGCGCCTGGGATACGATCGGAGCATTCAGAAGCGTCTAGGACGCATCTGGACGCGTCCAGAAGGCATCCCGTGCAGGATGTCAGTGTCGTCCGTGCACAAAAGCGTCTGGGACGCGACTGTGACGCACAAATGCATCTCTGACCGAGCATCCGAGATGGCCTATGTGTTGTCCCAGCCCGAGACACGTATGGGACGCGTCTGAATGTTCCAACACCTCTCGGACTGAGCATCCGAGAGGACATATACGAGACCCGATGGTCTGGACGCGTCTAGGCCGCGTCCAGGACGCATCCTAGACATCTCTTCCGAGATGTCTATGGTCTGTCCTAGGCCAGAAGCGTCTAGCTAGGCTAGGACGCGTCTGCCCGAGAGACTGAGCACGACAGGAACGTGCTGTCTCATGGTCCGGACCTTGACTAGGCTAAGTCAAGGGTTGACCCGAGACCAGTCAAAGGACCTTGACCAGGGTTGACTTAGGTCTTTTTGAGTTTGACTCGAGGGCTTTTTAGGCCTTGTCCTTAGTGGGAGTTTTTCAGACCTTTTTCTCTCGGTTCCAAGCATATTTTTTTCCGACATTGATCCGGGTTATAGGAGAGCCCGAACAGAGTTTTTCCTTATATTGACTTAGGAAACAATTAAGGAAGAAACATAATGTGCTTCTAGTTTGAGTATTATGAAAAACTTTAGAGCCCATTAGACATAGAGATGTCATAATTTCCCACAATTAGCTATACGAGACATAGCAAACCTAGAAACGAATCTAGGATACATACTTTGTTTATTATGAATGTCATATTATTGTATGTATGGATGTATGTGATGGCGTAGAATAGTATACCTTTGATGTGGTGTGAATTCACCACATTTATGTCACTTAATTTAAATGAGTTAGTCCATTTTATGCTTTTATTTTGATTAGTTAAAAACACTTCTTGATTAGGTACCATATGAGGAACAAAGTACAAAAATGAATCAAAAGACTAAAACACGAATACAAGGAAACATGGGTAGAACTAAAAGCCATGAGGATCAAAGGAGGAAACAATAAAAGAGAGGATGTGATGGAGAGTTGGAAAACAATTTGGAGAGCCAAGCCATTTTGATTGTTGGGTCACATGGAGAGAGGTCATGAGGTAAATGAGATAAGATGAGCCATGTTAGATTACTTGGGCCAAAAAAGGAATGCAAAATCGTGAAGGCACCCTCAAAAGTTATGGAACTTAAAGCCCAAGGGTAACTTTGTCATTGGAGCTATTTTTGGAGAAAAGAGGGGAAAACCCTCATTTTTCTATCATCTTCTCCAAGTGTTGAATTCTAGAGAGAGAAATGAGAGGAAGGAGGCTAGGGTTTTGGAAATCTTGGGTTTGGGAAGAAGAAAAAGCAAGGGAATGAAGGAAGACCACTTATAGTTGCCCTGAATCAACTTGTTTTGGGTGGAGAAGCTCCATTTCGTGTGGACAGCAGCTCAAATTTGTTTGGACAGCAGCTCCAACTCATTTTGGACAACAGCTTCACTTTTGGACAGCAGCTTTTGAAGTCCCATTTGTTGGTTTTGCTTGGAGCTTCATTCCCTTGACTCTCATAAGGCTTTCCTTCACTCATTTCTCTTGTATTTCTTCTTTGTTATGATTTATTTGACTATATATCTTAACCCTGTATGGTATTAAGGTTGTTAGATACTATTGTGATTCATTTGAGAGATAGAGAGTGATTATAGAGAGTGATTATAGAGAGACACTTGGCATAACATTTATCATGAACTATCATCTACTTTTAATGGTTTGTTTTTCTATGAATAAAAACATGAGTAGCTAATTAACTTGTTGAGGTCTAAGGATGAAGTCTTGATATGTTATTGTGTGTGTTTATTTGATTAGATTAGTATGTTTGATATCTCTATCATGTTAGGTTAATCGGTTAAACTTGTTTCATGTCTTATGTCAAGCATATGTCATATAGTTACTTGTTAATCGATCTTTCCGATCTAGACTCGATGTTAATGGAATATGATGACCCTTTGACTAGTTATGACCATTAGGTATATCTAGCACTTAGAGCATCTAATTTAGAGTCGAGAAGACTCAAACTTGAGAATCGACCCAAACAAGCATCTACGCAAATATATCTCGATGGATTCCCGAATCCTTAACCTCTCTCATATTTAGAATAAAACCGTAGCCTCCCAAGAATCTTTAGTTAATAGTTCAAGTTTACTTATTTCTCTTATATTTCTTTTTTGTCAATGCCTAATTAAAACCCCCCCCCCCTCTTTACTTTATTTGTTTCTGTTTTTTTTTTCGTCTAAGTTAGCCTTTGATATCTAAATCGGTGGATAAGATCCTTCGATATCTGAGTTACCAACCTATCCTTGGATCGACCCCGGCTTTACCGGGTTACTACTTGATATCTCCGCTTGGGTGTGCAACCTTTCGGGTGCATCAAGTTTTTGGCGCCGCTGCCGGGGATAGCAACGTGTAGCTTAGATATAAGTATTATTTTCTTTTATCCTAGATTCTAATTAATTTTGTTTGCTTTGTGTTTTTCAAAAAAACAAAAATAACAAAAAGAGATCGAAAGGAAGAAGTTTGGGGATTTCGGAGAAAAGTGGAAACCCGACTTCAAAACAAGTTGGTTCTGGGACTATAAGTGGTCTTCCTTCGTTTCCTTGCTTTTTCTTCTTCCCAAACCCAAGATTTCCAAAACCCTAGCCTCCTTCCTCTCCTTTCTCTCTCTAGAATTCAGCACTTGGAGAAGATGATAGAAAAATGAGGGTTTTCCCCTCTTTTCTCCAAAAATAGCTCCAATGACAAAATTACCCTTGGGCTTTAAGTTCCATAACTTCTTGAGGGTGCCTTCACGATTTTGCATTCCTTTTTTGGCCCAAGTAATCTAACATGGCCCATCTTATCTCATTTACCTCATGACCACTCTCCATGTGACCCAACAATCAAAATGGCTTGGCTCTCAAAATTGTTTTCCAACTCTCCATCACCTCCTCTCTTTTATTGTTTCCTCCTTTGATCCTCATGGCTTTTAGTTCTACACATGTTTCCTTGTATTCGTGTTTTAGTCTTTTGATTCATTTTTGTACTTTGTTCCTCATATGGTACCTAATCAAGAGAAGTTTATAACTAATCAAAATAAAAGCATAAAATGGACTAACTCATTTAAATTAAGTGACATAAATGTGGTGAATTCACACCACATCAACCTTTAGATAAGATTATCGTTTCTTGTTCTAAACACAAGTGGTTGTGCCCGAATAATACTTAGAGTATAGGGTCTTAGAATCTATTGACGAACCGAGCGATGAGATCATGGTTCAAGTGGGAGTAGTCAATAGAGGTTCAAGGATACGAATCCAAACGAACCATAGGCGAACAAGAAATAAACTTAAAAGATGAGATCTTTTAAGAGGTAATAGTAAGATTTAACAAATCATTACGTAAACCCTAATAAACTTTTACGTAATAAATCATGAATGGTTATGCTAGAGTTCACAGTAACGCAACTTGATAAATTACGTAATAAGTCCCAAAAAGAATTTTGAGTAAAGCCTACCCAGATTAAGACACCTGTTGAGCCCTTGTTCATCGATGGTGGGTCATGCCAAAGCAGGGTGCCATCTTTTACCTCGGGACAATACGGGCAGATATACGAAGAGGTCTACATGTCTAAATGGTTATTCCCAATGAGTCAGCAAAAGGGTTTTGGATTTCGGGGATAAAGGACGATTTAACGTTTAAATGTTAAATTCGTTAACCAAGAATCATAGGAGTATGATCAGTAAGATGTTACTCACCCAGGACGACGAATTAAGGGCAGTGCCAAAGTACGCTTAATTTCGAAAGAATGGGATCTTGGAATTATATTATTCTTAGGGGACAACAAACATAGAATAATATAGGCAAATTAAGAAAATTGCCAGGATAACAAGTTTAATCACTTTCGCATTTTTTACATGTAGTTTAATTATGACAAACAACAACATCTTCAACCTCTACACCGTACTTGAGAAGTTGAATGATACCAACTTTGTTCAATGGGAAAGAAATCTGAGAAAGGTTCTTCGAGCAAGAGCAGAAGTATTGGACACTCCAATCCCCGTGCTTTCGGAAACCTCTTCTGATGAAGAGCGTAAGCAAGTACACGTTATTCGAAGGAAATCAGCGCCAGTAACCAGTTTAATGCTAATGTCCATGGAAAAGAAATATCAAGATATGTTCGTTGACATGGAAGCATACACCATCATTCGACGACTTAGATACGTGTTTGGAACACAATGTCGAATGGAGAGATTTAGAATCACAATGGTGACACTGCGAAAACGACTTGAAAAGGGAAATCCGTTCGTCACCATGTTTTGGAGATGATTGATCACTTCAAAGACATGGAATGGATGGGATCTCCTATGCCAGTCGAAATGGCGATTGACCTCATCCTGTGTTCACTAGATGAAAGTTATCAGGATGTAGTAACAGACTTTGAAGATAAGTTTGGCCAAGTTTCCTTTGAAAGTCTGCTTGCAATTCTGGAAGTAGCTGAAAGAAAGATCAGCGCACCTGAAACTACAGAAGAAATTCTAAGTGTTCAGGAGAGCGAAAATACGGGAATGGATGACGTTAGAAGAAGGAGACGATCTGGCAAAAGAATGGGCAAGAAAGTGTCAAAACCCAGAACTATCCTTCCTAACAAAAGATGTCTAGTATGCGGTAGTACATCTCATATCCGGATAAGAGATTGCCCGCGATACTTGAAAGAATTAAACAACGGAACTGGAAGTTCCGGAGAAGGTAAAAATTATTAAAAGTTATTCAATTAAATACTATTTCCTCAAGGTATGTGATACCTAAAAGACTCTTATCATTATGAATGACAGGAGCAAGTGGGAGCTGAGTAATTATTGAAGAGGAGATGAGCCTGTCAAAAGCTAAGAAGGCAAGAGTTGTTGGAAAAACTCAAGAAGGATCATAGACTCAACAGGCATTACTTTAAATCAGTTTTAGTATTCTTTTTCTTTTAGAACATTAACTCTGTAACGAGATTATGGGAGTGAATAAAATATTTGGTATTTTATGATGTTCTTAAAGGAGCCTATTTAACTTTTAAAGAATTATACCAAGCGATCCGACTTAGCCATTCTAATCTAGTCAAATAAATTTGAAAGAACATGAATGAAACTAAAGTTGTTTGGTCACGTATCTCTCAACGATAGTTAATCATAGTTTGGACAAATAAATTTGACAAGATTTCTTATGACAAAACAGAGGTCAATTAATCATTGAAACTCATGTTAGACATAAAACCTACGATTAACGTGACTAGAATGGACTAAGAACTAGATTTTGGAAAAGTTTTAGAAACCAATCCTAAATCAAGAAAAGGGTCAATATGATTAAAGAATATGATGAGATCATAAGTTCAAAAGTCATCCATCTTCCAAAAGCATAAAAGTCTAATACGAATCTGCCAACCCACTAAAACCTAGAATAAGCTATAGTGAATAACTGAGTCCATACGAATATGGATTTTTTAGAAAGAGTTCTAAAAACCAGTCATCTATTCAAATGTCTACAGCATGATAGACAAAAGTTCTTCAAAAGGAAGAACGGGGTTTTCTCACAAATCATCGAAACACAATGGGATTGTTGCTCTCGATGGTGTCTTAATTGAAAGGAAGGATCCTTCAAAGAAGACAAGTGGGAGTAAAATATTCGAATTGAATTCGATAAGAGCAACAAAAGGGAGTAAGGAGTTACTCGCCTTACTAGGGATGTCGCCTTGAGAATAAGGGACCAATCGCCTAGAAACTTCTTAAGGAGTTAAGAAAGTTTGCTCAAAACCCCCAATGAATCTTTGGAAGATTCAACCAAACTATAGTAGAACCACTCTGAAGTTAGACCAGAAATCTAAAGAGATAAGAGTAAGAATGGTTAAGTCTTGTTCGACAAGAAGGTAAGTGGGAGTGAAACATGCTAGTTTCAAGTTCTGTATGTAGAAAACATACTCGAAGGGACAATCGACGAGGGTAAATTAACTATGGGCATCGAAGTCTATGGCGATAGATCAAAAGATGATAAAGACTCGTTCAAAAGGAGTTTTGAAATCTGAATAGAAGATCTCTTAGAGAGATACTTTACCCATCTCCCGTGACAAACATGAGAGTGACACTTATGTTTGAAAACATAAGAACATTCATGAGATGATTGTTGTTTACCCGAACATCTAAGAAATACTTGGAGTACAAAAGATGTCGTCGCCCATACTAGTCAAAGGATTGAAGAAAGTCATAAAAGTAATCTTCCGAAAATAAAGATAGGAATCTTTTAGGAAGGACAAACAGATGGAAGAGTTTTTCATGCTGGGAGTCGTTACTAACTCTACTAGATAAGAAACTAAAAACTTGGGAAGTACTGATTTCAGTTGGAGAAACTGATATTATCATAAAAGCTTACGAAGGCGTTCGAAAGCAAGATAATGACGAAGCGAAGTGAAAATGAAACTAAACTGTCACCTTAGAACGTTCATGGGAGATGCACGAATCTAAGGAATTAGGATCAAGGTAAAAGTATCCTAAGAAGACTTGTAAAATTGAGAACGTAAAGGGGTTTACGTGGGTGCTCAAATTTTACAGATTCTTGTTATCCGAAATAAACTTAGTTTATTTCGTCATCTAAATTATGGTTTAGAATTTAGACGACAATCCAAAATGATGGAGTGTTCCATGTAGGTTTATTAGATACGTGATCTAATGAAAGAAACCCTACTAAGTGAACGTGGAAGCACACCATCATACTATCCCTAATCCAGGTCATTAATTGAACAAAAATGACTTAAGAAGACTAGCATGAGTGATTGACAAGATAGCGTTGTTTCTTGGGCTATGGGAATAGGAGTATTCAAGGTCAACTTCATGGGTGTATAGATGATACACTGGAAACCCGCTAAATGAGAGTACTTCAAGAGTTGAAGTTGTGAGCTGTCATAACTCTCATTTAAGCAAATTGGAGAGATTCTTCAAAACATGAGTACTCACTCAGTTTATGGAAGGAATGTCGAACTTTAGTACCGTTAAACGCCAGCCGTAAAAAGTGGTTATAAAGGCGGATTACTAGGGGAGACAGGATAGACATGAAATTGAGTGGGAGTACAAGAATGGAATATGTTTTCTTGAGTAAAATCAAGACAAAGCATCTCCGGGGCACTTGATGAAAAACAACTGAAAAATGCATGGTCGTGCTCAAATGGATTAATACTTAATCATTTAGATTAGAAGTTGTTCTCGGGATCAAGAGAGTCTGATGAATATGACATATCAGATGAGATACGAAAAACATGGGAATCAAGCATTGCAGTTGTTCTAACTACAAGTGGGAGACTGAAGGATATATTCCCTCGGTCTGAAGGAATGGTATCCTTCCGAAGGAATGTCCTTCGACCAAGGTTGCAATGCGTACAGTTTGGCGAATAGGATCTTAATGACCTTACTCGGAAGATCATTAGTCCGGTCCAATTAGGGGTCGTAATGCTTAGCTAGAAGCCAACTACGATCGTCAGATAACTTCGGTAATCCGCGGCTAACATAGACCGGATCCTACAAGGGTTACACATAAGAGTAATGATTTGAACGGAGAGAATTGACTAGAAAGAGAATGGCAAATAAGTGGATTGGATCCGTTATTGGTAAGTCCAATTAGTTCGGAGAAGTCCGAAGAGAGATAAACATGTCCGGACCCGAAAGAGAGGCCCGAAAAGGCTTTAGGTGGGCCGGGCATGTGATGGCCGACCAAGGCAAAGGGCCGGCCATTACATGGCCTGTTAGGCCCATAGTGGGCCGGCCAAGGAAGCCCATAAAGGGCTATGTTGGCCGGCCACTCAAGGGAACCCTAAAAGGGTAACTTTGGAAGTTAGCCTATAATTAGGTTTTAGGAATCTTAGTTTGGGTCTAATACCTTTTCTAGGGATTTCTATATATACCTAATTAGACAACCTAAAGAGAGAGAGAGAAAAAGAAGCAACTCTCATAGAGAAACTGTCAACTGAATGAGTTTCAGAATATACATCTCAGAGAGAGAGAGAGAAAAAATGAGTTTTCTCAAGTATCTAGTCAAGAAGAAGGAGTTCTTCATCTCAACCTTCAAGAAGGTCCTAGCTGACTGAAAGGAGGGAGTTCAAGTTATATACTCGGTGTCTCAAGTAGAGGAGCTACACTTGGAACTTTAATCTTTCGAATACTGGTCGGGATTAAGTTCGTGGGAAAGCGATTAAGAGGTAATCTTCTTTCCATTCTAGTTCATTGATATGTTCATGTATGGATCCTGCAAACTAGTGTTAAACATATAGCTGTTTGAGATTCCGCTTACAACACTAGACAATTAGGTGTATTAGATACCCCTATAACCCTTCATGAACCCAAACTCGCCCACCAAAATTTAACGGGTTGAGTGGACAAAGTCCATATCGAGCTTCAGGCAATTCGTTGGCCCATCAGACCCAAACGCTTCAGGCCGGGGATTTCGACTCCCGTGCTCAGTGCCCACCCTTAGTTGGATGGTTTACTAGCTCGTTCGAGTCCGCCTGGAGCCCTGGAGGTTTCATAGGCGTCCAACATAACTTTTGTACGCGCTCTACTTAAACCTAAAGGAGCAAAGCCTCTCCAATTTTTGACAGTACAGAGGCGCCTACCACTATTACTCTGGGCGCCTATGGAACTTCCCTACAAATGTACTTGTTGAAAAGACGTAAAACCAAATTAAACTCTCTCCCTCCTCTTCGAGAAAGCCCTAAAATCCTTTCTCTCCCTTTCTCTCCCTTTCTCTCTCTCTCTTTCTCTGTGAGTTCTGCTACTGTGACTGTAACCAAAGCCGCTAAAACTCTGATCGATCGAAATATCAAAGATGTCTCTGAGAGTTCTAAACCCTAATGCAGAAGTTCTAAACAAATCTGCAGCTCTTCATATGACCATCAATGCCGCCAAGGGTTTACAGGATGTTCTCAAAACCAATCTCGGTCCTAAGGGAACCATTAAGATGTAACTTCTTCTTCTTTTGTAGTATGATTTCTGTGCTTACTGATCTTTATTCTTTTTCTGCAAGTTATTACTAATCACTTCTCATTTTTATAGGCTTGTTGGTGGATCAGGAGATATTAAGCTCACTAAAGATGGAAACACACTTTTGAAGGAGATGGTTTGTTCTCTCTAATAGATCTTTCGATCTCTTCGTTTTGTACTTCATTAGTGTTTTCCTGTTTCAAGTTTGCGTTTTTTTTATTAGTTAAAGCTATTATTGTTGCTTGCTATATGTAAAAATACTTCTTTAAGGTAGAGTTAGTACAATACTTATAGTATAAATTCGTAGAAATAGAGATCTGAGGAGCCCCTTTTGTTCATGTTATCTCACACAAACTAGTTTATTAACATCACATTAGGCCTTTTTTGTTCATTTGTTTTGCAATGAGGCCTTTAAGTTTAGTCACAACTCCATTTACGAAATAGTCGAGATCCTCCCAAGTAGTTGGGTAACTGTTCGGCCCTCTCGATTGGCCAAATACATGATATGGGTAGGAAGTTAGTTTTCCAACTTAAACCTTTTTCAATTCCTGATTATCGGAAGAGCTGTGCACGATCTCCATTACGTGTAGAGAAAATGGTAAAGAGGAAGAAACTACTAGGTGATTGCTGACACCCAAATGTTTGTGTCGCTGTTAGAACATAGAATCACTGTCGACATACCAATTAAGAGCCACCTTTTTGCAATTTTTGTTGCTTTTTTAGGTTCTAGAGACTGCAAGTGATGTAAAAAAACAAAGAGAGGCAGTAATTTTTTTAGTATATTGAGGTGCTCTGGAGGATTGGCACAGAACATAAATATTGAGGCTTAAGCCTAAAGACTGAACTTAAATCTTTGAGACTTAAGTTTCAATTCTTTTCAACAATACTAGCAAACTACCCATGTGGTAGTGTATTGAGTAACTATGGTTTCATTGTTAGTCTTTACAATTTAGAAATTTCCATTGTTTCAAAAAAAAAAATTCATTGTTAACATAAAACTTATGTCGGTACTGCCACTTTTCTCGATTTATTTAAACTTACATGGCATGTTGATATTTCGGGAAGGTATATGATCGCTTTTGGAATGTACTCTTTTGCCTACAATAGTTACTTAAGGTTTCCTTAACATTGACTGTGTATCTATTTATCGTATCTTAGACTGGTCATTTTGGCTTTTCGTTTCCCTGTAATGATTCTCATTGTGATGCTTTTTTGTTGCGTTCAGCAAATTCAAAATCCAACAGCAATTATGATTGCGAGAACTGCTGTTGCTCAAGATGATATTAGCGGAGATGGTACAACTTCAACAGTGGTTTTCATTGGTGAACTTATGAAACAATCAGAACGTTGCATAGATGAAGGTTAGCTGCTCATTGTAGTAGAGGTTATTTTAACAAAGGAATTTGTAATAGAATATAGATGTATTAAAGTGTGTTCTCCACATGAGGATAAGCATAGCTAGATATACTCTAACCCTCTTGTTCAGTCCTATTGCTTCACCTTATCTTTTAGAAAATAGTAAAAAGGTGGGCCAATGTTTAAAAAGGCGCATAAGATGCGCATTGATGAGTACACCTCGTGCCAGAATATAGGTGTACATCATCAGAACTTACACCTCGGTTTTGTTGTAACTTCCTCCGTATTTCCTTAACTTCTAGAGGGAGTCAAAAGTGTAGAAGTGACCAAAAACATTCATATACTTTTAAAAAATTAGTTTAAAAAAAATGAAAAATATATACTGTTAATAGAATAAAATACTACAACTATATTAAAATATATGAAATTGAAGTTATGTCTCTTTACTGACTCGAGGCACTGCCACGCATTGTCAAGAAAACCTTTTTGAGGTATCAAAACGCTATTTTTTAAGATTGCAGTGGGCTATATGTTGTGGCGATGGAAACACATAATTCGCTAAAAATTCCAAGTTTGAGGAGCAGCAGGTGCTGTTCTCTGATAGTCTTGTCTTGGACCTTCACTATATATTTATATTTAATGAAGTCCATATCAAATTCTTTTTTAATATTTAAGTAGAGTATATAAGCTGAAGCACGAGTGAATATGAAGCCGGAACTGTAGACATGTGCGACTTAATGATTTCCTATTGAACCAACTTTATTCTTTTTTTTTTCCGACTTTGAGTGTACCAAAATTTGTTTCAGGGATGCATCCGCGTGTTCTGGTTGATGGTTTTGATATTGCGAAGAGAGCAACTCTTCAATTTCTTGAAAAATTTAAGACTCCTGTGGTGATGGGTGATGAGCCAGATAAAGAAATTCTGAAAATGGTTGCAAGAACAACCGTAAGGACCAAGGTAATGTAGTATGACTTTAATGACTGGTTTCTCTTAGTTTTTAAATAAATTTTGTAGTTGTATACTGGTGCTTTCTCGCAATATCTTATAACTTGTTTTTCTTGTGTAGTTGCATGAGTCATTGGCTGATCAATTGACTGAGATCGTTGTCAACTCGGTTAGTAGCTTTACTATTTTAATTTTGTTTTATTTCTTGACACTGCTTAATATTGTGAACAACTCATAGTCTTTATGAAAGAATAGCGACCTCGTGTGGCATGTCATGTAATTGTGAAGAAATATCTGTTCCGATAATGCAATAATAAGGGCATGAAATGTTGTTTCCTGTTTTTCCCGCGTCTACTGATAGCTAGTTCGCTATGTGCTTATTGTAGTATCAAATTCCGCTATTATGAATATCTCACTTGAGGTGGAAGAAACAACGTTAACAGATACTCTCTTCCCACTAGCGTATTGGTACTGGATTCACCGTACCCTTTTTGGGTGGGTTCGCGATCCAGTACTACAAAATCAGCGTACCGGTTTTTAGTCTAAATGAACCCAAAGTCTGTAAAAAATCATAATTTCTACTGGTTCAATAGTTAACTACAAGAATTTGATGAATTGACCAGTTAGATTTTAAATTTTATGGAGATAAAATATTTGAAATAGGTGTATCTCTTACAAATGCATCATAAAGAGTACATATTGTCTAGGAAAATAGTAAAAAACATATTGGAACAGAAATAGCGAACCGAAGAAGTATACCCCTAGCGTACCCGATACTCACATGGTAGCGTACTGCGTACCGGTACCCGTACCACGTACCACATACCACGTACCACATACCACGTACCACGTACCACATACCACGTACCGGTACACGTACCACGTACCGGTACCCGTACCACGTACGGGAGAGATCCGCGTACCAGGTAACCTTGGGAAGAAAGCAATGTAACCGTTGTAACTGAACCGAGTGACAAGCTGTTGTCCTCCAAAAGATATTTACAAGCTCTTACTACTTTCTGCTCTATTAGATGCATATGTATCTGTTTTTCTAAACTGTCCGCTTGATATGTTAGTATCGTAAATATACAGGTGCTCTGCATTCGCAAACCTGAGGAAGCCATTGATCTTTTCATGGTGGAGATTATGCACATGCGCCATAAGTTCGACGTGGACACACGTTTGGTATGTTTGAAACTTTCAACGTTTGATATATAGAACACTTCATTGGGACATTTTATAATTTTATGAACTCAATTTTATCTCCGTGAAGTTCACATTCTACATGTTCTTCGTAGAGGCTGGTACATATAGATTGGCTAATTCTGCAATAACTTCTCACCTGCTGTCTAGTAATTTTACTAGTAATTCATAGCTATTTCGTCCCCATTTAAGACTGCCGCCGAAGTCGAAATACATGTTCAAAACGTCCACTATAGTGCTCTCCCAAAGTCCCAATACCACTGCTGTATCTTGATTTGGATTTGTATGATACTGGCCATCCGTTAGATGAACATAATTAGTTTACAAGGGTGTATCTGAGGACTGAGATATCTCTCTCTTCCAAGTTATGCTTGTGCATGTTTGAAGTCCATGATCAATTCTTTGTGAAATGTAAGTAAATTCTTGTTATTATTCAATTTTGAAACCTTAATCCTAACTGTTTCTGTAGGTTGAAGGTCTTGTCCTTGATCACGGGTCTAGGCATCCAGATATGAAGCGTCGGGTAGAAAATTGTTACATATTGACGTGTAATGTGTCTTTGGAGTATGAGAAAAGGTATCTGTGTTCTATAAATGAATGACAATAACTTCTTGTAATGAAGTTACTATTATTGTTCTTGTTAATAACTTAATATTACTATTAGTAATGTAATTTATCTTGTGTCATTTATTAATTGTTAACCATAGATGGTAGTTACTGTGAGTGAAGATTATACCATTGGACCTTTTGTTACCTACAGTAAGTCTTTTATGTTGATATATTTTCTACAAGACAAGCCTTTCCCCGAATAGTACCTTAAAGTCTTAAAGGTCTTTATGTTGATATATTTTCTACAAGTCGGTCTAAATCCTGATGCAACTCAATGTTTTCCGTTGTAGTGAGGTAAATGCAGGATTTTTCTACTCAAATGCAGAGCAGAGAGAGGCCATGGTTGCTGCTGAAAGGCGTCAAGTTGACGAAAGAGTGAAGAAGATCATTGAACTCAAGAATAAGGTAGAAAACAAGCCTTTCCCCGAATAGTACCTTAAAGTCTTAAAGATCTGCTAAGAAACTATGCTGACCATCTAACTAGAGAAAGCTCTCACAATCATTTTTAAACTTTTTCTGAAAGATAGCTGATGCTTTATCTATCTTCACCTAAATGAGGATGTCAATGTGTGCAGCTTTGCTCGGGAACTGAGAACAACTTTGTTGTCATCAATCACAAGGGAATTGATCCACCATCACTGGACCTTCTTGCGAGAGCAGGGGTAAGTTACTTGTTTTGCTCGCTTGGAAATCGTTTGCTTTTTCATTCTATTACGAAGTTAAGGTGCTTGCGACTCTTTAAAAGTCTTTCTTTCATGTTACTTATACTTAAGTTGGTTGTCAATCCTAAGCCACAATTCCAGTTATTAGGGATCTCAAAAGTTGCAATTTTATTTTCTGGTATTGTGATGATGTTGTCTATCATTTTTATAGTTATTTTTGTCATTCTTCCTATCTTTAGCTATGTTACAAATCTAATTCCATACTGCAGATAGTGGCTCTTCGAAGAGCGAAAAGAAGAAATATGGAGCGATTGGTTTTGGCTTGTGGAGGGGAGGCTGTCAATTCTGTTGATGATTTGACTGCTGATTGTCTTGGTTGGGCCGGACTAGTATATGAGCACACTCTGGGAGAGGAGAAATACACGTTTGTGGAAAATGTGAAAAATCCTCACTCATGTACAATCTTAATCAAAGGTACATGTACTTTTGATATCACCTCTACATTACTTGAATCATTGAATGATTATTTGTTTTTCTTTTAATTTGGTACGCAAGTATTGGGACCCTATACTAGGTAGATAATACTAGCCTACTAGAGATACTCGTATGGTAGTCTTTGCAATGTTTTAAAATTTGTAGATGCGTACGCCATGGGCGGAGGCAGTATGTTTCCTCCTCGAGGCGTATGCATCTACAGAAAAAACAAAAATTACAAGCATCGTTTAAGTTTAAAGCAACATGTGAAGTGAAAACATTTATGTCTTGTTTGTTGAACACGTAAGTCTTTATATTATAGCAAAGTGAAAATGGCTAATTATCTTTATCTTTCTAAAGAAATGTAGTATCAATTGTTTTTCTACAAGATTTAGCGTATATCGTTTCCTCAGTGAGGCATACGCCTTGAGGTGGCGCTTCACTTTTTCGGAGCAAATCACCTTGAGGCGGGAAAACATGTTTTTAAACATTCCTTTTGCTTATTTACTGTCTCCATGTTGTCATGGGCTTGTAATTTTTGTTTAAGTGCCAAAATCATAGTTCGCAATGTTGATCTCGTGCTCATAAATATATTTCAGGTCCTAATGACCATACAATTGCTCAAATAAAGGATGCTGTTCGGGATGGTCTAAGAGCAGTAAAAAACACGATTGAGGATGAGGCAGTCGTATTGGTAATCTTTTTACTGAGTCTGTAGGAAGCTTTTGTAACTATAATACTTGAGGGAATTTAAACAAAAAAATTCTTGAGTGGATGGTGACTGGTTTTTGCTTCTAATTTATTTCTTTTAGATGTAGTTCTTCATCTTCTTATCTTGAATTTTAAAGAAGTTAGTAGTAATGTCCAAATAGGTTGTATTTCACGGTCTTATTCCATTAGGGCATAAATCTTTTTTGAACGGTTATTTAGGGCATTAATCATTTAATACTTCCCCAGAATTTCTTGTTCGCAAAGATTTGAAGTCAAATAACATTTATTATCAGCAATTGTACCATAAATCGTCTTTAGAACCTAAGATCAACTACCTATATCAAGTGAGCAAGCAAGAAAATTGCTCTCAGCAATCTGCAGTGAAGGAATTTACAGTAGGATATATAGAATTTAACTATTTATATGTATCTTACACGTTCATGGTCTTATGTTCAACGGTTTAGGGTGCTGGAGCTTTTGAGGTTGCAGCTAGACAATACCTAATTAATGAAGTGAAGAAAACTGTGCAAGGGGTAATAATTTTTTTCTTTGATTGAATTGTGAGTTGTGAAACAGATCTTTATTTCTTCACACCTCATTCGTTTTTGTTTAATTGGAGTAGCGTGCTCAACTCGGAGTCGAGGCTTTTGCTGATGCTCTCCTTGTAGTGCCCAAAACCCTAGCGGAGAACTCTGGACTTGATACTCAGGATGTCATAATTGCTCTAACCGTATGTTGTTTCCTTGCTCTAAAGATACAACTTGCTTACATTGAAGTAGAAAATAGAATTGTTTAACATTTGCTTTTAATCAATTTTTTTTGTTTCTTCTCTTTTAGGGTGAGCATGACAAAGGGAATGTAGTAGGCTTGAACCTGCACACTGGAGAACCAATTGATCCCCAAATGGAGGGTATTTTTGATAATTACTCTGTGAAACGTCAAATCATAAACTCAGGGTATGTCTAATCACTATCTTAATTAATCATCGGATTTCTTAACCAGTATTTCTGCAAGTAGTTATTTATCTAGCAAGAAAGTTTTCTGATTTCTTTTTCCGTGTTTTGCTTGGCAGACCTGTAATTGCTTCCCAGTTGCTGCTAGTGGATGAAGTAATCCGTGCTGGGAGAAATATGAGGAAGCCCACTTAAGCAACCTGCTCCGGATGCAGAGATTATTCCAGGTTCAGGATTTTGTTTTTCAATTCTATGCTTGAGATATATATATGCCGTGGCTTTGGGGTGGAACTTTTTAGGTGTGGGATGGGGCAATTATGGTCCAAGAAGTTTTGACGAGATCAATTTCGAGGTCGTACTTAAACAGGATATGTAAATGACTATTGTCTAGTTGGTTACATTTTCTGTAGAACTGAGTCAAGTCAACCATGGGTGTGTTAACTCTTCACTATTTAGCCTTTTTAGTTTCTAACAAAGAGTGCTGAAAGGGTGGATTTTCATAGCTTTATTTTACCCTAAATTCCAGTAGTTTTGATTAATCCTTGTCAGAGTTCTGTTTCTAGTGAAAATGACTATTGTTTATGGAAGTGGTTTGCTTTGGTTGGTGCCATCTTTTAACTTGAAATACTTTTCTTGTTAGCCGATTGGCTCCTCTCATTATTGTGGAAGGCGCTCACTTGTTTTAGCTTTTTTGAGCCTCGCGAGCTTACTTTTTTTTTCTGAAATTTGGATGAGATACGTAATCTGACAAGAACGCCTGCTTTAACAAGGATTTGAAAAACCGGAAACCCCACGACGCTTGCTTTAACAAGGCTTGGAAGTCCCTTGTGAGCGCCTGACTCTGTTAGAGCCCGTAGACATGCAAAACTAGAAGGCAGAGTCAACCCGAACGACCTGATGGTATAAACGGATCAGGGCCAGGGTTTAGAGGTGCTACCTAACATCTTACCTGAGCCAGACTTGTTAGTGTTTACACGTATAGCTTGCTTAATAATGTCCTTCGTTTGATGATAGTATCTATGTACGTTTGTATGTGTATGTATAATATATATTATACTTATACATATTGTACATTACTACATGTAGGTGTGGCCGTTGTGACGTGGGAAAAAGATATATCTAATAATTGTTATATATTAATACATTCTGATATAAGCGCCTCGATTTTAAGTGTTATCTTCAATCTTTTTCTTTTATAACTATCAATAGGAGTTCTTCCCATATAGTTCCCAACCTGTTTTTAGTCAAAGAAAAAATATCTCATGAGATGCATAAATAATTTTTAGTGCTTGTTCGAAAAATTGAGTATTTACAAATATTTTGAGAAATAACCCAAGTGTTTAAAGCCACTCCCTTATAGCACAAAAGTCAGAGTGTCTTTGGCAACGCCATTTAAATATATGTTGCTGCTTCAGATGTTCTCTGCTTGAATAGCGAAAACTCAAGACACCGTGATCGCTCGATACTCTGTAAATCTGAAAGATTTAATGGGTTGTGACGGATTTTGGATACTAGAATTTTAAAAATAATTTGCGCGAGTCTGCTTGATAATTTTGGTGGTCATAGATTTCAGAGTCGACGGACCCAACCTGATAAGAGAATAAGCTCATAGTCAATTTTAAGTTTATTTGAATAATACATAAAACTGAATTTAAAAGAAGGTTGTACTGTTTTGGAAGTAGCTTGAAATGAATATTGTCATGCCCTTGACAGAGTTAAGTCAGATGATTCCAACAAGAAGTTAGGTGATTCCAACAAGAAGTCTTTGGACAGTTAAATTCAAACAACAAAAAACAATTACAGCCTTGATGGGGCGATCCATATTGCATAGATGGACATGTTATTTTATGTGAGGAGCAGGGCCGGCCCTGACTTTTTTGGAGAATATGTTCTCTTAGTAACCATCTTTGTTTTTTAAGCAACAATTGAGGCTGAAGGTTACAAAGTGGAGTTTTTTTTGTGTAGAAATTGTTAAAAGAATAAAAGTATTGGAAGCAAGAATAATGGAGCTATGAAGTCTAACTTGAAAGCAATAGTGGGGCACCACATTTCTAGTTCATTGTCTACTATTACTCTACTACTATTATTATTATTGTTATTATTATCGAACGAGGAATATTAGGTTATAATTTGAAAATACCAAAGACAAATAAATAAGAGATAAAAAGAAAGCAAAGTGAACCGTCCAAAGTCATTATCTATTTTTTTTTTTTTTTTGATGAAGGAAGTCATTATCTATTCATACATGGGAACTTTTAATAAAGGCAAGAAAAAGGATAGAATGAATCTTGCCAGTATTGATGTTATTAGTAGACAAACAAACATCATGTGTTTATGACCTTGTTTCTTTCCTACACTACCACTCTCATTTATTTCAAGACAAACCCGTGTTTGACTCACCAAGTAGACTTAGAATTGGGTTGGGAGTACTTCATAGGCATCCCACTAAAGAAAGGATAGTTCGTTTTGTGAAATAAAGAAAAATCTCTGGGACATAAAGATTTAGTCAGGATTGAATTGTGGATCGTATTTATATTTTAGCCCAAAAAATAAACTAAGGTGCTGTTTGTTTTTTTCCAATGAATTTGGATAAGAAGAAAATCCATGATTTTAGATGCGCTTTCAGGATCTAAGCTTTGGATCCTTGAGAAGAAGGTGAGGTGAAGGTGAAGATGAAGATTAGGGGGCAAAAGACAACTTATAAAATTTTTAGGCCAAAAACTAAATAGGTCCTCCAAGTTAACGTTGATTGACTAAGTCTTTATGCCCTGGAGATTTTTCTTTATTCCCCAAAGCCGCGGCCTAAAGAAAATCCAACCTTCTTTGTAAACCAATCTAATATCAGCTGGAGTTTTTAGGAGATCCAGTATAGTGATCTTTCGGAAATTAGACATGTTTTCCAAAGTCAGTCAGGTTTTCAAGTGCGAAAGTATACAATAACTTTAGAAAATTGATAGAAGAAATTGCAAAAGTAAACTTATTCTAGAACGAAATGAGAATCCACTATACATCCCCAAATAAAAAAAATCCATCAAAAAAGAAAAAAATTTGACCCGGAAATAAGATTTGTTGATTTCGTGTAGGTCTGAAGTAGACTTTGACTTGTAGCCTCTTTTAACGTTATTGTATTGGTTTAAAAGGCTCTTCTACATGATGTTATAATAAATTATTAGCGCGATAGTCTCTTCTAGGGTGTTGTCTTATGACGGTGTACTAGAAACCGGTCTCATAACAGCATGAGACAAAGAGTGGCGCTCTTTATAAAAAAGTAGAGATCATTTTCCTAGTGACATGTTTAAAACGTGGAAGACCATTGATATTTTATAGCATACATCCTAATCTTCAAATACCACTGTCCATAGATGTGGAACCAGTTATAAGGCTATTTGTTGTTCTAATAGAACAAGAACCAATGAATTCAGATCAAAAGATTCAGGTCACGAGTCATGGATCTTTTTTTTGAAATGTCTACGATAATCATTACATGGCATTGATACATCATCAAGATGTGTCTTCTGAGAATCAAACTTGAGGCCTTCAGAATTAAAATTTTCCTCAACACTATCAACCACTTGGTGAACTAAGTGTTGACGTAAAGAAATGGATCTTGTAAGGCACAAGTAGCAAAGTGGTAATCTGAATGGCAGCAAAAATCCATCGGGGTTTTATACGCGCCGCACATAAGTGTTATTGGTGCCGCTAATCATGCAAAATTGGTGAATCATTAGTATATAGAAAAGGAAGCGCCAATAGTCTCTTTTAGGGTGTTGTCTTATGACGGTGTACTAGAAACCGATCTCGTAACAGCAGGAGACAAAGTGTGGCACTCTTTATAAAATTAGACATCATTTTCTTAGTGACATGTTTAAAACGTGGAAGACTGTTGATATGCTATAGCAGACATTCTAATCTTCAAATACCACTGTCCATAGATGTGGAACCAGTTACAGGGCTATTTGTTGTTCTAATAGAACAAGAACCAATGAAGTCGGATCAAAAGATTCAGGTCACGAGTCATGGATCTTTTTTTTTTAAATGTCTGCGATAGTCATTTCATGGCATTGATACATAATCAAGATGTGTCTTTTGAGAATCAAACTTGAGGCCTTCAGAATTAAAATTTGCCTCAACACTATCAACCACTTGGTGAACTAAGTGTTGACGTAAAGAAATGGATCTTGTAAGGCACAAGTAGCAAAGTGGTAATCTGAATGGCAGCAAAAATCCATCGGGGTTTTATACGCGCCGCACATAAGTGTTATTGGCACCGCTAATCATGCAAAATTGGTGAATCATTAGTATATAGAAAAGGAGGCGCCAATAGTCTCTTCTAGGGTGTTTGTCTTATGACGGTGTACTAGAAACCGATCTCATAACAGCAGGAGACAAAGTGTGGCGCTCTTTATAAAATTAGACGTCATTTTCCTAGTGACATGTTTAAAATGTGGAAGATTGTTGATATGTTATAGCAGACATTTTATTTTTCAAATACCACTGTCCATAGATGTGGAACCAGTTATAAAGCTATTTGTTGTTCTAATAGAACAAGAACCAATGAATTCGGATCAAAAGATTCAGGTCACGAGTCATGGATCTTTTTTTTTTAAAATGTCTACGATAGTCATTACATGGCATTGATACATCATCAAGATGTGCCTTCTGAAAATCAAACTTGAGACCTCCAGAAATTTTAAAATTTGTCTCAACTCTATCAACCACTTGGTCAACCAAGTGTTGACGTAAACAAATAGACTTTGTAAGGCACAAGTAGCAAAGTGGTAATCTGAATGGCAGCAAAAATTCATCGGGGTTTTATACGCGCCGCACACAAGTGTTATTGGCACCGCTAATCATGCAAAATTGGTGAACCATTAGTATATGGAAAAGGAGGCGCCAATAGTCTCTTCTAGGGTGTTTGTCTTATGACAGTGTACTAGAAACCGATCTCATAACAGCAGAAGACAAAGTGTGGCGCTCTTTATAAAATTAGACAACATTTTTCTAGTGACATGTTTAAAACGTGGAAGACCATTGATATGTTATAGTAGACATTCTAATCTTCAAATACCACTGTCCATAGATGTGGAACCAGTTATAAGGCTACTTGTTGTTCTAATAGAACAAGAACCAATGAATTCGGATCAAAAGATTCAGGTCACGAGTCATGGATCTTTTTTTTGGGAAATGCCTATGATAGTCATTACATGGCATCTATACATCATCAAGATGTGTCTTCTAAGAATCAAACTTGAAACCTCCAGAATTTTAAAATGTCTCAACACTATCAACCACTTGGTCAACCAAGTGTTGACGTAAACAAATGGATCTTGTAAGGCACAAGTAGCAAAATGGTCATCTGAATGGCAGCAAAAATCCACCGGGGTTTTATACGCGTCGCACATAAGTGTTGGCGCCGCTAATCATGCAAAATTGGTGAACCATTAGTATATGGAAAAGGAGGCGCCGATAGTAATAAAGAAGGGGCCGATAGTAATAACATGAGGCGCTTATAGAACTGCCCAACCCCCCCCCCCCCCTAGGGGTGGTGATTGGTCCGGACGGGAGGGAAACGGACACTAACTCAACCGGTCCGTGCGAAACAAGCACAAGTCCTAAGTGTCCACTCGGAGATCCAGACAAAACGGACGGACATTTCGGATTTTTCTCTAATAAAGTGCCCGTCTGTGACCGTTTTGATAGTCAGACAAACCGGGTATCGGTCGGTCGAGCATCGGTCACTAATGAACAAATAAATAAATTTTTATTCGAAACTAAAACTGTTTAGTAGCTGAATACAACTTTCTAAACCCCCACTTTACAATTCCAAAAAATAAATGAATTCAAAATTAAAAGATAATCATTGTAATTAATTTCTTATGGATTACGATCGGTTCTATTCTTCTTCTCATAGATTACCAACGATGTTTTGTGGATTCTAGGGTCACTGATGAGATATTGAGATTTTAGAGGAGAGAGATACTAGAGAAGTAGAGAGGCGAAGACAAGATTAAGAAATGTGATTTCTAGGGTTATATATATTTTTACTCTTAAAATCTAACCTAGCTAACCCTACAAATCTAAAGGCTTGAAATCGATCATATAGGCGGTCGAGTATAACAGGCAAGATAAATGGACGGGTATGGATGTGTTCGGTCGGACGAACTATATAAGCGAGCGGACAGGTCTTATCACCGGGTAAAGAACTATGCCCGCATCCATTCGCTTAAGCTCTTTCGGTCGGGCGGGTGCGGACCAATTCGGGCACCAAACGGTCGCGGACCCTTCGGACTCATACGGGTTCGGGTTTCCGGGTCAAAATCCCACCCCTACCCCACCCCGCAAGAGCCCGAAAACCTGAACCCCGAAAAACCAACAGATCGAAAAGCCAAAGGGTATTATTGTGAAAAGAATTAGATAGACGCATTGAAGAGATGTTTGACTGTCTGGTCCAACGTGGCCCTTTTTCGGGTAAAGTCCCACCGAAAAGCCAATCATCTACAGCCCTTGGCGAGCTTTTTAAGGGTTTCCTTGCAGTTTTTCCCTTTCTCTACTTTCTTCCTTCCATTCTTGCTTGCGTTTAGAGAGAGAAAGTTATTTAGAGAGAGAGAGAGAGAGGCGGAATCACGTCGTACAAATTAGTTTGATATTTTGTTGTTGAGGTATTTTTCAACTTCTAATCTTGTTTATTTTTTCATATATTGATCTTATTTTGGTTTCATCTCTATTAGATCTGCAAATTAGTTTGACTTTTTTTTTTGATATTTTCATGACAAATCTAAGTGTTATAAATCGTGAAGAGTGATCTTACTTTTCCGATCTAGTAAACTTGATGTTCAAAATCACACTGGATTTGACCTAATTTGAGTTTTTGCTATTGTTAGAACATTAGGTATTAAGAATGTCTCCTTCGGAATCATCACGAGAGGAAAATGTTTACATGGCCAAATTGGCTGAACAAGCTGAACGATATGAAGAAATGGTTGAGTTCATGGAGAAAGTAGCAAAAACTGTTGATGTTGAGGAACTAACAGTTGAGGAGAGAAATTTACTTTCTGTTGCTTATAAGAATGTGATTGGAGCTAGAAGAGCTTCATGGAGGATTATTTCATCCATAGAACAGAAGGAAGAGAGTCGAGGAAATGAAGATCATGTGTCTATTATTAAGGAATATAGGGCAAAGATTGAAACTGAGCTCAGTAAGATCTGTGATGGAATTCTAGGGCTTCTTGACTCTCACCTTGTCCCTTCGTCAACTGCTGCTGAGTCTAAGGTGTTTTACCTTAAGATGAAGGGTGATTACCATAGGTACCTTGCTGAGTTTAAGAGCGGTGCCGACAGGAAGGAAGCTGCTGAGAGTACTTTGTTGGCTTACAAATCCGCTCAGGTATCTTTTTGAGAAATTATTTATGTTTCTGCAGCTCTGCTATTATTGTTCATTTAGAGAAGTTAAGCATATTATGTAATGTCTCATTTGCATTTTAACATCCTTAAACTTGGAACTAGTGGTGTTTTTCGGGCTGGGTCAAGCCGCCAAGGTCTGCTTCAGGATGCCTTTGTAATGTAGTTTATGAAGTGGTGTCAACTGGACTGGTCGAGATCAGCTGATGTGTGGTGTAGGCTGGCCTATCCCGGGCCAATGTTTTGAAATACATTTTTACGCCTCAAGTCGGTTTGCTCACAAAAGGCGAGGCGTACGCCTTGTTGCGTAAAAGGCGGTTTTCTCTACCAGTTCGCTGTTCGCCTCGAGGTATCAGGTGACCGCCTCGATGCGCGTCTGCATACGTACGCCTTGAAAGTTTCTTAAAACATTGGCGTGGGCCACCTAGATAGCCAGCATGTGCCACCCTCAGCTGGTCCGTTCTACACCACTATTTGGAACTCGGAAGTGTGGAGATGGGGAAAATTTTGAACTAGAATAAAACATTCTGCTACTATCTATGTTAATAATGTTTTCTCACTCGTTTTCTTGTGCAGGATATTGCTTTGGCCGAACTGAGTCCCACTCACCCAATAAGGCTGGGGCTTGCTCTTAACTTTTCGGTCTTCTACTATGAAATCCTGAACTCACCTGACCGCGCTTGCAATCTTGCAAAGCAGGTTAGTTTGTTCGAAAGGAATTATATGAATTTTATTCTGAAGTTATGCTAAATTGCTTGGGTTTGGGTCCTGGAGTTTTTTAATATTCAGTCCCAGGAGTTAGATTCTCATACTTTTATGTGATGGTGCATTTTGTTTTGCCTTCTCTAGGACATCAATAAATGTGCCTCTCTAATTGATTTTGTTTATAGCAGTTACTTCACATAATTATGAGATCATATAGATGGAATCCCTGCTTGTGATTACGTTATTACTTTCTTGCTTCCATATGATGTTTCTAATTCTAGACTTCAGTGTCATACTGTCATGAAACAGATGGTGTACGTTGACTTACAACTTGAATATGATATAGTAGTGTTCATGTAATAAAACTTTGCTAGTGTTCTTGTTTATCATGAAACCATTCGAAATCCAGATAATCCTACAGATTTATATGCAGTTTCAGAGGACTATGGTTGACCTGTACAAGATCTTATAGTCGATCTCTTATGGATGGTACTGGAAACTATACAATACTCATCGTCAGATCAACTATAAAAAATGCGTAGTCTTAGCTAGCCATTAGACTCCCACAACATGCGCACACACAAAAACAGAAACATTACGTCTTACTTCAAGTAGCGAATAATGGAAGATCGCCATTTTTCTCAAGTCTGTTTGCTCCCAATTCCCACTCCCAAACATTATGTTAGTGATTTCTCTAAGTATTCATATCGAAGAAACTTTATTTGATCCTTTTGTAGTTCAGGTTTGATGAAAAAGTGGTATTTGTATTGTATAGGCTTTTGATGAAGCTATTTCTGAATTGGATACTTTGGGCGAGGAATCTTACAAGGATAGCACATTGATTATGCAACTACTGCGCGACAACTTGACTCTGTGGACTTCTGATATTACGGTTTCTCTCTCTCTCTCTCTCTCTCTCTCTCTCTCTCTCTCTCTCTCTCTCTCTCTTCCCCTTGTGTGTGTTTATAAATAAACCTGTCAATACAAGGTTTAATAAGTATGGGATTTATGTTTCAGGAGGATGGCGGTGATGAGATCAAGGAAGCTTCAAAACCTGAATCAGGGGAAGGCCAGTAACTGTGATGAATACGTCTTATGTTGGAGAATTGAATGTTAGTAGTAGAGTAAAGTTAAGTTTTTAACAAAGACCAATTTATTTTAAGTTGTATTTGCTGCTACTCCTATTGGTGTTCTTTAGTTTTTCTTCTTAAGTAAGATTCCTCGTAGTTAGCCATCTGTGTTATGGTAGTGAGAGAATTTCTTCTGTCTGGTTGAAGACAGAAGAAGATTTCAAATCTTCCTACGCATTAAGGGTGTTTGTAATATTTGAACGTGGTTGTTGTTGTTGTCAGTAGTGAACAAATTTGGATTTGGGTTTGAAACGATTGTTTGGATATTTAAGATATCATAGTTTCATTATATGTGTTTATGAGTTGTTTATTACCATGAAAATATGATATGAGATAGATTCCACAGATAAGCTACATTTTCCTCGCAAATAGGGAAAAAGAACTAATTATGTATAATATCAAATTGTCTATAAATGGTAATGAAAGTTAGTTTGAGGAATGAGAATAACAACCGTGCCTGTCTGAATTTAAGATTACCCCTCTAGGGGGATAGCATTCTCCATTGGAATGTTGATTCCTAGTTCATTTCTGCATACCTAACAACATTGTGGAATGCGATTCAATACATGCATAGATTGTTGAGGCGATGTCGTATACCCTCCTGTCCCCACTCTTGAGAATTCTCAAAAGGATGTTATTCGTTATAATAAGTGGCTTTGTTCGAATATGTTGTCCAAGTTTACGATCTTGTCATCTGTCTCAAACACCCTTTAAAAACATTTCAACAAAATGCAGGATGTGAGTATTATCTTTGACGTCTTAGAAAAGTTGTACAATGAGTTCAGTGCTTCTACTAAACAAGAGATCACTAAGAGGCTGATGAACCCTAAGAAGGCCGAGGAAGCACCAGTGGAAGCACATTTTTTTTTTTGGAAATGGAAGCACATTAGCATGTTTTAATAGTTTATAAGATGTTATTCACTTCTTAGATTATTCAAACACTATATGGGGAAAAACTCTTGTAGAGTCGGGGCTTTTTAGACCGGGCAAATGAAGGTTGTGCTGGAGTCTTTCTTTCGTTTATTTCTTCAACTAACTAGGGATTGGGGACTCAAGTTTATGCAAGAGAGAAGATGGGCATGAGAGAAGAGGAGAAGAATTTGAGAGAGAAGAAGAGTCAGAGAGAGAAGATGAACAACAGAAACATGAGAGGGAAGATGGGGTGCCAGAAAAGGAAAAGAAACAAAGGTACCGGCTGATGGCGCTTGGGAGCTGGGTGCTTGGATGGTGTCTCGGACGCTTATAAACTTTTGATGTTTTGGGTCGCCTGTTAAGAGCCCTGCCCGCTAAGAGCACTTCAGCAGGAGCTGATAGCAGCGCCCCACCTAAAAACGTTCGCCAATAATTTAGACAATAAAATAAATTGTGACACGTTCAACCTGTACTAATGGTCTAGCAATCTATTGTTTTTACCACCAACAGAAAAATTGATTTTGGCAGTTCGTACGACGGTTTTAAAAATGTGGTGAGAACCTATGTATGTATCATTGGATGGGATCCAAGCTGTCCCGGGTGATAAACACGTCTTCTTGAAAATCTATACATCCTTTACCAGGACCACGTGTCTCTCGTATAAACTTTTGTTTTATAGAATAACATCGGAAATCATGATAACCATTCAGTTAGAAAGTGATGAATCGGTTTTTTGCCAGTGAATATTTCTTAGCATGATGGTCCAGTCAGAAGCAATATATTTGATAAAGTTGTGATAATACATGATAGTCCAATCGGACGCAACACATTTGATGTTGTATGGTTAGCAAGGCGAATTTGCAAAAAAAAAAAAAAAAGTACTAGTAAGGTGAAGCATCAACATCTTAACATGTAATATCTTTGCCGAATTGCATTAAAGGATAGAAGTTTGATTGTCATTAATTCTCATGTTCATTTTGGCATAATTCAATCCTCAAAATAGGTGCCCTAGTTGTGATGACTACTTTCACCACTAAAATAGCATATTCTCTTACTCCTCTCTCTTGTCTTTCTCTGTGAAAGAGGGAATTAGTTCAATCTTACCACTTAGAATGTTTTTATCTTCATACTGTGTGCATGATTATGACAATTATTCCATGTAACTTGGAGCAGATTAACTTAAACAACTTACCTATTTCAAAAAATTGACAGAAAAACAACTAAAACATTACATTTTAACACAAATAAAAGCGGTAAGCTCCGGTCATTGTGTTGATAAGTCTTGGGCTTCTCTCCTCCAAGGTTTAAGTTAAACTAGTCCGTGCCCGAAGGTTTGTTTTGAGTTCCGGGCGGATCGATCGGAGACCTATATACCCAGGTGTCAACAAATGTTTGGAGTCAACAGAGATTGACCTTAGTCAATCTCCTCCACGGGGGTTACAACAGTTTCTCCGGTGTTTTTACATACCTAAATCATTCCTAAACAACTGGATGCATCTATAAGCACTTTCTTTTTTACTCATGACACACCTCTCTTAGTGCCCACGCGGATTATGACAACCAGAAGACGTTCACGCACTAGGTCTAGTTGGTGTTGGACTTGAACAATATGGACTCATCCAATTCCAAATACTTTCAGACTACCTTGTCTACGAGCCTTGAGTCCGCGATCCATGAAAAGTGGTGAGAGAAGGGCAACCTAAAAACAAAAAGAATGGGTTGTCCACAGGGGGAATCTTAGAGGGTGTTTGATTTTTTTAGCTATTGTAAGTGCTACCACTTACTAAGTGATAATCACTTAGTAAGCGATATCACTTGTAAGTGCTGTGGCGTTTGTTTTCCATCACTTCTAAGTGCTTGATTTTTGTTTTTATATTAATTCTAAATGTCGTAAAAATGAGAAATTGTCTATTTTGACCTTAAAGTATTTACATGTTAGTATTTCATACTAATTCATTGTGCTCGCGAGTTTAGATACAAGAGAATTACGGTTTATGAATACTTTGTGTTGAAAATATTAACCTCAAATAATTAAAAAGTATGAAGGAGAAAGAACTGACGTTGCATCATGAAGTTTGGGTGGTTCCGTGACTAATGAAGGAAGAGATGTGAAAAAAAATTTAAGAGAAAAGCTTAAGTGAGAAGGAAAAGTGTCATCGCTAAAGTCATAAAAAGATTTTTTTTTACTTATCCATTGTTTAAGATTTTCTTTTGGGTTATAATCATATTGGTAATTATTATATTCGGAGAAGGATAAAAATGTCTTTTTTAGCACTTAGAAAGTAAGTGCAAAAAAATAAGCTCCAAGTTGGAACTTACTTTTTTGCACTTATTTTGACCCCGCTTACAAGTGATATTCACTTATTAAGTGAAAAAACAAACGGCCTAAAATTACCGGCCCACACTTATTAAGTTTTCACTTAATAAGTGCAAAAATCAAACACCCTGAGCATAATGTCTTACTTTAATTTATTAGGGTATTACCTAGACCACAAGATCAAACCAAAAAAAAAAAAAAAAACTAATAAATGGAATGTTGCCGTGTGTGGGCGTCAATTGCTAATAAGAGTGAGTGACACACGCCCTTTGTTTGTTCTGTTATTTACAAGAAGAAGAAGAAGAAAAGGTCAAACCTTTAGCTCGTTACAGTAAATCGCCTACTCCCCTCTTCAGTTGTTATTAACAAGAGAGAGAAAGAGTAAGAGAGAGAGAGAGAGTAATACATTCTGGTCGTCTCTTTCTCTCACTCTGCAAATCTAGGGTTTCTCTGATATTCTCTCTGCACCATAACAGCCATGAGTTTATCAGTATTACAGGTATTTATTTACACCTTCAGTCTTGTTTGAGGTTTAATCTCTAAACTACATAAAAAGGGAAGACTTTTTTTTTTAATTGATTCAGTTCTTGTGTGGTTTGTTTGATTAGGGTTTCACTAAATCATTGGCCATGACTGTACTTTCTGAGATCGGTGATAAGACCTTCTTTGCTGCTGCTGTGAGTTTTAATCAATTTTCTCATTTTTATTAATCCTGTTAACAGTTCTAGCTTTTATTTCTTTTTTATTTTGTTCATTGAATTTTGTTCAAACCTTTGACTGGAAGTTGAGTATTCTTCAAAATAGGGAAAAACATGAGACATTAAGCTTGTTGATCTATTATTTATGGTCAGGTTTGTTGATAAAATGAATAGAAATCAGTGAGTGATGAAGGAATACAATTAGTGGTTAAGAGAACTAGCCCTTCGGTTTATTGTCATCGTGTATTCAGAAGATACACGAGAAGAGGCCTGAATTGACTTTAGGATTTACAAAAGAACTAGGTGAATTGGATAATGTGATGTGAATTCATTGGTGGTGGCTTTCAATAAGAACAAGTAATTAAACCCTTATTCTTATTCGGAAAATATCCCATCTTAACAAACATTATCTGCAAAATTTCCGAGGTTTTCCTTGCTCCAGATTCGGACTTTGATAATCGTCGTCATCATAATATGTTGTAAAACCCTCAGAGATAGGATTAACGTAGGATTCCTTACTTGGATAACATCAGAGATAATAATCTATTGTTCGGATCTCAATTTTGATTTTTAGTGTCATTTCTTAATCCGGATTGGATCATTTATAAAACATGACAGAAGTTCAAGCATGAAATTTCTTTAAATATTTGATAACCAAGGCAGTCTATTATTTCTGCGCTTGGATTAGCATGTGTTTAGCGTCTGTATATTATGAGTAATGAAGCTCTAGTTTTTGCCTGACACCTTGTTTATTGTTTTTAAGATATTGGCAATGCGTTATCCGAGAAGGCTTGTCTTAACTGGTTGCTTGGCGGCTTTGATTGTAAGTGATTTCTGTGCACAATATCCCAATTAAGATTTGGTCATAAACGGAGTTAATTTTGTCTTTATATATACATAGAGATGTTTAATCTTATGATTGCATAATTTAGTAATTTACTACTTGGTTGTAGGTCATGACAATTCTCTCTGCCCTCGTCGGTTGGGCTGCCCCAAATCTGGTAAGCATTTTTCTCATGACTCATGAAAGGAACTATTCTTTATAGATGCTTGTCGAATATATGCTTCCACTTGGTGCTCCCCTTTCACTTTCTTTCAATGTGGGTATCATGATCCAGATTTCTCGCACATGGACTCACCACATAACCACAGTTCTATTCTTTGGCTTTGGACTTTGGAGCTTATGGGAGGGATTTACTCAGGGAGGGTATGTTAGCTTCCCACATATGTTCTACATCCAAGTCATTTTTTGGTCACACATTCATTTTTCATTTGGATTACCTGTGATCTTAAGTGCTAGTTCTATTTCACTGAACAGGGAGGAAGATGAGTTTGCAGAAGTTGAAGCAGAATTGGTTGGTATCTTTTACCCTTCGTGTAATCGAAATCACTTTTTCTTTTCTTTTCTTAACTCCATCACTATCGTCTGTGGGATTCTCAGAATGCTGATTTGAAGACTAATACTGGAAAAGTAAAAGCTGGAGTCAAGGTGAGAGACCTTCATTTCAGAATATATTATCTCAATCACCGAGACAGTATACAGCGTAGTACTTGAAAGGTTTTTTTTATGGAAGTATCTCGAATGGATCTAACTATTTTATGCGCCTCCAGGATGATGATTTGAAAAAGCAGAACAGACCATTTCTCACCAACTTCTTTTCTCCTATCCTTCTGAAGGTAGTTCTGCTTACAAAATAAAACTTTTCTGGTGATAGTCTTAAGAATTTCATTTCTTCTTGATTAATACTTTTTATCTTCTCAATTCTTCAGGCATTTTCCATCACCTTTTTCGGAGAGTGGGGTGACAAAAGTCAGGTAAGCCGTAAGCGGCATTAACAGGAATCAGTGTCTGTTCATACTTGCATGTATTGTGGTTCACAAAATCATTATTCTGTATACTTTTGACCTAATTCTATTGCCTTTTCAGCTAGCTACTATTGGATTGGCTGCAGATGAGAATCCTCTAGGTGTAGTTCTTGGAGGAATATTGTAAGTTGTAGTTGTTTCGTTTCTATATTATTTTGAGAATTTACATACCCTAAAGTTTAATTGGTCTTAGGCTCTTTCACAAATTTTGCACACAAAATCTAGAAGCTGCCATAATGCGGAGAAAGAAATTCTCATTGGAACAAAAAAACCGAGCTGGTCTCTTAGTTTGTGGCAGATGTCTAAACTCTAAACAGTTACACATGTGGATACTAGGCCGTTCACTGATATTTGCGTTCCACATAAATGCAATCCTGTCAGTTTAGAAGTTGTATATTGTATTAGTATTATCCTTTCTCTACCAACTAATGGATCGATACCATGATTCCCGTTAGTAACTTTTATCTCTGATGTTTGAAGAACAAGAAAAGTAGTAGGTTAGATCATGGTATAGTTTACGCCTAAACATAATGACTTCTTTCTTTTCTTCACAAATTCTTAATTTGGTTTTCACTTGCTTCATGTAGAGGTCAGGCATTGTGCACCACAGCAGCTGTTCTAGGCGGCAAGAGTTTGGCGTCTCAAATTTCTGAGAAAATGGTAACTAACTTTTCTCTAGTCTGCCCTCACTTATTTCGACTCTTGTATTTTTTTTTTTGAAATCAAAGTTATATTCATATATATCAATGCAGGTTGCACTCTCTGGTGGAATTCTTTTTCTGGTTTTTGGAATGCAATCTTTCTTGTCAACAGTCCAGTCCTAACTTCAGAACTCGTGTTCTAACTGTAAGTACATCTTCTTTTCCATCCTAATTTGATCGGTAAGGTTCGTTGGACCCAGGCAGCCAAGCCTGACTTGTTGCATCGTGGGGAGCTGAGAGCTGACCGTAGGGCTCACTTAACGTGTCTAGGTTTAGCCTGACACAAGTCTCTCCAACTCTGAGCCGACCTTGATCACATACGCACCATAATATTTCACATTTTCGATGCATTTCCTCGTATCGTATTTGTAAATGCAAGTACTTGAGAAAATCATAACTTGAAAATTGTACTCTTCTTGTGCCTTTTTTTTGCAGAAAATTGAAGGCAAGAAAACCCGAGACAATGGTTGTGATCATTGAATATTGTTTACCAGTAACTTTATGAAATTCAAATATTTGAAGATAAATAATTATGTGCTCTTAATTCCACTTATTCTTTGTGTGCTGAGTATCGTCTTCAGCCTATAAAATTGGTAGGATGCTACTTTTTGTCGTTCGGTTTGGCTGTTACTGGTTTCATTATGTTTCTTTGCCCTGAGCTGAAAACTCATCCGGGGGAGAGAGAGGTAGAGGAAAATTTACTTGATCGCCTTTCTAACACAAAAATATACTCAGTTTCACATTTTATAAAACAATCACTATTTCAAATGTGAAAAGAGAGGCTGGTGAAGTTCCTAGTTCTGGTCTATACAAAAAAGGTTACCTGTTATCCTTCGAACAACTTTTGGGTGTTCAAAACTACCGTGTACTTCTTTGACGATAAAAGGGTTTTATACTCACTAAATTCATTTGGGTTTTATACATGAAAAATTCTATCTAAATATATAAATTTTGCGTACTTCTCTGGCTGCTCTTCCTATGGTTTATACTCACTAAATTCCTATGGTTACTCACAAAATTCTTCAAACTACTAAATTTCCTGTACCATGTTCACCTCTAATCCAGCCAAAACAGCCCTTTCGACAAAAAATACATCAACCATTCATGAGTTCAGGATTTAGCTAGAACGGGATCTCATGATTTTGAGGGACTATATATAGTCTTAACTAGGAGCTAGATGTATAGTTGGATTTGAATGGTCGAGTTCTTGATTTTAAACCTAGCTTTGTCCAAAGTGGATTCCTAATGTATTTCAAGTAAGTGGAAAGTCTCATCAAAAAAAAAAAGTAAGTGGAAAGTAGATAATCCACATTGGAAGTAAAGAGACAAATTATTTCCTTACAATAAATTATCCGTGTATAGATATTCAATAAAAAGGAAGGGAAAAACGTTGACCGAAACAAACATCTTTTTTTAATGAAGTATGTTGTTTTGCAACCCTTTCCAAAATTTACAATATAGTCTTTCTTAGAAATAAAATGACCTATTATAAAAAAAAAAAAAACAGAATAACCGTGTCCTTCTTAGGAATAAGATAACCAATTTAAGAGAAAAGTGGGAAAAAAAGTTGCACTGGTTAAAATAAAAAACTGAATTCTCTTTCTCTCTCTCAATTCGTTTAGGCCAAGACTAAGAAAAAAAGACATTGAAATCTCTCTCTCAAGATTAAGAAAAAAAAAGGAGTTCTAGTCGGATTTGGGGAGAGTTCAACTCAAATCCAGAATTACAATTTTTTTTCTCCTTCAATTTGAATTTTAATGTAACATAATATATTGCAACAAAAAAAAGTAACAAAATATAGATCAAAAGATTAATATGTAGTTTAGTCTACTTATTATCCTCGAATGACTAATAGATCACTAAAATCTGAATATATCATCGTATCTGAAATTAAAATTTAGGTTGAACCTGTCAGAAGTCATGGCCTTTTTGTCCATCACCATGAGATCTCTAGTCAGGGCAATGACCTAAGGAATGTCAGAGACAAAATTGCCACGAAATCTAACAATTTCGCTTCCTTTGTATTCACATATTTCTTGGCAACTTTCCGCCTCATTAGCATAATTTTCATTAACCGTGGAAACTAGGCTGAAATCCAATATCCAAGATGTTTCGATCTATTCAATAAAAGTCCAAAGAAAGACAAAGTAATAAATCAAGAATTATGAGAAAAAAAGGACTGAGAGAATTTTATCTTGAAAAATAAATAGGATATAAGTCCAATGTAGAATAATACCCAACAATCTTTTTGTCTATATAAAATTACTAAATGCCCGAGAGCTCCGACAAGGTCCAAAAAGTAACGTAGCAGGCCGTTACTGGTCAGGTTGTATCTTATTCTCGACGCCCGGGCCAATTGGTGCCGGCTACGTCACCTTTCGAGGCCGTGCGCTAATTGTTTGTATTGTCCCTTAAAATGTTGTCCAGCCTATATATCATACATATATGATATATCTTTTTTTCAGATTGTTCATCGTGTGCCTCGAATCCTTAACCTCTAGGTGGAAGATTTTACCTTTTACCACTCCAATCAAGGGTTGGGCTCCCTCAAGGCAAATTGGGAAGGGAGTTTGTGAAGGAAGGGGGCGCTTATAACACTCATGGGAGGCCCCTATAAAACTTCCCTATATGATATATGGATTCCCAACAAGATAAAACTGTATATAACTACTTCTCCACTCTCTTTCCCGCCTCCTCCACTCATTTTCTCTCATCAAAAATGGCTTTCGAAACTCTTTCTCTCTCTTCTTCTTCTTCTTCTTCCCTCTTTCCTTTCTCCACAAAACACACTCTTCCCAATCCCCCACTCATCAAATCCAACTGTTTCTTCTCCAAATCCACTTTCTCTCTCTACATTAACAATCGCATTGATCGCTGGACCAATCCTGATAGGAAGAAGAGATACGTCAATCCTCCCAACATCAATCGCCCTTGGGTTCAATCCGATTCTCCTCCACCCCATGATTCCAAAGGTAAAATACCCTAATTTCTCTATGTTATTGGTTCTGAATTCTTGTGGTGTTTGATCCAAATTGTTCTATCTTTTGGACAGATAGAGTTAAAGTTGTTTCATATAACATATTGGGGGATAGAAATGCTATAAAACATAAAGGATTATACTCAAATGTACCTTCTGATTATATGAATTGGGATTACCGAAAGAAAATTATATGTGAGGAACTTATAGGATTAGACCCTGATATTATCTGTTTACAAGTAAGTAGTTCATCATCTTATTATGATTTTCCGTTCTGTTCTTATCATAATTTGGTACTACGAATTGAGACTTCTTCGAAAATGTTTATCTTAGGAAGTGGATAAGTACTTTGATCTTTCAGTCATTATGGAGAAAGAAGGTTATGTTGGTACTTACAAGGTAAATTCTTCAAAGGTCTTAACTTTATCTATCTCGTACTGCAACGACAGATGGGTTTTGAGTAGAGGGTACTTCGATTTTTCGAGTTAACTGAATCACTTGATGTGTGTTTAGAGACGCACTGGAGAAGCGACAGATGGTTGTGCGATGTTCTGGAAGGCCAATGTGTAAGAAGTTTCTTAGAATATGTGTTGGGTAATCTTGATAACAAGATTCATATTCAAATAGTTCTTTCTTTGTTGACTTAGTTTCCGGAAATTGGAGGGTGAAAGCATTCGATTCAATGAGTTCGGGCTCCGTGATAACGTTGCTCAACTTTCTGTTTTGGAGGTACCAATACGGGCGCTTTTAGTTCAGTCTGTTACTCATTTACATATTTTACTACTTATATGCATATATTTTGTGATTCTTTAAGATCGGTTTGAGCTTGTACTTCACGTACTTCAAGGAATCGACTGCCCTATCTGTTACCAAGTATAAATGTGCAATACTTCATAGAAAAATGTCAGAAAAAATTCATATCTTGAATCAAATAAGTTCTTGGTTTTTAATAGTTAACTCTATAAAATGATAATATAGTATACCAGCATTTCTATGAGTTGCTTACTTGCTTGTGGATAAATCTCTAATTGGCTCCTCCCCGAAAAGATAATCGGTTTCTCACATGATCTAATGCAAATTTTACCATAATGGGGTTAATATTTGGCTCGAAGTATATTGATGCAATTATGGAGTGTTGGTTTGCTTTCAAACTGTTGAAGTTGTGTTATTTGCTTATGCTATCACATTCTCTTTCTTACTTCCTCTGGTCTAGGTAGATGTGCGAAGCGGATTCAAGGCGGATATTGGTTGGAAATATCCACGTTCTTTTCAATCAGAGCCGAGGTGATATAAAGCTTGGTCAAGTAAGTACCTGGCGGCGATATTCCGTCTTTTTTGCATGAAAGGGATGCAAGTAATTGTAACAACTTCATCTGAACCAATCCATAGGAACACAGTGCAGTTTACAAGCATTCTACCTGTATAGACCCCTGGAGTTTAAGCTGAACAAAACTACTGAAAGTATCATCTTCGTTTCTTACAGGAAATTGGGCTGAATAGAAAGAGAAGTCAATATTCTTTTAGGGTTGGGCTCCCTGCGCAAATCTGTGCAACCCTATGGAAGCACTATGCATATCTTACACAATATGTGTGAAAATTACTCAGCGCAAACCTTCCATGAGGATTGAATCTAAAAATAAATTTGTGGATCCTTTTTTACCCAAAAAGTTGGCCTAGGGGTTTTTGACCTATGCCATTTGTTATATAGATTTAGTTTTTGTGCATCATTTGAAATGTTTTAATATCTAAATATGCTACTTTTCAGATTCGTTTGCTCTTGTCGAAAGCCCATGCTCTCTCAGAGAAATGGGGTAATATCCCTATCGTGCTAGCTGGTGATTTCAATAGCACTCCTCAGGTCTAGCACCTTATAATTTTTTTGCGAAGTTCATCTTAGGAATTAAGACAAACTATATGCATTTTAATGGTAAAATGAAATTTATCACTAGTTTTTTTAATATGCTGCAGAGTGCTATTTACAAGTTCTTGTCGTCTTCAGAGGTGATTTTCTTATTTGAGTGTTCTTTTTGTTCACTTATTCTATGACCCAATTGATTCTGCTTGTGTCGTTTATGAGTTTATATGTCAATGGTTCTTCAGCTCAATATCACGTTGTATGATAGAAAAGATTTATCCGGACAAAGGAACTGTCACCCTGCTCAATTTGGTGATACCAAAAGACAAATAGAAAAACCATGTATTTTAACAGACAGGTACATTATTATTGTTGTTTGCTGGAAGTGTATCTGGTTTAACCGAAGAAAGATGTCTGAGGCACCCATAAATGAAAATTAAACAATCCAAAGTAACTTTCTTCTATTTCAGCCTCTTCGAGTATAGTTGGACTGATGAAGAGGTGACAACTGCAACTGGTGATCCGACCCAAACTGTGATTCAGCATCCTTTGAAACTACGTAGCTCTTATGCCACTGTGACGGTAATTTTTATAAGCCATTGCCGAATGATCTTTTAATGCTTCTTTTCGTTTACAATTAACGTCAGGTACCTTTCTTCTTCGTTTTGGCATTCTGTTTTGTCCAGGGATCCAAGATGACAAGGGATTCTTTTGGTGAACCACTTGTTACTTCGTATCACTCCATTTTTCTAGGAACTGTTGATTATCTTTGGTAATATATCATACAGTGGATTTTCTTTCATACGTATAGTACAAGTTTTGAAACGATTGAATTCTAAACTGGTATAATGGTAACCTGATTCAGGTACTCTGATAACCTTCTCCCTACAAGGGTTCTTGATACTCCACCGGTTGAGGTTTTACGGAAGATGGGTGGCTTGCCATACAAGGTACAAATTCTTATTTGAGTGGGTAAAATACTTAGATGTCTTCTGGAAGTTCTATTTCTTCTTTCTTTTTTGCTTTCAGTAAATCAGTAACTAATCTTGAAGCGAGAAACTATTGACTAACTTTATACGTTTCAATCTAGAACTTGGGGAGTGATCATTTGGCCTTGGGTTCTGAGTTCGCCTTCACTCAATGCAACAGAGAAGAGGAATATAGCACGAAAACCACCACAGTAGCCTCAATTGAAGAAGATACTGTCAGAACGGTGTAGCTGAAATTTGGTCTAGGTAAATCAACTGTCCTATCTTTCTGTCGAGATTATTATTATTTATCAATGCTTTAATTGTTTTGTGAGTACAAATATACAACTAAGACTGACAATTATTCAGCATCCCTTCAATTCAAGGACCAAAACAATGTCGAAAAACATCGCTCTTTCAATGCTAACAATACACCATACCCAATCCTAAGCTGCTTGAATGCGGTCGAACCCTTCTGTTTCCCTTTTTTTACATGTTATTCTGGTACATGTCAGCTACGTACTAGAAATCCTACATTATTTAGGCTCGTGCCCAATTTTTTTTACGACTCTCCTATCCTGTGTGTAATAATAGCATTATACATTATATGGCATAAAAATATCAGACTGATGTAAGATAGATGTAATAGGTAAACCACTGCCTCCAAAACTTCTGACAAAACATCAAATTTGAAGTTTATTTATTTTATATTATTGGTAGAAATATAACTATGAACAAATCCTTGAATCAAGAAGGGAAGTCGAAGAACCACTAAAATGTATGGTAAAACAGCCCTGAACAATGTTCACAGAATCTTTCGGGCTCTAAACGTAAAAACCTAATTGCATCAAGGTTGTTTGTGTTTCTCCTTTGCATCCATTAAACTTGGGAAGCTCTAACCTTCCACAGACTGCAGTTCTAATTCCATTTCGTTTCTTGAACAGATATCGACATCACTAAATCGATATGGCAGCATCTACAAGGGAAAATGTAGTTTCACAAAGCTCTGTTCATTTTGACTTTTCCTGCTCCAATTTTGTTCACGAGGTGTTGAAGATTTACGTTTGCACGTGTTACTAGTTATTCTCGGGGCGCTTCTAACTCTTTGCTGTTCTGCGACGAAAGCAGGTGGTCCTTCTCCCAAGGCTGATTTTGGAGTTTCAAGGTCATCCGATTCTACATTTGAGGAAGAAACGGAAAAACATTAGTCAATTTGCTCCCGACTCATAGTTACATTTTTATCGAGAAATTTGTAAATTTACTAAACAATTTGAAATTTCTTCTTATATTGATTATCCAACTGTTAAACCATATAACGTCATCCGTCTAATCATAAGGTGGACTTAAAACAATCCACATTTTATCCTAGCTAACTAGACAATGACTACTTTTAAGTACAGTCACCTTTGAGCTCGAGCCGACATGATTAGAATGACGGTCATGAATGAACTTTCATTTTTTTTGTTGAAGCCAGATTTGTTGAGACACTGTCAATGAAAGTTTTCATCCTGCACATTAAGAGGTTTTCACGTGGTACACTTCGGAATAGATTGCGGTTTTTTCAGAAACAAGAAAAAAGTGATCTCATAAAATCATAAAAGATTGCAAATTTTCTCGTCGAATCAAGAACTCCACTACATGTCCATTATCGACACTTCATTGATTCAAAATAGCAATTGCAAAAGAGAATACTTGCATACACTCTTATGGACAAAATCCACACAGATGAGAATCTTTGAATTAATAAGCCAGGCTCTGATTGGGCAGAACAAAAAATTATTTTGTCTCTTCATAGATAATGGTAGTTCAAATTATGTTTGTGTTACAAAAATGAAGAGTTTGCTATCATATTTACCTCTCGATGGTGACTTGTTTCATGTGAAATGTTGTTGTCATATTTTGAACTTGATTGTACAAGATGGTTTGAAATTTCCCGAGTTGCCTCACATGTTACAACACTTGAAAAGTAACATTGAGTTTATTAGGGTTAATGATGTACGTTCTGATCAATTTCGTACACTTTGTGTTTCAAATGGATTTAGGAAAAAGAAAATGCAAGTTGATGTGAAGGATAGGTGAAATTCCACTTATTTGATGTTGAACGGAATTATACCATATAAGTGTGTCCATACTGTTTTTTTACTGATAGAAGAAGCTCATTTCCTCTTACTGATGAAGATTGGTGTAAGTTGAATTGGTGTATAAGTTCATGAAGATACCAACTTGTCATGTTCTTAAACAATTGCTTGAGATTGGCGTTGTATCTAAAGAAAACATTACTTGAGATGAGTATCGTATTAAAATAAAATAGGAGAAATCCCTTGTTTGGTGTGATTGTTTCTGTAATGGAGGCTAAATTTGTTAAATACTGGGAGGAAACCCAAACTTTGTTTGCCATTGCATTTGTAGTTGATCCAAGGATAAAAACTAGAGTTGAGTTTATATTGAATGCACTGCAAGACTGCTTTAATACATCCTCTTGTAGTCTTTAGTGTACTCCGGTACAAGTGGGTCAAATTATGGGCTAACTCGAACAACTCTTTTTGGAGTACAATGGGGCTATGAACGTTGCAGTCTCGACATCAAATACGCCTAATTCTTCTCAAGCAACGCCTACTGTGCCTTCTCCTTCTTCTGGACCTGTTACATTTTGTGAGAACATTAATAGAGGTAGCCGTGATCCTCTTGTTGACGCATCTAAGGAAATGTTAAGGTATAAATCTGAACCCAAATCTGTTGTTGATGATATGTCCAAGTTTAGTGTTCATGAATGATGTAGCTTCAGAATCAACATTTTGTGGGAAAGAATCCTTGGAGATTACAGTAGTAACTTGACTCCAGCTATGCTCGAACGTTGTGTCATTCTTAAAGATAGGTAGAAGGTCAAGTACAAAAATGTATAGAACCTCGTCGATTCTTCTCCATCGCTCGCTCCACTCTCTGCCTGAAAAAATGTGATGTTTTTAATCTTTATCGTTACACTTTACTATCATATTTATTTGTTCAAAACATGTTGCTTACTTTTTTGCAGCTCTGTTGTTGCTTCCTTGTTGCAGCTCCTCGTCGTTGCTCCTTGCTGCAGTTGTTGTTGCTGCTTCTCGTTGGTTTTCGCGGCCTTGATCATTTTGAATATGTTGACACCTTGAACAATTGTTCCACTGCAAACTGCTCTATCTTTTGTTGACTTGAACAATTTGAATATGTAATGTCTCATGTTTTTGGCAAACGGACGGACATCAAGGGGTAACATTGGATCTTCTTGAATTTATTCTGATGCTTTTGATACTTTGAGATGGTTCGATTTTCACATTCTTTTTTATCACTAGATTTGAATTCCAATGCATATGAAAGTCAATCACTTTGATTCGAATAACAACATAATTGCAAGTCAAGATTACAAATCTAAATATTGACATTGTATCTCTTAGTCTCATTTAAGTATCCCGCAAGTGATAATCTTCAAACTTTTACTATCTAATTTGAAGTTATTGATGTATTATTGTTTTCTAATTGGCACCCTACCCATAGCCCAACCAGTCAGTGTTCACAAGGCCAGCTGAAAAAAAAGTCAGACAAAATTTTCTCCTTGGAAGTTCTGAAAAGGTGGACCGGTTAGTCCGACTGTCCCGGCAGTCAGAGGTGAAATGTGTATGTTCCGTGGGGAGTAGCTGTCCACCGTACTGCCTGTCCAGACCCATTCCCAGATCTATATAAGGATCAGTCAATAAATAATCATAAATGTGAGAATTTGAAAAAAGTTCCAATAGACTTGAAAGGGGGTTGGTTTGAAAACGAAGTACAACTCTCCCTACACCAGTGTCCGTATCAAAGACCAATTCCTCATAAAAATGACTTAACTTGGGAATTCGTTATTATATTACTAATACCCAACAAAACTTAAATCTCCAATTCATAATACTTTATGTTTCAATAGTCAACTGAATGGTCTATATTTGCAACAAAAAAAAAACTGAATGGTCTATATATTTTGTATATATATGTATAGGAATCACGATAAAAACCCGCTGCCGGGCATATTCGGTGGACCTTGTGATGAAACTTGTCCCTGTGACATTAACTGTGACCTATTTGGTCCTTGAACATATCCTTGCCCCATTCCTCCACCACCAACCATTTGCTGCTGCTGCTGCTGATGTTGCTGTTGCTGCTGCTGCTGCTGCTGCTGCTGTTGCTGTTGCTGCTGCTGCTGCTGCTGCTGCTGCTGCTGCTGCTGCTGCTGCTGCTGTTGCTGCTGCTGCTGCTGTTGTTGCTGCTGCTGCTGCTGCTGTTGTTGTTGTTGTTGTTGTTGCTGTTGTTGAACTTGCTGCTGCTGCTGAATTTGTTGTTGCTGTGGTTGCTGGCCAGATATTTGTGGTTTGAAGACAACCATATCCTGTTATTAACCCAGATATACAAAGTTCAGATTTCAAGTGATGATCCAAAAAGAAGAGTAAAAGACTGCATTCTCTTCATTTTTTTGGCAACAAAAGATGCTGAAGTTAAGTAGATGAACAACTTACTCCAGGGAAAAGCATTCCAATTAAACGGGTCGCCTTGTCAGAAATAGATAGCAGCAATGTTTGTGAAGGGAGTTGGATCACTGCACACTGAATTTGATCGACATTGAGAGACTCGAATTAGAAATACTTGCAGAGTATTCAAAATTACAATCAATCCAACGTAAAATGTTTAATACTACTTTTTCATGTCAAATCCAAAACATTCATTTACAGAATATTGTAAAAGATAAAGTCTTCATGAAATTGTCTTATTCATTTATCGAATACTGTAAAAGATATAGTCTTCATGAAATTGTCCATATAGATGAGACGGATAGTTCTATTTGGCTGACGCTGACTGAACAAGTCCCAGACTGGCTACTCCAGTAAATTGGGCCTAGTAATGAACTGAGTAAACAGAAAATCATTTTATATGGTGTGAAGAATACCACTAGTTGTATTTGAACACAATCATTTGGGTCTGAATTCACATGAGGCTAATATATGGTTGATTCGGGTGTTATTAAAATTTATTAAGCACAAGGTTAGAGTTTTAAAATTGTAAGATTCAGTTAAGATAATCTACACGACAGGAGAACTATTTGCACAAACCCACACTTGGATCGTTCTAATGTGGGTCCGAAAGGCTAATCTGCATCTCTTGTGTTCAAATGGTATTTTTGACTACGGTAATTCATTTTTAGGGACCAAACTTTGGCAAATCCAACCATTCACTGTTACTAAATACGATTGGTAGAACAGAACTACAACAATTAGACAGTGAGGTTCTTTATGTGGGCACACGGTAAGGTTATTCGTTGTTAATGTAAGTTCAAATGTTTTCAGTGAATAACCAAAATGAGACATGGAATTGTATAACTATTAACAGAGATGGAATCTGTTGTATTATTATCTTAAGTTTTTGTTGTACCACCATGATGACTGTAAATGTTGCAACACTATAAGAGAACACAGAGCACAAAACTAAAACAAACAAACAAACAAAAGCTACTTATCGTGGATCATCTTTCTAGTAGAACCAATGGAGTCTATAGTCACGCTTGCTCGGGTATTTTGAACATACATGTCTGAAATTCTGAACATATAACTAGCAACATGCCTCAATAACCAACTTCAATGTTATCTTAACATTTCAATGAAAGATCAGGCAAATGCTATTCTCAGACTCCCCCCGAATTATTTATCTGACTGTGGTTGAAAATCTTAGGTATAATTGAAGCTCAGTTGTTAGAGCTAACATATGTCAAAGTCAAAGAAGAATGTCATCAGCGTATCCGTTCTTCTGTTGGCTTCAACCAATCAAAAGAGGTAATAGGAGAAATGCACATGAAGTATAGAAGAATGAGATAAATCAAGTGGTTATGTGATGAGTACATAATTACTCGGTTATTAGTCGCTAATATTCTATGAAACTAATTGATTTATACAACATCTGCTGGGTGCACCCATAAATGTCAAAAGTTCATAGTTAAGGTGAAGATGGAGTTGCCAATTGTCAGATCGGTTTCCAAATTTTAGAACCACCATATTCTTAAAAGGAAAGAAATAAATGAAGGGGAAGGAAGATGGAGTATGTGGCGATCGTGAAAGGGAGTAACGTTGGGTTTCCTATTTTGATTAGAACGAATTTCTAGATTTAACTCAAATTGGCTTCCCAATTTGACTAATACGAACACTATTCACTACAAGAGGACCTTTGTAGTACACTTTGAGATCATTCAGCCAAACAAATAATGAGAGATACTTTGGGAGCCATTTACACACCATTACGGAGAAAAATTTAAGATATATTTGTAAGGTTATTTCGGAGTATTCTTCGGGCAAGCAACATACAAATTTTGGAGAGATAGAGGAGTGAAGTTCACAACTAACGGCAAATCGAAATTTACCTATTTTATTGTTAATCTCTTTTCATCTTTCCATAACTTGCAATTTAATTATTGGAAACTATGTTTGTATTATTCATGGGTTTTTAATCTCCCAATAGGGTGGAGGATGAAACCGTAACATGATTTTTTTTTCCCTAATATTAGTGCTTTATAATTATCTCTTCATGTGCTTCAACTTATTCTATTGATTGTACTGAAACTTGGAAGAATTGGAGTCTTAGTTCAAAACACTAAATATGAATGGTATGAACTGCCTAAACAAGAATTTTTGGACGGCGAACAGCCAGATCCTATTAGTCACTACATCAAAAAAATTCCATTGATGAATTAGTTAGCAAAAGAAACTAACTACTTTAAATTCGACTTGCCTATTATTTCAACTGAAGGGGGTCATTAGTAACTAGGTTTTGCAAAAGGTCTTTCAATGTTTTATTTCCGGAAATTAGAGTTTGTTTGAGTTCCACTGTTTTTAAGTCATAAACGAAGACAATAGATACGAAGATTAATGTTATGTATAATTAAGAATTTAAGATTGTAGTTGTGGATTTTGACAACCTAGACTATTATTTAGCTTTAGTTTTTTCTTACTCTTTACTTCATAACATTATTCTCTCAAATTGAAATATCAGCATTCCTAGTTTATTACTTCATTTTAGATTTAGTTCAGAATTCCAATCAAATCTTCGTGGGATCAGCCCGTATTTGCCATAATATATATTACTTGGATCCGTAAACGTGTGGAAATTTATTGCATCAGATCCTTACACATGTGGAAATATATTGCAAAATTCGAGTTTAACTTAACCTTTTATTTGGACTACTTTAAATTCCATCATTAGGCATGGTTTTAAAGGACTTACTAGTTTCTTTTCCTGCAATTGTGCGAGAAACCCATGTTGGTTCAACGCGCGAAAAACTAGAAAATCTGCCTTGCCCACATATTGCCTATAAGAGAAAATATTAGTATAACTAAATCGTAATACTAAATATATCATTTACTTATAAAGAGATAGAGAAATACTTGTTGTGCATGTGATCCTGAGATATAAGCCGGACGATTTGCATCATTGATGGCCAATCAGTTGCAAGCCTGAGATGACAGAACAATATATCCTAGGGAATAAAGATCACGAAAGCATAAAATGCAAGTAACTGTAAATTGTGACGATTGCAACAAGGCGGAGAAGGCTTTATAAATATCACTTCAAGGTGTTTCATATAAAGTGAACCCAAACAGGGCAAATGATGAAGGAGCTTGGAGATGTTTGTTTATGAATTGTTTACATGTTTTCTTTACCAACTTGACTATAAGAAATAGATATAGGATATTACAGTTTTAGTAGGATTTGGATTGTTTCAACTCTTTACTTTTGTATATAAAAGATGCGCAAGTTAGTAAGTTTTGTAGTTTCGAGCATAACAAAGTTATATACCCAAAGCATTTCCTATTTGTGGTTTAAAATTGCGTAGGGACGTGAAGTTCTGCATTGAAACTTCACTCCAGAAGATAGATTTTCAGCATTAGAATATAGTTGAGAAAAGCAGTATAATCCAAATTAAACAAAATTGTCGAAACAAGTTTTCTCAATCATCACCAATTAAATGAAATGAAATATTATCAACTGGGTATATTGTATGAGTTGAGTTAAGATTATTAATTTAGGCAGATCTTCAGTAGATTTACTTCATGTTTTCCTTCTCAAAATTTCCAATAAATAGTAACAAGAAAATTATCAAGTACAACCACCTAAACATGAGAAAAAGTAATAAATTGGGTTAATTTCATGAAGCTTGGTAAACTTACGTATCCGGTGATGTCGCGCTCCTGTAGCCCTGCCACAAGAAGAGAAAATTGAGACAATGTTGGAAAAAGGAAATTGTGAATCATCTTCAAAAACTATATATTTGCTCCTTCTCTTTATTCTTTACTTAATTATTTTATGCACTTCAACTATATCTGCTAGCAACTAGGGCACCTTCCTGAATAATAAAGTAATAAACATATTCAGTTAAGAACTCATATTCCCCCTATGAAATTGCTGGGCGGTCACATCATAAAGAGCCGTATAATCTACAACTACTAAGATTTACTATGAAACAATTCGGTGACATTAGAATCTTAATCATGCTCATATAGCCTATAAATAAAAAACCATATAACCATGTGTTGGAATCATACATCAAGTTTGGTGATGAAGACAGGTTGTCCTTGTCTTTGTCCAGATAAGGATCCCTGCATACATAGTGAACCATTCTATTTAAAAGAAACAAATGTTGCATAAACATTTACAACATCTATATATTTTATATATAGGCGCAAAGTTAAATAGTTCATCATGAATAGAAATTTTTAACGGACAGTAAACCTTACATGATATATGTAAAGGAATGGCTATCCGCAGATAGAATTCCAAAAAACCTATATTTAGAAACAATATGTAATAAAATTTACATAAATATTAAAAATGGGGAAACCAGTACATACCTCCCACACTTTCAAATATTTTTCAGGTCCTGATTGCATAGCTCCAGACGTCTGCTGTGACGTCTGCATGTTCATCGTCGAACTATTAGCTACACCATGAGGCTGCATAGGCTGTGCTTGCTGAGACATTCCAGGAGTAGGGATCATAGTCCCAGCCCCAGAAGAGACACCTGAGGGACCTGCCCCAGTCATCATGTTTTGGTTCATTCCAGCTTGCCCTATTTGTCCTGAAAGATTTCCTTGGCTCATGCCAGACGCTGATTGTCCCATATTAACAGCTCCTGGAAGACCGCCTAGTGGCTGTGTCATGTTATGGCTTGGGTTTCCAGAGATATTAGTAGTTGCTGAAGAGAATGCACCATGGGCTGCATTCTGTGGTATCTGCATATTACCAACCATTGATCCTGATCCACTAACAGATGCAATACCCGACTGACCAGATGTGACACCCGACTGACCAGATGTGATACCCAATGAACCAGATGAGTATACATTTTGAACAGCAGCAGGCAAAGCAGCTGATGCCATTCCATTGGATATCATGTTTGACATGTGCATTGCCATAGGGGTTCCACCAATTGTTTGAAGTCCCATAGAACTTGCTCCGGGCAGATTTGAGCTCATCATCTGTCGTGCTTGGGAGAGGTTGTTCAGAATACTCACATTTGCAGGGCCTGCTGGACGTACAGGTTGTGACAAACCACTAATCATAGGTTTAAATTCTTGAACACTATCAATATTTGTGATCATCTCTTGGGAAGTGGATGATGGAGGCGAAGTCTGCAAGCTGGCAATACTCTGAGAAGCACCATGTGAAACCGAGGGAAGATGCGGAAAAGTTGATCCTGATACCACAGAAGTTGCAGTGTTTGGTTCCTGAACAGATATACGAGTTCAAAACTTTTTGTTCCGCACATGTGATCAAAAGAAATATGACCCTTTTACGAAATAAAAATGTAAGATGCGACGTACCACTTTCACTGTTGCACTAGGAATATTTCCAACAGCAATTGGTTGACGATTAATCATTGACCCATTCGCTAAGAACAGAAGAAAATAAAGCATCATCATCATCCAGAAGCAGAACATGGATAAACATCAACCATTAGGCTTACATTGTTAAATCCAGAGTTAATAATTCTCTGCCCACTGTAGAATGTTACAATTCTAATATATTCCCACTGCAAGTGACTCCTCTCTTAAGAACTTATTAGTGAATATGTGTGAACTTATTAGTGAATATGTGTGCAATATTTAAAAAGCGTTTTAGCGGTTTTCTTTGACAATGTGAGGCCGTGCCTCGAGGCGGTAAAGAGGCGTAGCTTCAATTTCATATATTTTAACGTGGTAACAGCTATTCATTCTGTTACTAATGTATTTTATTGAAGTTGTTTGTAGCACTTGAACAAAATTAGTTTTTAAATAGTTATGTTAAAGGATGTGAATGTTTTTGGTCATTTTTACCCTTCGGACTATCTTACAAGTTAAAGAAAAAGAGAGGAGAGAAAAACAAAATCGTGCATCTTATGCGCCTTTTCAAATATTGTGTATGTGTGTGTGGGTGGGGGGCTTTCATATGCAGAAGAGAATAAAGAGGTAGGAGGTCCTTAACAGACAGAAAATTTAGGTTCAAAAGAATCGAAGCAAAGTCACAACCCAAGCGGGCGACATCGGTTGGTTCAGCTGAATATCTGCTCCATGTATTTGAACTTCACTGAAGGAAAAAAAGCTTCTTATTTTTCTCGTTTGTTTGTAAGAAACTGTTACGTAGACGACACAGGTATCTTCTTCTGGTGGACATGAAAAACGTTTAGTAAGCTATTGGACTCATTGACCCGGTAGGGTTGAGAGCTATGCATACTTGATGCACAGGCTTGGCACTTCATGAAAAAAAGAGAGATGGCGATAGGTTGCACCTCTGGGGCCACCAAAACATTTGGTCTGGCCATAATCTTCCTAACTCAAAATAGACATGCAAAAAATGCAGAAAAGACAGTGAAGAAGAATCTCCTGGATACGTAGAGCACAAAAGAACAAGCAAATGTGACTTAAGTTACTCTGGAAGCCAAATACCTGAAGGTATTGCAGCTGAAGGTGGCCCGGAAGCTGGGGGTACCGAAGCTGCATCCATCTTTAGAGGACTCTGATTTGATCCCATGTTTGCTATACCAGAGCGGCTAAGAGCAGCACGTGCCTCCATGAAGTTTTCCGAGAGTAGCACAAGAAAATATGGGTTCTTAGACGTGTCGACGGACGGATCTGCTGCTCGTGGATTACGCTTCCCCTACATTTACAGATGGAAGAGGAGAAAGTCAATACTTTTATATGCATTTCTTCTTCTTTCAAACTGATGAATTATGTAGAAAAACGTAGATGAGTTTCGTATATGAATAAAGAAAAGATTTCATTATATATATATATATGTATTGTAATTATTATTGAGGAGAAAGCCAAGAGACATGTCAGAAACACTTGGGATTCAGAAATATCCTTGTCAAATTCGACATAATTTTTTTTTCTTTTGAAGTACATAATTTTTATTGATAATGAATTTAAATGATTCCAAAATAAAGCCTCACTTCAAAGTGAAATCCCTAAAGAAATATCTAGATGGCAATTTTCCTCTTGGCCCAGAAATACAAATAGCAATAAATAGAAAGTTTAGGTGTCGTTCGGCAACACTAAAATAAGTTACTTTTTTGCTTATTTAAGTAGAAAAGTAAAAAAATTTGTTCGGTAACATGAAAATTTCCGACTTTACTTAAGTCAAAATTTGACTTTCCTCTAAAGTTCATATTTTTAGCTTTTGACTTTAAAGTTAAGTAACTTTTCTTCGACCTGTGCAAGAATTTTACTTCACTAAAAGTTTTTCTTTGTTTATTTCCGCTCCACCACCACAACTGAACTTCTACCACACCGTTGTACCACCACCACTATACACCTCCACCACCACCAGCGTACCTCCACTACCACCACCACACCTCCACCACCATTGTACCTTTACCACCAGCATACCTCCACCACCACCACACCTCAACCACCACCACCACTTATCTCAACCACCACCACCACCATTTGTATCTCAACCACGATCACCACCACCACCATTTGGATCTCAACCACCACTGCTACCGTACCTTCGCCACCACCGTACCTCCACCACCATTATACATCCACCACCACTATCATATACCTCCATCGTACCTCCACCACCATCGTGCCTCCACCAACACCATCCCCAAACATCCACCACCACCACTCCATACCTCCACCACCATCATACCTCCACCACCGCCACCACCACCATTGTACCTCCACCACCGCCGCCGCCGCCGCCACCACCATTGTACCTCCACTACCACCACAACACCTCAATCACATCACAACCACCACCACCGCTTCCACCACCATACCTCAACGGCTTCACCACCACCACCACTACCACCAATATTACCACCATCTCTTCCAAAAGAGTAATCATGAAAATCATAAATAAATTTAATTGAAATCCAAGTATCATTATGAGAAAAAGTAAATTACGTTACTAAACTAACTTTTTTACTTATAAGTAACAGTTCTGTCAAACATATTGATGCTAATTTTTTACTTTTTTGAAGCAAAAGAACTTCTACTACAAGCAAAAGTACTTATACTTTTGGTTGCCAAACGACACCTTATTTTTCTCGAAATAAACTTGACATAATATTTAATACATTCTCATAAAACCAGGGGCGATGGCAGTAAGGGGCTTTTAGGGGCCCAAAAATGGTTCCTGAAAGTGATTCCCTTTCATACTTATTTTAAAAGATATGATGTTTAAGCCCACCAACTAAAACAAATTAGATAAAAGCCCAAGTGTAGAGTGGTTAGTCCTATTTTCTATATACTATATGTACATTCATTGTCTTTTAATTGATAGATTGGCTAAGACGAAATCAATTGTTAGTTGAGTGCACCAGTTTTTTTTCTTCATTTTCCCCGACGATGTAACACCGACAACTACCATAGGCTATCTCTAACATCTTATCTCCATTTATTTATGTTTGTCTCTCTCCTTTTATGTTTGCCTCTCTCTCTTGATGCAACACCAATACATTCTTTGTTATTCTCTTTCTTCTTTCTCTTGAACTTCTTCTTCCTCACTCTATCAATTAATGGTGGCGGCCAATGATTAGGTCTCATTTAGTCTCATCTCTCACTCTCTCGGCGGTAGGGTGTCAGTCAACAGCAGGGTTGGTTATGACTTTTGGATCAGGTACACTACTACCAATAAGAGGTTGTGGGTAACCATCAATTGCGTCTTACTAGCTATACAAAAGGTCTGCTAGTGAAGAATACATTGAAATCTCAGTTGAGACCAGTGGATGTGTATACACGTCAGCGAGACGCTTTACTAATGTAACTATTTATGTCTTACCGGATAGCAATGAGCAAATCGGTTAAAACTCATTGAAGTTTCAGTTGGGACATCGTTGACTACCTATAGATAGATGTGTTTACCTTCAGCAAAGTGATACCATTGTAACCATCGGTAGCGTCTTACCAATGAGGGTGTACAACTACAAGCGCGCATGAGAGAGATCGATCGTACCCACTACCCTCACAACCATTATCCTTAATCATCACAAAAGAGAGAGAATTGATTATATTACTAAAATCAATGTGTATGATTTTATCTCGTTAATTTTTTTATGGGTACTAAATGTGCCCCCACATACTACAAATCCTGGCCTCGCCACTGCATACAACAGATCCTACCCAGATGCATATAACATCATGAAAGCTTAACCTTTCTTTCGGAAGAAGGTTGAATTGTATTCATGAAAGCTAAACTGATAAATCCCTACGCAACTTGCTTCTAAAACCTACATCCACCGAAACCGACATTTCATTCCCTGCATCAAACTGACTTGAGACACAAGAATTCATCACTATGCGAATTACCTACCTTCTTCCTGACTACAATGTCTACTTATACGGTTACTTCTAAATTTCTAATATGATAAGTTAGTGGAGAACAGAAAATTTATGATTACTGTCAATATCGTGAAATAAGATTTGTCAAGCTGCATATGTTTGAGACAGACTCGTTTGAAACTGTATTTTAAGAGTACAACCTCACAATCAAGTGATCGCAGTTATGTAAGTAGTCTGGAGTATGCATAGGAAACACAGAATAAGTAGTTTGCATTAAGCCCTTCACGAATCATAAGTCTGGAGACATTATAATTTCAACGTTATGAACTCATAATATTAATGGCAAACATACCGCATTATAAATCCCTTTAAGCTTTGGTAGCTGTTTTGGAGAAATGACGGACAGAGAAACAGGAACCTGCATTTAGAAACATCCATTTCATACCGTGAAAATATTCCATTATAAATATGATTATATGAATTCAGCCGACTTAAGAATTAAGTGATGAGTCTCAAGAAAGGTATATCCTTTTTATATGAGGGAGATAGAGATAAGATTAAAATCTACCAATACATATTTCAACCTGCATTTAGATAACAGAATTTCAGTGTTTACCTGAGCGAATATTTTCGCAATTGTCTCTGAATCAGCTAGACGACATTCCATTAGTGCTTCCTTACTTTCAGTTTGGTCCAGATTTGAGCACTGTGGCAGGTATACTGGTGTTGGCAGGGGATAAGGATTGCTGGCAGCCACAAGAATGCAATGTTTGTGGATATCCCCACTTTGGGTTCCGTTAGGAACTAAGGAGAACATCTGAATTGCATAACATGGAAACAATCAAATTTTGTACGGCAAGGCTGCCAAGGCATAGCATATCTTATTAACATGAATTCTATGAAAACGGTAGAAAGAATATCCAGTTTCACCGTCTCAACTAGAGAAATTTAAATCTGTCTATGTAGATAAGACAAGAGACAAGAGAAATCATCAAGGTACATATGAAGTATTCAAGTGAGCTCCCTACAGAATATAGACATGTTTGTGTCCCACCTTGATGAATCACTGGAATGGGAGCAATAAACTTCCAAGTAGATTTTGAAAGGCTTAATATCACTGAGGAACATTCACAAAATCCTATCAAAACTTCACCTCCTCTAACAACAGAACATGTTTTAATATTTAGTTCACATAAGTTATTGGTAAATTCTCTCCGGAAAAGTTAACTGGTAAGACGGATGTTAGTCGTTGAAGAAATCTATTATATTCAAACAGCTCAGTCGGTTATTGGAGGTATAAGTCTGGCCGTCCATTTTTATTGGAAGTTTCATAAAGATCACATCCGACGGATGATATAAATCTTATTCATGTAAATTAAATCAAAATAGAAAGATATTACTGTAATTCGACCAAAATCGGTTAGGATATTCCTACAATAACTACTACCTACGTATTTCTCTCCCTACCCACCATTTTCTCTCACGATTACAACTTCTTTATGAGTCGGTTAATATTCCTTCCCTAATTCTTCTCCCTTATCTTCTTTGTTTTTTCAATCTCCATAAGATTTTTCTTAGGAATTTTTATTAAAATGTGAATTAGAACTAAATGTCATCTCCGGTGTTAGCCAAGAGGGATCTGTCGCGTCCGTAGGACGCGGCGGAAATCTAGTGTTTCACTAAGAGAAGACAGTAAAATATAGAGCACACTGATCATAACTTGTGACTTGTGAGGAAGGACCAAGTTGCAGAAACGAATATAAGTTATATATAATGGTGAAAGATTACACAAACAAAAAAACAGAGCACAGAAGAAATATAGCAGACCGTCAATGCTTCTGAAAGGCCTTCTCCAACTGCAGCTTCACAAAAACCACCACCGCTGAAGGATAGAGCTGAGAGCCACTCCATGAAAACATCCAGATCTCTTGTCCATCCACTCCTTTGTACCAAACACTCTGCATATAAAGGAAAGAAGATCCAAGAAAGAATTGAGAAAGAAGAATAAATTTATTTATTTTTTGAAAATGAATGAATATACAGAAGAAAAAAAAAGTTCAAAGAAAAAAGCCCACATTAACTGACAAATCAAAACTCAAAGGCAAGTTGGTAAATGCAGGCAAATCAGGAAAAACACGTTATAAGATCGAAAGTAGAGCCTCCCAGTCCGCGGTGAGGTCCCTATGTGAAGCTGAAGATAAAGAAGTATTTTTCTTTGACCAAAAGAATAGAGGACAAAGGACCTCCAACATTACTTTCTCCACATTGTGTCATTTCTGAAGATTTCCTTATTCCTCCTTCTCCATACTGCCCAGCAAATAGCATGCTGAATGAAGTTTCATAATTTCTCCCCTTCTTGGGAATGTGCAATTATCGCAAAGCGCAATAAGACACTCCAGGGAATTCAATATAGGCCACACTAAAAGAATTAGCAAAAAAATGCCAAATGCGCGACGTGGAAGGATAAAGGATCAATGTATGATTCACATGTTCCTCTTTACTTTTGCAAACATTACATCTGTCCACCTTTCAAAGAAATCCAAAGACGAGTACTCTTGAGACAAGTCATCCAGTGCACCTTCAAAAGGATATGCTTCTTCCAGAAATGAACAAATTATGCGACACAGATTTCTCAAATGGAGCTACATAAGACTAAAGATGTTATGTGAAACTTTGTTTGCGTATCTAAGTTTCAGAACAAGCGAGATGATGGCCTCATTACCAGCCACGAAATATTATTTAAGTAGAACCTTTAATTTTACTGTATTTCAGCATAGTGGCCAGATACTATGCTGGAGCAGAAAGAAGCAACAGATGCTTAAAAGTTTAAACTGCAGTCAACTATAATAGGATACATAATGTTTTCAAACATAGATCTAGAAGAAAGTTGAGATACCACTATAAGATCCATGGGCATTAAACGCCACCAAGGAGAGTTCAGTACTTGAGGGAGGAGCCTTCTGCAATTCGTTCAAAAGAGATAAGTTAAATCTATCTGAACAAATTCACAAAAGAGTTTGTATTGTCACAATTTACAAAATAGAAATTGAAAAAACTTCTTTGTTAGTATAGCAGGCATCGACATTGTTGATGTGGCATCTTCCAAGAGGTAAACTATACCTGTCCTGACAAATCATTAGTACAGTAACACCTGCGCATATACAAAATAAAAGTCAGCATACAAAAGGGTCAAAAGTTAAACTATTTGAGCATGATATATATATATTATAGTTTTTCAAGAGATAAACAATGACTATAGCAAATGATGTCAATATTTCATTCTAAAGAATAAAAAATTATCAGAAACAAACAATATAATCCACAGAAATGCAGCTAAATAGATAGAAGATTTTGGCCCCTAAGGTTCTAAAAAATTTGAAAAAAAAATATGGCCCCCCTTGGGGGCCAAATCTAACTGTCAGACACTTATAAGGTCTGAAACAGTGAGTTGGTAAGAAACTGGGGACCAAAATGGAATTAACCCTAACTTATTCCATCGAACAACAAACAAAAGAAATACTTACAAAATTTGGGTAAAAATTTCAGAAACAACAGTGATAAAGAAAACTTTGAGTAACACTTGTCAAATACGAAACGTTAACTATCGTCTTAATCAATAATCACAAAAAAGAACAATTAATAGCTCTAATCAAAATGGATAAATATCAAAAGTATTAAAGACAAGTAAACCCTAATTCTAGAGAGAGAGAGAATAAAGATAGAGAGAGAGAGAGAGACCTGATTATCTTTTCTAAGTAATCAGTGAGAATTGTATTCCAATACGAACCCATAGCAGCTGTTCCTTCGATCACAAGTATCAATTGTTTCTCTGCCATTTCTTTAGGTTTTAATTCTCTAAAAGACAAAAGGAGAACGATAATTCTCTGCTCTTATACGATGAAATAGGGATCCAGATGGTCGCTTAATTCTCTGCTCTTATATGATGAAATAGGGATCCAGATGGTCGCTTAATTCTCTGCTCTGGTTTTGCGCAATTCGCTCTTTTTCATCCACAAGTGAATTTGGGGGGAATTAGGACAACGGGCAGAGGTAAGTAAAAATGAAAAATATAGTATTGGGGTTTTTACGTGCGCTAAAGGCACCCGCTAAAACTTATAAGCGAACAAAAGTCAAAACTTTGATTGGCAGAGGTCAATGGGCAAAACTTTGTTTACAACAAAGATCACAACGTTTGACGCGAAAAATATATAGTGTTTTCTTTTGTTACTTTTTTGTTTACAGATAAATAAATAATTTGTGCATAGATCGACAACAGCTGGTCCATTAACCACGACTCGGCACAGTAACGATCGGAACTGCCGCTATAAGCATCCAACCAACTATGGAATGTAAAGGTGAAATTCACCTCCATTATCTTTTTTATCCTCTTCAAAAAAATTCCTTAACATTCTTCCAATTCAAAACCTTAAAATAAAGGTCTACATAGATTTGGCATTTCCCATGGACCATCCATTTTTGGCAAAGATAAATTTATAATGAGATATATAAACATTTTTCTAACTCATTATTTGATGTTTGAAATGTATGGGTTTTTATTAGTGCACAAAAATAATATGAATATGGGTTATGCACTCAGACTGGTCAGGTCCAAACATATCACTATCAAAAGGAATAACTAATCTGTTTGGATATGTTAGCCGGACTAACCAGTCTGTTTTGACATAAGTCCTCAAGACTTCGGTCACAGACAAGTCAGACCGTATAGGTACGACCCTATGTGACGGACCGGTTAGTCTGTAATGTATGAGCAACAGACAGACTGATGTCCGTCTGTTATATTTTTAGGACAAAATTCATTTTGTCTTCTTTGATCATTGGAAACACTCCAGATTTACTAGAAAAAAGTGATAGACAAATAATTAAGAGATAGATAAGTCGGAGAGACGGGAAGAACAGAAAATCGGCAGGGGGGGAGAATTGTGTTTTGGGGTCGCCTGCCGATAACCCCGTCGACTTTTACCCTTTTGGTAGGTATTTTCAGCAGACCCTTTAGCTACTTGAGTCAAGATAATATTCAGAATAAGTAAAATAACAACCAATTTTCATAATCAATATTCAGGTGAAAATACATATAAAGACTAAATTTACCATTTTGTGTAACTAATTCTTTAATTATTCTTTAAACTTTAAATACATATGAATTGTTTATTAAATGTCTGATCTCGATAAAACTTATAATTTTAGAAAGAATTTTCATAGGTTTTTCTATAAAATCCACTTTCAATATTTTTCTCAAAAGAAAACAAAAAAAAAAACGATGTTTTATTTTCATTTTCTTTCTTGCAAACTGGATTTACAAATAATACAAACTCCGTTTGCAAATCATGCAAGTCTGGTTTGTGCACATTCGTTTTCCATTTGCAAAATGTAAACTGGGTTTGCAAATCTCGCAAACTCAGTTGGCAGATTCTGCAAATTCGATTTGCAAATCTAGAACAAAAAATTTTGAAAAATTTCTTCTTCAAGTGTGGCAAACTCTTCTTATTCATTTATCTAATGTTAATAGACGTAGTAAACGTCTCTCTTCTTCATACATGATAGGATCTTCTTTAGTCGATGGCAAATTCTATATGCTTAAGCTTCTTCGAGTTCTTCATACTCCAGATTAGAATTTTGTGGGAGAATTCTTCTAGCAATTGCTCCACAGAGTAAAACAAATCGATCTAACAAATAATCTAAAGATGGACACCATTTTGAAGCTAAACTAATCTTATTTGGTTTACCTGAATTTAAAGAATTGATATCATGAATCAAAAACTCAACCAAAAGTTTAGAAATTTTATAATGTAAATACCTGGTCCATCGCTTTCTGAGCTTTCGAAATCGTTTTAACTTTTGGTGAAGTTCTTACTTCCTTTTTAACCATCCAACTCTTTTCATCTCTGCCATGATTCGATTTTCTCTTGGTTCAATAGGTTTACAGTTTACTAAGAAAAATTAGAAGCATAATTGATAAAGAAGAAGAAGAAAAATCTAAAATTTATGGGTGTTTTTAGAAGAAATTGAGTTTTAATGGGTAAGGGTTTTTTTGGGAACAAAAATAAATAAAAAATGACGTAATTTCTAATTAGTGATATTATTTAAACATGAGTGATAAACACATAATAATTTTGACACTTTTAGTGATTTCAAAAAATAATCTGCTTTTTTGCTTATTATGTAAAATATTTTGAGGTTCAACAAAAAAAAATGTAAAATATTTTGACTGAAACATTGAATTTCTAAAAATATTCTTCACCCGTAAGTAGGGGAAGGAAGTGAGCAGCGCTTGGGTACCCATGGGTTTCCTTACGTCTAGGCTCTAGCGTTTCGCGTTGCATATTTCTAAAAATAATGGATTTCTCTAGTGGATATGGGTTGGGTAAAAACAAAATCATGCACAAATGCCGCAATAGGTAGTGAAACGCGACAAGCTTCATACAGGTCGGTTACAGGGTAAACCATCGAATCTACGCCATCGTCTCGCAACACAAAAGTAACTATTTTTTGCTTTTCACGTAAAAAAAGTAAATAAGTTAGTATGGTATCGCATAAACTTTTGACTTCACTTAAGTTAAAATTCAACTTTCAATTAAAGTTTATATTTTTTGCTTTGACTATTATTGAGACAATATTTGGTCAACTCTGACCATGCATGTCAAGATGTTAAAGAATCGATCTAAGCGGCATGTGCCAGTTTCATACACACGTTCAAAGAATGAGCTTTTGATAAAGCTCACGGAGAAATGGCCCTAACAAACTTTGCCTCGTGAACCCTACTTTGCTGGAGAGATTGTCGAGGTCACTGGGCACTCGGAACTCAGATATAGCATAGAGGAAAGTGAAGCGGTAGATCCAAGCAAGCTCTGTCTCTTAGGCCTGCTCAGACTTGAAAGACAGAGCAGAAAAGTCTGAAGAAGTGAACTCGGCACCTTTAGCTCCACTCTGCCCGAGAGGATGACGACTTCGCAGAAGGCCATTGTTTTCTTAGTTGGAGTCGTTAATGACAAAAGATACGATCACAATGCTCGATTCTATCCTTGTAAGGCTATCTTGGTGGCTACCATTGACTGTGGAAATGACAGTCTCGCGAACCAATTAGTATCAAACAGGTTTGCCCTGGAAAGTGATTGAATCTGATCTTTACAATTCTATTGATTTCTTATACTTGTGTACTGATTTGACTTGAGCTTCGGAGTGTCTTTACAGGTACTCCTCTCCCTGTCCCTCAAGTCTCCATTACCGTAGCAAGAAGAAAGAGTTTATCAAAAGTTAGTTTCTGCATTGGTACCGGGAAACCACTTCCGTTGACAACTTTATAGTTAAGTTACTTTGTTCAACATATACACGAATTTTGCTTGACCAAATTATTTCTCTTATCTACTTCCGCTCCACAACAACAAAAACTCCACCACAATCACTATCACAACAAAACCTCCACCACACTTTTACCACCCACCACCACACCCACCAGTCATCACCACCACAACAACCATCGCACCGCCACCACCACACCTCAACCACCACCACCATGTTCACACCACTACCAGACCCCACTTCAACTACCAACATTGTGCCTCCACCTCCACAACCACCACCGTCATACTTCCACAACCACCACCACCACCACGACCACCATACCTCCATTTTCGCTACAATCACACCTCCAACACCAACACATTCAACCACTACTACGCCTCCATGACCATACCTCCAAAGCTACAACACCACTACCACTTCTATCACCACACCCACTATCACTAAGTGGAGCGTGTGTGCACCTTCGTGCGTTAGCCCTGGGTGGTTGGCCCGCTTCACCCATAGGTGGCCTAAACTATGAGTTATCCTTCCTTGAGCGAAGCTTGAAGACTATGTCAGTCATAGTTGCAGGCGGGCTTCAGTTTCGTAGGGAGAATGGGGTTGATCCAACACGTGACGCACTTTAGGGATGTTCGGCCTTATTGGCCCAAATTCGAATTTTTGTCCATACAGTATCTATTTGGTATGATGCAATGATATAATATTAATATTCATATAAAAATCTTTCAGAAAATACTGTCAACTCAAGTTGGATAAAAGATCATGAACTAGCTTAGGCAAGTTGATCCAACTCAAACCAACTTCCAAAATTAGTTGAACATATTTGAACAAAATATTATAAGATATATTTCCATTGAAATGAAAGTCAGCCAAAACCCGTCCATACTAAACCAATGAGATTTTTAATGGTAAAAGTATTCGAACTCATGTACATATGGTTCTCAACATACATTTCTCTATACTATTAGTTCTCGGTACAAACATATTTTAACAGGAATTTAGTTACATGGTTGGAAAATATCACATTGTCTCGGTAGAAGATGACGGTGTCCACGAATGAGAATGAATATCAGGGTTACGTTCCACCTGGTTGCTCCTCCCTTCAGAGTGCAGTGAACCTGTAGGAGATTGCTGTAGTTGCTGTTGCTGCTGAGAACAAGATTTCACTGCATGTTGTGGCGGTCGAGGTGGTGGTGGTGCCGCCACTGGAATGTAAACACCGCCACTGGTAATCCTCGCATTTCCTTCTTTTGTTTCTACCATCTTGGCGTAGTCCGGTGGAGGAACCCATATGCCGCCCACCACCACAAATTGAGGTGGTTGAGGATTACTGTCGCTGTGAGTTGCTGTTGTTGGTTGGTTTGATCCTCTTGTATGTATACGAAATTTCTGAAATGGACACATTAAAGAATTTAGACGGTAAAATAGAGAGCCAAGGAAACCTTTTACGTTTATATCATAAACAATGTATATATCAACTCCACTCTCAAAACAAAGAGACTTGCAAAGTTTTATGTAAAATTTTAGTGGTCGGTTTATATTAATATAGAAGGTTTGTGGGTTATTCAATGCTTATTAACATTCGTAGATGTATATAAGCCATGGATGTAATGCTCAGGATGTACTGTAGTAATTTTGATAGTAATGATCATCATGTATCATTGAACAAAGAAAGAACCACTTCACCAATTTTAAGCAAAATATTATAAGATAATGGCCTTTTAGAAGGTCCTTTATGGACGATCCAATTGAGGCTGAAATGGAAATATAAACTTCAAAACTGTTCAATGGACTAATTTCTATGTACTCGTAACAAATTCTGTAAAAATATATCCTGCAGTTAAATGGTGTTAGTTTTTCGTTTTCGAAGTTAGGTTTCATTTTTTTTTCCAAGTCATATCTAAAATCTGACTCGAATCTGGACTCGAGTCAGATTTTATAATGTTTGTTTTTGTCTGACTTTCATTGTCTGAAATGTGAGGGCACTAGTATACGTCCTATTTCAGTCTTCCTCTCAAAGAATAAAAGGTTCGATCTGAAGGGGGAACAACCTACCCTTTCTTGTGAATCACGGTACTGATAGATGAATTCCCTGCTCGTATAACTTTATAAGAATAATCAGAGGTACCTAAGAATGGAGGTGTACCCATGGCTCAGCGAGGAGATACCATCCCCATCCTACCGAACCAACACGCATACATTATCTTTCTCTCCTCACAGGCTCTTACTCTATCTCTATCTCTCTCCCCACATTGTCTTTTTAGGCATATTAATTGGTGAGCAATATGATTTTGTGAATCTATGAGTTCATGACTTAAGTTGTGTTTACATTGTCTTTGGTTTCTTCATCATCTCGATAAGAAGATTCAGAAGCGTTACTATCTTATGACTATGAAAATATGAACTCCCTAATGACCAAAACACTGCTGTTAAAACCAACCATCTCTTAGATTATCTCCATGTGAAAAACATGTTATATAACGATAAATGAAAAAACTAAGGGTAAGCAACTAAGCATTAATAGAAAGAATCATATACCTGTAAATGACTCTTAACCTCGTCGTTAGTTAATCCATCAACCTTCATCAATTCCTTTATCTGCTTAGGCGTTGCAACTGAAACAGGTGAAATGTTTTAATTAACAAAAAAGAAATACAAGAAATCAAACAAGTGTTAGGATTTAGATCTTAACCACAATAATTAACTTGTAGGCAAGTGTCTTCGTTATATGACGGTAAAATCTCAAGGTTGTGTTTCTTGGCCTGTGGTCATGGTTGTATCTTACTTTTCTACAACTAACTCCTAACATCTTAGGACGGGCCAAAGTAGGAAATCCTAAATACTGAATGGATTTATTTATGCTACTCCGTTGGTCAGATTCACCCTACAAAACTAGCTCAAAAGGTGCATGTATGAACAGAGGGCATGCCCCTTCCACAACCGTCAGCCTAAACGGGACTATCCTCAACAATCTCCGCTTCGGACCTTGTTTTTCACCTCGACAGACTATTGGATTGTAACTTGTTTTATCTTGTACAATACCAATGTTGAGTTAGTGGTCTTGACCTCCCTAACCCTAAAAGCTAGCTCAAGAGGTAAAACTTTCCGTCACACTAATAAACCGACCCCCACATGGGATCTAGATTATCCTAACAATCTCCCTCTCATACCAATATGGGATTATTATCAACAAGAACTTCTAGTTGGGTCTTGGAAAACAAGTATTATTAGTCCTTGAACAACCATAATTGAGTAAGATCATCAACGAACCGAGTGAATTAGAGTCTAGATTCAGTGCCATGTCCTTCATTGAAGCGCACGGCACGCTTTAGGTTCCCAAATCTTAGACTAATACGAGCACATACAAGTACTAATAGTGATCAACAATTATGCATCAGAACTTAATTACTAACCATTAGATCCACCAAGTTGTTGAAGAGCGTCTAAAAATCGTTTATGAAGTTCTTGAGACCAACATCTCCTTGTCTTCCTTCTCAATTCACTTTCTCTTTCTTCTCTCTTCCTCTTATTAGTAGCATTATTAACTGTATCACCATTAGTCGAACTAGTCGAATCCATCTTCACCGCGCTCATATTACTCGAAGTTGTTGCTGCTGTTGCTGGTGTTTTTGCTACTACTACTGCTGATTCTGTTGTTGTTGTTGTTATTGTTGATGGGGTTCCTTTCAATTCAATTTGAAATGGTTGAAATGCACCTCCATTAGATTTCTTTAACTCAATTTTAGAACATTTCTGAGGTGGTAATTTTTTTACTTCAATAATTGAGGGTTGTTCTGGATTTTGGTTCCATAATTGAGCTGATTTTAACCAATCTGTTTTCTTTTCTAAATTTTCATCATTAGTTTTTGTTTCTTCATCATTTTCTTCAACAAAAGATGAACTAGTAGTAGTAGTAGTAATAATCCCTTTTAAAGGTAAAAATTCTTCTAAAATTGGACCTTCATTAATTACTGATTGTTTCTTACAATTCTCAATAGCTGAAACATAAACCAAAAAAAAAAAACATCAAATTAAGAAAGAAATTTTGATAGATCTAATTAGGTTAAGAAATGGGTTATTACCTTCATTTACAAGTTGTAAACAGAGAGGAAGTTCACGATGAAAAACTTGAATCTTTTTTCTTTCTTCTTCTAATGATTCCATATAATCTTTAGGGTTTGATTTAAGATTTACCATTTTATCTGTAAAATGATCCATTATCATGGGTGGTGGTTTCTGAATCTGAGAATCAATTTGAAGAAGATACAGAATTTATAGTTTATAAATATAATTTGAAGAGGAATTTGGGGGAAGGGAATAATGGAATCTTAAAAGTATATATACATGTAGAGAGAGAAAGAGAGAATCAAAACAATGAGTTGCTTAGAAGAAACCGGAAACCGGAGGATGTACCAGTATCGGGTCGTCGCGTACATATCCTCTTATTAATTAGATTAGAATATACACTAGGGTATCAAGCTTTTGATGTTCTAGAATTGTGAATTGCCACTTGGAACTTTATTTGAGCCACACCTCATTAGTATTATTATTTTAAAGGCTGACCCTTCGGGAATAAGAATATTTTTTGGAGTGAAAAAATTTAATGGAAAAATGTGAGTTTTGTGCAATTTTCCGGAGTACAAAATTTTAAAGGGAAACAAACTTCTTCCTCTCCATCTTCGAAAAAAAAAATCACCTTTTTTTCCTTCCTTAATCCTCTCTTTACATCACCACCACCACCCGTTAGAGAAAATTCAATTATCTTATGCTTGTTGTAGAACAAGAAGATGCAAAGAACAAACACCTACATCTAAACCAGAACAATTTCTTCATTTTCAGGTTTGGCCACAAAAGATTAGCATTTAAACAATCTCCCAAATCAAAGTGAAAAGAAAAATGGGTAGAGAAAGACATAGAGGAGAGAGAAGTGTAAGCTTACTTGTGCGTAAGCTTGAAGAAACAACTAAATTTAATTTCTCTTTACGAGATTGGCGAATTTGCCATTTTTTATAGGCTTTACAATCTCTTCTCCAATACCCACTTTCTTTCATCTCAATTCTCTTGCTGTAATCGTCTTTGTGATCTTCGAACTCTGATTACCGAAGAAGAAGAGTTGGGTGGAGCCATTGAAGAAGCTTTACTCTTCGTGTTTTTAGGCCTAATCACATCAATGGGTTCTTCTGTCATTTCAATCTTTTCAAAGTTTCTGGTTTTGGATCTCTTGTTAGGGGTAGGATAGAGAAGAACAATCTCTTGTAAAGAAGACAAATCAGAAGGATGAAAGTTGAGATTGGGTTTTGATGGAGATCTGTTTTTGGGTGAAGAAGAAGAAGTAGTAGTATTGAGGAGACCAAAAGCGACGTGTGGATGATCTTCTCCGTTGAAATTTCGATTTCCGACTTGGGAAGAAGAAGGTGACTTGCTACTCAAATGGAGTTCTGGTGGTTTCTGTGATGGAGATGAAGAATCCATGGGTGATTATAGAGAGAGAGGGTTTTCCCTCTAAGCATTAGAAAATAAATTATCAACTAAAGTTGACCAACTTTTGACTCAGTCTTTGCATCCTGAAAAATATTCTTGTTCCCCAAAACGTCGGTCTATTTTAAATTCAATTTAAGTTTTATTTTTATTTTGCAAATCAATATGTCTTATGCTTTTGGCAACTTAAAGCAGCCCCAATAACGACTCCCAAATGAGAGGCTCCCATTCCATTTGAGAGCCCCTAAAATTTTGTATACGAACAGGGTCTTTCGCCTCAAATTTAATTTGTTTTATAATGCGTGTGAGACTTTAATTCATTTTTCAACTGTAGATTATTAGTTTCAGATTTAAATTTGATGTAATCCTCGAGCTAGAAATTTGTAAGAATGTAAATAAAAATACATAAAGAAACTTACACAATAATTAAAAAAAAAAAAATAGGCTCAAACTAGAGGCTTCAAAGACTAACAACTAGTTTTTTTTTTTTTTTAAAGGTCCAACAACTAGTTGGGAGGGATTCCCTTCCACATGGCTTCCTTATTGCACTCCAGATGGGCTCAAATTTTTAAAACTGAACAGTAATGTAGTTGAACTATGATAGTTGACGCGGATCCAAAAATTAATTATGGGACGGCCTGAAAATAAGAACTAGTAGAAAAATAATTTCTAATATCAATAACGCAAGAGTTTTTTACTCTTATGTATCTAATCAATTTTAGTTCATTACCTATAAATTCACGTACCTATTTTATAACAGATTAAACTATTTATATTGTAAATCCTGTTTCCATTCATATAATATATCAAATTATAACCTGAAGATGATAAGGTCGAATTTTATCCAATACTCAAAATATTTGAGCTATATTTGTGATGGTTAAACTTATATTGCCTCAGTTCATAGTCTTTTTTTGTAATTACAAAAACTAGATAATAGTTGTAGTTATGGTGTTTAAGAATTGGTGTATACAAGAAAAGAAAAAAAAACATTGAAGATATCAGAGAAAATTGAGAAATGAAAAAAAAAAACCAAACACAACTTGTCCTTTAAGTTCTTTATGGCACAAAACCAAACCTAATCTTGCCGAATTTAATTGGGCACAAAAGAGCAAAAACTGGTTAGAGGTGGATTGGAACATCTGTCCGTTTACGCAGCATAATTCTCATCTCTTTGCCGCCTACTTGTAAAGGCTAAAAGCTTTCATGAATGAATGAATTTAGGGTGATATTTAGTTATACAAATTTACACCCGGACTGCAGCTCGACTGAGCTAACTAGTGGGCACGGTCGCACAAACATAGTATGAAGGATAGTCGAATAAAATCCTCACTAAAATAATGTTATTCAAAATACTATATCTTTTAGCTTGGGTGGTATCAAACTTGAAGTGGAGGTGGTGCACAAAATTTGTATTCTTCATTAACAAATGGTTTGAAATGATGGTTTGAATAGAAACGGTTGAATATTCGGGAGGATGATTCCTTTGGTTGCTATCTGTGTGCTGGGTTGACGTACTCCGTAAGGAATAACATGTCCAAATTTGAATTGTATATACTCCTTAGGCGTATAAACTAGACAACTTTATAGATTAGATTTTATAAAAATAAGTTTTAATACTAAATAAATTGCTGATAAAATGACCGTCCGATCAAAGATGAGGTAAAACAATGCAATTATCGAGAAAGAATCTTCTTTCCGTGCACACTTGACGGACACCGCGTATCTAGAGGTGGCTCAGACAAATCGGCAGGAAATCTATTTTATTACAGTAGTATGGGACCCAAAGACCTAGATTAGATGTAAGGAAAAGGTTAAATGGCTTCTCATGAACCCAAAGAGGCAACTAAAATTGCCCTGGTCCCTTTCTCAAATGAAAGACCAATAAAACCTAGAATTGATGTGTTGGCCTATTGTGGATGGTTGATTTCGGGTAACAATGTATTTTGGATGCACGGTTATTACTTTATAAATATTTTTTTTTACTCCCTCCGTCCCATTTTATTTGGTTGTTATTTTTTTTATGGGTGTCCCAAAATGTTTGTTCACTTTCCTTTTATAACATCCATTTAATTCTTTAAATGATGAAACTTCCAAGACTACCCTTTAGTTTGAATACTATTCAAAGGTTCTAATTGGCTCTACGCTTCTACCAATGTTATATTTAATGAAACTAGGATATATCCCGTGCCCTAGGGCACGGAAACTTGAGAGAGATTTTAATTAGTTAATATTTTATTGAAAGAGAGAGATTTTTATTAGTTATTATTTTTTTGAATTATTCTTGTGTTTATTTTCTCTTAAATTTGTTATTATTTTATTGAGAGAGAAAGATTTTAATTTTTTTTTAACCCTTGAAATTTATTTTAGTTATTATTTTTTTGAATTATTCTTGTGTTTATTTTCTCTTAAATTTGTTATTATTTTATTGAGAGAGAGAGATTTTAATTTCTTTTTTTACCCTTGAAATTTATTTTGTTTCTTTTTTTCTTAAATTAGAATTCTTTTTTCTAAAAAGGAAAAGATATTATTTTTTAAATTGGTAACTTTATTTCTACGAAGGACTATATTTTAAATTTTGAGAAGGGTCTCTAGACAATACCCCTTATTAAAAAGGATGTTTGTCCCAGTCATCATTTTCCCTTCTGTTTTATATAATAGACTAGGGTATATCCCGTGCCCTAGGGCACGGTCACTTATTTCAATCAAATGTTACAAAATTTATTTTATATTTTACTGAGAGAGGGAGATTTTTGTTAGTTATTACTTTTTGGTATTATATATTTGTTTCTTTTCTCTTAAATTAGTTATTATTTTATTAAGAGAGAGAGATTTTAATTTCTTTCTTTAACCCTTGAAATTTATTTTGTTTCTTTTTTTCTTAAATTAGTTATTTTATTTCTAAAAAGGAAAGGATTTTTGTTTTTTAAATAACTAACTTTATTTCTACGAAGGACTATATTTTAAATTTTGAGAAGGGCTTCTAGTCAATATCCTATATTAAAAAAAGATGTTTGTCCCAGTCATCGTTTTCCCTTCTGTTTTATATAATAGATACTCTATATTAAATAAGGGTAATTTAGGAAAAGTCTTTATAATTGTCAATAATAAATAACATCCCTTAATAAGTTCAATTTCCCAAAACTACAAACAAAATGGGACGGAGGGAGTATACAAACTAGGTTTCCTCCTCGTCCTACGGACGGGAAAGATCCCTCTTAGCTAACGTCTTCGAGTAGAAAATAAATAAATTTAAATTGCAATATAAATAAGATGGAACTGACCTATAGAGAGATAACCGTGTGTGTTGAAAAGGAGAGAAGGAGAACTATGTTTATAGAGAGAAAAATATGAGCCAGAATTTTGAACTGACTTAGAAGTCTAACCGAATCACTAAAATTAAGGAGAAAGTGGATCTGCAATCGTGAGTGAGAAGATACATATAGTTATTTTAGGGAGATTGTAACCGAATATTCAAAAATAATTAATTGTTACACTAATATTCTTGTGTTTTAAGTCAAATTACACTGAGAGGATTTTATATCAGTCGTTCGATCTAATCAAAAGTAAATCTCTAAAATAAAATGGATGGTCAGACTTATCTCCTGGCTAACTGACTGAGATGTTTTAATATAATAGATTCAGGACATTACAGTTACTACAGTAAACAATATAATTGCGAATAAATATATAAATTGAATGAATCTGATAACTACCATTGATAAACATGTTTTGGATACTAAAAGTTATATAAAGGTTCTTAAGTTTATCGTAGGGGTGTGAAAATCCATCCATTATTTATATCTCTTTGACACAATAAAAAATGATGATTCCACCGCCACCATATATCGAACCTATGACTTTCAAATTTTTAGAGTTGATGCAAAACTAATTGGACAAACAGTTGTTGGCATCATTACTCGTAGTTGTTAGTTTATTATTCTATCTCACTTTAGTGTATGAAGTAGGCAATGACCTTGAATTGAAAGAGGACATCTTCTATATCATTTGTCTAATCGTTGATTATTTTATGAAGTTATATATTAAATTACCAATATATCGTTTTTTAAATTAAACATCAAAATATGCTATTTATTAAAATTTTGTGTGATATCGCCTTTATAACTAGGGTAGAGAGAGAAATAACAAATAAGTAGCAAGCAAGTTATTATAAGTATGTCATTACCAACTTCAAAGGGAAGTGTATTTAGTACATGGAAACTAATACCTAAAAACTCAAAACCCAAATGAAACATGAACTTATTGGTGTGGGAGGTGGAGTGAATAAAGGTGTGATATTTTGTGTTATAGGCACCTCATCCTACTCGAGTACTCGACACCTCTTAATATTATAAGAGTGGAAAGTTTTTTTCTAAAAATATCCTCAATGATATTTGACAAAAAAGCAGTTTAGGGGGTTATTTGAAAACTGATCATCTTTAAAGGATCATTTTGGTAAGTTAGTCATTTTTTAGGGGTCCAAAATGGAATTATTCCATATAATAATACTATTCCTTAAAAGAAGATACTGTAAAATTAAAGTTCGAGATCCCGCGAAGGACCAATAATAAACTTTCAAACTTTAGATTTTAGTAGCAAAATGGCGGGAATGCTAAAAAAAAACCCATAAAATTTGGCGCCTAAATTTCAGTTTGGTTCCCATTGCCCAATTTGAAATTAATACAAGATCCCTAAAAAACCTCATCAACCAATCTAGAACAGTAGAACCCTAACTACTCTGTCTGAAAGATACCCAATCGTAATTGAGCTACTCATTCCCAACCAGGAAAGTTCATCAAACGGAATTTGAGTCGGAATAATGGCCGTACCAACCTCGTCGAACTCTGACAACAGAACCAGTGAGAAACCCCAGAGCAAGAAAATTGAGAAACCGGTTTTATCAAATCAATCTCCTCTTGATTCTCCTTCAATTCGTACTGACACAATGGAAGTTGATAATGAAGCTATTATCATTCAAAATCCACTCAAAGATTTAAACCCTAAAACTTGTCACCAGGTAAAGTTTCACTCTATACATAGTACATATTATGCCTTTCTTCCATCTGAACTTGTTTTTTCAGTTCTGATCATTTTTTTAATTGGAATTTCACAGTGTCGGCAAAACACTTTGAAAGTCATGGCTTATTGCAAGAAACAAGGACCTAAAAAGCCTTGCCCCATTAAAGTTTGTTGTACTTGCCTTCTCAATAGGTTTGATTTTTCTTGTTCGACTATTTTTACGTTAATTTCGTTCCGGCTAGTGTTTGTTTACCTTTTATGTTTCCCTTCTCGATTGATCTTGTGATAGTCCCACATTGCTCACGAGAGTGTCTGGGGTCAGGGCTAAGCTTGGTAAGTGGCGAGCCTTTTTAGGTGTGCTCGTGTAGCTTTCGCCCTAAGGCTCCGGGTGACACAGATCTCCCCTTAACTGACAAGTTGATTTGATTTTTCTTCTTGGTTGTTTGGTTGATTAATGTGGGACTTTCTTGATATGAATACAGATATGGAGAAAATGCGAAAGATGTAGGGCTCTTGGATAACTGGCATTGCCCTAAGTGTAGAGGCATCTGCAATTGTAGTTTATGCATGTATGTGCCTTGTTCTTGCTAGTTTACTTAACCCTAATAAATGTTAATGCCATTGTTTTGTATTGATTGAGGTAACGAGGATAAATTGTTACCAATTCTATTTTTTTTTGGTTACTAGTTCTTTTCCTTTTATTAAGAGGGAAAAAAGTTCACGATTTTTGTTTGAAATTGTTATCAAAGCAGGTTTTAAGATTTGAATTATGAAAATATAATGAGCTTGGGTGAAATTGTTTTTGTAGGAAGAAAAGAGGGCAAAAACCTACTGGTATAATGGTGAATTCGGCTAGGAAGTCAGGATATTCTTCAGTGTCAAAAATGCTTGAAGCTAGGGGCCCAGATATTGTGGGTTCAGCAGAAATTGCCGAAAACGCAGGTACCTCAACAACCAAGGTTCTTGTTGCCGAAGATGCGGGTACCTCAACAACCAAGGTTTGCCAGTTTCATTTTACAGCTTACGAAATCTTATTTTTCTTTCAACCAGTTTATCTTATAGTATTTTTTCATCCATACTACAGAAACCGGCGTCAACAAAGAGTAAAAGTAAGTCTGGGAAAAACGGCGGAGATAAAACTATGAAACAAGCAGCCAAGAATGAAGGCCCCAAATTAGATGGAAATAATCTCGAAGAGATTAATTTAAAGAATACAAACGAAACAGCGATAAATACTGAAAATATGGATTCCTCAATTAGCAAGGTTTGTTTTTCCTGAAGTTGGTTTGGCAGTTTAAGATTGTTTTTGGGTTTCAATTGATAGGTTATGGTCCTTTATACTAGTTCATAATATTGTATTTTTGCCCAAGACAGAAAGTGGGGAAGAAGCGTAAACGTGTGGTGGGAAAAAGCAAAGTAGATGAAAACATCGAATCAGCACCTGGTGGTGAAGCACCTAAGTTAGACACAAATAATCTCGAAAACAAGAAATTGAAGAAGATTAAGGGAAATGCAAAGAGTGTATCGGAGTTGAAGAAGAGTTCTCAGAAAGCGAAAACCTCAGAAAAACCAATTAAACAAGAGAAAATAGTCCCATTGCCACAAGGCATTAGTCTAACATCTATAGAAGGCATAGAATTATGTCCGGAGGATGTTGGTCCTGCCCTTCAATTCCTAGAATTCTGCAAGGCGTTTAGAAAGGTAAAGACAATTTGCTTTGTTTTGATTTCAATTTTTATTTCTTTGGGTTTGAACTTATTCTCATTTAACCCATAAGCTTGTTTGAGTTACCACTGTTTCCCATTTGTACTGATCATGATCACTGCTCAATAAGTTCTGCAACACTTCAATTCTCACTGAGCTGATTCTTCCCTTTTAACCAACGAGCAATTTCGGGCTTATCTTAAAATGTTTTTGTCACATCAGGTTTTAGATATAAAGAAAGGACAACCAGAACACATTCTTCGAGAATTAACATCTGGGTCTAGTCGCGTTCTTCGGGGAAATCGTTCTACTGTCCTACATTTTCAAATCAAGCTTCTGTCTTTGATTCAGAAAAGCTCAGCAGAAGAGTACATTCTTTGACCACATAATTTATAAGCAACTATGTCTTACTCTATAAATGGAACTACTAATTGAATTCTGACAATCTTTATATTGTCTAGATCACCACCGAGTCGACCAAGAGGGGGAAAATCTTTTCTGCAAGCTGTCCACAAATGCATATCTGCATTACCCTCAAACTTTGTTGAGTTGCCTCCAGATTGTTTTGAGAGGGATGAAAATGACGCATATGAACAGCTAGACACGTCAAAAAAGCTAATGGTCTTAAATTTTCTCTGTGATGAACTTCTTAACACTACGTAAGTAGATACAAATATTAGACATCTTTCTTCCTTCACCTTTCCCTTCGAGAACTCATATATTATTGTTATCTATCTAGAAACCTGAGAACGTTGATTAGACGAAACACGAACATCACCAAATACCTGAAGGAAGAAAAACCAATAGTTTCGACTACAAAAGATAAGGTAATTAACCACTCCCAGGTATGTAAAAACTACTAATGACCTTGAACATTTTTCTGAAAAGTGATGTTTATATATAGAAACAGATAAAGGAGATTGTTCAGAATGATGAGACTACCCAGGAACATGACTCTCCCCTCTCTGTCAAAGAGAGCGGTGAACTCGTTTTACCAGTAGCAGATGAAACAAAAAAAACTAAAGGGGAGGCGGTAGAAGAAAATTTGGGAGTGAAGGACCACAAGAGTATGCTATTCATAAATTTTGATTTGCGCGCATCTATTCATGCTTAGTTTCAGCTTTCATTTGATGCACATTTGTTCATGCTTAGAGTTAACTATCATTTGATTCCAAATAATTGAATTATGCACAATTCCTTGCTACAAAACGAGGCTTTATTTATCCTAATAACGCCACATTTCTACCTCGTGGATTAAGGTTTATAATCAACAAGAAGACATCAAGTAGCCAATATGGAATAATCTTGCAGTTTACTGTCAAATTTAAATTACCATATTTGAATCTGAAGGGATTTATGCATGGATAATGCATCCGTAAGGAGCCAACATGAAATCCAATTATCCAATACTTAGTCATTGTTTTACGTTTCCATGAGTCCATATCTTGCTACTAGCTATCTAATTCACCTTTCTTTGAAATCATATCTAGAGGAACAAAATTTTTCAGAGATAAGAAGAACAATTAGAACAAAGCCTGCCTACTCTGATGGAAAAGGTCATTTATTTTGGCAATTGCGTGGATATCCTTATCTACTTCAAGGTTTGCCTAACTCCAATTACTTGGATATTTACGTTCCCGTTTATGTTTAGTTGTATATTTCAATTGAATCTTTTTCTGTAGAGTTAAAAAACTTGGAGTCTGGTTCCCCTGAAGAGAAGTGGGTTGTCTACGGTTATGAACAAAAGCAAGAAATTGAACAATACATTTCTTTTCCGCGGTATGTGCAACTATAGTATTGATTAATTTCATCTTTGTTCCATATATGACATCTAAACAAATCTTTGACAACAACGTTCAGGTCGTTATAGGTTTATTCTGAATTGCTTTTGCCGAACAACATTACTAGAAGAGACTCTAGTTCTTCCAAATAAGGCTAATGATAGCTTGACGCCATGACCCATGGGATACTAGATTTCAGGCTTCTCTTTATGGCTCTATGTTGTTAACTCGAAAATACTTGTGCTTTCTGGATGCAGAAAGAAGAAGAAGGTAAGCCGAACTGTCCCCAAAATATCTTCAACCAGTACTGTTCCCGAAAAAAATAACATGGAGACCAGTGAGGCCAGCATAGAACAGGGAACTTTGAATGATCAAGCATCTCTGGCTATTACAACTGAAAAAGGTAATACAAAGTCATTACTTCAATTTTCATTGCTAAAGTTTGTAAATGGAAATGAGTAAAAGATACCTATTCTGAGGTCTATTTTGTGCACTTGTCGTAAATAACCCTTTTTTATTACTAACTTCTATGACTTTCACTTGTAGTTTAGCTTTCTGTTCAAACTAATTTTTTGATGGTTTCTTATACAGTTTAAGTTGCAGTAAAATATCCATTCAAACTGCAGCGAAAGGCCAATAAGTTGATCGACATCAATTATGTGAATCGAGTTTAAGAGACGGCATACCATATACTGTTTTGTACTTAGATGTACTAGAGCTAGAATGTCATGGGAAGGTGAAGTTAGAGAAGCATCAAGGGGGGAGAATATGGAGCCTGGTCAAAATTGCAAGGCTATATAAGCTGGTATTGAACAATTCAGCATTTGTACTGCTCACTTTCGATCAATAAGTTTTTCTTTTTCGACGAGTTTAAATCTCAAGTGACATTTATAAAGACTGTACCTTTATTAATTTTCTTTCGTAGGAAAATGGTGATATTAATCCCTACCACCTGATAATGTCTCCTGTAACTGGATGCTTTTGTTTGAATCCCAATTATTAGTGTTTGAGTTTATTCAGTTTTGATTCAAACACTCTTATATACATTTTTTTTTGGAAACATGATCTTCAACTTTTCTTTTGAATTCCCAAGTCTGGAAAATTTGATCAAAGTGCTGGATGGTAAAAGGGAAGGGATAAAGGTGAACTACTACTCTACTAGAATAGTTGAACCTGTTGGATCTCACTGGGCCCAACTCTGTGATATATGACCCAATTTGCCATGCCTTTTTTTGTTGAAAATTTGCCATGCCCTTGTGTTATTGAGGGAATGGGCGGGACATCCAAAATTGGCCCGGAAAAGAGAGGCCAATCCACTGGTACGCAAAAATGCGTTCCCAGTCCAACGGGTCAGAGAGGCAGGAGAAATTACCGTTGCCCCCGTCATTTCGCCCAAAATTACGATACATGCCACTCAAATTCTGGGCGCGAAAGAGAGAGATTGTCTGAAAAAGCGGAATCTCGGGAGTGACGTGCGTCAGGCGAGATGACCGTTGCAGCTGGCCAGTCACATCTCCCCTTAATTACTCTCTCACGCCTAATCTCATCAAATCCAAAACAAATCTTCTCTCAAAACCATCTCCAAACCGTTCCCTCTCCCTTCATTTCTCCCTTTCCCAAACAGTTTCCTTTCACAAACCACTTCCCTTCCCCAAACCGGTGCAAAGAAGGCGAATCATCATCTTGTTTCACCTGGTTTAAGTTCGAAAATCTTAGTTATCTCTCTCTTCTAACAAACAAAATCAAAGGAAGGTTTTTTATCTCTCTCTTCATCCTACGAAAACAGTGGTGTTCATAAATTTTTAGGAAGATGGTGAAACCTAATACGCCCAAACAACAAACAAAGAAAATAAGCCTTGAAGAGCCAAGATCTACCAGATCGAAAGCGGTTACGGATGAACAAGTTACAAGAAGAATGAGCCCTAGGAAAAGGGTAAGTAACTGAAAATGTTTAGTTTTTTCTGTTTCACAAATTATTATTACTACATAATATAATTTCTAGAAAATTTTTGTGTTTCAGAAATTATTTTTGTAGATTGATCTGTTTCTTTAAGTTCTTATCTATGAACAGATAAATTTGTAGAAAATTTTTCAGTGTACTGGTAGGACTAAAATGATTTCCTAGGGTTTCTATCTGTTTCTTCATCATGAAAGTTCCTGTAGATAGATCTCTTTCTTATATGAGTGGTTTATAATCTGTTTTTTGATAAGGTTGTATATTATAAACTGTATAATTCCTAGAAAATTTTACAGTGTACAGGTAGGACTAAAATGATTTCCTAGGGTTTCTATCTGTTTCTTCATCATGAAAGTTCCTGTAGATAGATCTCTTTCTTATATGAGTGGTTTATAATCTGTTTTTTGATAAGGTTGTATATTATAAACTGTATAATTCCTAGAAAATTTTACAGTGTACAGGTAGGACAAAATATCAATGGTAAACCAGTTGATTTCATGAAAACTTAATGCAAGACAAAATATTAGCAGTAAACCAGTTGGTTTTCTGTACACTGCATGTTAAAAATGATTAAGTGTTCCAGTTGATTTCATGGAAACCAGTTGGTTTTCTGTACACTGCATGTTAAAAATGATTACCTAGGACGGACCAAATATTACTAGTATAAGAAAAATAGTAGCAGTAAACCAGTTGATTTGATGGAAACTGGATGCTAAACATGGACAAGTCTTATGTGACTGGTTTGTAATATGTGTTTCTGTAATATGTGTGGTTTGTAATCTATTCTCTTATAATGTGATGGGCTTGTAATCTATGCTTTTATAATGTGAGTGGTTTGTAATCTATGCTTTTATAATGTTGAATATTATAGAGAAAATAACAACTAGGAAATTAGACCGTTTACTGGTATAAGAAAATAGTGACAGTAAACCAGTTGATTTCATGGAAACTGGATGCCAAACATGGACAAATCTTATGTGAGTGGTTTGTAAGATGTGTTTCTATAATATGAGTGGTTTGTAAGATGTGTTTCTTCTGCTCTTATAATTTGATGCTTTGTAAGATGGTTTGTAAGATGTGGTTTGTAAGATGTGGTTTGTAAGATGTGGTTTGTAAGATGGTTTGTAAGATGTGGTTTGTAAGATGGTTTGTAAGATGTGGTTTGTAAGATGGTTTGTAAGATGTGGTTTGTAAGATGTGTTTCTTCTGCTCTTATAATTTGATGCTTTTTAATTTTTTCAGTCCTCCGTTGATGAAAGTTCGGCAGTTGTGAAACCAACTAAAGCAAAGAGGAAAATGCCAAAGGATAAAGCAGAAGAAAGGAAGAGAAAGAAGTCCAAGCTATCTGTACAGGAAGCTGGTTCTGGTAGTGAGGACAGAATAATCCAACAGGGACTGGTTGGCTCTCCCGGTGAGCACAAAAATGTTCCAGATAATTTGGCGACGAGATTGACAAAAGTGTACAAGTATTCCTTGAAGAATACATGGACACAGCTGAAGACAACTTATCCAAAGTTGACACAGAGACAGAAGGATTTGTTGAAAGAGAGTCCATTCAACAACTTAATCCAAGCGTTTATGAGTGACAAGATTGACATGGACCACCCACCTAGACCAAACAGAGCTGTTTTTGACCTTCTGTGCCTGTATTCAACTTCAACTGAAACTATCAATCTCGCCGGGAAAGCATTAAAGTTAAAGCCTCAAGATATTTCGCTGATTCTTGGAATGCCGTTGGGAGGGAAGGTGACAGATGTCTTCCCAAGCACAAAAGTAATGAAGAAATAGCAGCATTCCGAGCTTTATATGAATAATAGTAGCTAAGAGATATACCATAATCCTTTTTAAATGATCTTATAATATCTTTGGTACTCTTTGTAGGATTCTCTCGGATGTCATCAGCTATTAACTGGCTGACAGCTTCTGTTGACAGCCTAGGTTTACGAGAAGACAATACAAAATCATCACACGTATGGACAGGGTTGAAAGCTTTCAGAACAAACATGGAACGGGACTTCAGAGGAGCAACGGCATGAATGGTCCAACCACAACTAGAAGTTTTGCATACACAAGTTATACGGGATAGATCATTCTTTAGGAATTTATAATTGAATCCATGTTTTATGGAATATCGACTAAGCGCCTGTCGAAACGCAGGAGCACCCCCCGGAAATTCCTGCCCGATGGATGTAAAAACTTCAGGCCAACTATCTGATCGAAGAGGTTCACTCCTAACGATGGCAGTTGATGCATCAGCATGACCTGTTGAAGAGGGAGAGAGGAAATCTTCTGGAAAACTGCAGGACACAAGATAATTTTTAAGAAACGATAGGTTTTTTAGGAAAAATATTATATTATAGGAAACTGGACAATTTCCCAAAATTCAGACATAGGGAACTTAAGTAGTTATTAGGAAACGTACAAGTTTTCCAAAATCTGAAGAATTACAAGACACAAGCTGGTGTTCGGAAAACTATAGAGTTTACTAGGAACAATATAATGTACGAATCATGCTACGGGATCTTATGAGTTTATAAATTACGGGAGAATGTATCCACAAACTAAGTAGCACAATCTAGGTTTGGGAAATTCTTATACATTAGGAAACTGGACAAATCCCTAAAATACATTTTTAGGGAACTTAAGAACTGATTAGGAAACTTACCAGTTTGCGGGAAACTGGGCAATTTACCCATAAACATGCTTAAGGAACTGACTTGATTATGAGAAACTGGAAAACTTACCGATGTATTTCCTGTTGGAAAGCTCCATCACGTGGATCAGATACAGAAGCAGAGGTGGGACAGAAAAAGTCGCGCTCCACCCTGAGTAGTTCAAGAAAACAAAGCTTATGTAATCATTAGAAAAAGCAACAGGGAAGTACTAAACAAAGTCATATAAAAAATGATTCACCAGAGCGAACGGGTTGATTCAACATTCAAAAGCGTTTGACTGAAACATGGAAAACAGAAAAATCAATAAGAACACGAAAACATTTACATATGTGATGAGGAAACTTAGTAGCTTATAAGAAACTGGACAGTTTTCTCCTAAGGTAAATAACTTCAAGCACACAGACTATTAGGAAATTTAATAGTTTAGTGAAAATTGTACGGTTTACCAGTAAAGTATATAAATTGTTATGAAGTTAGGGAGTGTACCTATGTATTTCATGTTGAACAATTTCATCCTGTGCTACTGCTACAGAAGCCGAGGTGGAAGAGACAAATTCGCGGTCCACACTGATTAGTTCATGTAATCATCTTAAGAGTTAGTCATTTTAAAAAGAAAAGGAGAAAATCTAAACAAAGTAACATAATGATTGATTCACCAGAGAGGAGGGGTGGATTGAACATTCAAAAGCAAATGACTGAAACATGGAAAACACAAAAAATATTAGAGTGCGAACATAGTTACATAAGTGAGCAGGAAACAAGTTAATTTAGTAAAAACCGGATAGTTTATTAACAACATAATAATGTACACATCACACAATAATAGTTAAATCGGTTACAGAACTAACTACTTTACAGGATACTGGACAATTTACCTAGATACATACTTTAGAGGGAACTTTTGAGATTACCCATATACATGCTTAGGAAACTTACCAAGTTATTAGGAATCTGGATATTGCACACACATAAAAGCTTAGGAAACTTTCTACTTTAGAGAAAACTTGTGAATTTACTCATATACATGGGACAGGACATCTTACGACTTTAGAGGAAACTGGATAATGCACCTACAGAGGCTTGGGGAACTTACTACTTTAGAGGAAACTGAAAAATTTACCACCCTAAATGCATAGGGAACTCATCCAGTTATAAGAATCCAAAAACAGAAAAGATAAAAGAGGAATAATCCGAAAACAGTTACATCAGTGATGAAGAAATAACATTAAAAATATCAAACGAACTACTTACGTGAATGATCCTATGTTTGAAGAGGTGGACCATTGTGCAATACTATCCATTATGTAGTTGCAAAATCAGAAACAAAATACGGGTGAGGACTTATTTGGTTTGGTGGATCTTAAATAGCATTAATGGTTAAAAAAACAGAAAACATCAGGTGAACTATTTAGGATAGCATTGAAGACTCAGGAAGATAATGGAAGATAATGGTTTTTGTTAAGCATTGAAGTTAATGGTTTTGGGTAAGATACTTAACTTCATCTAAGGTATAAATAAGGTAGAAAATGAATTATTTTCAAACTGATGGGCGGGATACGAAATTTTAGTTTCAAATTTCGCCAAAAATTTGAAATTTGGAATAAAAATGGAGAGAATGAAGCTGTTTTGAGAAGGAATGAACAGAGAGAAAGAAGAAAATGGATGATTTGGCGGGATTTAGAGAGATGGAGGGAAGATTTAGAGACATGGAGGGTGACATTAAGGTCAAATCATGGCTGGGAATTAAAGGCTCCCTTACAAATCAACCTGACAAAGACCCATTCCCTCATTAACTAATCCCGGTTTCCAATCGGAGGGGTAAAAGGGGGAAAAAATAAAAATAAAAAGGAAAACTGGCCTGATTTCTGACACAAAGGACTGGAAATGAATTTTGTGCCGTTTTTGGACGACTAGCTTATTTCCCCCCCATTATTTGGACCAAACGCCCATTTTTGCTGTGTTATTTTATGTGTAAATTCTAAGGCTCAAACAATGTGTGATAATGCTAACAGACACCTTTCCCAATTTGCCATGCCCTTTGAGAATTCTATTTAGGTTAATAGCAATCGAGAAGAGTTTAATTTATTTAGAATTTGTTTATTTTCTGGTTCAAGTATATTTAGAAATATTTAAACCATATGAAAGGGAGTTGAGTCTATCTTTGTTTTACATTTTTAAATATTGAATAAAAATTACATTTATTACAACTTCATTTCTAGTTAATTTAGCATAAATTACTTTATCACTTCCGCAACAATCTACATCATTGATACAACAAAAAATAAAGGAAATAGGCTAAAGCTGTCAAAAAGAAAATGCCGATATCGAAATTGGGGCCAAATTCGATCACTACAGCTTTAAAAACAATCTTTTTATGATTATTTCTATTTTTGTCAGTTTCTTGTTTTTTTCTGAAATTTTATAATTTCGTTTCTTTAAAAGTTCATTTGATTCATAACTGTTTAGGATTAGAAAACCTTAATCCTATAAAAAAGGGTTCATCTACAAGTTTTAAGTAATCCATTATGAAATTCAATAATTTCTCCTTCGAGAGTTTTTAATTCTTTTGAGTTTTAACTGAAGTTTTAAAACTTCTCAAGTTTTCAGCTGGGCTATTTGACATCACAACAAGGTCTCTCCTGGTTCAATGACAAAATAAAAACCTAGAAACACTAACACGATGGTTATCAAAGGACTGAAGGCGTATGGGCAGCGATTAATGGATTAACTCAGCTGATGAACGAATTTCATGAGATGTTGGGACACCAATACTTTTAGGGTTAAATGTTAATGCCGATATTTTTCCTTGACCATAACACTAAATATGTCAGAAGTAATTAAAAAAAAGGCAAATATAGAACCATATTGATCAATATAGCAAAACTACAACACGATTCAAAAATATAAATCTTCATCAAATTCAATATGTCGATTGTAGAGAAGGAACATAAAGTTGGACAATGTAAAATCTGATCTATTCAAGCATTTGTAGGCAACATCTAAAAACAATATTTCCAAACTAAAAATTGAATCTAGGAAATGGTGTCTATTTCTAGATGAAGTTCCAATTTTAAGTTTGATGTTTAGATACTATTTGAGGGCTTACTAAAGATTCACCTCTGAGCATCCAATGTACGTGTACTTTTCACGTAGAGACCTGTTCCGACTACTCTACAAGTCAATTTAACTCATGCTTTATTCAACACTCAATGCGCACCCTCAAATCGTTGCACCTTTTCGACGCGAAAATTGTTGTAGTAGTGTCTCGAAACATGAAATTGTTTTCCTACAAATTCTCGAGATCACTTTCTCTTCGTTCTCATGGCACACGTCTTTCTTATCGCGAAACTCTTTATCTTTTCCAAAATATTTTTCACAAAAATCACATGGACTTAATTTTCTTTCCGAGCGTTTGATACAATTGCCCTCAGGGAATCTTATCAGACGAGTTCTTACGACTATTTACTTGATACATTGAAGGGGCCAGTGCTAAGCAATAAATCCATTGGAGTGACCTATGTTGACACAACCTGTCTTTCTACCAACGGTAGGTCGTCAGAGTCCATGACTCTTTACTGGCGGGTTCGTTGGTCAGGGTTCGTATCTTTCGCAACACTGACGATGGCGTTAGAGCTCGCTTAGGATTAGGCTCCGCTCCACGTCTGAGTTCTGACAAGTTCTCCATCCACCTCCGAAACCCACACTTCTTTACCGAATTTCCCTAAAGACACCTATGTTCAAATGATTAAAAGGTAAAGTTAGCGTTATGGTCAAAGAAAAAGTATTAGCGTTTTTGAGTCACAAATTAACGGTTGTTAACGTTCGTCTCTAGTCAACTGGGTCAACGGTTGGTCTGTTCCTAGACCCAATAACGGACAAACTCTTGACTAAAATGCTAATGTCGGTATTTTTCTTTGACCCTAACGCTAAATATCCATAAAATTTTCCAGATATTTCTCTAACATTTTTTTCCATCAGAAACAGACTTTCACACTTTTCAGGTCCAATCATACCATCTATCAACTTACCAACCAAAGGCGAGAAGGAGAAAAATAACACCAACTGGCTACCACCAGAACCTCCTTTTCTCAAATTTAATGTGGATGCATCATTCATAGCATGCACGGAACCAACAGGAATTGGATGGATCCTACATGATGAAAATGGAAACTTCATTGCAACACAGACGGATATAACCAGAGGACAAACAGCGGAGGAATGTGAATGCCTAGCTATTCTAAATGCAGTTCAATGGGCTTCAAATTACAAAATCTCTCATCTCCATATCGAAAGCGACAACCTCAACTTAATGAACTACATCAATGACAATACACGGGAGATCGAGTGGCAAACAAAAAAGCTTCTGGTCAACTTCGGAGCACTTATATCCAACTTCATGGAAACGAGATTCACTCATGTGCCAAGAACCCTGAATATGAAGGCAGACAAATTGGCGAAATGGGGAAGACAACAGCAGACTCAGCGACAATGGCACTCGAGGATCTCGATGAATCTTGATCTTGCTAGTTAATCTTGTACTTTTCAACAAAAAAAAAGGTCCAATCATACCGCGGGAAACTTATTTTCATAATAAATCGAATTTCTTACCTATTTTCACATGTAACAAACAGACCCTTAGTCACTTTTCTTTGAAAACTGACTTGCAAGGAAAGAACTCCCAAGGTTTATCTATTATCTGTTGTACAAATTACAATGCCAGGATCAGATGACATAGGGTATTGCTAATAGAACCACAGATCCCTTGAGAGAGAGGGAGAGAGAAAACTATACATTCAAAAATCAAAGAAAACAATAGAAAGAGACAATAATCTCCTTGCCCATGATATGATGAGTGCCCACTTAATTTCTCCATCACTTTCACATGGATAGAGGGAGAGAGGGAGAGAGAATCTTCTCTATGAAATTTACAAATTGAATCATCTTCCAATACAAAACCTACTGCCATTTGTAAATTTGTTTCTATCTGATTTCATCCACAAATTTCTCAATGGTATGCAACCCCTTCCTTGCCAGCTGCACCATTTCCACAGTGCTTTGTCCTTCTTTCTCTTCTCTATTTTCTCTGATCTCTTTTCATTTTCTTCAATCTGCACCACAAATTTAAACCCCCCCTTCTTTCAGTGTCAGATCCTAACTCTTTTCAAAAAAAAAATGAAAGAAACTTTATTGCAGTTACCCCCCAACTAGAAATCCAAAAACTAATGAAATTATGGGTTGTTTCTATTATGTTAATAGCATCAATACCCATTATGGGAAATTCCACTTCCAAGAGAAATAAATAGGATTTTGTTGCACATATGATATGGTGCATATATATTAACTTAGTTGTGCCTTTGATCTTGAAAATCGAGTGCAGATATTTCAAAACGAGCTGCATTATAACACTATACATTTTTCGTAGGACCCGAGAGTCTTTTGGAGTTAAAGTTTTTACTCTCGTACCCTAGCTCTCATGGTTCTATCTGTGGTTGAGTTCCTCTTACGCTTACCCTATGGTCACGAGCAAAACCATGAATTTCTGTAAAAGTAAACTCGTCTATGGATACTTGATACATGGATAAGCTTGGGCTAACTAGTGTATGTTTCAAATTTTTTAACGCGATAAAATACTTTAACTAGGATAAACTAGGCAACAATTGCTATTAGCCAACTAGTCGTTCCACCTTAATTTGCGTTAACATAAGCTACCGATATACCGAAATCTTAATTTTTCCTAAATGTAATAATACCTATAAACCAAGGCAGGCAAGTAAGCTAAAAAAAAAGTGAAAGTTTGAAATGTAGCAGAAATACCTCATCATGGTTAGACTTAGATTTTACATTAGAGCACATCTCTTCTTCTTTATCTTCAATTTCATATCTCTTTATCAAACTTTCTTCAGTTGGAGGAGTACTTGAAGATGTCCCACAAGAACTACTTGAACTTTGATCACTTGAAGTATTAGTAGTAGTATCAGTAGTAGTACTTTTATTATCCGAATCGCCCAATGTTTCTACTTTCTCCTCTAAAAATCAACACAAAAACAACTCATGGTTCAAAATGTAAACTCCGAAAAGTAAGTAAAAATCTAATAGAAAGAAAGTCAAATTCATTAAAAACCTTGAAGTGGGGAATCATGAGAGTCAATAGTTTCATGATCTTGTGTTACAATAGACTTTGATCGAACAAGACGAACATTAGATGGGTAAATAGGAGGAGCTGTAGAAACTGAAATTTTGCTTGTTGAATTGGTTTGTAATGATCTTCTACTTAATGTTCTTGCAGATAAGCATTCCATTGGGATTTCTCCTGAAAATGGATTGCATATATATCTTTCTGCTTCATTCCATTTTGAATTCAAAACAAACCCATCTGGTGATAACCATTCCCAACCATATCCTGATCTTGCTTTTAAAGCTGCAATATAAAAAAACCCATTAAATTCATCGATAACTCATCGATATCATTACCAAATATAAGCTATAGTAACCAATTCTATAGTACTAGTTACCTTTTATAGCAGTTGTGAACGAATATTTAGACGGGTCAATCTCATCTGTCACAACAAAGTTAAGATTTAGTTAAACAACCATTGATTTATAAAGAAAATAGTTCAACTTATGAGGGTGAAAATTTTCGACCTGTCAAGATATAACCAGGAGAAGAAGCTGTGCTCGAAATGGTTGTGTTTGATCTAAATGACTTAGTTTCTAATTCTCTAAAACTAGTTCTCATATTTGGTACTGAAAATCTTCTTGAATTTGTATTTTCTCTACTAATATTCTTAGCTTTCACAGACCATTCTCTTAGATTGAATTCGGGTTCATCGATGTTTCTTCGACTTGACGACCATTGTTCCATGGCATAAACCATTAGTCTTTCTTCTATATAGAGATCCTTTTTTTGAAAAGAAGGTATGAAAAAGATTTGAACTCAAATCTTCTTCATGCAGTTCTTATAGTCTTGTTGGTGTTTTTCTAAGCTGAGTTAGAGATTTCAGAAATAGTACACCTGGACTTTCAAGATTCTTTTTGAGTCCATAAGATTTTGGGCAGCTCTAAGAGGCGCATTACTTCTATAAGCGCACTACCACATTCAAAAAATTATCCCGTCTCTAAATGGGATGCCTACAATAATAATATGGGGTGTCTTCAGAACTTCCTTAAGATTTTATAAGTAGCCTAGATCTACAGTTATTACATACGGAGAATAGTTTCACGTACGCACGTAGACAAAAACGTTAGTTAAATGAGTCATAAGCATGAGTTAGTTAAAAAATATTGTGAGAACTCAAACCAATTCAAATTTCATATTTGCAGGGTTGTTCCAGGGCCAAAACAGTTCACATGACTCCTTTGGTCCCCAACATATATGAGGTCTCTTCTTTGGGTAAGTCCATAACCCAAAACCCCCCTAAAGCAAAATTAGGTTTTTTTTAACTTATACACACTATAAAAGGGTGTACTTAGTTTAGAATCAAAACTAAATAGGAAAATACTACTCTCAACAAAAAAAAAAGGAAAAGACTAAAGGCCAAATAGATCTAGATAAATGATGAGGTTGTCTGCCTGACTGCCTATGCCCTAGGTATTATATGTATTTGATGCATCAAACATTCATAAATGTGGGAGGGAGGGAGTACAAATATTCTGTGTTAATGTTTTACTAAGTTGATGAAGATGTCACTGTTGAGTTGTTTTCAATGTGGGCTGGATTGAATTGGATGAGAGCCCACAGCACATGAGATGAGAATCTAGAGAGAGAGAGAGAGAGAGAGAGAGAGAGAGAGAGAGAGAGAGAGAGAGATTTCAAAAATAAAAAGCAAGTTGGTCCATGTGTATATGTGTGGTTTGTTAGGGACAGAAATGGGTAGTATTTGGATTTTTACAATGACTGACTGCTAGATTTTGTCTGATCTAGAAGACTATGAACTCAAAATTAAAATTTCAAAATCCAGATTCAAAATCATATCCAGGAAAGTCTTTTTTGGATAATATCCCTTTAATGTATAGGCTTATACTATCATTTTCCACTATTGAGATTCTTTGTTGCTAATTGGTTGCGACACGTGGACTTAAAACATAAATAATATCCTGCCAATAAATATACATCTATATATATATAGATATACTAGGCATAACCCCCGCACTACGTGCGGGGGCAATGCCCCTTACGAAATGCTAATAGTGGGACAATGAAATCAAGATTGACACCTTGGCTATAACTTTTTTTTATTTATGTAACGCATTGTATGTAATTACATGTAATTACAGATACAACACATTGTATCATATATGAGCTGGAAGCAATTAGTGTTGTATTCCAAAAAATATCATATAGTTGCGACAAAGTTGTTTATATGATGAATATGACTCGAACAGAGATGCAGAAACATGTATGGTTTGTAATGAAATTCGAATCTCAAACGTTAACTCCAACCTTTCGTATGCTTGAGAATTCCCTAAATTTAATTTCTCCGATGAGTCAAATGCTACAAAACAGAAAGTAAATGATACGAATAAAATACAAACCTTAGATTTACATTCACTCGTGGTCAAATAAGTAACTGGTTAGTTTAACACGTTTGCAACATTAATACTGTTAAAATCTTATCACGGTTTCAGTAATCCCTTCAATTTTACATAGTGAAATCATTGAATAAAATGTTATCTAAATAATTTTCCTGTAAATCCAGAAAAATAGTTTTCAGTACACCAAAGTAACTACTTGTTTTGGGTTCTCTTTATTGCTAGACTTGAAAACAAAAGACAACACCCCAAAAAAAGTATATTTGAAATAAACATTTAAATAAGAAATATACCTAATAAATACAAAGTTTATTTTCTCCCTATCCTCGACACCGTAGGTTTATATCCATCATCCAATGACCCATGGCACTCATATATCAAATCTGACAACTAAAAAGCAGAGAATGAAGCTCGTCACTTTTCCGGTCTTTGAGCTCTAGACGGTACATCAACTTAGAACAGTCCTTAGCAGAAACATTGTTACCATCTACTCCTTCACCGAATTTCTTCAGCATAAAAGAAAAAGATAATTTGGTTTTAAATATGGATTCACCTGAAAGAACACGCAATGACTTGTAGCTTCTGAAAACTACCTTCTTTTTCTCTCCTTTTGGCCTGAAGAATTCACCATCTTCATCACTTTCTTCGCCATCACTGTTGTCTTGTCCAGCGATAGAGGTTGTTGAGTTTAAAGTAGGATTTCCATATACAAGTTGCTTGAGATTTGTAGTTCTTCTCGAGACTGTTCTCTCTATCAAGGGTTGTTTCCACTTGGAAGCGTTTCCCATCTCTTCTTCTGAGCATAATGCAATAATGATGTCCGAACGAGACACATTGCATTCGACAGGCCAAAATATATACATGTCATCCTGCTCTTCACTAAATGAAAGTAAAATTCCTTTTATCATAATTATTGCTCAAATCCATGCTTCACTAGATAAATGAGTACTCTTTATAAAATGTTCTTACTTCTTACTCAAAATTAGTAGGCAATATAACACTAAACCTAGAAAACATTCAAAACATCTTACTGTCATTAAAAAGCTTCAATACATGGATACTCTTTTTCAGTGTTTTTCTTGGTCGTGCAGGATAGTTGTTTCGTATAATCGTATCTAATACTCTTGTTGGAGACTTGCACTCATTCCAATAGATACAACATGAACAACAACATATATCTCGTAAATACTTGCACACAACCTTGTTAGGACTACAAAATATCTATTTAAGCTAACACCTTTTATGTATGTAACAATGATAAACCCAAAAGTATAAATTGTAAGTAAGAATATATGACCTAATGACTAAGACAAGAAAATACTTCTCTGCCATATTTCGGTTTGGTCTTTTTTGCTAAATATATCTGGTAAGCAACACCTCGTCTTGTTGTCAAATAGAGATATTAGTGCAAAGATTCTCTGTTACACATGTAAAAGTGTGAAGGTTACATTTACAATAGCTTTGCAATGAAAATACAGAGCTCACCATGTTCTGAGTGGTCCTCATCTGAAGAATCTGCACCTGCAGATGACTGGTTATCGACGTCATCGTTGTCCTCGTCTTCCTCATCTTCCTCATCTTCGCCGTCATTTTTCTCATTAGAACCCTGGCATGATCAAAATTTCACTTAGCTTGCATGTCACAGCAAGAAGGTTGTACAGGATGATACATAGTATATAATGTCAAACAAAGGAGATACTCATATGGAATATCAAATAGATTGAGAATAAAGACAAATGTTGAAATATAAACAAGGTACAAAAATATGAGCTGGAACTATCACACATACACAAAATTGGTATAACAGTTTCGAAGAAGTCAACAAAAAGATAGTACTGTACATCAGTTTTTATTTTCCTACATAATTCAGCAAAAACTGTAACTGAATATATAGCGATCAGCATATTTAACTCGGCCACATGATCATGTGAGAAAGAAAGCCTTGTATTGGAAAGAAATAGGTGCGCCTGCATTAACTACCTCAAGGTCATCATGATCAGGTATTGCTTTTCGTCTTAGCCTTTGATTGTGAAATTCAATGTGTTCTTTAACCTTTGACTTTGATTTAGTTGCATCATCCCCTTCTGAGACATCCACATCCTCAGCCTCATCATCGTCATCATCAGACTTACTGATTTCATTTTCCTTCCCAAATTCACATCCTTTCTCATTTTCTGTACCACCTTCTTTAGACCCCAGTGACACAGGTTTGTAGCTTTTATCATCTGATGCATTAGGAAGCTTCCTACTGAAAAGAGAAATGAAACTCCAGTCCAATTTCACATCAATTAAATTTTCGTCTTTTGAAGTGATTTTACCAAGGCCTCACCCACCATCATGGCCCTTCCCTAATAAACATAAGGATACAAGACACTCAACTCCAAAATGGAAACTCTATTACGGAAGTAGTTAATATGAATGTATCATTTGCAGTACACCGACCCCACTAATATAGACTACTACCTAATCGATATACCAAAATAGGATATTAGAATCGTTTTCCAGAATAAGTCTTTTCACCCCTGATACATCGACCATGTTGCTTACCAGGCTACCAACCCTTTGCCGATATGGTTCAGTCTCTAATATTAACTACTACGTGATTACTAACAATGAAGAGAAAGTAGTCGCATGCTTTGAATTGAACACTTACCAGTATATAAATGAATAAGGTTTTATATGTACTCTTAGACTACTTATTGAGATTCGGACAAAACAAGGTACTGAATACCTTTTCGAACAGCTTCTCCATTGTTGTCGTCAACATTAGAAAACTGAACCAGATGATCAATAATGCCTACGTAGACAACATCCCTATCAAAGAGGAGATCTCCAAGGCCAGACTTTGGTGCATAAAATAGTATTTCTTTGTCCCGATGTCCTTTTTTGCAGCAGATGGTAAAGGGCAAGGATCAAGACAACTTGTTAAACCAGCTAAACTGTAATCTCCCACTCGAGCGAGGATGGGTTCGTTGTCTCTTCCCTAATACTGTCTTGCACATTGGCTAATGCTAAAACACATAATAAATTTTGTTGGCCGCAGAATAATTACTAACAATTACAACAGGCTCAAGTTAACTTCCTGCCAAGTTCAAACTACAATCAATTATAGTTACTGAAATATTTATCTAGACACCAATATAAGTAGACAAAGATAATGTTGTTAAGAAAACCTACTTTTTTAGGCCGAATAAACAACAGAGCATCCCAAATACTATACCGATACTGTCTGAAACTTCTTACACAGCAATTGCAATCAGAAGCCTCTAAAGTTCTCACCAAAATGAGAATTTTCGCAAAATATTTTGGCAATTTGGCAATGGGACTCCAATTCTTTTAGCTACGCAGACTTTGCACCTTTGGAGACTGTACAAGTTGGTTTATATTAACTCCAATCAGTAAGAAAAAGATGGTGACTATCGACCTCCATCAAATGCCCAAAGAGTACAAAAATAGGCTGATGTCTGGTCATGTGGAGTAACTCTTTATGTTATGTTGGTGGGAGCTTACCCCTTTGAAGATCAAGAGGATCGCAAGAATTTCAGGAAGACCATTGGAGTAAGTGTCCTTCCTTTTCTTCAATTAGTATCATATTGATTTCATAAATTCTCTACTTAATCGCTATGTTTCCCGCATACCTCTTCTTTTGCATCGAATAATGGTTGTTCAGTACAAAATCCCCGACTACGTTCATGTATCTCAAGACTGCAAGCATCTCCTCTCTCGCATATTTGTTGCCCATCCATCCCGGGTATGTGCACTTTCAAAACCAACCCAATGGCATAAATTAGGAAGAAATAAACAAAAAGGGAACTTTGTGGATAAGGAAAAAAAAAGTAAGAAAAATGATAAAATAAAATTTAGTGAGACATAGAAATGCATCACTACTATATCCATTTCAAAGAAGTTCGACATCAAGAACATCCTAATGGTATATTTATGGTACATTCTAGAACTTCATCGTATCCTCTACTCGTAAACATCCCGTTAGATAAGGTTTAGACATATAACATCACATTGTATATTCATATACTCTGGGTGTGGGGAATAAAACCTAGATTTGCATCTTGTGAACCATTGATCAACAAACAACTTTTGGACCGAAACAAATGTCATACAAAATTTAAATATTGAATATCCGAACCTAAAAGACAACTAAATTTACAATAGTAACAATACATTCTTCAACCAATCTAAATTTGCACAAATCACAATTGATAACAAATTATAGTCGGAGCTCAGAGGTTTACCTTATCCATACACCATACATTCTTAGTTGTTAATAGAAAATGGAAAATACCATGCAACCTGGCGTCCAGCTAGAGTTTAATGTAATTGATTGTTTATAATCAGTCTTTACACTAATAAAAGCACTAATGATAGACATATAGAAACAAAAAAAACATTAAGATAGGTAAAACCATTTCAACAGTACACGGATAAACAAAGAAGACGACTTCTATACAGATGATACACATAAATCATCTAAATCAAACCTAATAAGGATGTTAAAGAAGACAACTAAAGGATTACGAAATATCGAAAATGAGAGAACCCGAAAGTTACCTCTAGGCTTCTTGTTGATTTAAAAAATGCACACTCTAATTGAAGGAATCTATATGAAACCTATTTATAAAATCCCCTATTTACAATTTGTTTTCGTCTAGCCATAAAAAGATTACGAAATAATGAAAATGATAGAACCTTAACATTACCTCTAGCCTTCTTGTTGATTTAAAAATTCACAATATAATTGGGCGAACCTATATCAAACCTATTTATAAAATCTCCTAATTTTAAAACCAGAGAACCAAATGAACAACCCATAAAACCCTTATTAAAACCAAAGACCCTCTTTTCGTTTGTGGCATGAAGGATTGGTTACAAACCTTGGTACGGCCGCAGTCGGAGAGCGATTAGATAAAGCAGAGATAGAAATCGATATGAGAGAGGTGCAAAGAGGTAAAACTAATCTTTGAGATATAAAAAGCTTTAGACAGTAAAAATAGAAATAGATACAGAGAGAGATAGTAATACAAACCTTTGATCCAGTAAAGCAAGAACTGGAAGCGTAGGAAGATGAAAGGATAGAATCATTCAATGGGTTTATTTCAGGCAGAGAGAGAGAGAGGGAGGGTAACGAAGGGACTAAATTTATCAAACCTTTATTTTTATTAATGACAAGTCTGTTGGATTTCACTCAAATTAGAAGGGGTAATGAAAAATCCGTTGGATTCCACTCAAGTTGGAAGATCCGAGGGCTAGATTTGTAGAATGTAAGACAGATATTTACGTGGACGTCCAGTCACCTTGTTGTTGTCCTAGTCATATTGTATGTAATTATTGTGTCCTAGTCATAAGGATCTGTTTTGTATAATAGATATTTCAATATATATGTATATTGAAATATAATTTTAATTGAACTCTACTTTTTTTTTGTTTTTTTTAGTTAAAAGCTCTACTTTTTTTTGTTGATAAATAATTGAAGTATATCTGGCATTTACCCTCATGAATGGTGGTTGATGTTTCCACTACAAAGAAAAAAGGGTTACTGTTGACACCCCTTACCGACCCTAAAATGAGAAATTGTTAAAACAAGTTAAATTTTCGATTGTTTTCCCAAATAACTATCAGAAGTAGTATACATCTGTCGAAGGTTTTTCATATGGCCGTCGGGAGAGGTTACCACCCCTGCACCTTCGTACTGACAGGGTTGCCGACAAGTTTATCTTCCGTTAGATGAGAGTCGTTTCCGACGGTTTTCTGTGCCCGTTAGTAGTGAATTAGTAGTTTCTGACCGTATTTTGTCCCGCATCGCTGGAAAATTGGCGGATGAAATTTTAGAATTTTGTACTTCACCCCTTAATATTAATGGGTAATTGAGTTTACCCCCCTCAGTAAGTAGTAATTGAGTTTAACCCCTCGGATTTACTCTTTTTGTCAAGAACATTGAGATAATGTTTGATGCGGGAAAAACAAATATGACCAACAAGAATAATGATTTGGTAATTTGACGATATGGTAATTTGACTTTAGAAATTGTAATACCTTACTATAGTGTTGGGTTTAGTCAACAATATGACTCGTAAAGACTTATTTTGTTTGTATATTATTTAATTTATGATTTTAATTTCTCTACACCAAACATGACCTTAATGATTTACCTAACATAGTAAGTCTAAGGAGGTAAACTCAAATGCCAATTGTTGAGTACGACAAACTCAAGTAAAAATAAGTTTGGTGGGGGTTAGCTAAAAAACCGTGAATATTTTGGCGGAAAAAATTAGCACCCAGCAAAATTTTGTGCCAATTTGTATTGCCAACGGTGCTTACTTTTGACACACCGTAGGCAATATAGTGATATTTCGGGAGAATAATGGTTCCCCAGGAAATTATTAAGGTATTGCTGACGGTAATTGACTTCAAGAAACCGTCGACAATAGCTCTTCGAACGACTCTATTTTCGTCGACAACCTCGTCAGATTAGTATTCCCAACACACTTTTAACCGATGCTTTGTCGCCGTCTGGAGTAACCATTGTCGACGATGTTTTAATTGCCACAGTCTAATGCCGTCGGAGATAAATTTGTTTTTTTTTATTGTTTTTTTTTTTGAGAAATCGACTACGATCTACGTTAGTCGTTGCAAGGCATTGATACATCATGAATATGTGATAAACACCATAACCGCTTAAGTTAAACTTATAATGAAAGATGCCTAAAGCCCAACATATGAAAGAGGCCTAAAACCCGACATACTTATTATTTATTTATACCTGTTAGTAACCCAAGTTCAATAACTATGGATTCCACATCCCGTGTGAATCAAACCCAGGATCCCTAGGTATTTGGAGTTTATGTCAACACTTTGAACCACTTGGGCAACTAAGTGTTGACTTTTGTATTGTTCATGCGTTGGGATTGTGGTTTTTTTTTTTTTGCATATATCTGCAGACTTATAAGGAGAGTCTGACCCAACTCGGGATTATGCCTGGTAGATAAAAAATCTACTATCTGCCATTAATTCTATTGACATAAGTATATTGAAGTAAACATTACCCGATCCAGGATTGGACCCAGGGGGTGCGAAGAAGTTATATACCAAACGGAAAAAATTTGCAAACACAATAATTAACAGGAGAAAAACCATCAACACAAATACATTATATAGAGTATTATGGATTTATATCAATCAAGGACAGAGTCAAAATTTTACGTTAGACAGAGCTGCCTATAGATTAAAAGGTATGAAAGAAGTCGATTCTATGACGAGTTTTAAAGAATTTCTGGTGTGAATACAATCGTTTAACTGTGTATGTTACTTGTTTTTTTTTTTTTTTGGAATTTGATAACTTCATTGATTAGGCAAAGCCAAGATGGATTACAATAAGAAGTTAAAAGAAGAACAAAACACAAAGAAGTAACCCTATGCCCACTAACTATGAAGAGGAGGCATTTTAGTTTCTATGTGACTTTAGTGGTTCCCCCACTATCATGAGTTTATGACCCATTACCACCATTTGTTCATGTAGTTGAGTAACTAACTTTGAGTGGGTCAAAGTTTGTAACCGTTTTCCCACCACGAACTGGATTGATCGGAGAACCTCCATCGGTCGTCGGTCAGGATTTGACTTTCATTGTCAGGTCAACATCTTCCTCCATGCAACCCGAAGCTTGAGTCTCAGCCCGATCTTAATTTCTGTTTCCCACAACTGCAATACTTTGATCTCCAAGAGATCACACATAAGAAGCAAAATCTCCCTATCTTCTCAAACCTAAGTTTAACATGAGGAGTTTGAATTTGACAAGTCCACATCTCCTGAGATTTCTCTTTAAATGAAGAGAGTAGTGAGTTGTTGAAGAAGCACCAAGTAGTTGTCCATGATCAAACACTCGAACCGGAAGAAATTCGAAAAAAAAAGATCCTATAGATCAACTAAACAGGCCCTAAAAGACCAACAAAACAAATAACGATTTATTATAAACGAAAAAGTAAAGGGATCTGGCGAAGGGAGATCCCTTCGCAAGAGAAGCAACGACAACCAATGAGTTTTACAAAAAAACGGTTATAGGGAGTCTCTCTCTGTGTGGTTGGAGAGAGTAGTAATAGTAATATTATGTATGTTACTTGTTGAACAAATATTTTTGTTTGTTTTTTTTGAGGTCAAGTGGTAGTTTAGAAAGCCAAAATCCCTACTCAAATCATCTTTCATAAAAAAGCGAAAATTGTAAATGAAGGGTTTGAACCTATCCTCTTATGCCTCAATCAAATCAATAACCACTAAGTTTTACTGGTAGAATAATGCACACATAAATATGTACAAATAAAACTTTTATTTTCTACCCATTTTTAAAGAAAAATGGGCAGAGACAGGGGAGCAGTTGCGCCGCTGAAAGTAAATATACAACGGATTTATCTGGCATGATTATTGGATCCCTAATCATCCACCCCCTCTCAATAATCAGAACGATTCTAATCTCGAATGGGTCTCTCAACTAATTACTAATAATATATGGAATATGAATATTATTAATAGTTGTTTTGATAATGAAATTTGCAGCTCAATCATTAGCATCAACTTACAGGCCGACTAAGATGACAAACCGAGATGGTCTCTCACCAAATCAGGTAACTTCTCTATTAAATCTATGTATAATTTTCTCAGAACAGGAAGTGCAGAACCAATGCACTCACGATCAGAACGACTGGTATTTTATTTGGAATATGAATACCATACCTCAGATAAAATTATTCCTTTGGAAATGCAGTACTAATAGTCTACCAGTGAAAGACAAAATTGGTAAATTTATAGGAAATACTTGTGCGTGTATTAATTGTGACGAAAAGAAACCCTAGACCATGTAATGTTGCATTGCACTTTTGCACGAGCAATTTGGTTCCATTTTCAGGTACGATCGGAGACTATTAATACAGTTAATGATTAGATCAAACAATAAAAATCATTAGAGGAAGACACCATCAATCTATATGCGAAGATATTATGGTTCATTTGGAAAGCCAGATGTGAGAACTGTTTTTCATCAAAAAAAACAAACACCTACACAAATGATCTCACGGATTAACAATTCCTCGACTACTCCACTCAAAATAGACATTTCAAATTCTAACAAATGAGGGGATAAACGATAAAAACAAATATGGAGACCTCCTTCGATGCCGTTCTTTAAATTAAATGTTGACGCTTCATTTACCAAACTCACCGAACCAGCAGGAGTCGGATGCATAATACATGATAACGAAGCTAATTTCATCATAGCAACGACAGATTCAGTTCGATGCCAAAATGAGGAAGAATGTGAGAGCATGGCGATTCACCTTGGTATTTTATGGGTCATTCAACTACAGATAAACCACGTACAAGTAGAAAGTGATAATGCAGCTCTGATCCAGTTCATCAATGGCATTAGTGACGCTATTCACTGACAATAAAAAAAATCCTGACTCACTCAATGACCCTTAGAAAATATTTCTCTCACATAATCTTCACACATGTTCCGAGGGAATGCAATGTCAAGGCGGATGCACTAGCCAAATGGGGAAGACGCAATGGTCAGAGAAAAATTTAGAATGTAGCTCCTTCTTTTATTATTGCTTTACATTGGAAACATATGTTTGTTTTTTCTTAGTTGTTTTTAATGCGATGTTCTTTCTCATAAAAAAAAACATTCCTCTCATTTTTGAAAGTTAATAAAGTTAGAGTGAGCCTAGTTTCACAAAAAAAAAGATTTTTTTTACTGGCTGCAATTTTGAAGCATCAGAATAGCCATCCTGAATAAAAGATTCGGTCAATTAATATTGCCTCGCGAGCATGTTTGATTTTGGCCCAAAAATAAACTTATAGCATCTAAGTCCTTTATCTTCGTGTTAATCTTCACGTCACCTCTACTCCACAATTTGACCCGAAATAGCCACCAATCCCACCTTGGTGAAAGCATGTCTATATCCTAACATTCTAATGTGTCCTTGGTCGTCTTGGCCCTAACACAAATATATTCAAAGTTTTCGATCCAACCCAATGCTCAAGGTGTGTGAAAGTGAAGCTTGAATTCAATACTTCAATCAATAGAAAATCAGTTTACATGAGAACTCTTTATATAGAGTTTAAGAAAGAAATTAACAGAATTATAGGATCATTATCTAGAGAGAGAAAGTTAGTTTTAGGATAACTAACAGATAACTAATGCATAATCTATTCTGCTAATAGACAGTGCACGAGTGAATAGTACGTGTGAAGGGTGTGCTTATAGAAACTGATTAATTACACCTTCATCCTTTAATAACTGTTCTTCTTCTTCTAAGGTCTCTTGTTCATTTTGTCTTCGACTTTAGTCCCTGGTACATCATCATCATCACCTCTCTTACAGCCCCCCTCAAACATATGTTCCAAGGAAGGAAGGAACATAAGTTTGCTTCTAAGAAACTCAAAGGAGGAAAGGAGAAGGCCCTTTGTTAATATGTCAGCAAGATTCATATCTGAAGAAACAAACTTAACCTCCAATTGATGCAAATGAACTAGATCACGCACAAAATGAATATCAATCTCCACATGCTTTGTTCTAGCATGGAACACAGGATTAGAAGCCAAATACTTAGCCCCCATGTTATCACAGTAGAGAACCATTGGGAATGAGACAGTAATGGTAAGATCTTTCAGTAAGTAAGAGACCCAAAGAAGTTCAGAGGTGGCTAAGGATAATGCCCTATACTCAGCTTCAGTTGATGATCTAGAGACTGTATTCTGCTTCTTGGAGGACCATGAAATCAAAGAGGAGCCTAAGAAAATACAATACCCACTTGTAGATCTCCTAGAATCGGGGCAACTCCCCCAATCTGAATCAGAATAACCAGACAAATAGGAAAGATCTCCTAAGGCAATGGTAATGCCAGCTCCAATGCTGCCTTTCAAGTATCTAAGAACTTTCTTGAGTAAAACTAAATGAGTAGATGTAGGATTGTGCATAAATTGAGAGAGATAGTTAACCGCATATGTAACATCAGGTCTTGTTAGAGTGACATACTGTAATCCACCAACAATACTCCTATATGTCAGTGGATCATCAAGGAGATCACCATCCAGCTTAGAGACTCTTTTCCCATGAGTCACAGGAACCCCACTAGGCTTACAATTGACCAAATCCACCCTCTGAAGTAGTTCAACTATATACTTGGTTTGTGTAAGCTGAAGGGAAGTGGAAGAAGGACACCTATGTACCTCAATTCCCAAAAAATAATGGAGGATACCCAACTCCTTCATTGCGAATGCAGTACCCAAATCATGAACCAGGTTCTGAACCAAAAGTTTACTTGAGCCAGTCAAAATTATATCATCAACATACAGAAGGAATACCAAAAGCTCACCATTTGTACTATAAACAAACATAGAAGAGTCTGAAGAGCTTTTTGTAAAACCCCATTGAACCAAATAGCTAGCTATTTTGGTAAACCAGGCCCTAGGTGCCTGCTTGAGGCCATACAGAGATTTGTGTAAATGACACACAAAATCAGGATGATTAGGATCAACAAATCCCTGTGGCTGCTTCATGTATACATTCTCAAACAAATCCCTATGAAGGAAAGCATTTGAATCATCAAGTTGGAGAATTGGCCAAGACTTTGTGACTGCTAGAGTTAACACATTTCTCACTGTTTGTATCTTAACCACAGGGCTAAAGGTCTCTTGATAGTCAATTCCTTCTTGTTGGTTGTAGCCTTGTGCTACCAACCTAGCTTTATATCTCTCAAGAGACCCATCTGACCTATATTTAACTTTGAAAACCCACTTATTACCTAACACATTCATAGAAGGAAGCTTAGGGACCAAAGACCAAGTCTTGTTTTGTAAAACCCACTTACTACCTAGCATCACACCAGTGCTCACTTTTGCTGGCCTCCTTATAAGAAGTGGGCTCAGGGATGGATTGAGTATGAACAGCCAGAAAAGAAGAATGAAAGACATGAGGTGATGTGAGTAGTGCCACATAATCAGGTATGTGCTTAGGTTTAGCAATACCACTTTTAGACCTTGTCTGCATAGAATGAGTATTAGGAATAGAAGTGTCTGGAGGTAAAATAGATGAGGAAGTGTCCTCTGCTGTCTCAGTATGAGGGGTTGGAATGGCTTGATCATGGGTAGGATAATTTGTGTGGTGATAACTTAAAGAAGTGTCACAACTAGCTGGTAGAGCAGGCAGAACAATAACTTCATAAGGAGAAGTAGGCTCACTAGATAAGGAAGTAGGATCACTTAAAGAAGTGTCACAACTAGCTGTCTAGAGACATACTCTTTATTTGAAGTGAGATCCAAGCATTTGAACCCCTTATGGGAAGGACTATATCCTATAAACACACACTTTGTTGATCTTGGACTAAGTTTATCATTCTTAATGTCTCCAAGATAGGGATAGCAAGTGGAACCAAAAACTTTAATCATGTTATAATCAGGGGTCCTATTGAATAATACCTCATAAGGAGTTTTGTAAGAAAGTACCTTACTTGGAGTCCTATTGATGAGGAAAGTAGCTGTAGCATATGCATGATACCAGAAGTACTTGGGCATAGAAGCTTGAAAAAGAATGGTGTTGCCTACAGATGTAATGTGCCTGTTCTTTCTCTCAGCTCTCCCATTCTGTTGGGGAGTATAAGGACATGAGCTTCTGAAAAGTATCCCACACTTATTTCGACGAGCTTGAAAATCCCCCTTAGCCAATTCCAAAGCTCCATCACTCTGGAAGGTCTTGATGGAGGCAGAGAGAAGCTTCTCATAGTGCCTTGAAAATATTGGAAGCAACCCAAGCTGTCAGACCTTAGTTTCATAGGGTATATCCAAAAGAAGCTACTATAGTCATCCATAAACAATATATAGTATCTAATACCAGACTTTGTAGTGACTGGAGATGGACCCCAAATGTCACAATGAATAAGCTCAAGTGGAGTGGAAGAAGAGCTTGTGGATTGATAGAAAGGAAGTCTGTGACTCTTCCCTAACTGACAAGAAGGACACACATCATAGGTATCTTTAGAAGAAATAGTGATTTGATTACTTCTTTCCAAAATTGATATCACTTCTTTGGAGGGATGGCCAAGTCTGTTGTGCCATGTCCTAGCAGAGGCATTGACACTATAAGCTTGCTCTAAAGGTATATTTGATGAACTATCTCAGAGGCTCATAGTAAAGTCAATACTATATAAATTATTCACCATAGGACCATCAGCTAGCACCTCCTTAGACCATAGGTCTCTAATTAGAAACCCCCAAGGCAGGAACTCAACACTACAAAAATTCTCTTTAGTGAATTTAGAAATAGAGAGAAGATTCTTATGGATGGCTGGGACATGGGGTACCTTTTTAAGCTCAAATGCCTGAGATCCAGCAATCACAGTAGCTTTCCCAGTATTTCTAATATCAAGACACTTTCCATCTCCAATCATAACTCCATTATCTCCTTTGTATGGAGAGCTATGAGTAAGAATACCCTTGGTGTGTGTCATGTGGCTAGTGGCTCCTGTGTCTGTTATCCATTTCTCATCTTTCTTAGTGGAAAAAGTGGAGGGAATCTGTTCAGGAGAAGAGGAGAGAGGGTGGGAATCACTCATAAGTGCTCCAAAATGGGCATGCTCCTCTTCTTCCTCTTGTTGTTCTAGGAATTCATCTCCTTCTTCCTCATCTTCTTCAATTTCTTGTAAATGAAGATTAACAAAGTTTCTTGGTGGGTTTCTTTGAACAGGAGTTGACTCTGAGAAGTCCTTGTATCTCATGCGACGTTGCCTAGCTGTGTGACCCCATTTATAGCAAATGCCACAAGGTATAATTGTATAGTCAAAGAAATTATTTCTGACAGAAGGAGAATTAACTTTGGATGGAAGCTTGGACCCAGACTCAAGAGCTTGAGTCTGTGAAATTAGTTTGTTACCTCTGAAAGGAAAGGGTCGAGACAGACCTCTAGAAGGATATCTTTTAACAAAATAAGACTCATTATCATCAATTGGTTCTTGTTCTTTAAGCCAATGTTCATGGTGAAGAAGTCTACTTCTTAATTCAGCAAAAGTTAAAGAACCTTCCCTATTTTGAATTGTAATGACAAACTGAGAATACTCCCTTCCTAGACCTTGAAGAGCTATTCGTGAGAGTTCAGAGTCAGAGACTCTATCATTTACAACCACAAGTGAATCAGCAATAGTTTTTATCTTACTAAGATATACAAAAATTGAAAAAGAACCTTTCTTGATAGATTGAAGACTGTGTCTCAAGGAGGACTTCTTTGCTTCAAATTCTTGAAGGAAAATTAACTCAAGATAGACCCAAATGTCTCTTGATGTTTTTAAGCTTAAAATATCTGATGCTATTGACTGAGAAATGGTAGCTTTAATAAAAGATTTGACAAAGCTATCATTTTTCCGCCATTGAAGATAGGCTGGATTTATGGAATCTCTACCCTCAAGAACAATTAACTGGGAGGTTCTTCAATTGTACCATCAATATAGGAAATTAGGTCATTTCCAATGAGGGCATTCTCAATTTGGTCCTTCCAGACCAGGACCAGGAAATTTGAATCATCTAAACGAGTAGAAATCAAACTTGTAATATTCGCATTATGAGTAAACTGACCTGAATTAGGGTTTTGATTTGTAGCCATTTCCAAGAAGAGATTGAATCCCTGATTTTTTGATACAGAAGAAGCAACTCTTTTCCAATTCGAAGCTGAAGATTCAGCTTGAAGATTTTACAAAGAATAGTAGAAACCTCTGATCAATTTAAAACTATCTTGTTCTTTGAAATTGTCCCAATTGCGCTTTCGAGGATCTGATGATCGAAAAAAATCGCTTAGGGCTCTGATACCATGAAAGTGAAGCTTGAATTCAATACTTCAATCAATAGAAAATCAGTTTACATGAGAACTCTTTATATAGAGTTTAAGAAAGAAATTAACAGAATTATAGGATCATTATCTAGAGAGAGAAAGTTAGTTTTAGGATAACTAACAGATAACTAACGCCTAATCTATTCTGCTAATAGACAGTGCACGAGTGAATAGTACGTGTGAAGGGTGTGCTTATAGAAACTGATTAATTACACCTTCATCCTTTAATAACTGTTCTTCTTCTTCTAAGGTCTCTTGTTCATTTTGTCTTCGACTTTAGTCCCTGGTACATCATCATCATCATCATCTCTCTTACAGTGTGTAACAACCATTCAACCGGAAAGCGTACTTGGCATTTAGCTAAAAATTTCGACCACCCAAAATAACTGAAATGGTATTCTTCCTATCTACTGAATATTAACTCATATTGCTTCTTGATTAAAGCACCTCTTTCACTTTATTGGTCACAAAGAAGATTGATTAGCAATCGACACTAACTAAGTAACGCAAACAAAAGTACGGAGGAGAGAGAAATAAAAATGAACGAAGAAAAATAAGTGGAAGACTGGCGAACACCTAGAGAAGAAGAAAATCAATGACATTCGGAAAAGACCACAAGTATGAAATAAATTTAGAAAGAGAGAGACAAGGGAGTTTCAGATTACTAGTTTATTGTACAAAACTCTTAATTTAGTTTTGTTTTCTTTTTCTGTTAAACCATTTTTCTCTTATCTTTTAGTTTCTATCACCAAGAACTCATGTAAAATTGGAAAAAAAAAGAACTCAGGTAGAAAAAAACACTATGGGGTTGTCTATAAACGAATTCAGTTTCATGTCGTTTGCCAAGTGACATGTGGAATTAGAGGAGTATAAATTGAGGTGCCTACAGAAATCCACTTATAATTGGAAAAGTAATTAGGAAGTGTAAAAAGCGGCTCTAAAGATTGCTATAGGCGCTCCCTACGACCAAATTTCAGTTTTATTAGATGGGACTCCGACAAATCATTACATTTGAATTGCGTTGATAAATCATAATTAACACGCACTACATCATAAATTATATGGGATAAATCTTGGTGATAAACTGCTTCTAAAACCCATGTTTTATGCCTTTTGTATACAGAAATAGGGTCAAAAGTCCAATTTTACGTTTTCCTTAAGTTAGAAAGCCAAGTAGTAATTTGTTTGGTTGAAATTCAAATATTAGCATTTTGTTAGGTTGAATATCTTATATTTTTTCGACTTTCTTGTAATCAGTTACAAAGTAAGATAATACATAAACGAATTGAAGACTAGAAAAAAAATCGAGTTTTCATTTTTCACGGTAACAAAAAAATTATGGAGAGTTCTGACCAAAATTTCCCTTTTGTATAGTTCTTTCTTTTAACGGGGGATGTGTTCTAAGTCCATAATCGCATGATCAATGAGTCTAGAGACCAAAGATAATCTGAAATAGAAAATAAATCCACTCAAAGTAAATTACATGTCTATCCTCTCATTCTCTTTTACTGCCTAACCTATCCTAAGTTAAAAAAAATAACCTAAAATAATATATACCATAATATTTAGAGATTCATTAAATGATTTCCTCAAAAACAAACTTTCCTTCCGAAAAAATAGTTGCCTTTACCGTTTAGCAGAATACTTTCTTTTATATTTCTATTAGAATTGAGCAAAAGCAAACCGAAGAGAGAGAGAGAGCATCGTCACTTTCTAATATATGAACTAGGTTTTGATTTCATTCATCATCGACGCCCAAATTAAACCGAGTGAAAAGGGTGAAAGCATCGAGTGGGAGAGAGAGAGAATCGATTGATGATTTTATTCATCATCTACAGTAGTGAAGAGTAAGAAAAAACAAACGTTAAAATAAAATGTTAAAAATGTTGTTAGACTCGATAAGATTCTACCAGCATACAAATTTTATTAGAATCAACCTATTGTAACAAATTCATATCAGATGGTAACAGAATCAAGAAAATGCTAGTAAAATACTGAAAATGTAACAAAAACAATTTCACATAATATATTTTAATTACTAAAAAGTATTTGTTAACCTATTGTAACAAATTCATATGATGCTAGCAAAATATTCTTGCTTTTTAAACTACTGTATTCAAATTTATTCATCCGATGCTAATAGAATGTAAAAGTTGCTATTAGAATCAATAAGATGCTAGCTAAATAGTATTTGCTTTTAAAACTACTTTATCAAATTCATTCATCAGATGCTAGTAGAATGTAAAATATGCTAGTAGAATCAGTAAGATGCTAGCTCACAAAAGAATTTGTAGATGTTTAATTGGATCGAGGTAGAGATAAAAAACAAATCACAAATTCATACTTTCTTGAAGACTGAAGTTCAAAGTACATAGAGTTACAAAGAGAGAAAATCGTTTTTGGGAGAGAGCATCTCGTTTTAGGTAAATATAGGTTGAATTGGTAGGTTAATTTAGACAAATATCAGTTTTGGAAATAATATATTTTCTTGAATTCAAAGAACATATAGTTACAGAAAGAAAAACTCGTCTTTGGGAGAGAGAGAACTAGTTTTAGGTAAATATCCATTGATTTGGTAGGTTACTTTAGAAAAATTTAAGTTTTGGAAATAAAGATTAACATGAAATATCCACCATAAATCTTTCATAAAATTACTAAAAAGTATTTGTTAACCTAATGTAACAAATTCATAAGATGCTAGCAAAATATTCTTGCTTTTTAAACTACTGTATTCAAATTTATTCAACCGATGCTAATAGAATGTAAAAATTGCTATTAGAATCAATAAGATGCTAGCTAAATAGTATTTGCTTTTTAAACTACTTTGTCCAATTCATTCATCAGATGCTTTTCAAATTTGGTAGGTTACTTTAGAAAAATATAAGTTTTGGAAATAAAGATTAACATGAAATATCCACCATAAATATTCTCTCATAAAATTACTAAAAAGTATTTGTTAACCTAATGTAACAAATTCATAAGATGCTAGCAAAATATTCTTGCTTTTTAAACTACTGTATTCAAATTTATTCAACCGATGCTAATAGAATGTAAAAGTTGCTATTAGAATCAATAAGATGCTAATAGTATTTGCTTTTTAAACTACTTTGGTTTAAAAAGCAAATACTATTTAGCTAGCATCTTATTGATTCTAATAGCAATTTTTACATTCTATTAGCATCGGTTGAATAAATTTGAATACAGTAGTTTAAAAAGCAAGAATATTTTGCTAGCATCATATGAATTTGTTACAATAGGTTAACAAATACTTTTTAGTAATTAAAATATATTATGTGAAATTGTTTTTGTTACATTTTCAGTATTTTACTTGCATTTTCTTGATTCTGTTACCATCTGATATGAATTTGTTACAATAGGTTGATTCTAATAAAATTTGTATGCTGGTAGCATCTTATCGAGTCTAACAACATTTTTAACATTTTATTTTAACGTTTGTTTTTTCTTACTCTTCACTACTGTAGATGATGAATGAAACCATCAATCGATTATCTCTCTCTCCCACTCGATGCTTTCACCCTTTTCACTCGGTTTAATTTGGGCGTCGATGATGAATGAAATCAAAACCTAGTTCATATATTAGAAAGTGACGATGCTCTCTCTCTCTCTCTCTCTTCGGTTTGCTTTTGCCCAATTCTAATAGAAATATAAAAGAAAGTATTCTGCTAAACGGTAAAGGCAACTATTTTTTCGGAAGGAAAGTTTGTTTTTGAGGAAATCATTTAATGAATCTCTAAATATTATGGTATATATTATTTTAGGTTATTTTTTTTAACTTAGGGTAGGTTAGGCAGTAAAAGAGAATGAGAGGATAGACATGTAATTTACTTTGAGTGGATTTATTTTCTATTTCAGATTATCTTTGGTCTCTAGACTCATTGATCATGCGATTATGGACTTAGAACACATCCCCCGAAAATTAAAGGATTGATGCATGGGGCCCACTAAATAGTGAATTTTTGGACTTATTTTACATTTTCGGTTTATTTTGGTTTTATTTTGTTTATTGATTTAGGAGTGGATATATGACTAATTACCCCCTATTTTTGGACCTTAAACTCAAAAATCCTTCTTTTAATGTACAAATTCCACCATTTCATCTTATATTGTTTCTCAAATATTCTTAAATAATTTTTGACTAATTATTGTAAAAGTTCAAGAGAGAAAGTTTTGGAAAAAATAGGTTTAGAGAGTATTTTTCATATGTCGCTTTAAAAGAATGTAATGAGAGGTTTTCGATCAAAAAAAGTCTATCGTCTTTAAAGTATATATATTAAAATAATGATTAGGTGACTATAATTCTAGTGACAGAAAGTAATGAATATGGATATTTAATGTCGTTTAGTCGAAGATCCTCCACATAGAACTTAATATTGGATTTATTATATTAATCTCCATAATAGTTTCCTAACTAATCTAGAAATGATGATGACATCTTTCTAATAATATTAGTAGATTTTGTAAGGAATATCTTAAATATATAAACTCCCTATCTAATAATAATGGAGTATTAGATATTGACAAGATATATATGCAACTTAATCTTTTGGATGATCGTTTAATCTTCGGGTTCTCAGTCTTTCACGGTATTTACGTATCTTGTCACCCCTCGTGCACTAAACACATGGTCCATCTTGAAGAAAAGCTTCGACTCAGGCGGGTGCACAATTTAGCTGGCGGGGAAGGTGGCTTCAACGATGAAATTGACTCGACTCACAGAAATATGGATCAGGCTTTGACGTCTTGAACGACTCCAGTGCCTCCCTTTTTTTGTTGTAACATCCTTTTAATAAAATGATCTTCAATGTTGTTAGGACAACACTTCATTTTCTTCTTACAACTTTTTTAGTCTTGGATGGCTGATGAGGAATACGAGAAGGGCATTACCTTGATTTTTTTTTTTGTTAAGGAGGCATTACCTTGATTGGTTAGCTAACAACATATTTATTCCTAAAAAGAACAACACGTGGAGAATGTTTGTCGATTACAATGACCTCAATAAGGCCTGTCTGAAGGACGATTTTCTGCTACCTTCCATTGATCAGTTGGTAGACTCCACATTGGGTCATGTTCTGCTCAGCTTCATGGATGCATTCGCGGGGTATCATCAGATATCAATGCATTGGTCGGACCAAGAACATACTGCTTTCCAGACCGATTGGGGCATATACCTGTAATCAACAAATTCCATGTTGCTTTAAAAATGCCAGCGCAACATACCATTGGTTAACAAGATTTTCCCAAAATAGATTGGAAAATCGGTGGCGTGTTACGTGGATGCCGCGATCGTAAAAAGCAAAGTAAGAACATACCTAATTCTGAATCTCAAGTTGGCGTTTGACAAACTCCAAACCTACAATATGAAGCTCAAGAGAAGTGTGTGTTTGGAGTCACGTCAGACAAATTTCTAGGACTCATGGTTGTGGTGGTAAGACATCGGTCTGGATTAGAATCACGTGTTGGATGACAATACTGGATGAATTCATATCTTTTAACACTAGCATATCTTCTATCATAAGACAATTCATGTATGAAAAGTGGATCGTTGGATTTTTCTAGCCTTCCACGTCATTTTGCTATGTTCAGATTGATTTGAGCTCGAAGCGACCGAGCTCGCTCTAGCCGATTTCCTCACTTTGAGTCTCGGGTCAGATTAGGGCTGAGGTAGCGAAGCTTGACTTTTAGATCCACTTTCCTATGTCTCGAGGAAGTACAGGGCTCAAGGTGTCGAGCTAAATTCAGTAAACCTTCCTTCATTGTTTTTAGACCAAAGCAGAACTCTTACCAGAACTGGCTCGTTACCTCCTTGCTTGCCTCTAAACCCAACGCAGGGTTCAAGATGTATAAGAGGCTTGTGCCGACTTCCCGAGTTAAGCCTCAGGTGACAGAGCCTTGTCGAATCCACGTCCGCCTCTCTCATGCTTTTAACAGAGATTAATGTCCCACATATATTTTGGTAAATTTGTTTTTTTTCTTGACTTGCATGGTCATAACTTACCAATATTTGGTTCGGGAGTTCCCATGGTAAAACCATTCATACCCTAAATGTGGGGTTGATACTGATGGGTGATATGTTAGGAAGATACCAAATATATAGATACAAAAAAGTAGATGAACCCAGTAGCGAACTTCACATTCAAGGAAATATGAAGTTAGTCCAAAACTTGAATAAGTGGTGGGACAAAGAACTAGGTGAATCACATGGATGAAATAGACAAAGGTGAATTGAACAATTCTGCATTTGTGAAATTGAATATCTATCTTTTCCATTTTTAGATACTTCATTGTTATCAGTGCTTCAAAGTTTCAGGATTCAGCATGGAATTATAGTAGGTTTTCCATCAACTTTTTCCCTTCTAGTTTCTGAATTTCTAACATAGTAACATATTCTATCAAATTTGATAGCAGCTACTAGGAATTCACATAAATGTTTAACTTCAAAATAAAACTTTATACTTATTTTATTTCTGTTGAGAAAGCATCACACTTGCTGGCGTCATGATACGAAAAATAAAGTAGATATAATTACTAAAAAGGCCTTCATCAAAAAAAAAAAAATTTACTAAAAAGGCAAAGTAAGATTAAAAGTGATTTTGGACCAAAGTTTAAATAGTATCTTGAATTTTATGTTAAGTTTGTGGTATCCTATTCAACCATATTAAATTTGTGGTCATCCAACTCAAAATTAATTAGTAATGAGTGGAGAAGACCAAGATAATATATTCTTGGTTGCTAAATTGACTTTTATTCTTAAAAGTTAAGAGCATTGACAGATAGTCAATTGACTTTCACCGTTATAAACTAGCAGGAAATTGATTGGCAGTTGTTTATTTTCTGGTTTTTTGGTCTTGAAATAACAGTACTGATGGATATATTAATTCAAGCTACATGTAAGGGGCCATTTTTTGCTTATGTTTTGAAAGTCACAAGCTTGTAAACAACAAAACCTACATTACGGGTTATGACATAAAAGATGGCAATCAAGTGCCTCCCACACAAATGTTTTTGTTGAATGAATGATGAACACAAATGTGAAATTAAAATACAAAAATTTATAAAAATTTTGGTCCCTAATATTTGAATTGAACTAATGAGTTTGAAACCAAATAAGAAGTAGAAATACAAATTGTATAAGCGTTTCATTAAGCACTTTACGCGTTAAACATACAAAAGAGTACTACGAATAAAATGAAAAATGCATGTGAAGTGTAAGCTTAAGAAAAGAAAAGAAAGAAAAATATCATTAGAGAAATACGTAAATGCACATCCTTAGCCGTGCGTGTTATATTTACATCCAACCACAATAAACTGGACTATAAATTGTACAATAAGTTTAGTATTTTTAAAAAAAGTTCACTGACTTTTGTGCAATTTCAATGCCAATTGCATGTGGCAGTTCGCAGTGCCGATATTGACAGGGACTCCTGTTGCCACTCCCTACCCCTCCAGTGATAGCATACTTATGGAGATCAAGAAGTCCTTCATAACGCGATTTTCTTCATTGATGTTACATGACTTTTCAAAACTATAGTGCATTTGAAAGCTAATTTAAATATATAGAACTACTGAAGCATAAGGGAATTTAGTATGACTCGACAACAACCTTTGACCAATTACAAAAAGTATGATCAATCGCATCACCTGCAAGGCCCGAGAAAAAACATAATTAAATTCGTCTTTACTAACATAAATGGCAAAATCCAATAAAAAAGAACACATAAATCCAAAGAGTTCATCATATTAAACAAACACACTTATGCAGCCTCCATAAATCAAGCATGAAGTTAGGCACAATAGACGGGTCAGAACACATAGCCCCTCGTAGGGGTGTACTCGAGTCGAGCCGAGCCGAGTAGTAAGATGTGCAAGCTCGGTTCGTGTATTTGACTGTCGAGCTCGAGCTCGTTCGAGTAATTGTCTACTTGTTCAAGCACGGTTCGTATAAGTTTGAAAGAGCTCGAGCTCGCATTGTTTTAAGCTCGTTTATCAAAATACTTCCAATTAAACTTTCTAAATCATCAAAATACTTCAATGATCATTTGTCACATACAATAATAACGATTAATGATTCATATTCCGATAATTTTTTAATGGTTGATATTTCATGTACAAGTTTCAATACTAATACCTAATTATGTACTATACTATTATAAGAGTATGTTAAACGAGCTGTTCACGAGTAGCTCGTGATACACTAAAGAATGTTCAAGCTCGGCTCGTTTATGTAAACGAGCTTGATTTTGAGCTCGTGTTAAGCTCGGGCTCGTTAATATTCGAGTCGAGCACGAGCAATAGTCGAGCCGAGCTCGAGCAGCTCGTTAAGAGCTCGGCTCGTGTACACCCCTAGCCCCTCGTAAAGCCAAATTATTCCTGTAACCACTCTAGCGTCAACAAAATCTCCTAATAAGCTTCTTTTAGTCGGCCATTTTATCAACAAATATAAGTGTAAAAATGTAATCCTGATTTAGAGTTTAAGGGTAAATCAGAACTTTTACTTTAGGGAATCCAACATTCACTAAATTCGTTGAGTTTCTATTGTCTTTCAAAAACAGTATAAGCACAAATAACATCAAGATGCTGCTTTTTGTCCGAGGCATTTTGTTGTTGCTACCTTAGATACCCTTGACACTTATCCAATGTCAATTCCATCCCAGCTTCCACGACCCTCCTCCACAAATTGAAAATCTGTCTAATATAAGAGGAACAAAAATCAAATCAACAACATTGACAAACAAGAGAAATAAAATTGTTCAAAATTAAGCTTACTTGCATCCAAGAATTGCCAATTTATCGTCTACTATAAGCACTTGAATTAGAAACCTTGCTTGCAAAATTTTGCTGGAAAAAAAGATTTAAAATGAAGGAGAAACTAAATGTTGATGGAATTTTTGTGAAGAAAATTTCTAAGTAATATTTTGTATTCTGTATTTTACCAACAAATTAAAAATTAAGGGACAGGAAGGAAGAACACAACAAAATCAAAACTAAGTGCCAATCAAGGTAAGGGAAGAGTACATACCATTGCAAATAACTTGCAAATAAATCATTCAACCCAAAGTTGGTAGGTAAATAATTCAACCCAAAACAGGAGTAACATGAATAAGAAATTGAAACCAAATCATACAGAGGATCTTTAAATATCACTTTTGGTATGAGAGCGGTTATAGAACTGAGAGCAAAAGAAGATAACCTCCAAGGGTAACAACTAGGGTATTTATATTGTGAGCGTCTTTCATCAAATTTTTAAGACCGTCAAAAATGAGATGGCTATAAGAGCATCTCCAATGCAAAACTTAAAAAAAAATTTCATTGACTTACGTGTCAAGTCTCAATTGAGATTCTCTTTCATATATGGCTAAATTGAGTGTCTCTAATTTTAAGTCATTCTCCAATGCAACACTAAAAAAAACTCTGATAGTTACACATGTCACACATACATTTAATAGGAAAAAGTGGTTGAGAAAGAAAGACTTTCTATTGGTCCGAAAATTAAATTTGATCACTAGGACACTTAAGAGCATCTCCAATGCAACACTCAAACTCTAAATTTTAGGGTGCCACATAGGAATCTTTAGAGTTTTTCTTTAAAATCAATCTCCAATGCAAAACTCAATATGAATCTCTAAAATGATGTGTCAATATTTGTTTTAGAGATCCTTACGAGGACACTCTAAGTTTAGAGTGTCCTCTTGAGTTTCTCTAAGTGCCACATAAGCTAATCAAGTAATTTTATACCAAAATATAGATTTTTAGAGTTTCTCTTGAGTGTTGCATTGGAGAAGGCTTTGCAATAGAGTATCTCTAAGAGCATCTCCAATGGGACACTCTTACAAACACTCTAAAAATCCTAGTTGTCAAGGGTCAATAGAGATTCTCTTTCCTAAATGTCAATATAGAGACACTCTAATTGTTGTTGGTCTCCAATGGAGATCTCTAAAGTGTCTATACTTAATACACATGTGCTTCTTCAATTCAATAAATAAAAAGTAGTTGAAAAGCAAGATTTTCTATTGGTTGAAAATTAAAAGTAACACTTAGAGAGTCTCAAGTAGACACTCTCATTTTAGAGTTTCTCTCTCTAGACACTCTATAATAAATGTGTGCACCTCATATTAGAGTGTCTAATAAAGTGTTCCATTGGAGATGATTTTTTAACAAAAACTTCAAAAAGTCTATGTGGCACTCTAAGTGTTAGAGTTTGAGTGTCCCATTGGAGATGCTCTAAAGGACCAAATAGGAAAGAGACCACTTAGAGATTCACTTTTCACACTTGACACATAGGATTTTTTGAGTTTTTCTTGAGTCTTGCATTGGAGATGCTCTAAGACTCTCAAAAGAGATCTCAAAAATATAGTTTGTAATTGAGACATCTCAAAATTAAGTGCTTCCACATCATCTTAAGATCTCAATTGAGTTTTGCATTGGAGAAGATTTTTCTATAAAAAACTCTAAAGTCCTAGGTGGCACTTAAGATTTTAAGATTGAGCCTTGCATCGGATATGCTAAGTCTTTGGATGATTTGTAGGCAAGAATTCAGAGGTAGGGAATTAAGTTAAAGAACGAGGAGAAGACGAGAAGATAGAAACCAAAAGGATTAGCACCATGTATTAATTTTGTCATGTATTAATTTTGTTCCAGTCAGCACAAACTTATTCTGTTTTGTTATATAGACTAGGTATAACCCGTGCCCATAGGGCAAGGGACACAATTGAGTTGCGATAAATCACCAAAAAAATCATAAATTTACCATCTCATTAAGTCGATATCTAATTGGATATGGGAAATCAACAAATAATAAAAACTTGTCGAAAAGTAAAAAGTTGTCGAGCCATATAAGAATAAAAATCTAAAAAATAAAATTCTGCCAAAAATAATAATATAAAAAATTAAAACTGAACAATAACTGTTCCAACACATATAGAACTGTTAAAAAGACACAAGTACTTGACACAATCATAATCATAATTCTAGAATTAACTTAAATCCTGCAAACCTACAAAAATCAAATTAGATTACACTATTTTAAGTGAGCTACTAACAAAAGTGAAAAGGTAAATGAAGTCCAAAAATGTCAGAAACTGTCAAAATGCTTCAAAGATAAAATTTTCAAATGCTTCAAAATCATTCTAGTTTTTGGGAGAAGATCATATGCAGAGAGAGATATATTATGCGGGGTGGGATTGAAGGGTCTCTGAATTAGAGCGTAACAACAATGTCGGGACCACTAGGGGTGTACTCGAGCCGAGTCGGTGCGAGTAGTAAGATGTTCAAGCTCGGCTAGTTTCATTGGCTGTTTGCTCGAGCTCGAGCTTGGTCGAGTAATTGTCCACTTTCTCGAGCTCAACTTGTATATGTTTGAAAGAGCTCGAGCTCATATTATATTAAACTCGTTTATCAAAATACTTCAAATTAAAACAACTTCCTAAATTATCAAAATACTTCAATGATCATTTCTCACATACAACAATAATGATTAATGATACATATTCCAATAATCTTTTAATGGTTGATATTGCATATAAAAGTTTCAATACTAATCTGTAAATATGAACTACACTATTATAAATAGTATGTTAAACGAGTTGTTCACGAGTAGTTCGGGGTACACTAAAGAATGATCAAGCTTGAGTCGTTTACATAAACGAACATGATTTTGAGCTCGGGTCAAGCTCGTACTCGTTAATCTTCGAGTCGAGCACGAGCAATAGTCGAGCCAAGCTCGAGCAACTCGTTAAAAGCTCGACTTGGGTACACCCCTAAGGACCACTGTTGGCTCCACAAGCAAGTTGAACCCTGTGTTTCATTGTTGTGTCCTAGCTTTCGCATCATAGTTACAAGCGTAATATCATTTGAATTAAAAACAAATGTAAATAAATCAGTGAAATAACAACATCATTGGCATCTATGCATTCCTCTTTTCCAAAAACAATTTGAGTAACGAAAATGGATTAGTAATTAAACAATAAAAAAACTAACGCAATCGGATCATGAGAGTACTCCCGTTAAGGAAAGACTTTTCCATGGAGATCCTGTTAAATTTTAAAGAAATACAACACATATAGGTTAGCTTAGTATATCTACATTCAAATCTTTGCAAATAAGAACCTATTGTTATAGAAACATATGAAAAACGAAAACTCTTATTTGTCAAACGAATGTATGTCAGCGAGCAAAGTTGAAGAAAATGTACGAACCAAGAGAATCCACGACAAATCAGATAATCATAGCTTTCTAAAAAAAAAGTCATGAATTATTAGTCAACATCAATGATAAATGGAAAAACTCATTGTTTATGCTATTTGTTTTTGTTACTCACGTTGAGTCTTTGATGCCAAAACGATGAAGAAAATGGTTGGCATCAACATATAACTATGCGATATACGTATTACAAACCCAAATACGTTTTTGCCTTTACCACAATAATTTTTTTTATCAAAACTAACATAATTATTCAATCTTGAAAACAACACTAAAAGTATGAGTTCGAAAAATTATATAACAGAGATGAAGTTGAAACAACAAACAATGGATGATCGGATTGGAATGAATAGTAAAATTCATAACAGAGTCTCAGTCACTGATTCTGAGTGAAATGGAACCTTCTTGGAAATGAGTTACAAAGTGGTGAAGATTTATAAAGAAAATCCATGGGTTACGAAAGGGAATTGATCAATTGAATTCTAAAACTTACATGAACGATCCCAAAGCTTCATAGTTCAAACCAAGACCAATTGCTTATGCATCCAAATTGCCACCAAGAACTCTTTTAGATAATGTGTTATTAGTCCTTCAAAAAGTAATAAACCCATATGATCATTTCCAAAAAAACTTTTCCATCTCTACAAATTGGATACGTTTTCCATCACCTTTTTATTTTGGTAGTAATTCAACCTCTTAAAAGTATTTTTGGTAATCAATTTAAAGAATGAAACCGTTTCTTTTTTCTTTGCAAAGAAAACCATATCGTTATTGCTTATTGGATAGATATATTAATGCAAATACATATATGGATAGTTAAAGAAGAAGAGGTGTCATAAATGGGGTATAAAGGAGGTTCTGTAGAAATCAATGGTGTGGGCGTTTCGGTCAACCTGTTTTAATGGCCTTCAAAGTTGTTTTGGTAGTAATTTCACCTCTTAAAAATGTTTTTGGTAATAACAGTAAAGAATGAAACCGTTTTTTTTACAAAGAAAACCATATAGTTATTGGATAGATATATGGATAGTTAAGGAAGAATTTAAAGAGGTTTAATGCGAATACAAATCAGAATAATTTCAATCCTAAACTACAAATTCGTTGAATTTTAGAAGAACATATTAAGTAAAGCTCAAAAAAGGGTCCTCCAATACAAATGCATCATTGATTTACATCTACTCTACAATTTTAAAAGAAAAAGGCAAATAAATTTGATTTTCTTCTTACGAATGTGTACCTGAAAATTTGTTTCGGCAACCCGCATGATAATTTCTCATTCGAAGTACGGTGTTTGTAGCTTCCCCTCATACGACCAAGTCAAATTTCAAGGTACCTCTCCCTCTGAAACATTTGAATAAATTTTTTTCATTTGAGTGCTAATAATCTAATATCATTGCACCTTCAGATAGTTGGAAGTTAAATCTATACAGTGACAAAATAATTTTACATTGGATGTAGTGAATAATCAAAGAGAGATCATCTTTAGTTTTGATGAATGAGGAATTGTAAAAATATGCCGTATCTTCTTAATATCAATGAAAACCTAGAAGCATAGAGAGATCACTTTTAATCATGAAATAACTCGAAGCTCTAACGACCTTCTTCTATACTACCGTGAAAACCACACAATGTTTTGAGCGGAATAATAAAATCATGAAATTATCACAAACATATATATATATATATATATATATATATATATATATATATATATATATAGGTAGCTTGGATATTAGGCAACAGTCATATGTAAAGACATAAGAAAAGAACGTGCCATCATATATAGTCATAAAATAACTCGAAGCTCTAACGACCTTCTTTGATACTACCATGAAAACCACACAATTTTTTGAGTGGAATAATACCATTACAGAGTAAAAAAATCGTCCAGTGAGAAGAGACGTGTCTGTATTCTCAAAGACATGAGATCTCTAATGAAAGAATCCCAACAAAAGCAAAGATATTTTCATGATATCTTCCAAAAACTGAAACACAGTAACCATTCAGAGAGTACGAAATGAAATTCAAAAAACTTAGATAAAGCAAGTAAAATTAAAGACTCGCTTCTTGAATCTGGAAAAGTTACAATGACCTGAGAAACATAACGTAATCAGACAAAAGTCATTCCAAGTAAATTATTATTATCCTAATCTAATTATGCTCCCTCCAAAAATTTATTTTTGCAACTCAATTCTTAACCAAGTTAAACCAACCACCAAACTTAACACCTAAATCACCCAAAGCTGCATGTACAATGCAGTTCAGAGCTTCAATTAAGCAGTTGTTCTCATGACAAAAAAAATGAATCAGCCTCAACCAGCATCTTTACCACAACTCTCATTTCCGGACCTAAATTTGGAAACTTAGTTGTGCAGAGGATAGGTATCTATAAAACTTTGGTCATGTTATCTCTGAACGAATCCGACACCCTTTTATCAAGAACTCTAAATGTATCTTTGAGTGAATTAAGATGAGTTAAAACCCAATATACAATATCTATTTCATCACCGTTCTTGGGATCAGTTGAATATGAAACCTGAGAAAAATCTTTCTTCTTTTCTTCTTTAAAACTAACAAAATTTTCAAAAACACGATCAATTAGTTCTGTTTTAGCATTCACATAACATGCAATCATTTAATATTAAAAAAAGTTGATTATATATGCATGATTAACTCCGGGAGATACTTGGTTGACATCTCTATGCCACATCTCACAATCAAATTCCTTAATTTGCTTATTTTTCCATTTCTGTGATTGATTTGCTTTTATTTGGGTGATGGATTTTCTTCTTTGCTAGGGTTTGTTAAGTTGCATATATGAACTTATTTTCTTAGTGATTTTGAAATTTAAGATTGCGATTTGATTCTACTGCAGGAGAGTATGTTGAAAATGTTGAGGGTTGAGATCAATCCGTCTCCATATGTTCTTGAAGCGTTCATGTTTCTTTTTAAGTTTCTCTTTCTTCGTTACTTTTCGATGCTATCTCCTGTACTAATCCTCTTTTGCTAGTTTCGTATTATAAATGTGAAATAGTAGAAGGAATATCATGTCCCTCGATGTCCGATAAATTTTTTCGGGCATCTAACATTTAACTATACTTCTATTGTTTCATAACACCCTCTACACCAGTCTGCAGTTTGTGATATAACCGTTGGAAATATTGATTTTCAAACTAGAATTATAGGTTTGATTTGTATTTAGTTTTGTATTAGATTGGGCCGATCATTCTAACTCTTACAAGTGCATGTCATTTCAACTATGTAAGTACTCAAAAGATCAGCACGAAAGCAAGCTACTATCGATGGTACATTACTTAATACTGTCCATTAACAAGACAAAACTTCAGTGTGTCAACTTGGTTCGTGCAACGACGACTGCATAAGGTTATGATGAGCTCTTTATTCGTCGAAGTGGCTGAAACGTGGGAAGATCCTTTGAGGTAGGTCAATAAATAAATGAATCCTGATCATCTTTGTTAAGTGTTATAACTATTCTGTTCTGATTTGATTACATGTGGGCATCTTCTTTCATTTTGGTTCCTTCATTAGTGTTTTGCAACTTCTCCATGATGGTTGCTCATGACTCGTCAACTTTACATCATGTTGGGCATCCATTACTACAATTATCCCCTGTAGGGTTTAGAAGGATTAGATGTTTCATCTTTACTAATGATTGCTTCCAGCTTTTTAAGGTTCAGGTTTCTAAGCATAAATCAAAATAGGTGCTTAGCGAATCAGCTGAAAAGCTTTCCCGGTGTAAGTGTACAACTTAATTGGTACTTGACATTTGTATTGGTACATCATACTTTGTTGAGGACATATTTTTGTCGCGATCTCATTGGAAATTATCTGTCTTTGATTATGCAGACCAATCATCAAAGAATGTAAATATTGGTTAGTATATTGCTTGTAATGTACAAAGCTTAAAAGGATTTGATGCACAATCTGCAAATCAGCAACACGGGACAAATACTTCGAAGGATTGGATTACCTACGTCTCGATATAAATACTCGACTTGTTGTTGTTTTTTACTTTCTTCTTTTGTTGGCATTGTTGTCAAATGCGTCTTTCCCTGCAAAATAAATACTCCCTCATATAAAAAATGTCCATTACTAGGTATGCCAATTGTATCTCTACTTCGTTAACTTATAAATATTAATTAGAAGACGTGGATGACACTCACTCATTGTCCGACCAATGTGCGGAAATATTTTACCGTTGAAAGCCTATTTTGTGAATAACTAAGAGCATCTCCAATGGGACACTCAAACTCTCTATCACTTAGAGTGCCACTTAGGATTTTTAGAGATTTTGTTAAAAAACCTTGTCCAATGGAACACTCTATTTGACACTCCATGATGATTGGGAGCATTTACTATAGAGACACTCAAGAGAGATACTCTAAACCTAGAGTGTTTCTTTGAGACTCTCTAAGTGTCAATTTAAAATTTAAACCAATAGAAACCTTTTCAACTACTTTTTCTCTGATCAATTTAAGATTGACATGTGTATTAAGTAGAGAGATTTTAGAGTTCTCCATTGGAGACCAAATTTTTTTTAGAGTGTTTCTATATTGACACTTTGGAAATAGAATCTTTATTTGACACTCGACAACTAGACCTTAGAGTTTTTGTTAGAGTGTCTTGGAGAATAACTATTTATAATTAGAAAACAAATAAAAGAAAACTAAACAAAAAAAAAAAAATATACCATGTAGAAATCAAATTTAAGTTTCAACGAGAATTCAAATTTGTCATTCCATTCAAAATACTTGAGTTTATTCAAATGAGACTCGAAGCTTGTGGGAAATGTTTCACCATGACATCCATCTAAAGAGTCTCCATATTTACGGAAAAAATTCATAGTTGTACTATCTTTATAAAATAAATAATGACGTAGTAATATTAGCCAATTACCATCAAGTATGGGTTTTATTAAACCTCCACCAATTGAGCTACGAATAATAAACGAAATTAACATAATCAACCCATAATATTATCAAGAATAAAATTAAATAAAAAATAAAAATGAAATCGTATTTACCTAAATCTTTCTAATAGATCTTTGGCTTCATCGTTATAGAAGATGCTGCTTCTATGTTTCAACAAAAAAATTGTTGGAGTATAGATCTCATGCTATTATAATCTGAAAATAAAAAAACTATTAAATACTAATATTTAGTTAAAATAATAATTAATAAATCTTAAGTAATAAAATCTTACCGCTCATATAAGGAGGGGGAGTAATAAAATCTTCAGTAACAAAGTTTGGTGGACTTATTGCGACTTTCTGGTTAAGATGCAGCTCTTTATTCATCGAAGTGTCTGAAACGTGGGAAGATCCTTGGATGTAGGCCAATAAATAAATGCATCGTGATCATCTTTGTTAAGTGTTACAACTGTTATGTTCTGATTTGATTACATGTGGGTGTTTCGTTTCATTTTGGTTCCTTCATTAGTGTTTTGCAACTTCTTCAGGATGGTTGCTCAGGATCCGTCAACTTTACATCATTTTGGGCACGCATTAGTACAATTATCCCCTGTAGGGATTAGAAGGACTAGATGTTTCATCTCCGCTGATGATTGCTTCCAGCTTTCTAAGGTTCAGGTTCCCAAGCATAAATCGATATAGGTGCTTAGCGAATCAGCTGAAAAGCTTTCCCGGTGTAAGTGTACAACTTAATCGGTACTTGACATTTGTATTGGTATATCATACTTTGTCAGGGACATATTTCTGTCGAGATCTTATTGGAAATTATCTATCTTTGGTTATGCAGACCAACCATCAAAGAATATAAATATTGGTCAGTATATTGCTTGTAATGTACTAAGCTTAAAAGGATTTTATGCACAATCTGTAAATAAGCAACGTGGGACATCTACTTTGAAGGATCAACTTACCTACGTCTCAATATAAATACTCGAGTTGCTGTTGTTATTTACTTTTTCTTTTGTTGGCATTGTTGTTAATTACTTGATTAGTAATATTATTTTGACAAATAATATTATTGTAATAAGTATATAAATACTTGATGGTGAACCGATGGATTAATTTGAAGCAACTCATTTTCATTTAATGTGATGAAGTCATGTAAGTAAGATAAGATGGTGAGATGTGTTACTTTCACACCATCTGATGGAATTGTCAACGTTGACGATAAAAACAACTTAATATTACCTCTCTATAATTTAACATCATAGTTTATCTAATACACTCATGGAGTTCTTAATGTGATTAGGTCACATAAGAAAGCTAAGATGATCATTGGTGTTATCTTTACTACATCTGATGGAATTGCGAATGTTGAATATGAACAAAAACCATCTTACGACGAAACATTATGGAGTGATATAATGTTTTTCTTGGATACTAATATCATGTTTGTGGTATGTCCTATAAGAACTTTTTTTTTTGTTGAAGAATCTTATAAGAACTTTAGAATCTGGATTTTGTAGATAAACATTTATTTTCCATATACATGAAAATAAGTGTTCCTTCATTGCCCGTTGTTCTTACTTTCTTGCCGGATATGTAAGGTTCTCGCTGGTGTAAATGCTATGACGAGGTCAAAAAATAATTAACTTAGTTAATGTTAAGAACACGCCTAAATACCATGCCTTTGACACTCACACATGGGCGTTCGTTAACTCTGATGTATCAATAAGTTGTTCACCATTATTTTGTACGTATTTGTTTGGTTTTCTTCTTATTTTGAAATTATCCAGTGGGAACTTGGTGTTTGAAGATAAGTGTGAAATATTTTACGTATCATTTATTTTCGTAGATTTTCTATAATAAAATTAAATTTTGATTTTCATCGATCATCGTGCCGGAGGCACGGCTATACCTAGTTCTTAAAAAAGTTCAAGTTAATATATCTAATAAAAAAAGTTATAAATTCAGAATTAAAAATATTAAGTAATAAGTTTATAAATGTTACTGTATGATAGTAGTAATACTCTGATCATCCAATCTAAATATTTAGATTGAGCTTGTCATTATGTATTTCAATAAAAAATTAATTTTTATAACTATACTTAATTAATTTAAAAAAACTACATAGTCAACAGGTTAACATTATAAAAAAGTGACTACTCGAGTTGTGTCACCTCTGGATCAAATGCCTCTTTCTCCGTGAAATAGATACTCTTCCAATATAAAAGTTGTCCACTATTGGGTATGCCAATACTTCGTAAACTTATAAATATCAATCAGAAGATGTGGATGCCAATCCTTCATTGTCCGAGGAATGTGCGGAAATATTTTACTCTTAAAATCCTATTTTGTAAATAACTAAGAATAATTATTTTAGAAAACAAATAAAAGAAAATTAAACAAAAAGAGAAATACCATTTGGAATTTAAATTTAACTTTCAACGAGAATTCGAATTTGTCATTCCATTCAGAATACTTAATTTTATTCAAACGAGCCTCGAAGCTTGTAGGACATGTTTTACCATGACATCCATCTAAAAAGTCTCCAAATTTACGGAAAATTTTGTAGTTGTACTATCTTTATAAAATAAATGATGACGTAGTAATAGTAGTCAATTACGATAAGTATAGGTTTTATTTAATCTCCACCGATTGAGCTAAGAATAATAAACAAAATTAAACATGATCAAACCATACTATTAGTAAGAATAAAATTAAATAAAAAAGAAAAATGATATCATGTTTATCTAAGTCTTCTAATAGATCTTTGGCTTCATTATTATTGAAGATGCTTGCTTCTATGTTTCAACATAAAAATTGTTAGAGTATAGTTCTCATACTATTATAATCTGAAAATAAAAAATTATTAAATAATATTTAGCTAAAGTAATAATTAAAAAATCTTAAGTAATAAAATCTTACCACTCATATAAGGAGGGGGGATAAATGTTTTACTCCGGTCATTTTCCCAGTAAAATCTCCAGCGGACTTGTCGTCATGTTTTATTCCAGACCCGATTTAGAAAATTATAAGATTTTTAGATCGTGTAGCAAGTCTTTGAATATTTTAATTAATGTTTTAATTCAATGTTGTTATTCTAAAGTTTTTAATTTTACAATTTTATCTGTTTGAAAACTGCACTCCAATATTTCTAATGCAAAAAGGTTGAGGCGAGTATCTTTTCGATTATAGCAATTATAAACTCATAAATTAAATTTAATTAATTACGGTTAACTTTTTGATAATAACAAATATCACCCCTTTAAAGTTATAATATTTTAATTGTCAGATCCTAATTTACTTACTTTATTAATTATGTTAATCAAATTGAACAAAAAAATTTACAAAAATTAATACAAAATATCATTAATTTCATGACTTATAATCTAAATTTAATTGTTTACGGCTAAACTTTAATATTGTTATCGCAAAACATATTGATAAGTCCGATATTAATATTTCGGGCCGAAAAAATCGAATTATTACTCTAATCATACAATAACATTTATAAACTTGCTAGTTAATATTCTTAATTTTAAAACTAAAGTTTTTTTTTTATAAATTAAGAATATTAGGTAATAAGTTTATAAAAGATTCTGTGTGATTGTAGTTATAATCCAATTAATTTTTTGATAAATATTTAGATCAGACTTGTCATTATGTTTGGCGATTTTTTTTAAAAATATTTATAGCTATATTAATTACAAAAAAATAATAATTAATAAGTTAACATTATAAAACAAATGACTATTAGAGTTGTCCCACCTTTAGATTAAATGGGTGTTTCTCCGGTGTTAAACAAATAATTATCATATAAAAGTTGTTTAGGTATGTAAATTGTATCTCTACTTCGTAAATTTGATAAATATCAATCAAAAGCTTTGGGTGACATTCCCGCATTGTTTGATGAATGTGCGGAAATATTTTACCCTTAAAAGCCTATTTAAGTTATTTTTACTCCGTACTTTAATGTAGAAAAATGTAAGAAGTTTAAACTCTATAAAAAGTCTTTAAATATTTTAGTTAATACGATAAAAATAAAACGTTCGTTATCGTCCAGTAGTTGATAATTATAATCAATGGTCCTACAATTAACTTCTTAATGTTAAAGAAAACATAAATACTCTTCGTACACATGATACTCGTCATTGTATTAAGAGAAACAATATTTTATTAATTAATATTATTTAGTTATTAATTTAATTAAATATGATTATTTTTAAGTTTTTAATTTTCTAATTTTATCGGTTTGAAAACTGTACTTGAGTATTTTTAATGTAAAAAGGTTGAGGCGAATATCTTTTCGGTAATAACAGTTACAAACTTATAAACAAAATTTAATTAATTACGTTTATAAATTTTTCGGTAATTAAAAATATTATCATTTTAAAGTTATAATATCTTAATTTTAATATCCTAATTTAGTTATATTATTAATTATGTTACTTAAATTGATAAAAAACTTTTAAAATTTTAACATAAGATATCATTGGTTTCATAACTTATAAACTAATAAACTTATTAGTTATCGGGAATAGATAAGTTTGGCTATAAGTCATAAAATAAATAAATATTACAGTTAAAAGAAGGATATTTGTTTATACCAAAAAATTTATAATCGTAATTAAGGAGGATATTTGTCATTACCGAAAAATTTATAATAGTAATTAAGTAATTTATAATCGTAATTAAGTAAGTATAATCTTTCCACATAAAAATTATCGAGTATAGTTTTCAAAACGATCAGATTACGAAATTTTAACTTTTTAAATAACAATATTTAATTAAACACTAACTAAAAAATCTTAATTAATGGAATATTGTCGTATTTCTTAATACCGTGGGGTAATAGTAATACTCTAATCATTTTCGTAGAAATATCCAGACCGGACTTGTTATTATGTTTTGCGATGACAATTTTACTGATTGACAAGTTACCGTGCCCCCTTTAAAGAAATATTAAGAAATTTAAAACATTACTGTATGTCTTCGAATATTTTAGTCAACACTTTAAAAGGATGATATTTGTTATTACCGAAAAATTTATAACCGTAATTAATAAAAATTTAGGTTATAAGTAACGAAACTAATAATATCTCATATTAAAATTTGAAAAGTTTTTGATCAATTTAAGTGATATAATTAATAAATTAATATATTATAATTTTTATTATATTTCGTGTTATTAGAAATTGATGCATTGCCATAAATCTTGTTAAGTTTTACAGTTCCATGGACTTTGTCAGTACTGAAGACGAAGATGTGTTGATGATCTTTTAAAAATCGAGTTAACTTGTGGCTTTCTTCTCCGGTCAGGTAATTCTAATGTATGTGACCTGCAAGGAGGAGTTTCCAATTTACAAAGGTACAGTTATGTCGGAGCATTTGTCAGCCCCTTCTCTGGGACCAAATTCTGCCTCTTTCATGTCTTCATCGTTCTCTCCAGCCATATGCTTGCCTTTAGAATTTGGGTTTGCTTCTTTCATTAACTGATTTTGTGGTTGGACGACTTTTTCTACAAGTTAGATGTTGTTCTCTACCTCGAAAATAATATTCATAGCATCTGAACCTTCGTGTCCACCATGGTTATTTTCAGGCTTTGAATCTTCCTCGGAAGACATTGAGGCCATGTTTGGCGCGGGGGAATGGAATGTGACTCTAAGGAATCACATTCCCGTAACGTGATCCCTGGAAATCAGATTACCGTAGTTTGATGTTTGGTTTGACCAGGAATGAGAATTTGATTCCTGACATATTCCTAATTAGGTGTTTGGTTCGTATAGGAATATAAACGTAAATATTTGTAAAAGTTCACTTTTACCCTTACTTAAACTACATAAAATACATATCAACTTTTTTTTTTGCATAAAATATACACATCAACTTTTTTATATATTAAAATTAGCATTATTTTTTCAAATTCGTAGATATGAAATAATAACACGATACATCAAAGGGTTAGAATTTAAAGATAATAAATAAATGTCTTAATAAAAATTTATCTAAAATAAAATTTTGTTCGTAAACCTAAACAGACATTTATCTAAAATTAAATTTTGTTCATAAACATAAATAGTACTTATTAATACCAGATTCTACAAAAAAAAAATTGGTAATTCAATATTTTGTTAAGGATATATTTGTCAATAAATATTAATATATGTGATTCGGGGGAATGGGAATCACAAACCCACCTCCCCTTGGGTTTGCTATTACCCCTTTTTGTGGGAATCACATTCCCGGGCCCACACCATTCCCGCGAACCAAACAATGATCTGGAATGTGATTCCCGGGAATCACATTCCATTCCCACGCGCCAAACATGGCCTGATAGTTTCGAAGTAGATTGTAACATCCCATGTTTGTAAGGTTAGTTGAAGGACTATTTGACAATTGGGTCAAATCAGCAAAGAGGACAATTTAGGGGGTATTTTGCAACCAGGCCAAATCAGCAAAGAGGACAATTTAAGGGGTATTTTGCAACCAGGCCAAAATCAGGGACCAAAGTGTAATTTTGGGTGATTTAGGATAAGAAAGAAAAATCAGAGTTGCTTTCTCTCTTTTGCTCGACAAAAATTGGGGTTAGGGTTTTTTGAGAGAACCAAATTCGATCAAATGGACAATTTCAAGTTGATTTCAAAGGGGAATTCGATTTCTTTATTAAGTAATTGTCATTGAAAGTTTTTACCTTGGTTTTGGTATGAATTTTGTAAGAAATTTTGGTTTCTCTCTAGAACGAATTTCATATGTAATTGGTTTTAATGGAGTCTTTGCTTTCGAATTTAGAGGAATTGGAATGGGTTTCATCACAGGAGAATCCAAACATCTAAATCAAGGTAAGAAATTCAACAATTTTGATGATTTAATTAACTTGTTCTAAATTATAGGGTTTATAATTGTAAAGTTTGGGGGATTTTCGTAGTTCATGAAATCTTTTATGTTGATGAGAATTAAGTAATTTTGGTATATAAGCAACTTTAGAGAGATTATTTGATATAATTTATCGATGGAACAACGATTTGGGGGACTGAAATTCAGTCTACTGTTGTCAGATAATCTGGGCCTTGTACAGTACTCGGATGTGTTTTCTCAAAACACGAGAGTCGTAGCTTAGGATGTCAGCTTTCCATAATGGTATGAAACAAGTCGTTTCGATCTCGGACGAGAGAGTTCCGACTGTTTTTGCGAGCAGCGCAGTTTAGCAAACCTGAAAACTGCTCACTGTTTTACTCTTTTAGCTAGTCATAAATGTTTCAACAGCTGTTTGTGTCTTCATGAATATTGTAGTTCGTCTCGTGACGATTCCAGAAAGGTATGAGAGTTCGAACACGCAGCGTACGGTTCGTCAAACTGATACACTGCTGCATACATTTTGTGGTTTTCGGAGATGTTTTAGTTGGAATTATGAGAAACCAACATAGGGAAAAACATTCGAAATGAGTTAAACTTTCCAACGACTTAAAAACGGGTTGAAACCGATCAACGATGAGAGAATTGTGACTGTTATAGTACACAGTGTAATGTTAGGAAACATCTGAGATATTTCGTTACGTTCGAAGATGTTTAATAGACAAATGTTAAGGAAGTAAATGTCTTCTAAACAATGTAGGATTGGTGTTATTTGGACAAGACTACGGCGTTAGAGTTCGATTCGTGTACTTACTCGAAGTCTTTCGAATACGACGAATTTGTTTTGATGTTTTAAGTTTTCCTTCTTTTCTTTGATCTATTTTTTTTTATTATACCAAGGTTCTTAATGAAGAACCTAATGTATATTTGTTTCGTTTATGGTTTGGTAGAGGGGGAGCCGGAGCATTTCATGAACGATTTGGCTACGGTTGCAGTGGAGGAAGACTAGTTCTTGTACCGCTAGGTAGGGGTTCTGAATCCTTTATCCAACATGGTTTTATAGATTATGAAATATGTTAGATTTAGTTATATATGCGCCATATATATAGAATTTAGGGAGCATGAAACTCGATTTTTAATGATGAACTGGAATATGCTTGAATAGTTTTACTGCGATATGAGAAGTGTTTTCGAACTGTGTTACTGTGACACGAGAAATGTTTTCGAACTGTTTTACTGTGATTGCGAACTACTGGGATTTTCTTGTATGTACCCGACTGCGGATTATGTCAACCTACGGGCACGTAGCCATTGAGGTTAGGATGACATGTGGACATGGGTGTGACCCGTGTGAGACCGGTGAGGTGGTGCGACACTAGTCATGAGACCCATGGGAGTTGAGTGCTTCACTTGCTGGCTATTGGTGCTCGTGCCTCCAGCTCGAGGCTCATGGCCGTACACCCTGACCGCTCGCCTGGGAGGTGACATTGATTGGGATCCCTCTGCTTTGTGTGCGATATGACTATTGGTTTTTCCATTTCCGTGTTTGATAAGATAATTAATTGGATATGGGAATATGGTTTTGATACACGAATGAAACTGATTTGAATCGAATATGAGAATATGGTTTTGATATATGAATGAAACTGATTTTGAAAGATTGCATTAGATGCATGACAGAGTACCGAAGAGAATGAGGTTCAGGTCCTTCCATGGTAATTGGGGGACGACTCTCTTATTCGAACTCGGTGATCAAAAACGTATTTAGATACTTAAGGTATATATGTATCATGAGGTAAACTCTTCAATGATTGCGGAGTTCCTTAGTGGGAGAGGGGCTTACCGGCTTGGGGTAAGTCTCTTTCTCGAGGAGATGTTAGTGCATTAGCTAGTGCCTAAATGGGCTGGTACTATCTAACGCACTCTAGGTTCTCCTGAGGAACTCTTCTCTTAATTAGGAGCGCACCATGGGTGGGCAACTAATCACTGCTATGGCTTGCTAGATGTAAGGAAAACATTTTATATATAGTGTATATAGTAACTGGTTTGATAAATCGTTTTCTGATGTTTAGAACTTATTAAATGAACTTTTGAAAACGCGATGGGTTTTGGAATGGTCTTTTACCAGAATAACTCGTGTCAATGAGTATTCTGACCCCCTACCAGTTGTTAGTGTGCAGGTGTTTTATCGTAGCCTCGAGGCGGAGTTGTATTCCAGCCGGTGATCTTGTCTGACGAGGCTAGTGGCGTTGCGTCGTTTTCTTTGGTTTTCGTGTATTGGCTTTTCGTTATTTCCAAGTTATGTATTTATTCCAGAAACAAAACTCTAATATGTATATACGTAACACTTAGAGTTGTTTATAGATTGTATCGATGTTTATGAGGCTTTTATATTTTTGTGGTTCGGGTTTCGACCCGAAACTGAGTTGGGTTTGTTTAGTTTCCACTCCATAGTTTATTTTTGGTGTATGCGAATGTATGGTTTGCATGACAGGTTTACATGTGCGGCCGGTTCGATTTACAGAGGAGACTCTGTCAGATTTTTTTGTCTCGTCTGTGAGTTGTCGGGGCGTGGTCGTGTCTATTTTGGGGCACGGGGCGTCACATAGATTTAGACCGTTGAGCAAGAACGTTATTCCGTCGGGAATTGGGTTAGGAATTCGAGTTACTGGACGATGGTAGTTCTACTGGACTCGTCCCTCCTTTTAGCCCCAATTTGATGATGTCAAAATTGTCATTTTTGGTATTGTTCAAGATGTTGAGACTGCTAGGTTGAATCTCGATCTGCTTATCTCGAACTGTGGGGCGAAACCTGCAAGAGACTTAGAAAGTTCTTTGACGCTCAAGACTTAAAATATTGTCATTTTTGGTATTGTTTAGGCATGAGGCTTAGCTTGCGATCGTGGTGTAAGCGTCGTTGTGCTTTCTTCGATGCGAGATTATTACCTTTTATAGGCTCCTTATTGCAAAGAAACTATTATTTCCTACTTGTGACATATTAGGATTTCTCTTTGGGATTTTTCTCGTATATTTGATATAAATAAGTTTCCTTGTTCAAGGATATTTGGCATTTCAAATAGATCATATTTCTTATCGTGTTTATCTGTTAGGAAAAGTTTTCTCCCCGCGGGACTCTTGTATCCCAAGTTCAATAAATACTTAAGATTCTTTCTGACTGGAATCTTTTACTAGAATTCGTGATTATTATGATAGACCTGGTTGTCTTGGAGCTAGAGCATAGCTTAGGTGCCTAGGACAATCGTACCGACCCCCTAAATCTAGGCTTGAGTTACAAACCTCTTTCAGATTCCACCTCCCGTTGACTTGATACGGGTTGATCCGTTGGGCTTTTGGTCATTTCTTGACTTTCACCATAGTTAACTGATGTCCATTTTTTGAATCATCACGAGTTCCGCCACTCCTTAGTCGAAAGTAGAGAAACTAAGGAGTAGAAAAACTTACAGTCTTTTCTTTAATTTCAACAAATAGTTTGCTTAATAATTCACATAGAAATTAAGATAATTCATAATTAATTTAAGTAAATGAATTTTTGAGGTTTAAGAATACTTGAACTAAGGTTTTATATGAGAGCTCGGTTATTTTTGCGTATAATGAAACATCTTTTGTAACACTACTTTACAGGGTTGGTTTCATGTCCTTTGGCACATGATTAGCTCGAATACCTTGAAGTTTTTATTTTCCTTTTGATTTTCTGACGTCAGGTAGCTTGATCTTCTGATCATGCGTTTTCTTCATTGTCTTTTGGATAGCTAATCACAAAACCCCTTTTAAACACACATCATACACGTGTTTTTTTCTTATTGATTCAATGTCTTCGTCTTTTCTTGTCACATTAATTACGTGTCTGAAAAGGTCAGAGATTTGCCGTGATTTACTTATGCGCATCCATTGTTTCGCCATTTTTCAAGACATTTCATTCATTTATTTCTTAAGTTTTCTTTCAAGGCTTTTGTGTTTCTACTTCTATCTATCAATATATTACTTGGTTCTTCAATTCTTATTCATTGTTAACTTTTCTTAAGTTGTTCTTCTTCTTTGATGATTTTCTTCAAATTTTACTTCTTCTCATTCACGATGAGACCTTTGCTCAAATTTGATTTTGAAGTTCACAGTACGGATGAGATTTAGGTGGCGTCTTCAATCTCTTCCCCTTGTTGATTTTTCTATAGGATCCGGTTGAAAGTAATGGACGATTCCCAGGTCACTCCTTGGTCTTCTCCGATTTCAAATTCACAAACTAGATAACAAGGCGGACTTTGGAGACTTCTCGATTTTCACTTTTCCAGGTTGTTGTTGTCTTTTTCGGGCGGCTCAATCATGTCTCTTCTTTTTCTCCTTGCAGATAGGGAACATAGTTGATTTAGTAAATCAGAGAGGTTTGTCGCTGATTTACTCTCAGCGATCCTTACAAGAGTTTGCAATTTCTTCTGTAATAGATGTAGATCGGGACGGCGGATCCGCTATATTGAGCTATAATTTCTTCTATAATAGATTTGGATGAGGATGTAAAGTTTTCTAGTTAGACTTGTAATTTCTCTTTTAACAAATTCTTTAAACATGAATAAAACATAGCATTCCACTCCCCCTTTTACTTTATTTAGTTGGTAGTTTGTCATTGATTGTTTCCTTTGGCCAACCAGACTTTTTTTAATGTCAACAATTGATTTTTTCGTTTAGGTGCCTTTATCATTGGCGAAGCTTCGTTTATGTTGCTATGTTTCGATTTCTCATGCGACGTTTCTCAACATGTCTTTAATTTTGAATGAGCCTTTATTTTTCTGGAAGGTGGCATCCGGTCGCTTCAATTATCAACATGTTTTCTACAAAGGTGGGAGATCATTTCGTACCCATGCCATGGCTTTCCTTGTTATTCGTGTCACTCTTCCCCAAATCCAATCTAAATCACTATTAAAAAAATTATATAACTTTACTCTATTTGAAAAAGAAACTGAAAATTCATAAAAGAATATGAGAGACTGGGTCAAACATATGGATAATGGTGACACTTAGCCTTTATATGTTTACAATTAATAGTGATGTAGTATATACCCTTTACACTTAAAAATACCAAAAGATTCTGTGATTTTTTGTATTATAAAGCATGATTTTTCATATTATGTGAAGCAAAACCCAATTATGAATCTAGCCGTCCAATATTTTATCTACTAATCACAACTATTTTGATTTTAATTACTATCACTATGTTACATACATATATATATATATATATATATATATATATATATATATACATGCCATTAAAATTAAAATAAAACCTCTCACTTCTACTCCTCTTTGTCTCTCTAATTTTTAATTTATTTGGGATCAGGGTGAAACAAATTTGTACTTAATTAACATCTTATTGGACGAAATTGTATTCTATTTTACAACTATAATTTTGCCCAATTTTGTAGCATTTGTTTATGTTCTCCCTTATACTTTGCCGATTAATTCTGTTCCCATATTTAGATTTTGGCTTAACTTTTCAATTAATTTTCATAATAGGATCAATTTAAGGATAGGTTCGATTGCTTCCGCAAACTTTTAGTACTAACAATAGGTATCAGAGCCTTGTGATTGAATGAAGAGAAGTTGGGATCGAGAAGTGGTGCAGTCAAATCAGAGAAATACGAGATAGAGAAGTTCAATGGGAAAAACGATTTTTCTTATTAACGGATGCAGATGAAGAATTAATCTCACAGAAATTACACAAGACATTGACGGGAAAGAAACCAAGAGATATGTCAGATGAGGATTGGGAAGAGTTAGATCTCGAAGCACGGGCAACCATTATGTTGTGTCTGGAGAGGGACGTGGCGTTCCTAGTAGACGGAGAAACAACGGTGGCGAGTGTGTGGTTAAAGCTAGAAAGCAATTTCATGACGAAAAACTTTAATGAATCGGGTCTACTTAAAATCCAAATTATTCACGTGTAGAATGGAAGAGGGTTCTTCTATTCAGGAATATGTGGACATGTTTGACAGGATTATCTCAGATTTGAAGGATATTTATGTTAAGGTTGAGGATGAGGACCGAGCCCTCATATTGTTACTTTCATTGCCTAAATCCTATGAGAATCTTGTTCAAACTTTGATGCTTGTTGGTGACCTTCGTAAGGTTGCTACTAGCAGTATAACGTCGGGTGGAGTAGACAAGGATCAAGCACAAGGGTTGTTTGCAACGAGGGGGAGGAGTAATGAGAAAGGAAAGGGAAAGGGCGGGAAATCTAGATCCAAATGTAGAGGCTCTTTCAAGAAAAAACGTGCTTTAGTTGTGGTGAGCTTGGCCACTTTAAAGCGGATTGTCCAAAGAGAAAGTTGAAGCAAAAGAACGAAGGCTACAAGGAAAAACAAGAGATGCAAGAGGCGGGATGTGTGTCAGAAGACCCTGACGAATGTTTCTCGGTGACAGAGGTGTCTGAGAAGATCTCCGATAAGTGGATGTTTGATTCAGGGGCGTCACACCATATGTGTCCAAATAGGAAGTGGTTTACTACCTATAGGAGTATAGATGGTGCTATAGTTATAATAGGTGATGATAAAGCATGGTTTTCACATAAGCGACTATGATTGTTGTGTATACATCAAGAAGCTTCACGAAGGTGACTTTATTTATCTCCTTTTGTATGTGGATGCCATGCTTATTGTTTCTCGAAGCATGGTGGAGATAGATAAGTTGAAATTTCAACTCAGTCAAGAGTTTGAGATAAGACATGGGCGCTGCAAAGAAGATACTGGAAATGGAGATTAAGAGAGAGCGGTCAAGTAAGAAACTGTACTTGAGTCAGAAAGGTTACATCGAGTAGTTTCTCGGTTCAGGATGCAGAATGCGAAGGCGGTGTCAACACCTTTGGCACCACATTTCAGGCTCTCGGGAAGACAATCTCCCACTACTACGGTGGAGAAGGATCATATGGATCGTGTACCGTATGCTAGTGCAGTTGGCAGTTTGATGTACGCTATGATGTGTACTCATCCGGATATTTCACAGGCGGTCAGTGTGGTTGGTAGGTTTATGGCAAACCCGGGGAAGACACATTGGGAAGCTGTGAAGTGGGTCTTGAGGTACTTGAAGGGTACCGTTGATACGGGTTTATGCTTTGGTGGAGACACATGTCAGGTAAGCGGTAATGTTGACTCAGATTATGCTGGCGATCTAGATAGAAGACGATCTACTACTGGTTATGTATTTAGGGTTCATGGTGTTCAAGTTAGTTGGTGATCGATGTTACAATCTATAGTTGCGTTATTTACTACGGAGGCCGAGTATATGGCTATGGCCGAGGGTGTGAAGGAAGAATTGTGGTTGTGGAGTTTTCTGGATGATCTAGGGATTAAGCAGGAGTGCGTACATGTATGGTGTGATAGTCAAAGTGCGATCCACTTGGCGAAGAATATCGATGCTCGTACTAAGCATATCGATGTCAGGTATCACTTCGTATGAGATGTCATAGAGGAAGGTGATGTTTTTCTCATGAAGGTTCACACAGATGAGAATCCTGCGGACATGTTAACTAAAGTAGTGATGTGTAGCAAGTTTCAGCATTGCCTGGAATTGCTACAAATCGGCTCGTGTTAAGTTGCCCGAAAGGGCGTAATGGCAACAAGGTAAATTTTATGTGAAGGGTTGGTAGAACTACGGTAGGCTTGATCCTATAAAAGGGTACGTAGGCAGTCATGGTCATATGGCGCAGTCGGATGAAGTTACCAGAAGCAGATATATCTTACAAGGAGTAGAGCTGGTGTTCGTCCAAAATTTGAAGTATATCAGATTGTGTATGAGGTGGGGATTTGTGAGAGGCGGTTTCAAATTGTGGCGGTTTCGGATGACTTGTAATTAGGCGGTTTCAAATTGGTTGGTTTCTAAATTTCCTATTGTTAGTCGGTGGATATAATGCTATATATAGGGGGTTTGAGTATTGGTAAAAACACAACACAACAACTACTCGACATAGAGTGAGAGCTAGAGAGAGAGCAATTGTGAGAGAAATTTTATTCATTGTTTTTGAGCGGTGTTTAATTTCTCGGTCGCCGAAGATCTAGTATAGAAGGTTAATTTCTATACGGTACCATCTTGGGACGAACTTGCGGGTTATGTGAGTCGTCTTCATCTATCCTTCAATAAAGTTTGCTTGTTCGCCCGAGGACGTAGGCTTTAAGCCGAACCTCGTTAATTCTGTTTGCATATTTAGTTTTTTGGCTTAGCTTTTCGATTAATTTTCATAATCGGATCAATTTCTAGGATAGGTTCGATAGCTTCCGCGAACTTTTAGTACTATCAGTGGAAGTGTATCCAAAACAAGTTCGTTAGCTACCTGTTGATTAATTTCCGTTGTCCCCAACTTTATGAAGTGAAGATTTAAATGGAGATGCAGTGGTAATTTTTAGAGGACAACTGTAATAATAATGTATCTTTCAATAAAACTTGGATGATATTTTGATAGAACAATTGGTTAAGGAATATTGTGATTATGTTTGAGATTTTTTTTTTATCTTGATTCATTTGGGATCAGGGTGAAACAAATTGTACTTAATTAACATCTTATTCGACGAAATTGTATTCCATTTTACAACTATAATTTTGCCCAATTTTGTAGCATTTGTTTATGTTCTCCTTTATACTTTGCCGATTATTTTAGGACACTGTTTTTTTTTTCAATGTCGTAGTAGGCCCGAGCTTCTTTACGATTCAATGTATATCTAGAATGGTGATGTTCATCAAGTTGGAGAAGAGAAGGCGGTCCTCTAATAAAATTGACTTGATTACCAGTGTATTATACTGTGTAAATACTTCTCAGTTGGCAGTGAAAGGTTTGTTACCTTGGATCGAACTAATCTCATCAAAGAGAGGCTTGATATGTATGTGAAAGAAGAAACTGTGCAAGTTCAAAACAGTTGCCAAAACTAAAAAAAAGTTACGCTCCTTTTAGTTGTTTCCTATATTCTTTTGTATCTTGGACATATCTTTGTAGTTTCAATTGAAGTCGATAACCGGATTAAGTGGTTACTTTTCTTCCCCCTTCCATTTTCAACACTCACTTTCAAAATCTGAATAGAAATCCATAACTGAAGTCGCACCATGATGACTGTTACAAAAGTTGAATTTACTCTTTTGGTGTTCATCGATGTCTGGATAAACTGGAGATTACCTACTTCAAGTTTATTCTTCTAATTATCTCGTTGTACTTCCCTTTTGCTGCAAATATCAATATTCGCGTTTCGTCAATTTAATTTTTGCTTTGCCAATTCGGGTGCCTTATTGAAGGTATACTTTTTTTCATCACTAAACTTACATATTTCAATGTTTACTACTAACACAAACTTTATCCAATTATACTGTTAAATAGTTTAGAAAACCTTAATTTTGTTTAGAAAATAATATTTAAATTGACGTACGTAGTAAATTTTCTCTCGGGGTGTCTTTTTTTTTATTTTTAGTTGCAAGGGGTTGTCTTGCTTAGAAAGTGTTTTCTTGACATGTCAATGTGAAATTAAAATTATTTTGTCTTGCTTAGAAAGTGTTATGTTATTCAGTTTTGAATTTTTCTTCTTTTGGATGTGAGATCCTGTCGACTTTTGGCAACTCGATTAGTAGTACATGAAATAGAAACTCACTTAATAGTACCGTGAGTGATAAGAGTAGTAGCAGGGTAGTTGGATCATGAGCAATAGTACATCGAAATTATTTTGTCTTGGTTAGAAAGTGTTAGGTCTTTTTGTTGAAAGAAAGTGTTACGTTAATAGTTTTAAAATTTTAATTCAGTGTGCTTTTGGAAGTGTCCGTTCCCTATGGGCACATGCCTAGTTTATATATCTATATAACCAAACACAATGTTTTGTGCTGACTAGGACAAACTAAAAGACCCATCCAACCGTCTGTTGTGTTTTCCACCAAATCTTGAACATTAGATCAATTACCCACCTTAAAAATAAAAAAATAGTTCACCCACTCATATGTATGTAACAAAACCTGATTAAAAACATAAGTAGATCTTTAAATCATAGTCGTCTGTTATGTTTCAAATCAAATTCTAGCATTTATATCTATCTCCTTCATATTAAATTTGTGACACGATTAATCTCACCTGAAATGTAACGGTTGCTCTCTTGTATATATATATATATATATATATATATATATATATATATATGAACAAATGCAGGTGGAATAATAGGTACAAGTTGAACATGGTCATGATTAATGAATGTTAATAGCTACTAAATTTTTTAAAAATGCAAGACCATAGCTTATGGCCTTTCAACAATTATATTTTTGTAAGCACTAGTTACGTCCAAATCCATAGCAAAAAGATTTAACTAGTAGTTATGGACGAGATTCGTAGCTAAAATCTTTTGTGATGATAACATCAGTTACGAGGTGAAGGTCGTAGCAAAATATCTTATACTACGGATATTTGGGTAAATGCTACGAGCGTGTCAATAGCCTAAGTCCGTCTGTTTTGTAGTGATATACTGAGCTTGACTATCATTTAGTTTGTGAAAGGTTTCTTATCACGGGTTATTTCATATTCAAGTTGCTTCATCTGATGATCAACTTGTTGACATCTTAATTAAGAGAATATAGTGGAAGAGGAGGAAATTGAGAATGACTATGAAGTCTTTAGTTATCTTTTGTTTCCGAAGTTTTTGTTGTATTCTGATTCCTATTGTGTAACTGTTTTCTATATATGTAGCAAATCATTTGAATACAAAAAAAATTTGAGCCGAACCACTTTGATTATCCCTTACATTCATCATCAAATATATCTGAGAAGATTTACTCCATGTTTTGTGTAATATTTATTTGATATAGTTGTTGAAATTGAGTCACACTCCTTTGGAGACTTTGATTCATCATCAACTACTTTAGAAAAGTGAAACCGACTCATTTGCATACCTCCATATCCATTTAGCCAAAAGAGATAAGTTAGTCTCCTTTAATCTTCTTATTCCAAGATCCGGCCCCATGGCGTAGAGGCTTTGTGATTTTGTTCCAACAAACCCGATAGAGCTTCTTTTCTAAATTAGAATCTCCTCATAAGAAATCTCTGAAGACTTTTTCAATCTTTTTAGCTACATTGGCCGGAATACGAAGATAGAAAACAGGTATAGCTGAAAGAATACAGTTTATGGCACAATTCTACCACTTTCGGAGAGAAACTTCGCTTCTTCGCAATTCATAAGTAGGCTTCTTCGCAATTCGTTCAATATATAATAGGATTCCAGAAGGAGAAAGTCTTAGGAGACTGTCCCATATGCATGCCAAAGTAAGAAAGAGGTAAAGAGCCAAAACGAGAACCCTTGTTTCTCAGCTACCTGAAGAGTGATAGACTCTTGGATTCCAATACCAATCAGCTAATATTTTTGTTTATTAACAATCAAACCACTGTACTCTTTGAAAGAATTAAGAACATGGATTAGATGATCTAGTTGCTCCATGTTTGTCTCCATAAAAATAATGGTGTCATCTGTGAACTGCAAATGAGTATATCCCTTCCCTGTTTTTGATACTTTGAATCCTTGAATCTTCTTTTCCACTGACACCTAGTAAATAAGCTTTGCAAAAACCTCTCTAATAACAAAAAATAGAAAATGTGATAAAAGGTCACCTTGACGCAACTCTCTGGAGTTTTTGAAGAAGCCTTCTGCCTTGCCATCTATCAAGATTGAGAAGTAAGGAGAAGAAATTATAATCTTGATCCATGGACACCAACGCCACCCAAAATTCACACCTTTCATTATCTGCAAGGGAGAATCCCAATTTACACTATAGGGTGCTTTCTCGGTGTCTAATCTAATGTCATAAGAATACAATATAGTATTTGACGTTGTTTGGTAAAAGCCCCTTGTTTAACAGAGATAATGGAAGGGATAACTTCTATCAAATGGTTAACAAGAGCCTTTGAAAGAATTTTCTGAACACCATTCATGAGGCTTATTGGACAATATGATTAAGGAGCGATACAATGTAATGGAAACGGGTGGTTTCCCAAGATATTAGTGTGCCTAAAGTAGGTGGTCCATGAAAACAAATTCAAACCATCTCCAAGAAAGTAGAAGAAAGTTAATTTTTTGCTATTAACCGTGGCTGAAAAAACCTCATTTCGGAAGGACGCTTGGATGGGGTCCGTCCCACTTAAAGAAGAATTTAAAAGTATTTGGAAATTCTCAAAGACAAAAGATGCCCTGTCGAAGAACTGAAGTACGAGAACTTCTCTTTTCATAATTGGGATCTAAATTTTTCAAAAAGATGTTCTGAAACAGAGGTAGTGGAGGCAGTAGAGCTCCTTCACAAACTCTCTAATATCTCTCTTATGTATACTACAACTACTCTAACTAGAAAATGGAACCCAAGCAAAAATGGTGAGTTTTCAGTTTCCTGTTTTTATCACCATCATTCAAATTTCTTCCCCATAAAAAACAAAGAAAACATCCCGATAGAATTTCCAAGTAAGAATATTTGGAATAAAATCATTCCTCCAAAGATCTCTTTTGTTTTATGGGCTTTGTATCTTCAAGCTCTTTATATTCTTGAGACCCTTAGGAGAAAAGGGTTCTCTTCCCAAACAAGTGTACTATTTGTTAACATGAGGAAAAGACTCTGGACCACTTGTTCTCCTCTTGCTCCTTTTCAGATTTGGAAGTCTTTTACTCTGTCTTTCATCAAGCTCACAACCTCGGTAAATCGTTTTAAGGACCTAGTCGACTCTAATACTTTCCCACAAAACGCTTGATTGGAAAAATTCTCGAGGTATAATGTGCCTTATGATATAATTTGGAGCTTATGGAAAGATATAAACACAAGGATCTTTGAAGAAAAGTATATGTCAGTAGAAAATCTTATAATCTCGATCAAAGCTCACTTTTTTGTATTGGAGTGTGTAAACCAAGAATGGAAGACATTCACCTCTTTTTCGGACTTGGTATTTAGTTGGGATGCAATCATTTGTACGCAAGTCTATCTTTTATTTGAATTTTAGTTCTCTTTGTAATTGCAACTTTAACAATTAATATAAATCCATTTTTTCCTCTTCAAAAAAAAGAAAGAAAATACAAACAACTCAATGTAATGGTTAGATTCACACACTTTAGTATCTTGATCAATATATATAGGCCAAGTATAGGATCTAATGTTACATAAACATTACCAAATTAATTTATATCGTAAATTGACATATGGTCCAAAAACCAAACCTTAATAGGAATTAGATCATTAACATAGAAAAATATAAGTTGCGAGGCATTTTTTATGAGCAAAAGGCTTTTGATGTGACAAACAATTTTGCTAAAGCCCTAAATTACCTTTTCGTTATTTTCACTCTCTTCGAAGTACCATGCCCATTCCGCTCACTCCCCCTTCTCTCTAAAAACGTCAAGTATATCTGTAAGAGCCCCATACAATGTCAAAAATTGTTAGAGTATATAAGTTGAGGTGTAATCATGATGTAACTAAATCAAAAGATTAACTACAATGGTGCCTTTAGTATAATAACAGATTCTGTTTAGAAGTTAGTTATGAGCTAAATGGTAGTTAACAAGTTTGTTAGGAGTTTGTTACTCTGTCTCTAAAAGCTATAAATAGCTCATTAGTTATAATCCTACTTACTTTGTGAAATCAATAGAGCTAGGGTTTCATTTCTAACATGGTATAAGAGCCGGAGTTGATTTTTTTTCCCGAAACTTCTTTTCTTCTCAACTTTCTCTCTCTACTGTGATCACTACGAAACCTTATATCGTTATCAATGGTGATTTCTTCTTCATCTGCTTCTTCTTCGATTGTTCCTATGCCTCGTAATTCAATTTCTCATCTATCGAATTATGTTTCTGAGAAACTTGATAATTCTAATTACCTCATTTGGAAAAATCAATTTGAGACTATTTTGGTTGGAGCTGATCTTTTTGGTTATGTTGATGGTTCGATCATTGCTCCACCACAAACCATTAATGATGGAGGAAGACAAGTTATGAATCCAGATTTCTGAACTTGGAGAAAAAATGATAACTATGTCCAATCGTGTCTCAAATCGACTTTCACTCGATCAATTTCTTCTGATGTGCTAGGATTATCAACTGCTTATGAGATCTGGAATTTTCTTTCTCTAAGTTTTGTTGAAGAATATGAATCTAAGATCACGGCACTTCGATATCAGATTCAACATATCAGAAAAGGTGATACTTCCATTACTGATTATCTTCGTCGAATCAAATCATTGGCTGATGCTCTTACTGCTGTTAATGAGAAGATTCCTGATAAAGAATTATGTAGAATCACTCTTCAAGGTCTTGGTAAGGAATATAATCATTTTATTATCACTATGCATAATCGAGATTCTCCTCAATCATTTGCTGAACTTCGAACTCGATTAATCCATCATGAATAATGGTTGAGCTTACAAGACACAAATGAAACTAATGTTGTTTATTTTGCTAAGAAAGAACAACTTGCTAATCAGTTCAAGTCCGATTCTAGTATGAAGAATTTCAATTCTTCACAAATGAGACAATCATGACCTAATATTCAAAATCAATCATTTCGATCAAATCAGGCAGGTGAACGAGCTATTGATTATGATTTCACAGCAATTCCTTGTGGAATCTGCAGGCGATGGGGACATCCAGCTTCTAGATGTCGATTTCGTTATACACCTTCTGAGGAACAATTCAAAGTCCACAATTCTACTTCTAATTACAGTAATCTACAATCTTATAATCAAGGTCCAAATAATTATGACTACAACAATTCACAAAGCAATCAACAAAGAAATCAACAAAGCAATCAACAAAGCAACAATTACATCTATAGCAACTCCAATAGAAACAATTTCAAGAAATTCAACAATCATTCGAGTCAACAAAGACACAATTTTGCTGGTCTTCATCTTTATGAGGAAGGAGATAGCTCTACTCAGGTACAATCTGATTTCCCCTCTTTTAATCCTAGTGATGATGAAGCATATGAGTCTTTCTTTGGTACTTCACCAGAATATTTTGAACCTCATGAAGCTAATATGGCTATTCTAGTACCAAATGTTTTAGAATCTGCTATTAATGACTCTGAGCCCACAGTATGGCTAGCTGATACTGGAGCAATAACAAGCCATATGACCCATGATACTTTAACCATGAAAAACTCAAGAGATTACGAGGGCTCTGACTCTGTTATGGTTGGTAGTGGGATGTGCATCCCTATCAAGAGTATTAGTGATGCTGAACTCATCACTACCTCTCATAATTTTCAGCTTAAGAATATTTTGAACCTCATGAAGCTAATATTTTGGTACTTCACCAGAATATTTTGAACCTCATGAAGCTAATATGGCTATTCTAGTACCAAATGTTTTAGAATCTGCTATTAATGACTCTGAGCCCACAGTATGGCTAGCTGATACTGGAGCAATAACAAGCCATATGACCCATGATACTTTAACCATGAAAAACTCAAGAGATTACAAGGGCTCTGACTCTGTTATGGTTGGTAGTGGGATGTGCATCCCTATCAAGAGTATTAGTGATGCTGAACTCATCACTACCTCTCATAATTTTCAGCTTAAGAATGTTCTTTTAGTTCCTCATATTCAGAGAAATTTACTTTCTATCTCAAAGTTCACAAAAGACAATCAATGTCTGGTTGAATTCTCTCCCTGGGGTTACAAAGTGAAGGACCTATGGTCTGATAAAGTTCTAAATGAGGGAGAAATGGTGAATAACTTGTATCCTATTACATTTCAAGTTCATAAGTCATTGTCACAACAAGCTTACTCTTCTATATTGGCTGCATCTTCTTAAACCTGGCACAAAAGGTTAGGCCATCCCTCTGAGTCTATTCTACATCTCTTACAAAGAAACAAGCTTATTACTATTGCTCTTAAGGATTCAGAAGGGCCATGTCATTTTTGTAGATTGGCTAAGAGTAAGTCTTTGCCCTTTTCAACTTCAGAAAATCATTCACCTTCTCCATTGTATTTAATACATTGTGACATATGGGGACCCTCTCCTATTCCTTCAAAGGAAGGATATAGGTACTACATTCCTTTCTTAGATGATTATAGCAGCCATGTTTGGCTTTTTCCTCTGAAGGTCAGGTCAGATAGTATTCATTGCTTCAAGAAATTCAAGCAACTTAGTGAAAACTTATTCTCCTCTACTATCAAGTATTTTCAGAGTGATGGTGCTCCTGAGTTATCTAAGGGAGAGTTCAAATTCGTCCTAGATCAATGTGGGATTTCCTTTAGATGTTCATGTCCATACACCCCTCAACAAAATGGCAAGGCTGAGAGGAAGAATAAACATATAACAGAAATTGGAAACTCTCTTCTATTTCATTCTCAAGCACCAAAGAGATTTTGTTTGAAGCTTTTGCTACTGCTACATTCATCATTAATAGGTTACCTACTATGGTCCTTGAAGGAAAATCACCATTTGAGATGTTATTTGGGAAACATCCTGATTATTCTCAATTTCGAATATTTGGGTGCACCTGCTATCCTCATGTTTCTCATTCCAGAATGGACAAATTAAGTCCAAAGTCTGTGAAATGTGTCTTCTTGGGGTATGATATGTCTTATAGAGGGTTCAAGTGTCTGGATATATCAAATGAGAGATGGTATATGACAAGAAATGTCATCTTTTGTGAAAATGAGTTCCCATTCAAGGAGTGTTCTTCTAGTTCTAACTCAAATGGGGCTTCTTTGCTGTCTCCTCTTAATGTACTACAAGTATCCATGTCATCTCCTTCTACATCACCTGCACCTACTACAGCTGCTTCTGAACCATCTTTAAGCTCTACTCATACTTCAAGTATTCCTGTTGCTTCTCATGGTATGCAAACTAGACTCAGGAATGGAATCATCAAACCCAAATATATTCCTGATCATGTAGCCCACTTTAATGTCAGGTATCCCATTCACTCTACCTTTCTTTCTTTGCTTGAATCTTGTGAACCTTCCTTTTTCAAACAAGCTGCTTCTGATCCTAAATGGGTTAAAGCCATAGAAGAGGAGTTTCTAGCTTTGAAACAAAACCACACTTGGTCTCTTGTTCCATTTGAACCTCACATGAATGTTTTGGGTAATAAGTGGGTGTTCAAGATTAAATACAAATCTAATGGTCAAATAGAAAGGTACAAGGCAAGGCTCGTAGCTAAGGGATTTCATCAACATGAGGGCTTGGATTATATTGAAACATTTAGCCTTGTTGTGAAAGCTACTACTATTCGAACTATTCTGTCCCTTGCTGTGTCTAGGTCTTGGAAAATGCAGCAACTTGATGTGTCAAATGCATTCTTGCATGGACTCCTAGAAGAGACAGTGTATATGGTCCAACCTCAAGGGTTTATTGATGAGTCAAGACCTCAACATGTTTGTTTATTACATAAGAGCTTATATGGTTTGAAACAGGCTCCTAGAGCTTGGTTTCACAGATTTGGTTCTTTTCTTCTAACCTTGGGTTTTCATAAGAGTGCACATGATCACTCTATGTTCTTCTTGGTAGATGATTTTAACATAGTTGTTCTCTTGCTATATGTGGATGACATCATCCTCACTGGAAGTTCTCCTCAGGCATTAAGTTCTTTAATTTCTACTTTGAGTAGTGAATTTGCTATGAAGAATCTAGGGGACTTGCATTTCTTTCTTGGGATTGAAGTACTGGCTGATACTCTCTCCAAGTCTATTCTTCTTACCCACAAGAAATATACCCTTGAACTGCTCAAAAAGGCTGATATGTTGGATTGCAAGTCATGTTCTACACCTGTTTCAGCTGGGAATAGGTTGTCTAAACTTGATGGTGCTCCTGTTGCTGATCCCTCTTTCTATAGAACACTTGTGGGAGGCCTACAGTATCTCACTATGACTAGACCAGATATATGCTTTGCTGTGAATTATGTGGCTCAATTTATGCAAGAACCTACTGAATCTCACTTGCTATTACTTAAGAGAATCCTTAGATATTTGAAGGGAACAATTGATTGTGGTGTAACTATCACTCCTGGTGATATCTCTCATTTGGTTGCTTATTGTGACTCCGATTGGGCTGGCTGCCCAGACACAAGGAGAAGCACCAATGGTTATTGTGTTCTTCTAGGCAACTCATTAGTCTCGTGGAGCTCAAAGAAACAGTCCACTGTTGCTCGATCCTCAACAGAGGCTGAGTACAAAGCCTTATCTTTTGTCACAGCAGATTTACTTTGGATTTCATATTTACTTACTGAGCTACAAGTCTCTCCTACTTATCCCTTTATTGTCTACTGTGATAATGTTGGTGCCAAGAATATAGCATCTAACCCTGTTTGCCATGCTCGAACCAAACATATTGAGGTGGATTTTCATTTTGTTCGCGACTTAGTAGCTGCTGGGAAGCTTGTGATTCGTTATATCCCAACCTCGGATCAACCAGCTGATCTCTTCACTAAGGGTCTGCCTTCTCCTCAATTTGCTGCACTAAGGTCCAAACTTCTCTCTCTATCGATCTCTCAGCTTGAGGGGGGATGTTAGAGTATATAAGTTGAGGTGTAATTATGATGTAACTAAATCAAAAGATTAATTACAATGGTGCCTTTAGTATAATAACAGATTCTGTTTAGAAGTTAGTTATGAGCTAAATGGTAGTTAACAAGTTTGTTAGGAGTTTGTTACTCTGTCTCTAAAAGCTATAAATAGCTCATTAGTTGTAATCCTACTTACTTTGTGAAATCAATAAAGCGAGGGTTTCATTTCTAACAAAAATGCACTGTAAACAAACAAATTGATTTTTATTTTTACAGTTCATTCGTAAATATACTGCATATTTTCATAGATGTCTGTACATTTTGAGGAGTGAAAAATATCTAGAGAGAGCTAAAATTGGAAAAAGAGTTTCTTTTAGAATGTATGAGAGTGAAAAAAACATCATTTTCACATACGCTCCCAGGGAATGCAACTCCAAAGCAGATGCTCTAGCTAAATGGGGTAGAAATAATTGTCAGAAAAAAGTATGGAAAGTACTACCATCTTTTCTTTCCGATTTAAGTCAGTAGTCTTTGTAAGAATTTTGTAGTGGTTTGCTTCTAATATATCTCATAAAAAAAAAGTAGAAATAGGAGAGAGAATGTAGAAATTGGAGATACAAAAGAAAAAGGAAATGAGGTTTGGAGAGAAGAGAGAGTAAATTTCAGTTGGGAGAAAGAGAATTTAAGAAATTTAAGAAAAGAGAAAAAAATATCACTGTGTCATTATTCTAAAAGATGACACATCAGTAATTTCATGAAAGTAACGTCCGAACGTCACTTTTCCGATTTTAACGAGATTTTCTTCAATGGAAAATCCGTAATAGTGCAAGGCACTCCCAGTTTGTAATTCTTTTTTCTCTGCATCTTCTTGGGTAAATCAGAAAGAATGTGATCTACCGGAGTTAGCCAACAGGTATCTGCCGCGTTCGCCTCTAGCACAAGTGGGTGAAAGTATTTCTATTCAATTCTTTTTTTCCTCGCAATCAACCACCACAAAGATACTGCCCTAATTTGATGCAAAGTAAAAGTTGTTTATTTTTGTGACAAGGCAAAGTTGTCTAGTTATCATGCTTGATGGAGAGAGAGGATAGAAACCCTAATCCAAAACCCTAAAAGTAAGAGTTTAAACTCTATAATAAACCCATAGTACAAACTTACTTATCCATTGCATTCTCCTCCCTCTCTAGCTCTTATCTTCTCCCCTCTATCTGGACCACTCTCTCTCTCTCCCTCTCTCTCTCTCCCTCTCTCTCTCTCTCTCTCTCTCTCTCTCTCTCTCTCTCTCTAATATAACCTAGTGAAGGCAATGCTAAAAAGCTTCTGTAATAAGACGATTGAAGGTGAAGAAGAATCTATTATTCTCTCTCTTCGACCTCCAGGACAACACAGCTTCAAAACCCATGTCTTTCATCCATGTCTTTCATCAAATAAACTTGAAGCAACTAAAAGTACTAGTAATGGTAGAAGTAGTAGTAGTCTTAAATCAACTGAAGATGAAAATGTAACAGTAGCTCTTCATATTGGACTTCCAAATGCAGAAACTTCAAGCCCTAGAAATGTCATCAGTAGCAACAATTCTGTCCCACTTGAAGGTCAATACTGGATTCCTTCTCCGGCTCAAATCCTCGTTGGTCCGACTCAGTTTTCGTGTTCTGTCTGCAACAAGACCTTCAACCGCTTTAACAACATGCAGGTTACTTCAAAACTACATGAATTCAGTTACCCTAAACCCTAAGATATATATAATATATGCATACATATGTATACTGTAGTAGTCTTTTGTTTTGTTTTGTTTTGTCACTGAAGTGGTCTATGAACATAGTCCCATCTCTCATTGTATTAAAACAGTATATTCCCTTGAACTTTGATTTTTGCCTGCCTAATTGGTTCTAGGAAATCTTTAAGAGGCAGATATGGAACTACAAAGTTGAAACAGACAAGAGTTCGAAATTTTAACAGTTTCCTAATTGCAGTTTGAAAATAACCCTAATTTTTGTTATAGATCATGAATAATTCATCATTCTGTCTTCTTTATTTGTAAATGAATCTTATACTACTTTCCTTTTTGGGTTTCTTTGCTTGACATATTTATGTGTAGATGCATATGTGGGGGCATGGTTCGCAGTATCGGAGAGGTCCAGAGTCACTGAGGGGAACGAAACCAGTTTCGCCCATGTTTAGTTTGCCATGTTATTGCTGTGATGAAGGTTGTAGAAACAACATTAACCACCCAAGATCGAAGCCTCTAAAGGATTTTAGAACACTTCAAACACATTATAAACGAAAACACGGTTCCAAACCATTTGCTTGTGGTAAATGTGGCAAAGCTTTTGCAGTGAGGGGTGATTGGCGTACCCATGAAAAGAATTGTGGTAAGATCTGGTTTTGTATTTGTGGGTCGGACTTTAAGCACAAGAGGTCATTAAAGGATCACATTCGAGCATTCGGTGGCAAGCATGCCCCTCACGGAGGGGACATAAACGAGTTATGTCAATTTGATGATGATGAAGAAGATGAAAATGATGAAGACCTACAAAGAATTGGATCAGGCCGATATATGTATTATTAGTATTTGTGAAATAGGAAAAAAGTACTTTTGTAATATGTACTAATTATGTCTATTTAGTGATCGATGTTGAATGACTATGCTTCCCATTTATGGTGAAAAGAAGCTTACCGAGTTGGCTTTCACTGACTTCCGTGACTCGTGTGAAGGTATGTTGTTATCTATGTATAGCTCTTTTAGTGTAGAATGTTAACAACAGATTAGTATATGTTGAAATTCATATTCTAAGCCAGTCTACCAATGTTAGTGTATTTCACAAGTGACACGTAGAACTTTATTTGGTTCGATAGTAAAATGTGTATATCTCTAAAGAAATTTAGTGCATTATACAATACGTCAAATCTTTTTTGATTTGTTGGGTAACATATGATTTTTTTCGTAGAGCTGAGATTGTGGTCAAGCAGAGTATCATCTACGTTCTCGATACCTTTTTTTTAGAGTGCACAAAGTTGAAAATTTCATTAACTAATATGCAAAAATCTTTTATATATTGTTAACAAGTTTACATAGTTTATATATAAATAAGGTACTTATTCATTGACTAGCTTGAAATGGTTGGTTTGTGAGTTTTGTCATGTGTGTGTGTGTGAGAGAGAGAGAGAGAGATAGAGATGACATTACACTGAAATGGAGCAATGGGGTACTGCATTTCGGATGAAGCTTATAAATCAGTAGATTTAGAGAAGGATGACAATACATTGAAATGGTGGGTAGGTTTTCTGTATTATGGGTTATGATTCAGTTTTTTTTACTCAATTAGCTCCTCCCTTGTTTACTACCTGTGGGTAGAGAGATTTTAGAGAGAGAGAGAGAGATAATCTAACACCAGTATAATGTGAGACTTGTCTACAGTCTGTAGCTGTGTCGCTGTTGTCATCTGCAGTTTACTCATGAATTACTTGCTTGACCAGTGACCACCTCTCTCTCTCTCTCTCTCTCTCTCTCTCTCTCAAGGCCCTATATCTCTCTCTCTCTCTTCAATTTTCACCAAAAAAGGACAAGTAAAATTTTACTCTCTTAAGAAAGAAAGCTAGGGTTTACTACTACTAGTCTCTATCCCACTCTAATACAATGCAAGAATCCACTCACTTTCTCTCTCTCTTTATCACTAAAAAGTTCTTGTTTACTCAGAGTCTCTGACCTTCGACTACCACTCTCTTAAAAATTTTGGGTCATCAGACTTTTTTTTTTTTTTTTTGCAGTACAAAAATTAGGGCAGCATGCAGGAGGAGGACCACTGAATTCACTGTTTTTGGGGTTTCACCCAAAGAGCTGCTTCCTTCCTTTTCAGGTCTTAAACAATAACAGTAACTGTGAAAGTCTCTGCATTCTTCCCTCTTCTTTTTGCCTCAATAACACCCTAATTTCATCTCCCTTTCCCTCTTTTTCTCATCCATGTTAGTTGACACGCAATGTTTATTGGCATCTGTAAAGGTAGACAAGTTTTGTGCAATTTTTTTTCTTTCAAGATGGATTAGTTCATTGAATATACATACACACAGATATATAGAGTCTAGAGATCTCTCTGTATTGTTACACAATTTAACCTCAAATATAAATCAAAACTAATCTACTAATTTAATTTCAATAAGTCAAAAGTGAAATACATAACAGATTATTTATCTATCTTCGTCCCATCGGTTAGCTAAGATTCTCCTTGTAGATACAATCTCATGTAGGCTAACTTGCGATGACATGGAGAAATTCATGCATGTGCTACTCGTGCATTATGTAGTTCGAATACCCCCTCAAGTTGGTGCAGGGGGGATATCTTGAACGCCCAACTTCCTAGTAAAATGAGTAAATTGCGCAATCCCAAGGGGTTTAGTAAAAATGTCTGCAATTTGATTACCAGATGTGATGTATCGAGTTTAAGTTGGAGTTGATACGCCCTAGAATGAAATGACAATCAAGTTCAATGTGTTTTGTTCTTTCATGAAATATTATATTTCCCGCAATGTGCTTTGCAGCTTGACTGTCACAAAAGACCTTAACTGGATTCGAGAAACGGATATGAAGACCATCAAATGACTATTTCAACCACTGTATTTCAGTAGTCAAATTCGCTAGAGCATGTCCACGAACGAATGAGAAATAGTAGGTTGTTTGTTGGATTTCCAAAAGATAAGACAATTACCCAGAATTGTAAAATAATCTGTCGTAGATCGACGAGTCGTGGTACATCCTGCCCAGTCAACATCTGTATATCCACAGAGATGTAAGGAACTATGCGCAGATAATAAAATACCATGGCCTATGGTTCCTTTGAGATATTGTAAAATACAAAGGGCAACAGATGAGCAGTACTATGTGGTGCTTGCATAAATTGGCTTAAGATATTGACAACATATGTAATAGAAGGACGAGTAACCGTTTAATCTAAAAGACACCCAATGGGCCTGCGGTACTGACTCAAATCTGGTAGAGGGTTTCCATTGGTTGGCCGCAGCTTAAGATGTTGCTCCATAGGTAAAGAGATGGGGTTTACAACAGTGACACCTGAATCTTATAAAATGTTTAAAATATATTTTCTTTGGTATAAGAAAATGCCCTTGGCAGATCGAGAGACCTCGATCCCAAAAAAATATTTTAATTCTCCCAAAATTTTAATATAAAATCAATTAGCAAAATTTTCTTTGAGACATGTGATGGCATCCGAGTTGTTGCCAATAATGAGTATGTCATTGACATAAATTAGGACAAAAAGAGATATGAAACCTTTATGATAGGTGAAGAGAGAATAATTTGTTAAGGATTGTTTAAATCCTTCATCAAGGAGTGCAGTAGAGAACTTTGCAAATGATGCTTGTTGTAAGACATACAAATATTTATGAAGAGGACATACACATTTACCGCCAGATTTTGCAAATCCAAGAGGGATCTTCATATATATTTCTTCGTTGAGGTCCCCTTGAAGGAAAGCGTTATTGACGTTCATTTGATGGAGATGTCATTCTTTGATAACAACAAGTGAAAGAAGGACTCTTACTGTTAGCAATTTTGCAACAAGAGCAAAAATATCATGGTAATCAATACCTTATAATTTAGTATAACCTTTTTGTTAGAAGTGACTCGAATATGGATTGGTATCGAATCCGGTTTACGACCCGCCAAGTCTCGCGCCGAATTTTGGACCCGTTAGCGGAGCTGATTGTTGAGACAGAGCTAGTATGCGAAGAAGGACTGTGAGGCAGAGCTGGACGCCGAGACAGAGCTGGAATGCGGAAGCTAGGCTTATGTCGGTGATTAGTGTTATCCGTGTATAATGTCGGTTGTAGAGAGAGTCGGTGAGGCGGTGGGATTAGGGTTTAGTGGCTATATAAGCTAAACCCTAAGGAGATATCAGTAGCACAATCTCACGAATCTCTTGTGTAAACTTGTTTGCTTATCATAGTGGAAATCATTGCGCCGTTGTCACCGATGAGTAGGTCTCACCAACCGAACCACGTAAATCTCTGTGTTTTGTTCTTGATTGTTCTATATTATTCCTATTGTTTGTCTTGGGTTACTCGTATTGATCACATTAAACCTCGATTGGCATAACAAATTGGTATCAGAGCTAAGTTTTTGAGGTTTTTGAGGTTTTTTGTGATGGCGAAATACGAGATATAGAAGTTCGATGGAAGTAACGATTTTAATCTTTGGAAGATTAAGATGCAAGCAGTATTAGTTCAACAAGGTCTGCTAAAGACGTTGAATGGGAAGGCTGCACTCGCTGAATCACTTTCAGAAGTAGAGAAGGAAGATCTCATGGAGAGAGCTCATGGTCAGATTCTGCTCTGTTTGAGCAATGAGGTCTTGCGAGAAGTAGCGACGGAAACTACAGCCGATGGGCTATGTAGTAAGCTGGAGACAAGGTATATGACGAAATCTCTAACTAATTGTTTGTATCTAAAGAAGAAATTATTTAGTTTACAGATGTTAGAAGGGGAATTGTTGAAAGACCATATGGATGAACTCAACCGAGTATTCTTAGATTTGGCAAATATAGATGTCAAATTCGAAGAAGAAGATAAGGCAGTACTATTGCTTGCATCCCTGCCACCATCATATGAAAGCTTTGTTGATTCTTTTATGTCTGGTCAAATAACTACAACCTTTGAGGATGTTAAAGCAAAATTGAACTCGAAGGAGTTGAGACGAAGGTCAATGGAAGAAAGCAGCTCAGGAGATGGTTTGGTTGTAAGGGGAAGGTCGCAGCATGTGGTCGATGGGAAGGATCGTTCACGGTCTTAATCGAAACCTAAGAAGTACAAATACTTTAACTGTAAGAAGGAGGGGCACTTCAAAAGGAATTGTCCTGAGCTTAGGAGGAAGCCAGCAGAGGCAGCTGTCATCAAAGAAGATGATGGTAGTGTCTTGGCAATCATTGAAGAATGTGATAAAGCTATGGTTCTGTCGATCAATGCCTGCTTCGCTGAAGATAGGTGGATTTTGGATACTGGTTGTACATTCTGATCGGCCTAAAATAGGTCTATTCCCGCAAGTATACGGGGTCAAGTTATAGTAAGTTAGTAAATTCGTGAATCGTCCCAAGGAATAGGTAGGTAACTTCGGATATTGAATGCGGGTTTAACCCAATAATCAAGATGTCAATAGCTAACTTAGACTAAAACACACACCCACCCCACTCATAGATTTGATGTTTGATTTGCAAGAAATAAGAAAATAAATAAAACTAACTAAACTATCTAAGTGAGAGGTAAGAGGATATCTAAGGTTATAAAATCCACCGCATAATTTCACTTTATAAAACAAGCACTTAATTACTTAAATCTCTTTTTTATTTACTCGGGATCCAATATAATGAACTATTTGGATTCCGGATGATGTTCTAGATAAAACAATTTTATAATTACTAATTCTAATTGTCTTCCTTATAGAGATTCAGATCGCTTAACTATTATTCACCATCTAAAAAGCATACTCCATCTAACAACTTAACGAAAGTATGAAATATCTAATTATGAGGCATGAGTAATGGAAAAAAAATCCAATCCATATAGATAAACAATCAATAGACATCAAAGCACATCAAGGGATTTTAATTAATCAAGAACAAGTGTTACAAAGATCCAAAATGGGTTTCATTCACAACCTTAGATTGCTAAGTTAACTATACATGAAATCTAGAGTAACATTCATTGATATTGTAAAATAAATGAAGAATAATAGTGGTAGAGAGGAAATAGTAGTAGTAGAGAAAGATGAAAAAAGAATGGAAAAGATGGATTTAGTAGTAGAGAAGAGAGAAAGAAATAGGTAAGAGGGGATTGAGAGGGTTTTCAAGTCTAAGTTTTAATGGAGGAGCAAGTGCTATTAAATAGAGTTAGGGTTTTTATTGAGGTTAAAATGGTAGAAGGTTGGAAATTGAGGGCTACTTTGGGAATTCTAGGGGCTTAAAATATAAAAAACCCTAAATTGCACAAGTTGGTCGGCGGCAGGGTTAATAAGGGTTCAAATTCGGATGCTAGGGTGTAGCTGGGTATAGCTTAATAAGGTGAGACGATTCAGCAGCCGTTGGATCTTGAAGCGCGCGGATCTGGAGGGTTTATAGAGCGCCACGTGATCGGATGCACGGAAACTAGATGACTTCGGTTAACACGGGAACGTAACAACGCCCAGATACTCAGCAACCATCGGATCTGATTTGCGAGGAAGGGGACGATCAGGATTAAAACGTGGGATTGGGACTACGCTAATAAAATGCACCGGAAACACTGGATCGTCCACTCAGGATGCACTTGGATGCTCAGCGTGAATACGTTAATTGGATGCTCCGACCTCCGTACCAAGACACGTGTCCAAAGGTATACCGCTGACCAGAATCGTGCCCGACGTTGTACCGAAAGCTGACCAAATGTTGACCTGACTTTGACTTTGGCTAGTTCCCTCGTCCGGACTCCGATTTGACTTCTGTTTTCTCCTACGGGCTCGTCTCGACCTCTACTTTTCACCCATAAACTGACCTTGGCAAAATTTATCAGAATACCCTTGTGTCCAAAAGACCAAAATAACCTTCATGTATCTTTTCCTCGTTTTTAGCCGTTTTTCACACCTAACTCTGCAAAAGACACCTAATCAAGAACCAACCATTTTATTATAATAAAGATTCGAAACCGACTAACTTGGCTAAATTAAATGACTTAGATGGGACATTTTCATGACCCATCACATTCCATGTATGTCCTCATAAGGAATGGTTTTCCACTTACACAGTCATTAATGGCGGTAAGGGGTTAATGGGAAACGACGCTCCTTGTAAGGTGGTTGGAATTGGTACTATTCAGATCAAGATGCACGATGATGTTGTGAGGACTATAACAGACATCATACATTTTCAGATTTGAAGAGGAATTTAATCTCTTTGGGAACTCTCGATGATAATTGTTGCAAATATGTTGGTAAAGGTGGTGTTCTTCAGATTTCTAATGGGAGTCTTACAGTTATGAAGGGGTTGAAAAAGAATGGTCTATATGTGCTACAGGGTAACACTGTTACCGGATCTGTAGCGGTATCTTCATCAGACAAGGAAGTTGAGACTACCAAGCTATGGCATATGCGGTTAGGGCATATGAGTGAAAGGGGGTGGCTATACTGAGCAAGCAGGGTTTACTCTGTGGGCAGAAGGTTGGAAAACTGTAATTCTGTGAACATTGTATCTTCGAGAAGCAATGTCGGGTAAAGTTCAGTACAACAGTTCATAATACCAAAGAAACTCTAGATTACATCCATTCAGATCTTTGGGGTCCCTCTCGGGTCAGCTCACATAGTGGGGGTATATACATGTTAACCTTGATAGATGATTTTTCCAGGAAAGTATGGGTTTACGTACTGAAACGCAAAGATGAGGCATTCGTCAAGTTCAAGCAGTGGAAGACCTTGATCGAGAAGCAGACTGGAAAATCGATCAAACGCTTGAGGACTGACAATGGCATGGAATTTTGCGGAAATAAGTTTAATAGGTTCTGTGTAGACGAAGGGACAGTGAGACACCATACGGTCAGAAAGACCCCACAGCAGAATGGGGTGGCGGAATGTATGAACATAGAACTCTATTGGAACGAGCTCGTTGTACGCTTTCAAATACAAGGCTGCCGAAGGTGTTCTGGGCTGAAGCAGTGAACACGGCAGCATATCTGGTGAATATTTCACCCTGTATATCTATTGAGTGTAAAACTCCTAATGAGGTATGATCTGGTTATCCTAGTAATTATGAGAATTTGAGGATCTTTGGTTGTTTGGCTTATGCACATGTTAAAGAAGGTAAACTTGATCCGAGGGCTAAGAAATGTGTATTTCTTGGGTATGAGCCTGGAGTTAAGGGTTATCGATTGTGGAATCCGGATGGAAAATCGAAGAAGTTTCTCATAAGTAAAGATGTTACTTTTGATGAGTTAGCCATGGTAACTCAGAAGGTAACGCCTGTAGATGCTCGAGAGGCTGTTGGTAAACAGGTGGAGCAGGAAGATCTTCGGGAGCAGGTGGAGTTTGAGATAGACATTCCGGAAGAGGTTCGACCTCAGGTAGATGAGCAAGCTGAGGAAGATGAACCAGAGCTGGTTCATTACAATGTTGCGAGGAACGGGGGAAAGAGAGACACCCGGGCACCAGAAAGGTATGAGATGGCAGATATGGTTGCATATGCACTTAGTGTGGGGAAAAGCATAGATGGAGGTGAACCATGCACCTACGAAGAAGCTATGAGCAGTGATGAATCAAGGCAGTGGTCTCTTGCCATGAATGAGGAGATTGAGTCTTTTCGGAAGAACCAGGCTTGGGAATTAGTCGAGCAGCCTAAGGGTCAGAAGATTATTGGTAGCAAATGAGTTTTCAAGAAGAAGGAAGGAATCCCAGGGGTAGAAGATGCACGTTTCAAAGCACGGTTAGTAGCTAAGGAGTTTACACACCGAGAAGGAATAGACTTCAATGAATTATTTTCTCCTGTTGTTAAACATAGCTCTATTAGAGTGATACTTGCTATGGTTACTTTGTATGAAATGGAATTGGAGCAGCTTGATGTTAAGACTGGGTTCGTACATGGAGAGCTGGAGGAACAAATCTATATGCGTCAGCCAGAGGGGTTTGAAATACTCGGAAAAGAAGACCAGGTCTGTTTGCTGAAGAAGTCTTTGTATGGACTAAAACAGTATCCTAGGCAGTGGTATAAGCGTTTTGACACGTTTATGGTTAAAAACGGCTATGACAGAAGTAGGTATAATAGTTGTGTGTACAACAGGAAACTGTCGGATGGTTCTTATGTGTATCTACTCCAGTATGTGGATGACATGCTGATAGATTGCAAGGATATGTCGGAAATCCACATGTTAAAGGATCAGTTAAAGGGTGAGTTTGGGATGAAAGACTTGGGTGCCTCAAGGAAAATATTGGGTATGGAGATACGGAGAAACAGATCTGCTGGGACACTGTTCTTGTCTCAAAAAACGTACACCGAGAAGGTGTTGGAACATTTTGGTATGACTGAGGCAAAACCTGTCGGTACTCCATTGGCAGCACACTTCAAGCTTTTGGGTGAACTGTCACTGACAACTGATGACGAGACGGAGTACATGTCTCGGGTGCCTAATGCAAATGCAGTAGGTAGCATTACGTATGCTATGGTGTGCAAATGCCTGATATTTCACATGATGTTAGTGTACTAAGCAGATACATGGGTAGAACCTGGAAGAGGTCATTGGCAGGCTGTGAAATAGATACTGCGGTATCTGGGAGGAACTGTGGAGCTTGGTCTGGTTTACGACGGAAGAGCTGACACTTCTGGTTCGTAGTTGGATTTGTAAATCCGGATTGTTCAGGGGATCTTGATAGGAAGAGGTCGCTGACGGGCTATACGTTCACACTCTGCGGGAGTTCCATTAGTTGGAGAGAAGTGCTGTAGTCGGTGATAGCGCTGTCTACAACAGAAGCAGAGTACATGTCAGCAACAGAGGCAGTGAAGGATGCAATATGGTTGAGTGGTATAGTTCGGGATTTGGGCCTAAAGCAGGAGGTGAGGTGACAGAGGTTTACTACGACAACCAAAGTGCTATTGATTTGACAAAGAATGAAATGTATCACGAGAGAACTAACCACATTGACGTCAGGTATCATTTTACAAAGGACGTGATTGAACAAAGGGAAATCACGATGAAGAAGGTTTCTACGGCAGAGAATCCAGCGGATATGCTGACCAAGGCTGTTACAACTTTCAAGTTTAAGCATTGCTTACACTTGATTGAGATTTCCAAATGTTAGTTTACAAAGAAAAAAGGCTACTTTTCTAATAATAGTGATGAATGAGGAACATACGATAATTAATTTTCTTACAAAGGATAATTGAAGAAACAAAAAACTCAGTTGTTAAAGATATCCGGTGGTAAAAAAAGGCGGTTACTTTTTAATTTACGAAAAAATAGGGGTCCAAAATGAAGTTGGTAACAAATTAGGGGTCAGAAAATAAACAACCTAAAATTGTATGTATTTACATACGCTCCATGATTTAATTAGTAACTATATTTACCCCTTCGAACGATTACAAATAAGTTATAACTTCTTATGTATAACAAATTAAACTACGATTTTTAATTAGTAGTTAGTTTTTGACTAAAAATAAATAACTCATTTTATTCGGGAAACCCCAAAGTTTATTATAATTCATATCTATCAATCATGTATAAAACAATTTAATCTTTCTCAAAGAAGAAATATGATAAGTGTAATTACTGCTAAGAAAGATTTACAAAATCTGTAAAATTAAGTGAAATCATATAGATCATCCAAATTAATTTCAAGATTGAGGTATAGAGCCTATAAATTTCACAAGAGTTGAGGTTGAGATTAACATTCACATCGTCTGGTTTCTATACAGAAAAATCTAAAATTGCATAGAAACTCGTAGAAATGGCAAGCGAGAGAGTAAGAGCTAAAATTGCATTACTCGTCATGTTTATGGTTTTCGCTTCAGGTAGTTGGCACAATCCTTTATCATCTTCTTAAAGTGCTCGTTAATTTTTAAATTACCTATACCTCTTAACATGTAAAATATATGTATAAACACATTATGCAGATTATGTGAATGTCAAGTTGGTTCAGAAAGTAGAAGGACTATCATGTTGTACAGACAATGAGGTTGGACCTGGCCATACAGTTGAAAGTTGTAATTTGAGCAGTCCACAAGACCATGAAAACTGTAACCAATTATGCATCCAAGCTGCTTGCGGGGGAGGAAAGTGTAATTTCCATGGTGGTCGCCATCATTGTCATTGTTGTTGTTAGATCTATTTTGTTGTAGGTCTTATACTACACTTGTTAAGGACTTTATAATATTATCGACTAAAGGAGATTTATGTATTAGCTTCAATTAATTTGGAAAGTAGACCACAAACAAATAATAAAATTTGCTACTTATGCAAGTGTTAACTGCGACAATTTAATGTCATTTGCCTGTGTCAGATGTTGGTTTTTTGCTTTTGTAACATCACATAAAATATATTTAGTCCACCTATGTATATCGAGTTAATTTACACTAAAACACTAGATTTTTTGCGTTGGAAAGGTTTTATTTTATTTTTAACAATAAAGTGGGGGAAAACATTTTATTCCATTTACTAATTGCGAAAATACGTTAAAATTCAATTTTGACTCGCACTTTTCTTTGAATTTGTGTGATTTGTTCCTAAACGAAAGGCCATTTCAATTTTAATAGAGGTTGATATAAAAGTGAAACTTAACTCGGTTACACCTTAAATATCAAATGCATAAAGAATAACAAGTAGGACAAAAGTTAAAATTATCCAACCAAATCCGGTAGCTTTTTTTTTTTAGAAATCAACTACGATTTACGTTAGTCGTTGAAGGCATTGATACATCATGAAGATGTGATGAGCGCGATGACCGTCTAAGTTAAATTAATAATGAAAGAGGCCTAAAGCCCAACACCATGAAAGAGGCCCAAAGCCCGACAAACGTATAACATTATTTATACTTTTAATAACCCAAATTCAATAACAATGGATTCCACCTCATCTGGGAATTAATCTTGGGACCTCCAGAATTTTGGAGTTCATGTCAATACTATCAACCACTTTGGCAACCAAGTGTTGACCCTAGCAAATCCAACTAACATTACAGAAACCCTTTCACATAATAAATTTTAGGGTTATTTCCTTGTTAGCCCCTTAACTTGTGACCAACTTCTTTCATGGCCCCCTGTTTTCGTAAATTATAAAATGACTCCCTATTTTTGAAATCTTCACTTAATTTCTAGAGCTAAGTTTTTTTATTTCCCCAATTACCCTTCATCTAAAATTAATTCTTGTACGCTCCTTATCTCTTCTGCAATCTTAATAAATTTGTCACTAACGACTTTCTTTTTGTATTTCTTTCTTCTTCTCCTTACCTCTCAAGCAACACTAGTTAATCTTGCCTAAGTTATTAATAATCGACGTCTCAATATGGTTTTGATGGACTTCACTTAGTGACGCAGATGAACATTAATTCAAAATAATTAACTAGAGAAGGGTATCGTTTTTAATCTATCATTCTCCAATTCTGCAATCTATTTTACCAGATGATCTTTTTCCCAAATAAAGGAAAAGGGAAATAACATTGCATAATTCCTTCATGTCCAGTAATTAATTTCACCTCTTCTTTCATAGGTAACTTGTATTTTCTCCATTAACTAAGTCAATCAGTCAGTCAGCCTTCTACGATTTGTCATTAATGGTGGATTTTTCGGTTCACAGGGATTAGTCGAGGAGCATGCATGTAGAAGGAAGATGAACAATATGGGGATGGTAAACACAGTAAAAGAATCAGTATTAAAAAGATTGAGAGAGAAATAGATTGATTTAGAAATGCTACTTATATGATTAAGGGAGAAAGAGTTGAGGCGCATCCAGTATCATCGCGATGGTAAACACAGTAAAAAGAATCAGGATTAAGAAGATTTACAGTAAAATAGATTGAACGAGAAAAACTACTTATATGATTGAGAGAGAAAGAGTTGAGGCGCATCCATTAATTTTGAGCTTTAAGTTAGAATAACGAAAAAGAGGGCGAGGGATGAGAGAGAAGAAGGAGGTTCCTCCATCGGTCAAGCTGAAGATGCCGACTCAGCTTACATTGATCCAGAACGATTCATACCATTGGTTGTTTTGATTCAGTCAGTGACATGATTAATTTATCTTGATTGGAAAAGAAGGTAGTAGAAGAAGAATGAGAAAAATTGGAATGAAGGTCGACGACTACCACTTTTATGGGATCCAAAAATGAGAGAAACAACATACAAGATTAATTTTCAGACGAAGTGCAATTGATGAAATAGAAAAGTCATCTAGTTAAGATAACTGAATGTTTAAAAAAAAAAATAGGGTCATCTGTTAGTTTACAAAGAAAAAAGGCTACTTTTCTAATAATAGAGATGAATGAGGAACATACGATAATTAATTTTCTTACAAAGGATAATTGAGGAAACAAAAAACTCAGTTGTTAAAGATATCCGGTGGTAAAAAAAGGCTGTTACTTTTTAATTTACGAAAAAATAGGGGTCCAAAATGAAGTTGGTAACAAATTAGGGGTCAGAAAATAAACAACCTAAAATTGTATGTATTTACATACGCTCCATGATTTAATTAGTAACTATATTTACCCCTTCGAACGATTACAAATAAGTTATAACTTCTTATGTATAACAAATTAAACTACGATTTTTAATTAGTAGTTAGTTTTTGACTAAAAATAAATAACTCATTTTATTCGGGAAACCCCAAAGTTTATTATAATTCATATCTATCAATCATGTATAAAACAATTTAATCTTTCTCAAAGAAGAAATATGATAAGTGTAATTACTGCTAAGAAAGATTTACAAAATCTGTAAAATTAAGTGAAATCATATAGATCATCCAAATTAATTTCAAGATTGAGGTATAGAGCCTATAAATTTCACAAGAGTTGAGGTTGAAATTAACATTCACATCGTCTGGTTTCTATACAGAAAAATCTAAAATTGCATAGAAACTCGTAGAAATGGCAAGCGAGAGAGTAAGAGCTAAAATTGCATTACTCGTCATGTTTATGGTTTTCGCTTCAGGTAGTTGGCACAATCCTTTATCATCTTCTTAAAGTGCTCGTTAATTTTTAAATTACCTATACCTCTTAACATGTAAAATATATGTATAAACACATTATGCAGATTATGTGAATGTCAAGTTGGTTCAGAAAGTAGAAGGACTATCATGTTGTACAGACAATGAGGTTGGACCTGGCCATACAGTTGAAAGTTGTAATTTGAGCAGTCCACAAGACCATGAAAACTGTAACCAATTATGCATCCAAGCTGCTTGCGGGGGAGGAAAGTGTAATTTCCATGGTGGTCGCCATCATTGTCATTGTTGTTGTTAGATCTATTTTGTTGTAGGTCTTATACTACACTTGTTAAGGACTTTATAATATTATCGACTAAAGGAGATTTATGTATTAGCTTCAATTAATTTGGAAAGTAGACCACAAACAAATAATAAAATTTGCTACTTATGCAAGTGTTAACTGCGACAATTTAATGTCATTTGCCTGTGTCAGATGTTGGTTTTTGCTTTTGTAACATCACATAAAATATATTTAGTCCACCTATGTATATCGAGTTAATTTACACTAAAACACTAGATTTTTTGCGTTGGAAAGGTTTTATTTTATTTTTAACAATAAAGTGGGGGAAAACATTTTATTCCATTTACTAATTGCGAAAATACGTTAAAATTCAATTTTGACTCGCACTTTTCTTTGAATTTGTGTGATTCGTTCCTAAACGAAAGGCCATTTCAATTTTAATAGAGGTTGATATAAAAGTGAAACTTAACTCGGTTACACCTTAAATATCAAATGCATAAAGAATAATAAGTAGGACAAAAGTTAAAATTATCCAACCAAATCCGGTTGTTTTTTTTTTTAGAAATCAACTACGATCTACGTTAGTCGTTGAAGGCATTGATACATCATGAAGATGTGATGAGCGCGATGACCGTCTAAGTTAAATTAATAATGAAAGAGGCCTAAAGCCCAACACCATGAAAGAGGCCCAAAGCCCGACAAACGTATAACATTATTTATACTTTTAATAACCCAAATTCAATAACAATGGATTCCACCTCATCTGGGAATTAATCTTGGGACCTCCAGAATTTTGGAGTTTATGTCAATACTATCAACCACTTTGGCAACCAAGTGTTGACCCTAGCAAATCCAACTAACATTACAGAAACCCTTTCACATAATAAATTTTAGGGTTATTTCCTTGTTAGCCCCTTAACTTGTGACCAACTTCTTTCATGGCCCCCTGTTTTCGTAAATTATAAAATGACTCCCTATTTTTGAAATCTTCACTTAATTTCTAGAGCTAAGTTTTTTTATTTCCCCAATTACCCTTCATCTAAAATTAATTCTTGTACGCTCCTTATCTCTTCTGCAATCTTAATAAATTTGTCACTAACGACTTTCTTTTTGTATTTCTTTCTTCTTCTCCTTACCTCTCAAGCAACACTAGTTAATCTTGCCTAAGTTATTAATAATCGACGTCTCAATATGGTTTTGATGGACTTCACTTAGTGACGCAGATGAACATTAATTCAAAATAATTAACTAGAGAAGGGTATCGTTTTTAATCTATCATTCTCCAATTCTGCAATCTATTTTACCAGATGATCTTTTTCCCAAATAAAGGAAAAGGGAAATAACATTGCATAATTCCTTCATGTCCAGTAATTAATTACACCTCTTCTTTCATAGGTAACTTGTATTTTCTCCATTAACTAAGTCAATCAGTCAGTCAGCCTTCTACAATTTGTCATTAATGGTGGATTTTTCGGTTCACAGGGATTAGTCGAGGAGCATGCATGTAGAAGGAAGATGAACAATATGGGGATGGTAAACACAGTAAAAGAATCAGTATTAAAAAGATTGAGAGAGAAATAGATTGATTTAGAAATGCTACTTATATGATTAAGGGAGAAAGAGTTGAGGCGCATCCACTATCATCGCGATGGTAGACACAGTAAAAAGAATCAGGATTAAGAAGATTTACAGTAAAATAGATTGAACGAGAAAAACTACTTATATGATTGAGAGAGAAAGAGTTGAGGCGCATCCATTAATTTTGAGCTTTAAGTTAGAATAACGAAAAAGAGGGCGAGGGATGAGAGAGAAGAAAGAGGTTCCTCCATCGGTCAAGCTGAAGATGCCGACTCAGCTTACATTGATCCAGAACGATTCATACCATTGGTTGTTTTGATTCACTCAGTGACATGATTAATTTATCTTGATTGGAAAAGAAGGTAGTAGAAGAAGAATGAGAAAAATTGGAATGAAGGTCGACGACTACCACTTTTATGGGATCCAAAAATGAGAGAAACGACATACAAGATTAATTTTCAGACGAAGTGCAATTGATGAAATAGAAAAGTCATCTAGTTAAGATAACTGACAGTTTTAAAAAAAAATAGGGTCATCTGTTAGTTTACAAAGAAAAAAGGCTACTTTTCTAATAATAGAGATGAATGAGGAACATACGATAATTAATTTTCTTACAAAGGATAATTGAGGAAACAAAAAACTCAGTTGTTCAAGATATCCGGTGGTAAAAAAAGGCGGTTACTTTTTAATTTACGAAAAAATAGGTGTCCAAAATGAAGTTGGTAACAAATTAGGGGTCAGAAAATAAACAACCTAAAATTGTATGTATTTACATACGCTCCATGTTTTAATTAGTAACTATATTTACCCCCTCGAACGATTACAAATAAGTTATAACTTCTTATGTATAACAAAACTACGATTTTTAATTAGTAGTTAGTTTTTGACTAAAAATAAATAACTCATTTTATTCGGGAAACCCCAAACTTTATTATAATTCATATCTATCAATCATGTATAAAACAATTTAATCTTTCTCAAAGAAGAAATATGATAAGTGTAATTACTGCTAAGAAAGATTTACAAAATCTGTAAAATTAAGTGAAATCATATTGATCATCCAAATTAATTTCAAGATTGAGGTATAGAGCCTATAAATTTCACAAGAGTTGAGGTTGAAATTAACATTCACATCGTCTGGTTTCTATACAGAGAAATCTAAAATTGCATAAAAACTCGTAGAAATGGCAAGCGAGAGAGTAAGAGCTAAAATTGCATTACTCGTCATGTTTATGGTTTTCGCTTCAGGTAGTTGGCACAATCCTTTATCATCTTCTTAAAGTGCTCGTTAATTTTTAAATTACCTATACCTCTAAACATGTAAAATATATGTATAAACACATTATGCAGATTATGTGAATGTCAAGTTGGTTCAGAAAGTAGAAGGACTATCATGTTGTACAGACAATGAGGTTGGACCTGGCCATACAGTTGAAAGTTGTAATTTGAGCAGTCCACAAGACCATGAAAACTGTAACCAATTATGCATCCAAGCTGCTTGCGGGGGAGGAAAGTGTAATTTCCATGGTGGTCGCCATCATTGTCATTGTTGTTGTTAGATCTATTTTGTTGTAGGTCTTATACTACACTTGTTAAGGACTTTATAATATTATCGACTAAAGGAGATTTATGTATTAGCTTCAATTAATTTGGAAAGTAGACCACAAACAAATAATAAAATTTGCTACTTATGCAAGTGTTAACTGCGACAATTTAATGTCATTTGCCTGTGTCAGATGTTGGTTTTTTGCTTTTGTAACATCACATAAAATATATTTAGTCCACCTATGTATATCGAGTTAATTTACACTAAAACACTAGATTTTTTGCGTTGGAAAGGTTTTATTTTATTTTTAACAATAAAGTGGGGGAAAACATTTTATTCCATTTACTAATTGCGAAAATACGTTAAAATTCAATTTTGACTCGCACTATTCTTTGAATTTGTGTGATTTGTTCCTAAATGAAAGGCCATTTCAATTTTAATAGAGGTTGATATAAAAGTGAAACTTAACTCGGTTACACCTTAAATATCAAATGCATAAAGAATAATAAGTAGGACAAAAGTTAAAATTATCCAACCAAATCCGGTAGCTTTTTTTTTTTAGAAATCAACTACGATCTACGTTAGTCGTTGAAGGCATTGATACATCATGAAGATGTGATGAGCGCGATGACCGTCTAAGTTAAATTAATAATGAAAGAGGCCTAAAGCCCAACACCATGAAAGAGGCCCAAAGCCCGACAAACGTATAACATTATTTATACTTTTAATAACCCAAATTCAATAACAATGGATTCCACCTCATCTGGGAATTAATCTTGGGACCTCTAGAATTTTGGAGTTTATGTCAATACTATCAACCACTTTGGCAACCAAGTGTTGACCCTAGCAAATCCAACTAACATTACAGAAACCCTTTCACACAATAAATTTTAGGGTTATTTCTTTGTTAGCCCCTTAACTTGTGACCAACTTCTTTCATGGCCCCCTGTTTTCGTAAATTATAAAATGACTCCCTATTTTTGAAATCTTCACTTAACTTCTAGAGCTAAGTTTTTTTATTTCCCCAATTACCCTTCATCTAAAATTAATTCTCGTACGTTCCTTATCTCTTCTGCAATCTTAATAAATTTGTCACTAACGACTTTCTTTTTGTATTTCTTTCTTCTTCTCCTTACCTCTCAAGCAACACTAGTTAATCTTGCCTAAGTTATTAATAATCGACGTCTCAATATGGTTTTGATGGACTTCACTTAGTGACGCAGATGAACATTAATTCAAAATAATTAACTAGAGAAGGGTATCGTTTTTAATCTATCATTCTCCAATTCTGCAATCTATTTTACCAGATGATCTTTTTCCCAAATATAGGAAAAGGGAAATAACATTGCATAATTCCTTCATGTCCAGTAATTAATTTCACCTCTTCTTTCATAGGTAACTTGTATTTTCTCCATTAACTAAGTCAATCAGTCAGTCAGCCTTCTACGATTTGTCATTAATGGTGGATTTTTCGGTTCACAGGGATTAGTCGAGGAGCATGCATGTAGAAGGAAGATGAACAATATGGGGATGGTAAACACAGTAAAAGAATCAGTATTAAAAAGATTGAGAGAGAAATAGATTGATTTAGAAATGCTACTTATATGATTAAGGGAGAAAGAGTTGAGGCCATCCACTATCATCGCGATGGTAGACACAGTAAAAAGAATCAGGATTAAGAAGATTTACAGTAAAATAGATTGAACGAGAAAAACTACTTATATGATTGAGAGAGAAAGAGTTGAGGCGCATCCATTAATTTTGAGCTTTAAGTTAGAATAACGAAAAAGAGGGCGATGGATGAGAGAGAAGAAGGAGGTTCCTCCATCGGTCAAGCTGAAGATGCCGACTCAGCTTACATTGATCCAGAACGATTCATACCATTGGTTGTTTTGATTCACTCAGTGACATGATTAATTTATCTTGATTGGAAAAGAAGGTAGTAGAAGAAGAATGAGAAAAATTGGAATGAAGGTCGACGACTACTACTTTTATGGGATCCAAAAATGAGAGAAACAACATACAAGATTAATTTTCAGACGAAGTGCAATTGATGAAATAGAAAAGTCATCTAGTTAAGATAACTGACAGTTTTAATAAAAAATAGGGTCATCTGTTAGTTTACAAAGAAAAAAGGCTACTTTTCTAATAATAGAGATGAATGAGGAACATACGATAATTAATTTTCTTACAAAGGATAATTGAGGAAACAAAAAACTCAGTTGTTCAAGATATCCGGTGGTAAAAAAAGGCGGTTACTTTTTAATTTACGAAAAAATAGGTGTCCAAAATGAAGTTGGTAACAAATTAGGGGTCAGAAAATAAACAACCTAAAATTGTATGTATTTACATACGCTCCATGTTTTAATTAGTAACTATATTTACCCCCTCGAACGATTACAAATAAGTTATAACTTCTTATGTATAACAAAACTACGATTTTTAATTAGTAGTTAGTTTTTGACTAAAAATAAATAACTCATTTTATTCGGGAAACCCCAAAGTTTATTATAATTCATATCTATCAATGGGTGCTCTAATGGGGAAAGAAGACAATAGTATATTGAAACTCTCGGACAAGGATGCCGAATCTGAAGATGAAGCTAGAAAGAGTCTGGCCATTAAACTTATCTCTGGTAAAACAATGAGTCTGTATGTGTTGAAGGAAATCTTGTTGGGTACATGGAAACCGAAAGGAAAGCTTTGGCTGAAAGAATTTCATGGAAACTCATATCTGGTGACATTCGAACTAACGTCGGATCGAGAGAAGGTAGAAGCAGGGTCTCCGTGGTACATTAATGATGATCTTTTGATCTGGGAACGATGTGAGAGGAATAAAATTCCATTGGAGTATAGTTTCGATAAAGCCGAGTTCTATATCCAAATTCATGGTTTACCTATAGAGTACTTAACTGAAGAAACAGTAAACAAGATTGGTAATTTAATTGGTGAGGCTAAACCATTCCAAGATGGGGAGAAGAAGAAATGGGGAAAATATGCTCGAGTACGGGTAAATATCGATATTACTAAATCTTTGAAGACTGAAATTTCTATTGAGTTATCTGACAAACGACTAACCACTCTTCAAATCAAATATGAAAAACTGGTGAAGTGTTGTTATTTTTGCGGAAAGATTGGCCATCTCATGGCAGATTGTGGAACGCGAGCTGCAATTCGTGAGAAGATATCTGATAAATGGTCTTTAGATACCCAAGAGAAAGCAAAAAAGTTATTATCTCCAAAATTCAATGACTCCATGAAAGCAGAATTCAGAAGCAATATGAAAATTCATGCTCGGTCCAGAGAGACCGGCGGCGAACAGGTTGGCCGGAATAGAGAACGGAGATCCGACGAGGATCCGAGGAAATTCAATAATCAGGTCACAGAATCGAGCAATACAAGCAACTTACCTAACTTAGCAGCTAACGCTTCCCATAATAATTCTCATTCCATAGAGGGCGAGCAGCAATCAAGGCAATTGAATGTCGTCACTTGTGAAACGGTTGTGGGAAATAATAATGTACAAAATTGTGAAACGGTTGTGGGAAATAATAATGTACAAAATACCAAAATCAAGGAAGTTGCTAAAATCTTCTCCAAATCAAATCAAGATGGAGTTGCCAAAGTTAATGGGAAACCAGTAACTGATAATATGGATGTGGATGTGGGGCAATTAATTGAGGAAGGGGGACCCATCAATACTAAATTGGCTGAAGTTGTAGAACCCGTTAATTACGTGGAGGTAGTGAATACATGCAATTTTGAGGAGGTTATGTGGGAAGGTGCCACGTCCAAGACCCAAACAAGGTCCTTGGTGTTGCCAGAAACTTGTTTGGAGGATAATGTAGTCCTCTTTGATGGAAATATACCGAATGATCAAAGAGTGAGGAAGACCCAAACCAACTCGTTATGTGTTGATCTAGTACAGATGAAGGTAAATAATGCTCCATTGAAAAGAAAGGAGAAAGTCGTGGGAGTTGCCAAAAAACAGAAACAAGGCTACTGGAAAAGAAGTGCAAGGGAAAGGCAAATTACTACGAGCTCAAGGGTCATTACAAAAAATAATAAGCGTGGCAGGTCTCTCAATTTGGTGGACGAAGAGTCGGATGAAGAAGTTAGCAAGAAAGGTAAATATGATGGTGATCACTTAGTGAATATTCGGGTAGAGGCGGCCAGCCCTTCAAGGCCGCTAACTCGATGATTATACAAAGTTGGAATTGTCGGGGAATGGGGAATGCTCCGACTATTCTGTCCGTGAATTCATTCCTCCGGGCAATTAAACCTTCTATAGTTTTCTTGTCTGAAACTAAGTTATCGCAGAAATCTTCAGATATGTGGATCCAAAAATTAATTTATAAGAATTACTTTATTGTGCCGGCAGTTGGTCTTAGTGGGGGCCTGTGGTTATTATGGGACGATGTAGTAAACATTGAAATCATCTCTTCTTCTTCAAATCACATTCATGTCAGAATAAGTGATATTGGTCAATTACAAAAATGGAGCATATTATTAGTTTACGGACCTCCTTGTGTCAATGATAGAGGTAAGTTCTGGGATTTTATGCGTACTTTCAGTGCACAAATTTGTGAGCCTTGGTGTGCTATGGGTGATTTTAATGCTGTAACTTCAGATGCTGAAAAATGGGGAGGTTCAGGGTTTAATAGAAAAGCTGCAGAACAATTCCGTAACATGATTATTGATTGTAACCTATTAGACGTTGGGTATTCGGGTCCGGCGTATACTTGGGCAAATGGTAGAGGGCTTCAACAACATATCAGAGAGAGGCTAGATAGAGTCCTCGTTAGTCCAGATTGGAGGGTTAGATTCTCGGATGCTCAGGTTAAACACCTACCACGATTCAATAGTGATCACGCTCCAATTATTCTTAATACTACAAAGCCGAAAATCAGAGGAGCATTACCTTTTCGCTTCGAAGCCCATTGGGTTATACATGACGAGTTTGAGAATATGATGAAGGACTGTTGGACTCAAACACGTGGGGGATTTATAAAAAAATTACCAACGATTGCAAAAAGACTTAAAGAATGGAGCAAAAGTCGAGTCGGACATCTATTCGAGCAAATTAAAGAGGCGGAAGGTCAACTATTAGAAGTTCAACATCGACCACCAAGTGAGGAAAATATAAATGAAGAAAAAATAGTTGCGGATAGACTGTCAACTCTAAGGAAATTGGAAGAGAGTTTTTGGCACCAAAGGGCAAAGAAACACTGGATACTTGATAATGACAGAAACACCAAATTTTTTCACTTATCGGTTCTGAATCGAAGAAGGAAAAATAGTATCAATGTAGTAAAATTACCAGATCACACATGGTCTGGTGACCCGAAAAAAATTGCTAACACCTTCATTGATCATTTTTTCATGGCTTCTAGAGTGGAACCGATCTCGGAGTTCCCAGAAGCAATTTCTCTTACAGATAATCCTCTTTCAGCTGTGGAAAATATGATGATTTCGACACCCCCTACCAAGGACGAAGTCTGGGAAATATTGAAAGGAATGAAGGCTTGTAAAGCTCCGGGACCTGATGCCTTTTCGGCAATATTTTACAAGAAGTGTTGGAATTTGATTGGTGATGATGTAACTAATCAGATTCAACAAATCTTCACAACGGGTAAACTACCTAGTTCTTTAAATCATACATTTATTACTCTAATACCAAAGATGCAGGTTCCAGAAACTCCTATCGACTACAGGCCAATTTCTCTATGCAATGTTCTATATAGAGTGGTTACAAAGATCCTGACTTGTAGATCACGTCCATTCCTGGAAAAACTCATATCACCTGTTCAGAATGCATTTGTCCCAGGACGTCAAATATCAGATAATATCATCGTGGCACAAGAAGTATTTCATTCTATTGCTCACACCTCGGCAAAAGAAGGATCCTTCGCCTTGAAAGTGGATATGGCAAAAGCTTATGACCGGGTGAACTGGAAATTCTTAAGTGATGTTCTCAGAAGGTACGGAATTATTGCTAATACCCATTTATTAATCATGAATTGTGTGTCGACTGCGTCCTTCTCTATTTTGTTGAATGGTAGACCAAAGGGTTATTTTCGAAGTGAGAGGGGACTTAGACAAGGATGCCCACTCAGCCCTTATCTATTCATTCTATGCTCTGAAACGCTCACAAAGTTGGTTGTACAAGCTGAAAATATTGGGTTATATAATGGGCTCAAGGTTAATCGGTTAGCTCCGAGCATTAGTCATCTTATGTTCGCAGATGATCTCTTCTTCTTTGGGAAAGCATCAGAAGCTAATATTAGTCAACTAAAAAATATTTTGGATGTATATGCTAATTGCTCAGGACAGTTAATTAATTATCATAAATCTTCAGTTCAGCTTAGTGCTAATTGTGATGAAGACAGAAAACATATGGTGTTAAATATCTTGGGGGTTAAAGAGATGAAGAAGGATGACACATATTTGGGAACTTATTTGTTGAAACCCAAACATAAAATCTCATCGTATGATTTTCTTCTGCAGAAGATTGAGAAAAAGTTGTCGGGTTGGAAGAGAAATACTCTTTCCCATGCGGGAAGAACGATTTTATTAAAAAGTGAATTGGCATCTATACCGATCTATTTTCTGTCAACTAATTTGGCTCCTAAAGGGGTTGTTGATAAAATAGAAAAACATCAAAGAAATTTCTGGTGGGGGCATGATACAGACAATCCTAAAATGCATTATATAAATTGGAAGAAATTGCAAGCTAGTCAAAAAGAAGGTGGATTGGGTATTCGAAATATGGGTATGGTCAATAAATCTCTGGTGGGTAAGCTAGTTTGGCGTTTCCATACGGAGCCTGAGGCACTATGGGTGAAACTTCTAAAAGCGAAATATCTCAAAAATACAAACTTTTGGACTTATGCAGCTAAGTCACCCATGACTTTTACTTGGAGAAGTATGTTAGAAATGAGGAATGTCATGAAAAAAGGCATGTGTTTCTCGGTTGGTGACGGGACAAGCATTCGAATTTGGGAGGACCCATGGTTGCCAAACCTTATGGGCTTTAAACCTGGTCCAAAACATGAAGAACAGGAGGCTTCAGATTTGAAGATGGTGAATGAGCTTATTGATGAGGATTACAGGTGGAAGAAGGAGTTGATTGAAACTACATTTGATGAACTTTCAGTTCGGGCCATTATGCAGACTCCATTGAATGGAGTAATTACTGAAGATAAATTATTGTGGATACATACGGAAAATGGGTCGTTCTCCTCAAAATCACTTTATAAGTCTATTGAGAAGGACTTGCCCTCTTCATCACAGACTTCCATATTGCCTAATGGTCTAACTTGGCATAGATTTTGGAAGAAATTGAAGGTGGCTCCGCGGGTAAAATTCTTCCTTTGGCGATTACTACATAAGGCTCTGCCCACTAAACTAAGGGCCCTTAGATTTAATGATGAAGCTTCAAAGGTATGCTCTACTTGTAATGAAGAAGGAGAAGATATTGAACACACCTTTAGAAGTTGTAAATTTGCTAAGGAGGTATGGAGTTGTCCTCAATTATCACTTAACATGGAAGGACCGATGTGTTTAATTGACATAATTAGTGGGTGGTTAACAGGAGAGGACACTGACGGCTCGATTAAGACTAGGATATATACCTTGTGGTCTTTGTGGAAAGCCAGAAATAAGATGGTATTTGAAGGGATTAATCCATGTAAATCAATGGTTGTCCGGGAAGCTATTAACATGATAAATGACTTCTCCATGAATGAGACTGAACATGATGATGCAATGGAGACAGAAACAAATGAGAGACATGACGTATGGACTCCTCCCATGGTTGACGTGACGAAATTCAACTTTGATGCCGCTTTCAAAGATGGTAAAGCAGCAATAGTGGCGGTTGGAAGAAACCATGATGGGTCATTCACAGCAGCCACATCTAGAGTGGTGATGGCGATGAATGCATTAGAGGCGGAGGCAATGGCGGCAAGATTAGCCTTACATCTAGCTAATCAAAGGGGTTGTCGGAAGTGTATTATTGAAGGTGATGCAAAGCTTGTGGTTGATGCTTGCTCGGATAAAAATAAGACCCCTCCTTGGAAGATACGAAACATTGTTGCAGATATCAAAATCGCAAGTACCTTCTTCGACACTTTGCAAATTTCCTTTTCCCCGAGGAAAGTGAACCAAGTAGCTCATATACTTGCAAAATCTGCGTTCGATTTAAAGTTAAATGAGACTTGGGAATTACCTAATATCCCTAATTGCATTGTAAATCAGTTGGCGATGGACAAAGCTAACATTGTGTTAAATCCTAATTCTTAATAAATATTAGGCACATGCCTACTTTCATCAAAAAAAAAATATCTATCAATCATGTATAAAACAATTTAATCTTTCTCAAAGAAGAAATATGATAAGTGTAATTACTGCTAAGAAAGATTTACAAAATCTGTAAAATTAAGTGAAATCATATAGATCATCCAAATTAATTTCAAGATTGAGGTATAGAGCCTATAAATTTCACAAGAGTTGAGGTTGAAATTAACATTCACATCGTCTGGTTTCTATACAGAAAAATCTAAAATTGCATAGAAACTCGTAGAAATGGCAAGCGAGAGAGTAAGACCTAAAATTGCATTACTCGTCATGTTTATGGTTTTCGCTTCAGGTAGTTGGCACAATCCTTTATCATCTTCTTAAAGTGCTCGTTAATTTTTAAATTACCTATACCTCTAAACATGTAAAATATATGTATAAACACATTATGCAGATTATGTGAATGTCAAGTTGGTTCAGAAAGTAGAAGGACTATCATGTTGTACAGACAATGAGGTTGGACCTGGCCATACAATTGAAAGTTGTAATTTGAGCAGTCCACAAGACCATGAAAACTGTAACCAATTATGCATCCAAGCTGCTTGCGGGGGAGGAAAGTGTAATTTCCATGGTGGTCGCCATCATTGTCATTGTTGTTGTTAGATCTATTTTGTTGTAGGTCTTATACTACACTTGTTAAGGACTTTATAATATTATCGACTAAAGGAGATTTATGTATTAGCTTCAATTAATTTGGAAAGTAGACCACAAACAAATAATAAAATTTGCTACTTATGCAAGTGTTAACTGCGACAATTTAATGTCATTTGCCTGTGTCAGATGTTGGTTTTTTGCTTTTGTAACATCACATAAAATATATTTAGTCCACCTATGTATATCGAGTTAATTTACACTAAAACACTAGATTTTTTGCGTTGGAAAGGTTTTATTTTATTTTTAACAATAAAGTGGGGGAAAACATTTTATTCCATTTACTAATTGCGAAAATACGTTAAAATTCAATTTTGACTCGCACTTTTCTTTGAATTTGTGTGATTTGTTCCTAAACGAAAGGCCATTTCAATTTTAATAAAGGTTGATATAAAAGTGAAACTTAACTCGGTTACACCTTAAATATCAAATGCATAAAGAATAATAAGTAGGACAAAAGTTAAAATTATCCAACCAAATCCGGTAGCTTTTTTTTTAGAAATCAACTACGATCTACGTTAGTCGTTGAAGGCATTGATACATCATGAAGATGTGATGAGCGCGATGACCGTCTAAGTTAAATTAATAATGAAAGAGGCCTAAAGCCCAACACCATGAAAGAGGCCCAAAGCCCGACAAACGTATAACATTATTTATACTTTTAATAACCCAAATTCAATAACAATGGATTCCACCTCATCTGGGAATTAATCTTGGGACCTCCAGAATTTTGGAGTTTATGTCAATACTATCAACCACTTTGGCAACCAAGTGTTGACCCTAGCAAATCCAACTAACATTACAGAAACCCTTTCACATAATAAATTTTAGGGTTATTTCCTTGTTAGCCCCTTAACTTGTGACCAACTTCTTTCATGGCCCCCTGTTTTCGTAAATTATAAAATGACTCCCTATTTTTGAAATCTTCACTTAACTTCTAGAGCTAAGTTTTTTTTATTTCCCCAATTACCCTTCATCTAAAATTAATTCTTGTACGTTCCTTATCTCTTCTGCAATCTTAATAAATTTGTCACTAACGACTTTCTTTTTGTATTTCTTTCTTCTTCTCCTTACCTCTCAAGCAACACTAGTTAATCTTGCATAAGTTATTAATAATCGACGTCTCAATATGGTTTTGATGGACTTCACTTAGTGACGCAGATGAACATTAATTCAAAATAATTAACTAGAGAAGGGTATCGTTTTTAATCTATCATTCTCCAATTCTGCAATCTATTTTACCAGATGATCTTTTTCCCAAATAAAGGAAAAGGGAAATAACATTGCATAATTCCTTCATGTCCAGTAATTAATTTCACCTCTTCTTTCATAGGTAACTTGTATTTTCTCCATTAACTAAGTCAATCAGTCAGTCAGCCTTCTACGATTTGTCATTAATGGTGGATTTTTCGGTTCACAGGGATTAGTCGAGGAACATGCATGTAGAAGGAAGATGAACAATATGGGGATGGTAAACACAGTAAAAGAATCAGTATTCAAAAGATTGAGAGAGAAATAGATTGATTTAGAAATGCTACATATATGATTAAGGGAGAAAGAGTTGAGGCGCATCCACTATCATCGCGATGGTAGACACAGTAAAAAGAATCAGGATTAAGAAGATTTACAGTAAAATAGATTGAACGAGAAAAACTACTTATATGATTCAGAGAGAAAGAGTTGAGGCGCATCCATTAATTTTGAGCTTTAAGTTAGAATAACAAAAAAGAGGGCGAGGGATGAGAGGGAAGAAGTAGGTACCTCCATCGGTCAAGCTGAAGATGCCGACTCAGCTTACATTGATCCAGAACGATACGTACCATTGGTTGTTTTGATTCACTCAGTGACATGATTAATTTATCTTGATTGGAAAAGAAGGTAGTAGAAGAAGAATGAGAAAAATTGGAATGAAGGTCGACGACTACCACTTTTATGGGATCAAAAAATGAGAGAAACAATATACAAGATTAATTTTCAGACGAAGTGTAATTGATGAAATAAAAAAGTCATCTAGTTAAGATAACTGACGGTTTTAAAAAATAGGGTCATCTGTTAGTTTACAAAGAAAAAAGGCTACTTTTCTAATAATAGAGATGAATGAGGAACATACGATAATTAATTTTCTTACAAAGGATAATTGAGGAAACAAAAAACTCAGTTGTTCAAGATATCCGGTGGTAAAAAAAGGCGGTTACTTTTTAATTTACGAAAAAATAGGGGTCCAAAATGAAGTTGGTAACAAATTAGGGGTCAGAAAATAAACAACCTAAAATTGTATGTATTTACATACGCTCCATGTCTTAATTAGTAACTATATTTACCCCCTCGAACGATTACAAATAAGTTATAACTTCTTATGTATAACAAAACTACGATTTTTAATTAGTAGTTAGTTTTTGACTAAAAATAAATAACTCATTTTATTCGGGAAACCCCAATGTTTATTATAATTCATATCTATCAATCATGTATAAAACAATTTAATCTTTCTCAAAGAAGAAATATGATAAGTGTAATTACTGCTAAGAAAGATTTACAAAATCTGTAAAATTAAGTGAAATCATATAGATCATCCAAATTAATTTCAAGATTGAGGTATAGAGCCTATAAATTTCACAAGAGTTGAGGTTGAAATTAACATACACATCGTCTGGTTTCTATACAGAAAAATCTAAAATTGCATAGAAACTCGTAGAAATGGCAAGCGAGAGAGTAAGAGCTAAAATTGCATTACTCGTCATGTTTATGGTTTTCGCTTCAGGTAGGTTGCACAATCCTTTATCATCTTCTTAAAGTGCTCGTTAATTTTTAAATTACCTATACCTCTTAACATGTAAAATATATGTATAAACACATTATGCAGATTATGTGAATGTCAAGTTGGTTCAGAAAGTAGAAGGACTATCATGTTGTACAGACAATGAGGTTGGACCTGGCCATACAGTTGAAAGTTGTAATTTGAGCAGTCCACAAGACCATGAAAACTGTAACCAATTATGCATCCAAGCTGCTTGCGGGGGAGGAAAGTGTAATTTCCATGGTGGTCGCCATCATTGTCATTGTTGTTGTTAGATCTATTTTGTTGTAGGTCTTATACTACACTTGTTAAGGACTTTATAATATTATCGACTAAAGGAGATTTATGTATTAGCTTCAATTAATTTGGAAAGTAGACCACAAACAAATAATAAAATTTGCTACTTATGCAAGTGTTAACTGCGACAATTTAATGTCATTTGCCTGTGTCAGATGTTGGTTTTTTGCTTTTGTAACATCACATAAAATATATTTAGTCCACCTATGTATATCGAGTTAATTTACACTAAAACACTAGATTTTTTGCGTTGGAAAGGTTTTATTTTATTTTTAACAATAAAGTGGGGGAAAACATTTTATTCCATTTACTAATTGCGAAAATACGTTAAAATTCAATTTTGACTCGCACTTTTCTTTGAATTTGTGTGATTTGTTCCTAAACGAAAGGCCATTTCAATTTTAATAAAGGTTGATATAAAAGTGAAACTTAACTCGGTTACACCTTAAATATCAAATGCATAAAGAATAATAAGTAGGACAAAAGTTAAAATTATCCAACCAAATCCGGTAGCTTTTTTTTTTAGAAATCAACTACGATCTACGTTAGTCGTTGAAGGCATTGATACATCATGAAGATGTGATGAGCGCGATGACCGTCTAAGTTAAATTAATAATGAAAGAGGCCTAAAGCCCAACACCATGAAAGAGGCCCAAAGCCCGACAAACGTATAACATTATTTATACTTTTAATAACCCAAATTCAATAACAATGGATTCCACCTCATCTGGGAATTAATCTTGGGACCTCCAGAATTTTGGAGTTCATGTCAATACTATCAACCACTTTGGCAACCAAGTGTTGACCCTAGCAAATCCAACTAACATTACAGAAACCCTTTCACATAATAAATTTTAGGGTTATTTCCTTGTTAGCCCCTTAACTTGTGACCAACTTCTTTCATGGCCCCCTGTTTTCGTAAATTATAAAATGACTCCCTATTTTTGAAATCTTCACTTAATTTCTAGAGCTAAGTTTTTTTATTTCCCCAATTACCCTTCATCTAAAATTAATTCTTGTACGCTCCTTATCTCTTCTGCAATCTTAATAAATTTGTCACTAACGACTTTCTTTTTGTATTTCTTTCTTCTTCTCCTTACCTCTCAAGCAACACTAGTTAATCTTGCCTAAGTTATTAATAATCGACGTCTCAATATGGTTTTGATGGACTTCACTTAGTGACGCAGATGAACATTAATTCAAAATAATTAACTAGAGAAGGGTATCGTTTTTAATCTATCATTCTCCAATTCTGTAATCTATTTTACCAGATGATCTTTTTCCCAAATAAAGGAAAAGGGAAATAACATTGCATAATTCCTTCATGTCCAGTAATTAATTTCACCTCTTCTTTCATAGGTAACTTGTATTTTCTCCATTAACTAAGTCAATCAGTCAGTCAGCCTTCTACGATTTGTCATTAATGGTGGATTTTTCGGTTCACAGGGATTAGTCGAGGAGCATGCATGTAGAAGGAAGATGAACAATATGGGGATGGTAAACACAGTAAAAGAATCAGTATTAAAAAGATTGAGAGAGAAATAGATTGATTTAGAAATGCTACTTATATGATTAAGGGAGAAAGAGTTGAGGCGCATCCACTATCATCGCGATGGTAGACACAGTAAAAAGAATCAGGATTAAGAAGATTTACAGTAAAATAGATTGAACGAGAAAAACTACTTATATGATTGAGAGAGAAAGAGTTGAGGCGCATCCATTAATTTTGAGCTTTAAGTTAGAATAACGAAAAAGAGGGCGAGGGATGAGAGGGAAGAAGGAGGTACCTCCATCGGTCAAGCTGAAGATGCCGACTCAGCTTACATTGATCCAGAACGATACGTACCATTGGTTGTTTTGATTCACTCAGTGACATGATTAATTTATCTTGATTGGAAAAGAAGGTAGTAGAAGAAGAATGAGAAAAATTGGAATGAAGGTCGACGACTACCACTTTTATGGGATCAAAAAATGAGAGAAACAATATACAAGATTAATTTTCAGACGAAGTGTAATTGATGAAATAAAAAAGTCATCTAGTTAAGATAACTGACAGTTTTAAAAAAAATAGGGTCATCTGTTAGTTTACAAAGAAAAAAAGGCTACTTTTCTAATAATAGAGATGAATGAGGAACATACGATAATTAATTTTCTTACAAAGGATAATTGAGGAAACAAAAAACTCAGTTGTTCAAGATATCTGGTGGTAAAAAAAGGCGGTTACTTTTTAATTTACGAAAAAATAGGGGTCCAAAATGAAGTTGGTAACAAATTAGGGGTCAGAAAATAAACAACCTAAAATTATATGTATTTACATACGCTCCATGTCTTAATTAGTAACTATATTTACCCCCTCGAACGATTACAAATAAGTTATAACTTCTTATGTATAACAAAACTACGATTTTTAATTAGTAGTTAGTTTTTGACTAAAAATAAATAACTCATTTTATTCGGGAAACCCCAAAGTTTATTATAATTCATATCTATCAATCATGTATAAAACAAGTTAATCTTTCTCAAAGACGAAATATGATAAGTGTAATTACTGCTAAGAAAGATTAACAAAATCTGTAAAATTAAGTGAAATCATATAGATCATCCAAATTAATTTCAAGATTGAGGTATAGAGCCTATAAATTTCACAAGAGTTGAGGTTGAAATTAACATACACATCGTCTGGTTTCTATACAGAAAAATCTAAAATTGCATAGAAACTCGTAGAAATGGCAAGCGAGAGAGTAAGAGTTAAAATTGCATTACTCGTCATGTTTATGGTTTTCGCTTCAGGTAGGTTGCACAATCCTTTATCATCTTCTTAAAGTGCTCGTTAATTTTTAAATTACCTATACCTCTTAACATGTAAAATATATGTATAAACACATTATGCAGATTATGTGAATGTCAAGTTGGTTCAGAAAGTAGAAGGACTATCGTGTTGTACAGACAATGAGGTTGGACCTGGCCATACAGTTGAAAGTTGTAATTTGAGCAGTCCACAAGACCATGAAAACTGTAACCAACTATGCATCCAAGCTGCTTGCGGGGGAGGAAAGTGTAATTTCCATGGTGGTCGCCATCATTGTCATTGTTGTTGTTAGATCTATTTTGTTGTAGGTCTTATACTACACTTGTTAAGGACTTTATAATATTATCGACTAAAGGAGATTTATGTATTAGCTTCAATTAATTTGGAAAGTAGACCACAAACAAATAATAAAATTTGCTACTTATGCAAGTGTTAACTGCGACAATTTAATGTCATTTGCCTGTGTCAGATGTTGGTTTTTGCTTTTGTAACATCACATAAAATATATTTAGTCCACCTATGTATATCGAGTTAATTTACACTAAAACACTAGATTTTTTGCGTTGGAAAGGTTTTATTTTATTTTTAACAATAAAGTGGGGGAAAACATTTTATTCCATTTACTAATTGCGAAAATACGTTAAAATTCAATTTTGACTCGCACTTTTCTTTGAATTTGTGTGATTTGTTCCTAAACGAAAGGCCATTTCAATTTTAATAGAGGTTGATATAAAAGTGAAACTTAACTCGGTTACACCTTAAATATCAAATGCATAAAGAATAATAAGTAGGGCAAAAGTTAAAATTATCCAACCAAATCCGGTAGTTTTTTTTTTAGAAATCAACTACGATCTACGTTAGTCGTTGAAGGCATTGATACATCATGAAGATGTGATGAGCGCGATGACCGTCTAAGTTAAATTAATAATGAAAGAGGCCTAAAGCCCAACACCATGAAAGAGGCCCAAAGCCCGACAAACGTATACCATTATTTATACTTTTAATAACCCAAATTCAATAACAATGGATTCCACCTCATCTGGGAATTAATCTTGGGACCTCCAGAATTTTGGAGTTTATGTCAATACTATCAACCACTTTGGCAACCAAGTGTTGACCCTAGCAAATCCAACTAACATTACAGAAACCCTTTCACATAATAAATTTTAGGGTTATTTCCTTGTTAGCCCCTTAACTTGTGACCAACTTCTTTCATGGCCCCCTGTTTTCGTAAATTATAAAATGACTCCCTATTTTTGAAATCTTCACTTAACTTCTAGAGCTAAGTTTTTTTTATTTCCCCAATTACCCTTCATCTAAAATTAATTCTTGTACGTTCCTTATCTCTTCTGCAATCTTAATAAATTTGTCACTAACTACTTTCTTTTTGTATTTCTTTCTTCTTCTCCTTACCTCTCAAGCAACACTAGTTAATCTTGCCTAAGTTATTAATAATCGACGTCTCAATATGGTTTTGATGGACTTCACTTAGTGACGCAGATGAACATTAATTCAAAATAATTAACTAGAGAAGGGTATCGTTTTTAATCTATCATTCTCCAATTCTGCAATCTATTTTACCAGATGATCTTTTTCCCAAATAAAGGAAAAGGGAAATAACATTGCATAATTCCTTCATGTCCAGTAATTAATTTCACCTCTTCTTTCATAGGTAACTTGTATTTTCTCCATTAACTAAGTCAATCAGTCAGTCAGCCTTCTACGATTTGTCATTAATGGTGGATTTTTCGGTTCACAGGGATTAGTCGAGGAACATGCATGTAGAAGGAAGATGAACAATATGGGGATGGTAAACACAGTAAAAGAATCAGTATTCAAAAGATTGAGAGAGAAATAGATTGATTTAGAAATGCTACATATATGATTAAGGGAGAAAGAGTTGAGGCGCATCCACTATCATCGCGATGGTAGACACAGTAAAAAGAATCAGGATTAAGAAGATTTACAGTAAAATAGATTGAACGAGAAAAACTACTTATATGATTGAGAGAGAAAGAGTTGAGGCGCATCCATTAATTTTGAGCTTTAAGTTAGAATAACAAAAAAGAGGGCGAGGGATGAGAGGGAAGAAGTAGGTACCTCCATCGGTCAAGCTGAAGATGCCGACTCAGCTTACATTGATCCAGAACGATACGTACCATTGGTTGTTTTGATTCACTCAGTGACATGATTAATTTATCTTGATTGGAAAAGAAGGTAGTAGAAGAAGAATGAGAAAAATTGGAATGAAGGTCGACGACTACCACTTTTATGGGATCAAAAAATGAGAGAAACAATATACAAGATTAATTTTCAGACGAAGTGTAATTGATGAAATAAAAAAGTCATCTAGTTAAGATAACTGACGGTTTTAAAAAATAGGGTCATCTGTTAGTTTACAAAGAAAAAAGGCTACTTTTCTAATAATAGAGATGAATGAGGAACATACGATAATTAATTTTCTTACAAAGGATAATTGAGGAAAAAAAAAACTCAGTTGTTCAAGATATCCGGTGGTAAAAAAAGGCGGTTACTTTTTAATTTACGAAAAAATAGGGGTCCAAAATGAAGTTGGTAACAAATTAGGGGTCAGAAAATAAACAACCTAAAATTGTATGTATTTACATACGCTCCATGTCTTAATTAGTAACTATATTTACCCCCTCGAACGATTACAAATAAGTTATAACTTCTTATGTATAACAAAACTACGATTTTTAATTAGTAGTTAGTTTTTGACTAAAAATAAATAACTCATTTTATTCGGGAAACCCCAATGTTTATTATAATTCATATCTATCAATCATGTATAAAACAATTTAATCTTTCTCAAAGAAGAAATATGATAAGTGTAATTACTGCTAAGAAAGATTTACAAAATCTGTAAAATTAAGTGAAATCATATAGATCATCCAAATTAATTTCAAGATTGAGGTATAGAGCCTATAAATTTCACAAGAGTTGAGGTTGAAATTAACATACACATCGTCTGGTTTCTATACAGAAAAATCTAAAATTGCATAGAAACTCGTAGAAATGGCAAGCGAGAGAGTAAGAGCTAAAATTGCATTACTCGTCATGTTTATGGTTTTCGCTTCAGGTAGGTTGCACAATCCTTTATCATCTTCTTAAAGTGCTCGTTAATTTTTAAATTACCTATACCTCTTAACATGTAAAATATATGTATAAACACATTATGCAGATTATGTGAATGTCAAGTTGGTTCAGAAAGTAGAAGGACTATCATGTTGTACAGACAATGAGGTTGGACCTGGCCATACAGTTGAAAGTTGTAATTTGAGCAGTCCACAAGACCATGAAAACTGTAACCAATTATGCATCCAAGCTGCTTGCGGGGGAGGAAAGTGTAATTTCCATGGTGGTCGCCATCATTGTCATTGTTGTTGTTAGATCTATTTTGTTGTAGGTCTTATACTACACTTGTTAAGGACTTTATAATATTATCGACTAAAGGAGATTTATGTATTAGCTTCAATTAATTTGGAAAGTAGACCACAAACAAATAATAAAATTTGCTACTTATGCAAGTGTTAACTGCGACAATTTAATGTCATTTGCCTGTGTCAGATGTTGGTTTTTGCTTTTGTAACATCACATAAAATATATTTAGTCCACCTATGTATATCGAGTTAATTTACACTAAAACACTAGATTTTTTGCGTTGGAAAGGTTTTATTTTATTTTATTTTTAACAATAAAGTGGGGGAAAACATTTTATTCCATTTACTAATTGCGAAAATACGTTAAAATTCAATTTTGACTCGCACTTTTCTTTGAATTTGTGTGATTTGTTCCTAAACGAAAGGCCATTTCAATTTTAATAGAGGTTGATATAAAAGTGAAACTTAACTCGGTTACACCTTAAATATCAAATGCATAAAGAATAATAAGTAGGACAAAAGTTAAAATTATCCAACCAAATCCGGTAGCTTTTTTTTTTAGAAATCAACTACGATCTACGTTAGTCGTTGAAGGCATTGATACATCATGAAGATGTGATGAGCGCGATGATCGTCTAAGTTAAATTAATAATGAAAGAGGCCTAAAGCCCAACACCATGAAAGAGGCCCAAAGCCCGGCAAACGTATAACATTATTTATACTTTTAATAACCCAAATTCAATAACAATGGATTCCACCTCATCTGGGAAATAATCTTGGGACCTCCAGAATTTTGGAGTTTATGTCAATACTATAAACCACTTTGGCAACCAAGTGTTGACCCTAGCAAATCCAACTAACATTACAGAAACCCTTTCACATAATAAATTTTAGGGTTATTTCCTTGTTAGCCCCTTAACTTGTGACCAACTTCTTTCATGGGCCCCTGTTTTCGTAAATTATAAAATGACTCCCTATTTTTGAAATCTTCACTTAACTTCTAGAGCTAAGTTTTTTTATTTCCCTAATTACCCTTCATCTAAAATTAATTCTTGTACGTTCCTTATCTCTTCTGCAATCTTAATAAATTTGTCACTAACGACTTTCTTTTTGTATTTCTTTCTTCTTCTCCTTACCTCTCAAGCAACACTAGTTAATCTTGCCTAAGTTATTAATAATCGACGTCTCAATATGGTTTTGATGGACTTCACTTAGTGACGCAGATGAACATTAATTCAAAATAATTAACTAGAGAAGGGTATCGTTTTTAATCTATCGTTCTCCAATTCTGCAATCTATTTTACCAGATGATCTTTTTCCCAAATAAAGGAAAAGGGAAATAACATTGCATAATTCCTTCATGTCCAGTAATTAATTTCACCTCTTCTTTCATAGGTAACTTGTATTTTCTCCATTAACTAAGTCAATCAGTCAGTCAGCCTTCTACGATTTGTCATTAATGGTGGATTTTTCGGTTCACAGGGATTAGTCGAGGAGCATGCATGTAGAAGGAAGATGAACAATATGGGGATGGTAAACACAGTAAAAGAATCAGTATTAAAAAGATTGAGAGAGAAATAGATTGATTTAGAAATGCTACTTATATGATTAAGGGAGAAAGAGTTGAGGCGCATCCACTATCATCGCGATGGTAGACACAGTAAAAAGAATCCGGATTAAGGAGATTGACAAAAAATAGATTGAACGAGAAAAACTACTTATATGATTGAGAGAGAAAGAGTTGATGCGCATCCATTAATTTTTAGCTTTAAGTTAGAATCACGAAAAAGGGGGCGAGGGATGAGGGAGGCGAAGGAGGTTCCTCCATCGGTCAAGCTGAAGATGCCGACTCAGCGTACATTGATCCGGAACGATTCGTACCATTGTTGTTTTGATTCACTCAGTCACATGATTAATTCATCTTGATTGGAAAAGAAGGTAGTAGAAGAAGAATGAGAAAAATTGGCATGAAGGTCGGCGACTACCACTTCTATGGGATCAAAAAATGAGAGAAACAACATACAAGCTTAATTTTCAGACGAAGTGTAATTGATGAAATAAAAAAGTCATCTAGTTAAGATAACTGACGGTTTTAAAAAAGTAGGGTCATTTGTTAGTTTACAAAGAAAAAAAGGTTAATTTTCTAATAATAGAGATGAATGAGGAACATACGATAATTAATTTTCTTACAAAGGATAATTGAGGAAACAAAAAACTCAGTTGGTAAAGATATCTGGTGGTAAAAAAAGGGTCTACTTTTTAATTTACGAATAAATATGGGGCCAAAATGAAGTTGGCAACAAATTAGGGGTCTGAAAAGAAACAACCTAAAATTTTATGTATTTACATACGCTCCATGTTTTAATTAGTAACTATATTTACCCCATCGAACTGTTACAAATAAGTTATAACTTCTTATGTATAACACAACTACGATGTTTAATTAGTAGTTAGTTTTTGACTAAAAATAAATAACTCATTTTATTTGGGAAACCCCAAAGTTTATTATAATTCATATCTATCAATCATGTATAAAACAATTTAATCTTTCTCAAAGAAGAAATATGATAAGTGTAATTACTGCTTAGAAAGATTAACTAAATCTGTAAAATTCAGTGAAATCGTATAGATCATCCAAATTAATTTCAAGATTGAGGTATAGAGCCTATAAATTTCACAAGAGTTGAGGTTGAAATTCACATTCACATCGTCTGGTTTCTATACAGAAAAAATAAAAAATTGCATAGAAACTCGTAGAAATGGCAAGCGAGAGAGTAAGAGCTAAAATTGCATTACTCGTCATGTTTATGGTTTTCGCTTCAGGTAGCTGGCACAACCCTTTATCATCTTCTTAAAGTGCTCGTTAATTTTTAAATTACCTATACCTCTAAACATCTATATAACAAAACAAAACTTGTTTTGCTGACTGGGACAAAATAAATGATCTCGTCTCATCTTTTCCTCACTAATCTCCCCACAAAACCTTTCACCTTTCCTCTTAAAAGTAAATGACCACAACTACTCATTTACTATTTGTAAATTTCAACAGTTTTAATCTTTTTGTCTCCTCAATTAACACTTTAGTTCTCTTTATTTCTCATACCTTTACAGTTTTAATCTTTTTGTCTCCTCAATTAACACTTTAGTTCTCTTTATTTCTCATACATTTTCTCTCTCACACACACAATGAGGAGAACAGTAACCGATAAAAGTTAAATGGAAACAAGTTCTCCCAATAATCTCTTCTTATACTTCTTATTGTCTTTAACATCCTGTGTTCAACCCAACTTCTTTTATCTTATTTAATTAAGGATTTCTTATAGCTAACAAACTTCAATGTTTGTTTGTTTTTTTATTATTCAAAATCGTGGTTTCATGTTCACTACAAATTTTTATGCCTAATCATAGGTATAGGGGTAATATTTCAATTTTGGTGATTCATATGATCATGGGATGAGTATCAATAGAGTTCAAAAAAAGCATAAATGTATGAGATTTATGGGAATTCAAACTGGAGTTGGATTTGTTGGAAGAAAGAGATCTTTAAGACAAGTATAGACGCCTTCTGTTTCTCTGGGGCTTCAACAGTAATCTATGTTTGTTTTTTTGTACTCATTTAAGATTTAGAATTTGATTTTATAAGATCACAACTTGATTACGTTTGTCGTTACTTGTTTTGATTTGGGTTGTAAAAAATTGTTTGTATTTTGTTGTCCCGAATTACAAATTTGGAGCTTGATATCTTGATTACTGATTTTGGGACGTAAAATGTAATTTATTTATGGGCATTTTTATAGCTTCTTTGTGAAAATAAATAAATATTAAAGGCTCATATTTGTAAGGTGATTTGTTTGTCTTTTATAAAGTATTATTTAAATTTTTTTCCCTTAAAGTCCAACTAATTAAGTTTTACAGATAATGGGATTGGAATTTTTTGTCCCTTTGAATGGTGTTGTGTAACTTGATACTTATTTTTTGGTGTATTCAAGTGACCGACCATATAGACTATGGAAGTTGAACAAACCAAAAATCATTTAAGTTGATAGAGAATATAGACCAATGATGGTGGTAGAGAAACAATGTGTGGGTGGTTTTGGAACAAAAGTCTAACTCCTCCTTAAGAATCTCCATTGATTTATTAGCATTCATCGGGATTGTCTATGTATGTATTTGTTCAAATAATAGTGTCAACATAACCATGATTTAAGACCGAAAACTATTCAGAGGGACGTAGATGAATAATGCTTTTTCCAATTATTTTACTTCTCTATGTTCAACTTGTTCTTGAAAATTAATATGGTTCAAAATCTATGTAACAAACTGAGTTTGTTTTGATTCTTCCAAGGTCAGGACATATGTGTCTCAAATTTTCAATAGTGTGAGTTAGATATGTATTACTACATGTATATTTTACTATTTACAAGTACACCTAAAGTAAAATTATCTTTTGTAGTGAATAGCTTACACACGCAACTAAAATATAACAACTTATACAAAATGCAGTAATTGGTTTAAATAATTGTACAAATTTAATATATTTTTAGTTTGTATGACAATAATTTTGTAAATTTGGTTATGACATCGTGTCGATGACCACAAAAGTTAATGTATAGATTTAAACATTAGAGAGAGAAGTGTTTTTAGTTTGTACGTGACATATTAGTATTAGTAAATAAGTTAGTTTTACTAACAAAAGTGAAAAAGATTATTAACATAAGTGAAAAAGAGGTTCAAATTGAAATCACTCATTGTCTGCTTCAATAGAAGAACTTTTTATTTCTCGAAACCATGTATCGTATTGTTCAATCTATATATTTATTTTGTTGATTTTCAGTTGTCTTCATTTTGATATAATTCCAGGCAGAGTCATGTGTTCAAGACGAGTTTGAAATTCTAATGGAACACTTTATTTTTCATTATTGTGTTCATAATCTTTTTCATTGACGAGTTTCATCATGTCGGAGGCACCGGTTATATCTAGTGTAATATATATGTATAAACACATTCTATGCAGATTATGTGAATGTCAAGTTGGTTCAGAAAGTAGAAGGACTATCATGTTGTACAGACAATGAGGTTGGACCTGGCCATACAGTTGAAAGTTGTAATTTGAGCAGTCAAGAAGACCATGAAAACTGTAACCAATTATGAATACAAGCTGCTTGCGGGGGAGGAAGAGTTGAGGCGCATCCACTATAATTGCGATGGTAGACACAGTAAAAAGAATCAGGATTAAGAAGATTGACAGAAAATTAGATTGAACGAGAAAAACTACTTATATGATTGGGAGAGAAAGAGTTGAGGCGCATCCATTAATTTTGAGCTTTAAGTTAGAATAACAAAAAAGGGGGCGAGAGATGAGAGAGATAAAGGAGGTTCCTCCATCGGTCAAGCTGAAGATGCCGACTCCGCTTACATTGATCCAGAACGAGTCGTACCATTGGTTGTTTTGATATACTCAGTGACATGATTAATTCATCTTGATTGGAAAAGAAGGTAGTAGAAGAAGAATGAGCAAAATTAGCACGAAGGTCGACGACTACCACTTTTATGGGATCAAAAAATGAGAGAAGCAACATACAAGATTAATTTTCAGACGAAGTGTAATTGATGAAACAAAAAAGTCATCTAGTTAAGATAACTGACGGTTTTAAAAAAATAGGGTCATTTGTTAGTTTACAAAAAAAAGGCTAATTTTCTAATAATAGAGATGAATGAGGAACATACAATAATTAATTTTCTTACAAAGGATAATTGAAGAAACAAAAAACTCAGTTGGTAAAGATAACTGGTGGTTAAAAAAGGAGACTACTTTTTAATTTACGAATAAATATGGGGCCAAAATGAAGTTGGTAACAAATTAGGGGTCAGAAAAGAAATAACCTAAGAAGAAGAAGAAAGAGAGAAAAATGTCATGAAGGTAGACGACTACCACTTTTTTGCACTTTTTTGGGATCAGAAAAGAGAGAAGCAACATACGAGATTTATTTTTAGACTAAGTGAGATTCATTCACCCAAAATTTTATTAGTTTTTTAATAACTGGTCCCCTAAAAGAAATGCATATTTACATATGGTCTATGTTTTAATTAGTAATTATATTTACCCCCTCAAACTGTTACAAATAAGTTATAACTTCTTATGTATAACCCAACTACGATTTTTAATTAGTAGTTAATCTATGACTCAAAATAGATTTGTCATTTTACTCGGGAAACCCCAAAGCTAAATGCAATTCATATCTATCAATCGTGCATAAAACAATTTAATATTTTTCAAAATAGAAATATGACAAGTGTAAGTGATGGTAAGAAAGATTAACAAAATCTGTAAAATTATGTGAAATCATATAGATTATCCAAATTAATTTCAAAATTTAGGTATAGAGCCTACAAATTTCACAAGAGTGAGGTTTAAATTCACATCACGTCGTTTGGTTTCTATATAGAAAAGTCCAAAATTGCTGAGAAATTCGTAGAAGCTGCAAGCGAAAGTGGAAGTGCTAAAAGCGTATTACTCGTGATGTTTATGGTATTCGCTTCAGGTAGTCGTCGTAATCCTTTGTCATCTTCTTATTGTGCTATGCTTTTCAATTACATCTACCTCTAAACATGTCACATATATGTATATACACATTCTATGCGTGGTGCAGAAGTAGAAGGACTGTAATGTTATACAGACAATGAGGTTGGACCAAGACATTCACTTGAAAGGTTTAATTTGAGCAGTCCACAAGACTAGGACAACTACAACCAATTGTGCATACTATACATGTTACGGAATTTATAATAATATTAACTAAAGAAGATTTATGTATTAGCTTTAATGAATTTGGGAAGGAGACCACAAATAAATAATAAAATTTGTTACTTATGTAAGTCTCTACTTCGAATTTTTAATTTCATTATTGTTATGACTGCATCTGTTATTCGCCCCGATCTATTATTTATTAAGTTTGTTTGTCAATTGTGTCCAAATTTTTGTTATTTGGACGCAATTGACATGGTTATCACGATTATTTATAATATTAAGCTTTTATGTCAATTGTGTCCAATATTTGTTATTTGCCCCATCTATGAATTATTTGTCACACAATTTCTCCCTAACTTATCTTCACAGTTTTATTACCTAATATACTAGATTCATATTTCCACAAAAAAAAATATACTAGATTCATAAGTCCAAATTATTTGTTTGTTAAGTACTAAGAATCTTAGGATTTACAATTATATAATTTATTTATTTTAAAAACATCTTTAAAATTATTATTTTTAAATCTGTTTTTTCGAAAATCGTTCGTTTTTTTCGCTTGAGAACTTTTTTCCAGAATCGATTTTTGCCTCTGAAAAAAAAATTCTCCAAAATTGTTTTTCCCCGAAACCATTTTTATCACGGGAACAAGTTTTTTTCAAGGAAAACTATTTTTTTCACATAAACTTTTCTTTTCACAGAAACTATTTTTCCACCTAAACTTTTTCTCTACACAACCTTTGTTTTTTACGAAACCTTTTTCACAAAACACTGTTTTCTCTAAAAAAAAAAAAACAAGTTCTGAAAAAGCCGATTTTCTCGAAAAAACGGTTGCTGGGGAAAATGTTTATGAAAAAAACGGTTTCTGGAAATAAATGGTTTCTAGGAAAAAAAATAATTTCTGAAAGAAATAATGGTTTCTCAAAAAACAATTTATCAAAGAAATAATCAACTTCGGAAAAAACAGTTTTCGGGGACAAAACAGTTTCCGTGAAAAAAGGTTTAAGAAAAAAAAAGGGGGGGGGGGACAGTTTTCGGGGGGGGGGGGGGGGGGAAATAAGGTTTTTCGAAAAAGAAGGGTTCTGAAAATAACGACTTTTGAAAAAATACAATTTTGCGATAAAAAAAGGTTTTTGGGAATTTTTCAGAAATAAAACGATATCAGAGAAAAAAGAAAGGGTTTTGAAAACACAATTTCGAAAAAAAAAATCGTTTTGGTAAAAAAAATGATTTTCGAAAAAAAATATTTTTGGAACAAAACCGTTTAAGATGAACGATTTCCAGATAAATGGACTTTCGTAGAAAAAAAATCTGTTTCGGGAAAAAAATATTTATTTTATTTGATTTTTAGGTTGAGATTTGAACTTAATAATCTAAAATCTTAGCAAATCTAGTGTTTGTGTTAGACTTAGGCGATCCAGGCGCATAGGGCCCCCAAATTTTGGGGACCTCAATTTATATATGTATATATATATATATGTAGACGGTATGTATTTTTTATGCACATTTATATCATGTTTGGTTGGGCAGCAGAGTTGGTAGAGTAGCTGGTTAGATATCCTAAGGTCTAAGATTCAACTCCGCTGAATTACATCATTTTTTAAATAATTTTTTTCTATGAGGAAGTTTAAAAAATAAAGACAAAATCATAACATCTAAATTTAATTAACTATTCATGAAAGCCTAAAAGAGACCTAAATAAAAGAAGAACAAAAATCAAATCAAATACATATTTTCATAATATCTTTTCTTCTCTTTAGTAATTTTTCATCAAACTTTAACCTCACATTTCTATTCCTTCTCTACATGAGTTTATTACACAACTACATAGAGGAAAGCTTCTTGTTCCTTTAATTTTTCTTTGTTTTTTTATTTCTTCTGTATGTTTGAATTTTATTGCTACTCGTAGTAAGTTACAAATTTTATGTTGATTAGTATATAATTTTGTTATTATCTACCATGTCTCAAGAAAGATTAAATGGATTAGATTTGTTATCTATTGAACATGAGTTAGCTGAGAATGTTAACTATACGAATGTCATCAGTAATTTTGCACCCAAAAAAATGCAAGAAGAGTGGTGTTTAAGTAGTATTTATTTCGTCTCTAATTTTAACAACTATATATTTTATAATAAAAAACGTCAACTTTTACACTTTTTAACCTAAAGTGTAGGGCTCTTCAAAAGTCAGGGTCGGTACTGAGAAAATCTTAAGTAGGGCGGAATTTCGGTACAGTACAAATTTTGGACTTAAGATACCTTAGGATTCTTGGTAGTCAAATTCACCAAAGAATCTTGATTCTTTCCAAATCCTATTTTTAGTAGGAATTCTACTAAAGAATCATGCATGCAAACACACCATATCGTAATTCAATAGAGGAAGGAGAAGATGAATAAAACACTGGTAGTAAGAAATTATCCTAAAAAGACGTTCATGAGCTCCGAACTCCGAAGAGAAATTTAAAGGGGAATACCCCTCACCGCTAATGTCCAATTAGCGATAGTCCCTTTTTGAATTGGATATTAGCGAATAATATCCCCCTTTTTTCCCTTAAAAGTACGGAAATACCCTCATCGTTATTGTTTTGCTATCTCTTTTGTTTGATCTCTTTTATGCTCCTCCGACGAATCTCCATTCCTTGTACTTATTTTTTTTCTTAACCATCGTATTTCTGCTTCACAAACAACAATTATCGAAAATTTCAAATTAATAAATCACAACAATTCCCAATAAAAATCGTAAAATTTTAAGAAAAGATTTGGACTTCTTGATTGTTTTTTGTTTTACGTTAAAATTGACGTTTCAGAGTGTAACCAATTCGAAGAAGACCTCTTGATATATGTTGTTCTGTCTATTAATTATAACTCGTATACATTCAAAGAAACAAATGTAAATTAAAATCATGAATTGAACGAAAAATTTAACAATCAGAAGAGAAATTATTAATTGAACCTACAAATTAGATAGAAAAATTAATGGAAAGACCGAATTTAAAGTGTTATGTTAGTCGTGAACTTACATATTAGATAGAAAAAATCATGAGTAGACTGAAGTTAGAGTGTTATGTCGGTCGTAGTGATATGGAAAGAAAAAAATAATAAGTGTATGGCTATTTTTCGTAATCTTAATAACAAAAAAAATCGGGTTTCACTAATATCTAATAAAAGCCGAAGAATTTCATTTTATAAAAACTAGTACTATTATTTTCCTTGAAGCTTTGAAGCTAATCTATAGAGAGACAAAAATGCCACAATAAAATATGTTACAAATTAAGACCGAAATATGGAGTGTTGTTTTTTACAACTTTCCATTAGTGGCTGTAATAAATCTACTTCTCTCAATCTCTTATCATTCCAACTGCAATTCTTACTCTCAACAATACCACTACTGACTTCACTTATTTTGAAAATGTTCACACCAAATAGCCTAACCACCTCAACTGATTCAATCGGTTTAAACATTCGGCAAGATGATTTAATATTACCCAATCCTGTTGTTCTTGGTTTCCAATCGATAAAAAGTTGTTTATCCTCTGTTGTTGATCGTCTAAATTGCACAATATCGCCGGGTTTTAATCCCTTTTCCTTCACAAACCTACTCCAACCTTTTGTAAGAACGTAACTTTGACTACTATTCCAATATGAATATCTAAATCTCCATACTTTTCCAACATTATCCTCAAAATTTAGTAACAACCCTTTAGATAAATTAGTCCCCAAGTGCAAAGGGAAGTGTTTTTCAGCTTGTTGTTTAGGTATAACTAATCGATTTAACTTACCCACATCGCTCGGTGTTACCACCTTTTCGAATAATTGTTCTTGATCTTCCATAACCCTACCCGACCCCGTTGTTAAACTCGTATACCCATCTTCTCCATTTAACTTAAAGCTATACCCATATTTATCACCAAACTTTCTCCTAGCTTGATCAAGTTCATCACTATAAGTATGTTTACGTAACATATCAACGATCTCGTTTTTTGAATGTGAATTCAAGAAAGCTGATTCAATATCATCTTCTTCCATAGTATCGAATAAAGGCTTGAAATTCGTTATGGCATCTCGACCTCGAAATTTCTGTGCAGCAATGTCATAAGCTTTAGCAGCTTCTTCTTCTTCATTGAATGTTCCTAACCAAACTCTTTGATGTTTCTCATATATTTGAGCACCCCAACGACCATTTGGTTGCGGGACTACTCCTTTATATTGAGACGAAGGAAGCTTACGAGACTCGGCTTCTAGAACGATTCCGGAATGGTCTAAAACAACACTAGACCCACTTTCGACCCCGATTAACTTATCGGGTGGAAACAATATTGTCATCGGTGAGACCGGAAAGGATTCACTACTAGAAGATTCATCTATGCAACTAAGATCCATATCTTGAAGGACTTGAGAGAGAGAGAGATGAAGTTGAAAAGTTCGAGGTTTATTTATTTTTGGTTTTGATTGGAAGCTATGTTGAATATGTGCATATATATAGAAGTATACCAAAGTTGATTATTTATGATATAATTTTGGGTGTTTTAAGTTTGATTTTATGGGGTTTGGGGGAGTGATGGTGTGGGTCAACTTATGAGAGAGGTCTAGAGAAAGAGAATAGGAAGATTCAAGGTAAGGGTTGTGGAAGACTTACAAATTAGTATGGAATGTGTTGTGGGTGTGTATGTTAAGTAGGGTCCCTTGAAAGTAAATTGATAGGGTTCACATGACAGAGAACCTGATTTCCATGAAAGTTCATCCCCTCTTGACCTTTCTTGTTCTTCTTGCTGAATGCTGACCATTTCATCTTCTACAGTCTACACCCATCAATGTTAAGTTACTAGTCAAAATCCTTTGTGCACATAACACTTCGGTACCACGTACCAAACTTATCTTAATAAAGGAGAAATTGATGATATATGTCATGTAACTCTCCGGCCCATTGGCTGATTTGATCTGTTAAGATCAATTGTTATAGGGTAAAGAGAAACTGTTTTTCTACTAGTAAGCTTTTCTTATCATACAGATGAAAGTCGAATGAGTACATGTCGGTGCAATGCAATGCAATACAACATCTTCTGCAAACTGCAAAGAGATGGGTACACAAATATGGGCAATAAAACATATATACTTGGCATTATCTACTAAATTTTGATGTTCGCCATATTTAAATATCGAGAAATGAGAAATATAATCATATGTCGTCGTTACTATAATTAAGAAAACCACGATTACACCATGTTGTTCGTTACTATAATTAAGAAAAGCACTCCACAACCACGTTGGCTAAAGGCTGAATTCTTTCTCGCGCGACAAAGAGAAGACAGAAACTTGTTGAATTACTAAAACAACCATTTTTTTCATTGGCAAAAGGAAATATATCTACAATGAGGAGACGACTAATAGAATAAAATAATGAAACAGTCTTATAGTATTGTAGTGGCCAAACCTTGATCAGTGACCGAAGTTCTTCCACAAAAATTGGTATTACGATCTTATAAAACCATTACATAGCCCAAGTCATAAAATACAAGAAAAAAGTATGAAAATACAAAACAATAACATTATGAAAATGAAATTGAATGAACACACCATCCTAATTAAGTCAGAAAATACAAAAGATAAAGTAAGAAGAAACACACAAAAAAAAAATGAATATACTGAAAATGTAAATGGGTACGGATGAGAATTATAGTCTTTGTGGGACTCAATTGACTAGTTGACAAGTATTTCCAGCTAGAAAGAAGTTAATTGCATGAGACAAAAAGTTGTGGTCTATTTAGGACCAACCCATAACTATGTAAGAAAAGCCCAAGATTTGGGCCCAAATACGAAAAAAAACCCACTCGGGAATAATAATGTAAAAAAAACCCAATTTTTAAACTGTTGGCAACACTTTTGAAACTATTACAACACTTTTGAAACTGTGACAACATATATAATTATGTGTGAACAAAAACAAATTTGTTCATACATTTAAAAAATTGTTGAGAGCAAATACAAAATTGTTGAGAGCAAATTGTGTTTTGTTCAGAAATTTTCATAAATGTTTTGTAATTTCAAATTTTGGGTTTTTTTTGCATTATTATTCCGGGTTATCTGGAGGAAAGATGTAACCTCAGGGAGAACAAGAATCTTAGAAATGAGAAAGAATACCAAAGGGAGGAACGACGCTTAGGTTATAGTTCCGAACTAAGACACCTAAGGCAAGTGCGCCAAAATGCAAAGGGAATGTACCTTGTATTTACAGACATATCTCCTTCTAGTAAAAATGCCATATATATATAGTCTTGCTATTTTGACCCGAATTTTGGGCCTTATAATTTTCCTCTCCAATTTTTTCATCTTTTCTTTTACCCTCAACCTCTATTACTTTTCTACTTCTTTTTTATATTATAATAATTATTATATTTTTTGTTTGTTCCTTCCTCCCTAGAACTTGGAATTTAATAGAACAAATCCAATTTTAATTAAAAAATAATTCTAATTTACAATAATACAATAGTCATCAACTACTTGGTGCAATTTGTCTAATTCTAATATTCTTCCTTTTTATATAATATTAATGTACTATTAAAAATTAATTTATTAGGTGTTAATCTCAGCTCAATTATAATTTGGGTTAATTCCGTTTTGGCCTTCGATTTGTGACCAACTGGCCGTTTTAGCCCCCATAAGTGTCGGGCAGTTCTTTTTGACCCCAAAGACCAAATTTTTGACGAAATTATCCTCGGGGGCCAAAATAGAATTATTTCTGAAAAAGGGTAAAAACAAAAAATGTCACATCACCCCTTTCTTTATCATCCACTTCACCTTATCTCTCCTCCATCACACCACCTCCTCTCCACCTCACCCTTCTTCTCCGGCGAAAGGTTTTCGGCCGGAATTTTTTATTCCGGCCGGCCACTTTACTAAAAAAAAAAAAAAAAAAAAATCTTCCTTTCTCTCTCCTCTTCTTCTTCTTCCTTTCTCTCTCTTCTTCTTCCTTTCTCTCTCTTCTTCTTCCTTTCTCTCCTCTTCCTGCTTTCTCTCTCTCTTCTTTTCCCTCAATCTCTCTCTCTCTAAGCTCCCCTTCGCCGACAGAAATTTCGGCGAAGGGGAGCTTAGAGAGAGAGAGATTGAGGGAAAAGGAAGAAGAGAGAGAAAGGAAGAAGAAGAAGAGGAGAGAGAAAGGAAGAAATTTTTATTTTTTTTAGTAAAGGTGGCCGGCCAGAATTTTTTATTCCGGCCGGCAACCTTTCGCCGGAGAAGAAGGGTGAGGTGGACAGAGTGATGTGGTAATTGTGTGGACAAAGAAAAAGAAAAAAAAATAATTACAGAAATGCCATGGGGGTAGAATTGGGAGGTTTAAAAAAAATTGGGGCCATTTAAGAATTTTTTGGGGCCAAAACGAACTGCCGGACACAATCGGGGGCCAAAACGGCCAGTTGGTCACAAATCGGGGGCCAAAACGGAATTAGGATGTCATGCACAACCATTTGCATGAACTTTTAATTTATTTTTTTTAGCTCCTCTAATATTATAGATTATAAAAGTTGGATTATTGTTTAATTAAAACATACGAAAATTATGAAGTCACTTTAAATGAGTGGTCATATTTCTCCACTGGGGGACTTAGAGCACCAATTGACACTAAAAAAACTCTAAAGTCTAATTCTCAAATGGAGATTTTCTTTCAGTGTCAACATATAGACACTCTAAATATTTTGGTCTCCAATGAAGATTTCTAAAATCTCTCTTCTTAATACATATGTCGCTCTTAAATTGGATAGGAAAAAAGTAGTTAAAAAATAAAAGATTTTTACTGGTTTAAATTTTAGAGTGACACTTAGAGAGTCTCAAAGAGACACTCTAGTTTTAGAGTGTCTCTCTTGAGTGTCTCTATAATAAATGCCCTCATATCATCATGGAGTGTCAAATAGAGTGTCATGTTGGAGAAGATTTTTTAACTCTCTAAAAATCCTAAATGGCACTCTAAGTGTTAGAGTTTGAGTATCCCATTGGAAATGCTCTTATGTTTGAATCTCACTATCTCAAAATATGTATTGTGATTGAAATTCTATAATTCCATCTGTTAGGACGAAAAGTTTTGTGTATATTTATGTAATGGAGATCGGTCATAAACCGATTTCAAATTCCAAAATAGGCCTAACATTCACGTCGAAGAAAAAAATGAGTTGTCCTTCTGTCATAAAAACCCAATATTATCTAAGCTTCATAATGTATTATGAAACTTCATAATATATCGTGGTGCATTGCGTATTATGAGTAGAATTGTTCATAACGGATTATGACTTTCATATGTTATTTTTGTGTAACTTCCACAATTTTTTGTGAATGTTAATATTGTATTGTGCAGTTTATATTTATTTATTCTACGTCATATGACAATGTTTGCGAGCATTTGACATATAACTAACTACATTACATCACATCGTGTCCAAAAGCACTATTCAACGTTAGAACTTTTAAGAGAGTTACTACAACTTCAGATACTTGTTTTATACACATGAAAAAAAAATTGTCTGCTTTACTATTAAGGAAAATAAAACCAAATATGAAAGTTATAATTCGATCATATTGCAACATAAAACTTCATATTACAGTATGTAAAATCATATTACAATGTGCAACATCACAGTAGAGCAACATAAAACTTCATATTACAGTATGTAAAATCATATTATAATGTGCAACATCACAGTAGATTATGTAAAATCTTATTACAGTATGTACATTAACATTCTTTATACGCCTCATCATGTAAATTTTTCCACAATGTCATATCTTCATCAAGTTGACTTCTTCATTAGTACGTTTATTCTTATCGGATACCAAATCTTTATTAGTTTGTTTTCTTCTAATAGCAAACCTTCACGAGTTTGGTTTCATTAGTCCAATCACATATTATGTAAGTAATTACATTAGGAAGTGATGAAATAAGATCCTTTGAAAATAATTGAATCCTACAAATCCATGGGTATTCGTGTCACGTCCTACACGACGTTTCTTGTTTTCCCGAGACTAACATTGCCTTAGTCCTTCCGAATAGTTACTCCCAACTGGCTCGTGCCAAGCTTTTGTTGGCTTATGCTAGGTCTAACCAAGCTTAGTCGGCCACCTCCCTTCTCTCTCTCCTTTCATTTCCTTCTACAAACTTTTTTTTTGTTACAATGGAAACTACACTAATAAACTAGAGTGTTTTTTGTCAACAAAAAAAAAAACTAGAGTGTTATTACAATATTTGTGCAGAAGGAAAGGTGGGACTATAGTCCATGTAACATTACAATTATTAGAACGAGCCCATTTAGCTAAACTATCAACTGGAGAATTTCCTTTGCGAAGGATATGAGGGAATGGGAATTTTACACCATGGAACTACGGTAGAAGTTTACTTATTGTCTTGACGTGAACCTTCAATTACCAATGAATCTCGGTCCTTGAGTTTTGTAGATGATTGATGAGTGTTAGGTTATCACTTTCCACATGTAGAAAATTTAGTTTTACTCATTGTAGCTCATTTGATTCCCATAAGAATAGCTTGAATTTTGCATTCTTCCTCATTTCTTGATCGGGTGACTTCGGCCTTAGCGTTGATGAATTTAGCTTTGTGGGTGTGAATAATACAACTAATTCCCGCGACTTCGTGAGGTCTTGTAAAGGAAGCATCTGTATTCACTTTTACATAAGGATGGATTGGAGGGCCCATTTAATCACTTTGTCTGAGGTGGATGAAGAAATTTTATTGACCTTTACCCGGAGGAAAGTTAAAATCCAGTTAATAATCTGCATAGGAGTAACTGGGCTGAAAACATCGCTCACATCTAGATTTTCGTAAATTCCAAAGAATAGTAGCATAAAGTGTGTCTAGATTGTTGTCGTAGTAAAACGAATTGTTTCAAGAGGCCCCATTCCTTGCTACAAACTCTAGCAACATAGACTGTTGACGGAGAAGACTATCAATTTTGGGTTATAATTTGTTGCTTTTCTAGTTTCCTTTCTTTTCTTCTTTCACAAAATACCGTAGGGCTTCATTCTTCTTCTTTTACGTTATTTCTTCTCTAGTTTTTTCAAAATGACCAAAATGTTAATGACATACATTTCACTACAATATTATGGCATATATGGAAAACCAGATGTGATCATTGTTTTCAATATTCAATTATGAGCACTCGAACGGTCATAAATATGATCTTGGCATTTCCTAAATCAGGCAAAATTCCAACGAACTTGAACCTTAAAGGTATGGAAAAATGGCAAAAACCGAACTACCCTTACCTAAAAATAAATGTGGATGCATCGTTCTTGAAAATTGATAATATAATGGGTATAAGTTTAATTGTACATGATGAGCAAGGTCAATTCGTAGCAGCAAAAGCAGTGACATCCAGAGCTAGAAACAGTGAAGAGAGTGAAGCGATAGCTATACTCCAAGGAATTAAATGGGCGGAGGAAAACCAACACAGATCAATCATCATAGAAAGCGACAATTCAAATCTGATCCAACACCTGACAGACCCAAGTCATAACATCCCATGGCAGTCGAAGATTCACAAACAAAGAATCAGAGAAATAAGGAAGAGACTGGAGAGTGTCAAATTCAGCTACGTCAAGAGAATGCTCAATGTGCAAGCAGACAAACTGGCTAAATGGGCGAGAAAGAAAAATAGATCTAAGGAATGGTAAAATGTACCTTGTTTTTTAATTTCAATGTATTGTAATAGTACTTTTATGGCTTAATATAATTTTCAGTTCAACACAAAAAAAATTGTCTTCAATTTTCTTCTCTAATATCCCGAAAGTGTAAAAATGCCCCCAAGGATTATTTTCTCCATTTCGTCTCTCCTTTGGCATAAAAGACCAAAATGTCCCAGGGATTTTTTTTCTTCACTAATCCTTCCAATATTGTCTTTCTTTGCCCCCACATGAGAGGAAAAGTGATGCTTTGCTCCAATTTATTTTAAAATTCATGCTTAACTTAATGTATATGGCTTATAATGAAAATACACACAATTTAGTAGGTCTCAATCACAAAAATACTAACTCTTATAACTTGAGCGACAGAAATAAGTGCTTTAGCACTACATAAGCGAAGTTGGCCGGCAGAGGAGTTGGTTAACGACCTTCTGTTGGTGACATCAGCCAGAAGAAGAAGAAGTGGAGGAACAAGAGATCGAAAAAGAGGAAGCTAGGAATGAAAGGTGTGGTAGATAAATAAAGAAAACAAAAAGTTCATAAATATCGAAAGGGTACAACGGGAAAAATGAAAATTAGGGGGGATCCAATTGTCAGTCACTTACGGACAAAATGGGTAGTTGGCCACAAATTGAGGGTCAAAACAGAATTAAACTTATTTTTCTAGATTAGTATTTTGAGATTTCTTTTGAGAACCTTTCTCATTGGATACCATGTTTACCCAAATACTGGAAGCTGGAGAGAAAAATAATTCTTAATTCTTATCTTTTTTGGTATGAAATATCATATGATGATATAGGATAATTCTATGGTAAGTTCAGAAAAATGAATTTACCAACAACTCGAAGTAATTGGTCTTTTATTTCATTGTGATTGATGATTGGAAAATCAATTACCATAATTAAATTTGGGAACAAATGCCAACAAATAAGTTATAACATTGCACCATATATATGACAGCCCCTATTTTGTGTCACAATTTTCCATTGCAGGGTTGCAGAAGAAATTCGATTTGGGTATTTCTTAGAAAAGTCTGAAGTATAGATCCAAACCAACGCTCTCATCACTGGTTACAAAAAAAAAACACAACAAAAAATCATATATAATTAAGACTATTAAAAGTTATGCCATCACCAGGCATCTCAGTAGATGTGTAACCCCAAATAAAATCTTTTTATAATAACAAAAATAATCACTGAAAAACATATATCATTATACGTTGTAGTTTTTTTTTTTTGTTGAGGTCTTATACGTTGTAGTTTAAAGTCATGGGATGCATACTATTTCAGTCTATACAAACACAACCCAAGAGATAGTGATATTAAATTATGCAAAGTTAGACGTATATAAATTCAACGTCGCCACAAACATAAGTCTAAATATTAGAAAATTCTTACATAATACAAGCCAACAAAGGACAGTAGTTATGAAGGAGCAAAGTATGTAACTCAGAAGTCAGCTTAGTCAGACTCTTAGACATTCTATCAACACAACACAAACAAAATTTTAACAGTTATAAATAATTATACATGACATATTAATACAGAGATACTCTTACGCGCACCAAATAAACAATTCAACAAGGTAATTCTTCTAACTTACCAAACTCAAGACTAAATACACCCTTCATCGATGTTACCTACTATTCCGCAAGGTGGAACCATTACGCTTTTGTTAATGAGTAGGAAGGCGGCGTAATTGAATCTGTGACTTGCAATGTACACATGGAACACACGTCTACCTCAGTAAGAGCTTCTGTAACTCATCATTCGACATCATCGCCCATCAAACTTTCTATGATCGGAAAGCGCAGTGGGAATTCTGGCGACCATGGATAAAATCCCATATTGAGGTTTCTGCATTAATCTGGGGTGTCCTAAAGAGAGGGAGAGGGAGAGTGAGGGAGAGAGAGAGAGAGAGAGAGGTAGAGATAGATAAAAAAAATGATGGTGATGATGATGAGGTGGTGGTGGTGGTGGTGGTGGTGGTGGTGGTGGTGGTGGTGGTGGTGGTGGTGGTGGTGGTGGCGGCGGCGGCGGCGGAGATGATGATGATGGTGGTGGTGTTTGTATTGGTGTTGGTACTAGTGTTGGTGGTGGATGTGGAAGTGGTGATGGTGGAAACGAAAGGACATGAATACATGATGGAAGAAGTGTGGAAAACTAAGGTAAAAAGGAAAACAAAAATTTGACTAACGAAATTATGGTATTGCAGGCCAAATTAGAACACCGAATTTTCAACAAAAAAAAAAGGATTAGAACACCGAACATAAAGGTTAAATTTTCCCGTGGATCACAATTGGCCTAAATTAGAATTAACATGGTTTGGTCTGAAAAATCCTTTCTAGACCCATAAACGGTACTGCTTGAAATCCTCTCTCTCTACAAAAGATAGGCGAGAGGTCCACATGCTGAAAATGATGTTTTTGCCCTTCTAACTTTTCTACATATAGCACAGGAAAAATGTTGTGCTGGAAAATAACGTATTATGAACAAATACATACAAATTGCTTTGAATTAACCATGACCTCCAATTAAGATTTGGCATAAAAAATTCTCTTTGCTCGATTGAAAGAAGAGAAAAAACGCCAACACTAATGTTATGTTATTGATGCAATTCACTCTCCTCTAACTACATGGAAGTTTGATTGTCGATGATAGATTAAATCTGTTGTCGTCAACAAAAGGGAGGTAGAAGTGAGAGAAACTGGCCGACGAGAGATGTTATCATCTTCTTCCTTGGGTTAGCACATGGTGTATGATGGGTGTGGACATATGGTTAAACACACCTTGTACCTTCCCAAAGAATGCCAAAAGGTAGAGAAACCCCTCAATTGGGTCTTGACTTTCATCTTACCCTTTCTTATTATTTGGAACACCACTAAATTGAAAGCCTATAACCAATTAGTTGTCAATCAAAAGGATTCTCTCATATCTTTTCGCCTTGGCCTCTCTATTTAGATATGTCATATCGTGGCAATATCCTACTTCCAAATACATTAAAAGCGTACTAGATAGAAACACAGTAGCATACCCTTCTCGCTCTCTCCCTCCCACTTCCTTAAAACGTTCCATAGACTCGTTAAGGAGGTCCCCACCCAATCGATCGTTCAGCTGCCGAGGAGTCCAACCCTTTTTCTCTCAAGCCCTAGAGGTCCGTCTTCTCCTCCTTCAAACTTTTTTCACTTTTTTTTTCTTTTATATTAGTAGATCAAAATCTTGTAGATCTCTTTGTTTCCTTCAGTTCATATAACTATAATATAATCTATGCAGTTTTAATGAGTAGTAATAGTAGTAGTAGAAGAAGAAAAGGTCAGTTCAGATGGAACAAGTATTACTTTTGGATTATAGCTTGACATTGTTTGATGTTTATAGAGTTTAATGGTATAAGGAGTGGAGTTCTTGTTGTTTTTGGTTAGTGTTGGTATAGTTCAGTTTAGAAGATTTAATGGCCCTTTTCTGCTGCTACCCAAAATCATGATAGTTGTTTATTTTTCTTGTGAGTTATAATGAATGCTTAATAATGTAGTTAAAGTGTTATTTTGATCTATTAGAGTATATAGTGTATTGAGTTTTGGTGTGGGCTCAAGGCATTGTGTTCTTTCTCGGGCATTTTCCCGTTTATTTAAGCTGAACGAGAAGAGCCGCAAAAACAAATGATGTTCAAATGCTTTGTTTGACACCAAGCATAATAAACATAGAAGGATAGTCCATTTGACGGACTCGAACTCCACCCAAGAACCTTTAAGTGTTGCGTATCTCCTTCCCTTTCGATATGGACCAAGTTAACGCACATGGGGTAATTTTCTAAATAGTCCTTCGTTTAGAATTTTAGATACCGGTATGTTACCACTTTCTCAAGGAGATCATACAAGTTGCTTGGAGACACCTAAATAGCACCAAAGAATTCACAGAGAAGCTTCATAGCCTCCAAGCTAAGGAGCAATGAAGGAGAAGGTGATCGACCAGTTCATCACTATATTTGTACATTATGCATCTGTTCACCAGAACTCCACCTCTCTTTCCGAGGCTATCCACGTATTGGTACAACTAAGGATAGTCCGAGGTTATTAGTGATTTTAAAGGCTAATTACCTGAGTTTTGGTCTTCCAAGCATATACTCGTGTCACTCATCACAGTGGCACTGCCTTTTTATAGGAAGTGGATATTTGAGGTGGTTGTGATATACAAGTGGGTGCTGTTACTTACCTGAGTTTTGGTCCTCCTGTCTACAGTTGCTAGCTGTGATTATACGTTAATTTCACAATTTCTCATCTTATCTATGTTACTTATAATGATTTTATGCACCTATCTCATTTTACTGTTTTCCTACTCTTAACAACTATTCCTTTATGGAGCTTATTTGATATTATAGACTTCGTCGTTGTTTCTTTTAGGGGGATTCTCATGATTGTACTTCTCTGAGGAAGGATTAGAGGAAACAAATGGATTCTGAAATGCTGGAAAATTGTCATCGTAAAAGTGGAGAAGGCAGAAACAATCATCACAAGCAAAAAGGCCATCTTCAGTACCAGAGTAATACTGATATGCCTGAAATAGTTATAGCTATTCCTTGTCACCATGAAAATGGTAGGGGACAAAAGTCATCAGCAAGGAGCAGCACAAATGGAGGTCATCATTCCAACGGGGGCATGCGAAATAATGATGCACACGTAAGCAAAATGCATGGGTCAATTACTAACACATGATCCACGGGCTGATAAATTTTGTTGCTTTGCTTGCCGGCGCACGAAAATCACACTTTCCATGTCTATCACTGCAGAAAATTCATAAGCAGCATAAAGAAATGACATTGCAAGATATGTATAATTTTCAAGACACTGATGACGATGAAGATAGTGACTGGGAACCTTTTGAAAATCATGCATCCAGCGAAAATTGGTTTTGCACCAATTGTACGATGAAGAACTGGGACGAATTTATCCACTGTGATGTATGGTTGTGACCTTATATTTGGAACATCATTTTGGTTATATTTCATTGTTGTTTGGGTGCATTGTATGTTTTCTGTAGTCTGGATAATTATTTCCTTTCTATATGTTATGGTCCTTCAAGATGTAGAAACATTAGCATGAATGTGGGTGAGTCTGCTCATCTCTACGATATCACATGTGATGTATTAGTTTTAGATACAAAGAATAGGAAGAAAATGATTGAAATGATATTATTAGGAGAAGAATATATGAAGTATTAATAATACGCATCAAACACTTGAATCCTTTCTTGTATAACCTATACTTATCCTAAATCTTACTCCATTGGATACAATTATCTTTTATAAGAAATCATTGTGGACCTGTGGATATAACTTGATGTGTTTTTGCTCCGAGCAGGTGTGTGGGGAACATAAGGATTCTGACATCCTTACCAATGGGTCTCTTGCTCCATCGTTTACACAAGAAGCGACTCAAGCTCAGGACCGGTCAAAATGTAAAGGTAACCAAGTTTTATCTTCCCTAGTTACATATTTGATTTATGTGTTTGTCCTTCCATTGATATCCATGAAGAGGAAGTTAAACAACTGGTTGTTTTTTTCTCTTCTTAAGGTCCCTGATACAATGAGAGCACTTTCTTGTACTTGGAATTGTGGGGATCCACTTTTGTATGTAAACAAGCAATGCGACTTTAACTTTTCTCTTACATAAAATCTTCTATATTGAGGCCTTCATGCTGCCTATGCTGAAGTAAGAGTTAGTTTTCCATAACCTGAGGTTGAGGAGAACATTGGTTTATTTAATTACTATTACTGTACTATATGGATATTAATTTTCATATAATTGCTGGTACATGGACATTTGTTGCCCACAGCCACATCCTTCTTTAGTTCTGTGTGCTTGCATCTATTTTGGTAATGTCACCTAACATGGGTGCCTCCATTTCGTGCAATTAAGCTGCCTTTTAACTGGCAGTTCCTAATGGGTTGACAGTTCAAATCAATTGAGCTATATATTGACACCTATAGGAGATGCACTTGTCTCTAAACATATAGGTCTCTCCTATTATATGTGAAACTTTGAATTACAATTTCATTGAGAAACTTTGTGACAAAGGTGAGGTTTCAATTTATTATAAAAGCATCTTCCGATATATATTTTTGGCTCCTGAATGAACTTTTTAATCTTTGTAGATGCGAAAACAGAGAAACCATGCACGAAGGATTGCACGATAGTTGGTTATGATGAGAGAATGCTGCTTCATTCCGAAGTATGTTTGTGCATTTCTATGGTTTCTCATGGCCCCCTTTTGATTGATAAACTTCTAATAAGTGTCCACTTTCTTGTTTTTCATGTCCAAGCTTGTATTAATGTAGTTTTACAGAATGGTAGTCGATGCTAAAAATTTGATTGGTTTCATACGACTTTGGTGCAAGATATATTGGATGCAGCACCAATTGCTTAACTTTTGTTGTCATTCTCGTACTTGTATTCCGCGTCAGTGTCACTTGGTCATCAGGCGTTACCACCATATAAATTGTTCATCGCCATCGGGGCTGTTGCGTATTTCTATTGATTGATTTATTCGTCATGCTAATGCTCAAGCTGGTTATCCTTTTTGGTAGCTATGTAGTTGGTCTCGGTCTCGGATCGGCCGAAGGCCGAGACCGAGACGAGACCGAGACAGGCCGAGATTCTCGGTGAGACAGCAAATATAGAAATTAGCTAAATTCTAAAATAGTTCACTTCATTAGGTTAATAAAACGACGTTCATACTTCATAAGTATTCAATAACTAATATTCTTGACTTCTTGTATTCTTTGCTTCTTCTTAGTTCTTAATTCTAGTTGTACTATGTATTATAACTTAATTTTTGTATAAGGAAATCCCAATCTACTAAACTTTTGAAAGTTTCTAAAGAATTTATTAGTTTCTCTCTAAGGCATAAACCCTAAATATTCTATATAGTATTATTGCTGTTTATATTAGATACATTGGGAATATAATTAGTTAAGATTTGAGAATATAATAAATAGTAGTACTTAATTTAGGTCAAAGAGTTCTCCAAAAAAAAAAAATCTAAATATTTGGAAGTTGCTGTCTCGGTCTCGGGTCTCGTCTCGGTCTCGGGTTGTCTCGGCCGAGAAACTCGGCCAAGCCCTAACTCGGGGTCTCGGCCGAGTCTCGTCTCGGGAGAGGGCCGAGACCGAGACGAGACCCGAGATTCTCGGCCGTCTCGGCTGAGACCAACTACATAGTTTGGTAGTGCATGTTTTCTTGCATTAGGAGCAAGTGCTTCGACTGATTGTGGTTGTTGTGTTGGAACAGGTTGAAATGAAGGATCACCCTCACCCAGAAAGACCAGATCGTCTAAATGCAATATTGGCTTCACTAGCCGCCGGCGGTAGGTTCTTTAACTTTCATGTTAGTTTACGATGTGCATTTGGTGGTTGATTTGTCTTAGCCAGCTGCACCCTGGATATATCAACAAATAAATCTTGTAATTATATGACCATTTGGTTTTACCTTCACAGTTTTTTATTTTATTTTTTGTCATCCCATAAAAGTATGTCAGTCAGTTTGCAATTTAATTTGAAACATGTAGGCATATTTCCTGGGAGATGCATTCCTATTCCTGCTAGAGAAATTACTCGAGAAGAACTCCAGCTGGTAAGTTTTTACCACCTCTAGTTGCATAGTTAACCATGTGTATTTGCATGCCAGTTGTATATGTCAGTATACAACTTGGGAAAATGTCATTACAGAAATTCTTTGTTTAAGAGTATCAACCTGTACTCTTAATTGGCATTTACTTGATCAATACCAGCAGTGGTGGTTGATGCCAATTAAGACTTTTGTAAAGGACAGTAAAAGCATAATTTGTCATTATTTTGTACTGAGTAAGAGAAACAAGAACCATCTGTTCACAAAAGAAGAACAAACATAACAAGGATAGACATTTAAAGATCCCTAGATCACTGTTTCTTGGAAAAGCTCTACTAGCAACATTGTAACTTTTTGGTAAGGTCAGCGGCAGATGCCAATTCTCTACAGACCTTTTAGCTCCAAGGACCATGTACAGTTTTTCAATAATATTAATTTAGATCATTCATAAGATAAAGTTAGACATTTGAAGATAAGTTGTATATTATTGTTCTTTCTCGTTTTGGAATCTTCAGGTCCACACTCCTGAGCACGTCGATGCTGTTGAGTTTACAAGCTGTATGATCTCTAGGTACAATTGCTTTGTTTATTCCTTGTCGTTTTTTGCATTGTCAGCATAGTGTGTATTAGTAGGGCATAAGTAGGTCAACATACAGTCTCAAAAGAACAATGATCAACATAAACCGAGGCTCCAATTATTCAGACGTGTAAAATCGTTAGGGTTTGTTAACAGTGCCAGGAACTACAGATCCATGATCCATCCTCCCCGGACGATTCTAGGATTAACTTCTTCCTGCAATGGAACGCGTATATCCATACTGTAAAATGGTTATTGGTGCACTGGCCTATTCCCCCGTAAATGTATATAATTGATACTAAACTTGTGTACTTGCACTTAATTCACAGTTATTTCACTCCGGATACATATGCCAATGAGCATTCAGCATGTGCTGCAAGGCTTGCTGCAGGATTATGTGCAGATCTTGCTACAAATATTATATCTGGACAAGCCAAAAATGGGTTTGCTTTGGTAGGTCAATTTAGGCAGTCGTGATAATCTCCAATTTGATTAACTTTGTGTGGTTTCTGATTCAGATATTATTTTGAGTCAGGTGCGGCCTCCTGGGCATCATGCTGGTGTAAAAGAATCTATGGGGTTTTGCCTCCACAATAACGCAGCTGTTGCTGCACTTGCTGCCCAAGGTGCAGGTGCTAAGAAAGTGCTAATTGTTGATTGGGTAGAGTCGACATCTCATGTTAAATATCTCGCTTTGCATTTAATTGTTTATAAACTCTTGTCTGTGGTATTATATGGGTCTCTTATTTATTTCAAGTCACTTTCTTCGTAATTGTTGATCTAAAGCTGTCGACATGTTTTCTTTGTTGGTTGCAGGATGTTCATCATGGAAATGGTACACAGGAAATATTTGATGCTAGTAAATCGGTAAACTCCACATATGCAGAACAAAAAAACCTAATTTGGTATATGTAGTAGCCTAGTAGGAGTTATTAGTGAAGAAATGCTGGTTGACGTGTTCCATTTATTGTTTTAAGCATACTTTTATCTATTTTTTCTAAGAGAATGACTAGCACTGGTGTTGATTTTGTAGCAAACGGCTGTTCCTGATTTAGGTAGGAAACTTGGAAGCCCCAACATATAGGATAACGCTACTGCCCTAATATCAGTCTTTTCTAATTATGCTTAATGATTCTTTAAGTAAAAATAATTTGCAACTGTCACTTCCGTACTCGTACTGTGAAGTTCCTAACTGACATTCATTCCCCTGCAATTAAGCTATTAATTATGCACACTGATGAATTTGTTAAGAGGGAACAATGGTTTCGCCTCATTTTAGTCCGATAAAGCTGATGGGTCAGATCTAATAGAGTATGGTTTAGCTAAGAGTTTAGCTGGCTTGTATGGAATATTGTCATAAGCCTAGCATATCTTTGAAATCAGTGCATTTGGAAAGTAATACCTGGTTTTTGTATTTTGTGGTTGTGATGTTTTACATATACCTAATTTTTACTTCGGATGTTTATTTCCATAAATTCCATGTAATTGTTGGATGAATTTTGTAGGTACTGTACATATCCTTACACAGACACGAGGGAGGAAAGTTCTACCCTGGTACTGGAGCAGCTGACGAGGTATTTTTATAGCAGTTGACACTGGACAGTTGACTGCAACTTTAAATCATTTGATTAGTCCACATAAATTCAGTTCAGTTTGGAAATATTTAAGTTTCTCAGTTTAGAACTTCTTTTGTGTAACTGGTTGGGCAATGAGTTGTTTAACTTACACTTGCCGTTTTTGTTCATCTCAATCCAATTCGGGATTGTCAGAACCCAATCCAAGATTGGCATGTCACTTAGACATATCAGAACCCAATCCAAGATTTAACTGTACAAACGAAAATTTCCAATTAAACTTTTTATCTCCAATTGTTCTCGAGATTTAGAAAAACATTGTCATTGGTAAAAATGGTGAATGCTTGGGAATATGAACTGTCGTTTATGACTATGGTGAATCTGAAGAAAGAAAACTTGATTTCTTACGTTTCCATTTTCAAGTGTCGATTCTAGGCTGGCTAGTTTGAGTAACATCAGTTTTTTTTCTGAAAACTTTTGAGTAACATCAGTTTGTCTACCTAAGAAATATATCCTCATGTTTCTTGGAAGTTTTGACAGATCATGTCATTTGAGTGGATCATGTAGTCGAGTCTTCTTACTGTTTCTCTAAGGACTGGGTATATTATGTTTAAGTGTGTGTATGTCTTCTTGGCATGAGGCTTTCTACATGAAAAGTAGGCGCATGCATATATTGTGTATTTACATGAGTGAATTGATTATACTCTCTAAATGAGATTATTATGCCCCTTGTTTGTTTTATAATTTTTTTTTAATAAAATGATCTAAAGAGTGAGGAGCCATTGATAGTTAAGTAATTCCCTTAACATTATCTACATGGGCTCCAAGAGGAGGGGGTGAATGGGTAAAACGAGGGGGCTAAGTAAGAAAAGGCTTAACACTAAACATCCACTCTCCACATGTAGCTTTATGGTTTCAAATTGTGTTTTAGTTTGTCTTCTCTGTTTGTTTGGATTGTCATACTGGTAAATGCTTGTACAGGTTGGTACTTCTGGAGCCGAAGGATATTGTGTGAATATTCCATGGGAGTGTGGTGGGGTTGGGGATCGTGATTACGTGTTTGCATTTCAGCATGTTGTGCTTCCCATAGGTTGGTGAAATATAATTAGTTTAGTACTTTTAGTGGTGAAGACTGAAGAAAGAAAAAAAAAAATTAAAGTTACACTATTCTATATTCGGAAGCATGTTTTTAGGGCTGATTGTAAAAAGAATGTTGCTTGTTTGGAAGTATGAATTTGAGGTAGCTTTGATATATATCTTTAATCATGATAATTTCCCCGAAGTTCTTTTTAGTGGAAGGGGTACAACCTTTATTGTGTCCTGAAGCTAGGTTTTGTATTTCTCAAGCTATCTTTCTTGTCATCTATTAGATGGATGCCAGATGCCCTACTAAGTATCTCTTTGCTGGTTCTCTGATTTATCTCCAATGATTGTAGTAGCTCCAGTTTGTGGATTTTGTTAAGGAACCTGTCAGTTCATTTCGAGCTTATTAGGACTTGATCAACTAGTTATGCTTTTTGGATGTATGTACATTTCTATCGTTTGTTGGTGAATCATGAAATCCTAGATACACACAGTTGTGTTTGCAGAGCTGTCATCAGGTTTTCCGGTTTGACCTTTTTACAGCTCCCATTATTTTCGGTAAGTGTTGTCCACCCTGATATGTGTTGGAGACTGATGTAGCACGACTGGGACTCTTAGACTAGAGTCTAACGCGAACTTTGAGTGACCAAAACCTACCTAATGGGCTAGGTCGGACTTGTAAACTATAATTGGTTGAACAAGTTATAGATGGTCCTTGTTAGATAGACATCCATAAATGAAACCACAAATCTATTAATGAAACCACAAATCATATAATTTCAACTTTGGGTATCTGTTAGAGTTGATCATTACCATTGATTTCTGAAATGTGACTAGTTGTTGCTCTTAATTTCTATTTGCAGCTTTAGAGTTTGCTCCTGATCTGACGATTATATCGGCAGGCTTTGATGCTGCTAGGGGTGATCCCCTTGGTTGCTGTGATGTAAGGATTTCTGTTTTTTGTCAAATGATGCTTTTGTATCGCTTCTTATATCTTCCTATCTATTTAATTCCAACGATGATCTACTTCCTTACGTCACCAACCTTATTATCTTGGAGGAGATTCTACAATCTGAGAGTTCTCACTAATTGCCAAGGTTTCTGTGCCAACCATTCGGGTTGTAGTGGGAATGCAACTAGGTTCTAAGAAGCAATTGTCTATCTTTTTATCTTATTGTTTATGAGTTACATGTTAGATGTAGGACAGTAGTCAATCTACCTTTCAGATTAGATTATCTAGTCAACTTGTGACTATTTTTGAGTTCTTTAGTCCATCATTTCAGTGTAACCATAGTTTATGTAACTTATCAGCTGTAAATGTTTTGGTATTTTCAGCTGAAGTATCAGATACTTATTGTTGCAGGTAACACCTTCTGGTTATGGGCAAATGACACAAATGTTAATGTCTCTTTCGAGTGGAAAATTGCTTGTTATTCTTGAAGGAGGGTCGGTACTTTTTATCTATACTTGGGTTTACAACCGAATCTGAAGCCCTTGAGTTATATCTTGTAACACATGTTATTCATCTGCAGCTACAATCTTCGCGCTATATCAGCTTCTGCTACAGCAGTGATCAAGGTGAACATGTTTCCTAAATAGATGTCCGAGTTGATCATTCAGTAATTTATATTATTATGGTTTCAAACTTTCAATTTTCATATTTGAAGCAGAGAATCTGAAATCATTGATTTGGAATGAATTGTTTGTATATTTTCTTCACAAAGCATATGCTCATACAGAAGCCAGCAGTTCATATCACTTTTCGTTATTCCTTGTGATGTATGTGCTTCTCTAATTTACTAACTTCGATATATTTTCATTAGGTACTACTTGGTGAAAGCCCTGACTGTGAACTGAACGTTGCACCAACGAGACCTGGCCTGCGAACTGTTTTGGATGTCTTAGAGATTCAAACTGAATTCTGGCCTAACCTGGAATCCACTCAAACAACACTGCAGTCCCAATGGGCATCATATCTTTTGCAAAAGAAAAGTAAGTACTCTTTCTTTATATTTATTTTTGTCTTCAGTTATTTCAAAATGCCCAACTAGTACAACTGCATTTCGCGTCGTGTACTAAAACTAGCCCTTTTTGGAATCTGCAACTTAGCAGCTTAGTTGGTTTACATTGTGTGTAGAATCATGATATTACCATAAAGAGCTTCTCTTTTATTGTGATTTGTGAATATGTAAAACGAATTGGAATGTGGATTGTTACTTAGCATCACAAAATTTTGCATCTATAGATTTTGAGTAATGCGAATATAAATAAAACACTTAAGCACTGGAAGAGAAAGTTTTGTATGTCTGTACATTTCGTCTTGTACGGGATCCAGAGTAAAATTTGTTTGTGCAATTTAAAGTAGAAGTCAAGCTATTTGACATATTATTGTAGACTAATATTGTATTGTACATATTCTATACTGAATGAGTCCAAAAGAAGTAAAGATGGGAAAATACAAGAGAAAACAAAGGGATCTACTATCTAAATCTAGTAGGGAGGTTTAGTGGGGGTTAAATTGAGGGGAGGGATGAGTTTGTTTGAAAGACATATTATCAGTTATTTGGCTGCGTAAGGTGACCCCGACTTCTGCCATGGGCAGAGGGAGGCTAGGAAGCGAAGGAGCATCTTTTGGTAAGTAAAGGAACAAAGATTCAGTGGGCATGTTGCACACAAGGATAATCATGAGTTAGGGTGTTATAACCTTCTTTAATGACAGAAAGTCTTGTATATAACTAGAAGGGAGTAGATCCTATTATGCTTATTTATATGTGCTGATTCTAATAACAGCCACATGTCAGCAAGAACTAACCTGGGTAAGGCAAAAATGTATATATAAATGGTTATACGAGGGCCTTTGAACCCCGGAATGATGATTTTAATAAGCAGAGCACATAGCATGATCATCTAATGGTGCCTCGGGGGGTGGGATGATGCTATTTGATGCCCTGGGATTTTGGATAACGTAATAAGGCCTCGAGGCGTAGAGTGCTTGCGGTTGACACCGCATAATGCCACGTGGGGGTAGAGTTGCCATGTCGTAGTCAAAGGGAGAATCAAAGGCCTCCATGTAGAATCCAATTGTGTTTGCTATTTGACTTTTATGGTGTCTCGAGTTGAGACATGTTGGCAGATTGCATGGTTAAAAGGTTTATTTTCTTAGTGGTGTCAAGAGAGCAGTACAAAGCGTGAGACATTGACTTGGAACTGTCCATAAGGAGCAAGCTGGGATAGGATGAGCTACATGGATATCTGTAGAGTGTTGATATGGCAGTCATACAGAGTTGGAAAGTTTTTGTTAGTTTTGAGTTAGCTTCACTTGATTAGTTCCTTTCTTTTAACCCCAGAATGTCAACCAGAACCAACCACGGAAATTCAACAGCAGGGTGTGCATATGACCAACCTTCAAAACGGGGAAGGGATACAAGCAACCTCGAGATCCCCAATGTCTACAAAGAAAGATAAAGGAGCAACTGGAGTATTGCCCGACAGAATGTCCTCATTCCCTGAGAAGATGGTTAGCATGCCAAACTATCTTTCCCTTTGTTTCTTTGTGTTACACTTTATTTTGTACTATAACTCTTGTTTTCATTACTTTTTTTGTAGCCAATGGTCTCGGCAAAGATATCACAACAGTCTTTGGCGGGAGGGCAATCTGAGGAGGACGAGCAGTCATTTGAAGATGATAAAGAGGATGATATCCGATCGTCAGTGATTGAAGAGGGTCAGAAGAGGGAAATGAAAGAAAGGGAACGAATGGTAGAAGTGAAGTACAAGAAAAGAAGTGATAAGGAGAAAGAGGAGAGGGTGAAAGAGAAGCAGAATGAACAGAGAGAAAAGGAGGGGAAAGAAAGGAGAGTAAATGAAGAGAAAGAGAGGGAGAATAAAAGGAAGAGAAAAGACGAAGAGGGAGAGGAAGAAATAAGGAAAGAGAAAAAATGTTTAGATGAAAAGACGGAGAGGGTGAAAAAGAAGCTGAATGAACAGAGAGAAAAGGAGGGGAAAGATAGGAGAGTAAATGAAGAGAAAGAGAGGGAGAATAAAAGGAAGAGAAAAGACGAAGAGGGAGAGGAAGAAATGAGGAAAGAGAAAAAACGTGAAGATGAAAAGACAGGGGAACAAACAGAGAGAAGAGTGAAAGAAACAACCAGAGAGGAGAGGAAAAGAAAAGAAAAAGAAGAGCGGAAAAGAAGAAAGAAGTCAGAGGAGAAGCGGACGGATAAGGAAGAAGAGGTTAGAGAAGAGTTGGACGCTATAAGGATGCATAAAAAGGAGGATACAAGAAAAGAAGTGAAATTTGAGAAAGGCAAAAAAGTAGTAGAAATGAAGGAGAAATCCTTTGACTGTGATAAAGAGAATGCCATTGGATTGTCTGTGATAGTAGAGCCTCATGAGAGGAAAATGAAAGAAATGGAGGGGAACGTGGAAGTGAAGTACAAGAAAAGGAGTGAAAAGGAGAGAGAGAAGAGATTGAAGGAGAAGCAAAATGAAAAGCGAGAAAAGGAGGAGAATGAACATAGAGAGAAGAAGCGAGAAAAGGAGGAAAATGAACAGAGAGAAAAGGAGCGAGAAAAGGAGGAGAATGAACAGAGAGAAAAGGAGAAGCGAGAAAGGAGAGGAAATGAGGAGAAAGAGATGGATAAAAGGAAGAGAACAGTTGAAGATGGAGGTGGAAGGAGGAAGGAGAAAGAACACAAAGATAAAAAGAAAAGAGAGGAAACAACAAGAGAACAAGAGAGAAAAATAAAAGGAAAAGAAGAGAAGAAAAGAAGAAAGAAGTCGAAGGAGAAAAGGACAGATGACGAAGAAAAAGGTAAGGAAGTAGAGAATGATGTATCGAGGTGCAAAGAGTACGATACTTTGAAAGAGAAGAAGATAGAAAAAGTGAAAAAAGTAGTAGAAACGAGAAAAGAAAAAGATAGGAAGAACATGAATGGGGAGAAGGTAACAAAGAGGTTGGATTCAGATGCTCCATCTTTTCCTAGGTGCAAACCCCTTATTAACCAACCGACTACTGTCCTTGATCCCCCTGAGGGTAGTTGTATATAAGTGTCTGGGTTAGGCTAAGTGTCTTATCGAGAAGGTAAAACAAAAGTTCATTTTTGAGAGATATTGGATTCAGTACTGGAAATCGTTCACATGTTGCAGAATGGGAAAAACTGCAAGGACAAGACTATTGGGTGTTCCACGGCTACAACTATGGATTTCTTTTTGTGCTATAGGGATAAATCAATTGTAGTTTTTTTGAAGTTAATATATCCCCATGACCCATGTTCATTTCTCTGGACCCAGTTTCTTTATTCTCTGTTCTTAGTATATCTTTTGAATTGGTAATGCAGAGAAAGGAGCCAAGAAGAGAAGACGCTTCCTCGTACCAAAATGGTGGAAATGGGGACGAAAAAGAGTCATGTATAATCTCATGCACGGGCGTCATGCTGTTAGCAAACGTGCAAACGGACTTTCCTGAGCGTCTAACTTGTGCGATTCCGTAATTTTTTGGTAATATATTTTGTGCCCATTCTAATTTCCTATACTGTTATCGTTGCTCTCTGGTTTTGTATAACTAGATGAAGATGAGTAGAAATATTCCTTTTACAATGTGATTTTAGTAGCAGTATTGCTATTTTTTTTTTATTATATGAATTCTTCGTTAACTAGTGTTAGAGACGTCTGATTAGCAGTTTAACTCTTAACTGCAAACTTGTGAGTAACGTCATGAAAGATGCTGTAATTTACTTTTTGATATGTTATTATTCGCATTATGGAAACAATCTAGTTCTTGTTATTATTATATGTCTAGGTGCAATCAGTGCTTGTAGGCATAGAAAATTCTATTCTGTTTTGCGCACTACGCAAAAAAAGCATATACCTATGTCAAGCTAGTGTTACATTTTTGCCTATTATCTCCCGAGTTTGTTGTGCGGGCGTGCAGCTATCTCAGGCAATCACCTGGCGCTTTGGACAACCTCAATCTGTGTAGTTTTCTTTTTCTTCCTCTACCCTTGGTGTGAGTACAAGAGATAAAGGAGAGTGGGGTGATAAAGGAGTGAGGAGAAAGAGATAAAGTGAGACGGGCAAAATTGAATAAAATTTTGTCCGAGGCCCCTACGTTTTACTTCTACTTTGTTCGCCAATTTCTCTGCCCATCACATTTCGAGTTGAAAAAATACACCAACCTCTTCTCAACGTACAAAAAAGAAAGGGATCACGACAGACAATGGAAAAGTCGTTGTCACAGGGCACTCCACTGGTTAGGCAGTCCTGACACATAAAATCATGACACGACTATGGCGTTGACACGTGGGGACTCCAATGGCATGTTGGCCACCAACATCAAATTATAAAATGGTAACAGGGATGTAACAAGAGTATTTAGAGAAGTGCACAAATGTATTAGTTTTGGATGCTAGCTCCCGAAGCAGTTACACCCCTCACTTTCCCTGTCTATGGTACCTCTTTTTTCTTCTTTTTGTCTATGGTTTCTCAAGTGCTCCCTTAGAGAATGTGTGATAAGGTAATGTATTATTTTAACAAGTTAAATTTCAACTTATCTCGATTCTATTGACTTCGATCTTTTTTACTTGACAACATAAACAATTTATGTCTTTCCATGTGCCATGTGCCCTAGGCACACGACAAGTTCAATATCTAATTACCATAATCATTCTCAAAGAAATCGACTCTAATGATGGATAAAGCAGTAAGAATGACCTTCAAAAATCAATTAAACTGTAATAGATAAAGAACAAAATCAAATTACACTAAAAATTACAACTACATTCATCCTTTTCTCTCTCTATATCACATGCCACCATTAATGAAGAGAAGAGGAAAAACAAATGAGTGCCTTCCCATACCCATAAAAGGGAAAAAAACAGTTGTGCCATTGAGTAGTTGAAGCTTTTAGACTCATCATCATAAAAACTATTTCCACCATACACATAAAACCTCTCTTTCTCTCTCCACATTTCTCTCTTTCTCCTTCCAAGTTCTAACCCACCACCACCACCACCACCACCACCACCACCGACTGAAACCCTCAAAGTCAGATTAAAAAGCTGTCTCCCAATAGTCAAAAAACCGGATCCGACATAAGAATGTCGTTTCGGGTATTTTTTATAACTTAGAAAAAAACACTTGAACAATAGTAGTAGTAAAAAACACTACACATTAATTAGTACATTAGCTCCCACTCCTCACTTTCTCTCTCTAGATTAGAAAAAAAAAATAAAAAACAATTTTCTTCTCTTACATTGTCGCCTTGAAAATCAAACAAAACAAAATAAATAAAAAGATTTGTTCAGATCCAAATATAAATTAATTATATATAATTAAAAAAAAAAAAAATTAGGGACTGAGTTAACTCACTGATTCATCCATCACTCAGCACAACCTTGTCTAGTGAAACCGAGTCGTGACTCGTCCCTATCAAACTCAAACAAAAACCCTTGTTGCATAAGATTTCCAATAACAGAAAATCCACCAGGTGAGTTAACTCGTTGTAAAGCTAAACATTTAACATCTTCAGCTGCATCAATGAAGTAATTATTAACTGGAGGTGAAAAAACTGAGTTACCCATGAATCGGAAACTCAAACTCGGCAAACTCACTTCTTTAACTCCACTAATATTAACACAAAAATCAAAGCTTAAACCTGGATCGGATATTCTTGGTAACTTAACTCGGCGTTCAAAAGCTCTTAATATCACAGAATAAGCTGGATCATTAATGAAAGTTAGGGTTGTTCCTGAATCAATAACAGTACCTCCGTTACCTTCACTGTCAAATTCCCAAACGGAAGGACTAATCTTCAATTTAATTCCGTTAACTTTAACGGAATCAATCCCAATATAGTAAAATGTAGGAGAAAGTGGATTTGCTTGTAATGGTGTGAAATTGAATTTAGGTTTTCTTGATTTATGACTATTTCCAATCAAAAGAAAACTAGTGGGTGGTGGAGAAATTGTATAATCCATTAAACAATAAGAAAATTTGTTACCAAATTTTTTACCAACTTGGGTTGAAAATGAAATTGGACCTTGACCTAATCCCATAACTCCATGAGCACCATTAAAGCTTGATCCTGAAACACTAGAACCAGATATATTAAACCCACAACCAAAAGCTAAATTTCTAACCCTAGCTTGTCTCCCTGAACTTGTTTTCAATGTTGTTAATTCTTTTGAAAAAAACCCACTTGTTATAGATCCATCTCCATATGAATATTCATATCTACAAGGACTATGAAGACGAGTTTGATTACAACCCATTAATGGTGATGATGATGGGTTAGGAACTAATTGACAAGATGAATCATAACAATGATATGGGTAAAATGTTGATGAATGACGAGGAAAAAATGAAGTTCCTGGTTGATGATTAGAACAATTTCTACAAGCTGAACATTTAACCCAAACTAAATCACTACCAGTATCAGCAACAAGAAGGATTTTTTGAGGTGGAGTACCAACTTGAAATTCAACAAAATATTGACCTGAACCAGTTGATGCACCAGAAATTAATGGTGATTTGAATGTTTTTTGATGGTTTAAAGTTGAGTAAAGAACAGATAGACGATGAGAATCAGAAGATACAGCTTTTGATGGTGAATCATCAAATGGGTTTTTGTGTAATAGTTTTAATTTCAAGTATTCATTTTTGTTTGAAATGGGTTTAGCACAAAATGAGAGATCTGTGAAAAGAAGAAGAGAGAGAATAAAGTAATGTCGAATCATAACCACCATTGGCATTGGCATTGGCATTGGCATTGGCATTGTTAAAGGGAAGGAGAAAGAAAGAAAGAAGATAGGAGGAAGTAAAGAAGAGAGAGAGAGAAAGGGGAAGTGAATGGGAGGGGGGAGGAGGTGTTTGGCTTTTAAGTGAGATACTATATAGAATACGAAAAGAGTGTATTTTAAAGAGTATAAAAATACGTTTTTGTTTTTTAGTATTATATATATAAAAAAGTATAGTAGTACGTACATGGAGGGAACGCGGATCGAACAAGTTTTATTCAGTCTTTACAGCTCGATGTCCATAATGGTATACCAAGATATCTTTGTGTGTTAAGCACTAATACCTTGTTTTGTGTATTTTGATGTAGTGTGTGTTACTTTAATATATGCTTTTCATATCCATGTCTACTAAGTTTAACAAGTACAATGAGTATTATTTTGTTTTGTACAAAACATCCAAAAGTTCAAAATTATTTTGTTTCCTACAATATATCCACCAAGTGCCCCCTAGAGTTGTTTTTTTAGTTAAATCATAAATTTCATTTATACCTGTGAATCCAATCCAATACGTCGTACATGATTCTGAATTTTTTTGTTCCTTTAACTACAACATGAGATGTACAAAAATAAATTACAAACTAAGGTGCTGTTTGTTTTTTAAAATTTTCAGATCTGAAATCTGAATTGGAATCCAATTCAGATTTCAGATGTTTGTTTTTGTATTTAGTTAAATCTGAATTTTATCTGAATTTATTAGATGTCTGAATTGGCTGAATAAAGGCCTACACATTTCAGACTTCAAAACAAGTCTGAAAATTAAGTCCAGGATCTGAAAACATACAAAAGACGTATATACCCTTGTTAAACTTTAAAATACCTAATTAAATCATCTTCTTCCCTCTTCTACAACCCCAGTACCCCACCACCACAACAGTTAAACACCACCACCATCACCACCTCAGTTAACACCACCACCACCACTACCACCACCTCAGGTAACACCACCACCACCACTACCACCACCTCGGTTAACACTACCACTACCACCACCACAGTTAACACTACCACTACCACCACCACCACACACCACCAACACCACCAGAGTTTACACCATCACCACATCCTTAGATAATCAACAGAAACCCTAGGTATGGAAACAGAGAAGAATCAATATTTGTTGTTGGTGCCCATGGATCAACTGGTAAGAACCCACAAATTGTTTTCTCTCTCTATAATTAAAAACCCTAGGTATGGAAACACAAATAGCTGTGATGCTATGCTTTGAGAATCAATATTATGGTAAAAATCAGTAGATAATATTCGTTGATCGGCTCGATTCTTAGGTCTTCGTGTGGTTCCTTTGAACTGCTCCACTGAGATACGGTTTGGAGATGGAGAGATTGAGAGAAAAGAGAGAGAGAGACACAGAGAAAAGAAGAAAGAGAGAAGGTGTCGGATCTTGCGACGGTGAACCCTTGCCGGAACTTTGCATCTTCGTCAATAGAGAATGACTGCTGAGAAAGAGAAAGAAAGAGATGAGGGAGGGAGGGATATAGGGTTTCTTATGGGCCTTATATTTATTTAGGGGAAGAAATAAAAATTAGGTTTTCTATTTTAAAATACCAAGGGTATAAATGTCATTATTTTAATTCAGATTTAGTAATTCAGATTTAAAAAACAAACATTAAATTTGTAAAATTCAGATTCAGCCAATTCAGATTCAGCCAATTCAGATTCAGCCAATTCAGATTCAGCCAATTCAGATTCAGCCAATTCAGATTCAGACATATAAAAAAAACAAACACCACCTAAGATTTAGAGAAGTAAATTATGACATGAAACAACTTTTTTATGACATGAAGCTAAAGGAGTACGACATGAGAAAAACAAGCTGAAAAGATCTTGAACATCATAAATGAGAAGACTCTAAAGGACATAAACTTTATTATACCTTGATACATCTAAAGATCTAACTAAGTAATTCTTGTAAATAAAGAAGGAAGATAATATTTCGAACTGAATTTGTGTTGGCAAAGAGAGAAATGCATTTCTTTTTCACTTGCACCTTCATGATAGTGGTTTGTGTTCTAGTCACAACTTTGTCTGCATCATTGTTCTGGCTGAGATCCCAATTGCTCGACCAAATCTAAAATTTCCTTCGGGTTGAGACATATCTATTATATAAAAAAGAAGGGAAAAGGATGACTGAGACAAACATCCTTTTTTAATAAAGCATATTGTCTAGAAGCCCTTCTAGAAATTTAAAATATAGTCCTTCGTAGAAATAAAGTTACCTATTTAAAAAACAATAATCCCTTCCTTCTTAGAAATAAAATAACTAATTTAAGAAAAAAAGAAACAAAATAATTTTCAAGGGTTAAAAAAAGAAATTAAAATCTCTCTCTCTCAATAAAATAATAACTAATTTAAGAGAAAAGAAACAAAAAAATAATACAAAAAAAATAATAACTAATAAAAATCTCTCTCTCAATAAAATATAACAATAAATTTTGTAACATTTGATTGATACAAGTGTCCGTGCCCTAGGGCACGGGACATATCCTAGTGCGTTTATAAAATAGGTTGTGGAAAGAAATAATCCCCATTCAATGTAGCACTCTCCTCTAAAACAATGACGACTAAGAGAAGTAATTTCACTATATACCCTTTACCATCTTAACAATCAATTAGAGAGAGAAGATCAAAATCAAACTAGATGTTCATACCCTACGATTAAAAATGATGGTACATCCTATAAATGAGAATTGAAAAGAAGCACAAATCTCCGATCTCCAACTGCAAATCGTTGTTGCCAATTTGTGTAGCGGACGGGTCAAAGATTATTGGCAAGATCATACAGATAATCACAGAAGACAATAGTAACGATAATGATGATGAATACGAGTATGGATCTTAGAGAAACAATGAGGTCTATCTTCCTTGTATATTAGCCTCATCTTCCTTGTTAGTTTTGAGCGTGCATATATAGCCCTTGACTCTAATACCACAGCTGAGATTTAAGCCCAACAAATATCAACATTTATTTTTACCTAAGATTGGAGTCCGACGAGTATAAAAGTTGTTCTTGGTGAAGCCCTCAATTGCCCACCCATGTAAGCCTCTTTCTGCCTTCTAGGTTTATTTTATAACGTAAATATGGTGATTTTGAACCCTAAAGTTTTGGGTTATGGAAAGTGAGAAAGACTACAATATTTTGGAAGATGTGGTAATAACTTGCAATAATAAGAACATAGTCGAAGGAATCTGAACTAGATAGAGATTGATAACTCTTCACCCATGGTTGATGGTTGCATCTTCTACCTATTGAACCAAAATCGATGCAAACAATGTGTACAATGCTTGCTCTTCTCAACGATAAACTATCCTAAGGAATAAAGCTTGAGAGTTAATAGTTGCAGAGTGGAAAATGATTATCTGTTGTCCGATACTCTTATGTATTCTTGATGGTTAATTTCTGATTAGACTTTTGTTCATCGGTGTCATCAAACATCTCAGCTTTAGTTCTTAAATGTTCTTATTTGTTCATCTTTGTTCGCACGAATCTAGAGACTTATATATTGACAAATGTAAGACTAATGAAGAGAGAAGATCAAAGTTAACTGAACTAGAAGATGAACATAACTGATTTACCTACCTTCTCTACGGGCACTAATGCTACAACAATTGGGTTTGGTTACATGGGCCAGAAGTCAGATACAACGGGGCACTCCTTTTCACATGTGTGGACCCCTTTTCACATGTGTGTATACCCGTGTTAGTTAGTTAGTTAATCATTGTTAGTTAGTTAATTTTTTTTAGCTAACTATCTCTCTCTAATTATCGCACTCTTTTTTTCTATCTCTAAACTCTATTATGTTTCTATACAAGAAAAGAGATGAATGTATTCAATGAATGTGAAGTTAGAAATTAATAAAGCTTCCAAGTTCTTCATGGTAACAGAGCGAATCAAAGTCTTGTGAGACCTAAAACTAAAATCCCCAAATCTTGAGTTAGAATCAAGAATCGAAGGTGAATTGAGTCTTCTGTCATCAAAGAATCAATTTCATTGACTTAAATGGAAAATTCAGCAGCCATTATTACTCCACCACAGAACACAAACCCTAATTTAGGTCAGATCTCTTATAATGCTAACATTACAAGTTTAATTTCTGCTAGACTAGATGGTTCGAATTTTCTTGTTTGGAAATACCAGGTTGAAAATGCCTTGGTAGGAAATGACATAATTTGTTATGTGGATGACACCTATAATGAACCACTACAACTGATTATGGTTGAAGGAAGAGATACAGTAAACCCAACCCATCTTCAATGGCGAAAGACTGATAACTTTGTCAAATCTTGCATAAAGGCAACTATAAATCATTAAATAGCTTCTGATATATTAGGTCTAAAGACAGCTAGAGATATAGGAACTATGTTGAATTGATATATCTTCAAGAATTTGAAGCAAAGAAATCTTCTTTTGAGAAATAAACTTCAAAACATTAAGAATGGTGCATCTTCTGTTTCAGAATACTTGAGTAAGATCAAAGTTTTGGTTGATTCTCTTATATCAGTAAATGATAGGGCCAATGATGCTGAACTATCAAGAATAACTTTACAAGGATTGGGAAGGAGTACTCTCAATTTGTTGTAGTTATTAAAAATAGAGATGGGATTCAGAGTTTTGCAGAACTTAGAAGTAGGCTAACCCATCATGAACATTGGTTGAAAGAACAAGAACCTAATGATGATGTAAATGAGTCCTTCTTTGTTAAGAAATTTCAAAACAAAGGTCAATAAGTTTTCATCATTTCAAAATCAAATACCTTTCAACTCCAATCAGAATATTGAGTCTCCATCAAGAACCCAAGGCAGACAGATTATCAAATCAAACTCTATTCAATCAAGAAATAATTTTTTATGATACAACTGTGCCTTGTGCTATTTGCTATAAATGGGGACACACTGCTAGACAATGCAGAATAAGGTTTAAAGATTTCTATGAGCCCTCTTCAAGCAGGCCTCCTCAAAGAACCTTTGTTAATTTGCACCTACATGAGCTTGAAGAAGAAGAAGAAGAAGAGGACGAAGATATCATGGAATCACCAGAAATAGAAGATGAGCAAGCACACTATGGTGCTATCATGCCTCCACCCATTTGGAACAGTACTTTAAACACTGATATCCCTACTCATAAAGAGAAGAAAGCTATTCTCTCATATGATGAAGACAAGGATAAGACATGAGTTGCAGACACAGGAGCTACACGTCATATGACCCACACCAAAGCTTATCTGCAAGAAAGTACTTCCATAAAAGTACCAATTGGGTCATGATATGAGATGGAAAGTGTTTGAATATTGATAGTACTGGAAAAGCTACACTTAAAGCTGGTACGACCTGTTTCCAGCTCAAAAAGGTACTCCATGTACCTAATATTCAGAAAAGCTTGTCCTCTATCTCCAAATTTACCAAAGAAAATCTATGTAGTGTGGAATTTCTTCCTTGGGGTTTTCTGATAAGGGATTTGTGGTCAAATGAGGTATTAGCAGATGGTCTAATGGTTAATAATCTCTATAATATTGACTTTACAATGAGTCCTTATTTCAATGGGAAGAAAGGAGAAATGGAGGAAGCTTATTCACTAAGTGTTTCTACTAAAGTTTGGCATAAGAGGTTTGTGCATGCCTCTAAAGAAGTTATTCTGACTCTTGAAAATGACAACAAGATCAAACTCTCTGCTAGAGATTTTACCACAGTGTGTTCTTCATGTCAGCGAGGAAAGAGTCAGAGATCACCCTTCCCTATTTCAGAAAGCTCATCTTCTAAACCTTTACATCTAATTCATTATGATATATGGGGTTTAGCCCCTGTCACTACCTTATCTGGAATTAGATATTACATTCTCTTCATGGATGACTATAGCAGGTTTTTTTGGATCTATCCAATGAAGTTGAGATCAGAAAGTCTGGGTTGTTTCCAACATTTTCAGAGGCACAAGGAGAAGTTACTTTCCACATCTATTAAGGTCTTTCAAAGTGATGGAGCACCTGAATTGGCTAAAGGAGAGTCTCAAGCTTATCTGAATCAATGTGGGATTTACTTTAGGAGCTCTTGTCCCTATACTCCTGAACATAATGGGAAGGATGAAAGACAAAAATAGGCACATTACCTCAGTGAGAAATACATTGATGTTACCAGCATACTTGCCTAAGCATTATTGGTTTCATGCCTATGCCACAATTACCTATCTCATCGATATGACTCCAATTAAGGTATTATCTTATCAATAACCCTATGAAATCTTATTTCAGAAGAGTCCAAATTATGCCATGATAAAAGTATTTGGTTCTTTATGCTTTCCTTACTTGGGCAATGTCAAAGAAGATAAGCTCAGTCCAAATCAGCAAGGTGTATCTTCATTGGTTATAGCCCAATTCACAAGGGTTACAAATGTCTTGATCTTGTTACCAGAAAGGAATATGTACTAGGCATGTCATCTTTGATGAGTCCATATTCCCTTTTGCTGAATCTAATACTATTTCCTCACAAAATTCTCAAGAGTCTTCAAATTCATATCAAGCAACTCATTTTCCATCACTTCCTCTAAGTTCTTATCCAACCATTCCATCTTATCATACAGATTATCCTCTCACTGATCAAGAGCTTTTACCCTCATCTACTCCATCCACTTCTCCTGCTTCATCTTTCACTTCTCAACCCTTTAGTGCATCAAATACCTCTTTACCCTAGTCTTCTCCTCCAAATTCTCCTTTTCTATCTACCTGAGGAACAAATACTCACTTTATGCAAACCAGACTTAAGAGTGGTATTTCTAGCCCCAAAACTATACCTGATCATATAACCCACTTTTCAGTCCCTCATACTCTTGATAAGTCCTTTATGGGTACTCTTACCTCTTTTTCTGAGCTTAAGTCCTATAAAGAGACTGCTAAGAATGAACACTGGTGTAAGGCTATACAAGATGAGTATGAAGCACTTATTCACAATATCAACTGGTCCTTAACAGCAAGGGTTCCCTCTATGAATGTCCTTGACTGCATACAGGTGTTTAAAGTGAAACAAAAGTCTGATTGGCACTTTAGAAAGGTATAAAGCTAGGTTAGTGGCTTAGGGTTATAATCAACGAGAGGGTATTGACTACCAAGAAACCTTTAGTCTTGTGGTTAAAATCACCACAGTAAGGGTTGTCTTAACATTGGCAGTAACAAATCAGTGGCCTATACATCAGCTTGATGTTTCAAATGCCTTCCTCCATGGAGATTTGTCTGAAGATGCGTATATGAAGCAACCCCCTGGCTTTGAAGATCCCAAATTCTCTCATCATGTGTGTCATTTGTACAAAGCCTTATATGGGCTCAAGCAAACTCCTAGAGCTTGGTTCACCAGGACTGCTACATACCTTGTTCAATGGGGATTTATCAAAAGGTCTTCAAATACTTCTATGTTTGTGTTTTCTTCTTCTAACCACATGATGGTATTTGTTTTATATGTGGATGATATAATCTTGCCTGGGTCAAGTCTGAAGCTGCTACAAAGCCTTGTACATGATCTTGGCACTGAATTTGCTATGAAAACGCTGGGTGACTTGCATTACTTCTTCGACATTGAAGTTCATAGCCATTCTTCTACTCTCAAATTGTCTCAGACAAAGTACATTGTTGAGCTATTGCAATAATCAGAGTTACTTGATTGTAAATCAAGTTTGGTTCATGTTTCTACTAGTAAAAGAGTGTCCAAGATGGATGGAGATTTGATTGACAATCCTCTATCTTATAGAAGCATTCTTGGGGGATTACAATATGCAACAATGACTAGGCCAGACATTGCATATGTTGTGAACTACCTCTCTGAGTTTATGCATCAGTCCAGGATTGTGCATCTGGTCTTTCTCAAGAAAGTTCTTAGATACCTTAAGGGTGTTGTGGGTGCTGGTATTGTGATTCAACCAGGAGATGTCTCTATTATATCTGGTTTTTCAGACTCAGATTGAGGAGGTTGTCCTGTCACTAGGAGGTCCACTAGTGGTTACCATATCTTTCTTGGAGATTCTTTAGTTTGCTGGTCTTCTAAGAAGCAACTTACAGTCTCAAGATCTTCGACAAAGGCAGAGTACAAAACTCTATCTCTTGCTACCTCTGAATTGCTATGGATTTCCTATTTGCTGAAAGAACTTTATATTACAGTGACGAAGCCTATGGTTCTATCTTGTGATAATATGAGAGCAAAGTACTTGGCTTCCAATCTAGTATTTCACGCAAGCACAAAGCATATTGAAATAGACTTTCATTTTATTCGAGATTCAGTCTTAATAAAACTATTTCTATCAAGTTTGTTGCTTGTGAGGACAATTTAGCTGATATTCTCACTAAGGAAGTTTTATTCTCTGGCAGAAGTCAGATACAATTTAACTGATTTACATACCTTCTCTATGGGCACTAATGCTACAACAATTGGGCTTGGTTACATGGGCCAAAAGTCATATATAATGGGCACTCCTTTTCACATGTGTGGTATACCTGTGTTAGTTAGTTAGTTAATATGTTTTAGCTAACTCTCTCTCTCTAACTATCGCACTCTCTCTTTCTCTCTCTCTAAACTCTATTATGTTTCTATATAAGAAAAGAGAGGAATGTATTCAATGCAGTATTTAATGAATGTGAAGTTAGAAATTAATAAAGCTTCTAAGTTTTTGAACAAATTACATTACTTGTATGGCACCTGAATTTGCTGACTTAATTTTCGCGAACCACCTATGGTTCACTAGATAATCTATTCCTAACCTTGTATAGTAACTTATTTTATTTTCAGTGATGTTTAACCTCTTTCCCTTACTTCACCCAAATTAAAAAGAAAATTAGACATTCATAATTATATTATAATAATTAGTATAATTTTGAACGGCTTCTATTATATGGTTATGAAAAGTGATAAAATATAGGATTTAAAAAGGTTAAACAGTTAGAAATAGTTAAGGTGAAGAGCTTACCAAAACATTTAATCCATTCAAACATGTCAGATTGTATTTAATTTTCTACCCTAGTGGTCCTTTTAGCCATCTCGTTTATGATGCAAAGTTTTGGTGGGCCCATTTGTATTGTCCACCTTCACAAATCCAACGGCTAGGAAGTACAAAATCAGACCTAGTCTGCCTACTGCTAGTTGTACCCTCTTAGGAGTAAGTCAATAGTTTTGTAATCCAATTTATTTGAATGAGAATTTTATAAGCTCTTTAAAAAAAAAAAAAAAAAAAATTTATAAGCTAATATTCTTTTTTTGTTGAAATAATTCTATAAGCTAATTTAGTTGCTTAAGAGCATATCCAATGTAAAATGTAAATGTGTCAAGTTTCATTTGTATATCACTAAATTAAGTGTCTTTGAATCAAGTCATCCTATCAGTGGCGTGGCTGAGATTATTGAGGTCTGGTGCGAAGTTTTAACTAAAAAAAATATAAAATTTATATTTACGACATTAGATAAATATTCATGTAATTTAACTGAAAAAAAAAATATTAGTATGAAAAATATATACTTACACAAACGTATTAACGCTAAGAATATATAAAGTATAGTCGATGTAATTAATTAAATTCAAGAACACAATTTAACTGAAGATTTACAAGCAATTACATGATTAAAGAAGTATTTTTCTTTTTGTTGAAGAAGTATTCATATAGTAAAGAAGTATGATTTTGAAAATCCAATTCAACAAGTAAAACTAATAATTAAGAAATTAGTTGCAGAAGAAATTAGTTGGAAGACAAAGAAAGTATACACAATTAGAAAAAAAAAAGATTTACAACCCAATCGCATTTTATTAGCTAAAATAGAGCATTTTAATAGTTAAGATAGAGAGAAAAGAAACGAAAACAAATAGAAGACCAAAGAGAAATAAAGAGAGTAAGAGAGAAAAGAATCGAAAAGATAAGACAAAAGAAAAAGAAAAATAAAGAAGCAACCAAATAAAAGATTAAAGGTGCAGTTAGAACATTTATTAGACCACAAATTCATGTTGTGGGTAAAAGGATTCGAACACAGGACCGATTGGTCAGGCGACCAAGTTCAGTACCAACTCGCTCGCTGACTCTTTTAGTCTAGACTAATAACACTAAGCTATATTTAAATATTACACAACATCACTAAAAATGGATCTCTAGAAAGAGGGGGGCCAGGTGCGACTACACCGACTGCACCCCTCTTCCACGCGGCTCTGCCTCCTATGCAACACTAAAAAAACTCTTATAGTTACACATACATTTAATAAGAAAAATTAGTTGAGAGGAAAATACTTTATGTTTGTCCTAAAATCAAATTTGATGACGACGACACTTGAGATCCTCAAAAGAGATCTCAAAAATAGAGTTTTTAATTGAGACACCTTAAAATTAAGGGTTAATTCCGTTTTGGCCCCCAATTGTTGACCAACTCACCGTTTTGGCCCCCAATTGTGTCCGGCAGTTCGTTTTGGCCCCAAGATCCACTTTTCGGGCACCGCTGACATCATCAAGACATAAGCAATATTTTTCTATACCCGAAATACCCCTCTGACCAAATAAATCAAATCCCAAGTTGTCAAATCAATTAACTCTAATTATTAATCTTATTCCTTCTCCCAATGCACTTTCTTCTCTATTTCAATTTTTCTCTTCTTCATTAATCTCTATTAACAACTTCATCTCAAGTCATTCCATCCAGACGTAGAAATCCAACATTTGAAAAATTAATGAAAAACTACAAAAACTACTTGAAAGTTGTTTCCATCAAAGATCTCATCCTTGCAGATCCAACCAGCTCATGAATTTCTTTTGGATTTTTATCTAAACTCATAGAAATCAAACCTAATGGAGTAATTAGGGCAAGTAATCTTGATCATGTTTCATAGAAATCAGACCTAACGAATCATAGAAATCAGACCTCATGAACTCGACAGAAGAGGCAGAGCCACCAAGGGAAGAGACAGATCCGTTATTGGAACAATCTTGATCATCAAGAATCAAATCTTCATAAACCCTAATCACACAATTTATTATCAAGAATCAAATCTTCATTTGAATTCGGGAGGGTAGGAACCGACGCCATTGCCGATTTGATGATGGTGAAAGATTTGATGATGGTTTTTTTATTTCTTCTCTCCAGATCCAGTTCTATCTCGTTTCAATTTTTTCGACACAACTACTGATCTAACTTAGATCAAGAAATCTCCATCTCAATCTTTGTTCATATCGATAGATCTCCATCACAATCTCCATCTCAAACATTAGATGTGAAGAAGAAAATGAAAAAGAAATATTATTTTGGGTGAAGATATGATGTCCGTTTTGGATATTCAGGAAAGGCTATGATTTATACCAATTCTTAGGGTTTGGGTATGAAAGCTCAAGCTTAATTAACTATCTTGCATATTTAAGTTGATGAACACTATGAGAAGCCCTAATTTAAGTTGTTGAACTTGGAAGCATGTTAGAAATTTCTAGAAATTACATTCTTATTGGTTATCATGCTAGAGAGAGAGGAAGAAAGGAAGTCTAAATGGAGAAAACAATTAATCTTGAAATTGGTGAACACTATGAGAAGCCTTAATTTAAGTTGTTGAAGTTGGTGACCGATGAAGAATTGAAGATGAGAAAGAGGTTAATTTGTGAAATGGAGAAAAAAATTTATCTTCTCTGATGTACAATAAAGGAAGAAGAAGATGATGACTAACTTGGGAGAAAAAAATCTTGAAATGGAGAAGATAGTGCATTGGGAGAAGGAATAGGAGTAATAATTAGGGTTAATTGATTTGACAACTAGGGATTTGATTTATTTGGTCAGAGGGGTATATCGGGTATAGAACAGTATTGCTTATGTCTTGATGATGTCAGCGCTGCCCGAAAAGTGGATCTTGGGGCCAAAACGAACTGCCGGACACAATTGGGGGCCAAAACGGTGAGTTGGTCAACAATTGGGGGCCAAAACGGAATTAACCCTAAAATTAAATGTTTCGACATCATATTAAGATCTCAATTGAGTTTTACATTGGAGATTTATTTATTTATTAAAAAACTTCAGAGGACTTAAGATTTTGAGATTGAGTCTTGCATTTGAGATGCCATAATAACAATTACAAGCGTTCTCTATTACTACAAGCGTGACTCTATATCTCTATAATTTGAGATTTGTGAACAGTGAACTGTTCACATCTCTAAAATTCTAAATTTTCGACAAATAATATCTCTCAGTCCTTAGTCTCCATAAAATTCGTATTTGTGCCATTGATATGTTTTATAAATTAAAACTTGTGTTCCATCATAATTATATTCTAATGAATTAATTAATTAATTATACAACTATAAATTAACATGACTAACAAATATTAATTAAAATAAAATACAACAAAATATAATTACAAAAAATGCCATGATAGTAGATTTGGAAGGGCTTGACAAATTTAGGAGCCCAATCGAATTTCTAGATATTATAAGGAGACAAATCAACTAGTTGGTCACAACTTTGAGAATAAAACGGTATAAGATAAATAATAAGTTATCAGATCTAAAATTAATAAAATAATAAAAATATTAATATGGAGAATTGGATAATGATTTTTTTTTTGAGTAAACTATGTATTTAGGGTAACAATATAAAGATTAGGTCGAAACAAAACTCCAAGTCTCCAACGTTTGGACATGTTCTAAGTATGTTGATTTTATGTATAAGATTTGGAACTATGCTCAATCTATCTTAACCAATAATATTAATACGACATTTAAAAGGATAAGACAATGAAAGACAAATTCGGGTCTATTGTAGCGAAGCAGTTAACCCTATGTTTGACGAGAAAAAACTTAAGATCCCAACTTATACTAAACACTATCTCAGACGACACCTATATAACACTATGTTATATCTATCATATGATAACAATGGATATGTGGAGACACATAGTAAAAGGGACTTAGAGACAAGAAAACACAACCCAAATTTATTTATTTATTTATTTTTTTGTTAAGATAACCCAAATTTGTTCTTGAAATACATATTGATTCTTTGGACCAAGGTACATTATGGTCCAACTCAAACATTTCACCCTCAAATTATCAAATATGAGAAGAGTCATTTTGGTAGTCCCAAAGGCATCAATCTTATAATGATTCAATGCTTCACTATTTGAGTTACTACAATACTATGTGAGTTTTGATCAACTAACAGAAAGATGAACTATATCTACTCTAGTCAATGACTATGATCATATTGATTTTAATACTAGGGTTACAGAGAATAGTTGGTCCTCATTGGGTACCAATTGGGTCCTACTACACCCATGTGATTGAAGCACTTGTCCTTATTATATAAGCTGTCATCCTCCTAATAGGTTTTATAAGATTTTTAAAATTTAAAATTTAAATTTTGTAATGAGACAACAACACATGTGTTTTGCACGTGACAACATATCTCTCTTTTTTTTTTGTTGAACAACATATCTCTCTTTACATATACAAACAAGATTAAAATGTCCTTACTAGATGGTCTTGTGGTGCAAGAATAGTAACATCCCTTAACATTATGGAGGTGGAGAGTTGATTTCAAAACACAATGATGAACTTATGATGTCTAAATTAGGAAAAAAGTCCAAGTGCTCTTTTACACATTTTGATTATTAATAGTAATGCAATAATAGATGTAACCATAATATGTTTTTGTAGTATGATGTAAACATGGGTATGATAGGACGACCATGATATTTATTAGAGTTGAGCAGATATAGATCTATATGGTTGGGCTGATGATATAGGATGTGAATCCTCAACCCAAATACACACTTAAATAGTTAAATGTAAAATAAGAATGTAATATTTGCTCAAGTTATACTACCAATGGGATTCGAAAGTCACTATCCAATAAATATTAGTTAGGAATTTAAAAACGTCAGAGAACACATACTCTTAAGGACCGAGTCCTAATTACAATTAACAACTTAAACCGTGAACGAGTAAATGAATGGTTTGATCTCCATAAGTGTACTCTTAAGGACCGAGTCCTAATTACAATCAACAACTTAAACCGTGAACGAGTAAATGACTAGTTTGATCCCCATAAGTGTCCAATCGATCCACAAACCAGTCATTTACTCCATAAGTGTACTCTTAAGGACCGAGTCCTAATTTCAATTTTTTCGAAAATATTATTAGGGGCTAAAATAAAATTAATTCCAAAAAGTATTAAAACATTAATATCCACCTCATCTCTTCTCTCACCCACTTCATCCCATTACCCTCTCATTATCCTCCTTTTCATTAACCCTTATATCATTTTATTCTTCTTCTTCAACAGAAGGTCGTCTGCCGCAACTTGTAGCTCTAATTTGATTCTCCTTGTGCATCACAACAACACCACCATCAACCCTCATTTGTTTTCATGCTCCTCTCTTTTATTTTTTATTTAATTTTTATTTATTTGTTATCTCTTTACCTTACTTGCTCCCTTCTATCTAGCGAAGGGGGTGAGCCCCTTAGCCGCCGGAGCACAGAGGTCTAATTCACTATATCTTCTATGATATAGTCTTCTTTGCGTGTACACTTGTAGAACTTCATGAAGTTCAAACTTCAAGTTTAGACCTTTAAGGTATGATAAACCAAACTCTATCGTTTGGATATGAAGTTTTAGATCCAATTGAAGGTATGGTAAAACCAGACCTACGATGAAGGGGCTCTTCCTCTTCGCCAAACAGAGATGAAAGAGAGGCGAGAGAGAAAGAAGAGAAGAGAAGATGAGAGAAGAAAGAGAACTGAGAAAAAGTGAAATAAAAGAAAAAGAGAAAAAGCAAAATTACTTTTTTGAAATATCAATGTTCATAGATTTCCTTGAAAGTCAGCTAATATTTTTGAAACATTAGCAAAAATATTTATATCATAAGACTGTAATAATGAATATCTACTGCTTGTCCAGCAATGTCCACATATGCTTGTGGATATTGTAAAAGGAGAGAGAAAAGGAGAAAAAAACTGGTGTTCTTGAGTTTTAGGGTTTGGGTGAAGAGAGAACCAGGAAAAGAAGGAGGCCGGCCTAGCCGGCCAAGTCTTGGCCGGCAGCAGCTCGGGACGGCAGGGTAAGAGCTACTCGAGCAGCAGCTCGGGAAGGAGGCACGGGAAGCGGCGACAGACGGATCTGCGGAACGGGAAAAGGCGGCTGCACGGGACAGCAACGTACGGGATGGCCGGACGTGGAGCTGCTCGGGTCTTCATGGGACGTGCTCGGGACGCTAGGGAAGCTTTCACGGGACGCTCTAACGGCTTGGGACAGCAGCTAGTCCGGTCGGTAAAAGCTTTTTCGGCTAGAAATGTTTGTTGCCGGACTCTAGGGTTTCGACAACTTTCTTGATCCGATTCTTTAGGGATTTTACTCCTTATGTCTTGATCTTGCTTCATATATGGTTTGATTTAATTTTGGGTTAGAAATTGTTAGAGAGAGAAAGCTAGGGTTTAGTTTCAATGGAGGTTGAGTTCTAAAGGGAGAAGATGATGGTGGTCGTTATGGGGAACCCAAAAATTGCTAAGGGGAGATCGGATGCAACTACAGACTAATTTTTTCCGACGATCTTAGCCTCGAACAACATCGAAATAAGGGGATTCTCGCATCATTTTCTTTGCGTTTATTGGTCATTCAACATTTTAGCTAACCCTTGTATTCGGATTCTCGTGAAGCATTTGTATGGGGGGAATAGGGTAACCCTAGCCGGGGCTTAGGGTTGGGGTTAGGGGGGTACCTCTGCGGGCCAAGCCCGATGTCACCTTCCTCAGACGGTAGGGGTGGGTTTGTTAGTTGGTTTGGTGCCCCTTTTTTTGGGTGGTTCGTGTCCGGGGGTTTGACCTGTCCTTACCCCCGTTTTTTGTTTCATTTGGGGTCTGCTGGACGCTTGTAACTCCTTTTTTTTTCTTTTTTTCTTTCTTTCATTTTAATTTTAATATTAATTCAGTTGTTTCAAAAAAATAAAATAAATTAATAGTACTATAATTGTAAATATTCACAAATTGTATATCAATATCCATAAACGTCAACAAAAGTCTACGAATATTTTCAAACTATTAGTAAAACTATGTCATGTATATGGTTAGATTGTAATATATTATAATAATGAATATAGACTAAATGTCTATATATATCCACGAAAGCTTGCAAATATTTTTGAAATACCAGTAAAATATGTCATTTCATATGATAATAAGAAATAGAAATAATAAAAATACAATACGAAATATTCTGAAAAATGGTTTAGTAGACAATTTTTGTACGGAATTAATGTCTTCAAATGTCTAGAACAATGTCAATACAACATTTTGTCTACGAACTTAATGTCTTATACTGATTACGAGTTTTTTTTCTATGAACTCAATACCTTGAAATATCTATCAAATATTTTGTCTATTAACTCAATTAGTAAAATATTTTGAAATGCCCTGAAATGTCTTGAAAAATATATCTGTATACATTTTGTGTTTGAATATACACACCAATATCTCTCTCCACTTCCCTTAGAATTAAGTTTTATATCAAGGGTTCACTTTAGAATTTACATTTTTAGTGAGAAAACCCAAATGTAAATATTCTTGTATTTTAACGGCCTAGATTGACTAGGCATGGGCAGATCACAAGTAAAAACAAGACAAGTTGTGGCATGTGCACAGATATACGTGTGTTCCCCAAGGAGTTGATGTATAGATCCTAAACTCATGTGTGAGAGTTTATTAGGACCAAAATGTACTTAAAATTGTTCTTTTTTTTTTGTTGACTTAATTTTTGATAAGCACTTCTTGGCATGTATTAGTTATCAATCATACTTAATATCTCTAGTTTGTACTTTTTGCCCATTATATATGCTTAAATTCTATCATTATTTTCTAGCCCCATATGAGTGAGTCACATGGACGTGGTGAAAAATTATGTACCAAGTCCGACTAATTTAATTAGTAGCTAGAGGATACCTCGTGTATGAAATTTTGTTTACGGCTCACTACCCATCACAATAGTACAATACATATATATATATATATATATATATATAAAAGTTGTATCCGAACTTGTATAAATCCAAAATCAGTGCCTATAGGTAGGAATGGGCTTTCATCTCCTAGAACGGACGTAAAGGTTTGTGTATTGTCTTTAAGGCCCAAGATATCTTGAAAGATGACAGTTATTGAGCTATTCAATTCATATATTTATTCACTATATATGTCACCGTAACATATTGAATGTAATGATTCTTGAGATCCATATAAACATAACGATGACTACAGTATTCTCATTGGGCGTAGCAAGTAGCTCTAGAGCTTGTTGGGCCAATCTTGTTATGGAGTACATATTAAGTCCAGTTAGGCTTTATGATAAGGAAAGTGTTATGACACGGGAATTACAAATCCCACCTGCGGTTTTAGAGACAACCCACCAAAAAATGAGAGATTTCTAAACCTAACCATAGTACTTTTATACTCCCATTTTAAAAAATGATGAAAGTGAAAGGCCGAAGCCCAATTCTGAGATGGGAAGAGAGCCCGACGTCTCCGAGTCCAAATAATAACATGGTTGCCCAACGACTAGACATGGACAATATACATCTGACCTTAATTAAGTAAGCACGTTGGCCTCGAAGAAAAGATTAGGTCGATTTGTTGCTCAAGATGGACCCTTCTATTGGTATTCGATGGTACTGTTCGATAAGGCATTCCATTAAGCATTTAAGCCCAATAAGCCTGTATGAATATATATATATAATACACACACGCACATGCACTATATCCTATAATTTTAGAGGCACCTCTGTAGACAAATTTTAAAGGAGGAATGTAGCGAAAAGGTGCGCTGATAACATTACCCTATATATACACAATTTTTTTGTTTGTTAAAGTTTATATCTACACAAATATAAATGTGTGAACTAGTTTCCACCAATTGTTTGATGGACCCAATAGATTTGTTTACCTAACTTTGCTAGAGTATAAAATACATGGTTAAGAGTATAAAATGAGGTTTTCAACGAAAAAAAAGAGAGTATAAAATGAGGTAGAATATGAGGCAGAGGTGTGGCTATGCATCTGTCAGCGTCGAACACGTCTCAACGATGAGTGTATATAGAGGCATCATATATATATAGATAGATGTTCATTTATCATGGTATTAAATTTTTCGTCCTCCAACATTACGGACCTATAATTTTGCATCTTCCAAGGACCTTAGATGGAAATGAATATGGCACGATGAATTTTCCATTAAGTTTCCAATTGATGTTTAATGGACATATCTTCCATAAACAAATAAGACACACCGATGCTAAGAGTGAAGTGTTTTCTTTTTGCAGTTTTAGGAAAGAATCAAAAGTCTGGGTTTAAAAGATGACATTTGATTTCTTTTTAGGGCAAACCCAATGCATATAGTTTGGTTGATTGCAAGAGTGCATGACTGATAAGATTCGGTAGTAAGACACCAGTCTTGACGATAACCACATGTCAATGGCGTTTGGAAGATACTATCTAATAAGTGTGGATCTTCTGACACTGATCGATCTTCTGACACATAATGTTCCGTGTATAGAATTACGTGGATCTTTGGCTATATCTGGCCTTCCACATTGTTGTTGTTCTCTTCTAGCATAGCAAACCTCAGGGGTAGGGCTGAGTTGGATCCCCCTTCCTTTTTGCTCGTGGCAGTACAGGGGTCAAGGTGACAAGTCGACTACTATAGACCTTACTGCTCTGTTTAGTAGGGCTCAGGGATATAGCTGACAGGGCCGTAGGGCTCTCGACTTGGCCTAATCCGTGTGGCGAGAAGAGAAGAGGCCTAAAGTAAAATGAACGGTGCTTATAGAGGCAGCCTAATAGAAACAGTAATAAATCAACCAGGTGTAGGAAGACAGTCATTGATACAATCCATAAACTTAACTACCATTTCCTTAGATTACATAAATAAGTGAAGTTAATATTCATTTCTGTGAAGAATAAAAATGTAGGGTTTGATGTATGACAGAAATGGCTTCCAATTCCATTAATCGTGGTTGTTGCAACCGAATGAGAGGCCAGTTTTAGTATTATCACATCTCAGTATCTCACTAGGAATTAGATAAATTTGCATGTACATGAAAACTAACCTTTTATGAGTTTAGGAAAGGCTATTGGTGGATACTGCAACACTATATCTGGATTAGAGGATAAGTTACTAGTTAGGCGTCAGTCTTGGTTGACTTCTTCGTGTTTTTGGCGAATGTTTCAGCAACCAGTAGCGGAAAAGCAATTGTTGCATCACAATGTACCTTGTCAAACAAAAAAAAAAAATGAAGGACAGTATAGTAATAATTAAAATATATTATTGATCAATTATTAGAATTTTAGACAAAAATCCGAAGACTGAAACTTAACTTAAGATGCAGATCGATGCATCAACGAGTAGAGAATAAGGATATCATGTGGGTTTTGTCAATTTTAATTCAACATTATTTGCACTTCGGGAACCAGTTCTGTGTTAGATACTGGTATCAAACAGAATCGGAATCAAACTGCTATGACCCACATCCACTTGAAGATTTTGGTTTCATTCCATCAGTTTGTAATACATTTAATTTTAAATGTATTTTTTCCAAATCAAATGTCAGAGAGGAAGAAGTTTCAGCAACCAATAATGGATCAATACAAAACAGATCGTGTGCTTCCACTTCCAACTCTTTGGGTAACAGCACTATCAAGAACCAGAGGTACTTATTTGATAAGGGATCCAGGCACCAGGTAGTTCAACGAGTTAATCATCATCTAATCGTGGTTAGAAAAAACTATTATAAGATATTCAGGTTTGAAGCCTGAATCTCTACAAGAGGAATCATCCTAAGTTTCACAAGTTAAAAGGAAATGGAAATATGTGATTTGAAGTTTGAAGTATACCTTAACAGTTTTAGCAGACCCTCGTATTTTTCCCCATGATACAGCCTCATCGGGACGAGCTCCAGAATCACTCCCATCGAACTCTTGAGCTGTATTAATGAAAACTGCATAATCTGCACCATTTCGCATCATATTTGCATTGCAAATGTGATGCTTTGGAAGCCCTCCTCCAAGAATTATCATGCCTGTCTTCCTAAGATTTGCATGGACAGCTTCCCCATTCATGGCCCTTATATCTGTTGAAATAGATAAAGGTTCGATAAAAGAAACATAAATCAGCCAATACTAGGTAATAATATATGGCCTCGAATATTTGGAATTTTTTTTTTACCTTGCACAACATCAATAACTAAACCAGGTTTGTGAAAGGAATGGAAGTACAACATGTCCCCTAAAGAACCATCTGTAAGGCCCGGGCAGAATACTGGGATGTTATTCTGGATAAAGCAAACAAAGAGTGTTATCGAGTAGCCACAGTGAAAGAAAGTAAGTAGTAATACATGCATGAATAAATTTGATATAAATTTTTTTTTAGCAGAACATACTGCACATTTGAAGTGCTGAAATATCAATTTCCGTGAGCTTCTTAGGTTCATAAATATGCTTGAATTAAAAACAGTAACTAACTCAATGATCTTCAATCTTCACTGACTCTGAGTTGCCAATCAGATACAAATTTCAATCTTGATTGCCTTGTGATTCATGTCGGTTACTCTCAAACACATTGATGTTTCATACAAATGCCACAATGTGATGACAAATTCCACAAACAACATTGATGAACTCGCTGATTAAAGTTTTGTCTTTATCACAAAAGATTTCTGGCCAACGCATTCATAGTATACGTAAAACTTGAATTCGGCAGTTTACAAATGCATTTGGTACTTCTAATAAGACTAAAGGCTTTTTATTTTCAAACATTGGGAAGAATCTTTTCCATATCGAAAAGTGTAAGAACAATTATGATGACAAATGTGTACATTGATACTAATATATAACATGATACCGCCACGCTTTCATTATGACTTCCTCATCAATTTTAAAGTTTCCGTGCTTCATTAGTTAAGCACTTACCTTGTATGCCCAGTAAAGATACGAGGCAGGATTATTTATTTCTTTTCCTAGGCGAGCAATGAGCTTAGATGGTGTCCAAAGTACATTCTGTACGGAAAAGATAGAAGTATAAAGTCATTAGCTTATAAGAGGAACATATTAGTATGACTACAAAATAGAAAATGAAAGCAGGTTATGATACAATGCTACCCTCAATGGAGTTGCATCGTTTAACAATATTAACCCTTGATAAGATTTGCACCATCTAACATTATTTTTACGATTTTCGTGATATAATTATAAGCAACAAAATATGCATGGTTAACTAATTAGAGTATATGCTAGCTATTGACAGGGTCTACACATTTGGGACTAGCCAAATACGATTTGGGTCCTTTTTCTTCGAGAAGCAAAATAAACCCTAACAAAATAAATAAGATCCAAGAAAAATCCTATATTTTAACTTGTTTTTACCGAGTATCACTAGCAGAACCTCATTATGTGTAACTAACAAACTAAGCAATCATGACCATTATAAAAGAACTACAGTTATAAAAAATATAACTGACATACCTCTGAAAACTGCTCATCTAGCATTTGGTCAAAAATTGGTATGATCCAATCCTCAAATTTGCAGTAGTTGTCATTTGGCACCAATAGGTTACCAATGCGATTCAATCCTTTTGAGCGCAAGTCAGCTCCACGTAGAGAAAAGTCACCTTTATATGTAGGTGCAAGGCACTTTATGAGGTCCTCTTCGATCCCGCCAGTCGTTGTAACAACTACGTCTACCTGAAATCACATAACAAGTAGGACTTCTCTTATATCACGAGCAATTACAGAAATAAAAAAACGCAAAATCTGATCTCTGCAGATCCTAGTTATGGCTACGATATTTTTCTTGCTCATCCTGAAAACAAAATACACTTCTGAAAAAACTTATTCATCAAATGCCTAGTAGTTATTTTTTCTGATGGGTAACACTGAACACAAAACCCTAATATTTTTTCGTTAATGCAGTATGACTTTTACACTCCTTCATGGGAGCATATTGATGAGAACTTGAGAATAACAAGTGTCAAGTAAAATAAACAACTACCTGGTTGCAGGCAACAAAAGGTCCAAGAGCTTCATTCTTTCCTTTTGGGAAATAAGGGGGTCAGAAAAGTTGATCTTAGCACAAAGTAGAATCCAGAAAGCGCCTAACGGACAAACTGTCTCGATGCAACTTAAGGACATAAAATGTCACATTGGCCAAAAATTATGCGATCAAATCTTTTCATGGAACTCGTTATAGGTATTTTTCTATATGTGGAGTTAACTCATCTGTTTCTTGAAACCATGTAATGAAAGATTTAATGGTAATACTTCGTCTCCATCCGTTCAGCCAATTCACATGTTTCCTTGAGAAGAGCTTATTAAGCCATATTTAATTTAAATTAATTGGTTCAGGTTGAACACTACCCTGACGTTGTAATTTAGACTATATAACTCGAGCAGAACCGGTACCCGGGCGTTCGGGCTTGAGTAGTACAAGATTATATTTATCAGAGACCACATTGTTCTTTGTAGTTTGATATAGTCTTGCCATATTTGATCATTTACAAACTCTTTCAAGTCAAATCCAAATCATGGTGCACTATAGAGCATATAAAAATTGTATAAATTCAACCAACAAATTAAGTAAAACTTGTTTTCGTAATTCCAGGCGGTTTGAACAAGAGGTAAACACTACAGCAAAAGAGTGTAATCTTATCCTCTTAAAAACTTACAATCCGAAAAAGTCCAAGAAGGATCCTTTAGATTCTAAAAGCCCTACCACTAGCACTAACTTGAGTGCTCCACAGTTTCCACAACTATCTAAATGCAGGTCCATTTGCGACTACCCAATACTATATTTAGGGTCATTCATTGATGATGGAGACTTATACCATTAATTTTCTTTCTGACTGTTGTTCCTAAGCTACAAAATCCGATAATAACAAGGAACTTTAGCAAACGTTGCCTTAATGCAAACTAGTTGCTTCAGTTTCCTTTAGGCACTTAGAGTGAAAAGTTGAAAGTAAATCTAATCAAACCAGCCCTATGCTTTAAAACGCGGCGCCTAGTCATCGGCTACGCGTCAATTACACACTACTCGGCTAGGGACCAATAAACTATGGTCTGGAGCCCTAGTGGATTCTGAAGACCGAGTTAGTCGAAGCCGGGAGCCCACTAACTCGGTCACGGGCAGCAGCACTTTAAAAAAAAAATCTGACTTTAAGGAGAAAGAACTAGTGTTTTATGTTTATACCAAATAGGGCGGCCGACTCCTCTCTCTCTCTTCTCCTTCATCCCTTGATTTCTTCACTTCAAAGATTGGAAGGTCCAAAAACCTCCATTAATGTAAGTTTCTCTCTCTGCAACTATTTTTTTTTCTTTCTCTCTCTAAACAAGTTAGAACTTGTTTTCCATCTCTATCGCTAGTTTTTTTGTGTTTCTTTTCTTGTTCTTCCTTATAGTTTGATTTCGTTTCTTGTTTTCTCATCTTCATGGACTTACTTTGCTCTCTAATGTGTATTATTGCTTGTTTTTTTTTATAGTTTTTTGAACTTGTAATGAAGCAAATGTCTATACATGATATAAAAAGAGTTTGTGGACTGATTTAGCTCTCTAATATCTATAATTGTTGGATTTCTCTTATAGTTTGGAATTCATACTGAATCGATTATGTCTATAATGTGTCTTTGTAGACTAATTTTGCTCTCTAACTTGTAATCTTGTATAATTGTTTGATTTTTTATAGTTTTAAAATTTTAATGAATCAATTATGTCTTTAATTGCTATAAATTACGACTTCGTGGGCTGTTTATTTTACAAATTTAACAATTTACATACAATATTACACATGTAGAAGTCTTTTTATATGTATATATAATATAATAATATATAATATATATATATATATATTTTAAGTTTAACCGATGATATCCGACTGGTCCCGTTGTCATCCCGCCTAGACTAATCCTGATTTCTGACTTTTCGAGCATCAAACATTTAAAGCTTTATAAAAAAAGTTTAACAAATGCAATAGCAAGGCAACTGAGTTACACTATATAAGAAGTAAAAAAACATAGAACTTATTAGGGCTTACCATATGATGCTCAACAAGATATCGAACAGTCTCTCGAACACCAGATGAAATAAGATTTGAAGTAAAACCCAAGAACACTTTGCATCTTACTGACTCTCTAAAACTCAATTCTCTCTCTTCTTCACTACAATCTTCAGCTACAGGCTCATCTGAAAGCCTCCAATCTAACTTCAAATCATCAAGAAAGTTCATTTAAAAACAAGAAAAGAAAAAAAGATCCATCTTTAATAATCAAGTTGAATGGGGAAAGAAATCTCACCATTTGGTTGACAACTTGGATTGCTTCTCCAAGATTAGAAGCCTGAAAACCAGTTGTAATCATCGATTTAAGGAGCTCAGAATAATCAACACCTCGATTGAAGTCATAACCCTCAATCTTCTTACAACTTCCTTCTAGGGTTTCCGATTCTTTGAACACAGTGGATCGCACGGACGCAAGAATATGATCTTCCCCTGCTTCCCCCATTTTCTTTTTCCTCCAACGCAACTAGAGAGAGAAAGTAAAAAGAGACTAGAGAAAGAGTTGTCTTTTGAAAAGAATTTGGGTTTTAGTGGTGCTGAAAAGGGTCCGGTTAAAAGCCCCGGCCAAATTGCTATTGGTACCCGGAAGAGAAGACTAACCATGGACAATGAATAAGTTCTAACATCGGAGAATTTATGAAACCCCCAACTTTTCAATATGCACATTACTGAAACCCCCACCTTTCATTTATAATTACAAAAACCCCCACCTTTTTTTAAATTTCCGTCAGATTTAACAGCATGGGGCCGTTAGTGATGTGTATTGACCGAAATGGCCATTTGTTAAACAAGCCCATCCTTTATAAATGCAAAAATCTGGGCGCCTTCGAGAAACCACGTGGGGGCAAATAACCAACTCTATCTTCTCCCACCAAGCCCCCACGGGAAATGGGCATTTCCGAGCAGGCGAGCAGCTCCCTTAATCGAAGGTTCTCTATCTCTCTCATGTAATCCTCCATTGAAGGTTTTCTCTCTCTCTCTCTCCCTTAACCGAAGGTTCTCTCTCTCTATCTCTCTCTTGTAATCTTCCATTAAAGGTTCTCTCTCTCTCTCCCTTAACCGAAGGTACTCTCTCTCTCTTTTTTTTTGTTGAAAGGTAATATATATTAGATAGAAATAAGAGTTCTATTACAATACATCTTACAAAGAAAATAAGACACTTGTTTCCACACCTTCGATCTGTTTTTCTTTCTTGCCCATTTTGCCAATTTATCTGCTGCTTGATTGAATTTCCTGCTTGTGTGAGAGAATTTAACTATTTCCAATCTTCTTTTTATTTCTTGGATTCTTTTGATATGTATTAGGGATTCCCATTGAATATTATTCTTTCCTTTCTGAAGATATTTTATGATATTAATGTTGTCACTTTCGATAATGATTTTTTTATATTCATGAGATTCTGCCCATTGTATTCCTTTGAGGATCGCAATTGCCTCACCTTCCTCCGAGTTTCTGCTTCTGGAGGTGTATGAAGCAGCTTCGACCAATTTTGATTCATTATCATGGACGATAAGACTGATACCTGTTATACTTTGTGTGTCTATAAAAGATGCATCTACATTGATCTTTAAAAAGGACGTTTCAGGGGGGATCCATTTACCTTGTTCTTTTTTAATTTTTGTCTCGTTCACTATTTGAATTTGTGGGAAAGTCGTAATGATGTTAATAATTGTGTCTAGTGTGTTGATTTCGTGTTGAAAGCAATGGTGACATCTAATTTTCCATATGTTCCACATAATGGTAGCTAAATGAATGTTGTTAATAGTGTAAGCCTTTTGATCATTAATTTCCCAAGAGAAAATCCAATCTCGAACAGATATAATATTTTCAGAAATTATATTAAAATAGAACCAAATATTTTTTGCCAGCGGACAGTGAAGGATGGCATGTTCTATGGATTCTATCTCATTACAATTCGGGCAGATTCTGTTGTTATCAATATATTTTCCTATCCTATCCCTAACTGGGAGTGCTTTAGCACAAATTTTCCATAGAAAATTTTTTACCCCAGGAACAACCGGTAGGGACCAAAGAAAGTTCCAATTAGGGGATTGGGGTTGGGGTGTATTCATACTGATACTTAGGTGTTGATACATGGATTTGACACTAAATTTTCCTGATTTGGTAAGAGTCCATTTCCTTTGATCTTCACTATCGATTGAGATCGGGATCGCTATACTCTCTCTCTCTCTCTCTAAGGTTTAGTTTTATGGTATAATTTTAAATGAAAGGTGGGTTAATTGTTAAGGTTTCAGTAATGGAGGTGTTTCTTATTATTAGTTTTAGGGATTGTTAGGGTTTATGATTGTTAGGGCGCCAAACATGGGTTTTAAAGATTGAAGATAATCACTTACAGTTTTAACAGTATCAATGTAAGATTTTGAAGCAGTTTCAGGGCACCAAACCAGCTTTATATTTTCTCGATCTTCTTGTTGGTGTGGTTGTTTCTTTTATGGGGGAATGTGAATGTGAATTACTTGATTTCAAAAAACAAGCTAAATTACTTGAGATTGATATTATGTATGTGAATATGGATTTGTTCATTTCAGTAATGAATTGGTTTGTTCATTTCTTAGTAATTTTATTGGGTTCATGTGGTATTGATGATGAATTTATGGTAAAACTAAGATTGTTTATTTTGAATATGGCCTGTCAATTCAAAATATTGGTTCATATAGCCATTTAGGGTGTTGTTTTCTCATCAACTGAACCAGTGTTTGTTTGTAAGAGTTCAGTTGATTGAAGAGAGAGGGTTACTCGACCGACATTCGGATAGTGTTATGTGTTCTGCAAATCCAAAAAAATTAATTAAACAATTGAGATTGATATTATTATGGATCAACTGTCTATACTCTATACTGTTCAAGGTGATTTAAGTAAGCATATTGATGTTGGTGATTTAAGTAGTATTCCTATACAAGAATGTTCTTGCCAACTTATGCTGTTGGGCTTGCAATTTGCTTGAAGATATTGTGTTCCGGGTTTTGGTACTAAAAACTCTTTTGGCATTGGCATGTTTATTTTGAAATGCTGTTTCTCGAACAATTGATGCATGATAGGTCATATAGTTTGTGCTTGCTGCCTTTTTAGCCAAATAGTAGTTATTATTTTCCTGAACCTCATATATGCGAGTATGTGTATGAATTTTGTGCTAGGCTTGGTTTGTAATTTTGTCATCTTAAAACCCTGCTACTTGTCGCCTTATCATCCTAAATGCATATTGTTGTGTACCAATAAATACTGATTTTTTCTTTCATATGTTGATTAAATGTAAGGTACCTTTCATATCTTCCCGACGACCTTATGAGCTCGTCGAACAAAATGTAAGTTACCCCTTCTTTTTTTGATTTGTGATGTATGTTTCATGTCACAATATGTTTATTAACATCTTGACTGACAGAAACCCAATTGGGGGTAAAGGTACTCGTAAGCGAATGGCTGAAACACCTCCACTGTCAGCAACACTAAGTAATCGAGTTTCTTCGCATTCTCCAATTTCGTTATAGTATTGTTTTATGAGATTGTTTTATGAGATTGTTTTATGATTGTGTTTGTCTTGTAATAGGTGGTGCTACTACTGTCAGCAACGCACCGTTAACCATTGATGACTACACAGTTTATGATCCTTTTGATCCTATACCCGTATTTTTTGAGGCTGAAATAGATCCGGTAACTGGCAATGTTGTGGGATTAGATGATATTTGTGTTGAAGAGGAAGATGAAGATACCTATTGGGATGAACATGGATTTTTGGGTGAGGACCATGAAGAAGAACCTGATGTTGATGCGGGAGATGAACCAGAAGACGAAGGGGCTATGGAGAATGATAATCCTTCTACCCAACAACCTCCACTGTATTTTGATCAAGCAAAAGAAGATGAAGAGTTTGGTCAATTTGTCAAGGACACTGAGGTGTTGGAAGACTTCGAAGCGGAGTTCAATGATGAAAGTCAAGTCCTCCTTGAATTTAAAAAAGGTATGGTTTTCTCATCTGTTGGCGTATTTAGAAAGATGGCTAAAAGATATGCTGTTTTGAATAAATTTGAAATGAGACTTCCAAGGAACGATGGTGATAGGATAAAGTGGGTTTGTATTGGAAAACCCAAACCTAATCATGATGTTCATGATGTTCATGAAGTTAATGATGTCAAACTTTGTCCATGGTATATGTATGCGTCTGAAGTTCAAGTTACAAAGACAATGAAAGTCAGGAGGGTACATAATGAGCATACATGTGAAAAAAGGATTGGTTTGAAAAATAGTAGTGCCTCTTATGTGTTTTGTGCAGATGCCGTAGAAAAACATGCAAGGAAGAACCAGTCTGGTTTTAGTTCGGTAGATGTACAAAACTATATATGGAGGCATTTCAAAGTCAAAATAGATTACATGAAAAGTTATAGAGCTTGGTGTCTTCTTAAAGATAGGATTTTCGGAAGTTTTGAACAGTCATTTGCTATGATACCAGTATGGTGTGAAAAAATTCTAGAAACAAATCCTGGTAGTGTTGCACAATATGGTATAGATATGGTAACTAGGCAGTTCAGGTATTGTTTCGTTGCATACCAATCTTCACTGAATGGATTTAGGAACTTTTGCAGACCTATAATAGGTCTAGACGGATGTTTTATGAAAGGTAGGTATGGTGGGACTTTGTTGGCAGCCACCGCATTAGATGCAATGGAGGGTTTGACCCGTTGGCGATTATGGTTTGTGATGCGGAGAATGAAGCCAACTGGACTTCTTTTCTTGAAATACTAAAGCCGCATTTGATGTTGTCGGGGAAAAGGATTACATTTATGAGCGACAGAGGAAAAGGCCTTCTATCAGCAGTAGAGAAAGTGTTTCCTGAAGCTTGCTCTAAATTTTGCTTACGACATTTCTTTGCAAACTTTAGGAAGTATTTTAAGGATTCTTCCGCGCAGAGTCTTATGTGGAGGGCCGGAGTAGCACACAAACAGGTAAATTTCGAAAAATACATTACTAAGATTCGGGAGTTGAACGAAAAAGCATATGACTACTTGATGAAGGAATCGAAGTATACTTGGGCTCGAGCATTCTATGACAAAGATTCAGAGTCTGAGCATACAACCAATGGTATGAGCGAGTCCTTTAATAGTTGGGTAAAACTTTTGAGGACAAACCGATATGTGTGTTATTCATCAAACATAACCAAATGCTTAGGGTTATGCATACACATAGGAGAGAAAAAAGTAACAACTGGATCAATGATTGGTTGGTCCCGAGGATGCAAAAAGAAGTGGAGTTAATGGAATCTACAGTTAGCCTGTACACTGTTGATTGGGCTAACTTGACGAAGACGACAAAGTAACTTTTTTGAGTTCATTCTTGAACCACCAAAATCCACCGCATTCGGGAAATTGGCAAGTAAGAAATTTTTCACCAAATGAATTAGGTTTGCCGGATACCATCATTTTCCTAATTCCATTGCAATTGCCGTTTGTGCATCTAGAATACATCCATAAACAATCTAACACCGAATGTCCTTGTTGATCGCAAAGTTGACAAATAACCTAAACATAGTGAATATTGAAAAATCAGTAATTATATAAATCAATCAAAAGAACTAAAGTAAAAAAACTACCTCTTGTTGTGATCTTGCATTTTGATACACATTTGATGAACTTGAAGAAGTCATTAAATAACTAAAGTAAAACTTGTTGATGGAAGGGGTGAAGTTTATGTGGTGGTCTCAAACTTGGGTTTAAATAGGAAAAAAAATTGCACAAAAATGAGCAAAAAGCAGTCAAAAAGTGGTCAAAAGGTGGGGGTTTTAGTAAGTGTATTTAGAAAAGGTGGGGGTTTCAGTAAGAGGCCAAGTCTGTTTAGAAAAGGTGGGGGTTTCAGTAAGTGTATTAGAAAAGGTGGGGGTTTTAGTAAGTTTATTATGAAAAGGTGGGGGTTTTAATAAGAGGGGTAACAAAGTAATATTTAAAAGTATAAAGTTAAATTTAACAGAATTTTCAAAAAGGTGGGGGTTTTTGTAATTATAAATGAAAGGTTGGGTTTCAGTGATCTGCATTATGAAAAGGTGGGGGTTTCAGTAATTGCCCCTTCTAACATTCTTGCATCTCATTATTACAATTTATGGAGTTCATCTCATTATTACAATTTTTCTATCTAATGTCTAGAGGAAAACCAATGGAGTATGACAAAGAACAAATAGCAACTAGTGGTAAGTCCTCAATACCCGATGGACAATGATACACGAAATATATGGAGTTCATTACTTGTAATCATCAGAGTGTTAAAAAACAAACGCTACATGAAACTATCCGAGCAAACCGTTCAAATAGTTAACACTAAAAATATTTAGCAAAGACTCGTAAGCCATGTAGCTTATCTAGGTGTAGAGAAGATCAAGATTGATAATTACTGAACTTAATTTTTGTTAACAATATGATTCCTAGAGTAGTTTCTAGAGAGTTAATATGCAATTTATACACATTCTTCTAGGTATTATATCCACAACTCTTTGGTTTGCTAACAACACTCATTAACTCTAGGTTTTCCAGTACCAATGCTCAAACTGACAAAAAAATGGCAAGTTCAGAATATCGTCTCTTAACACAGTTAAGAAAATTAAACTAGAGTTTATATGCATTGAAAATGAAACTAGTGGTTATATGCTTTAAAAATGAAACTGGAATTTAGAGAGAGAAAGTTGAGAGAGAGAACCTGAAAGACTGAAGACATCGAGAGGCAACTATGGAAACGAAGAAGAAACCTAAATGCTATCCCAAACCCAAATGATATTATCGATGATTTGTCTTTTAGGAACAAAAGCGTTTTGGGACCAAGCAATACTTTCCTCTAAATAAGGTCTAATTCGATTTGCAATTAATTTGGTGATGAACTTATACACCGAATTACATAGGGATATCGGTTTGAAATCCGAGCCAGACTTGGGTTCCTAAGTTTTGGGATTAAAGCAATAGTCGTCTGATTAATAGTAGGATCGCTAGAACATGTGGTAAAGACTGATTGGATATAATGAGTAAGCTCCGCTCTTATCGTATCCCAATTATGTTGATAAAAGTAACACGATAATCCATCTGCTCCCGGGCTTTTAATCGATCTCATTTCCATGACGACTTCTTTAATTTCTTCTGACGATGGAACTCTAGAGATGTAGCCTAGTTGTTCAGTCGAGAACACCTAATATACATTGATGATTTCGATTGGTGTTTGACTCACTTGGTCTGCTGAAAAAAAGTTCTGAAAGTAATTTTTAAACTCATCTGACATATCTTCAAACCTCTGTGTAGTATGGCCGTTAGATAGGGTAAGTTAGTGAATGGTATTTTTCTGTCATCGAGTAGACATAGCCATATGAATTGCTTTTGTGTTCCTATCACCGTTTTGAACCCACTTGGTTTTAGCTCTCCGATCCGCTTTACTGCACTGTAAGTTTTCTAGGTACATGATTTCTTCTTGAATTTGACTTTCGATTTAAATTTTGGTTATTGGGTTATTCTTCTGAATGCCCAACAACCTTTTTTTCAAAGCAGTCAGCCGGTTTCTAATGCTTTTAAAAACACGTTGACTGCACTGTAAGTTTACTTCTACCGATGGAAGGAACAAAATAATAATTAGAAAGACTAAAAGTATTAAAACAATTGAGAGGAATATAATTAGAAATTCTCGACTCCGAGAGAAAAACAATAGTGGATTTAGTTGAACACCGGAACTGCTTCAATGTTTCTCTTGTCGGGTTGTTCCCAAGTCCCCAATCATTTCAAGCAAGAATATTAATGGCTCAGTCGGCATTTGAGTTGCCGGTACCTGTTCATCCACACTTCCCTATGGTAGTTGACGCATCGTCTTCTTATATTGTTTTTAATACGAACTTCGATAAAAGGCATGTCCTCATCCATGTTAGTGATTTGATTTGATGAAAACATGGTGTCTGTGTTCCCTTTTGGTCGAATGTCCGTATAGAGTTCATTGGAGTACATAGATGTGACTCCATATTCGGTTTGCACTTTGCTCCTTTTTGCCTGACATAGACTAGACAATAAGTTCCCATAATTAGTACGAATATTAGGATTATTTGCACAAACATTTTCGAAACCATTTCCTTCAATATTATTTAAATTGAGGTTAATAAATTGAGGGATGGAGTCCTGTCCAAATTATCCTAATTCCTTAATCGGATTCTTGGTCGAGAAGGGGACCTTGAGTCTCGCTGTATTTAGGAGTCATAGCTTTCAAAACCAATTTTTTCAGAGTTTCTGAAAGGTCTTGTTTTAGTAAGTCCCCAAATGGCAACATGGTGGGACAGAACTTTATTGAATGGCCTATGAAACCACATAGTATTCAAAACCTAGGAACTTTTTCAACCCTAATTTCAATAGGTATTAATTTAGTATTCGAAAGTTTCAAATTCACTCTTGAAGGCAGAGGTTTAGTGATGCACATATCTACTCGGACCCGACCAAAAAGACTCCATTTCATAGCGTCTTCTGTAGATGTTAGAATAAAATTCCCCAAAGATCCTGCAAGACGATTAACCCTTGTATTGGTAAGGTGGCTAAGTGGGATTCCATGTAATTGAATCCAGAACCATGCGGAGTCAAAGGAATGATCTCTCGGTGAAATTTCTGGTTTACACGACTAGAGTATTATAAGTTCCTCTTGCTTACCCATGGAGAACTTTCAATAGCTATCTCCACTTCAGTTCCCGTAAGAAACTTCATAAGAAATATATTATCCTTAACTTCCGTGATAGTAAATTTATTTGGACCATGTATGACCCTTGATAGTCTCAACATTGCCTGACTAATATCAACCTTTTTAGAACTGTGAAACCACACTACTCAATTCTTTATAACTTCTGTATCCCAAAAGGTTAAGTCATCTCCTTCCACCGTTAGAGGATTATGTTCTTCAAGTAACACTTCAAATTGTTGAATAAATTGTGAATGATTTGATTCCATGATGCTAAATGAAAATTAGATGATCGCATAAGAGAAATAAAACGAAAAGGAGACTAGATCTCACGAATGAAAGGCCCCTAAAGAGCGACAAAGAGGGATTCCAGACAAATGTAAGTCTGAATCGAGAAAGAAAGGGATGTTATAGACGGAGAACCGCCAATAACCGAACCAAATTTGAAATAAACTGATTAAAAAGCAAAATAACTGCCAAAAAACCTAAAAATCTATCTCTAACTGGTTGCCCCGATCACAATAACCGCTCAAAAAGCAAAATCTATCCCTAACTATGTCAATTATGGCACTACTGGGTACATTTGAGAAGCACTTATGGTGATGTTTTGTGGCTTTTCTGGCCACTTAGTGGAAACACTTTTGACTCCGCGTTGCAAGAACAACCACCGCCTTCAGAAACATAAGCGTCAAAAGAACCTTCCAAATAACTATCTAAATTAACACAATAGCATGTATGAAAATGCTGCAAAACACAACTCAAAATAACTGTAAGAGCATCAAAGGAAGTATTACAAAATATTGCTGTAAATTTCACAAAGTATACCGCAAACCTCAATAAAGTATAGGGCGCTGCTAAAGGTGCTCAACTTTTCTGCTATAAGCGGGGCGGCTATATTAGCACAGGATATTATTTTCAAAAGATCCTTATGCACTCGGTTTTTCTTACGAGCATTTGTTGATCCCTATACATGGTGCATTCAAACATCAAATAACGGGTTGTGAATGCTATATATCCCATTAGAGATTTTTCCTTGCCTAAGAATTGGTTGGGAAGAACTCTTGTTGATATCAATTCTAAATTTTGGGAAAAAGATAAGATAAAAGAGAACATTTAAAATCTGGGTGCTTCAAATTTATTTGAATCAATGTTCATTAACTTAAGTCAAATAATAAATCGTTAGCTTATAGCACAAAGGTCTGTCGCTATAGAAACGACCCTCAAGAATAGGTATCACAAAACCCTTTTAGCATTGTAAAAATGAGAAATAAATTTAGTAGGACAAATAAGTTTTTCTTTCTTCTCAAGATTAGGTGATGAAATGGAGGAACAAGTGAAACTTTACATAATAACTAATGTTGCCTAAAGTGTTCCAACACAAATTTGACATCCCTAATTTTCAAATCATGTCAAGACATCTTTATGTCTCCCAATGCCAAAGGTATAGCTACTTATAATCAACCCAGTCATCATCCTCTTAGGACACTTGTTATGATATACAAAACCAAGGTCATACCTCATCCCTTCCACAGTTTTGACACCTAAAATATTCCATACCAGGACATGAAAATTGAAATGCCCTACCATTGTTATGATAGGTCATAATCCCCACGTCTCTTCCATGCGTATAGTAGTATAAATCTTGTACTACAATAAACTGCATTACCCATCTTTATGTAACAAACTAACAACCACCAATGTTTTTATCCAACTTCCAAGCTAACCTAACCCTAGGTATAGTTGGTACTTTTCTTGCATGCCACTAAAGCCCTAATATCCAAGTTTTCCTTTTCATATACATTATTATGAAATTTGGGTCCATTCCCATCTAAAGAGATAAGCTATATAGCTATCTAAAAAACTATCTTATAGTTCTTTTGGGAGAGACATGACAATTAAATAGACAGTTTCGAACCGAATATTTATGGTGCTAACGTGGAGTTGATTAGAGAATTCTTATTCAGTAATGATATATGCTACTCATCATGTAGATCATTCTTCAAAAGAAAAAAAAATCAATACAAATTGTTCGTCTTGTGCTTAGGCTAATTTTGATTTGAACCCCTTATTTATAAGGTTTTTTCAGAACTCTTGCCTAGTTTCTAATGCTTGTTATGATTAAATTGGTTTATTAGAACACTCAAACTAAGATCAGATATCTTGATGAAGACGACAACTCATTGAGGTCCCCGATACTAGATTCATATATCATATATTTTTAGTAACACTGGATATTTCTCTCGCCCCCAAAGTTAGCTTTATAGGTGAGGCTTCATTAGAGTACTTAAGAACAAACACCCTGTCACTCCTATGATTAATCTATGATTAATGTCGTATTATCCAACAAGGACGCTGCTAAAGGCATTCGGCGTTTGTACTATATGCAGGCGGATCTATTAGCATTCAGATTGTTTTCCAAGAAATTATAAGCATTCGGTTTCTTTACCAAACACCCGTTGACACTTATACATGACGCGTTCAAACACCAAAGAATGGATTAGGGATGTTATGCACCTTAATAGAGATTTTTCATTCGCAAAAATAGGTTGGAAAGAACTCTTGATTATTTTCTAAGTGTAACTAATAAACCATCTGCTTATAGCAAAGGTTGGGTGCTTTAGTTGCATGCATCCAACAATCTCTTCCTCACAGGATCACACTTTGTTTTCGAAGATTATTGAGTTGAGACTTGCTGTGTTGGGAGGTCTTTTATCTAATTCTCGTTCCAAAAGCTAGCTCAAGAGATGAGGTTTGCTGGTCAACTCTCTTGTGACGACCTGCTTTCTCTAACAAACATATGTACCATTCCTAATTGAACTTATATATACTTTATGTAATGTTGGAACACCACCAAGGCACTAACAATGTCTTTTTTTTGTGTGTTTTCTCCTTCTGTCTCTTAATTTAGGGAAATGCTAAGTGTACAAAGAATCTTTGACAAAATACTTGACTCGATGAGTCACACGGTTAAAAGAACGGTCCAGATTAAAGTCAAATTTTGAAAAATCTTTTGTCTTTTAGTGAAAATGAGTCATTAAAATTTTGTCAAAGATTTTGTCATTGTAACACTCCTAATTTATTTAATCTTTTTTGTTTTTCCACCCTATGAGTGGGGTTCTGAAGCTTTCCTCATATCTAGTACGCATAGGCATTATCATTCCATTAAACCATGTGAGCTGCCTTCAGTTGTACAAATGTCTAATGTGTCACTCTTTGGGTGGTAGAACATGTTCACATCCAAATAAGATAAGAGTGATAATTAAGTACGTTTATGAACCTTTGGGTAGTCTAATTGTAGATGAGAGAAGTAGATGCACAAATGAGCCGAGGTACATTGCAACCACTTGGTCTAATCTTTGTATGGTCGAAGAAGAATGTTGCAACCATTTGTTTCTAGAACGCTCATATGTCAGAGAAAAATTGGTCTAATATTTGTAGTAATTTCTCACAAAATCTTAGTTCTTGTGTTTCGGTTGAAGAGATGAAAGTGGTTGCAAGAAAGTTAGAAATAAAGTTCGAAAATCTTTCATCTTTGCTTGTCTCCAGTTGCTATCTTATGGGCTTTTTGGATGGAGATGAATGATAGGATCTTCAGTGAGAAGTATAGATCTTCTGGACAGCTAATTGTTTTCCTTAAGAGACTTATTTTCTATTGGAGTTCCTCGTTGGATTGGAAGAAGACTATTCCATTTTCGGATTTCGTTTTTAATTGGCAAACTTAATTTAATTTCCATGTAATTGTTTTGTTATATTGTGATATTTTCTTTTGTAATTCTCTGTGGTGACTGGTGACTCCTTGTCATCATTTTTCAGTGAAATTTCCATTATAAAACGAAAATGAGTCTGGGGTACAAATAAAATCATATGGACCTAGTTGCTATTTGTCTGATATTCCTTGAGGCTCAGACCTTCCTGTATAAATACTGTAAATCTGTGAAACCATCATGTGTAGAACGTTCTAATGTGTAAACTTTGTGTAGCAAATATATGAAAACTCATATTATCCGCTTGTGTTTCCATTTTAGTTGTCTTTAACTCACAAAAAAGTAAAATCACTCAGGTGCCGAGACTATGACGTTCTTTACCTTCTCGCCTAACACTATCTTTTCACAGCTTTTACTCCGAACTTGTTGTACCAACAATCATAAGCTGCACCTTGGACTGTCTGATAATAAGACAATTGTTGAACGAGAGGTAGAGAAATATACTGATTTAGCTTGGCTAGAACATAGTGGTTATGCTTGACGTCCAAATTACCACCATATTTTTTGACATTTCATCTGGCTTACTCAATAAGGGTAGAAATGTATTGTTCATTGTATGTGATAATATCTAGCATGGTTGGTATTTGAAAAGGTTCTACTATAACATGTTTCATTTTCAGCATGTAAATCCTATATTCGACTTATGCTTTATGCAAGGGCGGACCCACGTAGGGGGCCGTGGGGGCGCGTACCCCCATATGATCAAGATAAATTGTTATTTAAATAAATTAAGTTATCACTCAATAGACACAGTATGGAAAACACAACATTAACCAGGTTAGGCGTAGTGGAAACAAGTCGGTTTTGCGATCTGAAAGGTAAGGGTTCGACTCCCTCAATCAACATTAGGGAGAGATATGAGGGTAATAAAAGGTGGTGGTTCCCAAAGAGATTAGTGTGCATAAAGTGGGTGGTCCATGGAAACATATCCAAGACACCTCCAAGTCAGTTAAAGCAGGTTCATGTGTTATTACTAACAAAGTCTCAAAAACTTCATTTTGGGAGGATGTTTGGGCAGGGTCAACTCCACTAAAAGATGATTACAAAAGTATTTGGAAATTCTCTAAGACTAAAGATGCCTCGGTCGAAGAAGTGAATTCCGGTAACTTCTCTTCTAATAATTGGGATTTAAAGCTTTCAAGAACATGTTCTGAAGCAGAAGCAATGAAGGCTTCCAAATTGCTGTTCAAACTCTCTAGTACCAATCTCGTGGATACTTCAACTGCTCTAACCAGAACATGGAATCCAAGCTAAAATGGTGAGTTTTCGGTCTCCTCTTTTTATCACCACCACTTAAACTTCTTCTCAGTCAAGAACAAAGCTAATATCCAGAGAGACTTTCGGAGTAAGAATATATGGAATGACATCATTCCTCCGAAGATCTCTTTTGCTCTATGGGCTTTGTATCTCCAAACTCTTCCCACTCTTGATATTCTTAAGCGAAGGGGCTTCATCCTCCCAAATAGGTGTGCGCTTTGTAAACTTGAAGAAGAAACTCTCGACCATTTATTCTTCTCGTGTTCCTTCTCGATTCAGATTTGGAACTCTCTTACTCCATCTTTTATAAAGCTCTCAAATTCGTCAAATCGTTTGAAGGACTTGGTCGACTTTAATACTCTCCCAAAGTCGCTTGATAGGAAATAATTCTTGAGATATGGAGTTCCATATGCTACAATTTGGAGCTTATGGGAAGAGAGAAACACAAGGATCTTCGAAGAAAAGTGTAAATCGGTAGATAATCTTATAATTTCGATCAAAGCTCTCCTTTTTTATTGGAGTTCAAACCAAGTATGGAAGTCCTCCACCACTTTTTCAGATTTGGTTTTTAGTTGGGATGCTCTAATTAGCATGTAATTTCTTTTTCTCTTCATATTCTTGTTTTCTCTTTGTAGTTGCAACCTTTGCAATTAATTAAATCTACTTTACTCTCTTAAAAAAAAAAAGAACATTAGTTTTTCATGTTTTATGGAAATATTTGTTTATGCCCCCTGTATTTTAATTAGTTATCATCTTAGCCCTTATTTTCTTCTTTTGAATTTATTTTCAATCCAAATATTTTTGTTTATGCCCCTATGTTTTAACTAGTTACCGTTTTAACCTTATTTCTTTATTTTGACTTTATTTTTCGAACCAAAAATTCTTTTAGCTTTAAATCCGACGCAAACCCCGTTAACTTTGCTACAACTATTTTTTCTATATGTTTTCTTTTAATTTTATTTTCTTGTATATATATATATACATATATTCCTTTTTTGTTTATTATTTTTTCTGAAATCATTCATCTCTCTCTATCTCCTTAACTTCTTTAAAAACATAAATCTTTAGGATCATTTTTCAAGACGTAAAACGTCTCATTTTTTGAAATAAATTTCATAAACTATATTTTCTATAATACGAATATATATAAAACTGATTATTTTTATTTGAAACTACAGTCAACCTAATTCACAAGGTATCAATAGCCAAATTGGTTGAGAATGTTACCATATGATATACAAATCGCTCATTTGGACAACGCGTTAAGATTTTTTTGATGATTTTACAATGACTAGCTACAACTAAAAGTGCCCCCACAAAGAACTTTTTCTGGGTTCACCACTGGCTTTACGGTCATAGAAAGCTAAGTTGGTTCTGAAAACATCATCCAACAACAAACTCTATTGACTCAGGAACCTACGAAGGATTAAACAAATTGGGGGTGCGTAAGTAAGATGAATTAATATATCATCTCTGTTGCAAATAACTTAGGTCAAGAAATTCAATTCTCAAAGGTGCGACCCCGTCTTGAAAAGATGATAGTTGTGAGTCAAAGTCGAATTCCCATTTGTAAATTTCATGGCAAATAAAAAGAAAATACATAAAATTGCTTACCAAAAAATTTGCACAATTTTCATGGCAGAATTTAGGGTCTTCTTCTAACACTTTTGCTAAAAAAAAAATTTCGTCAGAACCTTTTCCCATTGGAAATTCGTAAAAACAATACATGGATCATCAAATTCTAGCACAAAACCCCTTGGAAAAGTTGTTGGAGTGGATATTGGGGTTTTGCTCCTCCATTGAGATTTGATTTGTCCTCCATCGTTAAGGATTTGGGGGGTAAGTTAGAGAGGTTAGAACTCAAATTTTCTTCCATTGTGTGCTTGAGGTTGCTTTTAATATTACATTTGATGTCTTTGTTTTCCAACTTCATGATGTAATTCTCGTTAGCCTATTGGCCGTTATATGAAGTTTGATTTCCAAAAAAATAAATATATTACAGTTGATGTGAAAAGAGTTAATTGTAGTTTAATATGGGTCCATGGATATATAGACCAAAATAATGTTCAAAAAGGGTTTAGGGTCCAATCTTCCCAAAAAATGGGTTTTTAGTCCTTTTGTTCTTGGGACTAAAAACCCTTAGTATATTAGACAAAATACCTTCAATGCCCCTAAATAAATTTCGCGGGATTTTTTAAAGTGGAGCCAGATCGAAATTCAAACGGCATATTGTAACGTGATTTAGGGTTTAAAAAAAGAAAAAGGATATAATTTAAACAAGATTTTCTCTCTCATCTATCATCTGTTTTGAAACCGAATCAAAACTTTCCCAAAAGGATATTTGCAAATCGATTTTCTCACTCTTCTTTACAGATTTGGAAACCAAATCAATTTTCTCTCTCTTACTATGTAAGTAATTTTTTTTCGATTCAAATCAATTTTCTCTCACTCAACTTTCAGATTTGGAAAGAGTATATTTTCAGGGATTAATATACAAAACGTATATATCACTTTCTCTCGCTTAACTTTCAGATTTGGAAAGAGTATATTTTTCTGGGATCAATTTAGCGTGATTTGGGGGTTAATATACATAACGTATATATCACCTTCTCTCATTTAATTTTCGTTTTTACTTAAAATAACCAAACATCCCTTACAAATTATGAAACATGTTCATAAATTATGTACAACTTACGAACATTACAACAATATTTGTTTTCGTTTTTATTCATACATAACCACACAGCAAAAACAAATTATGAAACAAGTTCGTAAATTATGTGTTATTTATTACGAGGGAACCATCATTTATCATGTATACAATGTAATTTGTCCAATATTTCACATTATTTATACCAGAACTTTATTTTTTTTACACAGGTACTGCAGTATCTTCTCAACTATCTGAGTCATTCAACAAACAGCAGTTACTCGCTTTAAATCATTCTTGACAAACGAACCGAATCTTCTCTGATGGAAGTCGAAACAACTGACCAACTTCAGTAAATATTTTATCTCAACCATCAGATTTTAGTTTTGCAGTCTTACTTAGGTTGGATGCTTATGTAGGAAATTCCACCAGTAACAACAAAACTACAAAAAGAAAAACATATACATCAGTCAACAAAATATATAATTTACCAGACACGACATGTATAATACAGTAAATTATGTATAATATTTTATAAAATTCATCGTGTGTTGGAGACAACAGAATTTTAGTTTGAATAACAAGGCTACTGTTATGTAAAAAAAATATATGTAAAGTGCAATAAATTACATATAACTTTTGGAACATTACACACTGTTTACCTACTGTTATGTGTCATGTTAAATAAAGTACACATAATTTCGTATAAATTACACATCGTTTACATTCTGTTACAAAAAAACGTATGAAATTTTCTTTAGATCAGAAATTGTATCGTTACCGGATCAGATATAAAAAAATGTTCTAAACATCAAGATCTCTAACCTATATCTAGTGAAAAATAAAATAACACATGGATACAAACATAACATAATCGAAGATAATGAATTAGTAAACAAGGATTTAACATTTAACATCATAAATCGGTTATGAAGATCTTAGAGAGAGAGAAAATCATGAATAATGATGAATAATTGAGAAGATGGTACAGAATGAAATCGATTATAATGAAAATCATAAATATCTTTAAAGATGATGATGAAAAATATTAGAAAGAAAGATTAAACTTGTTACTTTGACCTCATAAGCAACTGTAGATCTTAACAAAGGTACAAACCTGAATCTTTTTTATGGAAACCGAAATAAACAACGGAGTTTTCAGCTGGTTTATTGGAGTGAAATGAGATCTGAAGCTTCTTCAAAAGGAGAATGAATATAGGTTTCGGTTTTAGGAAGAGAAAAATTTTTGGTTTCCGACTTTGATTAGAAATGAAGATAATGGTTTCGGTTATTAAGATCGTGATTGGAGAGAGAAAGAGGGAGATAAAAATGGAAACCGAATATTGGTGGATTTGATTAAAACGGAAATGTTTCATTATATATAAGATTAGATTAGGTATTATGAAATTATAAGCATCCTAGAGATTTGGGTTTTCTCTCGAGATGGATACAAATGGACTAGATATCTATTTGTTTTAATATTTTGGTTCATAAAATCATTTGAAGTTTAGAGTGGATTAAATGTGTTATTAGGGGTAGATTTTTGGATCATAAGCCCAAAAATTGTTTGGTTATACTGAAGAAAAAGAAGCTATGTTTTCTCTTTTTAATTTATTTTTTCGACTTAATTTTTTTGGAGAATGGTAAAATCACAAAAGATTTTGACAAAAAAAGTTACCTAGCTGATGTGGCGGTTGGTATGAAAGATTGACTAAATCTGAGCCGTTGAGAGATGAACATCACAACCATCACATCAGCTGGATAACTTCTTTTGTCAAAATCTTTTGTGATTCTAGCACTTCCGAAAAAATTTGTCTAAATCGGATTTGTCAAAATCTTTTGTGGTTCTAGCACTTCCGAATTTTTTTTTAGTCTTTAGATTAGTTCTTATTCTCTTATGCTGAAATCCTTACGGTTTTGTCTCCCTACACAAGAAGAAATACATTTTCCTTTTTCAATTTAATTTATTAATGTATTTATTTTATTATTTTAATTTATTAAAGCAGAGGTCAAGCCACCTACTATGTTTGAGACATTTTTTGTATTGGTATTGTCATTGATAAATGGATTCACATCAAAAGTTTTCATGGAGTCTCTTTATGGATAACCCTGATGAAGGAAGTGAAAGCACTAATTCAATGACACCCAAGTCCCAACCATGACTTTTTAGGGTTTGTTAGTTGGTCTCATTGTCATCCTAGTTTATCACTTTGGTAACCCTAGCTTTTGGAATGGTTAGTGAGAACTGACATTGGAAACAACCCTAGTTCGACTACCCCCAACCTAAGCACCTCTAATGTTGTCATCCTCTTCTTCATATAACCCAAGGGTTGGTGGTGTAAGTAATGGAATATAAGTTGGAGTTATAGTTATGGTGATGGGTGCTAGGGTTTCTTCTGGTCTCCTCTCTCTTTCTCATGGGGGAGAACAAAGTCATCCTCCCCTAACACAATGGAATAGAGGAACATGTGAGGGAGAGATATTTCTGAGCTCACTCAGTAAAAGCTAAATAACAAGGACGACCACTGAAAGTAACTTGAAGAAAAGTGTTCCAAAACCAATGAAACTACTACTATAGAGTATAGGAGAGAGAGAGAGAGAGAGAGAGAGAGAGAGAGAGAGAGAGAGAGAGAGAGAGAGAGAGAGAGAGAGAGAGTCTGGGTCTTAGGGATAGGGTTTGCTGTTTAAAGAAAGCGACATCCCTGCCCTAGTCAAAGAAGCATACAGTTTCAGCCAGGATGCTTCTTGGAGTGAAATAATTGCCCTGCTTGTAGGGTTATAGTCTTCTAGATATGAAATAGGTGGAACCAACTCTCTCTCATTTGGGAGGGGGATCGAACACTTGCTATTGCATAATTCTTGTTAATGTTTAAGTTATAGATTTATTTGTTATAACCAAACTATCCCATAAACTCCATAAAGGAGACCCTCATGTAGGTTGAGGCCCATAGTGTTACAGTCACTTATTTATTATGGTTTCATAGAAGATATACCATTTATCATTAGACTCAACTTGTCTATGACTGATGTTAATCCCCAACTTCACTAATGGAAATGCGCTCTTAAATTTGCACATACACCAGTTTGGGTGCAAGGATGATTCTGGATATATACAACTTGAGAATGTTTTTTTTTTTGAGAATACTCTTTTAATTGCTAGATAACTTAATTTTTTTTTCTAACTTTTTGCGATTTAAACACATTGCAAAACACCTTTGTTTATAGTAGAGGATTTAGCCCGACTAGCAAAGCCTAGAGACTTCCACGTTGGAACTTACGAGCCAATCAATGTATAGTCTGAGCTTATCTCATATTCTAAACTTATCTTCAATCAAATTTCTCTAGACTTATCTACTTTGAACACTAGTATAACTAATTGACTTTCCTTTAGATTTTCTGATACATTTAGCAATTACAAATTACATTTTTTACACCCTCTCTTAATTTGTAATTTGCATATAGTTTTTCAATTTGAGAAATTTTTCTGTTGTAGTAGCTTTTGTGAAGATGTCGACAAATTGCTCATTGGTGTTGACAAATTGAAGTTGAATTTCTTCTTGTTGTACCAAATTGTGAATGAAATGATGACGCAGTTCAATATACTTTGTGCGGTTGTGAAAAAAAAAAACAGATTTTTCGTCATTGCTATTGCGTACATATTATCGCAATAAATAATTTTTTTTAGAGAAGGTAAAATAGATTCATTAAAGAGAAGAACAAAAAACACAACCATGGTGGAAACCAAGATGGTTAACCAACCAAGGCACCTACACAACAACAAACTGAGGGAATCAAGCTTGATTACAAACCCAATAATGAATCAAGTTTTTCACTTGTGTGATATTTTCCATGGAAGCCTCTTTATCATAATCATTCTCCATTAATCGGTTGTTTCGCTCTACCCAAGTGGCCCATACAATGGCAGGAGGTATGCACATACAGATGAAAGATTTCCTATTTATTACCTTCTCCGGGTTCCACTCTGTCAAAACCTGAGAGATGGATTGATTGCTGGTAATAAGATGTTGAGGGGGATTAATCAACTCCTAAATTTTAGAAGTGAATGGGCAAGTGAGGAAGAGATGGGTTGATGATTCCCAATTGGACTTGCAAGGAGGGCATCTATTAGGAGCCGTGCAACCTTTCTTGATGATGTTATCCATAGTGGGGACTGCGTTATGCACTACAATCCATCAAAGGAAAGAGATTGACCTTCGGCTAGATAACCTTGTTCCAAAACCATTTTAGAATATTAACTTGAGATTGAGAGGATTATGTTGCTTGTTAGTCTAGCTTTTTGGTAACAATGATCTGACTGAAAATCCACTGTTAGAAGGCGTCCATTTTCGAGAATCTACCATTAAATTGAGAGTAGTAGTCGTTTTTGTTGTAGTATAAAGGAAGGAAGTGAGGAGACCAATCTCAGAACTTTCAACCGGACGAGATAAGTGAAGATTCCAAGAATCATCGCTAAAATAACCACCTAAATTATCTTCAATCGTTGCAAATTTTTTTTTTGTGGCTCGCCACAATGTTGGAAATCTAGATTTGAAGGTTCCTCTCCCAGTCAAATCATCTAATCAATTGCTTAACTGTGAGCCCCTATTAATCTCTAGTTTTGTATGTTTAATGATGTTTGGGATCATAGAAGAAATGTATCTCCATAGACCCGAGAATTCAGAGGATTTTTTATCACTAAGGAACCAAAAGGAGGCTCTTCCCTTATACTTTTCATTAAAGATCTTTCTCCATAAGCTCTGATGCTCTTGCCCGTATCTCCAGACCCATTACCGATTAAGGCTTGGTTCAAAGATTCCAAATTCTTCTTGTCCAAACGACTTCAATGATGCATCGGTAGCGACAATATATTCTGCCTCCGCTTATGATAAAGCAATAGTCTTTTGCTAGTTTGGTGCCCCAAACAATAACTTTGAGTGTAACTTAAAAACATATACAAATGTACTTTTTCTATCATCAAGTGATCGAACCCAATCACTGACAGCGGAACCAACTAATTTGTTTTCATCTTCAGTCACATACTTTATTCCATGATTTTTTGTTCCTTGAATATAATGTAAAATACGTTTGGTTGAGCGGCAAGGTGACTTTTACTTGGCTCACTCGTGAATCTTAAATCAGACTGATGGGATAAACAATTCCTGGTCTTGTATTTGTAAGGTAAATAAGAGACCCAACTAGACTTCAATAAATTTTAGTATCAACCTTAGGTCTCTGTCATTTAATTGCAATTTTCATTTACACCAACGGTTGTAGCGACAGGTTTGCAATTTGACATTTGAAAGCTTTTCAATAAGTCTATAACATATTTCTCTTGAGAAATAAAAATTTCTCCTTTTGATTGACGAACTTCAATTCCAAGAAAATATTTCATGAGACCTAAATCTGTCATGCCATATTCCTTCATCATGGATCTCTTAAATCTTCAACCATCCTTAGATCTGTGTGTTTAAAAAGAAGATCATCTACATATAAACAAACAATTAGAAAATTATTTCCTTCTTGCTTCACATATAAGGATGGTTCACTTTTGTTTTTCTGAAAATTGTTTCGCTGAAAATATCTATCAATTTTACCATTCCATGCATGCGGGACTTGTTTTAAACCATATAAGGGCTTTCTTTAACCTATATAATTTATTTTATCTCCTTTTTTTCGTATCCTTCAGTTTGCTCAACATAAACGTCTTCTCCATTTAAAAATGTCGATTTGACATCAAATTGAAGTACTAGTAATTTCATTTGAGCAGCTAATGCAAGAACAGTTCTAATTGTTTCCATTCGTGCTACTGAAGCGAAAGTTAATTCATTAAATTCAATACCAAATTGTTGAGAATAATCCCTTGCAACTAGGCGAGCCTTGTGTTTTTCAATTGAGCCATCTCCATCAAATTTGGTCTTGTAGATCCATTTTAATCCAATAACATCTTTTTATTTTGAAGGATCTAAATGATTCTCTATTTCCTCTCATGTGATGGCTGCATCCGCTATCCAAAAATCACATATCTGATGACGGTGCTTCAACATTCATGTAAGAAAATAATTGTGTTGAAGAACTTCCCTCGATTGTGTTCTTTTCCTTGAGGGTGAAAAGAACCTTGTCTTTTTTTTATGTTTTCCAAAAGGACATCTTTTTTGAAAAAGTTTACTTCCTCTTCTTTGTTGTTTGGACACTTCCTTTTCTGGAATATTTAACTCGGTCTGAAATGCTTGCTCCGGCGGACTACTTTGAAATCTACTGATTCTGCTTTCATGAGCTTCAACGGAACTAATTATTTCACAAAAAGATAGAAAGAGAAGATAAATCTTTGGATTCTTTAATTGCTGCTACAACATGATCAAAGTTTTGCAGTAGACTTCGAAGAAATTTTTAAACAATCTTTTTGTATTTGATAGTATTCCCTAAACTTTTCAATTTGTTAATATGCTTAGTAACACGAGATGAAAATTGTTGAATATTTTCACTCTCCTTCATTGCTAAATTACCAAATTCTTTCCACAATGAAGCTTGATAAAAATAACTTTTTCGGAACCTTGAAATTCCTTTTTAAAATATCCCATGCAATTTTAGCCTTAGTTGCACCCGTAATTCTATGGAAGATCTATTTACTAACTCCTTCTTGGATGTATTGCAATGCTTTTGCATCCTTTTTGAAATCTTTCAATTGAGTTATTGTTTTGCCTTCTTTTTCATAAACTTCATCAACGAATACCCATAAGGTTTAGCAACCATGGGTCCTCCAAAATTCGAATACTTGCCCCTTCACCAACCGAGAAACACATGCCTTCTTTTATAACATGTCTCATTTCTAACATACTTCTCCCAGTAAAAGTCATGGGTGACTTAGATGCATACGTCAAAAAGTTCGTATTTTGAGATATTTCACTTTTACAAGTTTCACCAATAGTGCCTCAGGCTCCGTATGGAAACGCCAAACTAGCTTTCCGACCAGAGATTTATTGACTATACCCATGCATATTTTGATCTGCCCAATCCACCTTTTTGAGTAGCTTGCAATTTTTTTCAATTTATATAGTGCATTTTAAAGTTGTATGTATCATGCCCCCACCAGAAAATTCTTTGTTGTTTTTCTATTTTATCAACAACCCTGTTGGAGCCAAATTAGCTGACAGGAAATAAATTGATGTAGATGCCAATTCACTCTTCAATAAAACCGTTCATCCAACATAGGAAAGAGTATTTCTCTTCCAACCCGACAAATTCTTCTCAATGTTCTACAGAAGAAAATCATACGTTGACATTTTATGTTTTCAACAAATAATTTCCCAAATATGTGTCATCCTTCTTCATCTCCTTAACCCCCAAGGTATTTAACACCATATGTTTCCTGTCTTTATCACAATTAGCACTAAGATGAACCGAAGACTTATGATAATTAATTAACTACCGTGAGCAATTAACATATACATCCAGAATATTTTTTATTTGACAAATATTTGTCTCCAATGCTTTCCAAAAGAAGAAGAGGTCATCTGCGAACATAAGATGGCTAATACTCAGAGCCAACCGATTAACCTTAAGCCCATTATATAACCCAATATTTTCAGCTTGTACAACCAACTTCGTGAGTGTTTCAGAGCACATAATGAATAGATAAGGGATAAATGGACATCCTTGTCTAAGTCCCCTCTCACTTCGAAAACAACCCTTGGGTCTACCATTCAATAAAATAGAGAAGGACGCAATTGACACACAATTCATGATTAATAAGTGGGTATGAGCAATAATTCCATGTCTTCTAAGAACATCGCTTAAAAAATTTCAATTCACTTGGTCATAGCCTCATAGGGTTTCGCCATATCCACTTTCAAGGCGAAAAATCAGTCTTTTGCCGAGGTGTGAGCAATAGAATGAAATACTTCTTGTGCCACGATGATGTTATCCGATATTTGGCGTCTTAGGACAAATGCATTCTGAACAGGTGATGTGAGTTTTTTTCAGGAATGGACGTAATCTACACGTCAGGATCTTCATAACCATTATATACATTGCATAGAGAAATCGACCTGTAGTCGATCTGCACCTTCGGTATTAAAGTAATAAATGTATGATTTGAAGAACTTGGTAGTTTACCCGCCATGAAGATTTGTTGAATCTGATTTGTCACATTATCACCAATCAAATCCCAACCCTTCTTATAAAATATTGTCGAAAAGCCATTAGGCCCCGGAGCTTTGCAAGCCTTTATTTCTTTTAATATTTGCCAGACTTCATCCTTGGTAGGGGGTCGAAATTATCATATTCTCTAAAGCTGAAAGAGGATTATCTGTAAGGAAAATTGCATCTGAGAAGTCTGAGACCGGTTCTACTCTAGAAGCCTTGAAAAAATGATCAATGAAAGTGTTAGCAGTTTTTTGGGTCAGTAGACCATATCTGATCTGCCAACTTTACTGCATTGATACTATTTTTCCTTCTTCGATTCAGAACCGATAAATGAAAAAATTTGGTGTTTATATCATTATCAAGTATCCAGTGTTTCTTCGCCTTTTGGTGCCAAAAACTTTCTTCCAATTTTCTTAGAGTTTACAGTCTATTCGCAACTATTTTTTCTTCATTAATATACTCCACACTTGGTGGTCGATTTTCAACTTCTAAGAGTTGACCTTCGTCCTCTTTAATTTGCTTGAATAGATGTCTAACTCGACTTTTGCTCCAGCTTTTAAGTCTTTTTGCAATTGTTGGTAATTTTTCAATAAATCCTCCACGAGTCTGACTCCAACAATCCTTCATCATATTCTCAAACTCGTTATGTATAGCGCAACGAGCTTCGAAGCAAAAAGGTAATGCTCCTCTGATTTTTGGCTTTGTAGTATTAAGAACAATTGGAGCGTGATCACTATTGAATGATGGTAGGTGTTTAACCCGAGCATCCGAGAATCTAACCCTCCAATCTGGACTAGCGAGCACTCTATCTAGCCTCTCTGTGATGTGTTGTTAAAACCCTTTACCATTAGCGCAAGTGTACGACGGACCCGTATACCCAACGTCTAACAAGTTACAATCAATAATCATATTGTTACAGAATTGTTCTGCAGCTTTTCTATTAAAACTTGTACCTCCCCATTTTTCTACATCTGAAGTTACAGGATAAAATCAACCGTAGCACACCAAGGCTCAAAAATTTGTGAACTGAATGTTCTCATAAAATCCCAGAACTTACCTCTATCATTGACTCAAGGGGGACCCGGGTAAACTGATAATAGGCACCATTTTTGTAACTGACCGATTTCACTTATTCTGGCAAGAATGTGATTTGAAGAAAAATAGATAATTTCAATATTCACTACATCTTCCCATAATAATCAAAGGCCCACACTGAGACTAACTGTCAGCACAATAAAGTAATTCTTATAAATCAATTTTTGGATCCACATATCTGAAAATTTCAGGGATAACTTAGTTTCAGACAAGAAAACGATAGAATGTTAAATTGCCTAGAGGAATGAATTTACGGACAAAATAGTCGGAGCGATCCTCATTCTCCGACAATTCTAACCTTGTATAATCAAACGAGAATTAACCTAATGATCATAAAACAAATATGGCAGATTTAAAATTGAAAACCTCATTGAAACATTGAAAACGGATAACATAGACATTTCAGAACCTTTAAAATGTCTCAAACAAAAATCACATATTTTTTTTTACCATGTGTTGTAATAGTCCCACATCGCTCACGAGAGTGTCCGGAGCCTGGGCTATAGGTGTACGCTGAACTTGGTAAGTACCGAGGCCTCTAGTGGGAACAAAACCTCATATCATTGTAGGTGGTGGCTAAAGTGAAGACAATATCGCTATGGGGGGGTCAATGGTGTCGCTGCGTACTCTGATGGTCGAGCGAATCTTGTGTCGTCACCCATACCCAACCCTTTTGAGGGGGCTAATGGAGCCTTCGCCAAGAACAAAACCCCGTGCCTGTGTGAGGTGGCTAAAGCGGACGCAATATGAGCAACTACTAAGATTTGGGGCGCCACATGTGTTCATTGGGGTTTCGATCTTGTCGTTCTTGGTTAACATATTGCCTTCTCTTAAAAAAAAAAAAAAAAAAAAAAGAAATATTACATGTTGAAAACTAAGCGGATTGCTGTCAATCTTCACCTGCTCCCACGTGAACCCGTACACTACCAGTGTTCCAATATCCACTCACTTCCAATAGAAATCCACAGTTCCAAACTCATCGCTCAATTACAATAGTACCCCCCAAATGATTCCCCCATATATAGAGTAACAGAACAAAACAACAAATCTAGGGATGACAAAACTACGTGTCACTATCTAATTTGCTAAACCACCTTCCAAAGGAGTAAAGTTACTGCCATGTCAATTTTTTGCTACCAATCATGGTATGACACCTAGTTTGTCCTCCCCAAGATTTATTTTCAGCAAAAAGAACAATAAAAAATCTCTTTACCTGCAATAATACCTTGCTCCTACTTCTACTACATCACTCCATTTTCTCTCATAACCCATCCTCTCTCTCTCTCTCTCTCTCTCTCTCTCTCTCATCTAAATATTAGTGAAGAAGTTCTTCTAAGGGATTGCCTATTTCCAAACTTATAAACCAAACAGATGATTCACTCAAACAACATTGATAATTTATGTAACAATACTATCATTTTCACTACATTTGATCATCAATTACCATTCTTAAATGATGCAAACCCTAACAATAACTTTTTCAAACAGACACATATTTCTCCTTTTACTCTTCCTCCCCAGACATCTTCTTCTTTCTTCCATTGCTCTCCCACCTTTAGTATTGACCACAATGACCATGAAAATGAAGTAGCTAGGGTTTTACAAAACCACCAAGAGTTTCTAAGTCACAATTTCCATGTACAAGAACAAGACTTCTTTACCACCCTAACTGATGACACTACTAGTAGAAACCAAAATTTACCACTTGAAGGTTTTCATGGTCATCAAATAGACTTCTCGGACCTAGATACGACGGTCGCGATCGAGAATGATGCCACAAATATGGACTCAGGTGGTAAAAGATGTCGTGGCGAAGAGAAAATCAGCTCGAATGATATTAAGAGATGTTCAAATACATCGAAGAAAGACCGTCATAGCAAGATTGTTACAGCTCAAGGTCCCCGAAACAGGAGGATGAGACTGTCACTTAAAGTTGCTTGTCCCTTCTTTACTCTTCAAGACATGCTTGGATTTGACAAAGCAAGCAAAACTGTTGAATGGCTTATGCTTAACTCGAAAGATGCTATCGAGGAGTTATCTCTAAGTTGTAGAGGTGATGGTGGTTTGAAGAGTGTCAATTCGCCTATATCCGACTCATGTGGAATAATATCTGAAGTCGAAAATTGCAACATGACTATTACTAGTAATAATCAAGATGGGAATCAACAAGGCAACAACAATAACATCTCAAGTAATACAAAGAATGACAAAAGGGTTAGTCGACCATGTCGCAGGCCTGTTGTTCATCCTCAAGCAAAAGAGTCTAGGGCAAAGGCAAGAGCTAGGGCAAGGGAAAGGACTATCGAAAAGTTTCGGAATGGATCTGTTTCGCCGTATACTCAAAGAAACCACTTCAAGAACAACCTGAACCAATTAAGGTCTTCTTATCATCCTACTGGGTTAAAAGTTACAGGTGACCTAAATTTAACATCTTATTCGGAAGTGGTACCCAATGCTGATAAGCTCAACTCTCACTCATTAGAGGAGCGATTGGTAAGCACCAGAAACTCAAGTGTTTCCCATACTTTCCACCATAAACAAGAGCGCGAAACATCTAAGGGGCTAAACCTCAATAAAGACTCTTACTACAACAATAACAGAAACAACATTTTTCTTGAAAATTGGGACGTTGAGGGGACTAGTGCTAACTCGAGAACTTGCGCTACACAGACGAGCGTAAATCCACCAAGAGGTAACATTCTTCATTCCGTAACTAACCCATTTCACCTAACTATGTTGGATGCTCGTTTACCATCTATTTTCGAAGATTTTCCATACCTAGACAAGATTTCGTAAACCCACTATTGTTAAGGTCTTCCACAGTAATTAGAATGTAAGCATTATTCTTCTAGTTGTAAATTTCAATGTATTGTTCGTTTCCTATTTCATGTAGATTTCGTCTTAATCCATTTGATCTGTTTGATGTATGTATCTACTACATATGCTTGACCAAATACTTAATTTGAAGAGCAAGCAATAAATGCTAAATTGGGTTCACAGTATATGCTTAGTTCAACAAATAAGACAGTACATATCATTGGTATTTCAATACTTATTCATCTTGAGTTAAAATGTAATAATGTATAAGAAGCAAGACGAAAATGAGACCTAGAGGAAACCAATATTTTCGTAGATTTGTTTCCAATGTTTCTCTAGTTTCTAAATATCTTTAGTTCTACCTTTCAGATGTTTCCATATTTTATGAGATACATTCACTAGAAAAAAGATGTTAGGTGGATCATATTAATATACTTAAAACTATCGATAACCAAATTCTTTCATGGTACCAAAGCTAGACCACACGTGACATATTTAAAAGTCACACGAGATCCATGTCAATCGCAAATTAAGGAAAAAAGACACATATTATCTTAAACAACGGACACATGAGGTGGCTCATGAGTCATGAGAATAGCCCCACATGGGAAAAGAGTGATCTAGTAACGAAGAATATAATATATAGGTCATCTCCACTCATTCCAATTGGTTTTGAGTTGGACGACCACAAAGTTAACATGCTATCAGAGGTATGCTCTTGTCCATGACCTGCAAATAATTTATCAATCAAACTAGCTAGCTATCATATCGAGACATAAAGCGTTGAGCCATATATAACTTGGGGTGAATGCATATTTGGTTCACATGTACACCTGAAACATGATTCTTACATACAGTATTGTATGGTTGGAAAGTAACTAAAAGTGTGGGAGAAAATTAAGATGCAGAGAGTTGCAATATGTATTAAATTTCATTACTCATGGAGATGAAAGAAAGCTTTTACTTCTATTTTATGCAGATTTCTTAGACTTAATTATTGCGCAGAAGTAGATGTTAGTTTGTCTGACTAAAGACATATCGTTTTCTACCTTTGCAGTATGTCTGCATTCTAAAGGCATATCAACTAGTTTTTGTTGGTACTTTATTGTTGAGCTACAACTTAAGCCTCATATTAGTAAGGGGCATCCACTATTAAGGCTGTAGAAATAAAGAACATTTTGGCTATCTAAGCAGACTATATATGGGAGTCGATTGGTTGTCACATTTCCCCTTATTCAGTAATATCTAAGAAGGAATAATTAACGCGTCTTTGTTGGTTGCTCTACTACTAATAATAATATGTACTAGGAGAATATCCCTTTCTAAAAGTACTATTTAATCCTGCAAGCAATAGGTCAGGTGATACAAGGTTGGAAGACTACGAACTTATTCTTTTAAGCTGAACAAGTTTATTGATGCCGTCCTTCAATCTTTTTACCTGTAGTTTTTCACTTTTAGGCAGGTTTCTTTCATGCTCCGATGATGAATCTGCAGCATGTTCTTAGACTCTGTGTTTAAATACTCGCTTGAATCTCAAATACTCGGCCAAAGTACATTCCAGCCTATACATGTGACCAACCAAGAAGGAATAGGGTTCTCATTACGGTTCTTATTTTTTTTTCATGAAACAACCATATGGTCATCCCGAGGTCTATTTTCCTCTAAAACATATTGTAACTATGTGAGGGAGGATGTGGAAAACTAACATGTGAGCCATCTTACATTGTCCTCCTCCTTACCAGCATTACTTCAAAGAAAATTTTCCAACCCTTGTGAGATGGTTAAGAAAGACTTTCGTCTGTACGCATGGACTCATGGTAGGCTGAAAATGTGAGCTATAGACGGAAAGATGCACAATTAAATTCTCTTGGTTTTAATTTTTTGGGTCTTGACGATACATTCGCTCTTCTTTATTGTGTGCAATTCTCTCTCTGTCTGCCCATGATTTTTTGGAACTCCTAAACCTTCTGCTTAAGGTTTTCCAGTGATAAGCTCACATTGATCCAACTGTGGTTTGATCATGTGTGCTCTTTGTTGGTTGACATGTTTGCATATAATATGATCATGTTGTTCGTCAAGTTGAAATAGAAATCAAACATCCATTTTTTGTGCTTGTTTTCCCATATTTGTTTTGTTGCCCAGGCTCGGCGAAACATTCTCCAATCCCCGGTGCTCCATATTCACCTTGAGATAGCTGTTGTCCAGGACATATAAAAGCCAAAACTGTTCCTTCGAGGTAGTGGAAGCTATATATGTAGGTATCATGTTGTAGGTGATGTAGTCATAGGTTCTGATAGGACCACCGCTAATGCTTGTTGCTAAAAAACACATTAGGGTGAAGTTTGGTGGTCTCCAGAGGTGCCGAAAGTGGTTATGACCTATTCAGATCACTGAAAGAACTATAAGCAGCATTAGTCGATGAAGTATAATCATTTCCACCACCTAAAGCATTTGACGATTTAAGTTTGGGTTTGAAAGATAGGATTAAGTAGGGCTTTTACGTAAAAACAACCTCTTCTCCTCTAACTCAGTTGTATAAACATTTAGAGCAACAAACAGTTTTCAGTATAAGTTGATAGCCTTCATATGCTGAGGACTTGCAGAAATTTGTTTTCAGGATAAGAATTGTAAAGCTATCAATGTATTAAGTGATTGTTTCTTTTAATCTTTTCAGTGGGTCTCTTAATAACCCTAAAGTTATTATTTTTGTGGGCCTAGTGAGGACTGAAAATTAGGTCAGTGCTAGTGTGCTACTACTGCTTTTCAGGTTTTGTCACTTCCTCTACCTTACTAAATCATTCGTTCAGATGGTATGGTGCACTCGGCTACCATTACTCTGTTTCTTAATGAACTATTTTGCTTCTTCTAAAATAAAAAGATGGTATGATGCACATACCATGCATCCAGTCTCACTGTAGTACTTTCCGGCTATGTTTGGTGCACGAAAATAAAATGTGATTACCAGGAATCACATTAGGAAATGGTGTATCTGAATGCAGGTGAAAGAAGCACACCTCTTTGTATTTTGTCCAAAAATTCGATTCTAGATTCATAATCACTAGAGACTAGAGAGAAATGATATCCGATTGACCTGAAAATGTATAGGTCATGCAATTGGAAAATAGTAGTTGAACAAGAGAAAAGTACTTGGAGGAAACCCTAGAGATAACTCAATCTTCTAGGGTTTGTAACGAGAATAGAAGAAAATTAAAAGTGGGAACTCCAGACTTAGAAAGAGATAGATGGTTATATGTCTTAATCAACTAGTACTGTATAAGGTGTTGGGTAGCTTCTGCCGGAGTCGTCAATGTTATTATGCGAGTAGAGAGTTCATCTTTTCAGGTAGAGTAGAGCAAAAAATAATCAAGTAGGAACCCAAGCCCCATGGAAAGAAATCAAACTTGAAACAGACCTTGTATAGTTCACTGATACTTCCAAAGTCTGAAATCATCTCATCTCTCTCAAGACCCGTAAAGAAACTTTTGTGACGAGTCTAAGTAACAAAGGAAACTAATCAGGAAAGTAAGTGATCGATCAAACAATCACACAAAACATAAAGAGATTTATGTGCTTCGGTTTGTGAGACTTACTCCACGACGAACAACGACGCAATGATTTGAATGAAAAATAAGTTCCAAAAAGTTACAAGATATCGGTTTCAGTTTATACATAACCCACTAAAACCCTAATCCCACCGCCTTTCTATTTCTAAACCAAGATATACATGGATACCGCTAACATTAATAATTGCCTTGAAAAGAAGTTCTTCCTTGCAGACAATAAGGTCAAATCTGCTTCGCGGACAACAAGGGCACGCTGCTTCTGAGACCAGCCTCGCTTAACATGTCTTAAATTTAGCACCGAGCCGCAGAGACCCGCAAACCGGGTAAGATATCGACTCATTCCAAGTCACTTTGAACAGAAACCTTGTGTATTCTACTCCCCACATCCCCCCCCCCTCAATTTTTGCTCAGACTATAAACGCTTATTATCTTTTTGACCCACTCTGCACAAGGTTTCAATTGTTGAAATATCTTTCTATATATTAAGATATCCCATATAATAGATATTAGGAAATATCAAATATTAAAAACTAGTAAGAATTAGGAACTAGTAAATATATTAGTATAAACTATTAAGAAACTAGTAAAATATTAGAAACTAGTAAAGTTAGAAACTAGTAGTATTGTAACTCTATAAATAGAGTCTTATATTTCTTTTGTAATCCATCAAGGAATAAAACAATTTCTTTGATCAATTTCAACTTGGTACCAGAGCCAAAAGTCTTAAATTTGTGTTTGGGAATTTATATTGATTGAAAGAGAAGAGCCTTTCATCTTCATCTTGTTTTTCCGGTTTAGCTAAAGTGAAGGGCAACTGATGCTTCCGCAATAATGACTCTCAATAAGGCAAATTCAAATTTTGCTAAAGTTGTTGGTCAATCTAACAAAATTACTTATAAGTGTACACACTGCAACAAAATTGGTCATACCAAAAGTCATTGTTATGAACTATTAGGCTATCCAGAATGGTGGGATCATAATCGAAAGAAAAACTCTAAAAAGACCCTTGTAGATCCAACTGTTAAGCAAGCTTCATCGACGATAGCCACTACAGGTAATGTAGGCAAGACTTTAAATATGTCTACACAATTTTCGAATAGTACTTGGATAATTGATTCTGGTGCTACAGATCATATGACTTTTGATTCTAGACAGGTCTCAACCATAAACGAATCTTAACATAAATATGTCTCTACTGCCAATGGCACCTCAGCCCCTGTTGTAGGGGAAGGACCTATAACTCTAACGAACACATTGAACTTAGACTCTGTTTTGGTTGTCCCATCTTTAGATCATAATTTGTTATCAGTGTCTCAAATAACCACCACTCTATTTTGTGTTGTCATCTTTTGGCCTGAATTTTGTGTCTTTAAGGACATCCGGACAAGGCAAACAATTGGTTATGGTGTTAGGCGAGGAAAGTTGTATTACTTGGATTTAGTATCTGAAAGCTCTAATAAATTGCGTCAGGCATTAGTAGTGAACAATTCTGAAATAAAAAATAAAGATGAAATATGGTTATGGCATCGCCGTCTGGGGCACGCCTCCTTTGGTTACCTTAAGAAGTTATTTCCATCGCTATTTATTAAATGCGATGTTTCAAGTTTTCAATGTGATGTTTGTGCACTTGCAAAAAGTCATCGTGCATCGTTTCCGTTAAATTTAAATAAAAGTCCAACTCCTTTTATGATCTTACATTCCGATGTCTGGGGTCCATCTAAGGTTCCTAGTTTGGGTGGGGCTCGGTGGTTTGTTACCTTTATTGATGATTGTACTAGGATGACTTGGGTGTGTTTGATGAAATCTAAAAGTGAGGTAAAGTTATTGTTTCAGAAGGTTCATAAACTGTTTAGTACTCAGTACAACGCAAATGTTCAGATACTTCGTAGTGACAACGGAGGAGAGTATATGGATCATGAACTTCAAACTTATTTGGTTTCTCATGGTATTGTTCATCAAACTACTTGCCCAAATACCCCTCAACAAAATGGGGTCGCTGAAAGAAAGAATCGTCACTTGTTAGAAGTTATCAGGGCTATGTTGATCGAAGCACATATGCCATTATCTTATTGGGGAGAAGCACTTCTTGCTGCAACCTATTTAATTAACAGAGTACCATCTAGTACTATTGATTTTAAGACTCCTTTTCAAGCTCTATCGGATGCTACAACTTCTCCGACAGTTTCAAATTTACCTCCCCGTGTCTTTGGGTGTGTAGCATTTGTTCATCTTCATGAGCACCAACGTACAAAATTAACTCCAAGGGCATTAAGATGTGTATTTGTAGGGTACGGTGCAAATCAGAAAGGGTACAGATGTTATCATCCTCCAACTAAACGAATGTTTGTTACATCGGATGTTATCTTTCATGAAGATTCTAAGTATTTTTCACCTGAGTCTGAACTTCAGGGGGAGAAAACTAAGCAGGAAGTTCTGACTCTTGATTATGAAGAAACGGATAATCATGTAGAAGAGAACAAAATTGGATCTAATATTGAAGTAAATTTGATTCCTGAAGAAATAAGTAGAGCTGAAATTGAAATTCCAGAATTACCAACACCTGAATCGGTAATGGAAGAAAGTGTTAATGAAATCGTTGAACAAATTGTGGATTCACCTCCAACTGAAGCCGTTGAACCAAGGGTTAGTAATACACCAAACCAATCAGTTGTCGAGGATGTTCCTGAAGCACCTTCCGAACCACCTAGGAAAATATTACCGTCGCGTCAAACCAGAGGTATTCCTAAACCGACATATGAACCTGAGCTGTCTAGTAGAGTCAAATATCCTATGAGTCAGTATGTGTCAGATCATTGGTTGTCAGAATCAAATAAGTCGTTTGTAAATCAATTATCTACTGTATATATTCCTAACAATGTACAGGAAGCCTTATCTGATTCAAAATGGAAAGCAGCTATGAATGAGGAGATGAAATCCTTACAAAAGAATGACACTTGGGAGCTAGTTGATCGTCCAGAAGATAAAAATCCAGTGGGATGTCGGTGGATTTATTCAGTGAAGTATAAAGCAGAAGGTACAATTGAACGTTACAAAGCGAGATTAGTGGCAAAAGGCTACACTCAAACTTATGGAGTCGATTACACAGAGACATTCGCTCCAGTTGCAAAAATCAACACTGTTCGCGTCTTGTTATCGTTAGCAGCAAATTTAGATTGGCCACTACAACAATTTGATGTAAAGAATGCTTTTTTGCATGGGGAACTATTAGAAGAAGTCTATATGGACCTTCCACCGGGATGCAAGATACCACAAATACATAGCCAGAAGGTATGTAGATTGAAAAAGTCATTGTATGGATTAAAACAATCACCAAGAGCGTGGTTTGGAAGGTTTACAAAGGCTATGAAGGAATTCGGTTATCACCAAAGCAATTCTGACCATACCTTATTTACAAAAAGGCAGAAAGGAAAACTCACAGCACTTATTGTATATGTTGATGACATGGTGGTTACTGGGGATGATCCTGAAGAACGAAAGGCTTTACAAAATTACTTATCTAAAGAGTTTGAGATGAAAGACCTTGGTCCATTGAAATACTTTCTTGGAATTGAAGTATCTCGATCTAGTAATGGAATTTTCTTATCCCAAAGAAAGTATACTTTAGATTTGTTACATGAGGTGGGTATGTCAGCCTGTGAGCCGATTGATACACCTGTCGAAGAAGGATTAAAGTTATCAGTGGAGCCTAATCAGATACCAGTTGATAAAGGAAGATATCAACGACTGGTTGGAAGGTTGATGTACTTGGCGCACACGAGACCAGATCTTGCATATGCGTTAAGTATTGTTAGTCAATTTATGCACAATCCCGGTGAAAAACACATGAATGCTGTTTTACGCATTTTGAGATATTTGAAGGCGGCTCCTGGAAAAGGTATTTTGGTTACTAAAAATTCGAGTTGTCGAACTATTGAAGTATATACTGATGCAGATTGGGCCGGTGAAGTAAATGGTAGGCGATCAACTGCAGGATATTTTACCTTTGTTGGTGGAAATCTTGTTACATGGAGAAGTAAAAAACAGAATGTTGTTGCACGTTCAAGTGCAGAGTCTGAATTTAGAGGAATGGCTGATGGCATATGTGAAGCGTTATGGTTAAGACTCCTGTTGGATGATTTAGGATATCCTTCTGAAAGACCAATTCAATTATATTGTGACAATAAAGCAGCATGTGATATTGCTCACAATCCAGTCCAGCACGACCGCACAAAGCATGTTGAGGTGGATCGATGTTTTATTAAAGAAAAGTTGGAAGACAACATTGTAGAGTTACCAAAGGTCCGATCTGAAGATCAGTTGGTTGATGTTCTTACCAAAGCAGTTTCAAGTCGAATATTTTCGAAAATGGTAGACAAGTTGGGCATGTGCGATATCTATGCACCAACTTGAGGGGGAGTGTTGAAATATCTTTCTATATATTAAGATATATCATATAATAGATATTAGGAAATATCAAATATTAAAAACTAGTAAGAATTAGGAACTAGTAAATATATTAGTATAAACTATTAAGAAACTAGTAAAATATTAGAAACTAGTAAAGTTAGAAACTAGTAGTATTGTAACTCTATAAATAGAGTCTTATATTTCTTTTGTAATCCATCAAGGAATAAAACAATTTCTTTGATCAATTTCAATATCATGGCCATCTTGTGGAACACAAATACGACCCAGTAGACAATATTGTTTTTTCTTAGACACGAGTCACATCACTACATGGTGTTAGATTTTGTTCATGTCTGAGCCCAATCATATGCTAGTAAGCTTCTAATCATTGATTGCAAACAAGGCACGAACACAACTGAGTACTTAGGGGTCTGGTGCCGAATTTGGCCCTATATAAGCTATTTTTTTACGAAAATCAATTTTCCATTGTTTGCTTGGACCACAACAAAGTAAAATCAATTTTAATGATGTCCAAAAATGGTTTAGGTTATCATTTAGTGTGATTCGGGGGCAAAACGTGCAAGAAACTCGAAAATCTCTCTGACACTCAAGTTAGTAAGGTGTTCTTCCAGTTAAATAATTGAGTTGAAAGTTCGAGTTTAGAGTTAATCTTCGATCGATTGCTTGCCCAGTTTAGGGTGAACCTTTTGTTTTATATGGGCTCGTTTAGACGACTGCAGATTAGCGGTGGTGAAGATCCACCGGCTTTTGTTCAAAACTACTGTTTTTTAGTCCTAACAGGATAAATTTAGAGTTTTAATTGTCGCTCGATTGCTTGCGCAATTTAGGGTGAACCTTTTGTTTTATATAGGCTCGTTCAGCCAACTGTAGATGAGTGGTCGTGACGTGGTGGTGAAGATCCACTGACTTTTGTTAACTACTATTTTTTAGTCGTAACGGGATTAACTTTCTTGTTTGAGTATATTTCCTATTTAGATAGGTCGTATTGCTGATCTAGTAGATTCCATAAGGAAAGTTTCTTATCAAGGGACTCTTGTTTTCTAAGTTATTTAGATACATAAGATATGTTATGTCCTGAATCTTGGATCGGATTTGGGCTTACGTTGGGAAAGTATTAAGCACACTTTCACCCTTCTGTATTTCAGGATTCTAAGGTATCAACCCTACTTCCGCATCCCTCCCTTACTTCTACGAAATCCAGGATAGACCTGATTATATTTAGAGCCAAAGAAGGGTTAGGCGCCTAGGATACTCGTACCGACCCCCACTAGTTTTGTGCTTAAGTGGCAGAGTTATTTGAATTCACCTCCCTGTTAACTTGACACGGGTTAACCTGTTTGCTTTTTGGTCTTTTATTGATAATTAACTTAGTCAACTGATGACCAATATTTGGATCATCAAACTCGTAACAAAACAGTAGAAAAAAAAAGTCAAGAATATTTTCACACAAGAAAGACGGGAAAACGTCTTTCCCGCACTAAAACAAAAAACACACTCTCTCACCTCCTCATCCCGTAACTATCTCTTTCTCTCTCTCCCTCTCTTCTCGGATCTCACCCTCTCTCAATCTCTAAAGAACTCATGTATTCTCTCATTCTTACGCTCTTTCTTTGTCTTTCTTAATCTATGTATGGCTCTATCTTTCTCTCAATCACTATAGTCATGCTTGGTAAATTACAATGTAAAGAAGTCAGATTCTTTGTGATCCACCTAATGTTGCTAAGTAAAATATGCTTGAAGAAACTTCTTACCTAGTCCTAAATCTCAGCTCATCTTTGGACGAACTTCCACTGGTTCTGATTTGCTTCACGTAAGCCTAATTGTAGGATGGAGGTGAAGTTGTTGGTCTGCTCGATTTTGAGAGGAAGAGTTAATTTGGAAACTTCTAAAGGCGCTCGACATATTTTCTCGTGGTATACCAAACACAAAAAGTTGAATTTCAGTAAGAGAAACTTGGTTTTCTTTCCCATCAGGAAAAAAATGTTTTCACATCAAACATTTTGACACGTATCAAAATGATCCTCAATGTTTTGATGGAACTATTAGATTGAAATATAATGTTGTTTGATGGACAAAAAGAAGGCATGCTTTATGAAAGTCATAGCATCTTCATCAATACGTCACTAAAGCCACCAACGCCCTAAACGTCCATACTCTACTAACATGTGTGGTGCAAATGTACACAAATTGCTCGATCGTGGCTGTTTATTTCAACAGTAGTTTATCTTTTTCAAGTTTTGTCATCATATCTGAACCATTTTTATCAATATGGATTTTCTTGATCTTTCAATACTTTTTCTTCAAGAACATCTTGGATCCACTGATATCTCACGTTTATATGCTTGGACTTGGAATGAAAACTTGAATTCTTACTGAGGTGGTTGTCACTCTGACTATCACAATAAAAATGTAAATATGTAGCCTAATATGGACCTTCTAGAGTCTACATCTTCTGCCATGTCTGTATCTGTGTAACCACTAATACTGGCTTATCATTACCAAAACATATACGAGCTTTAGACGTACCATTTAGATACTATAAAATCCACTTCACTGTTGTTCTTTGCTCGTATTGGTGAGAAATATCCTTACTACTCCGACTGCAAATGCAACGTTAGGTCTTGTACACATTATTGTATAGATCAAGCTTCCTAGAGCTGGAACATAAGGAATTTTCTCCATTCTTTTTTCTAACTTCTAGTTGATGGGCAGTGATCACGAATCAACTTGAAGTGACTGACTAATGGACAACTCATTGGTCTTATCTTGTCCATATTGAGCCTTTCTGAAACCTTCTCAATGTATCTTTTTGGTGATATCATAGTTTTTCAGTTTTCCTATCACAAGAGATATGCATACGAAAAATTTGTTTTGGTGGACCTAAGTCTTTCATATTGAAATACTTGTTTAGTTTCTTTTTTAAGTTGCTCATTTTGTGAGCATTCAAAGGAAGTGTTATCCAATCCAGAGTTTCTATCTTTTACTAGGCTAGAAAGTAATCTAGGATCAAATCTTTAGTGTTCTCCGACTTTGTGAGTAATTAGTATGTTTTGCCAAGGCTTTAGGCATCTTGTAATTTCTTCCTTTATGCCTTTTTGCAAAACAGTTAGTTTTCTCAACTCATTGTCGTTTCATCTATGGTTTTGTTCTCTTTTTAGTGAATTGTTTTTGTAGAGGAAGACCTTAAAGAGAAATATAAGGGCAGTCAACTTGGAGGTATGGTGAGAAAGGAAAGCAATTATGGATCCACCATTCCGTGGATCCCACTTTCACTAACATTATATCCCATGTATCTCTCATCTAACTTATGATTTGATTGAATCCGATAATATTGTGAGAGATATAGCTTTTATAAACTTGATACTCTCCCTTTCTTTAATTAATTTCGATGTAATTGTCTCCCTTTTATGGGATTATTTCTTTGTACTTAATGACTCAATGTCATCATTTTATCATTGAAATCAATATTACGAAAAAAAAAAAAAAATCAATACGCAATTGGGGTTATCCTAAATGACCCAAATGAATCACAACTGAGTCGATATTTAGCAAAATCAAGCTTATTCTTTTTTCTTTAAGTTTTATTGCACATTGCACACTCTTGAATACAATCTATATCTATGGTAGGTAATATGTATTTTTGATCTTTTTTTTGGAGTAATGATTCTTATGTTTCTCTTTGGTGGCTCTCTTCAACCATGATCTTATTAAAGCCTAAAAAAGACTAACACATAGTCCTTAGGTTGTACTAGTAGAACCTAATACAAGATTCATGCAGTTAAAAAGACATATGAGAGAGAGAGAGAGAGAGAGAGAGAGAGAGACTGACCCGGAAAGATATATAATACAAGGTTGGTCACAATATTCTTGCTCTCTCACCTTTGTCTTTGCCGGAAAAAGAAACTAGAAGCTTGCCATATCCCACCCAGTTCAATAACAAACACTGACTAGGGTTATGAATAGATGAAATCAAATACTGATAGAAAACTTTGGTGGTTGTCAAAGTAAGGTAAACCCTAAACAGTATAACTAGTAATCTTGTGTCATTTCGAACAAGTGAAATGATGTTATTTGATGGAAGGGGTACTAGTAATTATAGTACTACTAGTTATAGTAGTTGATGCAGTCTGAGAGAACCCGGAAATTTAGAGCACAAGAACCAATGCTGCTCTTCTCTGACCTAAACTCTTGAGAGAGAGAGTAAAGAGAGAGAGGGACTATTGAGTTAACCCACAATTAATTAATAAGTAAAAAAGGGATGAACAAAATTAATTGGGGTTCAGTGAGGGGTGGGTTAGCAACTTCAAAGAGAAGTATGGTAGTAGTTAGATTCAGTTACTTGTTTAGGATTTGAAATAGGTGGCCAATGCGCGAACAACCGTTTTTTTATATGGACAACTATTTTCGGACCCGGTACAAGTCAACTATGCTTGACTTAGTTAACTTTGATTTAATAAGGGGACAACTTCATGAAGCCTTAAAAGTTAACAGTTACGAATTTGTAGACCATTAACAAAAACAATAATTAAAAATAGAAAACCTAACTGTCTTCTTCATCAACATCTTCTTCTTCTTCCTTCTTCTTCTTAGTGTTATTCTTATTCCTTTTTTTTTTTTATTAAACCCTAATGGATGAAGAAGATAAATCCCCTCAATCTCCACCTGAAGACGTTTTTCACGGCGTTTCTATAATACGAATTAATGACATCGATGAGGTAAAACTATAACTTTTATAATGTTGTTTTGTATTTTAGTATTTCCAGTTTGGAAGAACACAAAACGATTTCATGGCAAAAATTCGAGGTGAAGCAGAAACTCCCAGAATTTCGTGGGAAATTTCCGAAAATTTTCTACCGTTCTGGGTTTTTCACACGAAAATCTGGTATGATTTCTTGTACTTTGCCACGAAATTGGCAAAATACATTTAAAATCATAATGGTATCCTATTTTTTCCAATCCTATTTGTTTATTCTTTAAAATTGTCTTATAGAGCACCCAATTTGACTCAAAAACATCATCGCTTGGAGACGAGGCCATACCATTTGTTTATGTGGTCTGCAGTTGATGTGCGTAATTTGAAAATTACCTTAAGTTGCTATGATAAAAGAGCGGAGGAGCCATATTGGATGTACATGCCGGAAATGGGGCATGTTATAGCGGAGGCTTTTCAAACTCTAGTTGGGTTGCTATCCCATACAATGAGTCACACTTTCTTACCAGTAATGAATCCTCTAGATGAAATGCGAAATGATATAGTGGTAATGTGTCACGTAAATCATAACCACGTCTACGTTTCAGTGAAGCTCCATCCACACAGTCCACTTCCTCCCGTGCCACAAGCGGCTTATTATGAGAAGGTGCAAGGTTCACATTTTCATCTATGGTTCAAGAAGTTTGAAGGTAAATTTCAAAATTTTGAAGAAATGATGCCAAAAGAGAAGATCGACAATGCCATCGTCATAATCAGAGAAGGCAACTTGCAATGATAATATTATTTAGTTATTTTTTTCTAGATAAAATCGTATGTTTACGTTTCATTGTTTTAGTTGAATTATAATCCTAATTTCAATATTTTAAGTGAATTACTTTTTCTTTAGATAAAAAAAAATGACTTCCCAATTTCGGAGATTTCCCATGAAAATTTGGCAAGACAGAAGGTAACTTCCTAATGGGCCTAGAAAGTTTCTTTAAAAGGTCTCCACCCGTGAGTATACGGGTGTCAAGTAATAAAAACCCGATAAGACCGGGGTCGGTCTGCAGAGACTAAGTTAATCTATTCTAAATCCTATAACTAATAAGGTTTTCTTTTGAAATTGATTTTTGTGATGAGAAAATTGAAAAATAAAAATAACAAGATAATTCAAACGATCGACGAACATAGACAATAATAGTAAAAGGATCAATAAAGGAGAAATCTAGAGTTTCGGAATCCACCTTAACATGTATGTAAAATGACTTAATTCTTCGCGACTTTAATCTTTTTTATAACTCAAGGGAGGGTAATCATTAGTACTAAACCTCGAAAAATCATAATCTCTTAAAACGATATAAACATCTTAGTATTTTAATTTCAAGACAAATATTCAAGAGATGCTCTAACTATTACTTATCAAACCCTAAGCATGATACATTAAAGACTCTAAGTCTAAACATGTAACATCAAATTGTAAGCATAATTAATGAAGAAGATACTATGAAACAGGTGCGAAGAAATTAAATTTATCTATCAAAGACATTTATCGTAAAAAAAAAAGTCATTTCATCATACACAACTAAGGCTTCATTAGTACCCTAGATTTAAAGAACTTAGCTACTCATATTTGAATCAGTATTGAGCATAAAAGTTGAAAGAAAATCGACACACATGATTTGGAATACTAAAAATCTCAGTGAAAATTACTTCCCTTTCGGCAGCCAAACGCTCCCCTGGAGAAAATAACTTTCCAGCAGTGTGGGAAAATCCTTTTCCAGCAGCAACTATGAACCAAACGTGGTCTTCTTCCTTAACAACAGGATTTTTCTCTCTCTCTACTGATTCTTTTTTTTTTCAATCCAGAAATCAAACACCAAATAAATTGAACAGAAAGATTATATAAGATTAGAAATTGAAAGACAATCCTCACTCACTACAAAAATCTCTCTCTCTCTCTCTCACAAAAAGGAAATACAAAGAAAATAGAATAAGAAGAAGATGATGATGATAATGGTATTCCTTGTTTTCGTTTTGATCAACTCTCCCTCTGATGTTTCCCTTCATCTATACCTTTGTCTCTCTTAATATATAACTGTTTCTTCATCTAGCACGTGAAGATGTCCAACTAGTTACTTATATCATTAAACAATTCTAAAATCTTCAATCGAGTATCTCCATTTATCTTTTGATGTGACATGAAAATGTCTCATCTGAATCTCTTAACCTGAGTTAGTTAGTCAAATTCGAGCGGTTACTCTGATGATTTGTTTGTGTTTTCTTTCTCAGATGTCTTTTACGGAGTTTGGTGCGGAAAAATGGTTAAAAACGGGTAAAAGACACATTAGGGGCAGTTTGGTCATTTGCTGATTTTGGAAATTTTTGATACTCAGATGAAAGTAGAGTCCGAGACAAATCCAGTGGCGAAAACGGAAGTCGAATCGGAGCACGGATGACAAAACTGTAGTCAGTCAAAGTTTGGTTCAAAATCGGTTAACCAAGTCAACTGAGGGCGTGGGATCATCATAGAAAGAGATTTCTTTGTCTTCAAAACAGGGAGAATCAAAACTTGGATATTCTAAGGAGCCGGGATTCGACTAAGTTGGGATTTGGTATATTACTCTTAACTGAAGAGATTGTGAAAGGAAAGATTGGAAGGATTTCATGAGAAATTTAGAAAGAGATAGCTGGAAATCATGATTTTCTTAGAGATGATATTGCCTTCCATTTTTATTCAAAAAAAAAAAGAAGAAATGGAAACTTTGAAGGTGAAGGCCATCTTTCTCTCTTTATCTCCTAACTACTTTGGCAAGTTATTTTCTAAAAGAGAGAAAGAATCATCTCTCTATCTCTCTGACAGTAAGGATATTTGAAAAGTGAAGAAGGTAAGATGTAAGGATAATATAGTTGTAGAGAGAGAGAGAGAGAGAATCAAATAGATTGATGAAGAGAAAGGCAAGGAACCGAGATTTAGAGATGGAAAGAAAGATTTGGAAGATGATTTCTAGACAGAGATAAAGAGATTCGAGGAGGGTCTGCTACATGATTCTTCTGGTTTGTATCTTCTTTCACATATAATTTTTAGACAGAGAAAAGAAAAGGGGAAGATAATAGTAAAAAGAGAAAGTTGGGATTGGCTGAAGATTATTTCCTAGAGAGAAAGAGAGAGAAATTAAGAGCTGGAACAGAGGACTCTCATCTTCTTCTTTTCTATCTATAAATCAGAGAAACAGAACAAGGAACGATTATCTCATCTTTGGGGTCAAAAAGCTCAATTACAGAAGAATATTAGAGAGAGAGAGAAGAGGAGAGAGAGAATCATCATCATCATCATCATCATCTCACGGCTAACAAAGAACCATTATCATCACCCATTATAGAGAAAACAGAGAGAGAGAGAGTTAGCTAGTTAGATTCAATTTTCTGTTTTTGATCATTTTTCTAGAGAGAGAAAGAGGTGATCCTTTGTTTTATTTCTTGTCTTTGGTCTTTCTTAGTGAGAGAGAGAGAGAAATGGAGAGATAAAACAGAGAGTGAGATTGTAGAGAGAGAGAGAGAGAGAAACAAAACAGATTGTTCTTCTTAGTTTAAAACAGAGTTTATCATATCTCGGTTTGAATATTTTATTTTCTGTTTATCTTTTTGTTTTCTTTATCTTGGTGAGAGAGAGAGAGAGAATACAGAGAGACAGAGAGAGAGAGAGAGAGATTAAAATAAGAGATAAAGAAGGAAACAGGAAGTGAGAGAGGGAAAAAGAGTTGGAGAAGACGAGAAAAGAGAGTGGAAAATAATTTTCCCACAGGGAATCCGTTTCCGGGAAGACGAGAAAATCGTTTTCCCTGAGGGTGCGTTTGGCAGAATTTTGGGAAACAGAAGGAAAATCTTTCCCTAAGGCCCTGTTTGGTTCTGAAATAGCGAAAAAGTTATGTTTTCTTCCTCTTTTACTTATATAACTTTAAATGTTTATCTCTTCCAGCATGATTAGCTAAAATCTTGTCTATCTAGGGTTTAGATGAAGTCCAAAATTAATTTTATCGATATGATTTGTTAATAATTTTTATTGTTTTTCATGATAAAATCTTCCGGATTTTTAGACCATTCATGGACTAAAATCTGAGTTATATAAAGAATTTGCTAATTAAATCATAACAAATCGTCGTTAGAATTTTTAGAAGGATGGATTCGAAACCCCTAGACTTCTCCCCCCATTTGAGTTCATCTTTTTATTTGTTTTAATATTTTATATATTTTATTACCAAAACCTCATCAAAACCAAAAACCGAGTTACTTTCAAGTCTTAGAATAGGTTTCACTTAGTCTCTGAGGAACGAACCGGTCTTACCGGAAATTACAACTTGACACCCGTGCACTTGCGGGTGTAGATCTATTTAGGGTAACCTTTCTAGGCCCATCATCTTTCTCATTCAGTCCCTTTCCTTCTCGGTTCACCCTCTCTCTATTGTAAAATATAACTTTCAGCCGTAACTGAATCTTTACAGCTCTGATCTTTTGTTTCCGCTCTTCCATTCCCTCTGTCTAGATTTTGTTTCACTAATACCCGAGACCTTCCTCTCCCATCATTATCTAATTTTCACAGCTTTCATTTTTTCTCTCTAAAAATAAAATTAGAGAAGAAAAGAAAGAATAACTTCCAAAACGTGTGGAAACTAATCCCGTGTGGTTGCTGAAGAGAGGGGTAACTCGGTGCTTCGCGGACCATCAAGGAAAAGTTGTAACGTACCTCAATGATGACATGGTGCTGACTCAGTCGTTAGATCTGGAGGGTACGGTGAATTATCTTGCAACGAAATACATGGAATCAAGGCCTCAAGTGTAATAGTCCCACATTGCTCACAAGAGTGTCCAGAGACTGGGCTATATGTGTAAGCTCAAGCTTAGTAACTACCGAGGCCTTTTGGGTGGGCTTGTGGTGCCTTCGCCAAGGACAAAACCCCGTACCTATATGAGGTGGTTAAAGCGGGGACAATATCGGCAACTGCTAAGGCTTGGGGTGTTACAAAGTGGTATCAGAGCCGAGGACGGCTCTTGATTGCTGAGGGTGGGGGATTGTAATAGTCCCACATTGCTCACAAGAGTGTCCAGAGACTGGGCTATATGTGTAAGCTCAAGCTTAGTAACTACCGAGGCCTTTTGGGTGGGCTTGTGGTGCCTTCGCCAAGGACAAAACCCCGTACCTATATGAGGTGGTTAAAGCGGGGACAATATCGGCAACTGCTAAGGCTTGGGGCGTTACATCAAGAGTATCCGTGAAATTTTCCGCTAGTGCCCAACCATTGTACCGAAACTTTATACTAACGTCCCCGTCTGCGCCACGTGTCACTGAAAGTTCTAATTTGACCAAACTTTGACCTGGTCTATATCTCTCAGCCGGACTCCGATTTAACTTATGTTTTCGTTGTTGGGTTCGTCTCCAACTCTTCTTTTTATCTGAGTATCAATTTGGTCAAATTACCAGACTCAGAAAATAACCAAAATGCCCCTCGAGTGTCTATCTGTAACACCCCAAATCCAGATTTCCACGTCGGCCGCCATGAAAACCTAAACTTAAAGCATTCCTTCGCAGAACAGTAAACATATACGATATACTCATCAAGGAGACAAATAGTATCGAACATGAAGCTCAAAAAGTAACAATAAATCATCTAATAAAATTTTACCAAGTTTCTCAAAACTCATAGGATGTCTCTAAATCATCGACACAAATGTCGGATAAGATAAAACATAAATAACACCAAGTGTTTAGGAGATACAACTCCAAATAACTACCTAAAGAAAGAAAGAAAATCACTAAAGAAACTCCTCCAAGGCTAACTATGACTCAAGCAGGCGGCACTTCCCGACTTCCTTGTCCTGAAAAATAAAAGGTTGGGTCAGACCCCAACAAGTAGATTTCGAAACCTCTAATGCCTCAATAGACAGTTTCAAGAGCTACCAAAACAAATAGACAACCACTTATCATGAGAAGATGTCCAAGTATAGTATCCGAGTTGTGACCATTAGAAATAAAATGTACCACATATGTAACAAACAACAAAAAGCGACATGACGAGTTGGTGTCCACCTTATGTAAGAGTGTGGCCCACAAGGTCATCCATTGTGTTAGCGCCGACCCCATACGCTCCATACCTATATCACATCCGGTAGAGAGGGTCGAACCAACCACAATACTCTTACAACCCTTCACCAACTCCATCACGTCACACATACATAATATCACACCATTTATAATAAACAACCAAAAGCAATATGACAAGTTGGTATCCACGTTGTATGAGAGTGTGGCCCACAAGGTCATCCATTGTGTTAGCGCCGACCCCATACGCTCCATACCAATATCACATCCGGTAGAGAGGGTCGAACCAACCACAAAACTCTCACAACTCTCCACCAACTCCATCACATCACACACATATAATAGCATCACACCACAACATACATAAATCAAAATCATATCCGATAGCATATTACGACATACGAGTTCCATATTTGTAATTTTGCAAGTAATGAATCAATGATGATAATAGCCTAAAATTCTCATATCATGTTGAGTTCTAGGGCATGTTCATGTATCTATATAAAGAAAGTTGTCCAATAGTGAGAGACATATAATTTTAAGAGCTATATACTAAAATCATGGCAAATAGAGAGGTTTAGCCCTAAATATCATTGTAATACATGAATCTAGCATGGAAATGTAAATGAAGGTTGTATGGTTCATCAAGTATGTCATTATAGCAAAAATCCTCAAAATCTAACACATAGATGAGATTCAAAGTGACCAAGAAAAGAGTTTGTACCAATATAGATCTACTACTTCTAGCATATATATTCATGTCAAGAACCCTAATCTATGTTCAAGTAATACTAAAATCTAGGGTTTGTGGTGTTATCTAGTTTGTCTAGGTTTTCTATAAAAATGGCTATTCAAGCCCTAGAGGAGTAGAAATCTACCTTAGATCCAAAGTAAACCAAGCTTCACCCAAGAACAACAAAGAAAATTCACCAAGCTTGATGCCTCCTTCTTTTCCCTTCACTTGCCCTAGTTTCCCTCTCTAGAACCAAGCTCCATCTCTCTAGCACTAATGGCTACAATAAGAAAATGAAGAGATGAAGAAAGTTGGAACTCCCACACTAAGAACCAAAGAAATAAAAGCCACCAACACCTTGATCTTCCTCTTCTTCTTATTGGCCTCCACTCACAAGAGCATCCAATACCCCCACTCCCTTTCTCTCACTAGCTCACGGTTTGGGGATGAAGGTGGAGAAGAAATGGGCAGTAGGGTTTCTTTTTGCCTATTAATTAGTTTATGGGCTGGTGCTATAGGCACCCACTAGATAAATAGGGGCACTACACTATCTCCCGTTTTTATCCGCCTTCGATGCTCAATTCTGTAGAAGACATATGGACAAGAGAAACAAGTAATTCATCAAAGTAACTGTTCGAAATGGGCTAACTGACCCGAGTTAAGAGATTCAGATGAGACATTTTCATGTCTCATCACTTCCCAAGAAAATATTGCAACATTGGTATACTTGCCAGATTTCGTGGCAAGTATACTTATGTATTGCCATTTTTTCAAGCAGAAGTTCCGAAAAAAAACCACCATGGAAAATCTCTGAAATTGGCAAGTCATTTTTTTTGACAAAAGTCAGAGATTAAGATTCAACTAAATTTGCAACATTTTGAATCTTTAATCTATTTCGGACTTGAACAACGTATTTTAGAGAAAATGAGAACAATGTGGATTAGAAGGAGGATTAGTGAATAAGATGTTCGAATTAAATAAAAGTCAAGTCATAAACATAAACCAAACACTAAATAAATATTTTCGGTAACAACATAGTATCACCGTAAAGTAAGTAACATTATCCGAACAGAAATTAAATATTGTCACTAGAAAAACTGAAATTCATATCACTCTTCGTCGTCCTCCTCAGAACCCGAATCGACAGATTCATCTTCCTCTGCACCATCTTCTTTAGAACAGGAACCAACGAATCTATATTCCTCGTCCACATCTTCTCCGATTTTCTCGGTCATCAGAACCATCTTCTTCTTTATGGTTGGATTGATAGAAGCGTCTTCACCTCCGCCGCAGGTTTTAAGTGTGGAAGCAAATTTTTTGTCTCGTACTTTCTATAAAACAAAGAAGATGTCAATATTCGCATGTGTTGGGGCGAGTCCGAGTGTGTCCTTCAACAACTTGAGAACTCCTTCGAGCTTCAACTTGCCACTAGATGTGCCAGTTACAGCTAGTCCTTCAATAGGCAAACCCGTGATGTGTTTCACATCTTCAACAGTAATCATCATCTTTCCGAATGGGAGATGAAAAGTATCTGTCTCTGGGTAAAATCTCTCAACAAATGCAGAGATGAGGACTACATCAAGCTTACGATGAACAGTTTCAATAAAAGGAAGGAACCATCAATCACTCACCATTTTTTGTACGTCCATACATTCCTCTCCCAAGTCCCACTTGTCTAACCATTTAACTGGCGATTTAACCTTTAATAATCTCTCGGTGATCTGCAAGTATAAGAAATAATTTAACGACACGTTTACAATTAAAATTTAATAATAAAAAACCAAATTTAAAAGGTCAACGACTTACTGATCCATTCCATATTCGATTCTCTATATGCCTCTCTATTGGATATCCTTCTTCAGACTCAAGAATTTGTTAGTTCGTTCTATCATTATTATGATCAATGTCTTCATCTGACGTTGGATCAGTCCGATTTGGGATAATTTCTCTGGTCGCAGACGTTGCTCGGTCGACATTGCTCTTCGACCTTATCTTTGCTCTTCTTTTTCTCTCTGCTGCGGTTGGGATATTATCCCTTTTTTTATTTTTTTCCTCCTGTACATTTAAGTTCCATAAACCCGTAGCCCGATTTACTCAAATACGACTACACGTTATCATAACACGAGGTCTATTAGCGAAAGAATAAACAAAAAACATAAACATGAAGAACGCGGAAATACATAGTTTTCATAACGCATAGTTTCGCATAAACATGAAGAACAAAAAACATAAACACGAAGATTCAAAACCTCTAAGCATCACAATTGAAATCCCCGAAAAATTTTTCCATAACACATAGTTTCCCATAAACATGAAGAACAAAAAACATAAACACGAACATTCAAAACCTCTAAGCATCACAATAGAAATCCTCGAAACAGTCGCATCACAATAGAAATCCCCGAAACAGTCGCAGCTTTGAAGATCAAAACCTCTAAGCATCAGTATGATTTTGGGCGAAATACCCGAAACCAATATAAATAGTCACTGCTACTGTTTCGGAAGTTTGAAGCCCACGAACAATAGCAGTTCATGGGCCTAAACAAGCAGATCTATAGTTTCAAAAAAAATTCTAGGGTTTTCAAAATTTTAATTTCTAGGTTTTACAAGTTCAAGGGGTTATAGGGTTTTTAGATCTTACCTTTCTCTTTGGGAAGCTTCTTCAACAATTCCCTTCCCTTTTTTGATGCCATAATCAACAATGGTGTTTCTCCAAAAGAAATTCTCTCTCTAGAAATTTGGGTGTTGAGGAAGAAGATGAAGTAGTAGAAGAAGACCAAACTAAATTAGGATTTATGGAAAAAAGAGGGATGTGTCCAAATAATATATCTAATTCTAAAAGGACTTTAGTGAAAATAATAGAGAGTTGTCCCCTTAAAAACTAGTGTCTATATAAAAAAGTTACTTTTTTGGTTGTCCACATAAGATAGTTGTCCATATAAAAAAAATTGGTTGTCCACGTATTGGCCACCTTTGAAATATTTGACAAATCTTTTTGCAATCCTAATAAGCTTGTGATAGTGGTGATGATTTTCCTATTTCTATATGTAGGGTTCGTTTGATTGGTGTGAAAATAGGATTGGGAAAGTCATTTTCGCGGGAAAATCATTTTTTTAGTTTTTGATTGGGCCGAATGGGTGCGAAATTGATTTCTCGTGGTAAAAGAAAGTAGGCAAAGAAGTCCAAAAATTTTACCACCAAAAAGGTGGTAAAATCAAATTCCCACCCTCAAATTCAGCGACCTTTTCCTCACACTCACTCTATCTTTTCCCTTCATTATCTCTCAGACTTTCTCTTTTAACTCTCTCTCTCTCTCTCTCTCTCTCTCTCTCTCTCTCTCTCCCTCTCTCTTTCAATTTTTGTACAAGTTGCTCGCATGTCTCCCGTTTTCTTAATCTTCTGCAACCTAGGTTAATCTTTCTTTCTCAATAGGTCTCTTGAAAAGTTCTTGCATAAACCTCATCCATGCTCTAGGACAATTGATCGACTTCTGAAGCAGATTATCCTCATCATTAACATAAAGATGAAATATATCTTCTTAAACAACATCTACTTTAAAATTCTCATCATTGTGATTATGATCATCATTTACTTTCTTTTGTTTACTATCTTACAAGGGATTAAAGAAACTGAATTAGGATGAAATCTACGGTTAAGATTTCTTACAAGTATGAACCTTCATTTGGAATTGGAAACCATTATGAACCCTAATTGAAATTCACAACAAAGTGACTAGGAGAATAGAAGAAGAGAGCATGATTCTCAACCTCAACAGATAATTAAAAGAGAGTAACTAATTGCAATCTCGAATTTCAACAATTGAATATCAGATTGTCAACGACGATTTGGTGATGATCAGGAATAAATTGGTGAATAAAAGAAGAATTCTAAAGAAATTGCATGCTGCCACAGGAGGAAGATGATCACACATTTTAAAAGCACTCTCAGTGATTTGGTGAATAAAAGAAGAGTCCATGATTGTTTAAAGGTACAACATCATTTCTCTATAACCTTATCAAACACTATAAAACTTAATTCACATATGAAAATTTTGATTTTCTTTTCGACTGGAAAATGTTGGTTTTCACACACAAATTTTTCCCACGTAACAAACAGACCCTTTGTAAACTAGAGCTCGACCCTCAACTTTTTGTGCAAACATAACATTTAGAGAACAATTAATTCTCATTCAACTTGCTTTACTGAAAAATTTGAATCGCAACTTGTTGTTTCAATTATTTTTACGGTACTTTTTTGCGTGGATCGAAAAACTCATATTAAAAATAATAACAAAAACCAATCATAAGCATACGGAGACATAAACTTAATATTTCAAAATTAATAATAAAATAAAGAGTCCGTGGGTATATAGACCAAAATAATATTCAAAAAAGGTTTATGATCCAATCTTCCCAAAACATGGATATTTAGTCCTTTTACATTATGGACATAATAACCCATTCTTTATGAGAGAACTACTGTCCATGTCCCTCCTACAAAAATCACGGGATTTTTAATTTTCCAGGGTAAATTTGAAATGTTTCTAATGTGGGCGTGATTTAGGGGATTTAAAGCAACTAACTTATAAATCCGAAATTGATTTTTCTCTATCTTCTAACCGTTTTGGAAAGCAAATCTATTTCCAAATCAATTCAAAACAAAAATCGTAACCAAATCAATTTTCTCTCTCTTTACAGATTTGGAAACCAAATCAATTTTCTCTCTCTTACTATGTAAATTTTTTTCGATTCAAATCAATTTTCTCTCACTTAACTTTCAGATTTGGAAATAGTATATTTTCTAGGGTCAATTTAGCATGATTTGGAAGTTAATATACAAAACATATATATCACTTTCTCTCACTTAACTTTCAGTTTTGGAAATAGCATATTTGTCTAGGAACATTAAAGCAACATATGTTTTCGTTTTTACTCATACATAAATACACATAGAATACAAATTATGAAACAAATACGTAAATTATGTATTATTTATGACGAGGAAACCATCATTTGTCAAGTATACAACATAATTTATCAAATGTATGTGGGTCTTGTTCAATAAATTACAAATAATTTCTTTTACATTACACATAATTTCTTTTACATTACACAACCTTTACATTCTGTTACAAAAAAAAAGTACAAAATCTTCTTTGGTTCAAAAATGGTGCCCATCCATGTACTCTCCATTAGTTTCCTTGACTCACTTTGATTTGATGATTCTCTTTGAAATTTCATCTGGTATATCAAATCTACACACATAAATACACATACATTAAAGAAAAAAGAATCATATATTGTATTATAAACTACATGTACAGTTTCGTAAATTATATATAATGTTTGTCAAATTTTGACAACATTTGAAGGTTTTGAGTAGTTTGGTAAACTTATCAAGGCTACTGTTTTGGGTAAAAAGTACACGTAATGGTAAATAAATAATACACAATTTATGTGCACTTATACGTAAATTATAAACATAATGGTAAGAACATGAAGATATACGTAAATTATTTATACTTTACTGCAAAGTACACGAGATTTGATAGTAAAGCGAAGTATTTCTACTAATGAAATGAGTATTGTTTTGGTGTTAAAGCACGAGTAATGTTCTATAAATTACCCATAATTTACTATAAATTGTGGTAATTTACGATAAAGTACATGTACTGTAAATTTTGTTATGAGTAACCGTACGAAAGAACAAATGTTTCATAAATCCGTACGGATTGAAAACCAGATCTGAAGAAAAAAAATGAGAATATCATTAAGCTTAAACTACAAATCTAAAGAAATCTGCTATGATGATTGATTGCAATAATGTCAAACTCGAGTTGAAGGATTAAACATCAAGATCAAAAACATAAATGAAATTTTAAGAGAGAGAAAGAAAATAAACATCAAACATTTGATTGATGATTGATAATCTGATCTCACGAAATATCAGAAACAACAGAAGATTAAACATAGATCTAAAAAAATATGATATTATCACTGGATGCAAACATAACATACTAACTTCGAAGGAATCATTGAATAAGGAATAAACATAATGATCTTAAACAGTTATGAAATTTTAGAGAGAGAAAATAAACATCATACATTCGAAGTAAATGAATTAGTAAACAAATCTAATAGAGCGAAATAATTAGGGTTTTAGTTATAAGAAGAAATATTATATATTAACAATGGTGTTTATAAAGATTTCGAAAGTATTAAACCTGATAAATGATGAATTTGGACAGCAATATAATGTAGAAGAAGAAAATTTTCTGAGTTTAATGGAGGTTTGTCAACTAAATCGGTTTTAGAGAGATCAAATAAAGAGTTTCCGTTACTGAAAATAATGAAGATATCCTTACTTTGAATAGAAACATGATTGGAGAGAAATATGGGAGATAATAATGAAGATATCCTTACTTTGAATAGAAACATGATTGGAGAGAAATATGAGAGATAAATATGGAAAAAGATATGCATAGATTTCGGAGATAAATCAGTTATAAAATATGAAAATGTTAGATTAGGGATTATGAAATAATATTTATTCTAGAGATTTGTCTTTTCTCTCTAGATGAGACCAAATGGACTAGATATCCATTTATATTATTTTTTTGGTTTTAAAACCCTTTATAGGATTAGAGAGGATTATATCTACTATTAGGACCCGTTTTTTGGACTATAAGCCCAAAAATTCTAAAATAAAATTATTTTGAAGCTTATCTATAAGAGCATCTCCAATGCAAACTCAAATAAATCTATATTTATCTTATGTGTCAAGTTCAAATTTAAATATTAATGAGTTGAGATATCTCAAGAGGACACTCTAGAAGTAGAGTGCATCATTATCTGACTCTGAAGATTCATCTTCATCAATAAGTTCTCTCTCCTTGCCTTTTCCTTTTGTTGACTTCGTTAAGTTTCTTGGTCCTGTACCAAAAATAGAGTTGTTCGATAAGCAGATATTGTTTATTGACTTCACCACTAATTCGAAGAACCCCAATTCGATTAAAGGGTAGTTTCATCCGTACGAGAGAGAAAGAGAGAGAGACGTATTACCTGGATTCGACAATCTTTAGAGAGAGAGAGACACCTCGAAATTATCTCTTTCTCTCTAAATAAAGTGGGGGGTTTCAGTAATTACTAATAAAAGTGGGGGGTTTCGGTAATTACTAATAAAAGTGGGGGGGGGGGGGGGGGAGGTTCAGTTAAGTAAATACACAAGCACTAAGGGCAGTGAAGTAAATAGACAAGCACTAACCTAGATTTTCCGTTAAATCTAACGAAAAAGTGGGAGTTTCAGTAATTACTAATAAAAGTGGGGAGTTTCAATAAATGCATTATCAAAAGTGGGGGGTTTCAGTAAACGCGTTATCAAAAGTGGGAGGTTTCAGTAAACGCATTATTAAAAGTGGGGGGTTTTAGTAATTCTCCCATTAAGTGCTTCACCCTCTTTTCCTCATTTTATTTTTACACGTCTTACAATTACATCTCCCTTTTCAATCTTATGGTTAGATGAAACTCACCCTCTCTCAATCTCTTCGTAGCATGAATCTACTTCAATTGCACAATCCGTTACCCTAGAATGTCTTCTTTCAATTGTAAACCATAACTCAAATTTATTACACCATAAACGAATCATCTCTTATAATTCTCTTATACATTTAAATAGCAAACGCCATTTACCTCTTCCTTTCTCACATATGATTTCAAACAATGAGAACGACCAAGCTTTTCCAAGGAGATTTGAAGGAGTAAAGTTTTTGTGCAATATCATTTAGCGGAGGAACTGATGAGATTACACATTATAGCCCAATTAGCATAGCAATATATCAGGTAAATGTCTTAATTGTATCATTAGTTTATTATTAATTATTTAAGTTGAAAAAGGAAAATTTTACGCCAAGTTACTTCACAAATGGTTAATATAATTTAGTCAAGACTGCCAATGTTTCAATTGTACTTGGTAAGATATTGTATGCTCGTAATAACTCAAACGGTTGACACACACTAAATTTTCGATAAAATTCTTAGATGAACTCATCGGATTATCAGTTTTTTGTGTTATAGTTGATAGATTAGGAACTACATCTGATCAAGATCTCTAAAGCATTTAATTTCATCCATTTTAACAAATCTAAAATATAAACATATAGGTGGTTAGCTATAATTTCAACGATTGATGGCTTATGGTTATTGCAACCCTTCGAACGTATATATATAACAAGCAAAATAAGATATTCAATTTTCTTTGTTAAATTAAACCGAATTATTCTTGTGTCGCCATTTTTCAGTTTATAGTTATGGAATCACCACTCATATTGTGATAATCACATATTCATATAGGACTCATATCAATATTACAGATTAGGAGTATAATGGTTATCCCCTGACAGTGGTGATCTAACTTTTCTCTTTGGTTATTTTCAAGTTTTGATTTGGTTATTTTCAAGTTTTAGATTTCTTATTTCATGTCTTTAGGTAAATCACTTTTTGTTTTCTCTTCCACACCTCTCATATTTTCTTTTCAATGTAATATACCATTTTTTGTTGCTAGCTTAGGCCAATTCAGAATTTTAGGTTGAAAGCAAGGAGTTTGTACTCTAATGGAATGAGCTAGCTTTACAACCCTCGCCAACAAAATGTGCAAATAACTAACATTTCTGGTGGTTCAGAATTAATTGGGATGTTATATGATGTGTATTATGTTGATTGAATCAATGCCTATTTTTGGTATGTAAGAAGCATCATTTCGAACTTATGATGAATGAATTTGTGTGCTATTTTTATTGTACTTGAATCAATAGCCATAATGCATGTTTCATTGTTATTTATGTTCGACTATATGATATGATCGATTCTGCTAATACTTACTCGCATAATGTGTGTTATGAAATTGTTCGTGTGAAAGTTGATTGCTTTAACTATTTTATGTTGTTTGACATATGCTTATATTGTTATTCAATAATTGTTTTGCTCAATATTGGTATGTTCTTCAATGCATCTTCGACATTTTATTATGGTGCAGATTCTTGAGTGGGTATTACATCACTCAAGATCACAAGTTTACCAGGACTATAAGTCTATGACAATGAAAGAAACTAATAACACTTTGAAACCAAATGTAAGATTTTTCTTCAATTTTCTCTTGTCTATAGTTTTTTTCTTACTCTTCCTATTTCTTTTAGGTTTTTCTTTTTTAATTCCAAAATATGTTTGAATAGATGAGTAAAAAGTAAAAAAAACTTTCAAAGGTTTTTTTTGGGTCCTTACTTCAGAGTAAGTCTCTACTTGAACTCTGTTCAATTGATTACAAATTTTCTACAAAGTTGTGATTCTATGTCACAGATTTTTCCTTATCATCGCAACATTTTGGTAAAATACTTTATCGCGTTGTTTTTTCAATAATTTAGAATGTATACACTTTTTATGCTTCTTTTAGTTTATAATAACTACTTCGAATCTATGTAAGTATTACCAAACTTCTAGACCCATTTAAATCTGAAACCACAAAATTTGAACTATTAGTAAGCGTACCTGTATTACTTAATTAACTTTCTTGTTTTTCATTATGTTTTCTTCTAAAAAAAATGTCATTGGTGGATGCAGGATTGGTGACATCGGTGGATGGTTGTGTAGAATTGAAGGGTGAAAATGAGTGTGGACGAGAGAAATATTTAGTAATCTTAGGGTCCGTTTGATACGTCAGAATGCGTGAGTAAGAAAATCAACCTTTTTCTAATGGGAAAGAAAACCAATTGCTTTCACATGTGAAATCAAAGTTTAAGTGTTTGGTAGGAATGTAGGAAAACTGAGTGAGTGCCTTAAAAAGGTTATGAACTGTCAGTGGTGCCTTTATAATTTCGTGTCTTATTACCCCCAAATGGCCCAGATCTATCATTTCCCCCAAATTGGCCAAAACCCTTGTTCCCCAAATCGATTTTTTTTATTTTAGAGTTAACCCCAAATTGATTAGATTAACAGGTAGAGAGAGAGAGAGAGAGAGGTTAGAGTTGAGTTCTTTTGTCCTTTAGAAATTTCGTCTTCTCTTCTTCTTATTGGTTTTAATTGATCGGTTGATGTAAATCATTTCATCCTTAAGGCAAAACTGAATTGAAGAACAAATTTACAAATTTTACATGTTTAACTAGAATCATCAAATTTACAAATTTCATCCTTGAGGCTAAACCTTCATCACGGAGATCAATCAGTAATGGATACAAAGATGACTCATTTAGCTTGACTTTATGATGAGAGGATTTAAGTAGAATCATCAATAATGGCTGAAGCTTAGGTGTCGGTAACCGAACTGTTTCATCAAGAGAACGATTTTATCAAGATAACGGTTTCATCAAGATAATCAAATCAATAGTTGATTAAACCATTCGAAACAAATTCAATGAAAAGAACGATTTCATCAAGAGACTTACCTCGTTGACTATTCTTTGCCCATTGTTGTTGTAAGAGGCAGTTTCTAAAAATTGAAGAGGAGGTTTAAGAGGCAGCAATAGGCAGTTTCCAAATTGGGATGGTTTCCAATTTTTTGGCTCAATAGGAAGTTTCCAATTTTTTGGCTTATGATATATATAAATAGGGGTTGAGTGCTTTGTAATCAACACACCAACACAAGCAACAACAACTCTTCTTTAGAGAGCTAGAGAGAGAGCAAGTAAGAGAGAAATTTTTCATAGTTTTTGAGCGGTGTTAAATTTCTCGGTCGTCGAAGATTTAGTATAGAAGGTTAATTACTATACGGTACCATCTTGGGACGAACTTGCGGGTTGTGTTAGTCGTCTTCATCTATCCTTCAATAAAGATTTCTTGTTCGCCCGAGGACGTAGGCTTTAAAGCCGAACCTCGTTAAATTCTGTTCGCATATTTGATTTTGGCTTAGCTTTTCGATTAATTTTCGTAGTCGGATCAATTTCTAGGATAGGTTCGATAGCTTTCGCGACTTTTAGTTATAACAATTGGTACCAGAGCCTTGTTGAGATTGAACGAAGAGAAGATGGGATCGAGAAGTGGTACGGTCAAAGCAGGGAAATATGAGATAGAGAAGTTCAATGGGAAAAACGATTTTTCTTATTGGCGGATGCAGATGAAGAATCTGTTAATCTCGCAGAAATTACACAAGACGTTGACGGGAAAGAAACCAGGAGATATGTCAGATGAGGATTGGGAAGAGTTAGATCTCGAAGCACGGGCTACCATTATGTTGTGTCTTGAGAGGGAGGTGGCGTTCCTAGTAGACGAAGAAACAACGGCGGCGGGTGTGTGGTTAAAGCTAGAAAGCAGTTTCATGACGAAAACTTTAACGAATCGGGTCTACTTAAAATCCAAATTATTCACATGTAGAATGGAAGAGGGTTCTTCTATTCAGGAATATGTGAATAGGTTTGACAAGATTATCTCAGATTTGAAGGATATTGATGTTAAGGTTGAGGATGAGGACCAAGCCCTCATATTATTACTTTCATTGCCTAAATCCTATGAGAACCTTGTTCAAACTTTGATGCTTGTTGGTGATAGTCTAAGCATGGAAGAGACGAGAAATTCGTTATTAGCGGATGACCTTCGTAAGGTTGCTACTAGCAGTATGGCGTCGGGTAGAGTAGACAAGGATCAAGCACAAGGGTTGTTTGTAACGAGGGGGAGGAGTAATGAAAGGGGAAAGGGAAAGGGCGGGAAATCTAGATCCAAATCTAGAGGCTCTTTCAAGAAAACGTGCTTTAGTTGTGGTGAGCTTGGCCACTTTAAAGCGGCTTGTCCAAAGAGAAAGTTGAAGCAAAAGAACGAAGGCTACAAGGAGAAACAAGAGATGCAAGAGGCGGGATATGTGTCAGAAGAGGCGGACGAATGTTTCTCGGTGACAGAGGTGTCTGAGAAGATCTTCGATAAGTGGATGCTTGATTCAGGGGCGTCACACCATATGTGCCCAAATAGGGAGTGGTTTACTACCTATAGGAGTATAGATGGTGGTACAGTTATACTGGGTGATGATAGTATATGTAAAACTGTGGGACTCGGAACAATACGGATCAAGATGCACGATGGAGTGGTGAGAACATTGACGGACGTAAGACACATACCCGATTTGCGGAAAAATCTAATTTCCCTTGGTGTGTTGGAGCGGAACGGCTGTAAGACAATTATAGAGAATGACTCCATAAAAGTCGTTAAGGGTTCTTTGGTGGTAATGAGAGGTACTCGTTACGGTAATTTATACAAACTTTTGGGGACAACAATTACGGGAGATGTAGCAGTAGGAATCAGTGGAAGGGATCCAACGGCTAGTACGAGGCTTTGGCATATGCGCCTTGGGCATATGTCAGAAAAGGGTCTATCTTTGATGTGCGGGAAAGGTTTGTTGAAGGACATGAAGAAGCCTTGCATGGAGTTTTGTGAGCATTGTGTGTTCGGGAAGGCACACAGGGTGACGTTCTCTACAAGCAAACACAGGAGCAAAGAGGTATTAGACTACGTACATACCGATGTCTGGGGACCGGCAAAGTTACCTTCCAAGGGTGGTTCCAGGTATTTTGTTACATTCGTTGATGATCATTCGAGATTTGTCTGGCTTTATTTTCTGAAGCATAAGAATGAGGTATTCAACACGTTCCTGGTGTGGAAAGCAATGGTTGAGAACAAAACTGGTCGAAAGCTGAAGACGTTAAGATCGGATAATGGGACCGAGTACACGGATGGGGCATTCAAGGAGTTTTGTAATCAGGAAGGCATTGTGAGGCACTGGACAGTAGTAAACACACCTCAACAGAATGGAGTCGCAGAGAGATTGAACCGTACACTACTTGAGAAGGCTAGATGTATGCGCTCCAATTCGGGATTAGGCGTAGAATGGTGGGCAGAATCTGTTGCTACAGCTTGTTATATTGTGAACAGGTCTCCACATTCTTCTTTAGATGGCATACCTTACGAGGTGTGGTCAGGTGAACATGCAGATTACGGGAGACTTAGGGTTTTCGGTTGTACGGCCTATTACCATGTCAAAGGTAACAAAGTTGACAATAGAGCAAAGAAGGCAATTTTCTTAGGATATGCTACAGGAGTCAAGGGTTATCGGCTATGGTGTACGGAAGACAAGAAGTTTGTAATCAGCAGAGATGTGGTGTTTGATGAGTCGTCTATTGTAGCTATGGCGAAAGCTACGGTGCCTAGTTGTGGTGATGTTGGGTCTACTAAAGCTCAAGTAGTGGAAGTAGAAGCCGAAGACCAACGGGTTTCTAGGAATCATGATCAGGTGGAGCATCAGGATAATACTCAGGATGAGGAAATTGATGAACCCGATCATAAAGAGGTTCAAGGGGAAGGTACACAAGTTTTACAACAACAGCAGCAGGATGTTTCGGTACACACTAGGCCGAAACGGTTATATAAGCCGGTACAGAGGTTAGGGTCAGACAAACCTCTTAGGCATTACGGGCAGGCAAATGTGGTTGAATATGCACTCTCGGTGGAAGACGACGAGCCGGTCACCTTCAAACAAGCTATCACCGCGGCGGAAAGAGAGAGTTGGTTGGTTGCTATGCAAGAAGAGATGGAGTCTCTTCACAAGAACCAGACATGGGAGGTTGTCCTATTGCCCGAAAGTAAGTCCGTTATTGGTTGTAAATGGGTGTACAAGAAGAAAGAGGATTCTTCCGAGATCAAGGGTACAAGGTATAAGGCAAGACTAGTGGCCAAGGGTTATGCACAGAAAGAAGGGGTCGACTACAATGAGATTTTCTCACCAGTCGTGAAACATACTTCTATTCGGGTGCTATTGAGTATTGTTGCTCACGGTGATCTTGAGCTGGAACAACTCGATGTTAAAACTGCCTTCTTGCACGGAGATTTGGAAGAAGAAATTTATATGGCTCAACCTGAGGGATACAAGGTTGAGGGCAAAGAAAATCAAGTATGTCGTTTGAGGAAGTCTCTTTACGGATTGAAACAATCCCCTCGCCAATGGTACAAACGATTTGATTTTTTCATGCTAAAACATGGTTTTCGCAGAAGTGACTATGATTGTTGTGTATACATCAAAAAGCTTCGCGAAGGTGACTTTATTTATCTCCTTTTGTATGTGGATGACATGCTTATTGCTTCTCGAAGCATGGTGGAGATAGATAAGTTGAAATCTCAACTCAGTCAAGAGTTTGAGATGAAAGACATGGGCGCTGCAATGAAGATACTGGGAATGGAGATTAAGAGAGAGCGGTCAAGTAAGAAACTGTACTTGAATCAGAAAGGTTACATCGAACGAGTAGTTTCTCAGTTCGGGATGCAGAATGCGAAGGCGGTGTCAACACCTTTGGCACCACACTTCAGGCTCTCGGGAAAACAATCTCCCAATACTACGGTGGAGAAGGATCATATGGATCGTATACCGTATGCTAGTGCAGTTGGCAGTTTGATGTACGCTATGGTGTGTACTCGTCCGGACATTTCACAGGCGGTCAGTGTGGTTAGTAGGTTTATGGCAAACCCGGGGAAGACACATTGGGAAGCTGTGAAGTGGGTCTTGAGGTACTTGAAGGGTACCGTTGATACGGGTTTGTGCTTTGGTGGAGACACATGTCAGGTAAGCGGTTATGTTGACTCGGATTATGCTGGCGATCTAGATAGAAGACGATCTACTACTGGTTATGTATTTATGGTACATGGTGCTCCAGTTAGTTGGCGATCGATGTTACAATCTACAGTTGCGTTATCTACTACGGAGGCCGAGTATATGGCTATGGCCGAGGGTGTGAAGGAAGCATTGTGGTTGTGGGGTCTTCTGGATGATCTAGGGATTAAGCAGGAGTGCGTGGATGTATGGTGTGATAGTCAAAGTGCGATCCACTTGGCGAAGAATCAGGTACATCATGCTCGTACTAAGCATATCGATGTCAGGTATCACTTTGTACGAGATGTCATAGAGGAAGGTGATGTTTCTCTCATGAAGGTACACACGGATGAGAATCCCGCGGACATGTTGACTAAAGTGGTGACATGTAGCAAGTTTCAGCATTGTCTGGAATTGCTACAAATCGGCTCGTGTTAAGTTGCCCGAAAGGGCGTAATGGCGACAAGGTTTTCTTTATGTGAAGGGTTGGTAGAACTACGGTAGGCTTGATCCTGTAAAAGGGTACGTAGGCAGCCATGGTCATATGGTGCAGTCGGATGAAGCAGATATATCTTACAAGGAGTATCCTGGTGTTCGTCCAAAATTTGAAGTATATCAAATTGTGTACGAGGTGGAGAATTGTAAGAGGCAGTTTCTAAAAATTGAAGAGGAGGTTTAAGAGGCAGCAATAGGCAGTTTCCAAATTGGGATGGTTTCCAATTTTTTGGCTCAATAGGCAGTTTCCAATTTTTTGGCTTATGATATATATAAATAGGGGTTGAGTGCTTTGTAATCAACACACCAACACAAGCAACAACAACTCTTCTTTAGAGAGCTAGAGAGAGAGCAAGTAAGAGAGAAATTTTTCATAGTTTTTGAGCGGTGTTAAATTTCTCGGTCGTCGAAGATTTAGTATAGAAGGTTAATTACTATACGGTACCATCTTGGGACGAACTTGCGGGTTGTGTTAGTCGTCTTCATCTATCCTTCAATAAAGGTTTCTTGTTCGCCCGAGGACGTAGGCTTTAAAGCCGAACCTCGTTAAATTCTGTTCGCATATTTGATTTTGGCTTAGCTTTTCGATTAATTTTCGTAGTCGGATCAATTTCTAGGATAGGTTCGATAGCTTCCGCGACTTTTAGTTATAACAGTTGTGTTCTTGCCAAGAAGAGATAGAGGAAGAAATAGATTTGAGGGACTCAGAAAGTTTGTGACGGAGAGGAGAGAGAGCGCGTCATTGAGGGTGAGAAATCCACTTTCTCACCTTTTTAATGAGAAAATATATCAAGCCTTTTTCCCACTTTATTTTACTACTGAAAACGACTTTCCCATGCTTTTGGCCTTACCAAACAGCGGAAAATGCATTTTCTTACGAAAATCAACTTTCTCAGCTTATTTTCACACGTATCAAACGGACCCTAAGTGTCTAACTACCGATTCTCTCTTATTTTGGGAACATTAAGTGCCAAATCTGAATATCTTTTTTCGTCTCTTTTTCCTTTGCTAAATTATTAAGGAGTTCTTTACAATAAGTATTTCAGTGTATCTTAAGTATCCAGTGTGTCTTTTTATTCGATACATCATGAGATAAATGATTTCACTCAAATGAATTAGAATTTTTTGGAAGTGATACAGTATAAGTATTTTATTACAAGCGAAGGTATTCAGTTTGTCTTTTTATTCAATACATCATGAGATAAATGATTTCACTCAAATGAATTAGAATTATTTAGAAGTGATACAGTATAAGTATTTTATTACAAGTGAAATGTACTAGACCATCATTTTTGCTAACGAAATCAATGCACCAGTCGGGTTTCTCGTGTCGGAGGCACGGGCCATACCTAGTCCTTTTACAAACAATATTGCTAGTTAACTTATAAGATACGAAAAACAACTATCGTTGTTGTTGTCGTGTGCAAATCATGCAAACACAAATAAACACGATAACCAACAAATATAAGAAGTATAAAACCACTCAGGAAAAATGATGAGCCTATCAAAAAATCTTATCGGATCCATTTATGTATGTAATGGTCAAAATTAATACAAAGCTATAAATAGGCTATAAGTTAAGATGAAATCTTTTCTTACCATGAATATATAATACCATACGATCTTAAACTGCTATAGACAATTTTCATCCAAATCCCAAAGAATGGATAATTTTCATACAAATCCCAAAGATTTTGGGGGTCATTTAACTAGAAAACATCATCCGACCATCCAATCAAAAAATGTAGGAAGAGATTTAAATCTTTTTCTTATACATATCTTTATCAAAATTCTATGACAATTCTCATAATAGAATAAAATCTCTTACATGCACTTTGAGATTCATATTTTATATCTTCATAAGCTTATAAATACACAATTTCCATGGGGCTTGGGATTCAAGATCACTACTCTAAAGAGGTGATCTCATACCTCACATTCTCAATACAATTTCATTTTTGTTTTCAACATGATAAACATGGAGAGGTCGAGCAGTACTAGTCGTGGTACATCTGTTTCCGCTTCGGTTCTAGCAACTTTATTGAACAAACAAATAAACCAAGTTTTGAAAACAATCAAAACCCACAAGGATAATCCAGATTTTGATCCAAAATCGTTGTTTGTGTCGCTAAAGAAGCTTCTTACTGTCAAGATGAAAGGAGTTCCATTAGTATGGAAGAAAAGATTTAGGTTGAAGACCAAAGATGGAAGTGGTTTATGGCAAAAGAACATTTTGATGGGTGAAAAATGTGACCCACTAAACTTTTCAGGTTTAATTTACTACGATTGCAAAGGAAATCAGCTTACTGAATCGCCATGGTCACCACGAGATGGTCGTGGCGGGGACGAAGATTATTTTTCAGCGAACTTTGATCAAGAGTTTATTGACGATTTCGAAGAATAAATTCTTTGTGGGTTTTGTGTCCATGTGGGCTTTCTTGCTTGGAGAAGTCTTTCTTTCAGTTTTACAAAGATATAACTTGGGCAACAGTTTTTTTCCTTAAAACCGTTGCCAAAAATTAGTGCTTGATTGTAATTGTTTATTTTCAATTCCCATTTGAAGAAAATGTAGGCAGAGTTGTGATGAGTTCTGAATCCGACCTGTATGAAGTAAAATGTAAGGCACCCTAGTTTTATGAATAAAACTTTCAGTTTTTCAATTCAATACCTTCGATTTCTTGTTTCATGGCTCTTTTGTAAAACCCACTTCGATTGAGTGGTAACGTATCAACAAGAATAGAACATGGACATCCCACAACGATAGACACCATCAACTAAATTAGTTATGTTATAGATTCCTTAATCACTACCTACCATTGTGGTTTTGATTTTCTATAACTAGGGATAGGATAATATTTTACCCAAAATATGTAAAGATCACAATCCCTCGTGCGATTTTGGATTCAGCCGTGATTTAATGGACTCAAGCTCATACAGTTCACAATGAGCTAGAGCTCGCGACCCTTAGAACTTTCAAGATCATACCATAACAGCTAGGTCCTTGATTTAAGAAATAAGTTAAACTAATAAATAATAACTACAAATATTTTTAATTACTAGATGTATCTTTTATCCCTTCAGCAGTGATAGGGGAAGCGACATCTTTGGCGTGAAAGTGGCGTGAATCACCATCTAAGGGGTTGGATTATTTTGATTTCATCAAGAGAGAGAAAGTGACATGAATGCAACGGTTGGCGGAGATTCACGCCAAGAAATTTAGCCCCCCAGTCTTTTCCCTTATCCTTTGGACTCGCACTATTTTTCTCCATTCTCTCTTTCTAGTTTTGTTTTATAATGGTTGATTTGTGTACCTTCAACACTAAAAAATTGATTAAGAACAAGATGGTGGCGCAATTTTTGTTTTTTTGTGGATTCATAACCCCATACTTTATAAATCCCTTTCAAAGATTTGAAATGTTAAAACAAATAAAGAAGACCAAATCAACTTATGTTTGATCTTATTAGAGCAACTCCAACCTGGGGCTGGAGGGGTCTTAAATTTGAATTTAGGACACCTCTCCCCAGGTCCAACCCCAGCCGGACAGGGGGTTCAGCCGGCCCCTAATTAGGGGTCGGCTGAGGTGCTAGCCTGAGGGCCCCTTGTGACCGTTGGGGCGGTCACTTGGGGGATCACATCCAACAACCTTTTTTTTGTTTTTTTGAAAAAAAAAACTCATTAATAAAAAACTTAAAATGCATTACATTGATAATCCAACTCATTAATAAAAAACTTAAAAACCTAATAATCTATTTGTTGTCGTTAGATCTCGTATTCCACAAGTGTTCAACAAGATCTGCCTTCAACCGAGTATGGATGTCGTGGCTTCTAACTCGACCCATACGGTCAAGTTATTCGTCTGGTAAAGATTCTCCGCGATGTACCGGACCCATTGAGGGTCCCTCGACAATGGTTGTAGAAAAGAAATAAATTCAAATTTTAGGATCCCAAGAGAGACTGATGATTGAGCTGAATTTTGTGGGATGAGCCCGGATTGTAAATTTTGTGTGAAAAAGTGGTTTTTAACGCCTGAGACAGGCTAAGGTTGGAGTCGCTCTTATACAATTGGAGGTGAATTTTTTATTATTCCATTTAGCAACTACAACAGTGGACTATTACTTTATGAACCATAACCACAAACTCCCTTTGTCGACACTTGGTTGACCAAGTGGACTATTAGTTTATTAACCATAACCACAAACTCTCAACACTTGGTTGACCAGGTGATTTAAAGTGTTGACAAAAACTGCAAGCCCCTGGAGGTACCAGGTTTGATCTCTAAAAGAGGTAGAATCCAACCCAACATCACGGTATGGCTATACATGTCTAATGGTTGGTTGGGCCATGACATTGGTTCTCAAACAGTTCAATGAGAGAAGTAGTTTAATTACAATTAAGTCAGCATAAAACAAGAGAAAGAAAGTAAAAAGATGGACGAGGGAGAGTCCGAGAGACATGGAAGGGTATCCCGTAATATAGTATGGGAAATGCTAAATGTACAAAGAATCTTGACAAGATTCTGACAAAACGCCATTTGAACGGTCCCAATCAAAGTCAAACTTTAAAAAACTTTGATCAATTTTTGTATTTTAGTGAAAAAGAGTCATTAAGTCACAAATTTTGTCAAGGATCTTGTATATGTAGCACTTCCGGTTAGTAATTAAGAGGACTTCTATGGGTGATTCTTGCTTGGTCTGATTTACTCTTTTAATCAACTGTTAAATGGATATATGAGATAATATTAGAAGATCTAACTGTCATAAACTGAATCTCGAAATTTGGACCTAGAAGTTACAATTAAGAAGACAAGACTCTACAGCACGAAACCAACTTGGTAACTACTCTCTCATTGTTGAATACTATATAAATACTAGTATAAATTTAGTTCCATATAATATTTTTGGAGGTCTTAGGACCAACTCTATCAAATTTAGTTGCATATGATATTTTTTTTTTTGAAGTCAACTACGATCTACGTATGTCATTACATTTGACACTTGATACATCATAGATGGGATAAGTTCGATAACCGCTCACTCAAACACTAACAGAACCAGGCCTATAGCCCAACAAGACATGGCCTAAAGCCCAACAACATTATTTACACCCTAATAATCCCAATTCAAATAATCTTCTACCTGGGACCTCCAGGAATTTCTGGAGTTTATGTCAACACCTGGAACCACTTGGGATACCAACTGTTGACGTTGCATATGATATTTTCACAAGTACCAACACCATCAAGCACACATTTTACATTTAACCTAGAGAGAAAATAAAAGATGGATTTCCAATTCTTGTGAATCATAATTCCCAAACATCAAATTCATCACCTTTCTTTCTAGTTTTAAAGAGAGAAATAAAGGAGAAACACATCTAGTAAATTTCTATAGAGAGAGAGAGAGATTGAAGAATACATCTCATCACAAATGGGCTCTCTCAATTAACCAATAATTGATATAAACCCTAAAGCATCAAATGTTCATCATCAATCTCAAACTACCACCTCAAAATAGAAAACAAACAAAAAACATACATACATACATAGAAGTCCAAGAAAAAACTCAAAATTTAAACTAACCACAAAATCAAAACCTACAAAAAGCAACACAACAAACACAAAATAAACCGTGGTTATAAATATTAAACGCTTTTAAAAACCGTAGCTAAAACCCTAACTTGAAATCAATTAAGCACCAGGAGCTACATCTTTAATAACTTTACTCTGTAAATACCCACTATACTCCCTAGCATAATCTCTCATTTGATTAGCAGTCCCTGCAATTCTACTTCTTGCATAATCAACCCTTTCTGATCCAAATGGATGTCTTCCTCTTATATAATTGTAAATCCAAGTACAACCCAAGATAGTAGCCACACCAAATCCACATACCCATAAAAACCCAACCAAAATTATCATCAAAATTGTCCCAATTGGTATCCAAATTGGACTTGTTAATATGATTAATGGAGATAAGAAGATTAGACCTAAAACTGTTGCTGTAAGAGTTAATCCTGTGAGGATTAGTAATATTCCACCTGAGATTATTAATGTCTTTATACCCATTATTTGTCCTCCTCCTCCTCCTCCCCCGCCAAGGGTGGTGGTGGGTCTTTGGTGTTGGAGTTGGCCGGGGGTTCGATCTGCCATTAGTGGTGGTTGTGTGGTGGATTGGTAGTTGAGGTTTTTCTGAACTCTACTGTTGTTGTCTTGTAGATGAAGAGATAGAAAATGAAAGTGTGGGTGGAGACTGGAGAGATTTACGAGGTGATCTGACTTGTACACGTGTGTGGACTATTATGCCAATTGTACACGTACTTGAAGAGAGTGGGTGTTACAAGACTGTTATAAGTCTAGCCAATTAGACAATCTGGTTAATATTACTCACGTCCAATGTAGGTTACATAAAACTTGAAAAAAGTCCCAAAACGTGGGTTAACCTAAATCAACACTCTGTTTATCTAATTATCTTTCTCCTAATCTCTTCATTATTTCTTATTTTTTTATTTTTATTTTTTACGATCATTGCATTCATTACATAACATGAATACATTGCGAATGGATAGTGGGTAGATATCATTAGATAAAACCATACAAATCACACTATTCCAAAACTAGAAAAATAGAAAGTCTGACAAGTTGTGTCTCCCGTTTAAGCCAAAGCAAGTTTACGGCTTGAAAGCAAAACTGAAAGATCGCTTGGATACGTGGTACCAGTACGCGGTTCGTTACCATGTGAGTATTGGGTACGTTAAGGGTACATTTTTCTATTCGTTTTGGACTATTTTCCTAGGCAATATATACTCTTTATGATGCATTTATAATATATACACCCATTCTGAGACATCTTTTTTGCTAAAAATTACAACTTAACAAACTACTTAAAAAATATTCTTGTATTAACTACCAAACAAGTCGAATTTATAGTTTTATACAAGATTTTAAGTTAATTAATACTAAAAATTCGGATACGCTAATTTTAGGATACTGAATCGCGAACTCCCCAAAAAGAGTACGAAAATCGAGTACGCGGTACGCAAGGTGGAGGAGAGTATCTAGTAACGTTGGTTTATGGATGCATAGTTACACACCACCAGACTCGGGCTCAACCGCCCCAAGAAAGAAACACGGTTATGACTCAGTGTCACTGACGAACACAAAAAATTTTCTGAAATATAAATTTTTGAACGAAAAAATCAGACACCACTTCTTTCTCTTTTCTCTTTTCTCTTTTCTCTTTTCTCTTTTCTCTTTTCTCATTCCTCTTTCTCTTTCTTTCTCTTCCTTCTTCTTCTCTCTCTCTATATGGCCATACAAGAGAGAAGAATTTTCTTTTTGAAGGGTCGTCGACAATGACAGTTTGACAACAATCTTATCGACGTGAAGAAGTGATGGTAGGGGCATTTAGGGGAAACAATAGCTAAACAAGATCTTTTTCGACTCAAAATTTTGTACCCTCCAAAAAAGATTTGGTTTCCTCAAAGCAGACTAAAAAATAACTCTTGAATTGTTTTATCAATAACTAGGGAAAGTTTGCACACACTACCAACTCAAAACAAATCAATAATGACTGAAGTAACCTAAGGATCATAGGCTAAGTCAGTTCCATAAGAGAGCAGCTCTATTGATTCATCATTATCAGTTAACACATTCTGAATTCAGGAATATCTGAATTTCCAGTGAAAGATGTAAGATTCATTAACTTTGTTGAAGGTACAATACTATTTTTAGTATCAATGCATTTGCAAACCAACTTGGAAATAGTTCTAAGGTTGAATGACTAAACCACACTTATCTTTACTTTGTTGACAATGCTTCACTTACTCATCATCTAGATAAAAATCAGTCCATGAATGCTATACAACATAAATAAGAACAGAGAGAGAGAGAGGAAGGGGATCATGATTCAAGCTTATCTTGCTCGCCGGCTTTTTGTGCATGAGCACGACCTCTAAGTTCTTCGAAAGCTTGCATGCTCTCTGCATCAAAGCCTCCAGCAAACTGGGAACAATTCAAGATTAGAACATTATTAATATCATGTTACTCCATAAATGACTCAACTATCCATATATGTTCTCATTCTTTTTAGGAAAATTATAGATAAATGAGATAGAGGATTTCAATTTAAGCTTGCTTTGTGTAACTAATGAAAATGCAATCAGTTACAGAGAAACCACTCGGCCATTTAAATACGTAGTTGTGAAAAAACATAAGTTCCGATTTTGGGTTTACTTTTTATGTATTATCGTTATCATATTAATAATAAGAAATGGATATTACCTGATGAACTCGAAAGGCAAATCGTACACCTTGTAAGAGCAAAAATTCTCTATTTGGTTCCTTCTCAGGAACATTTGAGGCATCAAGCTCTGATGCTACTCGTTTCATGTACTTCCTTGCTAATTGTACGGATGAGAGCTTGATCTGCAAGAGAAAGGTATTACAAGATCTTAACATTGTCACTGCCAAATCTTCTCGTATTCAGTTGATAAGATAAAGTTTTAATCAAGCAGTTATGAACAGATTATATTTGTGATATGAGCTAGGAAAGGCTAGTATTCATTTCATTTAGCTCCATATCGCTAAAAAAAACTTCCGGGATCTGGTTGTAAGCCAGCAACTTGTGATGTGTGTTTGGCACCTAAACTGGTCAAATGGGGAAGCCTAACATGGTCTGGCCGGGCCGATGACAAGAGAAACCCTTCACCATGTCGAACTAGAGTTGGATATTAAGTATACCTTGCCCACAACGCCGGCATCCATCAACCAATCAACAGGTATTCCGAACTCCTTGTATCGAGAAATAGCCATGTCTCGAGTCCTAAGGAGTGCGTAGACACTTGATTCCACTCTGAAGAAGAAAATAACGATGATAAATGATAAGAGACGAAACTATGGAAGAAAAATCAATTTGTGGAAGACAAGCAAAATGGGGAGGAAAGAAAAGAAAGACTCACTTTTCAAGCAAATTGTACATCTTCTTCAAAGCAGCTTCACATGGAAGTTTGGGATCATCAACAAAGGAAGACACTTGCTTTTCTAACTTCATTAGATCCTGGTATTCGAAAGCGGCTTCTCTCAATGCATCTGCTTTTCCTTCTGGCCAGTCAAAGTGCTTGAGAACTGCTCGCTCATCAACCTACAGGAAAAAAGATAATGTTCAATACTATGATTGATAGTTCAAGTAGGTATCTAGGAAGATAACAAATGAAGTTTAATGAGACATACCAAGAAGGAGAGTTCCTCGTCTAGCCAGTTTACAAATGATAGCAGGTCATCTATCTTGGTAAAAGAAGCTACTCTAACTTCACTTGCCAGTGATTGAACAAAATCACCTTGTGTCTCCACATCAGCTTTTACCTAGATTAACACACAACACAAATTTCTGTCTTCAAGAGTACTCGGGAACTCATGCTATCTTTCAACCTATTATCTAGAAGATCAAGGGTATGAAGAAAATATATACTCACAGCTAATAAGAATGTCGATCTGTTTTCAATCTCCCCAATCATATTGCTCCTAGCATCTGCTGTACCGGATGTTGAAGATATAAGCAATGAGGTATCCTTCTTTGCCTCACGTTTCATTAAGCTCTGATAGAACTCAACTAGCTCAGGTGCTCGGTGAACTTTGTCACCGGAACCTGCCCCTCTTGGCAAACTTCCTGGAGGAGGAGGTGGCCGAGGTGGGCCACCGGGTGGTGGTGGTGGTGGCGGTGGGCCACCAGGTGGTCGTGGTATTCCGCTTGAAGTACTAGTAGTTCCACTGCCGACACTAGGATCATTACTTGATGGCTTAGGAGGTGGTTTAGGTACCCTCGGCGGTCTTTTCTCGATATCAGCATATTTTATCTTGCTTACACCTTGAGTATCTACTTTATTGGTGCTATCTAGTTGCTCACCTGAACCACCGCTAGGAATAACAACTTTCTCTTTTATTTGAGCAAGTTTTGGTGGCAAAATGGCAGGCCTACCGTCTCTCTCCACCTTGCCTTTCAAATCAAAACTTGAAACTCCAGTGAATCTCTCGGTTCTTGCTTGCTCAGCTTTCTCCTTGATCGCTTGTTCTCTCTCTAATGCCAACTTATGTCGATCTTTATAAGCAGGATACTTCTCCTCTACAACTCCAACTGATTTGGACATAAGTTGGAATGATGATGCTACATTATTAAGTGAATCACTGGAAGGAACCCGTGTTTTAATACTTCGAAGGTTTGGTGTTTCTGGAGATTGACCAGTAAAATCCTGCTCCTTTCCAAAAGTTGTAATGGCTACACTATCACTAGCATTTCTTATCATTAAAGATTCCAATGGACCTCTAGACATGGACGCTCGGGTGTTCCTGCTTGAACTTCCACTGAATGATCTTGCTGGTGATGAAAGAGTACTTGAATCATCTTTAACTTTGCCCCACTTCTTAAGTTTCTGAATTAAACTAGTTTTCTTGCTTACACTACTATATCTACTCATTGAACTATCTATGGAAGTATTATCGAAGTCTTCACTTCCAGGAGATGATGGCTGAGAAGGAATACTCTCAAGATCTGTATCTCCTTGTCCACGTTCAGATCCTGCATATTCTAACATAAGCTGTTTAGCTCTTTCTTGAGATTTTGGGCTCAAATTTTTGCTAAGGTCACGAGCAGATGTTTTTCCGGCTGGTGTTTGGTAGTTTCGAAGCTCGAACCTCAAACAAGCATTGACCCAACGTAAGTAAACCAGTTCCTCTACTTCACTAAACCTGTTCATTTGAAGTCCTTCCACTTGTTTTTGAAGGTCTTCATTTGTATGCCTCAAACTATTAACGTCCTCCCTTGCTTGGGCAACTAGTTCAGTCTGTAAAAGTACAATACAAATATTTATTCAGGTGGACGAACTTCCCATATGGTTAAACCAATTAAGAATTCCGATTCAAGTATTGCATGAAAAGGTTCTCGATTTGTTTGTCAATGTGTCATTATAGTAACTTATTTTCCATTTAGATTAGCTAAACAATCAAACCGAGTAGAAACTAGAACAAACTTGAATACCGGGAACCCCAAAATGGTTAATAGAGGGTAACCACAAGGAATCAAAGTACAAAAAAGGTTTAATTCTGTGACCCGAAAACTCAACATTGCAATCACAAGAACTGCAAAACCTTTATGGAGACCTTAATATTCTCGCAGAACTTAGCCTAGAATACGATTAATCCAACACGAGCTATGTGAGCCCGGGTAGTTTACCTCACAAATTGATAAGTTAGCCGTTCCGGGCCCACCAAGCGAAACCGGTGGTTCCTCACTTTCTTGGACACAACCAGCTAAAGTTCCATTGAAGAATGTTTCCACGGGGTAGAACCCTGAGAAAGCTTGGTTGAACCACCGGCTTTCCTTTGTCTCGTGTCCTTTCTTTATCTTACCTTGGAGCTCATCTCAACTGAACAGGTGGGCAAGCTATAGTGGTAAACCACGATTGAATCTATGGAAGCATTCATTTATACATTCCTCTTAGTAGAAAAACTAATACAAGCTTTTGTGTTTGGGAGGCATCGTAACAGTTTGGGAGGCATCGTAACAGGACAGCAAACAAATTTGAAACTATCACTCGTATTTTAAATACTCTGATTCGTCATTAGCGAGAAACTAATATCATAAACACAACATTATCTGCATTTTACATGCATAGGAAAGAAAGATACACAGAAAGGACAAATCGAAAAACTTTACCTCTGTCATATTGGACAAGGATCTAACTTTAGCTTCAGCAGAGTCCATTTTCATAATCAACTCCCGCTTCTCATGTTGAAGCTCTTTGTTCTTTCTCTTAAGCTCAACAACTTCTATCTCTAATTCTTTCACAGCTTTAAGTTTTTTCTCGACATCAGAATCTTTATTGAAGGCTTCTACTTCCTTTGATTGTAGACCAGTAACCTGTTGTTTAAGCATCAACAATTGTCCTCTTGTTTGATTTGCATCAAGCTGAATCTGTCTCTGCAACTCTTTGATCTTGTTTCTAGCTACCTCAAGCTCCTTTCTGACCAAACCCCCCTGTTCTAATTGATCTTGAAGCTTCTTCCTCTCGGCCTGTATCGAATTTATGGTGAGATTAAGCATATCTATCTCAACTGTCTTTATCTTTAGCTGCCTTTGTAACTCTGTAACATCTGATTCTTGCTCCTTTAGACCATAATATTCAAGCAATTCACCTTCGAGCTTCACTTCTCTTTCTTCCAATTCCTTTACTAAGTTTCTTAGTCGTTCAAGTTCGCTTGCATTATTAGCCATCTCAAGTTCGTATAGTTTTTCATTTTCCACCTGGGTTTCGCGTCTCAAATCGTACTTATCATTGGGTAATGGAAATTCAATTTCTCCGGAAAAAAGATCTTCAAACTCTGGTAACATATCTTCATCCTCAAGAAGAGAATGATTGCTCAGAGACGGGTTTATGACACCGCTAATTCTTTTAACCTCCTCTTCCTCTTCTGCTTCTTGTTTGTGTTCTTGTTCTTGTTCTTCTTCCTTTTCCTGCAAAAAGATAAGATAATTCTTTCCTATTTGAAAACCAAGTCCCACTAATCCTAATTACATATAAAACAAATTAATCTCTTCTAAAACGTAAAAAGAGATTGCCAAACAAATCTTCATTGTATAACTAAATACTTACTTCCTTTTCAGGGGTAAAATCAATAATCTCTTCTCCTTCATTGTCATGCTGTTCCAAGCTTGGTTCGCCATTCTCTAAATTCAGAATTCATCATTGAAACAAATGAAAGAAACCCAAGTTAAATTCTCAAAAGAAACAACACAATTATAATTTGAAATTCGATTTCTTACGTACATGGACTAGCTACTTTCTTAATTTGAACATATACTTGGGATTTGGGAATTAGATTGTATAGAATGACTACCTGAAGGCTTAACCAGAGAGCTCGGTCTCCTCGGCTTCTTTACGCTAACCTGCTTAACTGCATAGGTTGCAAGTGAAGCAGCAACCAGGAATCCTACTCTGATTATCATGTAGATATTGTTAATAACTATTTCTTATCCATTTATTCATCTTCAACCACTCAAATCCTAAACTCAAGAAGCACCCCATTACTGACCACTCTCCATATTTTTTGCTTCTTCAAGCCATTAAGTCCCACTCTAAATTGCTCTAAATCTTAACCAAAAACTTCGAAGTTGAATTTTCTAAACAAAACCCAAGTTAGAAAACAGGATAAATATACAGAAACAAGAACAATATCCAAATTTAACATCCACAAAGTTTCATATCATCAACCTATCTCTATCATAATCTTATCAAAATTCGTTACACCCTTCATTGAGGACTTCTATCAAACACTTAAATTCATACTAAGAGACAAATCTTACCACCAATAAAATTAGTGGACAAACTTTCTCAAGATAGATAGAAGTTTTTACTACAAGTGGGTCGACTTCATTACTATGAATTCTTACACATTCACAAAATTATAACCAGAATAACTGATTAAGACTTATCAGTACAAACAAAAAGACAGCTTTTCAGCTTATATAAACCAAATTTTGGTTAGCCATTCAATTCTTGAAGGTGGCATCTATCTAAAAAGGTCTTGGGCCCATTAATAGAGAGGGTCCATTCAATGTATGAGGTGTTGTGATTATTACACGTGTAGGGTCAAAAATGGATAATACAGATAAGGTGGAAAAAAAAGGTAGAACTATAGTAACCACAAGGAGAAACAAAGAAAACTGAAGTTTAGGTGATTTGATGGGACCCAATTTGGTTTTTTTTTTTTTTTTTGTTGAACTACCCAATTTGGTTTTGGATTTTTGAGTTTAAGGTCCAAAAATAGGGGGGGTAATTAGTCATATATCCACTCCTAAATCAATAAATAAAATAAAACCAAAATAAACCGAAAATGTAAAATAAGTCCAAAAATTCACTATTTGGTGGGCCCCGTGCATCAATCCTTTAATTTTCTCTCAATTTTGCCCTTTCATAAATATTTTTTAACCATTGGTAAACCAAAGGTTTATAATGGTTGAGTTAATACAATTATTCTTTCCATAAATTCTATGAAAGAATATTTATGGTGGATATTTAACGTTAATCTTTATTTCCAAAACTTATATTTTTCTAAAGTAACCTACCAAATCAATGGATATTTACCTAAAACCAGTTTCTCTCTCCCAAACACAAGTTTCTCTTTCTGTAACTATATGTTCTTTAAATTCAAGAAAATATATTAAGTCTAAAACTGATATTTGTCTAAATTAACCTACCAATTCAATGAATATTTACCAAAAACGATTTTCTCTCTCTGTAACTCTATGTTCTTTGAACTTCAAGAAAGTATGAATTTGTGATTTGTTTTTTATCTCTACCTCGATCCAATTAAACATCTACAAATTCTTTTGTGAGGTTGAAAAGCAAACTATTTTGCTAGCATCTTACTGATTCTACTAGCATATTTTACATTCTACTAGCATCTGATGAATGAATTGGACAAAGTAGTTTAAAAAGCAAATACTATTTAGCTAGCATCTTATTAATTCTAATAGCAATTTTTACATTCTATTAGCATCGGTTGAATAAATTTGAATACAGTAGTTTAAAAAGCAAGAATACTTTGCTAGCATCTTATGAATCTGTTACAATAGGTTAACAAATATTTTTTTGTAATTTTATGAAAGAATATTTATGGTGGATATTTAATGTTAATCTTTATTTCCAAAACTTATATTTTTCTAAAGTAACCTACCAAATCAATGGATATTTACCTAAAACTAGTTCTCTCTCTCCCAAACACGAGTTTCTCTTTCTGTAACTATATGTTCTTTGAATTCAAGAAAATATATTATTTCCAAAATTGATATTTGTCTAAATTAACCTACCAATTCAACCAATATTTACCTAAAACGAGATGCTCTCTCCCAAAAACGATTTTCTCTCTTTGTAACTCTATGTTCTTTGAACTTCAAGAAAGTATGAATTTGTGATTTGCTTTTTATCTCTACCTCGATCCAATTAAACATCTACAAATTCTTTTGTGAGGTTAAAAAGCAAACTATTTTGCTAGCATCTTACTGATTCTACTAGCATATTTTACATTCTACTAGCATCTGATGAATGAATTTGATAAAGTAGTTTAAAAAGCAATTACTATTTAGCTAGCATCTTATTGATTCTAATAACAACTTTTACATTCTATTAGCATCGGTTAAATAAATTTGAATACAGTAGTTTCAAAAGCAGCAAGAATATTTTGCTAGCATCTTATGAATTTGTTACAATAGGTTAACAAATACTTTTTAGTAATTAAAATATATTATGTGAAATTGTTTTTGTTACATTTTCAGTATTTTAGTAGCATTTTCTTGATTCTGTTACCATTTGATATGAATTTGTTACAATAGGTTGATTCTAATAAAATTTTATGCTGGTAGAATCTTATCGAGTCTAACAACATTTTTAACATTTTATTTTAACGTTTGTTTTTTCTTACTCTTCAATACTGTAGATGATGAATGAAACCATCAATCGATTCTCTCTCTCTCCCACTCGATGCTTTCACCTTTTTCACTCGGTTTAATTTGGGCGTCGATGATGAATGAAATCAAAACCTAGTTCATATATTAGAAAGTGACAATGCTCTCTCTCTCTCTCTCTTCGGTTTGCTTTTGCCCAATTCCAATAGAAATATAAAAGAAAGTATTCTGCTAAACGGTAAAGACAACTATTTTTCCGGAAGGAAAGTTTGTTTTTGAGGAAATCATTTAATGAATCTCTAAATATTATGGTATATATTATTTTAGGTTATTTTTTTTTAACTTAGGATAGGTTAGGCAGTAAAAGAGAATGAGAGGATAGACATGTAATTTACTTTGAGTGGATTTATTTTCTATTTCAGATTATCTTTGGTCTCTAGACACATTGATCATGCGATTTTGGACTTAAAACACATCCCCCGTTTGGTTTTTATCTTAATAACTTTTTTTTTTTTAAAATGAATCTTAATAACTTGTTTGAAGGGATCTAATAGCAAAACTAAATCTATAATTAATCGACATAAATGAGCTTTATGGCGCAACATCAACTTTGTCTAATTGTCTCTAACAAACCAGAGTGACTCTCCACAATATAAATTAAGATGTACAACATTCACAAATTCTTTTTATTATGTACCAAATTACTGATTCGAATTGGTTGATAAACTAGCAAAAGCACCAAGAACAATAAAGATAAAAATAAAAAACGTAAGAAATGTAAAGTTGTTTAGCCCCAGACCCCAGTGAGTTTAGGGTAAGGGGAGGAAAAAAGCCCATGACCTGGATCCGCCTGCGAACTGCCCGAGCTCGATGTGTCAGCGGGTGCCGATGTTGAGATGGACCGCCAACGTTAGGCGGACGAACACGTACAGAAAACTCTTACCGACCTTCATTTCAAATCCGACTGATGAAGCCTGATCAAAGCCCCACAGATTGATATATAACTCATTTTGGAAATTTGATTGTATACAAATAGTTTTGATTTAACTAATAAGGTTAGCATTTAGGTTGCACACTTGAGTTTGTGCATTATTAGACGAACACTTATATTTTTTTTATTTATAAAGCTCTGGGTTTTTTATATCTCAAAGAGTTTATAGTCTGTGACTAAGAAATTAATTATAACAAAAATAAGTTGTATTCTTCACATTTTTTGTCCCACGTCACTAGGGGTAAAGAAAAAAGTGATTGGAGTTACTTATTAGAGTTGAGATGTAGAACTCTCTTTGGTAGGCTTCGGAACTGTAACACCCCTATTTTCTTGATATACCAAATTGGGTGGAAATAATAAAAGTCTAGGTCAGTTTTGTTTAGATGAAATACTGGTGAGTTTAAAAACCCTATTTCTCTTCACTTTTGAGGAAACCCTATAGAAAAGAAAGAGGGTGCAGCCGCTCCTTAGTATGGGAGGAGGAATAAAGAAGAAAAGTGATGGAAATAGAGTTCTCTAGTGAGAGAACAAGCCATGGTTGTGGTCTTAAAGTCATCTAACGCGAAAAGAGGTAGATTTCCTATCTCCTAATTTTTTTGTAGGCTCTTTCAATTTATTCCATGATAGGCATAGTATTGTTAATCACATGAAAGAACGATTAAATGGCTTAGAGACTAGTTTTATCTAGAATTTCATAAAACATATAGAGAGGACAGTATTTTGGTCTAAATTCAACTTACATCTGGTATTGATATATGAAGAATCTCGGTGTGATTCTTATATTTTTGGAAAGGTCTATTTGCCTAATTTCTAGTAGTTCAAACGGTTTGATAATCCGAGTTCCGAGTGAAGAGTTACGATAGTTTTCGTACAAGGTGTCAGAACAGTGTCTACTGCAGTCGGTTTATATTAAAATTAAATCTGGTGTAGATATATAATGAATCTAAGTGTGATTATTATATGTTTGGAAAGGTATGTTTGTCTACTTTCTAGTAGTTCAAACGGTTCGTTAATCCGAGTTCCGAATGAAGAGTTACGATAGTTTTCGTACAAGGTGTCAGAACAGTGTCTACTGCAGTCGGTTTATATTAAAATTAAATCTGGTGTAGATATATAATGAATCTAAGTGTGATTATTATATGTTTGGAAAGGTATATTTGTCTACTTTCTAGTAGTTCAAACGGTTCGTTAATCCGAGTTCCGAGTGAAGAGTTACGATAGTTTTCGTACAAGGTGTCAGAACAGTGTCCACTGCACGTCGGTTTATATTAAAATTAAATCTGGTGTAGATATATAATTAATCTAAGTTTGATTCTTATATGGTTGGAAAGGTCTGTTCGTCTACTTTTTATTAGTTCAAACGGTTCATTAATCCGATTTTCGAGTGAGAAGTTATATTTGTTTTCGTACAAGGTGTCAGAACAGTCTCCGATGGACGAATTTATTGAGATAATTCACATGGTTTCTGTTCTTTAGGCAATGTATCTCCTAGGTAGATACCTTCTAGTGGTGAGCCTATGTTTGTTAATTAATATTTTTATTTGCTTGTTTGAGATTGCGATCCACGTGAGGATCTACTATAAGCATCATCCCTTCTGACTTGTCATGTGTTGTTGACTTGAATTGTTTGGTGAGTTTGTTTGGTGAGTTTGTTTGTAAGTCTTGATAAGAGTCAATGTTTGTTGTGTATTGGTCTGAGATACCTGAACAAGAGTTTGATGATTGTGTCTTTCGACATAATGTGGTGGTCGACGTACATGTCAAGTTTGTGGCCATAAAGGTTTACCTTAGTTAAAGGCATGATATTTTCTATCTGCTGAAAAAAAAAGATCGTTGTATTATCAGGGTTAGTATTAGATTAAACTAATACGAGAACCAGAAAACCTAATAATTAATCAAATGACATAAATTATTAGTTTCGAGAGGGATTGGATAAATCTGATATATTATGTTAGTATTCACCGTTAAATTTCAGATAATGCCAATAATGAATATGAATGCAATGCTTCCTTGATTGGGGATTGAGTTTGCCTACCCGAGACTTAGGTTTGAGGAAATCTACTGCAGTTGGGTTTTAACCCAGCTATTTTGTTTTTCAGGTAATTATTGTGCACTCATGGTAGGTGTTGCTCGTGGATCCAGTTTGAAGGTCTCAAATCTTTGATTTCAAGGCGGTTAGCTTGAGATTTGGGATTTGGGGCGCTACAAAGTGGTATCAGAGCTCTAGGTTTAGTGGTCCTAGGGTTGTATTGTGGGTTTGATTGTCGTCGTTAGACACGTCATTGTTATGAACACTTTAATTAGTGTCTTGCACAACTGGTTGAATCTAGAATGTGCTTTTGAAATTGCTTTGCTGTGAAAACTTGAAAGAAGTTGTCTTTGTGTTTTCGGAATCTAAATTGTGATTGCAAATTTTCCATGGGAAGGATAATGGCTATTGATGTGATGTACTTTTTGTTTGTGATGCGTGCGAGTAAATGTCTTATTTGACCGTGATGTCAAACCTAAGGTATGTGATTGTGATTGTAGCAATACATATATTTATGATATACATGAGTGTACTGAAAATCCCTACTTTTATGGGGTTTTGGGTTGTTTGAATGTGTGTTGGGTGATAGTGTATCAGTTGATTATGAATCAACTTAAAAATTTGTTTCGATGAGAAAATGTTAACTGAGAATGGTTGGCTCGACATGTGGGTCGATGCAAACACGAATTTGTTGACGTGATAGTGGACAACTTCGTGGACCATGATTTTAAGTTCTACTTATTGGATTGAACCAAGAATGGTTGGCTCGACATGTGGGTCGATTGCAAACACTAGTTACTAATGCGATATTGGATAACTTGGTGGACCATGATCTTGAGTTTCGTTAATAGATTGAACTAAGACTGGTTGGCTCGACATGTGGGTCGATTGCAAACACGGGCTTGTCAATTTGATATTGGACAACCCAGTGGACCAGGGGCTTGATATCTATTATGGATTGACTCCATAAGTGATCGGTGGTTGGCTCGACAGGATGATCGATGCAAACACAAGTTCATTCTTGTGGACCACATACTTCTAGTTTGAGAAGTAATGAATTGAACTAAGACTGGTTGGCTCGACATGTGGGTCGATTGCAAACACGGGTTTGTCAATGTGATATTGGACAACCTAGTGGACCAGGGGCTTGGGTTCTAATATGGATTGACGGTTGTAATCCATAGGTGGTTGGCTCGACAGGATGATCGATGCAAACACAAGTTCATTCTTGTGGACCACATACTTCTAATTTGAGAAGTAATTTACCAACTAGAGGTTGGCTCGCCTCCTGCTCATATGTAAAGTGCTCGTGTTGCACGGATCCCCTCTTTGGGAGGTATCAATGGTTTATTGAGAGGTTTAAGTCGATGCAAACACGGATGCTAAGTGAAGCTATCTTGTGGACCTCAAAAATTGGTTATGCCCCTCCAAAAGGGAAGTTGTATTGTATGAATCTTTTCAACCGTGTAACAGGTTGACTTCAGTTGTGTTGTATTTCTTGTGCTTGTATAACATTTATGTTCTAGCATTTGCTACACTTGATTGCATATTGTTTGTGATTGTGGTATGTTTGATTTCGAGGACGAAATCCTCTTTTTAGGGTGGAAGATTGTAACACCCCTATTTTCTTGATATACCAAATTGGGTGGAAATAATAAAAGTCTAGGTCAGTTTTGTTTAGATGAAATACTGGTGAGTTTAAAACCCTATTTCTCTTCACTTTTGAGGAAACCCTATAGAAAAGAAAGAGGGTGCAGCCGCTCCTTAGTAATGGGAGGAGGAATAAAGAAGAAAAGTGATGGAAATAGAGTTCTCTAGTGAGAGAACAAGCCATGGTTGTGGTCTTAAAGTCATCTAACGCGAAAAGAGGTAGATTTCCTATCTCCTAATTTTTTTGTAGGCTCTTTCAATTTATTCCATGATAGGCATAGTATTGTTAATCACATGAAAGAACGATTAAATGGCTTAGAGACTAGTTTTATCTAGAATTTCATAAAACATATAGAGAGGACAGTATTTTGGTCTAAATTCAACTTACATCTGGTATTGATATATGAAGAATCTCGGTGTGATTCTTATACTTTTGGAAAGGTCTATTTGCCTAATTTCTAGTAGTTCAAACGGTTTGTTAATCCGAGTTCCGAGTGAAGAGTTACGATAGTTTTCGTACAAGGTGTCAGAACAGTGTCTACTGCAGTCGGTTTATATTAAAATTAAATCTGGTGTAGATATATAATGAATCTAAGTGTGATTATTATATGTTTGGAAAGGTATATTTGTCTACTTTCTAGTAGTTCAAACGGTTCGTTAATCCGAGTTCCGAGTGAAGAGTTACGATAGTTTTCGTACAAGGTGTCAGAACAGTGTCTACTGCACGTCGGTTTATATTAAAATTAAATCTGGTGTAGATATATAATTAATCTAAGTTTGATTCTTATACGGTTGGAAAGGTCTGTTCGTCTACTTTTTATTAGTTCAAACGGTTCATTAATCCGATTTTCGAGTGAGAAGTTATATTTGTTTTCGTACAAGGTGTCAGAACAGTCTCCGATGGACGAATTTATTGAGATAATTCACATGGTTTCTGTTCTTTAGGCAATGTATCTCCTAGGTAGATACCTTCTAGTGGTGATCCTATGTTTGTTAATTAATATTTTTATTTGCTTGTTTGAGATTGCGATCCACGTGAGGATCTACTATAAGCATCATCCCTTCTGACTTGTCATGTGTTGTTGACTTGAATTGTTTGGTGAGTTTGTTTGGTGAGTTTGTTTGTAAGTCTTGATAAGAGTCAATGTTTGTTGTGTATTGGTCTGAGATACCTGAACAAGAGTTTGATGATTGTGTCTTTCGACATAATGTGGTGGTCGACGTACATGTCAAGTTTGTGGCCATAAAGGTTTACCTTAGTTAAAGGCATGATATTTTCTATCTGCTGAAAAAAAAAGATCGTTGTATTATCAGGGTTAGTATTAGATTAAACTAATACGAGAACCGGAAAACCTAATAATTAATCAAATGACATAAATTATTAGTTTCGAGAGGGATTGGATAAATCTGATATATTATGTTAGTATTCACCGTTAAATTTCAGATAATGCCAATAATGAATATGAATGCAATGCTTCCTTGATTGGGGATTGAGCTTGCCTACCCGAGACTTAGGTTTGAGGAAATCTACTGCAGTTGGGTTTTAACCCAGCTATTTTGTTTTTCAGGTAATTATTGTGCACTCATGGTAGGTGTTGCTCGTGGATCCAGTTTGAAGGTCTCAAATCTTTGATTTCAAGGCGGTTAGCTTGAGATTTGGGATTTGGGGCGCTACAGGAACAAAAGCAAGTATCTTTTGTGCACACTTAAATAAGAAAAAAATTGTTATTTTCAGAGCAAAACAACCCAATGCGCCGCATTTTAGGGAGGCATTGGCGGGATATTGTGTGCCTTCCCGCTGAGAAATAGAATTCTCATTTTTTATTTTTTTTGTGGAAGAAAGAAAATAAACAAAACTACAAGCCCAAGTCCTTCGTCATCGCCTCTTTTGAATACCATGTGCTCCTGACTCTATTTTTCCTTCCCCACCTATCCAATTTATCAGCTTGAGTATTGATCGTCCTCGGTCCGTATTGAAATTGGATTTGTTCGAAGCCCTCACTGAGAGATTTTATTCCTTCCATGTGGTTCTTTGATTGCCAGTTGATATCATGTCTCTGGTCCTTGAGGTGATTAATCAGGTTGATGTTGTCGCTTTCAATTAGAAGATGAGAGATTTTGAGCTCTGATGCCCATTGGACTGCCTGCAGAATTGTTATACATTCACACTGCTCCGCTGTTTGTTCTCTGATGCTGTCGGCCAAGGCTATTATGAAGTCCCCATGTTCATCATGAATAATACCACCAATTCCAGCTGGTTCTGCATAACTGATGAAAGATGCGTCGGCATTGATTTTGAGGAATGGTGGTGTCGGAGGACGCCATGTTGGTTTGTGGGCTTTGTTCTTGGGTGGCTTTGCTTCATGTGAGCTGGTTGCGTAGCACTGAATCATACGAATAACCTGTACGGGTGTTGAATCTTGCTTGCCAAAGCTTTTCTCACACCGTGCTTTCCAGATGAACCACATTATTTTAGCCAGAAGCGCCATGTACGCTTCCTCCAGAGTTTGCCAATATAAAATTCATTCCAGCACAGTAGAGAATTTGTTTGTTCTGATGTTAAAGTGGAGCCAAATGGCTCGGGCAAAGTTGCAGTGAAGAAGAATATGCGACATAGATTCTCTATTCTCACAGAAAGAGCAAAATAGTTATTGCCGATGTATTTACCAATCTTGTCCCTGACCGGGAGGCTATTAGTACAACATTTCCAGAGAAATAGTTTAATCCTCGGGATGGTTTGAATGTTCCAAATGAACTGCCAGTTTGTTATTTCATAATTATAACCTCTGGTTCTCAAATGCAGATACATAGATTTAATAGCGAATTTGCCAGATTTGGTCAGAGTCCAGATCATGGAGTCATCCGCATGAAGATGTAGGTTAATACTAAGAATAGCTTTGCTAATGTCATCAGTAAAGTAGGCATTTAACAGGTCAGTATTCCAGGTGTTATTCGAGATCAAATTAGCCACAGAATCAAAAGGACAATTATTAAAATTCATTATCGGTGGTCTATGGTTAGGTATCTAATAGTCGTCCCAAATATTAATATTAGTACCTCTGTTAACATCCCAAAAGATAAGGTTGTTAGTTTTGCCAATAGGAGCTGCTAGGGATTTCCAAATCTAGGAGTGGTTGTGCTTGGGTTGAGACGGTTTTGCAGTTTTCGGGTAGTATTTAGCTTTGAGGAGTTGCACCCAAGGGGCATCTGGGAATTTGAGTAGGCGCCAACTGAGTTTACTAAGGAAATCTTCATTATCAATGAGAGGTATCCGAAGACCTAGCCCTCCGTACTTACGCGGTCGACAGATCGTAGCCCAGTTGATAGTATGAATCGATTTGTTTTTTCCCCACCAAAAGGACCGTTGAATGGTCTCGATGCAATTACTGACTCCCTTAGGGATGGCGAAGCATTGCATCTGGTATCGGAGAACGACCGCCGCAACAGTCGAGATGACTACTGAGCGACCAGCTTGGGAGGGGAGGTTGGACTGCCACTTGGAGAGTTTATTCTGAATTTGGTCGATGAGAGACGTGAAAGCTTTCTTATTCTTAGAACCAATAAAGAGTTTAGTACCCAGATACTTGTCGAGGGAAGAGGCTTGATGGACTTTGAGGGATTTGATGATCATGCGTTTGAACTTGGGGTGGGTGTTCTTAGAGAAGAAGATGGTGGATTTGTTGTAGTTTATGATCTGGTCGGACTCATTACCAAACGAATTGAGAATATTAATGAGGGTGGTGATATTATCAAGCGTGTTGCGACCAAATACAATACAATCATCAGCAAAGAGCAAATGGTTGATGGTGAAAGAGGATCGAGGGATGGAGAACCCAATAAAATTGTAAGGGTTGTCGGGGGAATCAAGCAGTCTACTCAGATCTTCCATAGCCAAGGTGAAAAGGAAAGGAGAAAGCAGGTCACCTTGCCTTAAGCCCCTAGAAACGTTAAATGGAGAACCCGGACAGCCATTGATGAGCACAACCATCGAGGAAGTGGATATGCACATGTGAATCAACTTAATCCAATGGTGATCATACCCCAGTTTAGACATGATAGTTTCGAGATAAGACCACTCGACGCGGTCAAAAGCTTTCGACGTGTCAAGCTTCAGACCAAAGAAGCTTTTGGAACCGCGTTTGGTTTTGAAGGAGTGGGACACCTCCTGGCTAATGATAATATTATCCGTGATTTAACGACCAGGGACGTAAGCTGCCTGGAATGGCGAGATGATATCAGATAACGTGGTTTTGAAGCGATTAGCCAGAATTTTGGTGATGATTTTATATGTGGTGTTAAGGAGGCTAATAGGTCTGAAATCTGAAGTGGTTTGAGAGGACTTAGACTTGGGAATAAGACAAATATGAGTGTGGTTGGTATGAGGTGGGAGAATAGAAGTTTGAAAGAAATTAGATATCATCTGACTAATGTCATTTTTGACCGTATCCCAGTTAGATTGGTAGAAGAAGGGGGGAAACCGTCTGGGCCAGGGGCTGCTTCTGGTTTAAGGGAGAAAGTAGCCTTACGAATTTCATCTTCATTTGGAGTGTTGGTGAGGGCTAGATTCTGGGATTCAGTGATCTGGCTTTTGAAAAGATTTTGGATAATGTCCGAATTTCCAGGTGAGGTGGCTGTGGAAATGAGTCGCAGGTTATTGGAGAAGAGATGGGAACTCTTAGAGGGGTCAGAACACCAGGAATCATCCTCTCTCTTAATTGAAAAATGTGGTTTTTCCGATTCCGGGTGATCGCCTTGGCATGGAAGAATTTAGTATTACGATCACCCAGTTGGATATGTGCTACCCTGGATTTTTCTTTCCAAATGCTCTCTTGCAGGTTATAAGCCTCTTCCAGCTGAGTAGTAAGAGTGAGTAAAATATCAGGATTTTGGGTGGATTGGATAGAAGAGGTGAGGTTTTTGATTTTTTGCTCAAATGACCAAAAACCGTCTTGTTCAACTGGGAAAGCTTAATGGCCAAGAGATTGAGTTTATTTTGAATAAGAGAGGAAAGAGGCAGCCAGTTATCACGAATGAAGGAGCTGCAGTCCGGATGGGGCATCCATGTTCTAATGAATTTGAAAAGTTTGCCGCCTTTAGGGTTTTGGGGATTGGTGGATAGCAGAATAGGGAGGTGGTCCGAGCCGACCCCTTGAAGATGTTGAACCCTGAAGTTAGGATAGTTAGACAACCAAGAATTCATTGTTAGGCTTCAAAGTTGACTTTGCTCTAAAGTGAAAAAAGACTTTTATAGACACTTAAATAAGGAAAAAGAATTTATGTCAAAAACAAATAAGAAAAAGAAAAAGTTTGTTATGCTCTTGTCCGGTAAAGTTGCATACGAGGGAGTGGTTAACTTGTCTAAAAATAAGTTAGTTTATTAGAAAAAGCAATTTGAAGACTTTTTCTATTTAAATAGAAACTGGATTTAGGCACAAAAAGTATGCCATGCAGAACCCCTTAGAAAATAAATAGGGAGATAAATGGTGATAGGGAGTCTCAAAAACAAAATGGAGATAGCGTAATCAACAAAAAAAATGTCAAATATCACGACGTACGTAGATCGTAGTCGTCTTCCAAAAAAAACGATAGTAGACACTAAAGCATCGTAAGCTTAATATTTTCTTAAAATACATAAAATTTCAATATTTAAAATTGCATTTGGTGTACCGGAGTGCATCATGAAACATCCCCGAAGAAAGTAGTATTTCTCCTTAAAAAAAAGTCCCAAATTCTATGGTGCTATGGTTGGAGATTCTGTTTTTCTCGGATTCGTTGATTAAAAACGTTAATAAGAATCACATTTTCGTGAATGTTTTCTGTCTTAACTGTATTTCATTCTTGAACGTTAAACATTTCAATTGACCAAAATATCTTAAGAAAATTAAACGCCTATTAAGAAAAACAAACACTTTTATTAAGTGTTGTTTATTTTAATTAAATATAGATACATCATGACTAATATGTAGAGATATCACGAATACATAATATGTGGATACATCATAATTATATAGTAGAGATATCATGAATACATAATATGTGGATACATCATAATATGTGGATACATGATTTTTTTTTTTTTTGATGAAGAGAAATACCATTAAATAAAAGAGTCTATTACAAACCAACTAAAATTCGGAAATATCATGAATACATAATATGTGGATACATCATAATTATATAGTTTGTAGATACATCATGAATTTGAATAAGTTATACAACCGTGAAAGACATTTTAGACTTTAAAGACCATGCGAAGACCCTTAAGTCCATTACATGGGGCCTAAAATTGTTTATTCTTACATTTACTTTATTTATATCTTTAATAAATCAAGTTCAATCAATCATAGATTATAACTTTTTACTAAGAATTAAATCTCAAAAGTCTGAACATCATACAAATCGAAATGATTGAAGTTTTATTATTTGTAATATTGAGTGGGTCTTCCACCATTACACCAAACACTAACGAACTTTATAAGTGATATTCTATCTCAAGATGTTAAAAAATCCATGGAGGCACGGCTGGCCATTGCACAAACACAAAACCACTTTACCAATACAATTTACTACTTACATTGGCTAAAAGTTAGGAATGTCTCTGTTCTAATCTGGCTTGAATATCTATATTTTTTGTGGACTTGTATCTAATGTACAATCTGATCTCAATTTTTCAAGTCCATGCCTAAACATTTGTGGATTTGAAAATAAGAATAAGACCTTATCTTCCTAAACCACATATTTTCTCAAAATTGTTCTTAAAAAATCTCATTAATTCAAAGCAGAGGCATCATTGTTCTAGGTGACACTTCGTACAAAATACTAATGTTATTTTTGTGCGTGAGAAAAAAATTAGTTTACAAAGAATAATGATCTCGTAACGTACTTTGTAGTAATTGATTTTATTAATGAATTATTTGTTGTGCGATTTCAAGCGAAATGAATCACAATTACATACACCCTTGGGTTTGGATTCTAAAAAAATCCTACCCCTATGGGAATGTAACTTCTAATGAAAAGTTACCTATCTTACACTATTTTAGAATGTAATTTCTCGTAATTAAATTGTATTTTTAGTTTTTACACACCAAACATTGTATATTGCAGCATTTCCCTAGATTACTCTGTTCTGGTTCTAACTTGCATAGTAATAATTGGCATGTTAATACAATAATACCCATTGATCTCTAGTAGTTTCTCAACCTTTTTTTCGTTGAGAATGGATGGGTTTTTGTGCCTGGCTGAGTAGCAAGATGGGAATGAGGAGCTTTCAACAAAAAAAAAATGGGAATGAGGAGAGAAGGTTTTGTGCTTGGGTCATTCATTATTTCATTGACCCCACCACTCCAAGAGCAGCCAAAGTTTTATCCCCAAACCCAACACTGGTTTGTGGTTCTCAATCGGGTGTCCTATGCGGCTATGCTATGCCCCAAAATTCCTCCCCCACTTTTATAAATTATTATTTTTATTATTATCATTATTATCATTATTGATATTATTATTATTATTATTATTATTATTAAGGAGATTTTAAAGGGGCTCCCTCATTTTTGTTTCTACGGTATACGTTAGTCTTTACAAGGCATTGATGCATCATTAAGATGCAATAAACACAATAACCGCCTACTTTAAACCAAGAATGAAAGAGGTCTAAAGTTCAATAACAAAGAGGTTTAAAGCGCGACAAATTATTACACTATTTATAGCCTAAATTACATAAGATAAATCTTGATGCCAAACTACTTCCACCGAGACTTGATCCCACGATCTCATGGGCTCAAGAGAGGTGTCCAACCGCTACACCAAAGGGTGGTGGACGACTCCCTCATTTTTTGTTAAAAGTGCCGCCCTCAAAGCATCTCCAATGCAACACTCAAATTGAAAAATTCAAAGTGCAACCTAGGATTTTTTGAGTTTCTTTTGTAAAAACTCTCTCCAATGCAACATTCAATTTTGATCCCAAAATGATGTGACATCATTTAATGTTGAGATATCTCAAGAAGAAACTCAATATTTGAGGTTTCTTTTGAGGATCTCAATTGGTCACTCAATATTAAAAGCAAATGGGTGATCAAGAAAATGACACCTAAGTCATTTTTAAGTTTTTAGAGTGTTGCATTGGAGACGTCTTTTGAATTGAGGATCTCAATATTAACATCTAGGAAAGAAAAATTCAATTGAGCCTTGACACATAGGACAAATTGAGCTTCTTTGGAGATGCTCTCAATGATTATTTACCAAGTGAAATGGTTCATGTGAAGGCCTTTTAACAAAATTGGGGAGACCCTATAAAACTTCCCTTATTATTATTATTATTATTATTATTATTATTATTATTATTATTATTATTATTATTATTATTATTATTATTATTATTATTATTATTATTACTACCAAAGTCATATGAGCTACTTTACCGTCGACAAAGTTTCTTCATCATAATGTATTAATCCTTTGTCAGTTTCTTTAATAGGTTATGTATTATCTTCTTCTTCATACAGACGTAACCTTGCAAAATTATTTTTGTGTTATGTTCTTTGTGCATTGTATTGTTATAACTTTTGTGTTTTTTTTTTGTTGAACTGTTATAACTTTTGTTGTAATTGTTGTTGTTAATATTTGAGTTGGCAAAGAAAAATCTTTTTGGAGAACGAGATACTTCGGTTCTAAGGAAGTACTGAAGGCGGGCAAGGTTTTTGAGTGAAAACTGTTTCTCTAGGCGTTGTTAAAGAGTAGAATTTTTCGAGGCATTATTGTCGGTGATGGTATCCACATAGACTAAGACGTATGCAGCAACAGAACCATCGAAAAAGAAAAAAACAAGGAATGGTCAAAAGATGTTTTTGCTTAAAACCTTCGATCTGTAAGCAGATTGAAAATGTTCGGGAGGTGTGCCTGAAAGCGTAAGGCGAGCAACATTGAGTAAATAACGATGTTTGCTTTCAACTACACCATTTTGTTAAGGTGTGGACGCGACTTCGTTGGTGAAAAATTCTATGAGAATGAAACCAAGTTTGTAGATCATTGGATAAACCCCTCCCTCCATTATCGGAACGGGAAGTCTCAATTGGGTTTGAAAAAGTATTTTCAGGACTTGAGGATATAGATTTAATCTTCTTATTATTGGTTTGACTTAGGCGGTTATCGTGCTTATCACATCTTAATGATGTATCAATGCCTTATAACGACTAACGTAGATCGTAGTCGATTTCTCAAAAAAAAAAACTATAAATTACTCCTTCCAAATATAAAATTTAAATTTGATATCATTTTATAGAGATGAAATTTTAAAAAGGTAAAAAAACAAATTAGAGAAAACTAATTAAAAAAAAGAATTTAAAACAATAAGAAAATTATTAACAAATCAGTTAAAATATAAATGAATAAAAAAAAACAAAATGGGGTGGATCACCTAAAAAGGGGAACCACCCAAAATATGAGCGTTTGGGGACAATCCAAAGGTGGGGCAGGGATCCCCTCAGCCCGGGCTCCCAAACGAGAGAGCCTGGAGGGGGAGGGGGGGGGGGGGGGGGGGAGGGAGCTCTCGGGTTGGAGAGCCCAAAGGCTAGACTGGGGCTCCCAAATTCGAAGTTAGGAGCCCCAACCCATGCACCTCAAACCTCCATCGCCACCACCACAACACCTTTATCGTCACTGTATTTTAACCACCACCACCATGTGTATCTCAACCGCCACCAACGTACATACACCACCGAACCTCCACCACCACCACCATTATACATCCACCAATATCCCATACCTGCACCACCACCAACGTAGCTATAACGTCGCCGTGTACCTCCAGCAACACCATCCCCATACATCCACCACCACCATCCCATACCCCTGACCACCACTATCGTACTTCCACCACCAGCACTGTCGCCACCCCCATCATAGCTCTACCACCACCATATCCCTACCATCATACCTCCACCGCCACCATATCCTTACTGTCGTAACTTCCACCACAACCACCATCACACCTCAATCACATCACAACCACCACTGCTTCCACACCATACCTCGAAGGCTCCACCGCCACCACTACCACCAATATCACTATCAACTCTTCCGAAAAAGTAATCATGAAAATCATAAATAAATTGAATGAGAAAAAGAAAATTACATTAGCAAACTAACTTTTTAACTTATAAGCAACATTTTTGTCAACACATGTTTATGATAATTTTTTTACTTTTTTGAAGCAAAAAAATTTCTACTACAAGTAGAAGTACTTATACTTTTGGTTGCCAAACAACACCTAAATGGGCAAGAAGACAGGATCATGACAAAATTTATAATGATATCTCAGCCGTCAATATTTTTATGTATTGTAATTGTACTCTTCATTATTAATTTAATTTGTTCTTTTAAAAAAAATCCAAACTCAATGTCAGACTGGCCCATCAAAGTCCTTTTTTGTTGAGAATTCGACTACTATCTACATTAGTCGTTACAAGACATGGATACATCATGAAGATGTGATAAGTACGATAACCGTATAACCGCCTAATTTAAACCATGAATGAAAGAGGTCTAAAGCCCGACAAAATTATTACAATATTTTACTTTATTTATAACTTAAATTACATGAGATAAATTTTGATGACAAACTGATTCTACCGAGACTGGTGGACCCATCAGGCTCCTTTAGAAGCCCGACCCGGACTGGCCTGACATATCCGTATGGGTCGGGCCCTGGTGGATCGATAAGCAACACTAAATTTTATCTATGGACTATGGGGGCTCAATCGTAAATACGTTCGAAAAGAAAAGATTCTAAAATGTTTTCGTCATTTGGTGAAGAACGGCATCCATGACTGAACATCTGCAACTCCTGAAACCCTAGCTTCTCCCAATTCCCACTTTCTCTGTTACCCACCAAGACCCTAAATCTTATAAAACTCAAGGTAGACTCTAATTCTCTCTCCCTCTCTCTCTAAAATCTGTAATGGACAATAAGGTCATCGTTAATCTCCATTTCAAACCAAAACCCTCTAAACACTAGGGTTTCTTCTTCATCTCATGGACGCACGCCGAGCATCAAGAATGGTGATCGATCCGAAAGTACGGCAAGTTGGTTTCTTCACTCCAGGCGCACCTCCAGACAGGTCACAATCCGTTCCCGTTGAGTCGACTTCTCCACCAGTTTCTGGCATGTCTCCTTCCGGAAACTCTCTCTCTCCTGTTATGATTCCTCCGCCTCGACATGCTTCTGATAATCTTTCTTCATCTGTGGTTTCTCAATTATCTCGTCCTGTATTTGTTCCTGTTCCTACATTACCATTTCGAAGACCTTCAGTTGGTGAACACATAATCACTGGTAGTTATAATCCATCGGAATCAGTTTTAAGATCATCACCAACACATTCACGATCAAGTAAGATCGGTGATGGTGATTTCACGGAGGATTTGTCATCGCCTGGTTCGATTCGTAAAGGAAAAGCAGCTTCTTCTTTACCTAGTGGAGGATTTGTAATGGCTGGAGCCCGATCCAGTCATTTTCCGGCACCAACTAATTTGACTACTGTTTCTGTGAAAACCCTCCCTGGAGTATCTGGTAAGCTGATGATTAACTGATTAAGTCTTCTATGAATTCATTTGATTTTTGATGTTTATAAGAATTTAACGCATTTGATCAACAATTAAACAAATGGGGAATTGAGTTGATTTTTCCATGTTCATAGTAGGTTTAGAAGCATTTGCATGTATTAAACCTGGTTCGATCTTGAAATTGAAGTAGAAAAACTAATTTGTTTTCATGCATACTGTTTTAGTTTGCATTTTCACCTTGAATCTACTTCAGTCTTGTTAATATAGCTTTATCGATGAAACCCAGAGTGCATTTTAAGCAGTATTTTTCGTGCATTGAAGCATTTCTAAGATTATCGGACAACTTGTCTGAAAGTAAGATGGTTGCTTCTTGTTTGAAGTACTACTTGGTTTTCTTCTTATTCAGTATATTTTTTTTCTCCTGTCTCCTATTTATGACTATGAGTAAGTGAAGGGATGAGAGAGGAAATCTAGTGGACTATTGTCTCTGATTATGGGTGTAGTGAAGGGAATAGAGAGGAAATCTAGTGAACTTTAATAGAACCAACGTGAGGAAGAAGGTACTTTACAAATTTAGTTTGTGGGGTAGTAAGTTTTCGCATTAGATTGTTGGGCGCCGTGTCATGTCTCGAACATCCTTTGGACTGAGGTGTATTACCAGCATGGTCCAAAGCTTCATGTTTTTGGAAATGATTGTAGTGTTTTCAGTTTCTGTCGTTTACAAAATTGTCAAGAATCAAGATCTTCTACTGTTCTGTCGAAACTTGTCGTTTTCAAGAATTTCAACATATAGTTAGTTGTATATCTAAATTCTTAACCCCCACGTCCACGAGCATGTCCACTTAGGAAATTTCGTGCTAAAAGGCTGTAACGGATTGCAGCATTTACTGACTGATTCACATGGCCATACTTGATGTCAGCGAATATGGAAAGGTTCCATTAAAGGTGAATATTCCTACTATAGATAGTTTGAGGAAAAGGGTGTGTAGTATGTCAAATAGGGGTTATTTTATGCAAGGCTGATGAAGGAGTCAACAAGGCATTTATTTATACATTGTCCAATGGTGTGGAGAATTCAGATCTTTTTCTTGGTGTTGGAAATGTGGCATGGTGTGCTCCTCAGAGCGTAAATGACTTACTCCATTCATGCCAAATGGTAATGGTGCATAAAAAGAAGAAAATTTGTGCAATCTAATATCACATGTGGTCATATGGGGGGGTTTGGAAATCAAGGAATGGAGGAGCAATATCCAAAGGGAATCTGATAGAGTTTCCTCATATCAAAGTGAATATACTACGACTACTATATTTTTTCGCCAAGTGGAAATGTTGGACAGCTTTGGTGTTGTATAGAGGTTTCATTTTGAAATGGGAGGCTATGCCTATATCGATGTAAATCTTCAGTCTAATAACTGGGGTAGAGTCTCAGATGAACTATTTCTGAGCTGTACATCAATAATCATCAGTATAAATTGTTTACTAAGTTAAAAGTATTTTTACTGACTAGATGATATTCCTACAGAAATAGGAGTTGGAGTGGTAGAAGTACAAAATGACAGGCCACCAATTTCAATTCCGTTGAAAGAGAAAATGTCAAAAGCTGAGAGGCGTGCACTTCAGGAGTCCCAGCGAGCTGCAAAAGCTGCCAAAGGTAAGTACTTCTTATTTAATTCTATAAATTCGAAGGTAGTTCTAATTTTCTAATCCATTAAGGGTTTCAGCTGAAGCAGGTAAGTCTACTACAGGGGAAGCAGCTTCTGTGAGTGGAAAATCTACGAAAGCTGTGAAGCCACCTACACAGAAGAAAGAGAATGCTCAAGTTGCAGCTTCTGAGAAGAAGGGAAATGATCGTCCAGCAGAGAAAGATAGGAAGAAAGATGTGCCTCATCCACGTATGCAGTTTGATGACAAAAAAAGTGTGGAGAAAGCCAAAAAACGTGCTGTTGTTAACCAAATCGAAGCTAGAAATAGAGTTGGATTATTTAGGCATCTGCCTCAGTATGAACACGGAACACAGTTTCCTGATCTCGAATCCAAGTTTTTCCAACTTGATCCAATGCATCCTGCTGTATACAAGGTACTCCATTCGGTTCTAAACATAATACGCACTTACCTCAGATAATGCTTGTCTATTTCAATCTTTACATGATTCAGATGCCACCTCTGAAATCTTTCTAATAATGATGATCAGGTTGGATTACGTTATTTAGCTGGGGATATATCTGGCGGCAATGCACGTTGTATTGCAATGCTTGAAGCATTCAAAGATGCTATTAGAGATTACTCAACTCCTCCTGAAAAAGATCTTATTAGGGATTTAACTGCAAGGATAGGTAGTTATGTTTCTTTTCTGATAGAATGTAGGCCCCTTTCTATTAGCATGGGTAATGCAATTAAGTTTTTGAAGAAACGGATCTCAAAATTACCTTTGACTCTTTCTGAATCTGAAGCAAAAGCAACTATTCAGTCAGACATTGATCGTTTTATATATGAGAAGATTATAGTCGCAGATAATGTGATAGTGGAGCATGCGGCAACAAAGATTAGAGATGGAGATGTGCTACTAACATATGGATCACCCACAGTTGTTGAAATGATATTATTATATGCTCATGAACATGGAAAAAAGTTCCGTGTCGTGGTTGTTGACTCACGCCCAAAACTCGAAGGACAAGCATTACTTCGTAGGTTAATAGGGAAGGGCCTTAGTTGTACGTATACCCATATAAATGCTCTTTCATATATCATGCATGAAGTTACACGGGTTTTTCTCGGGGCTTCTTCGGTGTTATCTAACGGTACAGTTTACTCGAGGGTGGGAACTTCATGTGTTGCTATGGTAGCTCATGCATTTCGTGTTCCAGTCTTAGTCTGCTGTGAAGCTTACAAGTTTCACGAGAGGGTACAGCTTGATTCCATTTGTTCTAATGAACTCGGTGAGTGTTTCCTCCAAACAGCTGACGGTCGACTCTCTCTCTCTCTCTCTCTCTCTCTCTCTCTCTCTCTCTCTCTTTCTCTCTCTCTCTCTCTCTCTGTAGTGCTTTGGCCCATTATGATGTCATGCTATAACTTTTGTTGATTTGCAGGTGATCCAGATTCAGTTGCAAAGGTTGCTGGAAGGCAGGACATAAATTTCCTGGATAATTGGTCTAAGAATGAAAATTTGCAACTCCTGAATCTTATGTAAGTATAGAATTTATCCAATTGTATTTTTTTTAACCTCGTGTGAGTCAGTGAGGAAAACTCTTATTTTTGTACAATGTGGTAACAGATATGACGCGACGCCTTCCGATTATGTCTCCATGATTGTCACAGACTATGGCATGGTAAGTCGATTTTTGATGATTTGATCTTGAGTTATTATTATTAGTGTTCTCTTCATTATGAAGATCGATATTCCTGATTTTAAATCATTATCTTTGGTATGAACTATGAAGCCATTAACTGTCCTGTTTCATGTTAATGTTGATGACAAATGAAGCTGTTCTCTGACTTTTACAGCGACGAGTAAAATTGACATTTACAGAGACATCTATACCTCCAGACTTTGCATAGTTTGACACTTAGAATTTGCTATATAAGCGTCACTGAAACTGTTAATAGATTTCCAAATACAAAAAGAACCGAACAACAAACAGTCTTGAAATTTCATGGATTTTGCCCTACGTACTAGATTTTTCCTTCATACACAATCGAATGCCTTTATTCGTTTGCTTTCTCATTAGCTGAAGTTTCATTTGGTTCTAACAGATCCCACCGACAAGTGTAGCCGTTATTGTGAGAGAATACGGCAGAGAAGAACTCTGGATATAAAACTCGGCGTACTGCAAGGCTTTATTGAGTGAAAAAGGAGTTATTTTTCTTTTCTTTCTTTTTCGGGTACTTGAGATATTACCTGCTCTGTTATTGTATGATTCGAAAGTTTCGGATAATCTTCATATCATACAGAGACTTAGTTTTGATCCCTTTTTTTTGAGTGACTAGTTGACAAGTGCAATTTTCTTTGCCTGTCATGGTCAGTTTTGTTAGGTGTTAATTTTTCTGTTATAACTGAGTTTCTCATTTTCTCTACTTTCTAACATTGTCAAACTTTCCTGACTATTAATTTTCCAAGTACTTGCTGTATTCTTGAGGGCCATCTTCCTGGAAAATGTTTTAAGATCCGAACTGTTCATTTATAATATTATTTATTTGTTCGTCTGACCTAATTCTGGGCTCAGAAACGATTAATTGTAGGGCGAAAATGTTTGGTGGATGCCCAGGATGAGCTTTCCATCTTTGAGTTCGAGAGAGAAATAGACTGGCTTGTGCTGGCCAGCCACCTTATCGTTTCAGCCTACTTTTGGCTACTTTTTCCACCAGAGTATGACCAGCTTCGCGCTGGTCAGCCAACCTAGCATTTCACCCTACTTTCCGGTCAAGTGAATATTTCTGTACCACTCAAAGGCCTTCGCCCGCCCTTCATCCCTTCCTATCACTTGAAATTGGAGAACTCACTAGCAAAAGAATGAAAAGTTGGCATGCCCCAATTACTCTGATCAAAAGTTCATGGAATAATTTCAGACAAATCTGTTCACAATTACAAAAAACAAAACTGCAATTTCGGTGAACTTTTCTTTAACCATTACTTATGGTTCTATTGCATTGCTCTATAAGTATCAATCTTTCCATCGTTAGTAGGGCTTATAACAGCAAGAATAACACAACCACCTAGAATAACAATTAACATACCCATAGAGTTTATTAACATTGCCTCCACTGAGTATCTTGTTATAATTTTGTGCATTTGAAGAAACGTCGCCTTTTCTAACACACCCGTTGCGGCAGTTACGACAGCAAGGCCGTATATGTAAATTCCAAAGAATACATGCCACGGCATTAGTGATGCTCTGTTGCTTTTACTACCACCAGGATACCAGAACGTGGCAAATCCAGATGCTCCCTACAATAATATAGCGATTCTTAAAACATTTCTCAACGGGAAGAAATGGGTAAAGCTTTGAGGAAGTTGTCGAGTTAAAAAGGGTGTACCTGAATGAAGAATAGAAACAGACAAGCTAGACCAAGCCAAGAGTGCAGGCTGTAAAAATTATCGACTCCTTTTTCGTTGTGGAATTTTAAAGCAGCCCATACACCGATTGTGCTCAAAGTGAAAGCGAAGAACTGCAGTGTGAGATGAACTGCCTTTTTGAATCGTTTTGTCCCTGGCATTGTCTTGTATGCTAGAAGAGCTGCAATTACCCAATGAAAGTAATCAAGTAATAGAAGAAAAAGAATCATGTTATATTGTTGCGTAACATGTATGTATTTAAAATTTAAAGAATGAATTACGGATTACTTCCACATATCCGAGCGAAAAAATATGATACTTCTAAGGCATTTCGTGTGGTATTCTATCTAGTAGAGTAGGATGGTAGGGGAAAAGTCCTTGGAATTCTATGGTTGACAAGAAGGAAGGTGTCTCATATAAATGACAAATAAATAAGCTTACGGGAAGCAAATAAAATGATTATACCTTCACCATTCATTACTATGAACCCAATCACTGTAAGTACCGGATGGACCTGTAAGAGATGCAACGAACAAATAAGTTTACGAAGAACTATTTTCAGGACGCAAGCATTTCGTTTCTTTTCAAATTATTCTACTCATGCAGTAACTCTTCCGGTTCAGATTACAACACAAGAGTATAAAACCCACTTCAAATGCAGCAGAACCATGAAAGAAATGTGTGCTTAATAGAAACTGGTTTATATAGTTCTTTTAGTTTCTTTCACAACTACGCTATCTGGTTCATGGTAATCCTTTTAATGTCTCCAGGAAAAAAAGGCGAAACTCCGGCTTAGAGGGTGGTGGTTCTCAAAGGCATTATGAGTCTTACTATAATGAGAAAGTATAGTGTGCCCAAATCATATGCCTGACCTGAACCAGAATATTGACCTAAGGCTCTTGTCCTGAGTTATCACCTACTTGAGATGTGCACAAAAAGAGATGGACAAAATGAAACATCTGATTGCCAGTCGCTTGGTGTTCAGCCATTTGTAGGTCATATGGATCAGGCACAATACTATTGACTAAAGATAAAAACTGAACTGCAGGAATCAGCATATTCTAGATAGCAAGGAATTAAGTTTCGAAATATTTCGGTCGAAATGGCATAAATATTGCCATTTCCATGCCTACTGAAATTTCCATCGAAACGGAAATTTAACTGAGTTTCTCTTGACAATGGCTTCTCAAGAAAATAAATTTCGAAATATTTCAGTTGACATGACTGAAATATTTCCATGTCTACTGAAATTTCCACCGAAACCGAAATCTCATTCCTTGCTATATAGGATGATCAACTGCAATCCATATGGAAATAAGATTTCAGCCCTAGATACCGTGGACGTGAATATGAAGTTCTTACACCCCCACTCAAATACCACATTAAAAGTCGATCACAGTAAGGACTTGCTAAATAATCAACTTAGAGAACAAACAATGGAAACACATTTCGATTAGAGTCTTTAACATGCATATCTTTTTCTTTTGTTTCTCTTTTTTGTTGTAGAGTACATGTTTTTTTTACTTTGCTCTTGATACACAGTTAGGACAACTAATAAATCCGTAAATCGTTCCGGCAAAAATAGAGGGCAAAACTCTGTGCCAATTTGAATGCCACTGCTAAATTTAATCAATTTTACTATGAATGGTGCCAATTTCCCATATATACTTGAAATTATGAAAAACATCTAAGGATTGAAACCTAAAATGGTATCCCCTCTTTCACACTTCAATTACCACACATAAAAAGAAACCCTTTTTCAACCAACAACAAGACATTCAAATTAAAGCAGTAAAATGGTAGAGAGAGAGAGGGGAATTACGTTAAATATTTGAGTTTTGATATCAGAGTTTAGGGCTAATCCTCCTCTATAATACAAAGTCCAGGTAAGAACCATAGCTGAAACCATCAGTTCAATCATCCGCACCAGAAAAACGATCCGAAATCCAACAATGGGAACCACCATTTTAGAATATGATACAGATACTACTCAATTGGAGGTTTGAATATTTATTCTAAATCAGAAACTAGGGTTTCTATCAGATCCCTCTCTCTTATTTGTAGAATATATAAGTTTCATTATATTCAACGGGAAAGGGAGTTTCACTCAATTCACTCGCTCACTCACGTGGTGGGAGGTTCGACTTAATTTTCAATTTTCTAATGAAAAACGCTAATAACATTAACCACCCTTCTCTTACCAGATTCCTACCCTTCTCTCTCTCTCTCTGGTCTATGGGTATATTGAAGCTGCCATGGAAAACCTTGGAACCAGTGCCTGGCCTCCTCATTTTGACTAATGCCCTCTAAAAAAAAGGGATTTTTCAACACTCACACTACACAAAATTATCCATGGATTCAATAGGTTGAAATGTCTCCAAAACATTTTGTTCATAAACAAAATGTCTTCAAATGCATTATGTCTATGAATCAAATGTCTTGAAATGTCTTGAAATGTCTATAGAGACATTTTGTTATGACTCAAATGTCTTGAAATGTCCATAGAGACATTATGTCTATAACTCAAATGTCTTAAAATGTCCATAGAGACATTTTGTCTACAGGCAAATGTCCCGAAATGTCTTGAAATGTCTAGGGAAGGGTGCGGACCAGCGTTTTAAACTGCTAGTGATATTATCACGGTTTTAAAAGGCATCGCTAGAGAAGGGTGTTTAACCTCTTACGAGGAGCACCACAATCCGTCTCACCACCAATGTGGGATTGTTGCCACAACACACCCTCCCAAGACCACATCATAGTAGAGGGAATCGTGCTAGTAACGTGTTATAGATGGTGCGGAGCAACCTTCCGGACTGCTAGTGATACTGTCCGCTTTGACACACCTTGACCTCACAGTTTTAAGAGGTCTCACTAGGAAAGGGTGCTTAACTTCTTAATAGCAGCACCACACTCCGTCTCACCACCAATGTGGGATTGATTGTTGGCACAACAAAGCCTGATTATTTCTTCTCGGCTTCTCGCATACCTTCTTATTCTTTAGAGAGAAAAAGCAATTATTGTTGAACCTAAAACCTTAATAACTTAATAAAAAATGATTGAGGACTCCTTGGCATATTCCATGGCATCATTAACGGCCAATGGGAAACCGTAGAGTTGTTAGCTTTTTCTTCGGTTGGGTGGGCTCGTGTGCTCCTTTGGTAGCCTTAGTTAAAGAAAAGAGACCCGTTCCTTCATTTGCATGCTGGGAAAGGGTGGAGTATCAACTTTGTAGTTTTTTTTTCATTCTTGTTCGGTTGTTCCAACTTTCTCCCCTCTAATCCATGGATTTTAAGATTAAGACTATTCAAGAAGAAAGCTTGTTTTTTTTTTTTTTTATAACAGTCGTAGCATCTATTCATTCATATGAAAATTAGTTACATTGTTGCTACGAAGAGAAGTTAAAAGAGTAGGGATACAAGAAGTAACATTTGATTCACTCTTCCTAGTGCTGATTGCTAAAGAGTTAGCTTTCTCATTTAAGGACCTATGTACATACAAAAATTTTAACAAGTCAAAAGAGGAAGATGATTGCTTGATTTTCTTGAGTACATGTTTGGCAGTCCAATGCACAGAGTTTGTTAATCCATTCAAAAAGTTGTTAACATTAACAGAATCTCCCTCCAAAATGAGTTTATGAATCCCATGCTTCTGTGACCACAAAATGCCTAGCTCGGCTGCCTCTCCTTCACCTTCATCTACAGATCTGGAGCTGGTGAGGAGGGATTCTTTTCCGATATCTGTTCCTGTGTGATCATGGATAATAATAGCCAGAGCCGAAGTTAAAGAAGACTTCATAAAAGAAACATCATAATTAATTTTGATTACTCCTATAGGTGGGGGAATCCATTCATTTGGGTTTGATAAAACACTAAGTGGATAACTTCTTAAAATTTCTGTCTGAGCTTGAATGAAGTTCTTAGTTTGGATGATAAATGTTGGTATATGAGGATCTGATTCCTGAAATATTTTATTGCATCTGAACTTCCAAATATGCCAAAGACTCAAAAAGTAATAGATATTTCTTCTATCAACCTTAACTTGTGGTCCTTGTTATCAATTTTAGAGATGTCATTATAATGAGAGAACCATTCCTGAAAATTTGAGCATGGAGTTGATGGAACTTTGTTGCCTAAGACCAACTTCAGAAGATTGGTAACCACTGAGCAGTTAGAAAGGAAGTGGATTGTACCGTCCTCTTCTGTTAAGCAGGGAGGACATAAAGGAGAGATCTCTGAGATATAGCCTGATAGAAGTTTGTTGAGAGGCAGAATATCATTAGCAATTTTCCAAAGGAAGAGCTGGACTCTGGGATGAATTCTTAGGTTCCAAAGCTCCTTCCAATAATGAAAGGGAGTTGTTTGGGTAGTGACCAGATATTGTGAATAAGTTAAGTGTTTATAAAGGGAAGAGACAGAGAAGTCTCTAGAATTTGAAATTACCCACTTTTGTTTATCATGAGTTACATCTAGAGGAATAGTTTGTATTTTTTGTATGATATCTGCAGTGAAGAGAGTTTGAAGAGCTTGGAGGTTCCATGTATGATTATCAGTAATGAGTTGAGAGACTGTATTGAAACCTTGAGTATTATCTGGTTTGATTAGTCTTTGACTTCCTAGAACCCAGCTATCAGCCATATGTTGACTGAAAGACCATCTCCTATATCCCACATGATGAGATCAATTATATTTTCCTGGTTTTTTGAAATGGAGTTCCACAACCAGGAGGTGGGAGTTTTTGGGTGTCTGAAAGAAGAGTATTTACCTTTAATCAGTTGAACCCAAGGAGTTGTTGGTTTGGTTTTGATGATCCAATTAAGTTTACTTCTAAGAGCCTGGTTATCCTTGCTAATACATCTAAGACCTATTCCTCCCAGAACTTTTGGTCTACAGATAGTTGCCCATTTCTTGAAATATATCTTCTTCTTATTGTCCTTTGATCCCCACCAAAATTCTCTCTGAAGAGAAGTAATGTCCTTCTTGATCTTTTTGGGTAGATCAAAGATGGCCATTTGGTATCTAGGGGCAGCTGCTAAAGAGGACTTGATGAGTTCCCCTCTACCAGCCTGAGATAGGAGCTTTTTCTTCCACACACTAAGTTTATTATTTAGCTTTTCAAGCAAAGATTGAAATGAAGGAGTTGAAGGAGATGTCCTTCGACCAAGGTGACAATGCGAACAATTTGTCGGATAGGACAATTGATGTGGAAGATCATCAAGTCCGATTGATTTAGGGATCGTAGAGTTGTAGCTAGAGACCAACTACGATCGTCGAATTACGAAGTAATTCGCGGCTAACTTCGATCGGATCCTACAACGGGTTATACATAAGAGTGACAAATTGATCTAGGATATGACTAGTGGGAGTGAGATATAATCATGGGAGTGTCCCATAAACATATCTCATAGGCCTAAAAAGGAATTAGGCAAAGATAGTACAAAAGGGCCAAAAACAGGGTTTTTGGGCCTAGGCCGATTCGGGCACTTTTAGGGCTCGGATTGGGCTGATTTTTGGAGGGACGTTTCCTTATGTTATGAACATTAAATCTGCCAATTTTGGATGGGTTTGGACGTCATCTCCTTAGGTAATTGAGAAAATACCAATAGTTGCTATTTTCGACTATTTCCCTAAATCTTATTCTAAAGGGTGTTTTAGGAAACCTAAAAGGAGGTGGATTCTCATTAGGGTTCTATATAAACACTCTTAGGGCAGAGAATAAGGTGTGGAATTTCTCTCCAAGCTTTCTTACTCTACCACATCAAGTAGAGAGGAGAAAGTGAGCTAATTCCCATTAACTATCTATCTAGTCAAAGAAGAAGGTGTTCTTCTATCCAACCACCATTGGTGTGCTAGCTATACAACAAGGTGGGAGATCAAATTGATTTCTCGTGTCCCAAGTAGAGGAAATACACTTGAAGCTCTTGGTCTTCTTCAATCAATTCAACTAGTTCAAGGGAAAAGCGATTAAGGTAATCTACTATCTCCGTTAGTTTAATTACTAGTTTTGCATGTGATCCTGGGAATACTAGTGTAGACATTAGATGTCTTATTTCCGCTATAAACACTAGTAGAAGGGTGTAAATCTCAACAGTGGCGTCAGAGCCTCTTGCAATTAACTAGTTTTTGCTAAAAATCGAACTAGTTCATATTAGATATGATTGATAGTTTGATAAATTAAGTTTATAAAAGTATTTTAAAAGTGTTTTAAAATTATTTAAACTCACAATTTGATATTATTGAATGGGACTCAATGAATTTCAAATTGAGAATCAAATTGATGATTAAAAGTCTTTTAAAAGTCTCAATTTGATTGAATTTCGGACTAATCCATGCTTGATTAAGTTGATAGTTATGTTTAAAAGAGTTTTAAACATAAGAATTTGATTGATTTTGAATGGGATTCAAGAATTTTTCAAATAGATTTCAAAATTGTTCTTTGAAAAATTTCAAAAACCTAGACTTTGATCCAAAATTGGTTTGATTAAGAGTTGTTTTTAAGTTTTGGAAACTTTTGAAAAACAAAAATTTGGAATTTTAGAAGTGTTCTAAAAGAAGTGTTTTGAGTTTTAGGAAACTCTCAAAACAAAATTTGGAAATTTTAAAAGTTTCTACAAGTTTTGTAAAAATTTTAGAAGTGTTCTAAAAGATTTCAAAATTTAGAAAAGTTTTAAAATTGGAAGTTAGCAAATAAGATTTGCACAACAAAAATTTTTTTTTTTTGGAAACTAGGGTTTTGAAAAACCCTAGTGTCCGGCCAGGAAGCTTCCTGGCCGGACCAGAAGCTCCTGGATGCGTCCTCTGGACGCGTCCAGAGCAGCTGCTGAGACGCGTCTAGGACGCGACCAGCAGCTGCAACAGAAGCTTCTGGACGCGTCTTGAAGACGCGTCCAGAGCAGCTGTTGGGACGCGTCTTGGAGACGCGACCAGCAGCTGCGGAGGGAGCTTCCTGGACGCCAGACGCGTCCAGAGCACTCGACCAGACGCGTCTTGGAGACGCGTCTGGGAGGTTCTGGGTGTCTCGGACTAGTCCGAGACACCTAGTGCTGGTCCGGTCCAGCACCAGACACGTCTAGGACGCGTCCGGTGCATGGACTAGCGTCCTGGCTCCGGGCCAGGACGAGACCAGGCCTTGGTAGGCCTCGGCCAGGACATGCCGGCCCTATGGGCCGTGCTATGTCCGGACCTTGTCCGAGCCCTTTTTGGGCTTGGGCCGGGACTTGTCTAGGACTTGTCCCGGGCTTTTCCGAGGCTTTTCGGACCACGAAAAGGGACCATCATTCGAGTGGGATTTTTTGCCAAAATTTCTTCCGATTCCAACCAAATAATTCCAAAATCAATCCGGGCCATCCAAGGGCCCAAAACGGATTTCTCTTTAAATCGATTTATGAAATCATTAAGAATCGAACCAATATTTTTTCCGAAATTGACCCGGGCTTTCTCGAGCCCAAAACGGAGTTTTTCTTAAAGATGATTTTAGAAATCATAAAAGATAAAACCGGAACGCACCATTAGTTGAATTCTTCGAATTTAAACTTAAGGTCCGTAATGTGATATGTGATGTCAACAAAAGTATCTCCCAAGATAATCATGCATATATAATTCTTAGCCTTGATATATTATATGATTGCATGTGATGTGAATGCGGGAAACTAGTATGGCCATAGATTTATTTCTTTATTCTTGTTTTAAGCACGGATGGGTGCATGCTTTGTAATTAATTTTAATTTCAAGTTTATACGATCTGCGAATCGTTAGAGTCTTGTAATTAGAGTTTAGGGTCAATGAGTCCATTGAAGAAACTCGAGGATGGAATCCAAAGGCGAGTGGGAGAAATCAATGGAGGTTCAAAGATGGAGATCTAGACGAACCAAAAGGCGAAACAAGAAGAAAACCAAAGGAGATTAGATCTTCTAGGTTAGGGGCCATACTAGGATCCATGTCTGCTTGATTTACTTTCTCGCGCGCATTTACTTACTTATTTACGCTTTATGTCGTGGATGTTAGTTAGGCTAAATAGTTCACTATAACAAACGCCAGACTAGCGTAAAAGTCCCCAAAACGTAATCTTGAGTAATCGCCTATCCAGATTAAGACACTCGTTGCGCCCTTGTTCGAGGAAGGTGGGTCGGCCTTCGCAGAGTACCTCCTCTACCTTGGGACAATGCGGGTAGGTGTATAGAAGAGGCCTACACGTCTAAATGGTTCTACTCAACGAGATCAGCAAGAGAGTCTTGGATACTCGAGGCAAAAGGATAGATTAGTCATTCATTAATGAAATCTATCAACCAAGAGTCATAAGGTATGATCAGTGAAGTAGTTCACTCACCCGGAACGACGGAGTCAAAGGGTAGGGCCTTCGTCCGCTTTACTCCGAAGAACTGGGGTCTTGGAATCACTTATTCAATCGGGGACGATTTTTATTGAATAATGTGGGAAAACTAAGTTTTTCAAAAACGATAACGAGTTTTAAAACTTTGCCATTTCTTTATGTAGTTTTAAGATGACACAAACGATTTCAACATTGAATCACACCTAGGGGAGGTGCTGATCCACTTCCTAGAATGGAAGAATGAATCCGAGAATAGTTCTCAGATTCAAAAGGAAGGTCACTAGAATACCCAATCCCAATGTTGACTCATACAAGAGAAGGTCAAAAGCCATTTGCAAGCAATCGTATAACATTCTCTTTGGAAGAGTAATGAATGCTAGCATAACCATTAAGACAAACTAAGGAAGAAATTCCTACAGAAGTCATAAATGGAGAGGTACGAGACCTCCAAGGCAATCTGAAAGTCATGCTAAGGGAAGACAACAGAATACATCTATCACCCAATTCAATATCGATTGAACAAAGATTGATAAAGACCTTAGATGAGTCATTCAGGTTGTTACAAACAAACTGAGGAGAACATACGGGAATATCCAGTCTAAGAAAGGTTCTTGAGAATTGGTACAAAGAATCTAAAAAAGAGATCTTGAGATTCAAAAGGGCAAAAGGATCAGTCAAGTGAGACAAACATTTGATCAAAGAAAAGCAGTTGCCGAGTACATGATCAAGAGTATTCCTCATTACTGTGAATGTTTCTAAAACAATGGCTAGACCATTTAAAAGGAAACTACCTTTAGCACCTGGAGGACAAAAGGAATGGAATTATGAATTCCGGTTCCGTATCCTTGCTAACAAAGTTAAAAACAAGTATCGTAAAATTCCTTCATCAGGTATTTAAGACTAGATGAGCGGCTCAGTGGGAGCTTAAGGGAATTACATACTTGACTGAAAGAAGTAAAGATCCAAGAGGGAGCAGAAGCAGTAATGCTGGGGATGCTGAAAGGGATCAAAGTCTTCTTTTAGACACTGATCTAGCTTAGAACTTAATAGTGATTATTTTGTTCTTCTAGAAATATATGACGTTTTAAACCAGTGGTAAAATTAACTGAAGGTTAACATTGATAATGGATAAAATCAAGAGATTCAAACTCATTAAACTTCAACATTGTCAATTAGGTCTTAAGGACTGAATTGACAAAGTCACCCTTTTCAAAAGGCATAGAGACTGGTAATCTATTAGGACTCATACAGTGTTATGTAGACCTATAAGTTTACTTGCAGAAGCTAACGAGAGAAACTTTAAATACGTACTCTGACAACTTCATAAAGTATGGAAACGTACAAATCATAAAGTATAAGTCGAAATGTTTGAAAGGTTCAAACAAAGTACAAACCGAAGTAAAAGAATCATTTTGACAAGAGAGTTTAAGTCATCCGATTAGATTGGAGTGGTAAAAACTTGAGTCAAATACTTGATAACCATCAAAGGAGTTGAGAAACCGTTTCCCAACTCGCTCCATGGAACACATCTGAGGGATGGTGGATTCAGTGGGAGTAATCGAACATTGCTATGCATAATTCGATCAAAGATGGGTTTAAGCCAGTCTTCCGAATATTTTGGGACTTATTCTATAAACGTTTTTTTTCACACTTACCAAAGTCCGTCTAACAGCTAAGCTTGTAAAAGCATTACAAAATTAGCTAAAGTCTGACGCAATTTCTTTAGAAGAAATTTGGGCTTTTTCCACAAGCAATCAAGAGAACAAAGTGTTTGTTGCTCATGATAGTATTCTCCTAATAATTAGCACACCTAGTAGTCTGGGAGAAAAGCACTAATTATTACAAGAATAAGTGGGAGAAAAGTACAAGTCGATTTAATTCGATCATGAGAAAAATCATGAAGAGTCATGAAGAACAATCATGAAAACTTGTACAAGACGATTAAATTCGACCAAAAGCAACAAACTGCGGCTCCTCGGAAAAGGAAAGGTTAAAGATATGATTTTGTAAACCCACCGCACAAAAGCGAATGTCATTCGCAGGAGAACTCTCAAAGAGAGTGAAAGTGTCTCTAAAGGAATATCTCAAAGTAGTGGAGATAACTCCAAGTTGTTGTTCAAAAGCCCTAAAAGGTAAAATCTCAAAGACTCAGAAAATAAAGGTTATTTCTGAAGAGATAAAAGACCTGCGCAGAAACGGAAACTGACTCTAGATTTTGGCTAGAATCCAAAATCATCATGGAATCCATATCTCGTCAAGACATGAAGCTTGATAATTTAAGTCAACGGAAGACCTAAATTGGTTTTCCAAAGTAGAAAACTGAGAAGGATGGAAACATTCATGTTTCCCGAAACTAGACAAGAAGAATAAGATTCTTCCAATCAAGTTATGTCCATAAGCATGCTTCAAAAATCTATCAACGGATTAAAAGCACGCAAGAGTTAGAATCTTCGATTCAAAAGGCAATCAAAGAAGTTTGATTCCTGAGGAATGAAGAAAATCTTGAATCACGAGTTTCAAGAAGGTAAGTGGGAGAAACAAACCTTCCGGGTCCGTATGCTGAGTACATACAAAAGATTGAGTACGACATAAGATGTTGTATAACAGTAACGAACTGACTCAATAAAGGACCACACACAAAAGGATAAAATGCCATTTTGGGCATCTGAAGATCTATAAGCATAGATCAAAAGGATGATAGGATTAGAGAGACTCAGTACGCTGAGATGCTTGAGATCCGAAACAGAAAATCTAAGACTCGGAAAGTCTAAAAGAATTTCGACCCAAAAACTCATGACAGAGGGCGTTGCAAAACTCGGAGTCTGAAAAGACACCGATGAGCTAGCACGCATGAGAGGGACATTTATGTTCGAAAACATAAAGTCAATCATGTTGGACATGATTAGCATTTAAACATTCGAATTCGGATTAGAAAACCGAAACACTACTTAGTACATCCTAGAAGGCTAAAGGATGAAGTAGTACAAAAATTGAACATGTCATCGTAGCAAACTTTCAGACATGGAAGGAAAGTAGGCTAAAAGTGTTTAAGCCGGGAACTGTTGCAAATACTACACAAAGAATTAAAGGCCTTAACTCTAGTAAAAGATTACTAGAAATTATCAAGGTTGAAGATAACCGTCTTCAAATTAATTGATAATTAGCAAAGTTTAAAACCGACTACCACGGTAGTCAAACTGAACTGTCACCTAAGACATAGTATGAGATTCATACACAGTCTAAGGCATGAGGTATAATTTTAAACCTCGACGAGTAAAACTGAGTGGGTAAAAAGAGTTTTACGGAAGAGGCTCAGATTTACAACTCTCGTTATCAGAAATAATAGAGTTATTTCACCAGTTGTCTAAATTTGGTTTAGTATTTAAACGACAGTCCATCGATAATAAAACATTCCGAATAGGTTTGTCAGATACGTGATCTGATGAATGAAACCCTATTAAGTGAACTTGGAATATTTATTATCAAATCCCTGGTCCAGGTCATTGCATGGACAACAATGACTCACGAAGACTAGCACGGGAGTCGATGGGATAGCGCAGTTTCATGGGCTATAGGAATGGTATATTCTATTCGACTACGTGGGTGTGTAAAAGGTTTATACACTGGATAACCCTCAAATGAGAAGTACATCACTCGTGATGAACGTCAATACTTCTCATAAAGACAATTGGAGAGATTCCTCAAAACATGAGTGCTCCACTCATCTTATGTAAGGAATGCCCGACTTTGGTTCCGTTAAACGCCGCGCCGTAAAAGGAGGTTATAAAGACGGATACTGGGAAGGACAGGATAGACATGAAGTTAAGTGGGAGCGCAAGAATGGATTGTGTCACCCTAATCACATTAGGTACAAAGTGTCTCAAGGCCACTTGATGAGTAGCAACTGAAAATGCGTGGCCGCGCTCAAACGGATTAAAAGTTAATCGTTTGTCTTTTACAGTTGTACTCGGATATCAAGAAAGTCTGAATGACGTGACGTATCAGATGGGATACTAAATTGACATGAGAATCGAGGCATTGCACTTGTTCTAAGTCCAAGTGGGAGTCTGAAGGAGTTGAAGGAGATGTCCTTCGACCAAGGTGACAATGCGAAAAATTTGTCGGATAGGACAATTGATGTGGAAGATCATCAAGTCCGGTTGATTTAGGGATCGTAGAGTTGTAGCTAGAGACCAACTACGATCGTCGAATTACGAAGTAATTCGCGGCTAACTTCGATCGGATCCTACAACGGGTTACACATAAGAGTGACAAATTGATCTAGGATATGACTAGTGGGAGTGAGATATAATCATGGGAGTGTCCCATAAACATATATCATAGGCCTAAAAAGGAATTAGGCAAAGATAGTACAAAAGGGCCAAAAACAGGGTTTTTGGGCCTAGGCCGATTCGGACACTTTTAGGGCTCGGATTGGGCTGATTTTTGAAGGGACGTTTCCTTATGTTATGAACATTAAATATGCCAATTTTGGCTGGGTTTGGACGTCATCTCCTTAGGTAATTGAGAAAATACCAATAGTTGCTATTTTCGACTATTTCCCTAAATCTTATTCTAAAGGGTGTTTTAGGAAACCTAAAAGGAGGTGGATTCTCATTAGGGTTCTATATAAACACTCTTAGGGCAGAGAATAAGGTGTGGAATTTCTCTCCAAGCTTTCTTACTCTACCACATCAAGTAGAGAGGAGAAAGTGAGCTAATTCCCATTAACTATCTATCTAGTCAAAGAAGAAGGTGTTCTTCTATCCAACCACCATTGGTGTGCTAGCTATACAACAAGGTGGGAGATCAAATTGATTGCTCGTGTCCCAAGTAGAGGAGCTACACTTGAAGCTCTTGGTCTTCTTCAATCAATTCAACTAGTTCGAGGGAAACGCGATTAAGGTAATCTACTATCTCCGTTAGTTTAATTACTAGTTTTGCATGTGATCCTGGGAATACTAGTGTAGACATTAGATGTCTTATTTCCGCTATAAACACTAGTAGAAGGGTGTAAATCCCAACATGAAAATGCTTGATCTTAGATCTACCTATGAAGATATTAACTCCCAGGTATTGGTTGTCCTTGTTTATGTCCCTGACTTTCAAAATTCTAGACACTATTCTGCAAAACTTTCTAGGGGCATTTTTAGTGGAAAAAATTCCACTTTTATGGAAGTTGATAGCTTGTCCAGAAGCATCACCAAAGAGTTTCAGAATATCCACAAGGTGATGACTACAGGGATATCCATCTTAAGAAAGAGCAAACAATCATCAGCAAAGAACAGATGAGTTAATATTTCTGAAGAGTTTGGAAACTTGAACCTTGTATAAGACCATTGGAGTTAGCTTTATGTAATAATCTGCTTAATGCCTCCATTCACAGGATAAAAAGATAAGGAGATAAGGGATCTCCCTGTTTAAGTCCTCTTGAGGGAGTGAAAAAATTACCAGGATGTCCATTAAGGAGAACATATGTAGTTGTTGTTGAAATGCATTGCTTAATGAGATCATAGAAGATCTCTGAAAATCCCAGCTTTAGAAGAATGCTTATTAAGAAGCTCCATTCAATTCTATCAAAAGCCTTTGACATGTCAAGCTTTAAACCAAAGTATTTTTTATTCCCTTTCATATGTTTCATGGTATGAGTTATTTCTGTTGCTATAATGATATTGTTTGTTCCTTTCCTACCAGGGATAAAAGCATTCTGGTAAGGGTTGATGATATTATCTAGAAGAGACTTCAATCTATTTGCAAGGATTTTTGAGATGATCTTATAAGTGGTGTTGCATAAACTTATGAGTCTAAAGTCAGATGGAGTAGTTGGGGATTTGGATTTTGGAATCAGAGCAATGAGAGTTTGGTTTATGGGATGACCTGTCTGATGGTTAAGAAAAAAAAATCCTGGACCATGTAAGTTATGTCACCAGCTACTGTCTCCCAATTCTGATGATAAAAGGAAGGAGAAAACCCATCAGGTCCTGGAGATTTATCACTCTTAAACTAATGGACTACAAGGGCTATTTCATCAGCAGTGGGGATGGAAATGAGCTTATTATTTGTAGTTATATCAATAACCTGGTGGAAAATATCATCTAGAAAGGTTGGTTCTGGGGGTGATGAAGTGGAGAGGAGGCTTCTAAAATGATCTTGAAGTAAGTCTCCCATCTCATTCTGGTTCACAATCCATTCCCCTGAATTATTTTTGAGACCTTTTATATAGTTGTTTCTTTGTCTAGAAGAAGCTAAGGCATGAAAGAATTTAGTGTTTTTGTCCCCAATAGATATCGCCTGGTCTCTAGATTTAAGCTTCCAGTATTTCTCCTGTTCCTCCAACAGGTGGTTAAGGGTTTTCAACAGAGAGGAGTATTGAGAACTGTCATGAAAATTTTCTATCATGTTAGATGTTTGACAAATCTGGGTAAGGAGTTGGTTATAATGATTTCTATTCCAATGGGAGAGAAGAGGTTGCAGACCCCAAGAGCTTATTATGGACCAGAATTGAAGGGTGATCATAGCTAATCTTATTCCAGTGCTTGTCTATAATGTTTGAACGTTCCCCATCCTTATACCAGGTTGGGTTATACTTGAAAGGCTTTCTAGCATAGCTAGAATTTCTAGTTGTGCTCATAATAATAGGATTGTGATCAGAGCCTAATCTAGGGAGATGAGTAACAGAGGTGAAAGGAAAGTTCTGTAACCAAGAATGTGAAGCTAAAGCTCTGCCAAGCAATTGTTGGACAAGGAGATTTTGATTTTTGTTGTTTGTCCAAGTAAAAGGTGATCCTTGATATGGAACTTCAAGTAAACCTATGTTATGTATAAGATTGTTCCTTAACTTAAGTTTAGAAATATCAGCTGGAGTTCCTCCCACCTTTTCATAAGAGTGAAGAATGATGTTTAAGTCTCCTATGATGAGAAAAGGTTTAGAGGTATCAATGTTCAAATCACAATAAGCCTGAAAAGAGTCCCAGAAGCTATCTTTTTTGTTTCCATCTGGCTCACCATAAGTGAAGATGATGGAGCAGTCTGTTTCAACAGTTGGGTTTGTGATGTTGAGGTGAATCCATCTGTTGTTTTGAGATATAATCTCCAAAGAAAAAATATTATTTGAGGCTACCACTAAGCCCACCACCAAGACCCAAAGGGGATTGAATAACACATTGATCATAATGGTTTTGATTCATAATAAATCTAACATAATTATCTTATTGTTTAGTTTCAGTAAGGAAACAGAGATCTGGTTTATGCTTGTTTATAAGCTGTTTCAAATGATATCTAGTAGTTTTAGTACCCAGACCTTGACAGTTCCAGCTGAAGACAGTAATAGGATAATTTGAAAACATAATAGATATAACAAAAGTAGAACTTAAGGTATGAATAGAAAGATATACCTTATTGGTTTGTTGTGGTGGGGAATCGGCTTGTCCATTGGCAGATAGTACTTGAAGAATTACAGTTTGAGTAGCTCCTCCCATAATCTGGTTATTACTTGAATTTTGATTTGTCTGATTTGAAAAATTCACATTTTTGACTTTACCCTCTTTGTTAGCTATACCCTCTTTGTTGGCAGTCTCCTTAACTTGAGTTTTTAGCTTGAAGTTTCTCTGTATCCTATTTCGCTGTTGGCCTTTATGGGACTCAGAAGGACCAAAGATAGAATCAAAATTTATATTCTCTGAGAAAGTAGTGGGTATGTTTGGGAGAGAGTTGACATTTATCATAGGGGAAGTAAGAGGAGCAGAAAGATGTTGACAGAAGTCTTCATCCCATACATGTGAGCAGCCCAAGTGTTTATCTTCCTTATACCTTTTCCAGAAATGTTCAAGACCCTCAACCAAGGAGTCTGAGTCATCAAAAATAGTACATTTAACTGAATTTTCATCATCAAGGAATTGTTTTCTCTTATCCCTTCTGCTTATATCTGTAGTATTCAGATCTGATTATGTATTTCTTACATCCTTCCCTTTAACTATAGCATCCATCTTACCCTTTCCTTTATCCTTAGGATCCAAAACAGGTTCTTTTTGTATTAGGCTAGGGACAATTGGTTTATTGATTATTATTCCTTTGGATTGAGAAGTATTGTTAGTTTCGATATGTGGGTTTTTCAAGAACTGTTTGGTCCAATTAGCAGTTACTGACTTCATTGACTGAGGTTTAGATACTGCTTTGATGGTGTGAATAATAAGAGGAAGTTCGAAAACTTGAGTGAGGGGGGTTAGATTGGTAGATTTTGTGGTGCCTATAAGAATTGAACTACTAGCCAATTGGGTGCCTATAGTAACAGTGGTTGGGATTAAAGGTTTGAATTGATTTCTGGGGAGTTTCCCTTCTCCTCTAGGTTTAAAACCTACGAAAGATTCAAGGGTAACAGGCAAAGGTGAATGATCAATAATCCTACAGTACAGACAGGTGGATTTAGGAAAGGGAAAAAACCTATAATCGATTCTAGCAGTGGCACCTTCTAATTGAACTGTAGTACCTGTGGGGCAAGGTTTAGTAACGTTCCAAACAACTTCTACTTTAACTTTGTTACCTGGTAGTGTAGTCCATTCAGAAGGATTAAATCTAAGAACATGTCCCAAAGGGCTAGCTATGACTTTAATGTCCGATTCAGAATGAAGACAGGGTGGGATAGAGGACATTTGATGTAGACGCAGCGGAAATATAAAAACGATAAATAAAGTAAACGAAGAACGGTAAAATAACTGAATAAACTTAAGAAACTATAAACTTTGATTTGGTTTTCTCTTCAATATGTCATAAACAAAGACTGGACTCCCTTTTATAGATTACTAGACTTTCCTAGATAGACACAAACTGGACTTTCCTAAATAATAGAAACACTAAAAATAATGAAACTTCCTAAACCTAGATTCATTATGAATCATACTTAAATTAGGACTCTTATTAAACTGCTAATCTTTGGCCGACTAGGACATGTTCATGTGGCCTTGTGGGGCCGTTTGGGATGCGCCTGCATCAACATTACCACAGTAAAAATGTCAAAATGAAGAGGGATGGTAGCAGGATCAATGTTCACATCCATAGCATGCAAGACTAGGAAGTAATCTAACACCACATAAGGCTTGTTAATGAGGACTCTGTTTCTATCTTCTTCCCCATGGAACTCAAAGATTAAACAATTCATTCTGTTAGGAATGGGTTCTATAGTGAATGAGAAAGAGACTTCCCATTTTCTTTTTAACTGATTAAGGATTTTGTAAATGGGTATAAAATGGTGGCTACAAATTCTTCCTACAAGCTTCTTATTGATGTTCATAATGTCTGTAAATTGGGTAAGCTTTTTCTGAAGATAGACTACCGGTTCTTGATTAGGAGGGATGTTTAGATGATTCTCCATTTGGTTAGCTAATTGAGAGATAATGGTAGAGGTTGAGGTGATTTGGGTGTTACTGACTTTGAAAGTGACGGAGTATCTTGATTAGAAGATGAACCGGAGATATCCATGAGAGGTTTAGCGTGTTTGAGAGTTAAGAGTAATGATGTGGTTAAGGACTCTATGCATGCAAACTGATGTGACACGAAAATGTCACATTTGGAGAGCCTAACTTAGACTAATTAGTCATTTTCGAGTGTTATCAATAATATTTTATGTGTTTTCATGTTAGGTACTTATTTTGGAGTTAAGCGTGTAAACCGGAATAAAGGGAACGAATTGTCACTATCATTTCATGTGCCGAAAACGAAAGAAAAAGATTTCAAGCAAATCATATGACAAGAGGAGTCAAAGACGAGTCTAACAATGAAAACGGAAGTCAATTCCGAGTTCGGATGGGGAAGTTGTGGAAGAAAGAAGTCGAGGTTCGGTCTTAAAACAAAGATTCTATGAAGGCACCCTCCTTGATTTCCAAGTGAAGATTAAAGCCCAAGTCTAAAACCCAAGAGCCTAGATATGAAGGAACAAAACCCAAGCCCAAAGAAGATGAAAGAAGGAAGAGATTTTGGAGGCACCCTTTTTATGGATTCAAGTTTGAGTCAAAGTCAAGTCTTGACTAAGCTAGGGTTTGAGTCAAAAGAGAGGGCCAAGACACTATTCATCTTCTTCATTTTTTGAGAATACAAAAACTTGGGAGGAAGAGAGAGAAAGGGAGAGTTCTTCATCTTTTTCACCAAATCAAACATTAGGGTGAGGGTGAGAGTTTGAAAGGAGAGAGAAAGAGGCAAGAGGGTTAGGGTTCTTCATCATCAAGGAGGGTTTGCTAGAGAGAAGAAAGAGAGAAGAAGGAGGTAGGAGTAGCCGGCCTTAGCTTGGCCGGCCAAGCTAGGCCGACCAAGCAAGGCCGGCACTACAAGAGCTCGGGCAGCCATGGAAGGATAGGCATGGGACAGCAGCTCGGGACAGCACTCATCAACAGCCCGAGCTGCATCTTAGAAGGTGGAGCACGGGACGCGTCCACGGAGCAGCAGCAGCCGCGACCTGCAGCAGCTACCGGAGTGACCTGCAACAGCGACCGGAGCAAGGACGCGTCCACGGGAAGCTTCCACAGCAGCAAGGACGCGTCCACGGGAAGCTTCACATGCTCCGGGACGCATCTGCAGGCGCGCACAAGGCTCGGACAGCACTCATTTGGCCGGATCTTGATTTTTGGCCGGATTTCTTCACTCTTTGACCGGATTTTTATGAGTTTTCCGGCAACCTTCTTGATCCGAAACCTTAGGGCTTTTGTTCCCCATCATCTTGGCTAGCTTCCCATGTAGTTTGATTTGATTTTGGACAAGAAATTTCTAGAGAGAGAAAGCTAGGGTTAGCTTTAATGGAGGTTGTGTTCTAAATGGAGAAGATGATGGTGCTCGCTATGGGGAACCCAGAATTTGCTAAGGGGAGATCGGCTGAACCTTAAAGACTCATATTTTCCGACGATCTTAGCCTCGAACCACATCGAAAAAGGGGGATTCTCACACCATTTCCTTTCCATTTCTTTTTCAATCGCCATGTTAGCTAACTTTAGTGTGTCGATTATATGAGATGAAATGTGATGAATTCGTGATTATGTTTAATATGATTTGATGTTTTGATTATGAATTGATGTTCATTTAATTCGATTATCGTTTTGATCGTATTTTCATGTGTCTTGTCAAACACTTCGCATAGTTAATAGACGAAACGAAGTATTCGATATCGACCATAGTCTAAGTCATATTTTCATGTGTCTTGTCATGCACTTCACATAGTTAGGCGACTAGACGACACTTTCGATGGCTCGGGATTAACCGATTTAGACGTTTGTTTGACTAAATATGATCTCCGGATATACGTAGTACTTAGAGACATCTACTTTAGGAGTCGAATATCGATTTTACCTTGACATATTAAATCGGACTACACATAGTCGTAGGTTTATCATTATGGATTCCCGGACTTCGACACCTCTCTCACTTATTTGTTGCCCGAATCGAGTCTTACCGTCTCCCGACTCTTGTTCCTCCGACTCTTCTCTCGAATCTCTCTCGCCCGTTTACTTTTATTGTTTAGTTTTGTTTATTTTACTTGTTTGCTTTCTTCTCTTATTACTTATTCAATCTAAAACCCCCATTTATCTTTGTTTTCTTTCCTATTTAGTCTAAGTTAGCATTTGATACATGGACCGGGGGATAAGACCCTTCGATATCCAAACTACCTTCCTATCCTTGGATCGATCCCGGCTTTGCCGGATTACTACTTGATACCTCCGCTTGGGTGTGTAACCTTTTCGGGTGCATCAAGTTTGGCCAACGCTTGGTCATCAAAGTGGTTGATAGTGTTGACATAAACTCCAAAACCTTGGAAGTCCTATGTTCGATTCTGGTGGAACCCATGGTCTACATAAAAACAGAACAAAAGTCGAGCCACATGCTAAAAAAGCATACTAGAGTAATGCATTTTTTTGTTCCCAACTTAATATTCCATCTATTTTTTTTTTTGTTAAGAGAACTTAATATTCCATCTAGTTCAACAAAAAAAAAACTTAATATTCCATCTCTGCAAACAGAAAATAGAGTTTTTGTTTGGTAATAATAACCAAATCAACAAATACTCAAATAACTTCACACAAACAACTTTCTATTGACCCCACCACCAACCACATTCAACTGAAAAACAAACCCTAACCTTTTTAAAATACCCAACACAAGAGATTATCTCTTTAATTCTTCCAAGTCTTGAGTTTTGGCTTATCTGCAAGGCACCACAATCAAGACATAAACCTATCATCATAGAGACACTCTTACCATAATAGCCATCTCTCACTTGAAGTTCTTTCTCTTCTCCTACTGCTATTTGCATATATTTCAACACTCACTTGAAGTTCTTTATCTTCTCCTACTGATATTTGCATATAATTCAACACTCATTTAGGTATACGCCCCACGATTTCTATCATCATGGGACCCTAATAGACTAGTTTCCACGACCCGACATGGAGTTGGCATGTCCTCGACCCGAAGTAGAGTGGGTTTGTCCTCGACCCGAAGTAGAGTGGGTCTGTCCTCGACCCCTTCCAACATACCCATACCCCCTTCCATGATAGGAACCTCGTGAACGGCCTCCTCTACCTGGCCCACGTCCACCTCGACCACCACGATGCCTTGGAAAATCACCAAAAGTCTGCACAGACCCATTAAAAGCAGAATCTCAATGAACCAGTAAGTTCGGAATATTTAACAAGGAAAAGAATGATCTTTTCGGAGCCTCTGATGGGTAAGAAATGAAGATCGTTACCTCGGTATCTATTTTCAATTGCTCGGAGAACTTGGTTCTCCCATTAGGCGCACCTCGATCAAGTGCATTGCAAGAGAGAGAATCGAAAAAGTCGTCCTTGACATAAAGGGGCTATAAGCAGCAAAAGAATAAAAAGAGATCCATATTGAGAGATGATTTGTGAATAAACGAGTAATACTTTCAGATTCATTGTTACGACCATACTGTAACAGTAAAATATCACCTTAACCTCGACCTCAAGTGATCCCGCTTCATCTTCATCATTTGAATAATTTCCATCATCTTCTTCCCCTTTTCCTGCTTTGTCCCCTAATTGAGATTTATTAGTTTTACCAAGATGACCCCATACTTCGTCCTTATTGAACTTCTCATTCATTGCTTCAAAATCGAAGTCCTCAGTAAATTTGGTAATGGGGCGTGAGTACTACACAAAGACAAAGGTAAATGAATGTTAAGTTCCCAGCACCAACTACTATGACAAGACTGCAAAATACGCCCAGATATCCTAATGTTGATTTAATTTCAATATCATAAATGTTTGCAGTGGCCAGTGGAGAAAAGAACTAAGTTCCCAGTTATCTCATGTCAGTATCACAATTTTGGCATAGACTTCCAACAAAACTAACAATAACATGAAAAATATTCAACTTCCGAAGGATAAAAAATCGAAGCGGCGAAGTAAGAATAAGGGGAGAAAATCAGCTAATCGCTAGTGCAATATTTGCAGTGCATTTTTTATGAAGAGAACAGGAAATGGTACTTGGTTTGTAGATTTTCAAGTTAGTAAACTACAGATAGCATAAAAAGAAAGTAAGAATTACCCCATTTCCTCTTCCTCTTCCGCGACCCCTGTAACTATGATTGTAATTGCGACCATTATTGTGACTGTGACTCTGAGTGTGAGTTTTACGAGTTTGTTGAGCAGCTCCACTCTGCTGGAAGAATAAGAAGGAAACAAGAACAAATATTAATAGGCAAAGCAACATAGGGACCACCTTTGAGAAGTTTTGTTAGATCCATGAAGCAGTGCTGAATGATATTATTGATGTACTGATACAGCAGGTGTTGGAATCTGGGGAGCTCATGTTTAAATGACAAATTGGAACTGTAGTAATTAAAATAGCAAGATTGGAAACAGAACTTCGACATTAGCACCTTATGTCTAGAATATAGATGACCTATAATACCTTAGGTAGAAACTCGATGAAGAAACAAGTGAAATACATGTCTCATGTGTCATTGAGAAGAAACAAAGAAATGTCTGCAAATTTAATTTCCTGTAAAGCTCTTACAACTACTTAATTACTTTAATGCTTTCAATAGCATAATTACGTAAAACAACAATCAGATAGAGACAAGAACAACTAAACTGCAATTTCACAATGTGGTATTGAGGCCATATCCTAAAGGAAAGCATAAAGAACAAAAGCACATTATTCAAATCGTAGCAAGTACCATTATTGTAATCACCTCTTTTCTACATATATATTCATTCAAATTTTCAAAAACAAAAGCACATTCTGCCGTTTGTATTAAATTTCTAAATGGCACTAACGATGCAAATATGTTTTGTTTACTAGTTCACAGTTTCCGAGGCATGTGCTAGACAAAACATTTGTGAGTTCAACATGGTATGGACCCGAAGATAAGTATATCATTTAGGATGCAATCCAGGACCAGCACATAACTATGACGTCCCGAATTCCAAGTTACGGTTCACCATGGTAGTTTATAGAGGAGATTCGAAGTCACTATCAGACTAAGTCGAAAAGTATAAACCGCCAACTGTGACAAATAATGACATTACCATACAACTAATACAGTGTTGATCAAGGCAAGTAAAGCAAAGACAGCACATGGTCAATGTCTATAAGTCCATCTACAATAATGAACAAAATTTATCCTTATCCTACATTTCTGCTTCTCTATTTTCAATATTCCATATTTCTATGTTAAAATTGAGTAAGTAATCTATGGTTTCTCTTTTGGAGTTAAAATTCAAGAAAATAGTATCCAGGGATTCCCTTAAAATCCCTATGTAACAATGACAAATTTCTCCGCAATTAATATCACTTAAAGGCTATAACAACATACCTTTTGATCAGAAGCTACAGGTAAAGGTGAAGGCAATGGCAACAATGGTGCCTGAATTTCTTTTGGAGGTGATGGTGGTCGTTTAGATGATGAAGGTGCTTGCACCACTTCTACATCTTTATGTGTTGATTGTGAAGAGTGGGATGAAGAGCTTGCAGCAGAATCAGGCCGCTGCAATAGTTGGCCTGGTGTTACTAAAGAAGGTGCTGACTTTTCAGGGTTAATTGAACTGGATGTCGCGAGAATGGAGGATACAGACTGAGATAAAGATTGATATGCCAAGGATGGGCCAGGCATAGTCTTAGGCTTGTCTGAGATGGGAGGAACACTGGAATTTATATCCATACTTGATGTAGTCAAATTAGAAACTAACGACAAGCTGCCACTGAGTGATGATGTAGGAATAGAAGCAGTAGGAGCCCTAATTGTCATTGAAGTGATCAGACTTGGTGACGTTTCAGAAGATAATGCAGCAGAATGGGCAGCAGCAATGGTTGAGGGCAAAGTAGGTGTTATAGAACTGGAAGTCAAATTTAGGGCGCCACTAGCAACAGGTGGTAGCAGAGGAGACGGCAATTCTGAAACATTTGGAGGTTGCATACTTGAAGGAGGTTGGTTCGAAGGCATAGTCGTTAAAGATAAATTCATGCCTGGGTGTTGCATTGGCTGTTGCATGGAAGGTGGCAATGCCAAGCCAGGTGGTCGAAGAAAAGGTTGCTGTGCAGGAGGAAATCCATTGGCCGGTCCATAGAATCCTTGCCAGTACATAGGCATAGCAAGTCCACTGCCACTTGGACTTGGAGGAGGAGGTGTGCCCCAAGGCCCTAAACTTCCACCAGGTTGATACAAAGGAAGACCGCCTTGGAATGTTGACCTGGGGTGTCCCATCTGTGTTGCATGGGAACTAAGATCTGGGACAGTCCCGCTCCCAGCTGGAGGAAAGCTTGTAGGCATAGGAGGTGGGCGAGAATAATGGGACTACGCAAAAGTAAAATAACACAAAAATCAGTCAAATTATAGAGCAAGACTGATACAATACATAAGACGTTGGAGGGTGAGGTATGCAGCACCTGTATAATAGCAGGATCATTGTGAATAGGTGGTGTTGTTTGCACCGGTGGTGGGGAAGATTTAACCTGCAAATCCTGAATAACCACATGACAAATGATTTTAAGTCTTTCAAGTTGAAATAGTAGAAGAAAAATTTAATGCCAAAATCGAATGTAGAGGTTAAACTTTTGAAGTAAGCAACTTCCAGCATCTCATGTGAAAGGATCAGTTCCTTAGAAAATTGAAGCTTCTGGCAAACTTTGTGTCAGTATGTGTTGGTGACTGATGAGCATCCTTCTCTTATATCACTTGAGTAATTACAGTCAGGAATAACTCCCACATACATATAAATTGATGCAACTTGGATTAATTTGTTGCAGACCCTCAAGGATAAGATAAGGGTACAACCGTACAAGATTGTTGCACAAAAAATAAAGGGGAGGAAGATGCAACAGAACTCCATAACAACAAATCTTGAATATCGGCTCATTGTACTTAACTCTCTCTGGCTTGGGTATATATCAAAGTTTCAGGACTAAATAACACACACAGATGTTTGTTCTCAAGACTTAGTCACGGAGTAGACTTGAGCAATCCAGTAAACCCAAACGCGCTGCTAAGCCGTGACCAAATAGCATTGTCGATGTCAACTTGTCAAGTCAGCACTCAGAATGATTCAATGGACAAGCAATACAGCTCTAAATCAGTTTTCGACAAACACAGGCAGTCAGTGTGACTTGAACTCGATTACAATTACCATATACTTTACAACCCTGATTCATCAGTAGTTGACTGATGCAAGTTTTCACTTTTCAATACTATGAACTGAAAACTTAATTCCCAATAGGGCGTATTCATGTATGAAGTGCTACCTTGATGTCACTCCCACGGAAAAGTATGTACTCATATACTTTGTCACTTGGCAGAACTTGAGGGCCATCCTTCTTCCGTCCTTCCGTTCCAAATGATCGTACTGCGGAGACAATAAGAAATGGATTATAACTAAAATTGGATAAGCTCCCAAAGATTTCAACACAGTGGCAAGAACAAATATACAGAAAATGGCTAAATTCAGTAAGAAATTAGTACTACCACTTAAATACAATTAAATGAATATGGATTAAAAAGAGTTGTTTGCTCATATGACTTCCAGCAAAAAAAAAAAGCAACTTCTTTTTGCCACAAGAGGAGCAAAGAACAAACATTTTGTGTAAGACTCAATTAAGACCCCAATTTAAACTATCAAACTAAGAGATTTGTAAATTAGGGTTCAACAAATGCAAGAGTGCATAAGTGGGAACATCAATCAAGCACGAGAAGCAAAATCCATTGTTGCCACACCCAAAGTTCATATAATTGAAGCATGGTTGCCCAAAACCCAATGTCCTAAATTCAAAATCAAATAAAAGTACTAATTTTTTTTGTTATAGAGATCTAAAGCAAACATGAAACAAAAAAAAACCCAAAATTCCACTTTAATGCATTCTGTAAAAGCAAACCCAGAGAAAATAACAGCAATCAAGATCCCAAAACTCATGAATCAAAAAGTTCAAATCCTACAAGCTTAGGAGTATATATATATAGAAGACAACTGAAGAAGAGAAAACCCTAAAATTAAAACGAACCATTTCTCAATCCAATACTGGATTCTTCAGTGTTGATGTTATATAAAACTCCTTCGTAACGAATTTCATACTTTGATGTCAAACTAATTAAACTTCCGACGTAAGAATCGGCAGAACTACCAGTAGATCTCGAGGTTTCTGCTGCCATGGTTTCTCAGCAGTTAGAGCATAACAACTTGGCCTCTAGTTTGGAGAGAGAGAGAGAGAGAGAGAGAGAGAGTTGTGAAAAATTTTCCCTCTACAGGACAAGTATTTATATAGTATTAAAATTTTTTCTAATGCTTATCTGCAGTGTCATGGTTGGAATATTATGGCCCCCGCCCAAAATGTTGTAGACCCCAGATTAGGCACAAATTTAGGGGTGGAAATCAGTCCGGATCGGGCCGGTCGGATTCATGTCATTTATCGGGTCGGGGCGGTCGGGCTTTGAAACTCTCTGTTCATTCGAGCTTTCGGGTTTAATCGGGCGGGTTATTTAAAAAATCCTAGTGTCCAAAACCTGTCCAAGTCCGTCAAACTTTTCGGGTTTCTCGGGTATCGGACGGTCAAGTATCGAGTTTTCACCAAAGTTTCAAAATATCTCGGTCGAAATGACAGAAATATTTCTATTTCGATGGTACCGAAATTTCTATCGAAACTAAAATTTAATTAAGTTTCTCTTAACAATGTTGTGTCAAGGGCATTCCGCACTTGGACAAAAATATATGCATATATATATATCTATATTATACACTTCAAATACTTTAAAAATATATCTATATATATATATGTTATACATGTATACATAAATATATACAAGCAAGCATACATATAATGTGCATAGGTATTATCTTATAAATGGATGACGTTATTAAGCGGGTTATGTCGGGGTAAAGATTATCGTGCAAGCTCGGGCGCGATGCCCGGTAGCACTACAAATTTCAAAACCCGTACCCGACCCGTTGATTTCATCGGATCGGTCGGGCTAAACCCGCCTTCGGGTTTCGGGTACCCGCGGGCTCTAACGGACTCGGATACCCGTGACGGGTTTCGGATTTGCGGACTTTTTTTCCAGCCCAACACAAATTGCGAGGGTCCCATGTGCAATCCAGGGGCCTACAACATTTTAGGCGGGGCCTTTAGCTCCTCCCAACAAACATTTGTTTCAAAAACCTTTTTAGTGATCCCATAACTGGTTGGAATATTAGGCATCTTTGTCTAGATTTTTGGTTCCTCCTGGTACATAATTGGCAGAATTCGTCTTAATCTATATAGACTTCTAGTTTCTCATGGACATTTTTGGAATATTTTGATTGATGTTGTTTTCGGTTTGGAGATCTATTTTATATCTGGAAAGAAACTAGAGACTAAAATTATTAGTGATTTCATAACTAGTTTTGTAAAGCGTGTAAGACTGAATTGTGATTGGTCCAGATGGGTAACAGTCACTCTCTTTAGTATTTCTTAATTGTTTTCCCAGAATTTTCAAATTGTACTTTATGGTGTGTTTGGTTGCAGGATTCTTAAGTAGGATTCCTATCAAAAGTGAGATTTGGTAGAAATCATGAATCCTCGGTCTGTTTGGCTACCAAGAATCCTAGGACTCTTGAATCCTAAGGATTCCTAATTTCAAAATTTGTATTAGAGCAAAATCCCACCCTACACCCTAGGATTTGCTAAGATTTTGAATTAATAAACTTAAAGCAACAAAAAAATATTTCCTTATACAAAATAATTATTTTAAAAATGTTATTTTCTTCAAAAATCAGTTTTTCTTTTCCAGAAAATCATTTTTTCTCCGAAAGTAATTTTTTCCCCGAAAATCATTTTTTTCTTCAAAAAATCGTTTTTCTCTAAAAATTGTTTTTTTTCGCAAAATCCGATTTTTTCGACAACCATCTTTTTCCCGAAAACCGATCTTCCCCAATTTTTTTTTTCCGAGAACCAATTTTTTCCAGAAAACATATTTTTCTTTGAAAACATATTTTTCTTTGAAAACAGTTTTTCCTCCAAACATGTTTTTTAAAAATGATTTTCGTAAAAAAAAAATATCGGTTACCGCAAAAAATAGTTTTTGAAAAAAAATTTGGGGGAATTTTTTTCTGAGAAAAAAACGCCTTTCGGAAAAAACTATTTTTGAAAATTGAAAAACAAAAATTTGTTCACGAAAAAGTTAAAAAAACGGTTCTCGAAAAAAATTTACGAAGAAAAAGGAGAGTTCTCGAATGAAATGATATTTGAAAAAACGAGTTTCGAAAACAAGGTTGATTCAATATTTTTTTGAAAGAAGTGTTTGAAAATATTCAAATAATAATAAATCCTAGGATTCCTATTAGTTGCCAAACAAACCAAAAAATATTACTTGGATTCATGAATCCGTGGAATCATGAATTCGAAGGACTCATGAATCCGCGGATTCATTATTCCGCCATCCAAACATACCATTAATCTAGTTTAATATTTGACTCGATATGATTCTTGGTAGATAAATACTTCGTTTGATAGATGATTTCATGGTCATTTGGTTATTGAATCTCACCCAGGGCCGTGCCTGACAATTTAGGGGCCCGGTGCTAAATTTGAAGTGGGCCCCTTTATATAAAAAAACAAGAGAGTTTCTTTTATCTGAACTTTTTTGTTTTCAAATGATTTAACTATAAACTTAAGATTGAATCATTAACAAATCCAAACTCAATGTATAATGTTACTATATGATTGTCGTGACACGTTTTATGTAAAACTTCTCTGGTTTGACGAGAGTCTTATTTTTATAAAACATTAGTTTGAAATTTAAAAAATAAACACTAAACTATGGAAATAAAAATTAACATTTAGGCGTGTTTGCTGCTTTTCCTTGATAACAAAACAACTTTTTCCTTAAAATAATCAAATGTTGGTGTCTACTAAAATTTTAGAAAAATTAAATTATTGATCTTGTCAATGTGTGACTGTTGATTATGATTTTAACTTAGAACAAATTTAAAAGTGAAGCGAGGTCCGTGAACAAGAGAAAGACACATTTTTAAGAAAGGTATACGTTAGAGACTGATGAAGAGTGATTTGAGATTTACAGTCTCTAATCCTTATTTCGTGAACAAAAACTATACGAAACAACTAACAAAGCAAAGAAGTGGTTTGCTCTTAAAAAGAAGCAATAAAACACACGTCATAAAAAAAAAAATTGAAATTGTCATCCGTGTGACTTGAACCCGAGACTTCCCGCTTTGATAATAAAGCATCAAACCAACTGAGCTGCTTGCATTTAGATGCTTATAACATGACACTCTTTTTACTTATTACTTCTCCCTACACCTCTCAAAGCTAAAAATGGGCCCCGTGTGGTGGGAGGCCCTGTGCGGGCGCACGGCTCGCACCCCTCACCACACGGATTCTCACCGATCATATAGCTATATGATGTATGGTCCTACGGCATCCCACATTACAGAATATTCTTTGATAATATGCAGGTGGGTTAGGTAAAGATAGTGGTGCGGATCAACTAGAAGGAATGGAGCTAAGAGGTGTTGGCTATTACACAATTTTTGGGGCTAATCTTGGTTCAGAAGGAGATTACATATATTCATCCGTAATTTATCAATTTTAAGCTCATAACCCTAACAACAACAACAATAATATAGATGTGAACGATTGTGTTCCATGTTGACGTTTTCCAACCATCAACAATTCAGCACCTCGAGGCTCGAGCAAAGTCGAATACTCGTATCCGTATTAGTGTCTATGTTAAATAGTACTCAACTAGAACCACTTAAGCTCTGATGCTCTTCTTCAAACCCTAAAAAAGGGACAAAAGTCTCATTATGGGACATAAACATTTATATCTTGTTGAAAGATAGGGGCCTTAAAATGAATGGATTAGTTTTCCACTTTTCTTATCCACAATCTCTCTTGACAAAAACAGACTTATAAACTTCAATTCTATGATACAGAAAGATCTCAACATTCATATTCAAAATGAGTTTTACCATTAAAAACTTGCATTTTTCTTCTCAAATACCTAAACCTTCATGTTCTTCTCCATTACCAACCACCAACACCAATCAAACTCCTCTCATTTTCAAATCCAGTTTTAAGATCTCTCGTCGAGACCTCTCAATCGTCATTGGTCCTTCGCTCCTTTTATACGGAAACCCATTTCATCTCTCGTCTGCTCGAGCAGAAGAGAATACTCAAACAATAGATAAAATTGAAGCAGAAGAGAAAATTTCAGGTTCGAAAAACTGCATTGATAACACTATAACAGACAAGGCTTTTCTAGATATCTCCATAAATGGAGAACCAGCGGGTCGAATTATAATCGGGTTATATGGAACTGATGTACCAGTTGGTTCTGCTAGATTTTCGAGCCTACTTAGTGGAGTTGCAGGAACTAGTTACAGAAGAAAAGAGTTTATAAAAATCATGCCAACTTATATACAACATGGAGGAGTGAGATCATTTGGTGTGGATTCTGATCTAGCAAAGCAAACAGGAAGTAAATTAGTTGTCGATAAGCTAATTTCAGAATGGGAGAAGTTGAATGAAAGATGTTCAGAGATAAAGAATTTTGCAGGTTCTGTAAGTTTAGTTGTAAGAAATCCATTAAAACCACCACCAAAGTTGAAACTGGTGGCTCGAAAAGGGAAATTGGAGATCGACGAAGAGGAAGTTGGAATTGATCCAAATGGAACCGAGTTCGTGATTAGTACTAAAGGTTCACCAGAACTGGATTCTTCAGCGCTTGTAGTTGGAAAGGTTTTGGAAGGAATGGACGTGGCGGAGAAGATTTCAAAGGTGAAGACTGTGCAGGAGAACACAAGTTCCCCATATTTTAGGTATAACTTCTATGACTTTGGTGTTCTTTTTTGTCTCATTATTTTCGTTGTGTCGATAAGTAGTGACATGATCCGGGTCAGCCTTGATTCGGTTCCATCTGGGTCGAACATGAACTCAACCAATATAGCCATGGTTCACCCGCAACGGGTGCCGACGGGTCTGTCCGATATATGATAATAACTACTTTATGGGACTTGGGTACAAAAAATATATAGAATATAGTTAAAACCAATTGAGTAAATGCTTGATACTTCATGTTTTTGGTGAACTCAGGGTAGCTAAATTGATTGGGGATAAGCGAGCCGTTGTTGCAGAAAGAGGATTTAATCGACCGTATTCGAAAATTGTTATCACCAATTGTGGCTTGATCAATTGATGGATTCATATCAAACATTTCTTACATTCTCGAAGTATTATTGTCATTCATTGTCACAGAGAATATTGGGTACTGTTTTGCAACTGATAATAACAGAGAATCAAATCTTGGTTATTGCAATATTCGGATCATAATTAACCAAGAATTTGACATTAAATTGTATTTTGGTTTTAACTCATTCTGCACAAATCTAAACACAAGTCTATAGATGCACTGATGCAGTGATGAAAATAGGGAAAAGACAAACCAACATTACAAGAAGGTTGCGTCTATAGGTGACCCTCTTTTTTATTCTTGGCTAGCTTCACTCTTAGCACCACCATGGACTGGGCCTAATCCGTGTTATATTTGAACAACACAGACTCAGCTCAATCCAAACCAACGGAGAGTGTGAAGAGAGGGGCACCCCAAGAGCAAAAAGACGGGGCGCTTATAGAGGCACCCTAAACAGAAGACAATAACCATATTGAAGGAAAAAAATGAAAAACTTTCTTGAACAATTCATTAGTAGTCAAAGTCTGATCGAAAACACTAATTCTTTTCGAGAAATCGAAGTTCGGGTAGTTTATTGGAGTGTAAACTGCTCAAATGAGAAGTGCAAGCATGGAAGCATAGGTGGTGTTTGTACTTTTTATCTTTGTCTGAATCTGAATCGCCCGACTAAAACGGACCCAAAATCAACACAAATATGCCATTCAAATGAATTAGACAAAAAGAAACATTTTGAAAAATCTGACTCGAGTCAATTCAGACCTCAAGTCAGATTTCAATTATGACTTAGAAAAAAAATACACTACCATATAGTGTACGAATACTATGGAATTCAGATTGATGATAAAATTTCATTAAAGCGTTTATGCAGAGACAAACAACGTAAATGAAATGAACACAAGCCAAGTGATTTAACACTATAGTAATTAATATTGTTTTAGAAGCAATATTTTGATGTTCACAAACTGTGAAAAAAAAAGAAGAAAAGATGATATCTCCTTTTGCCATGTCATAATTCCTAATTCAACTGCTGACTTAAGAAGCTAATTCCGGATGAATCATGTCAAAACTTTAGCTGATACTTGAAGAGAACTTTCTTAGGAAGAAAATCGATCAATTTGAGTCTTTACTTGCTTGATAGTTCACCGATGGAGTCTGTACTCGACCATCAATCCACGATATATTACAAGTGACAAATTTTACAAAAATCTAATGGTACTGGGTCGTGAACGTTATAGACGGCAGTTGGTAATTTGGATGAACCAGAGACAGAATTCTGAGAAGTAGCAAGTCGAAGAGAGGCTAGGAAATGCTGATAAAATGCGCTGTTGTAAACAGAACATTCAGAAGCATAGTTCTTCGATAGACGAAAATTTAAAGCATCTAATTTCCTAGACAAGACTGGATATGTGTTAGAACTAAAAGTCGCGGAAGCTATCGAACCTACCCAGAAATTGATCCGATTATGAAGATTAATCGAAAAGCTAAGTCAAAATCTAATATGCGAACAGAATTTAACGAGGTTCGGCTTTAAAGCCTACGTCCTCGGGCGAACAAGAAATCTTTATTGAAGGATATATGAAGACAACTAACACAACCCGCAAGTTCGTCCCAAGATGGTACCGTATAGAAATTAACCTTCTATACTAAATCTTCGACGACCGAGAAATTTAACACCGCTCAAAACTATGAACAAAAAATTTCTCTCTCACTTGCTCTCTCTCTTTAGCTCTCTCTAAAGAAGAGTTGTTGTTGCTTGTGTTGGTGTATTGATGTTGCTTGTGTTGGTGTATTGATGTAGGCTCTCAATACCCCTATTTATATAATAATATAAGCCGACTCAATTAGGCAATTGGTTCCACCGACTAGTAGGATTTAGGAAATTAGAAACCATCTAAACCGCCTAATGCCCATCTAAACCGCCTATAATGGAAACCAAAAAACCGCCTATACCAACCGCCTCTCCTATTTGAAACTGCCTCTCACAATTCTCCACCTCGTACACAATTTGATATACTTCAAATTTTGGACGAACACCGGGATACTCCTTGTAAGATATATCTGCTTCTTGTAGCTTCATCCGACTGCACCATATGACCATGGCTGCCTACGTACCCTTTTACAGGATCAAGCCTACCGTAGTTCTACCAACCCTTCACATAAAGATTATCTTGTAATCATTACGCCCTTTCGGGCAACTTAACACGAGCCGATTTGCAGCAATTCCAGACAATGCTGAAACTTGCTACACGTCACCACTTTAGTCAACATGTCCGCGGGATTCTCATCTGTGTGTACCTTCATGAGAGAAACATCACCTTCCTCTATGACATCTCGTACAAAGTGATACCTGACATCGATATGCTTAGTACGAGCATGATGAACCTGATTCTTCGCCAAGTGGATCGCACTTTGACTATCACACCATACATCTACGCACTCCTGCTTAACCCCTAGATCATCCAGAAGACCCCACAACCACAATGCTTCCTTCACACCCTCGGCCATAGCCATATACTCGGCCTCCTTAGTAGATAACGCAACTGTAGATTGTAACATTGATCGCCAACTAACTGGAGCACCATGTACCCTAAATACATAACCAGTAGTAGATCGTCTTCTATCTAGATCGCCAGCATAATCTGAGTCAACATAACCGCTTACCTGACATGTGTCTCCACCAAAGCACAAACCCGTATCAACGGTACCCTTCAAGTACCTCAACACCCATTTCACAGCTTCCCAATGTGTCCTCCCCGGGTTTGCCATAAACCTACTAACCACACTGACTGCTTGTGAAATATCCGGACGAGTACACACCATAGCGTACATCAAACTGCCAACTGCACTAGCATACGGTACACGATCCATATGATCCTTCTCCACCGTAGTAGTGGGAGATTGTTTTCCCGAGAGCCTGAAGTGTGGTGCCAAAGGTGTTGACACCGCCTTCGCATTCTGCATCCCGAATCGAGAAACTACTCGTTCGATGTAACCTTTTTGATTCCAGTAAAGTTTCTTACTTGACCGCTCTCTCTTAATCTCCATTCTCAGTATCTTCTTTGCAGCGCCCATGTTTTTCATCTCAAACTCTTGACTGAGTTGAGATTTCAACTTATCTATCTCCACCATGCTTCTAGAAGCAATAAGCATGTCATCCACATACAAAAGGAGATAAATAAAGTCACCTTCGCGAAGCTTCTTGATGTATACACAACAATCATAGTCACTTCTGCGAAAACCATGCTTTAGCATGAAAAAATCAAATCGTTTGTACCATTGGCGAGGGGATTGTTTCAATCCGTAAAGAGACTTCCTCAAACGACATACTTGATTTTCTTTACCCTCAACCTTATATCCCTCAGGTTGAGCCATATAAATTTCTTCTTCCAAATCACCGTGCAAGAAGGCGGTTTTAACATCGAGTTGTTCCAGCTCAAGATCACTGTGAGCAACAATACTCAATAGCACCCGAATAGAAGTATGTTTCACGACTGGTGAGAAAATCTCATTGTAGTCGACCCCTTCTTTCTGTGCATAACCCTTGGCCACTAGTCTTGCCTTATACCTTGTACCCTTGATTTCGGAAGAATCCTCTTTCTTCTTGTACACCCATTTACAACCAATAACAGACTTACCTTCGGGCAATGGGACAACCTCCCATGTCTTGTTCTTGTGAAGAGAATCCATCTCTTCTTGCATAGCAACCAACCAACTCTCTCTTTCCGCCGTGGTAATAGCTTGTTTGAAGGTGACCGGCTCGTCGTCTTCCACCGAGAGTGCATATTCAACCACATTTTCCTGCCCGTAATGCCTAAGAGGTTTGTCTGACCCTAACCTCTGTACCGGCTTATATAACCGTTTCGGCCTAGTGTGTACCGAAACATCCTGCTGTTGTTGTTGTAAAACTTGTGTACCTTCCCCTTGAACCTCCTCATGATCGGGTTCATCAATTTCCTCATCCTGAGTATTATCCTGATGCTCCACCTGATCATGATTCCTAGAAACCCGTTGGTCTTCGGCTTCTACTTCCACTACTTGAGCTTTAGTAGACCCAACATCACCACAACTAGGCACCGTAGCTTTCGCCATAGCTACAATAGATGACTCATCAAACACCACATCTCTGCTGATTACAAACTTCTTGTCTTCCGTACACCATAGCCGATAACCCTTGACTCCTGTAGCATATCCTAAGAAAATTGCCTTCTTTGCTCTATTGTCAAGTTTGTTACCTTTAACATGGTAATAGGCCGTACAACCGAAAACCTTAAGTCTCCCGTAATCTGCATGTTCACCTGACCACACCTCGTAAGGTATGCCGCCATCTAAAGAAGAATGTGGAGACCTGTTCACAATATAACAAGTTGTAGCAACAGATTCTGCCCACCATTCTACGCCTAATCCCGAATTGGAGCGCATACATCTAGCCTTCTCAAGTAGTGTACGGTTCAATCTCTCTGCGACTCCATTCTGTTGAGGTGTGTTTACTACTGTCCAGTGCCTCACAATGCCTTCCTGATTACAAAACTCCTTGAATGCCCCATCCGTGTACTCGGTCCCATTATCCGACCTTAACGTCTTCAGCTTTCGACCAGTTTTGTTCTCAACCATTGCTTTCCACACCAGGAATGTGTTGAATACCTCATTCTTATGCTTCAGAAAATAAAGCCAGACAAATCTCGAATGATCATCAACGAATGTAACAAAATACCTGGAACCACCCTTGGAAGGTAACTTTGCCGGTCCCAGACATCGGTGTGTACGTAGTCTAACACCTTTTTGCTCCTGTGCTTGCTTGTGGAGAACGTCACCCTGTGTGCCTTCCCGAACACACAATGCTCACAAAACTCCATGCAAGGCTTCTTCATGTCCTTCAACAAGCCTTTCCCGCACATCAAAGATAGACCCTTTTCTGACATATGCCCAAGGCGCATATGCCAAAGCCTCGTACTAGCCGTTGGATCCCTTCCACTGATTCCTACTGCTACATCTCCTGTAATTGTTGTCCCCAAAAGTTTGTATAAATTACCGTAACGAGTACCTCTCATTACCACCAAAGAACCCTTAACGACTTTTATGGAGCCATTCTCTATAATTATCTTACAGCCGTTCCGCTCCAACACACCAAGGGAAATTAGATTTTTCTGCAAATCGGGTATGTGTCTTACGTCCGTCAATGTTCTCACCACTCCATCGTGCATCTTGATACGTATTGTTCCGAGTCCCACAGTTTTACATATACTATCATCACCCAGTATAACTGTACCACCATCTATACTCCTATAGGTAGTAAACAACTCCCTATTTGGACACATATGGTGTGACGCCCCTGAATCAAGCATCCACTTATCGAAGATTTTCTCAGACACATCTGTCACCGAGAAACATTCATCCGCCTCTTCTGACACATATCTCGCCTCTTGCATCTCTTGTTTCTCCTTGTAGCCTTCGTTCTTTTGCTTCAACTTTCTCTTTGGACAAGCCGCTTTAAAGTGGCCAAGCTCACCACAACTAAAGCACGTTTTCTTGAAAGAGCCTCTAGATTTGGATCTAGATTTCCCGCCCTTTCCCTTTCCCCTTTCATTACTCCTCCCCCTCGTTACAAACAACCCTTGTGCTTGTTCTTTGTCTACTCCACCCGACGCCATACTGCTAGTAGCAACCTTACGAAGGTCATCCGCTAATAGCAAATTTCTCGTCTCTTCCATGCTTAGGCTATCACCAACAAGCATCAAAGTTTGAACAAGGTTCTCATAGGATTTAGGCAATGAAAGTAACAATATGAGGGCTTGGTCCTCATCCTCAACCTTAACATCAATATCCTTCAAATCTGAGATAATCCTGTCAAACCTATTCACATATTCTGAATAGAAGAACCCTCTTCCATTCTACATGTGAATAATTTGGATTTAAGTAGACCCGATTCGTTAAAGTTTTCGTCATGAAACTGCTTTCTAGCTTTAACCACACACCCGCCGCTGTTGTTTCTCCGTCTACTAGGAACGCCACGTCCCTCTCAAGACACAACATAATGGTAGCCCGTGCTTCGAGATCTAACTCCTCCCAATCCTCATCTGACATATCTCCTGGTTTCTTTCCCGTCAACGTCTTGTGTAATTTCTGCGAGATTAACAGATTCTTCATCTGCATCCGCCAATAAGAAAAATCGTTTTTCCCATTGAACTTCTCTATCTCATATTTCCCTGCTTTGACCGTACCACTTCTCGATCCCATCTTCTCTTCGTTCAATCTCAACAAGGCTCTGGTACCAATTGTTAGAACTAAAAGTCGCGGAAGCTATCGAACCTACCCAGAAATTGATCCGATTATGAAGATTAATCGAAAAGCTAAGTCAAAATCTAATATGCGAACAGAATTTAACGAGGTTCGGCTTTAAAGCCTACGTCCTTGGGCGAACAAGAAATCTTTATTGAAGGATATATGAAGACGACTAACACAACCCGCAAGTTCGTCCCAAGATGGTACCGTATAGAAATTAACCTTCTATACTAAATCTTCGACGACCGAGAAATTTAACACCGCTCAAAACTATGAACAAAAAATTTCTCTCTCACTTGCTCTCTCTCTTTAGCTCTCTCTAAAGAAGAGTTGTTGTTGCTTGTGTTGGTGTATTGATGTAGGCTCTCAATACCCCTATTTATATAATAATATAAGCCGACTCAATTAGGCAATTGGTTCCACCGACTAGTAGGATTTAGGAAATTAGAAACCATCTAAACCGCCTAATGCCCATCTAAACCGCCTATAATGGAAACCAAAAAACCGCCTATACCAACCGCCTCTCCTATTTGAAACTGCCTCTCACAATATGTTTCTCTGAACGGTTGAAGAATTCGCTTCGCAAAAAACCCAAAGAGATGTGGAAATTCAGCACAAATAGTACATACTTTTTCAGGCACTTCCTTCTCAGAGTTGGCACATGAACCATTGTTATGCGAGAGACTTCGCAAAGATCTAGTGGTTCTTGTACCATTGTTTTGTTCTAAAGCAACCTCACTTTGCCTCCGGATAGTCTCTGATACGAACCTCTGATCGTTACTTGGTGTTGATACATATTGTATTTCCAACTGATGATGTTGTTCTGTCTGTGGTTGGTATTCTAGTCCATTGTCTCTCATACTCGTAAACGTCAAGTCATCAGGAAACGGCGGTAAATCCACTGAGATTTGATTCAGAGAATCACCATCTCCTGGTTGGGAAGACTGCAGTTGTTGGTGACTAATAATATTATTATGCGATATCGACGTTTCTGTACGAGTATAAGTAGAAGGACCAAAATAAGTATTATGTGCATAATTATTTCCACCCATTAATGTAAACTGATTGGAAGCAGAAGGATTAGCGTCATCTACATCATTCGAAGTTGTGTTATTTCCATTCGGAGAAGCAGGGTTCGACAATGATTGGACATAAGCATGAGGCAGAGATCGTGGGACGAAAAATATACAAATAATGAGATAGAAATCGACAATCATTAGATTCATAACAAAACTATTTTTTAAGGTTGTTAGAGCCCCTAACTCTCCTTGAAACCTGGCTTCCGTGGAAAGGTTGTCCGAGGCTTATTTACTTCGCATATTCTAATGCTCAGGCGATGTGGGATAATGCTAATACCTCCCTCAACGCCTTGGATGGTGTTACTCGACACTGTCCCTCCACTCAGGGCTAAGGTTATTAAATCCCGGCCCATCCCTAACACACTAGCCCTGGCACCATGTTAGAGCCTATTGGATCTAACTCTCCTTGAAAACTAGCTTGCAATGAAAGGATTGACCCAAAGACTTATGTACTTCGCAAATTCTAATGCCCAGATAAAGTGGGATAATGCTAAGATAGGTGGTTACTCCGTGAATTCTTCGTTAGTTAAATCCACCAAAGATTGGTAATTCACATTACCATCATGCGATTACGGATTATGTTATCTTAAAAGGTAAGGTGAATTAACAATCTTTAACCTAAAAATCCTTAGCAAAAGAATCAAAAGAGAAACAAACTTACCACGCCGACCGGAACACGGAATGATCCAAAACACGAAAGATCACCACCATAAAATTGGTTTCCATTGTCTACTGGTGGTTGCAGACCAGAAAGAAGAAAGGATGTTGTTTCGAAAGCAAGAAAGCGGTCGATCACGCATTCCAAGAAATCATCTAATTCTTCTAAATTCATATAATTCTCCTACCCCACAAAGAAAATAATACAAAATTCAGTTTTAACCTAAAATTTCAAAAACAGAATATCAAAATTTTACCAGTGAAATAGAGTGATTTGCCCATAGTGTCTCCAATATACTTGACAATCTAGTCAACTCTGTTTCCAACTTCAGATAATTAAGAGAGCTTAATTTTGAATAACAGCGAAAAAGAATTCGATCAAAAACTCAACATGAACATTAAATAAAAGGAAGATGAAAAAGATTAAAACTCACATTTTCTGCTTCACCAAGGTGCGGTGTTACTGAAAAAAAAGGGTTAGAAATTTTTGTTTGACATTGTGAAAATAAACCCTAATTAAGATTTATATTAACAACTTAACTTGATCAAGATGACTATTATTATTATTATTATTATTATTATTATTATTATTATTATTATTACGAGTTCTATATGAACTTGGGTTATTACTAACTAACTCACTCAGATAAAAGCATCTCCAATGCAAAACTCAAAAAAATCTCTATTCATCCTATTTGTCAAGTTCCAATTGAGATTCTCACTCCTAGGTGTCGAAAATAGAGATCCTCAATTTTTGTATGTCTCCAATGCAACACTCTAAACTCTTCTATTTTAGTTATTTGTTATGGTTTTTTTTGTAAAAAAATAATTTGTTATTTTGGAAATATACGAAGACTTGATTCCTATTGGTTGAAATCTAAATATTGATGAGTTGGACAATTAGAGATATCTCAAGAGGACACTCTATTTTCAGAGTGTCCTCTTGAGATATCTCTATTCCACTCTCGACACATCATCTTTGAGATCGTAGTTGAGTTTTGCATTGGAGATGAGTTTTTCTTAAAAACTCAGAAAATCCTATGTTGCACTCAGAGTTTCTAAGATTGAGTTTTGCATTGGAGATGCTCTAAGGAATACCATTTTATTTAAATTGGTCCCTCCTTTTTTTTCTCCCTAAAATCAACCCTAACCACTAAATATGGCGGAAAGATCCCTATTTTTGTATTACTTTTTGGGCTAATCCTTTTCAGCCCCTAATAAATGTGATCATTTTTTTTAGCCCTCAATTTTTAGTAAATTAGTTTTTGGCCTTCTTTTTAGTTGGTTCTAGTCTTCAAGGTCTAAAACAACGATATTACACTCAATGGACCCCCTAAGGATCAAATCGTCAACAACCCAGTTACCGTCGACGATCTTCCCGATTTCCACATCGAAGATGGGTAGCTGTACTCCCGGTTGGTTTTTGTTCTACTTAGGAACCCATTCGAGTGCGCCTCAACGTTATGGCATTATGATTTGCCTTAGAAGAAATAAGTTCCCCAGTATTGTCATGAGGATGAAATTTCTGGCCAATATGTTTATTAACAGTTTGGAAAATAAAGCTATTTTCATTATGAACTTCATGACTTCCCAACAACCACCCATATTCACTAATGAACTCTCAAAGACTTCACTTGTTTTGAGTCATTAGAACTTTAATTTGAAGTTTTTATATGAAAATCGAATTGCTTAGTTAAGTGGGTTGACTAGGAATATCAATAATGTTTGTCCTCGAGTATTTGGAGATATTTTACAGAGAGCATTAGTAGAACTTTTTTTTGATGAAATGAGCATTAGTAGAACTTGATAAGAAGAACATTGGTGAATCCGCTAATAGTGGACTTATTAAAAACAATGATTTAACAATACAAATATATTAATGATTTAACAATTAACTCATCAAATCTCCTGTCTTTTAAATTTTTATTTAAATCAACATATTTTTTGATTTTAAAATTTGATGTTGCCGATACCATTCCATGTTTAGGGAGACAAAATTTCAGTTATTGATAGACCTTCATTATCTATAAGCCCTATTTGAGGGATACATAGATTTGGATATTGACATTATATGCAGTATATGATTTAGACATCACATAAGATGTATTTAAGCCGATTTAAAGTGTTTATTTATGAGTTTCATTAATTTCATTTTCACAAGGTCCACAAACTCGTTATCTTAATAAATGAAAGCTGTTGGTTCGAAAAATCCAATATTCAATTGCTCTTGGTTAAATGAACGTGCCTATATTTGTTTAGTTTGGGAGTCTACATCAATGTATACAAACTGCATAAAAATTTTACGGGTGATTTGCAAACATATTATATTTTTTGTAATAAAATTGACATAGTATATTGTGATTTCTAGAAATGTGTACTAATGTGTACTAATCTAGCATATAAAATAAAAATTTAAAAAAATGATACGTGGTCAACCAAAGGTCTTGGGTGCCTTGGCCAATTAAAATTTGGGTCCCGCAGTGGGCGTATTCATGTCGGGTACCTATTAGAACCTAGTACGGCGGGGTGCCTAGTGGGGGAGGTACTCGAGCGCCTCCTCTTCACTTGCGTTAATTCTTTTCTGTTTCATTCTCTTCTTAGTCTCTTCTTCTTCCCTGTCTATCATCATCATCACGTCATCGTGGAAACAACCTTATTTCCAAACCATCATCATCGATCCCCAAAGAGTTAGAGAGAGAAGGAACCTGTTTTTAGGAAGAGAAAGAGAGAAAGAGAGTACAACTATGATGGCAAGCACTTTGATTCCAAACCTTAATTCCAAGTCAACCTTGATTCTATTTGATTTTGTGGTTGAAGTTTTGGTGACAATTCAACAAAACAAAAGAATTTAAAATACCCTCAAACTGGTCTCGGGACTGTCCAATCCGAAAGTCAAATCAAGGGCTCAGATTGGGCTAGTACGAGAACTTTCAGACTAGTCAGTCTGAAAAACCCCTTAGACAGGTGCGAGTCCGAGCCTCCGCTTTAGCTTTCAGATGGCTGATCCACATCCTTTATACCCGGGTGGCAATAGGCGTTTGGGTCAAAAGACACTTGATCCTAAAGGATCTAATTTTGCTCTCAAAACTAATGGTGACATGATAATATTTGTAATCTGTAAGGGGAAGAATATAATATAGCAGAAGCCAAAAGGATAAACATGTGTCATATAAAACTGTCAACTATTACTTAGTGTAGTGGTTAGACACTCACTTCCTTATCTGAGAGATAATGAAAGTGAAAATCTATGGACTTACTAACCAAGGTTAAACCATCTGAACAAACAAATTTAGTTTTGGCCAAATGAGATAAATTTTATATATACATGATATTCAAGTTGAAAGAGACATAGAGAAATATTAAGACCTTAATCACTTCTTTTTGCGACACGACATAAAAATAATCTAAACCCCAACAACAAAAAGAAATACTAATTTACAACTTCTTGAACAACAAAAGCAAGTGGAGAACTACAAAACCAACACAACATGAATAACTCAGGAAGGAAATGAACAGAGCAACTCCTAACCACTTCCACCTTGTAGCTTAAGATCAAAAGCAACTAAATAGTAAAGAAGAAAAAAATCAAACCCTAATCATATAAATACTAAGTTGAGGACCTCCATTACCATTAGGGTTCATCATATCAAATGCTTCAGAGTCTTTAGACCCAACAACTCTTTCAAACCTAGCTCTCATATACATAAGTTCACCTTCTGATCCATCTCCACTTCCGGGTAAAACTCCAGCACCCACCGATATCGGTTCGACCGCTTTCAAAACTTTCAATTCATCGGGCCCACAATCGAACATCATTGCGAGCCCGCATTTCCTTCCATTACAATAGCTTCTCCAGAGTGGTTCCTCCAACAATCTTGGACTCTTTTGATTCACTTTCTTATCACATTCTAATGCTATTCTAACCAACCCAGATGCCATTTCTTGAATCAATTCACTTGTTGGCATAGCAAGTTCAATAAGAAACACTGGATATGATTTTGGGTCTTGTTGAAATGCTAAATTTACGTTACCTCGACGATACCCGAATAAAGTACCAATTAGTTTGTTACCAACATGAGAGTATGAATTTTGCCTTCCGAAAAGAGCAAAGAATGATCTGAGTTTTGGAACTGAGATGAATTGGAGTTTTTTCTTCTTCGTCTTCGGTAATACAACTAAAGACTTATCATTTCCGACTTCGGTTTCCTTATCCATATATTGAATCCGTGACGAAGGGAAGGATGACAAAATTTCTTCGTCGTTGTTTTCATCCTCTTCTGTCTTCACCACCCAACAAAAGTGTCTACTAGAGAAGGAGAAGGATGAGTCATGGGGAGTTTTGGCCATTATTGAATTCATCTTCAGAGAGAATATAGGAACTTGTTGAAGATGGGTAATGGGGATAGAAATCTAGAGAGTAGAGAGAGAGAGGGAGTGTGGGTGTGTGTTATCTTCTTCTCTTGTGAATGGACAAATGTGGTTCTCATTTAACATGTACTAATACCACATTTTGTCAACCATCTGTACCAGTGAGAGAAATGCAAGGAAGATGAGCAACCCCACCTAATTAATACTACCAGACAAGACAAGGAGAGAGCAAGAGAGATCTAGAGAGAGAGAGAGAGAGAGAGAGAGAGAGAGATTTAGAGAGAGAGAGATCTAGAGAGAGAGAGAGAGAGATCTAGAGAGAGAGAGAGAGATCTAGAGAACAATACACTGCGATTTCATTTCTATTCTCGTGAAGTGGGGTCCAATTGGGTAATGGAAACAAATACAGTTATAAGCTGCTGGTAAAGCTATATCTACCCCAACTACCCCAATTACTACTAGCACTAGTGAGGTGTTAAAGGCTGTCAGTTTAATTTCACAACTCAATAAAAACCTAATTTCATGATTCTTGTACTATTTTTTCAGAATTCCGGTTCCTAAGTAGTTCAATAACCGGATTGGAACCAATGTTTTAATACTTAGAGGTGTCTAAATTTGGTTCTTTTCCGTTCCCGATCTACTTACGTCAACGAGCTAATTTCACTTCCTAACCGTTAACGGATAAGGCGGGAGCCTCACCAGAAACTAGTGACCATTCCGGTTGAGAAACTAGCAAAAAATATGTGGAACCAAAACGAGAAAATCGTTTGTAGTTATGCGGTTGAGAAACTAGCAAAAAATATTGTACCTAGTTATCTACCACCATAGTTCAACAAAAAAAATAGTTATCTACCACCAGGTCCACCACACCACCACAACCACCAGGTTTTGGTAACAGAGAAACCCTAATTCTTGTTCCCCCTCCAAGCAGATTAGTTTGTTTGTTGTACTAGAAAGTAAAGTAGAAAACCTAATCCCATGATGGGTCCTAATAAGAACCTACTTATAAACTAACATCTACTAATCATCAGTATGAAATATGAATATACCTGCTAAGTGATTCTGCCCAGTGAAAAAATACACAAGTGCTTCCAGCATATATATAAAAGAATTTCTCTCGTATAAGTTTTAAATAACATAAGGTGGATTTTAGGTAGTGTTCCTACTTCAAAATTAGCTCAAACAAGCAGACTGCCAAATAATCGAGTCCTACAAAAAGATTTCAAAAATCCTACTCCAATCAACTCAGACCTCAGATCTGACTTGAACAAAAAACGGTACCTATCGCAAGTATGGGTGAATTCTCACTCATACGAAGTATCAAAATCAGCACAAATATTAGAAATCATTGTTCAAATGCAAATTCATTAATCAATTCCTACAGAAAATTAAAATAAATAGAACGTCTGTTTAACTATCCAATGCGAAACTGTTCGAAAATATGCTAATGTCTGCCTACATAACTATTAGACAACAACGAAACCTTCATGTGAAGTTAGAAGTTTGAATACAACATAAAGAAAACAGACGGGCATACATCACTTCAGGAACCCATCTCTATATCTGGTTTAGCATCCATTGATGATAATGAGAAAATCAATATAGCTGACATAAAATACCTGGATGGAGAGTTATGTATTCCTGTGCTGTTTACCTCCTAGTATGACGATGATGGTAACTGTGCCTTTCATTCTTTGATGAAGACTCTGAATTCGTACTAGGATTCCTATTATAATCCCGAGTTTCATAAATGTCGGAGCTGTATTTTTTTGGTGAGTACCGATCATCTGAATTTGAGTATGGTAAAGTGTTATAAGGACTCTGATGAGGTGAACCTTCATGATTCGTCCTACTTCTATTAGATACATATCTACCTAAACTTGGATTTCTAGAGCTCTGAGTGCCGGAACCACTGTAAGATGGGGTGTCACAACCTGGCGGGGCATCATCTTTGTAGGTCCGAGATCGCCTATTGTCACTATAGTGCTCTCTGTTGATGGTGTCAGACGAACGGTTTGAATTCGGGTTAAACCGAAGTCTGTATGGATCAAAATTAGAAGTTCCTCGTGAAGATGCCCATTGTTTTTCATCGGCATTTTCGGGTATTGGAGCATTAATTCCTGGAAATTCAACACTCATCCTCTTCTTAGGTTCAGGTTCAGGTTCTGGCTCTTCTGTTTCTGAAAGTTCTCCATCCTCCTGGTCTTCCTTCGTCTTTTTATTCGTAGTCTCATCATCCGTGTATATTTTAATTCCAGAGGTCGTGCCATCGTCATCGACATCTAAGAATTTGTAATGATTATAATTTATTAGACAATTTTCTAGAAGATTATTTTTAGAAATTCTGAGCTATGGCAATTACCAAGATATCCTGGTGGATACCCAATTTCACGCATTCTGTGCAGCCACGGTGGTGGGTCAAACTCCTGGGTAAAACAAAAAAAGATCTTACTCTAAACAGTACTTAGAAACATGAAACGTGTCTCAACCATAAGGCTAAAAGAAGTACATCTGTGTGTGTTTGGGTAAGTGTATGTGAAAGAGAGAGAGAGAGAGAGACGTTACCCCAATACCGAGAATTTGTCTTGTTTCTGGACCAAGAAAGCCTGGTTTCAGGCCCTCGTACTTTCCACCAGATGAATTCTGATAATACCTTGTTTGCTTCTGGGGACCAGCATTTTGGGGCTTTTTTGAGTTGTGTTGTTTGCGAGCATTATTTACGGCTACATGATCACGAGGCTTGGGGCACTCCTTCAGTGCATGGTTGTACGAAGCACAATTGAAACAACGTGAAGCTTCTATCTCAAGCCCCCTGTAAAAAGCAAATAAAAAAAAGAGATTCATTGGAGGTAGTACCAAATTAGTAAAATGAAATTTAATATTAAAATGACGGTAAAGTATAAAATTTGGATGGATCTCTGACTCTAAGAGGAGAGAATAATGCAATTATTAGCTAAACAATCATAAAAGGAAAGATTTGTCAACAATTCTTCAGCCTGTGCTCCATTATCTGCCAAATAAGCAGGAACTTTTTGATGCTATGCCTCCTAATAGCTCAAGTTCAAAACAATCAGGTTTTGAACACGATTCTTATGCCTCTTTTCTTAACATGTTAATAGTTTTCATGTCTCTTGCCTTTTTTGAAGGGAAAGAAGTCATATCATGGTAAAAGTGCAATAATGGGTATCCCTGTTATAGTGGTTATAGATCAGCATTAAGGGTAATGCAAGTGAGGTGGCAATGGAGGTGAAGAAAGTAATAGATTCACATGCTCTGTAAAGATGGTTCCAAGTTTTCAACAGATAAGTATGAACAAGAACTTTACAATTTCTTTTAGTGGGAGCATCTATTCAGTTATCATGAGCTTCTTCGATAACAAAGACACGAGTATTAAGGATACAACAGAGAATGAGAATTATAGGTACAAAGCAAAAGTATTAAAATGATCTATGAAAGGCACAGTACATGGTACAGACTAAAGTCCGTTTTGTAAGTAGAAGAAATTGCACATTAATAAGGTACTGAAAGCAAGTACCTCTCTACATTAGTTGAACCTTCCGCAGAAGTCAAACCCAATGTATATTCACGATCATAACGAGGAGCGGATTCACCATCAAATTGAATGATCTCCTTAGTTTGCTCTTTTCTTGTTTCATTATCCATCCAAAAGGACTTCAATTTGAAAAGGATTTAGTAAGTAGTAAGTAAAGGTATATAAGTATCGAAGTATCTCAAGAGCTTCACGGTATGTTTAAATGCTATAACCACAAGAAAAATGTGAAGATACTATAAAATAACAATTCCAGAAAATTAAAGAAGCCAAGCATATATAAAATGAAGGAGTGCCTACATCTATGAATATCACTAAATACTATAAGACAGTCTACCCAAATAAATGTAAATGCTCAACTGGCCACCAATTTGCAAGTAAGAACAGAAACACCAAAAAGTAGAAATCAATGCAAATGCAAGCTATAATGCACGTAAGGGTATCAATATCAGACATCACTACGGTGTTTCAAAAAGGCTGAATCGTAAATACAGACCACCACGTGTACATTTACTGCTTTAACTTTACGTATTTATTTTTTACTTTTCGACCAACCATTATATTATAATATTATTAATGAAGACATTAATCTTGAGTAGTAATTTATGATTTTGACAAGATTGTATGCAAGTACACAAATGTACATTCAAAATACGGCATAATACTGTTGACGTGACTACGGGTGTCCGACAAGAGTATCCAATTTCCGCGGCAACCAGAAATGCAGAAAAGGAGTACCCGTAGTTTAACAGAGACAAAAAGAAATTTTGAGTATCACATTGTTTAATCCAATATGTAAGTATGGGTGCAGTAAGCACACAAAAAAGACTTACCACTGTTGAAGAGCTCTTTAGGCCAACAAGTAATGCTGGAAAGTAAGTTTCCTCACCAGATACCAGGGCTTCCTGCGGCTTCTGATAGGACGAAAGCAAAGAACTTAGTCATGTACGTTAACTGAACTAACCGCTCTATGAAATGGTAATAGTTCACCTACTATCTTTAAGTAAAGAATGAAAATGAACTTCAGATTGAGGCTTACCTCAATTGAGGAATCATGTTGAGTATTCCACTCAGACCACTGCTGCAAAAGTTCACTAAGTTTCTTTTTGCTAGCACTGAAAAATACAGTAAGAAATCAAGTAAGATGATAAATTTTACGTATAAGGGAAAAACCAAAGCAATTCTTGTCGCGACAATTGGATCTGAACGAGCTATAAATATACAAGTTACTGTTGCATAACAAATAAAAGATGATTTTGCTACAGACCTTGTCAAGGAATTATATATGACACGCACAGAAGGTTCTTTATCATCATAAGCAATTCTAGCACGTTTAATACCTGATATAGCTAGATTGTACTTGATCATGGAAAACACGCCAAAAGAAAACATAGAAACCCATGTTTTTTTAAATGTTGTACTACTAAAAACCAGAAAGCAAATTACATATATAGATTTAAAAACGCCAAAGAGCCCATACTAATGTTTAAAAAGAACAATTTCAAACCAGCCGGCAAAAAATGATATGTCCCTGATACAACAAAAAAGTAGTCAACAGGGCGAACATGGATTTAAACAGGATACGTTTGTTATGCACGGTATGGTCATTGATCTCACTTTCATTCTGGGCTGCAGCAGCGCCGTTTTCACAATTCATAAAAGAGTTGTCTTTGTCAATCTTCTCTGAGGCAATCACAATTTCATCTAATTTAATACTCTTTGGTAAAATGAGTGGTTCGTCATCCTCCTCAAGTTCCATTTCCTGTACCTGAAGATCCTCTATAACCCCTCCATCATTGCCTTCTGCCGGTTTCTCATCGTCAATGGAGTTTGCTTTATCTCGAGAATCGCTAGGTTGAGGTTCAAGTTCCCTTGGATCACATTTTAAATTACCCAATTCATTATCCTCATTTCCACTGCCAGAGCAAGTAGATGCATTGAGATCAATAAAATCTCCAGGAACCATATTTAAGTGAATAAACAATCTTGCATCAGCAAGTCCAACTGCCGTCAAGTGAAGCAACGTCCAACAAATATTCACCTGTAACATAATTGAGGTACAGAAATCAGAAGGAGTAAATATCGTAATACACCATTAATATCATGCTTCAAACCACTCTGATCAACTTACATAACAAGGACAAGAGGTGTGCTGTTTAAAAATTTGTAAATAAACTGAATAGAAGCTAAAGATGACAAAGATGTTGCATTCATGGTTCAAGTTTGAATGTCTAGTTGATTGTTAAGTACTTTTGACGCCTTGATAAGGATTGAATCACTTGATAACGATAATCCATCACTCAATCAATATCCTGATTCCTGTTCAATACTTCAATCCTTATTGAAAGAAAGATTTATACTGGTAACAGAAATGCAACATATAAATAATGGCGCACCGACTTGGAGAATGGATGGCATGATCTACTAAAACCTTGACATCAGGGAATTCCTTATTATATTGAAGTCTGATAGTTGACCCCATAAATCAGTAACTTTTTACCTTCTATGAACATCATTTAAGATGTACAGATTTGCCAAATTGGAATATTTGTACAACAACCCTTTCCATCCATTACGAAGGGAAACTAGAAAGTAAGATCTAGGGTTTCCAATTGCATCAAATAAACTGCACTATTAACAAATACCACCTAACCATTCTCTGCCATATCATTCTGGTTTTGTATGAGTGACCTAATTCAAAATTGGGTTGCCGCCTTTGGTTTAATTCAATCTTTTCCAATAACGAAAAAGGAAGTAAAAATTTAAAATTCAAGTAACACAAAAGCATCTAACAATCAATATCATGCAATGAACTCAATAAAGTAGTAAACGTAGAAATTAAGAGAGTATACGCTTAAATAAACCCTAGAAACTAGATTTCTTCTTCAAATAAGAAAACATATAGTAAGAACTTTGTGCATTGATACAAATTTAAGTAGAATTAACTTCAATAACATATTAAATCGGAGTTCGAGAGATGAATTTTACCTTCTATGAATATTCTTTCAGACCAGAGTTTGTCTAGAAGTGGTGAGAGAGAGAGATGAGAGATCCACCGGAAGCCGAAGTGATGAGAGAGAGAGAGAGAGAGTTTCTGGTGGTAGAGGGAATTTACCAAATATAAAAGAAGTAGGTATCAAGTAAAGCTCGAAATAGCATAAAATATAAAGATCTTGTGATCTATGTGTTCGAGATCCAAAAGTGAGCTTTAGCCATTTAACTTCGTCTTCACCCATTTAATTTCGTTGGGTTTTAAGCGAGTAGTAATTCGACAGTTATCGTGTCTATCACATCGTATCAATTTATCAATGTCTTCGATGTAAAAAAGATGGTGGGGGTTTCGAAAAACAAAACTACTCCTATTATCCGGGTAGCAAGACCATTTGGGTGGAAAAATCTAGTTTTCCCCATATTATTTTATCGCGGAAACGACCATTTAGAGCATCTCCAATGCAAGACTCAAGAAAAACTCTAAAAATCCTATGTGTCAAGTGTGAAAAATGGATCTCTAAATGGTCGCTTTCTTACTTGACCATTTAGAGACACTCTATTGCAAAATCTATGCAACACTCAAGAGAAACTCTAGAAACCTATATTTTAGTTTAAAACTAATTGATTTGCTTATGTGGCACTTAGAGATCCTCAAGAAGACACTCTAAATTTAGATTGTCTTCTTAAGGATCTCTAAAATAAATCTTGACACATCACTTTAGAGATTCATGTTGAGTTTTGCATTGAAGATGGATTTTAAAGAAAAACTCTAAAAAAATCTTATTTGACACTCTAAGAGCATCTCCAATGCAAGACTCAAGAAAAACTCTAAAAATCCTATGTGTCAAGTGTGAAAAATGTATCTCTAAATGGTCTCTTTCCTATTTGGTCATTTAGAGACACTCTATTCCAAAACCATCTCCAATGCAACACTCAAAAGAAACTCTAAAAACCTATATTTTAGTTTAAAACTAATTGATTTGCTTATGTGGCACTTAGAGAAACTCAAGAGGGCACTCTAAGTTTAGAGTGTCCTCTTAAGGATCTCTAAAATGAATCTTGACACATCACTTTAGAGATTCATGTTAAGTTTTGCATTGGAGATGGATTTTAGAGAAAAACTCAAAAAAAATCCTATGTGGCACTCTAAGATTTAGAGTTTGAGTGTTGCATTGGAGATGCTCTAAGATTTAGAGTTTGACTGTTGCATTTGGAGATGCTCTCAGGACTACTCTTTCACTGGATTAGACAAGAGAGAAGAGAGATAGAGGAGCTGAGAGAGAGATAAGAGGAAGAAAGAGGAAAAAAATGATGATGGCAAAAGGAGATGGAGCGGGTGGTGGTGTCGGAGTTGGTAGTTGTAGTGGGAAGGGAAGAAGAAGACCGACAAAATGTTAAGGGTAATGGACAAAACGCCTCGTGTTCCTAGTGAGAGTTTGTCGTGATAATTTATATTAGAAACTCGATCCAAGTCTCGCTCAAACAAGTCTCAAGTATAAACCCGAGCCAAAATTACCACTACGAGTACAAATAAAAAACCAAAGCAACTGGAAAACAAAAATTAAATATAATTTAAATTTTATGAAAAATATAGCATCATTTGGAAATGCTTAGAAAATGTGCATCCCCAAATTAATTTTGATAAAGTCAAAGATAGTAGGAAATCACATATCAAATATATCAAAATTAATAATTTTTGAGTCTATAGACCAAAAATAGGGTCCTAATAGGAGATTTAATCCTCTATAATCCTAAAAAGGATTTAAAAACCAAATTAATCATCATAAAAGAGATCTAGTCCATTTGTATTCATCTCGAGAGAAATATCAAATCTCTATAATATTTAATCCTTATTAATACCTATTATAACCTTTCCATATATTTTGTAACCGTTTTTGTCAAAATAATCATGTATATATCATTTCCTTAATTGTCTCCATCTTTCTCTCTCCAATCAGAATTATAATGAAAGAAATATTAACAAATCTAATATGTAACCGTAATATAGTATATCTCATTTTCAAGAACATTAACCTAGTTGTTTAACCACTATTAACATCAGAACTCTACATTCATCTCCATTAAACTTATCGAAGATCAATTCTTGAAGGTAATTATTTTTGCTAAAATCATAATGAGAACATTCATTTGTAAGATTTCGTTTTGTTTTCATGTATTTGATATTACTGTTTTGTATTTAGATTCATTTTTAAGATCTAATAATTAATTTTTTAAACTGTATCAAATTGTTATGTATTATTTCTGAAAAAACGATGCAATTGTAGATCTTTCTCATAATATATATTTCCATCTTTGATAGATCTGAAATTGAAGTCTAAACTTCTCTCTCTCTCTCTAAAATTTTAATATCAATAATGAAATCTTTGATCTTTATATCATATTTAATGTTTTATTGAATCTAGGTATGTTCTATATCTTTCAATTTTCGTGGTATGTATCTTAAGATTTTCGTTCAATCATTACTGAAGTTTTTTTCAGATCAGATTCATCTTCACTGACGGACTCAAACATACCTATATTCAGATTCATTGTTTTCTCTGGATATAAAGTACATGTACTTTACGCGTACTTTTTTCACAAAACAGTTGTCATTTATAGTACAATAAATGTTCCAAAAATTATATGTAATTTATTGCACATTATACATATTTTTTCACATAACAGTGACCTTGTGATTCGAACTAACATTATGTTTGTCTTCTAACACATTATGAAGTTTAACAAACAGTATGCATAATTTATTCCATTATACATGTCGTTTCTAGTAAATTGATTGTTTTGTTAACAAATGTATATGTTTTCTTTTTGCAGTTTTGTTGTTACTTATGGAATTTGCTACTGAAGTTGGTCATTTGTTTCCTGGTGGTGCAAAATCATTTGGATATGCTCTTCGAAAATATAGTGTAAATGTTGTTTGTCCTGCTCAAGACTATATATGCTCTTCGACAATATAGTGTAAACGATTTTTTGGTAAGAGAATGTAAACGATGTGTAATGTAGAAGAAATTATGTGTTATGTAATAGAAAGTATGTGTAATTTACTGAACAAGACCCAAATACATTTGATAAATTACGTTGTATACTTGACTAATGATGGTTTATTCGTCATAAATAATACATAATTTACGTATTTGTTTCATAATTTGTATTCGATTTGTATTTATGTATGAGTAAAAACGAAAACAAATGCTGCTTTAATGTTCCCAGAGAAATATACTATTTCCAAAACTGAAAGTTAAGTGAGAGAAAGTGATATATATGTTTTGTATATTAACCCCCAAATCACGCTAAATTGATCCTAGATTGATTCAGATAATAGGAAAGAGAAAATTTGATTTCCAAATCTGTTTAGAGGAAAGAGAAATTATGATTTGTTTCTATCTTTTTTTTTCTAATAAATCTCCATATTTTTTGCTAATAAATCTCCATATTAAATCTGTAAAGAAGAGAGAGAAAATTGATTTGGGAAAGTTTAGATTTTGTTTCTAAACAGATTATAGAAGAGAGAGAAATTTTCGTGAGAATCTAACCTTTTTTTCCTAAATTTATCCTAAAATCAAGGTACATTAAACCGATTGAAATCCCAAATGAAGTAGGTTTAGAGAGAGAAAGTGTCTTTATGAAGATTGGTATCCAATCTGTTTCGGCTGAATAAAGATCCCCCACAAATCACGCCCTCGGGTTTTGGGAAAGTTTCCTAAAACCCTCGTAAATTCAAAAAACCCGGACTTTTTTGATTTGGGATACATTTGGTATTACCCAATAAATTAGCCATACTTTATACCCTTCTTGTAAAAGGACCAAAAATCCATAATCTAAGAAGAATGGTCTATAGACCTATTATCAAATTAATTTTGGTCTATATACCCATGGACTCCAAAATTAAAGGGGTTAATTCCGTTTTGGCCCCTAATTTGTGACCAACTCACCAACGCGCCCATAAGTGTCCGGGATTTCAATTTGGCCCCAACAGTACTTTTTGGGCAGTTATTACATCAGCAAGCTCTAACATAATATTTTGTATTCCTAATCTACCCCTCACCTAATACACTTCCTGATGAGTTTCAACTTCTTGAGAACTCGATCACACAATTGCTCGCCCTCGGAAGCCTTAGCAACTCCTCCATCACTTTCAATTTGGTCTTCAGTTTTTCAGATAGATAAGAACTAGGTGAAATTATAATCTTCTGCAGAACTTTGGAATTCTTCAAAATTAGGGTTACCAACTCCATCTCCCTACATGCCCCTGTGAATTCCTTCAACTCGACCGACTTCAAGTTTACAAACAAAAACTTACTATTGAAATCTATCCAAACAACGCTTGGTACGTACAGGTGCCGGTATACACAGAAGCCCTGAAATTTATTTAGAACCAAAATAAAAGATTTAGACAACTAACATAAGTAATATAACAAAATTTTCAAAAAAGCTAATACTTTCCTGATCGAAGACAAGAGACTGTAGGTATGGTGCCTTTTTGAGAATGGCAAACAATGCTTTATCAGCCCAATGATCAATTGCGGTGGTCACATTCAAATGGACCAAACTGTGAAATGTAGAGAGTTTGTCGTGACGAGTTGGCAAAGAGAGAGCCTGATCACATGGTAACACAAAATACATCAGTTCCAAGAAGGAAAGGTATAAAAATATATTCTACTGTCAGAAAATCTATGAATGCTTCAAGTCTCGCTACCCCAAAATCTAATGCTCTGAATATTGTAGTCAGCTTTCGGCCTCGAGGCATACACATTTGGAGGCCTTAAAAAGCCAAATGCATCTTATCTGGCAGGCCGCTGAGGCGTACAACTCGCATGGTACGCCTCGACGTGTAGGAGGCATACAGCTCACAGATTGGGATACAATTGAGAGAAAATAAGAAGCATGTACCTCGTATGGTACACATCGAGGCATACACCTCACAGATTGTGATACAATTGTGAGAAATGAAATTATGGGGTACATTTACAATATTTTTTTCTTTTAAGTTTTAAAATGAAGATTGAAGACAAATATAACAAAGAAAATATAAAAGACTAAAAAGGAGACAGTATGGCAACTAAGTTCTTCTAAAATCTATCATTTTTGTTTTCAAGTGTTTGTGTTTAATTTTTAAATGAGATGGAGTTTATGTGCCATTAAACACAGATGACTTTTTGGTTTGTGAAACACTCCTTATATTATTGTAACAAAGTTAAATATGTATGTTTTCTATCTATATAATGTGGTATTCTTTCTCTTCAAAATCAAATGTACGCCCTGTACGCATAGAGACATATGCCTCGAGGTGACACCTCGCTTTTTTTTTGTTCGTTGAAAACGATAATTTAAAACATTGGCTCCTTTTCTTCCCCGCTATCCCTTTCTTTCGTACATTACCTAGCGCTAAATGCTTCCTCAGGTGTCATGGTTTTTAAGACAAGCCTTCCTGAGTTCTAGTAAACTAAACCCTAGTCTATATGTCGTGCTTGTTTTTTTATTGTCTGAATCTAACTCACTTGAGTCTAATTTGCATAGATCTGATTCGACTGAGTATAAGTGTTTCCAGTCAGGGCGCAGGTTATTTCAGACAATGATCTCTTAATTAAGGCTTACTTCATGTCTGAATCAAATGGACACATTTAGATGAGTAAGATAAAACAAACATTTTATTTGACTCGAGCCAATTTAAATCTCAAGTCAGATTTTACATCTATGTTTGAAGAAAAACAAAACACCACATGACAAGATTACATGGCAAGCAAAAAGGGAAATCAAGAAGCATAAACCATAGATAAGTAATTCAGTACTTAGAGCAACTCCAATGTGGGGGGGCTGGGGCTCCCAAATTCAAATTTGGGAGCCCCAGCCCCCAGCCCACGGAGTCCAACCCGGGAGCCCCGGGGCTGGGCTCCCGGTGGGGCTGGGAGCCCCATGCTCCCTGGCTCCCAAATGGAAGCCCGGGCTGGGGGGCTCCCAGCCCCAAATATGACCGTTGGGGGTCTCCCAACGGCCATATTTGGGGTGGATCCCCTAAAAAGGGGATCCACCCCACTTCTTTTTATTTTTGTTTTAAACTAAATTTTTTTTCAAAAAATATAAATTGTTTTAAATTTGTTTTTCCAATCATTTCTCTAATTTTTCTTTTTTTAATTTTTTTCATCTTTTCAAAATTCCTCTCTCTCTAACATAATATTAAATTTCAATTTTATATTTGAAATTAAAAGTCCGCACACGTACATTACACACGTACATAATTTAGATTTGGGAGCTCCTGTTAGGAGCCCGATGTTGGAATTGAAAAAAGCCCCGGGGCTCCTAAAAATCAAGGGCTCCCAAAATTGGGAGCCCGAGCCCCACATTGGACTTGCCCCAAGTACCACAGGCACAGAACGGGTACAAGTACAAAGCGAAATGTGTTCAATACTAATTTAAGGAATACTAGAGCTTTTACTACCGGATAATCCAAACTAAGAAACCCTCATTTATTATTGTAGAAGGTACCCTCGCAGGAAGTAATAAAATGGTAATTATGTCCTTAAACTCAAAATATCATGTAATTATCATGAAAACATAAACTATATTCTTCAGACTACATGGTAATAGTCAGAAATGCAGGAAAATTGCAAGAATTCATACCTTTAGAGTTCCCCCAGAAACAATTAAATGTTTAACATGAGAAAGACTCCCAACAAGTTCATTTGCATTTGTACCAGCATGCATTTCTCCTTGTCTTCCAATTGCAGGCTTATTGAGAAAGTCAACTTCAGCAGTAACAAGTGATGTAAAGGTAGATAGGAAGTACCCCTTTGCAATATTACCCTGGTAGATGAGAGATACTAGATTTGGTGCATCCAAATGGACCTCACAATTTTGTAAACCATTTATATTTACTACATTGGGTTCATTAATCGACAATTTCTCAAGTGCATGTGCTCTGATACATAAATTCATATCCATCCAACTACAGGAATTTAAAGTCAACCTTTTGAGGACCGGGCAATTGGAAAAGAGTTGTTTTGTCAAGTAAGGACTCGTAAATCTCAAGCCTGTTAAAACAAGGTTCTCAAGTCTTGTAAAAGAGATGAGTTGAGGAAGACATAAAGGAGAGTTTGTTGTTAGCCTTAGATCCACCAGTGATTCACATGTAAAAAGAGAGAGGGGAACATAAAAGGGTTCATTTACTTTGATACTGAGAGCAAGCTCTTCTACTTTATACTTTATTACGGTAGAGATCCACGCATTGATTCGAGATGCATCACAAAGTTCATCACATTCGAGAGTGAAACCCCGTATATTAAACTCACCACGAGATAGCAACATTCTGTCCATAAAATTCATGAATAGCTTGGTCTCTAAATGAATGTCTTTGATAGTTGAAGATCTCCATGTTTGAAAGTTAAGATTTGGAATTGAGTTCCAAATGTATCTCCATCTTTTAGATAAAATGCTAGTACGAGCGGCGAACTTTATTGCAAGGAAAGAGAGAATATGGTGAATAAGGTAATCGGGTAATTTGTTGGTCATATCCTCTTCTTGATCTATCCCTTCTCCAACTAGTAGCTTCTGAATTTTAGCCATGATCTTCAAAAAGCATAAGACTTATTTTTTAGAATAGCTCATGAGGATGTAACACATGCATGCTGGATGCGCTATATATCGAAACCAGACAAACAGGTAAGACACAATCAAGAAAATAACCGATTGTAATGGGTTGTATCTCCAGTCTGATCTAAAGCCTGGAATAAGTATGCAGACAGATGGCATATAGAAGAATCATATGATACAATTGACCGACTATTTACTCGTGCGCATTGGGATGTCTAAGATGCATTTCTAATAAACTTGTTATATTTTTAATGCTAAAGTGACCTTTTTTACCCACTTATATCATCTAAAAGAATTGGAGAACGTCAAGTTTGGTTTCCTTCTTCAAGGATACAATATAAACAAAACCGAACTTCACAGTATTTCACTTCATTTATCTATGTTTGTTTTTTTGCTTAAAAACACGAGTACTATACCTTTCCAAAATCTAGGTGAGTTTTCTTTTTGTTTTCATTCTTTATTGAGTTCAAGTTGAACAACTACACTATGCAGCCTGGCAAGGCCGAGTAACTCGTGACTTGCCGACCCGACCCTCGACCAAACCCCAAGTCTAGGGTTTCGGTGAGGGACTCGTTAGACTTATTCTTACTCGGCTGGACTTGGCTGTGCGAGTAGAAACTCATTATAAGCAGCTCACCCTGACTCGGCCGAATTACTCATACTCGACTTTTGGTTGATCCCAAGCCGAGTCCGGGTATGATATACATTAGCAGCTAGAAGATACAACAATATAAGGTTGTAAACGAGGTTGGGGTTTAGGGTTTAGACAACCTATAAAAGTTATCATCTTTAGAGATGTGATGATAAAAATAAATCTTCCAAAGCTGGGTAATTAACAACTTTTTGTGACTATATAATATTACAATTTCATTATTCAGGGTATGAAAGAACAAGTAAATAAAGATAAAATCTTCTCATAAATCCCATTTCAGAAGGATAAACAGAAATACATAAACTCAATTTAGTAACTGAAGAGAAGTAATTTCAAGAAAAAGTAGAAATTTGAATTGGGTTTAGATAAATTATACCTCTAATCAGATTTCTGAAGAACTTCGAAGCGCAACGTCTGGAGGGGTAAAGTAAATAGGTTGACGATGGAGAACAATGACTTGAACTGGAAAGGCGAGAGACTCTGGAGTGAAGGGATTTTTCGAAGGGTTTAAGGGAGAGAGAAGAAGATGGCGATGAATTGGTCTGTTGGTGTGTTTCCCCTCTTTAATGGAAATTGGGAGAAAGCTATAAAGGGCCCCACTTATTTTTGCTTTAGGGCCTCCGCTTGATTTTTTTTTTTTTTTGTTTTTTTCTTTTTAAGAAAGCCTGACATTTGATACATAAAAGATGTGATAAGTACGAACTGCCGAATTAAACGTTGAAATAAACGGGAGTTTGTCTATAGTATCGGGCTGGTACGAGTTTGACACCATTTAGATTTTCAGAAATGAGAAACCGAATAATACTTATAAGTTATTTTAAAACCATTCAAAATACATCCAAAACCGGTGATAACTACTTTTCAAAGATTTAACCTCTTTAAAAACTTATCAAACATTAGACTAAAATATAAAAGATTATTTTTCAAATGACCCCATAGTTTATGATTGTGAGGGTAAGAAGTCGCGGGTCAAGAAGTCAGCTGGACCGGGTGGTTGACCGGAAGTCGAACCTCCACCTGTTAATAATTTTGCGAGCATCGACGACGTCTTTGAGCTTAACCTGTGACAAAAGAGACAATAACACATGTGACCGTGAGATCTTAGGGGACACCGGGATGGTGCCGACATAAGGGGCTCCGACAGTCAAGTCAGTAAGCTTGCAAGAGAAATAATATGTACGAGGATATTAACCTTGGAATGTTACCGTTGGTTGGTTGGTGGTCGGAGCTCGCTTTCTACGGATTAACAGACTTGTTGGAGAGAGATTGTGAGGTCTGACCTCGACTAAGGCAACCCTCGTAGATGTGGCAAAGTAAGGAAGGCCTGACCTCTCGAAGAGATAAAGTCACTTGCCTATGCTTTGATCGTCAGGAGAGAGAAAAGTGGGTCGTCCTTTCTGGATGAGTGGTCTTTAAGACAGAGAAATAAGTTGTCTTCCCTTGATGAATGGTTGTCAGGAGAGATAAAGATATGTCGTCTTCCTTTGAATGTAGGTCGACCTCCTTTGATGTGTAGTCGTAGGAGAGATAAAGATAGGTCGTCCTTCTTTGAATGTAGGTCGACCTTCTTTATTGAGCGGTCTCCAGGAGAGTGAAATATGTGTCAAGATCAGTCGTATATAGTTCAATGGATGTTTGATTAGTCGATCACAGAGAAAGAATAGGACGATAGCAAGAGTGGGAGTGTCGTAGACGACCGATTGGTCCCTCTGTATGAGAGAGAAAGTGATGATGATCGATGATCGAGTGTATTGGTCGGGAATTCGATGATGAGTATTTTTGTCTGAGATCGGATCCCTTATATCATTCTTGGTTCCGTCCTTTTATAGTGTCTTGGGTCGACTGTTACCCGGTGATGAGTTGTCATCTTTATTGGTGGTAACGCATGGGTTGTCACCATTAATATTGATTTCGTAATCCCCTAACGGATATATCTGAGGTACGGTCATCTTAAATGAATGTAACGTCTCTCCAACGGATATATGGGAGGAGGTTTGTCGAGGATTTGAGGGCGGACCTCTTTATCCAGGGCTGGATGTGCTGTCGTACTTGGGCCTGTTGAGAAGGCGAGGACATACCTCTTCTTCCAGGGCTGGAAGTGCTTACGTATTTCGGCCAGGTGAGGAGGTGAGGGCGGACCTCTTCCTCTGGGGCTGGAAGTGCTCATTTACTTTGGCGTTGCTTCGGGGTATCCGAAGATGAAAGGGTTGAGCCCATTAGCCATTAGTTTATGGGCTTCGTCACCGAATAAGCCCATTAATCATGAATTCCATGGGGCACTCCTGGTGACGTATTTTGGTCCATACAATGCCATATAAATTACATAACTTAATCCTTAATAGGAATTAAAAAAATGAAATAAGTCGGGCTTTCCCCAGCCTGGACCCGAGATAAAACCTCGAATAGCCGGTCGGCCAAAAGGAATCCCATTCCATGGGTTGTTTTTGGCTTGGGTGAAAGTCTCATGGGATGGGACTCTCCTGGCCAGCTATAAGTCGTCATCTGGAATCTCTAGCCAGAAGTAAATTCTGATTAAATCTTACCTAGTACTTTAAATAACGTCCAATTTTGCGTCTTTTAGGAAATTATAATTGGATTACACGATTAGACTTTGGGAAGTCTTAACAAAGGGCAAGATTAAATCAGAAAATGTGTGAAAAATTCTCTCCAGCTACTCTGGCAGAAGATAGAATGGAAACTGTAATACTAATAAAGCCATCTAGTCAGTTCAGAAGGACTTCTGATCTTCAAGATAAAGTATCACCGTTATAGAGGAACCGAAAGGGTCTTGCATTTCAGGAGACTTAAATTTGTAAAAGAAAAAATTATTTCGGAAAAGAGCTTGCAAAAGGATTTGATTTTGAAAAGTTAAATATTGGCTTTCAAATTAATTTTGAAAAGGGTTTCAAGAAATATAATTGAAAAAGAGAAACTTTATTTTCACGATCCACATGTCTTGGACATGATTCGATATGTATCAAACTCAGTCTGAGACATCTTGAACTCCAGTCCGAGTGTAGCTTGAAGTCTGGTCGAGACTCGTAGGAGATGTGAGTCGGGCTTAGTCCGAGAACGTCTTTGATAGTGCCCCAGACACTTCTTGAGCCATAATTCGAGAAGGTCTCATACCTCTATAGGTTAAGGGGCATTGTCCCTGAGTTCTTACCAACCTCCAGTGTGTAATCAACATCTTCCAAAACAATGCTCGTGGCTTAGCCTAAATGGGAGTTCTTTCTCTTTTTTCTCCTGTTCCAGTTAAAAATTGACCCAGGCTAACCGAAGGCGCAAAAATTGGTTTACGGAATAGTAACATGGAAAATCCAAGTAACCTAGTTTTTTGAAAAATAGAATTCTTAAGAATGAAATGCTCTCAACATTTTCTACATAATTTAAAGTAATTAATAGAAAACACATTAAATTAATTTTTACTTTTTGAAAATTTTAAAACAAAAATAAATCATGTTAAAGTATTTTTCTATTTACCTCATCTATAAATTAAAAATCATTTAAAATTAATTAAATGTCTAAAGTTGAATCTTACTGTGAACCCCACTGTACTTAGTAACATATGAAAATTTAGCAAACTTTAATTCAATTTTAAACATGACTCCACTCTCAGTTCTATCTGAGTAAGGAAATAAACAACTTCTACTAATTAGTTGAAGATAATGTCCTTCTCCTCTTCAACCAAATCTTCTTCTTACCACTATTCCCTTTCTGAATCATCTCTCCTTCGACGTATAATGGATTTCTAAACCCTTTCGAACTCGACACGTTACCCGGTGAACTTTCCCAGTACTTTTCTTCAAATATTCCATTACTACTTGAAGGTCCAACATCAGTTTCTACCTTCTTTCCCTTGTCTTCAACTTCCTTATCTTCGTAGTAATCTGTCGTTTCTTTATTACTACTATTACTTCTCTCGCTACTAGTAGGACTATTATTTCTTTCACTTGACGAAGTTTCGCTTAATGTATGAAATATAGTTACACTCTCTGTCTTCCTTCCTTGAAATGAGTAGCTTTTCGACTTGTCTTTATATAATGGAAGTATAGATTTCGACATTGAATTACTTCTGTCCTTACCTAAACTATAAGTTGTAGAAAGTTTCCTCTCAATTCCTTCCCTTTCCTTTACTAAGTCTCCGATTTTCTCCAGTACTTCATTTGCCATTGCTTCTTCTGCTACATTTTTCTCAAGCTCTGTAATTGTTCGATCGAATTCTTTCTTCTTATCCCGAAGAGAACGCTGAGATGTAATTTTAAGTCAAAACTCAGAAAAAGAAAAATCTAATAACTCATTTAAAGGGTTGTCTTGAATCTTGATTATGTTTTTTGTTCAGTTTCCTCACCCTTTTCTCTAGAAATTTTCCGATATCTTGGCCTTTGAGCTTCTTCTTCTTCCAAAATATGCAACAGAATCGGACAAAACCAGCTAATATTATCAAAATCAGAGATTGAAATAACAAGAAGAGTAATATCGCACGTTCATTGCCTGCGAGGAAGATTCAGGTTACAGGTTATCTTGGCTGGAACCATAAATGCCATATATATATATAATGTAATGATACTGACCTGTATAGATGCTGGGATTTTTCATTGTTGTTTCTGAGCAGCTTAAAGCTAGCTTCTGCCCTGTAACATAAGAAAATATTAAGGAGGACTCTAATTAAGTCATACAGGTTATGGGAAGATTTCTTACGTGTTGTTCGGCATGACAATGGGCTGCCAGTATCTGTATTACAAAGAAAACACGCATGAAGTGTTGGTCTTGACGAATAGAGATTAGTGCACAAGTTTATGTCGGTGCTAGTATGAGAGAAAGATAGAGACGTACTTCCTACAGCTACAAAAGCAAGAAGAATTCTTTCATCTAATGCGAAGTGATGAAGATCACTATCGGACGAGAACAAGGCGAATTGGCCTGATAATTGTTAACAAAGGTTAGATAATTTAACAATCAATGGTGAAACAATATTCTTCTTTCGAAATACAAATACTTAGAAGTACCAGTATAGGTTTCGGTCCAGTAAACATGTCCAGTAGCTGGAACCAATGCGGTAAATACTACATTTATAGGTTTCATTGCTGAAATATATGTATGATCGCCAACAACTCGGCTTATCTTTCTTGTCACTCTAGTCTGAGAAAAATAAACTGCGTATCCAGAACAATCAAGAACTGGACTAACTTGAACCACAGAATCAAGAGCAGATGCCTTAGCAAATTCCCTGAGAACTCCCGAAGATGAAAATGAATACAGGAAACCATCTAAAGAACCAATTGATATCCAACCTGTTAAAATTTTGACGGTTAATGAACAATTGAGTCATAATTTTTATCTATAGATATCATTTAACATCAAAGTAGATGAAGATAAGATATTTACCATTCAAATCAACTACTGGTGAGCAATCTGTTGTACTTAAAGGACCAATATGATTCTGCCACAGAATATTTCCAGTAGAAACATCTAGAGCTAATAAGAGAGATATAATTGGAAATGTAACATAAACAAGACCATTGTTGCCAGGGGTGATTATCAGAAGATTGTCGAAAGAACTAAAGTCCTGAATCCATTTAAACTGAGGCTTTCGAATAGACAAAGAGTAAAGCTCTCCGTAAGTATTTGAAATCTGCAAATAAAATATAAAGATTGGTAAGACCAGAACTTGGCAACACAACTACGTGTTAGGACCAGGCACAAACTTAGCCACCATGTTTTCATATGGTGTTTGATTTTCATGGTATAATCATGCATACCCATATTGTTTTAGAAACTGAGCTATAGCACAAATGCAAACTTAGTAAATGTTTATGCCTTAATGGTATGCTCATGAGAAAGCACGCCAAAAAAAAAAAAAAATCCTACACCCATTAGGCTAGGGCCTGGTGGCAAAAGTGGGAACACCATTGATAGTGTTAGGCATCGAGTCGTTAGAAGATGGTACCAGATCCAGGGACTACTTGTCTTTAAGGATGGGGAAATGTAACAATGTAACATCACATCGCTACAGGGAGCATCCGAAGACTGCAGCATAGTTGAGCGATCAAGCCTCGTAAGTGTCGAGACCTTTAAGGTGGGCTGTGGTACACTCATCAAGAACAAAATCCTGTAGCCACTAGGGTTTCAGCCTCGATGACAAACGTGAGAACAATATCGATAATTGGTTCATACATAAATATATATATATATATATATATATATATGTATATATGTGCGTGTGTGTCTTTAAATCCATATAACCATAGGGATTTTTATACTCATCTACCTGACACCTTCTAAGGGAGTACATTCGACTACCTATTCAGTGTCCAGGTTATATAGGTTCCAAGAAGTTTTCTGCAGGGATGTCAAATTAATATAAATGAAACAAAATAAAAAGTATAGGCAAGGGGTGGCCTTACATACACACTACCTTCACATTGATCGACAACTGGGGATGAAGTAAAATAACAATCTGTAATGTTCCTCTTACAACCCTGACGATAACCAAAACGCTGAAGCACTGGCCCAGCACTCCATAGCCGTTGTCCACGAAGCATATATGCAAATAGTCCTCTGTTTTTAACACTGATAAACATATACGAACTTATCAAGCTTATTCCCATGCCAATAATTTCATTCGATCCTTCAGTAGTTAACTTTTCACCAAATAATACTTCTACTGTCGATTCAGATGTTCCAATAGTTGGAGGCTTGATTTTTAGAATCTTGTTTTCTGCCACCAAATATATCTGCAGACACAATGAAAGATGAAGTTACTACGGAAGTACGAAAACCAACAATAAAACGAACCAAGAAGACAATATTTAAGTTTAAGATTGTTAAAAGCAATATCACCTTCCCAAATTCATCTTGAACTGGAGCAATATCGATATTACAGGCATAGTTCAAAGGGGCACTCCAAGAAATAGAGCCATTACTTTCAAATGCGAAAAAATTTCTATCTGAACAACTATAAATCCTCCCATCATCTCCAATAAGTGGTTTTGAAAGTCTATAAGCTGTCCGTTTAAAGGGCTCTTGAGCTGAAACAAGAAGAAAATTTTCACTTTAAATGACCACAAAAGAAACTAAATATACTCTTAGGTATGTAGTCATACAACTCAAAACCAATTGGGAACGATTGAAGAGGACCTATACATTATATTCTTCGTTACTGATATAACCTATCTCCCATGATGGATGACTACTCTCACTCGTGGGCCTAAACTCTGATACCATATTAAGTTTGTGGTCGTTCAACTTTAAAAATTTGACAATGAGTGGAGATGTAATTTACGTTATATTTTGGATCACTACATCCCCTGTCTTCTCCCATGTGGGACTATTCTCACAGATAAGAACATAAAGTACCGAAAAAGTGCCTCCAAAATAAGTAGGCCAAATAAAAAGCACCAATTTGATAACAAAGGAATTAAACCCACACTAATCTCCAATACATCACTCACAACTTTCTTCAAACAGCTAGTCCACGGAAACAAATGCTGCTTACGCAATTCTTTCGAAGACATTATCATTCAAACTAGATTTCTCTCTAAGGGAGAATTAAGAAAATCAGATGATAAAACAATAAAAGAAAAAAAAACTTTTTCTTTTATAAGATCAAGTTCTTCCCCTTTCTCGTGCTTCCGGCAAACAAAGGCATCATAAGACCCTACCCATTCATCATCAATATCTCATGATCCCAGAAACAGGAGATAAAACACTTAAATTTTCAAACTAAACAGCAAAAGAGTGCAATAAATGAATCTAGAGAGAGAAAGAAAAAGTACCAGAGAATGGGTTGTGATCTCCTGGAAAAGTCTGGGAAGAAACAGTAGGTGCTTGAAGGAGCAGAAGGAGAAGGAGAAAGGGTGACATGACGGATATATTCTCAGAAAAGGTGATAAGTCAAGAGGCCATTGTTGTTGTTTGTTTATATTTTGTTGGAAACGGTTATTTAACTGAAATGGTTTTGGCGGGAATTACTATTTTCAAACACCCGGAAGCCGGGAAGCCCGGAAGGATGTCACCACCACCGAACACCACCGGACCACCCCAGTTGAAAAAAAGTAAGGCAGTGTTTGTTTTTGGTAGAAAAATTGCCACAAACCCCCAGAAGCTCACACCTGATACTAAAAAGATAAGAGTAGTCACTTTAAAATAAAAATTAGGTTGGGGACTTATTTGTCATGTTTTGAGGAGGTTAAAGTTAGTTTCAAGTCCCATTAATTTCACATTTCAAGAGGGTAAAAAGGTAAATTACATCTTCTACCCATGAATTTACGTTAGGTGCACAAGTCATACGCCTATTGATATATGTCAGACGGCATGGGTTATGTCACGCGCAAAATACCTTATGGTGTGAAAGACATTTGAAAATGCATTCTCTTACATTTAATGTGCATTAACTCTTATGTATAATGGCAGAGTCATGAGTAAGGGGCTATGTTGTTTGAGGCGAGAAGCGATGCGAAACGATGTGGTTGTCCGAGTCGTTTCCGTGTCGGGTCGTGGCTAATGGGCCAACTGTTGCCAAACGCAACAAAAGAAAACACTAAATAATTTTCAAGTCAAACTTTGTGCTATTTGTTTAAACTTTAGAATCTATGTTTATTTTGTTACTTAATAATTTTATTAACTATTAATTTTATCAATTAACAACTACTTTTAATAAAATAACAATAATGTTTTGTAAATTAAGTACTCGATTTTAACGGGTTAGCGTGTCGTGGCGGGTTAGGAACATCAAGGGTCGTGGCATGTTGTACTTCCGTTCCTAATGTGCCGTGGTTGACGGGTCTGGGAGCTTAAAATCTCAGACCCGCCACGGCCCGCTTGACTCGTGACGGGTCGACACGATACGGCACGCGACGTCCGTGCCGTGTCGTGTTGCCTTATAAACGGGTTGTGCCGGTCCGTTTCCGTGCCGACACGACCCGTTGGCCACCACTATTTTCAAACACCCGGAAGCCCGGAAGGATGTCACCACCATCGAACACCACCGGACCACCCCAGTTGAAAAAAGTAACGCAGTGTTTGTTTTTCAATAAGTCTAGGGAGCCCTCCTGTTGGGACTCCCTGTCCAAACCATCTGATGATTTGGACAAAAAGACAGCTACTTCTTGGGCTGAAAAAGTGGGAGAGAAAAAGTGGGAGATTTTATAGGGGCCCCTCATTTTTGTTAAAAGGCCTCCCCTCAGTGATAATTTAGCAAGTAAAATGGTTCATGGGGAGGCCTTTTAACAAAATTGGGGAGGCCTTATAAAACTTCCCAAAAAATAACTTTTCTCTCTCCCACATGTGAACAAATCCGATTCTGACGCAGTTAATAAGGTGACCGTTAATAAGTCTTGCTGGGATGATTTTTAATCCTTTTAATCTCAACCCTTAAATGTTTGAAGGGCTGAGATTTAAACTCCCAAATAACTCTACTATTCCAACCCCCAAGCCACTCAGACTTCTCTTTTTCTTTTTTTTGTTGAAAGGCTAGTCAGACTTCTTTACTTTTAATATTTTGATCCTCCATTGGGTGTTAGTTACTTTCCTGTTGCCCTGTTGCCCACTTTTCTAAACTAACAAAGAAAACTAAAACTTTGAGTGGGTTTATGAAGTTAAATTAAAAAAAATTGGGTTGGATTAATGTAACTCATCAACTATGATTCAGTGAAATATGTTCATGTGCATTTAATTACCAATATGGTTTGCCAAAAAGAAATACAAATTGAAATAATACTAGTCTTGATCTAAAACTATTAAAAACAACTATCAATATATTTTGGCAAAAAATTAAAAACCATGAAAGCTAACTATACTAATGATCACCCATCTTTCAATTCTTCTTTCTGTCTCCGTCAAGTACTAAAATTGAACCTCCAACTCAGTCCGTCACTTTCCTGTAATAATATCACACTAGTTAGAACTAAACTATGAGAAAAAAGATTCAAACACACAACATAGTCGATCAAACAATGTGTAAATATTCAATTTACGACAAGATTAAATCTAAAAATGAGAAAACTTTCCTATAATAATATCACACTAGTTAGAACTAAACCATGACAAAAAAAAACTCAAACACACGACATAGTCGATCAAACAATGTCCAAATATTCAATTTACCCAATGTAAATTTGAAGAAATTAGATAAGTAAAAGTGAACCAAGTTATTATAGAGATTAAGAAACTATCACCCAATGTAGGATGAAAAAAGTTCGAAGGGGAACCAGCAGCTCAAGAACTCAAGTGGGTTTGGATTAACAAATTAGGGCTATAAAAGTTATTTAGGAGTTTCAATCTCAGTCCTTAAAAAATTAAAGGGCTGAGATTGAAAGTTGAAAAGTAATCCTAGGAACATCTCACTAATGGCGTTAAAATATGCCGTTTTTATTCACGTGAGGGAGAGAGAAAAATTACTTTTCTCTCTCCCACTTTTTTAGCCCAAAAAGTAGTTGTCTTTTTGTCCAAATCATCAGACGGTTTAGATAGGGAGTCCCAACAGGAGGGCTCCCTAGACTTATTGTTTGTTTTTTGTAGAAAAATTGGCCACAAACCCCTAGAAGCTCACACCTGATACTACAAAGATAAGAGTAGTCACTTTAAAAAAAAAAGTTTGCCAGTGTTTTGGGGAAATCAAGGAAGTTTCCAGGACAATAAGTCTTGGGTGGAAACAAACTTTTTTTGTTTCCTCCAAACATCACCTTTTCAATTTTTTATTTTTTCTTCTTCTCCTCTATCTCAACTAAAATTTCGGCAATCTCCACCGGATTCCGGCAATTTCTGCCATTAACGCCGGCAATCTCCACAAATTCCGGAAATCTAATTCTGCAATAGTTTAGGGTTTTCATCCCTCACGGATCAACGTATCAAATACAGAACCCTTATCAGGTACTTCTATTTCTTCTTTTTATCCTTTTACGACAGTGATTTGAATCTATAGAGTTTCGTTGATAACTAGTCTTCGTTTTTTCATCAGTCAATTCACTTCACGATATCTTTTTGAAACTAGGGTTAGGTTTATTGTTGATTTGACCGAAGAGTCAACTCTCTATCCTTCATAAAATCTCTGTTTCAATTGGGCTAGTGTTTTTGAAATTTTTATATATTGTTTCAAGTTGTCATCTTTTTATACGTATTGTGCCATGACTTCACTGAAAGATCTTCTTCCTCCTCCTGTAGAATCGAATACTAAGACTTTATATGATCACTCCAATGATCCATGGTTGAAACAACTATTCACTGCCTCAAAATCTGATTTTGTTGTACTTGTAGCTAAATCAAATTCAGTTCCTCCTTACCTAAAACGTGCAGGTTTCATCCCCAGAAAGCTTGAGGATTTTGGAGATGGTGGATCTGGTTTTCCAGAGAGAGAGGCAGAAGAGAGAGAGAGAGAGAGAGAGAGGAGAGGGAGAAAGGGATGAAGATAGAGAGAGGGAGAAAGGGATGAAGAGAGATGATGAAGTCGCCGGCCGTCACCGGCAACACCCGGCCGGCGACATTCTGCCGGCGACTTCTGAGGTGCGTTTGGCATTTTTTTGATTTTGCACCGTCTTCCCCGGGAATTTTGCTGCTTTCTCCAAAGCGCTGGCCAAAAAATTAGGTTGGGGACTTATTTGTCATGTTTTGAGGGGGTTAAAGTTAGTTTCAAGTCCCGTTAATTTCACATTTCAAGAGGGTAAAAAGGTAAATTACATCTTTTACCCATGAATTTACGTTAGGTGCACAAGTCATACGCTTATTGATATATGTCAGACGGCATGGGGTATGTCATGCGCAAAATAATATTTTTTTTTTTTGAAACCATTGAAACCATTTTTCATACATAAGTGATTAAATCACAAGTTACATGGATAATTGTTATTTCTCTCGGTTCAGCAGCATGAGAGTTACATAAATAAATTCTTAGAATTTCGAATGTAAAGTGGCTCATGAAGTGAGAGAAATGGGACTAGACACGACGAAAATAAGAAAGAAGAAAGATGAAAGGATTCTAAAGATCACGGATGAAAAGACCCTTAAGGTCAACAAAATAACTGATAATACAAAAATAAAGAAAATAATAATTTACATCCCGTCGCTTTCGCCGGAAAACCTCAATTGTCGCCGGAAAACTGCCATTGTCGTCGGAAAACCGTCATTGTCTCCGAAAAACCGCCAATATTATTGTACTAAATACATAGAAAATCAAAAAACTCTCTCTTCTACCTTTCTTTGTTGCAATAGATTGATCATCGTTGATAAAACCACAAACATAATGCCAGAGTTCTGATACCGTTGAAAACTAAATGAAGAAAACATTTTTTTCCGTTAATGTGAATTTATGAGGATCAGAATCACTTTGGATAGTGGTAGCATGGCAAGTGTGATATTGATTTTTTTTGTGTTTTGGATCCAGATAAGACCACTTTTAACTAATTCAAAGTCGGTAGAGATCAAATCTTCGCCTTCCACTGTATTAGTTGTTAGATTGCTGTTGATAGACTCCCTAATTGTTGAAGAAATCAGAGGTCTTGAGCATCCATGAAAAAATACTTAGAAGAAAACCTGACAAAAGGAGAGTCATGAGTAAAGGGTGCCATCGGTGCGGTCCCCACTTTTACTCAAGGGCCCAACTTGTTAATAAATGGTTAAAAAAAATACGCAAGGGCCAAGAGTTTTGTGTCCGCGGTTAAAAAAACAAGATTTTAATTATCCAATGGTCACGATTTCTGAGAGAAGTTGAAGTGGTTGGAATAACGTTTAAAAATGTTAAATCTAAAGATGACATGCTTATTAAGTAGGATTTTTGACTTCCTCTCTCTAAGAGCATCTCCCAGATGATGGATATGCATGTGGCTCCAACCCGGGAGCCCCACCCTCTCGGGCTTCCATTCCGGAGCCCGGGCTGAGGGGTTCCCAACCTTAAATTCAATTTGTTGGGAGTCCCCAACGGCAGTGAAATGGGATGTACCCCTTTGGAGATTCACCCAAGTTTACTTTTTATTTTTATTTATTTAAATCTTATTTGTTTTAAATTAAATTTGAAAATGTCAAATTTAGAGATGACAAGCCTATTAAGTAGTTTTTTTTTACTTCCTCTCTTTACCCTCTAATTTCCAACTTCTACACTTTTAGAGCATCTCCAGCTGCTCTCCATAACGCTAAATAATGGCGTTATGGAGGGTGTTGGGAACAAGCACCACTGGAAATCAACAAAGATTTCTAATGTCGTAATTAGTGACCCGCCAAATATGGCAGATTGCTATTTTTTTTCTATTTAAACCAAAATTTTCATTCGTATGTATCAATTCGATCCAGTACATTACATTGTTTTGAGACTTTTGACTTCGTTGAGTACAACATGAGATTTACATTAGTAAATTACAACACGGAACTTACAAAAGTAAAGTACAACATGAAGGTAAAGGAGTACAACATTACAATAACTAAATAAAATACCCCAAAAGTCACAAAATGAAAAGATCACAGAGATCACAAATGAGAAGACCTTAAAGGTCTTAACCTTTATTATACTAAACTATATGTATGAACGATGAACCAAGTAGAGGTTGCTGATCGAATCAGGTGTTGTCCTCTCGATTTAGTAGATGTTGTTCACTCTTCTTTTTGGTGATCTTTGTTTCTTCTTCGTCATTCTTCTAGCCAAACCCGTTTTCATGAAGTTGTGAAGATTGTGAATGTCAATTTAACGGATTATCAGTTATGTTCTTCTGTTCCTAGAGAGAACCAGGAGCTCCATAACCCAAGAAGGGTCTTCCAGAACAATACAAAGTTTCATTGTTGGTTTGATCAGAAACATTGATTTTCTCTCTTACTTTTTCAAATCCGTGACTAAATACTCCGAATCCAAAGATAAGCCCAATCAATATAACCACCAATATTAAGAAGAAGCAGATCCTGCACATCGAACACCCACAACACATTTTCTCCCTCCTTCAATTACTACTTGTTATGATTCATTTCTTAGGCAACTAATTTCTCTCTGCATTTCAATTGTCAGAGATATATGAAAGAATATGATTCACATTGTTTAAAGAATTGGGTGATGAGGGAAAAGAAGGACTTAAAATTAAAATTAAACTTTCATTTCTTTTGGGTCTCTCTTGTTCATCTTCTCTAGTGACAATACCCATCGATCTTTGTCTCTCAGAGAGAAAAAGAGTAAATTCTAATTTAAACCTAAGACATAATATAACTGAAAATAACATATTCTTGCCCAAAATCGAAGGGAATTCAGGCAAAGGAAGTGTTTCTTCGCGAAAAAGACAATCAAATGTTTGGCTTTTTCTCTCTCTAGAAAGCGGTATGGCGGGTCACTGTTCATCCCACTATATTAGTGGGACGGTGGGCCATGCCCCTTTTTTTTGTCATTTTAATGCTTCTTTTTAGTCCCTTTTAGTGTTACTTTTTTTTTCTTTTAATCATTTTAGTGTTATTCTTTTTTATCCCATAAAAAATTTAATTACTCATTTACATTATAATAAAACTGAAAATTAAATATTTGTTACTTCAATATTTTTATTTATACCATTAATAACACATAACCAATGTATTATACTAATTATCATTTCCACTGAGTATCGATTTTGTGTTCTCCTGGTTTTTAGAGACATTACAGTACTTTAGTCCCAAATGAACAACTTATTGAAGAATCAATAATGTTTATCATTGCCTTTTTTTTTTCCTATAGATGGTCAATCATAGTATCTCGTAGTGCAAAATGAGTTTTTATCTTTAATTTGCTTGTGTCTTGATAAGAAACGGTCGAAACGCTTTATTTCATTTACAACAATTTCTACAGTTGGAATTTTAGTTAAAATATTGGGTATTGCGCAATCGTCATATTCATCATCTATAATCATATTATGCATTATAATGCAAACAAACATTTTATCATGGAGGACATTTTTATCCCAAAAACGTGTTGAATCCTTAATAATCGAGATTGAAGAACTCCAAATGCACATTCAATCATCTTTTCGACATACTTCTTGCATCATTGCAAAATATTGTTTCTTCAAACCTTGAGGCTGAGAGATAATTTGAACAAGAGTCGTCCATTTCAGATATATATCATCAGCTAGATAATATCTCGTATTATATTCTTTTCTCATGATATTATATTTTACTGGAGGAATTTTACCTTCTACTAAAATTGCAAATAAATTTACATTCTTCGAAAAAACATCCCCTGATGTTTTACAGTCTGACAGATTCCTTACCACTTCACATTTTATTTCAATTGACCGCCTAAATCTACAGTCTTCAAGAAAACGTTTTCTGATGTCTTACAATCATAGCGATTCCTTATCCACTTACTCAGTGTATCTCAATTCACCACATAAAATTAGTTTCAAGAAAAACATCTATAAATACAATGAAGAGAATAATAAATATGGTGTGTTATGTAGAACAGATAGGTCTTTAGAGAGTCGTTGGCGTCTGATCGCTACTACTCTTCCAAAATTTTGAGGATGTGTTAGGCAAATTGAGAATCAAAATCAAAGTGGTACCATTAAGTTAGACACGGTAAGTATAGATACATATATTACAAAAAAACGAAAAAGGCGAGAAGCCCACCCATGCAAATATTACTGAGTGATACACCTATTTACATGTCTGTCCCATAACACTGAATGATAACGAACTTGTCTTTCCTTCTAGAAAAATCGAAAACAAAAACAAGAGGGCTATGTTCACAAAGGATTTTGACGAAGTTATTAACTTGTTGACTCACTTTCACTACAATACAAAATTTAACTACAATTTGGACCGTTATGTTACTTGAGTGACTCACCAACTCATATTTTGTCAAAACCGTCTTTTGTAAACTTAGCATTTTCCGAACAAAAAACACATGATTAAATACTTTATAAGTCCAAGAGGGTCACAAAAAAATGCCAAATTCTAAAATAGATTTCTACGAAAAATAATTTGGTTAACCATTGAGGAAACTAAATTACCAAAGAGAAGAGAAGTCATTTCACATACTTTTTCTTCAAATTCGATCTTTCCTTTTCTTTAACATATCTTGAAATAACAAGAGCAAAACATAATTCAATATAGTTTTCATAAACAAGAAAATAGGAAATGTTGGTTCTTTGATTTGGTTTACAAATCATTTTTCATAAGCTAAGGTGAAAGGATTAAAACCTGTTTGAACTAAAGTTTGCAAGGGTTTGAATAGAGGTTTTGGAAGATCATCATCCCAATTATACCATTCCCAACCATTACATTTTTCAGGTTCAAGGGTTTGAGGAGATTGTTGAGAATCAACCAATTCTCCTCTCATGAAAACAACGACATAATGTGATGGCTTTGGTTCATCGGAGAAGACAGTGTTGGTGATAGTTGCAAACTCGAGTTTCTCTATGTCCAAACCAGTTTCCTCTTTCACTTCTCTCACTGCACATTCCTTGAAGCTCTCCCCTAATAACATAACATACAAAATACCGTAAGATAATACTAGTTCAATTTAAAGAATCACCTATGGTTCATCAGTATCTCTTTTAAAAAACTAAAACGTCTTGGTTTGGAGTCAGGGTTGCAGTTTACCTTATGGATTTGTTCTAAGTGAATATTCGTCGAATAAAGTAAAGATAAGTTCTATTGATCTTTAGGGTCTCTTATATGCACGGGGATTGGATCAGGCTTCGGTTTTTTTTCGAAATGGACCACAAGAGTCATCGGTAAGGCATTGATACCTCATGAAAAGATAATACAAAGATACATCAAGATTCTTGAATTAAATATACACTATAACTATCTAAGTCTGGGAAGAAACAGTAGGTGCTTGAAGGAGCAGAAGGAGAAAGAGAAAGGGTGACATGACGGATATATTCTCAGAAAAGGTGATAAGTCAGAGGCCATTGTTGTTGTTTGTTTATATTTTGTTGGAAACGGTTATTTAACTGAAATGGTTTTGGCGGGAATTACTATTTTCAAACACCCGGAAGCCGGGAAGCCCGGAAGGATGTCACCACCACCGAACACCACCGGACCACCCCAGTTGAAAAAAGTAAGGCAGTGTTTGTTTTTGGTAGAAAAATTGGCCTCAAACCCCCAGAAGCTCACACCTGATACTAAAAAGATAAGAGTAGTCACTTTAAAAAAAAAAAAATTAGGTTGGGAACTTATTTGTCATGTTTTGAGGGGGTTAAAGTTAGTTTCAAGTCCCATTAATTTCACATTTGAAGAGGGTAAAAAGGTAAATTACATCTTCTACCCATGAATTTACATTAGGTGCACAAGTCATACGTCTATTGATATATGTGAGACGACATGGGTTATGTCACGCGCAAAATACCTTATGGTGTGAAAGACATTTGAAAATGCATTATCTTACATGCAATGTGCATTAACTCTTATGTATAATGACAGAGTCATGAGTAAGGGGCTATGTTGTTTGAGGCGAGAAGCGATGCGAGGCGATGTGGTTGTCGCCTCGCCTTGGCGCGTCTTGGCGAGCGCCTCTCACCTCCATGGTAGCAGCTTGAAATAGGGTTAAGAAGGATGAAGAAGGCAAAAGAGAGAAGAAGAAAAGTCGAAGCAGTCAAGCAGCTTGAAATAGGGGTAAGGGGGATGAAGAAGGCAAAAGAGAGAAGAAAAAAAGTCGAAATGATAAAACCCTAATAGGTTATTTACTAATTTATCCCTAAAAAGCTTCCTGACCACCCTTTTTAAAGGGTGTACTATGCTTTTATTCAGATTTAATATGGAAAAAGAGGTCAGTCCTCCCTACCCACACTATGAAATAACTTATTTAAGGGTGCTTCTAAAGGCACCTAGCCAAAAGGCTGTTAGCATCCGGAAATTTTATCGAGTCGAGTCAATGTTCATTCACCCGAGTTCTCTATAAGCACCTGTTTTTAACGTGGGTGACGGCCACCTTCGTTTGCTTCTTCCATCTTTTTTTTTTTTGAGTCAAACCCATATTCTTTTTTCTAAACAAAGCAGACCTAACTACAAAAAGTGTAAAATCCACTCTTCTTCATAAATGTTGAACGAATTAACTGAAGAATAAAACCCGAAACTCTACATTTCCCAGAAAGGTGATATCAAGATTCTTAACAATACAAGTAGAAACAATAGTCAAAATTGATGTGAAAATAGTAAGACATTAAACATCCAGAGAACACCAATGGTGGAAATGGTTAGTGTTGTTTGGTGTGAAGGAGTGATTCTAGGCATGTGCTTGAACCATTCTTCATCCAATGGTGGTAATTATTAATGCGGGTGGTATAAACAGTGATTATAGGCATGTCCTTGCACCAGTCTTCAACTTCTTGAACGATTCTCAAAGTTTCCCCAATATTCAAACTCTAAACCCTAACCCTGATTATAGGCATGTCCTGTCCGTGAGTTGAAGTTCCGTTTTGAAAGCTTAGAGAGAGAAAGTTTGAAATTCCCAATTTGGTTCAGATTGTGTGAGGGATGGAGGGATTAGGGTTAACTCCACTTTGACCGGTGCCTACATAGTTGTACGGTGCTAACAGAGAAAGGAGCAGTTGGGCTTGGTGCTAATAGAGATGGATGCTAACAGCCTTTTGGTCCGGTGCCTTTAGAAGCACCCCTTATTTAACTTGGTCAAAGGTGGGCCCACATTTCTTTTACAGCTGTTACACCTCATCTTCTTCTCTAAAAACGAAATCAGACTTCTAAACCCTAAATCTTCATCTTCTTCAACATTTCTTCTTCTCTCTATCATTGTCGCCTCAAATAGCCTCATGATTTTCCAAGCGAGGCGACCATTTTTTCAACCTTGCGCCTTGCTCGCCAAGGCGTCGCCTATGCGCGCCTTTGACAACATAGGTAATGGGTGCCACCAGTGCGGTCCCCACTTTTACTCAAAGGCTCAACTTGTTAATAAATGCTTAAAAAAATATGCAAGGGCCAAGAGGTTTGTGCCCGTGGTAAAAAAAAAACAAGATTTTAGTTATCCAATGGTCACGACTTATGAGAGAAGTTGAAGTGGTTGAAATAACGTTTAAAAATGTTAACATGCTTAGTAAGTAGGATTTTTGACTTCATATCTCTAAGAGCATCTCCAAGATGATGGATATGCATGCTCTCGGGCTTCCATTCCGGAGCCCGGGCTGAGGGGTCCCCAACCTTAAACTCAATTTGTTGGGAGTCCCCAACGACAGTGAAATGGGATGGACTCCTTTGGAGATCCACCCAAGTTTACTTCTTATTTTTATATATTTAAATCTTATTTGTTTTAAATTAAATATGAAAAAATCTAGAGATGACATGCCTATTAAGTAGGCTTTTTTCTTTTACTTCCTCTCTTTAACCTCTAATTTCCAACTTCTACACTTTTAGATCATCTCCAGCTGCCCTCCAGAACGCTAAATAATGGTGTTATGGAGGGTGTTGGGAACAAGCACCACTGGAAATCAGCAAAGATTTCCAATGTCGTGATTAGTGACCCGCCAAATATGGCGGGTTGCTGTTTTTTTAGTTAAACCAGAATTTTCATTTGTATGTATGAATTCGATCCAGTACATTACATAGTTTTGAGACTTTTGACTTCGTTGAGTACAATAGAGATTTACATTAGTAAATTACAACACGAAACTTACAAAAGTAAAGTACAACATGAAGGTAAAGGAGTACAACATTACAGTAACTAAATAAAATACCCCAAAGGTCACAAAATGAAAAGATCCTAAAGATCACAAATGAGAAGACCTTAAAGGTCTTAACCTTTATTATACTAAACTATATGTATGAACGATGAACCAAGTAGAGGTTGCTGATCGAATCAGGTGTTGTCCTCTTGATTTAGTAGATGTTGTTCACTCTTCTTTTTGGTGATCTTTCTTTCTTCTTCGTCATTCTTCTGGCCAAATCCGTTTTCATGAAGTTGTGAAGATTGTGAATGTCAATTTAGCGGATTATCAGTTATGTTCTTCTGTTTCTAGAGAGAACCAGGAGCTCCATAACCTAAGAAGGGTCTTCCAGAACAATACAAAATTATTATTGGTTTGATCAGAAACATTGATTTTCTCTCTTACTTTCTCAAACCCATGACTAAATACTCCGAATCCAAAGATAAGCCCAATCAATATAACCACCAATATTAAGAAGGAGCGGATCCTGCACATCGAACACCCACAACACATTTTCTCCCTCCTTCAATTACTACTTGTTATGATTCACTTCTTATGCAACTAATTTCTCTCTACCTTTCAATTGTCAGAGATATATGAAAGAAGATGATTCACATTGTTTAGAGAATTGGGTGATGAGGGAAGAGAAGGACTTAAAATTAAAAATAAACTTTCATTTCTTTTGGGTCTCTCTTGTTCATCTTCTCTAGTGACAATACTCATTGATCTTTCTGTCTCAGAGAGAGAAAGAGTATCTTCTAATTTAAACCCAAGACATAATATAACTTAAAAGGACATTTTCCCACTCAAAATCGAAGGGGTTCCGGCTCGCGAGAAAGACAACCAAATTCTTGGTTTTTTATCTCTCTAGAAAGCGGTATGGCGGGTCACTGTTCATCCCACCGTATTAGTGGGATGGTGGGCCATGCCCTTTTTTTTTTCCATTTTAGTGCTTCTTTTTAGTCCCTTTTAGTGTTACTTTTTTTTTCATTTAATTATGTTAGTGTTATTCTTTTGTGTGTTTGGTCCTATAAAAAAATTTAATTACTCATTTACATTATAATAAAATTAAAAATTAAATATTTGCTACTTCAATATTTTTATTTATACCATTTTTTTTTAATTGTTTCGCGTGTGCCTCGAACCCTTGACCTCTAGGTGGAAGATTCTATCTCTTACCACTCCAACCAAGGGTTGTTGGCAATAAATAAATTTTTAATGTTGCTTACAAGTGGAGTCGATCTCATGACCACTTGCACAAAGCACAAACTCTTAAACCACTGAGCTATAACTTGATTGATAAAAAATTATTATTTTTATTTATACCATTAATAACACATAACCAATGTATTATACTGATTATCATTTTCACTGAGTATCGATTTTGTGTTCTCCGGGTTTTCAGAGACATTACAGTACCTTAGTCCCAAATGAACAACTTATTGAAGAATCAATATGTCTATCATTGCCTTTTTTTTCCTATAGATGGTCAATCATAGTATCTCGTAGTGCGAAATGAGTTTTTTATCTTTAATTTGCTTGTGTCTTGATAAAAATCGTTCGAAACGCTTTATTTCATTTGCAGCGATTTCTACATTTGGAATTTCAGAGAAAATATTGGGTATTGTGCAATCGTCATATTCATCATCTACAACCATGTTATGCATTATAATGTAAGCAAACATTTTATCATGAAGGACACTGCTTTTATCCCAAAAACGTATTGGATCTTTAATAATCAAGATTGAAGAACTCCAAATGCACGTTCAATCATCTTTTCGACATACTTCTTGCATCATTGCAAAATGTTGTTTCTTCAAACCTTGAGGCTGAGAGATAATTTGAACAAGAGTCGACCATTTCAGATATATATCATCAGCCAGATAATATCTCGTATTATATTCTTTTCTCATGATATTATATTTTACTGGAGGAATTTTACCTTCTACTAAATTTGCAAATAAAATTACAGTCTTCGAAAAAAACGTCTCCTGATGTTTTACAGTCTGACAGATTCCTTACCACTTCACATTTTATCTCAATTGACCGCCTATATTTACATTCAAGAAAACGTCTTCTGATATCTTACAATCAGAGAGATTCCTTATCCACTTACTTAGTGTATCTCAATTCACCACATAAAATTAGTTTCAAGAATAATGTCTATAAATACAATGAAGAGAATAAGAAATCTGGTGTGTTATGTAGAACAGATAGGTCTCTAGAGAGTCGTTGGCGTCTGATCTCCACTATTCTTCCAAAATTTTGAGGATGTGTTAGGCAAATTGAGAATCAAAATCAAAGTGGTACCATTAAGTTAGACACGGTAAGTATAGATACATATATTACAAAAAAACGAAAAAAATATACTTAATACATTTAATTTGACTTCTTTTCAACCTTGTAGCCAGCAAGTGCAAGAACCTTGTAAGCACAAGATGTAGACGGGAAAAAAGGGTTATTGTTTGATCATGTATGTCCTACGCTAGAAGATTGTAAAAAATTTGACGCGACTCGGGTAAGGGTAACTCGTTTGGACGTGCGTATGGAGGTGGAGATATAAGTGGGTACAATGGTGGGTGCAGAGGTGACTATTGAGATGATGATATACCCCCGTATTAACAAAGTAGTTTCAATTTGTAGTTTTCGTATATTGTTGTAGTTTTAGTAAAATGTTTTACAATTTGTAGTTTTAATAAAATTTTGTAGTTTTAGTAAAATGTTGTATTAGTTTTAATTTGTAATATAAGTCTTGTAATTTCAATTAGTTGTTAATAATTTAAGTGTAATCTTATTTTATTTAAAAAATGAGAATTAAAAGATGATAAAAATGAAATTTGTGTGATGAATAGTGATTTGGTGAGAGTTTTAGAGTTTTGTCTTTGGAATCAAAAATTTGAAAACACCAAAAAGTTTGGCAAAGATTTTTTTTGATGTTTTTTTGTGCCAACAATCGGAGATGGTCTTATAAGTAAACAATTTTTTCCCCTTCAGTTTCAATCATCTCAGACTCAGGCTCAGGCTTCTACATTCTTTTCTAATTATTTTTTTCTCTCTATAAGAGTACTACCTATTATCTAATTAGGTCTTCTAATTGTACAAAACTTACATACTTATTCCATTATCAAATTTATATCGAACCAAGTCAACAATTATACTCTTCAACAAAAAAAGTTAACGATTCTAGATTTGCAAATTCAGTATATAGACAGAAACTAGATGAAGACAACATCATCTCCGACGTTTTAAATCTCCCGATAATGTTCTCTACTTGTAAAACACATAAAATGGCAAAGGTTGTAGTGTTTTATGTTTAGTTTCTATTAATTTTTGTTATTTAGTTCAATATATATTGAGTTTGAGCTGTTTACTATCATCTTTGTCTATTTAATCAGATTTCTTTAGTTTTCTTCTATTGTATAAAGGGCCTTTGGAAATTGCACAGTTGTATGAACAAAATGCATAACGTTGAATGCAAAATGCATTCATTTTATGTGTAAAATGCACAATACATTCATAATCTATGAAAAAGAGTTCAACTTTTTTCTTATGCAAAAGTACCGCGACGTGTAATTTTTTACCACTCCAAACCTTAGTTTTGTACATGTCCTTTATTTTTTACGACTTTAGGCCTCTCCCAAAATAATCTACGAGGGTATAACCCGTGTCCGCTGAGCACAGGCAGTTCTATCAAATGCGTCACGTGAGGTTCACTTTAAGATAGTTGATGTTGATCTATACGCGCCCAACATTGCAGCTATAGGCACCTCTCAAAGGCTAAAGTTTAAGGGATCCATATGTAAATGAGGTGCCTACAACAATAATATGAATGACTTTTTAAGTCTTCTTCAAGAAAAATGAGATCTTTGAAAAGATGTTCTTTCTTATAATCTCAAGTCATGGCTGAATTCTTTCAAAAAAAAAAAAAGTCATGGTTGAATTCTAATTAAATCTGAGCCCTCAAACTTTGAGAGAGTAAATCTCAACCATTAGGGGTAACCATGAGAGAGTAAATCTTGGTCATTGGGAGGTGGGGGAAAAATACCCTCCTCCCTTATTATATAGATTTCTTTTGGCTTAACACCCATGTATTCAAGCAGTCCGAGGGCACTCAGACGGGCCTTAGTATGTGCTATCTCGGACTGCTTCGTCGGAAATTCACGAGGAGTGCTAAGAGAGGGGCGGTCCAAGAGCAAAAAGCGCGAGGAGCCTTTAGAGGCACCCATGCAAATATTACTGAGTGATACACCTATTTACATGTCTGTCCCATAACACTGAATGATAACAAACTTGTCTTTCCTTCTAGAAAAATCGAAAACAAAAACAAGAGGGCTATGTTCACAAAGGATTTTGACGAAGTTATTAACTCGTTGACTCACTTTCACTACAATACAAAATTTAACTACAATCTGACCGTTATGTTACTTGAGTGACTCACCAAATCATATATTTTGTCAAAACCCATCTTTTGTAAACTTAGCATTTTCCGAACAAAAAACACATGATTAAATACTTTATAAGTCCAAGAGGGTCACAAAAAAATGTCAAATTCTAAAATAGATTTATTCGAAAAATAAATTGGTTAACCATTGAGGAAACTAAATTACCAAAGAGAAGAGAAGTCATTTCACATACTTTTTCTTCAAATTGGATCTTTCCTTTTCTTTAACATAACTTGAAATAACAAGAGCAAAACATAACTCAATATAATTTTCTTAAACAAGAAAATAGGAAATGTTGGTTCTTCGATTTGGTTTACAAATCATTTTTCATAAGCTAAGGTGAAAGGATTAAAACCTGTTTGAACTAAAGTTCCCAAGGGTTTGAAGAGAGGTTTTGGAAGATCATCATCCCAATTATACCATTCCCAACCATTACATTTTTCAGGTTCAAGATTTTGAGGAGATTGTTGAGAATCAACCAATTCTCCTCTCATGAAAACAACGACATAATGTGATGGCTTTCGTTCATCGGAGAAGACAGTGTTGGTGATCGTTGCAAACTCGAGCTTCTCAATGTCTAAACCAGTTTCCTCTTTCACTTCTCTCACTGCACATTCCTTGAAGCTCTCCCCTAATAACATAACATACAAAATACAGTATGATAATAGTTCAATTTTAAGAATCACCTATGGTCCAATATCTCTTTTTAACAACTAAAAAGTCTTGATTTGAAGTCAGGGTTGCAGTTTACCTTATGGATTTGTTCTAAGTGAATATTCGTCGAATAAAGTAAAGATAATTTCTAATGATCTTTAGGGTCTCTTATACGCACGGGGATTGGATCAGTCTTCGGTTTTTTTCGAAATGGACCACAAGAGTCATCGGTAAGGCATTGATACCTCATGAAAAGATAATACAAAGATACATCAAGATTCTTGAATTGAATATGCACTATAACTATCTAATTTGAGCCTTAAAAACTGTATACAATCTGCCCCTAAAGGCCAACCTAAGGGGCCTAAAGTCCATCTGATCTACCTCTACTTTATTTATATTTAAGTTCAATAGATCCTTTATTTGCAGTATTATGGGATCGAATCTGAGACCTCCGTGTTACGGAGTGGATGTCCAACCACTTGGATTAGACCACGCAAAATTGAAACTCTGTGTTGTGAGCTCCAAATTCTAAAGAATATTAGGATTTTCGGGAGGGGTCGGGATGGGTAAAATTGAAACTATTTTATACAAAACCCACAAAAAGCGCACTGCTACAAACATAGCAGGCAACAGGCATACTGTACATTTTTTAGATGAAAATATAAGAGAGAGAAAGAGAAAGAGGTAGTAAGAAGTGACTGACCGAATTCAAGGTGGCCACCGGGGATGGCAAAAGTGGAGGCACCGATGGAGGACTGCCGCCGCCCAATAAGTATTTTGTTTTCCTTGACAACGAACACCCCAACCCCTACTTTTGGTGCTGGTGCTAGGGTCGATGCTGATCCCCCTCCGCTCGTCATTGATGTTAATGATAGCCCTTCTCTGTGCCTACCGGCTACCGGAGTCTTCTTTCTCTCTCTCTCTCTTCACGCCCTTCTCTCCTCTTTTGGTAGCATCCTGGGCGGGCCACTTGAATTGGAACAGAATAGATGGATCTTTACTCTTTTGGTACAGGGATACGAGTTTATACTATTGAGATATTTAAATGGCTGACAATTTAAGGAAAAAAAAAATTAGATAGGAAATTTTATAGGCAATGAAATATAAATATTTAAGTTTACACAAGGGACGCCCTTAGGATAATGGTTAAGTCCAATTTGACGTAACCAACCCTCCATCTTCACCTCCACTTTATCTCTCCTTCAAACACCACTTCATCCTTCTTCCGACAAAAAATCACAAACCGACAACTTTCAACCCAATTTTTTTTATTTTTTTATTTTTTATCTCGTCTTCTTTTTCTCTTCTGACTCTCTACTCTCTTCGATGAAGGAGGACCCCCCTCCTTTGCCTGACAGAGTAGAGAGAGGGAGAAGTGAATAGGGAGAAGATAAGGAAGAGGCTGCAGAAGAGAGACAAATGGGAGTAAAAAAGACTTTAGCTAAGGTTGCCAGCGAAGAATGGTGAAGTGGCGGGAGGGAGAGAAAAAGATGTAGTGGGTAATAAACACTCAAAAAATGAAGGATAAAGGATTGCCTCTAACCATACTTGGTGAACTTGTTGTGACCAAGTTTTGGTGAAAATTACATTGAATCTAACAAGTATGGGCATTGCCTATAAAACTTATGGAAAAAAAAATTGTTCATTTATTTAGTTTTCCCCTCACTTCATCGCCTCTTCTTCTTTTAACTCTAACAAGGTTGCCGACAAACTTCAAATGCTGGCGAACTTAAATTTTTGTTTCATCTTCGAGGTCTTCTCCTACCACCACCAATGTTGGTTGATGATGCACAAATGTTCAGTCGTTGACTAACATCAGTAAGTCAAGAATATACCAGAAGTCCAACGGGTTAACCCTGCTTAAGGCAGTAGGATGTTGGACCCGCAACGATCTGCCACCTACGTCCAGAACTAGGAGGTCGACAAAGATCAGATAAGGAGCTCCAACCCTGTTGCGCCTAAAACACAATCAGGTCAGCCCAGAGATTCTCTAAAGGAGTAAGGGGGTCCACGTAGACTAGGTCGATGCCTTACGCCCTAAACTGGGAAGGCAAAAGTGCGCCACACGCTTACCGACATAATCTCAAAATCTTCCTAAAGATCTTAGTCGGTTAAAGATCTTTAGTGTTTAAGCAAGCTTGAACTTCAAGAGTCTCAAAGGAGGAAACATGTCCTAGAAGATCTATTACCTCGACAGGATATCTACGAAGTATCATTGAACATAGGAACTTCTATTTATCCTAGATACGAGATAAATCAAAAGGGAAACCCTAACCACGAACATCAGGAAACTTCTCAAACGGTGGATCACAACCGCCTCATCTACACTGTCTATCACAGTCGGTCCAATTTAGCCTATAAAAGGGCATCACATCGCCTTCTTCAAGGCACGTTGAGAAACTCAATACATTCCCAAAAAGGTTCATTTAATACTCAATTTTATTATTGCAAAGAGCAATTTGACTGTCTTGAGTGTCGAAGCGGTTTCCGAACCCCTTGCAGGTCCCCCCCGATTTCTAAGGAGCATGGAGCAGGAAGATGGAGTATCCATCAACCAGACGGAATATTCGTTCATAACAGACACTGTCATGCATTAAGTCTCGATTTCTTGCTGATTAATGGAAAGGTATTTTTTTACTGGTAACCTCCACCTTCTCCGATTTTCTCTTCCATTTCCTCTTTTTCGTTGCATCTCTATCTCTCTCTTGGACTCTTTTTAGATCCCCTTCAGCAATAGAAACCCAAAAGAAGGGAACCTGTCGTCTTCACAAAGGAGTTATGATCTGAAACTTCTTCCTGAAGAGGAAGGGTTTCCAGATTGGAAACTCCTTCACCCATCTGAAGGTTCCCCTTCGATAGGGATTCTTGTCAGTGAAGAGGAACTAGAGAGAGAAAGGTCATGAGAGATAAACCTGGAGAGAGAGGGCAAAAGGTAAAGGCCAGAGAGAAAACGAGAAAAAAAAAAGAAGTAGGAGGAGGTGGCCGACCATCACCGGTTTTCGGCTATGGTGGTGGTAATGGGAAAAGGAGAGGAGCAAGAAGATATAAGAAAAAAATATTTTGGAAAATTTTTCCACCCAAATGATTTTTCCCCCTAAACGTCCACCTTTAGAAAATGTCACTTGATTAGATTTTATGCCCTTCAACGTTTTAAGAAAGTGCATTATTGTAAGGGCAAAAAGAAATAAAAAATTATTTATTAGGGTTGCGCGTTTGGGTTATCCAAAAAGTCTTTGGAAAGTAATGACTTAGTCTTTATTTTAGTCCGAAAATGTACTTTGTTTTTCTTATTGCAAGGGTCCAAAAGTTTACATGGAACATGGTTATATTTTTTTTCCCTTTAATCTTCATCTTCACTTCTCTCTAAAATGAAACACTCATTCTGATTCGATTCTTTTTCTATTTTTCTCTCTCTGAAAAGAACATTGTAACAATCGAGTGTTCACAAAAATTATCAGTAGCTTTAACAATCTATCATGACTAGCATTTATTGTGAACAATGAGACGGAGATGTTGATGTCGAAAAATGTCAATTCCGATTATTAATTATAGTACCAAACTAACTTTTTGACTTATAAGCAAGTGTCTCACCAAACTAACTTTATGTTATTTTTTTCTTTTTAAAAGTTAAAGAACTTTTACTGCAATCAAAAGTACTTTTACTTTTGCGTTGCCAAACGGCACCTAAATGTTCTGTTTTTTTCATCTTTATCACTGTCTTGACCGACGACTAACTTACTTCCACGACCTACCATGAAAAGCACAATGTTCTCCGACCACTATCATTATATTTGTGTTCTTGTAACTTCGTCATCTCACTCTTCATCTTCATCACCACCATCACATCATCTCCTCTCAGTTCTCACTGAACCTTCTTTTTTTGTTTTTCTTAAAAAAGTGAATTAGGGTTTCAACCCTTTTAAACAATTAAAGTTTAAGTTGAAGAAGTAAGTATTGTGATATCTTATGCCAAATCATTTTGATCAAACATCTTCATCAACTTTTTCTTTTTGTTGTCAATTATCATGGTCATTATGTTTCATTTCCTTCACACATCATTAGTCAAATATTTTGCCATTTAAGTTCATCCCTTTACACCTATAAATTGATTAGGGCAAATGGGCGAAGAAGAGTACTATTAAATACAATGGCAATATTGCTTTATATGTTTTGTAGAATCACGATTCAAAGTTTTTGTTCTTCCGTTTAAAACATATGGGTGTATTAGGCTTTTAAATTATCTTGATTTTAATATATTGAGTGAAACTGGGTTGTGGCCGATAAAAATGGTGAAGAAGAAAAATGATATTTAATTTTAGATCCCTAAATTTGACTGTCTCAGACAAATTTTTCTTACACTCAATTTAGTTGTTTTTTTGTTGAACTATCTTTACATTAATTAATATAAACGTTATTACAATATTTATTAACTAAAATACAGGGAATATTACACCACTTTTTACTTCTATTCTTCTTTCTCGCCCATTTAGCTAGCTTGTCTGCATTCGAGTTGGGCTCTCTTCTAGTGTAATTGAATTGAACCCATTTAAATTTCTTCTGATTTCTCGAATTTTCCTGATATGAATCAAGGATTGCCAGTGAACTGTATGCTTTCTATTCCGGATGTGCTTGATGAGATTCATGTTGTCGCTTTCTATTATTATTGATTTGTGATTCTGTTCTTTAGCCCATTCCATGCCATATAAAATGGCCATTGCTTCACATTCCTCACTGTTTCTTGCCTTCGAGGTTTTCACTTGAGCTTCGATAAATTTCGAGTCTGCATTGTGAGCTATTAAACTGATTCTCGTATTGGATGTTACATTCACAAAAGATGCATCAACGTTAATCTTAATGAAATGTTCGGTAGGAGGTTGCCACTTCTCAGGTTTTTTGTTGGTTTTTGGGAATGTTTTGATCATTCTGACGATCGTATTAAGATCGTTTATCTCGTGCTGAAAACAGTGATCACATCTTACTTTCCATAATATCGAAAGAATACTTGCAAAGTGGATATCATCACTGGTGTAACAATACCGGGGATTACCTTCCCAGGAAAAGATCCAATCTGAGATGGATATTATGTTCTCAGAGATAATATTAAAGTTAAACTAGACATTTTTTGTCAGTGCATAGTGTAAAAGTGCATGTTCAATTGTTTCGACGTTCATACAGTTTGGGCAAGTGGTGTTACTGTCAATGTATATCCCTATTCTCTCTCTTACTGGGAGAACTTGATTATAGATTTCCAGATAAATATTTTAATACGCGGAACAGACGGAAGAGATCAGATGAACTTCTAGTTCTGATGGTTAGGGTTTTGAGTGATATTATTAGTGCTAAGATGATGATACATGGATTTTACCGTGAAGTTACCTGATTCAGTTTACTTCCGTTTGAGTTGATCGTGCCCTTCGCTGTTCACCGGTATAGCTTTGATAAGGTTTTGGGTCGTGGTGTCAAAGTTTGCATTGAGAACAACATTATTCCAGGAGTTATTCGTAATAAGTTGGGCCACCTTATTCAGATTAGAGTTATTCGTGTTCGGCACTGGTCCATTGATTTCGGGGATCCAATTATCTTCCCAAATGTTAATATCCTTGCCCGACTGAACTTCCCATGTGATTAATTCCTCGATAAGATTGTAATGCTTTCTGATAGTTTTCCAGCTCCAAGAGTGATGCGGTTTAGCTGGACCCGGTTTAATAGTGTGGGGGAAGTATTTAGCTTTGTGAAGTTTTGCCCAAAGAGCTTCAGGTTCTGTTTTGAGTCTCCATGCCATTTTAGAGAGCATGGCAGTGTTGTCAAGTTCCGGCAAGTGGATTCCGATACCTTCATGATTCTTAGGAAGACAGATATAAGACCATGCTTTGGTGCATTTACCCTTCGACTTACCCACCAGAAAGTCCGTTGAACGGACTTAATGCGTTTGCTAATACCTTTGGGGATAGCAAAGAACTGTATCTGATATCGGGGTACGGCTGCAGCGATGTTCGCTATGACCACCGTGCGACCTGCTTGGGAAAGAAAAGAGTGATTCCATTTGTTAAGCTTGGAAATCCAAATATATGGCGACCTTGGAAAAAACATGCACGTTTGTTTTTGGTAGAAAACGGCCACAATTCCCAAAAAGACACACATGATACTAGAAAGATTAGGGAAGTTGCTTAAAAGAAAAAGTTAGGTTGGGAACTTATTTGTCAAGTCCATTTATTTCACATTTCAAGAGGGTAAAATGAAAACTACGTCTTTTGCCCATGAGTTTATGTTAGGTGCACAAGTCATAGGCATATTTATATACGTCAGACGAACTGTTGTGTCACGCGCAAAATACTCTATGGTGTGAAAGACGTTCGAAAATGCATTATGCATTATCTTTCATGCAATGTGCATTCACTCTTATGTAAAATTGCAGAGTCGTGGGTAGGGAGGTGTTGTCGTTGCGTTCTCCATCTTTACCCAGGAGCCCATCTTATTAACCAATGGTTAAAAAAGTTAAGTATGCAACAATCAAGAGCGTTGTTTGGGTGGTTAAAAAAGGAAAGGGAGATTTTAATTATCGAACGGTCATGACTTACGAAAGAAGTTAAAGTGTTTGAAATGGCATTTAAAATGTCAAATCTAGAGATGACATTCTTATTAAGTAAGTTTTTTCTTTTTAACAAAAAAAAAGTAAGTTTTTTCTTGCAACAAATGAAAGGCCACTGGTATTTACAGAGCTACTAAGAGCTATTTACAGAGCTTGTTATTTGTAGATACTCTTTTTAATATTCACAAATATTTTGACTTTATCACTACTTATTAGGTATTTAGAATTAGACCCCTATTTTAGAGATAGGTAAGATTCTTGTTCTTTTTATTCTCCTTGCTTGTTTGTTTAAGTTTCCCAAAACATCTTGTTATAAATTTTGTGTTTTATTGGTCATAAGTTTCTCTTTGATGTTATAGACTTATCTTGATGTATTAGGGTTTCATAGCTTCTTGTAGTTAGTCTTCTTATGTCATGATTTTTTATCTTCTTTCTCTAGAAATCTTGAATGACATATACTTATCGAATTAGATTTCTCTCTAGCTCCTCAGGTGGGATTTTCTAGTTTTAACTTTTGTTGAGTGACTTCTTTTACAAAATATTAGGGTTCTTTGGTAGGATTTTGAGGATGATTAAAAGTTTTTGTTGAAATTCATGGAAGAAGATGACATTTTGTTGCAATATTCTTTTTTTGGTTATTGTCGTCAATTTTTTGCTTAAATTCGGTGGTTTCTGCCGAAAATCCACGTTTTTGTTGTTTTTCGCCGAAAATTTTAAATTTCTGTCTCGATAAAATTGTTTGATGTTCATAGTTTATATTCATTCCTATGTTATAGATCGATTTTTTCACTTCATTACTTTATGCAGAGGAAAGAAATCCGGTACCCGTCTTACTGATCAGACAGAAACAAACAAAGAACTACGAGTTGAAAGAGAGAGACCAACATAGTCTAATTTAAGGAAGAGAGCTGAAAAACGGTAACTACTTCAAGACGAAGCCGCATCAGAAACATTAGAGGAAACCACACCACCAACTTTAGAGGGAGCCGTACCACCAACTTCAAAATGAAGATGCATCACAGACATTAGATGAACCTATTCCACCATTTGAACTCTCCATGCGAGATGAGCATTTGACTAAAACAATTTTATATTGTTCCCCAACTTCAATGCACCAACTAACAACTTCTTTTCCGGACCCAAAAAACTATAACGTAAACACAACAAAAAATGAGTATGTAAGACCAAATGTAATCAAAGATTAACAAAAAATGGGTTCAAACTAGCTTGCCACTTCTGTTTCGAAAAATCGAGACAAATTAAAGGGTAAACAATTGGGATTGATTGGATCTTCATGACTGTTATGCTCATCATTGGCTATACTGTTTTTGTCGTCAAAGAGCCCGGGACCCGATGGCCTACCTTGCCACTTCTACCAACACAACTGGGAAGTGGTGGGAGCAGCACTGGTAGAGTTCATCCAACAGGTTTTCATCACAGGTACTTTTGAACCCACTCTCAATAAAACCACACTGGCCCTGATCCCCAAGGTAAAATCTCCCACTACTGCCACTGATTTTCGGCCGATTGCTTTATGTAACACGGTTTACAAGTTCATCACTAAAATCATAGCAAACCGTATCCGTCCTTTTTTAGAAAATTGCATTAGTTGGAACCAAAACGCTTTTGTCCCTGATAGACAAATTTTAGATAATATCTTGATCACTCAAGAGCTGCTCCATTCTATGCATAACTCTCAAGCAAAAAAAGGGGGGTTCGCCCTTAAAATGGATATGGCCAAGGCTTATGATCGTGTTGATTGGTCGTTTTTAAAGACGATTTTATCGGCAACTGGTATCCGTGGCCCAATCCTAAACTTAATCATGCATTGTGTCACTACGGCCTCCTTCAACATTCAAATCAATGGAGGCCTATATGGTAATTTTGAGACTAGTCGCGGCCTAAGGCAAGGGTGCCCCTTATCACCCTACCTATTCATTCTCATGGTCCAGTCCCTCTCCCTTCTGATTTCATTATATGAGTCTCAAGATACATTTACAGGGTATAAAATTAATAAAAACTGCCCTCGCATCTCCCACTTGTTATTTGCTGATGATTTGATCCTCTTTGGTAATGCCACGGATAAAAACTTATTAGGCATCAAAAAGATCATTGCTTGTTACTCTAACTTTTCTGGACAGATGATCAACCTGGAGAAATCAGCAATCTACTTTGGTTCTCATGTCCCTCTGGATATCCGGAATCGTTTTACCCAAGATCTTCATACTCCTATTATGGATGAATATGCCAAATACTTGGGCTCTCTTGTAAGAAAACCTGGAAACAGAATACACAGTTATAATTGGCTTCTAGAAAAATTCGACAATATGCTATCAGGATGGAAGGGGAAAATGGTCACCCAAGCAGGCAGAACTGTTTTGATCAAGTCTGTCCTCAATTCATACTGTACTTATCCTTTTAGCTTGCAAAAAATACCAAAGCATACCATTGATAAACTGGAACAGAAAGAACGAGCATTTTGGTGGGGACATGGCACGGAAGAAAGAAGAATTCACTTCATTAATTGGGGAATCATATCAAGCCCAAAGCAACAAGGGGGTCTAGGAATTCGAACCCTTGAACAAGTCAATGATTCTCTTCTTGCAAAGATTATATGGCGTATTCTAACAAATTCAACAGCTACATGGGTCAAACTTCTAAAAGGTAAGTATTTTAATCAAGATAATTTCTGGAGTACCAATAATTCTAGGCCAAAATCTACATTGTGGCAATCTATTATCAAGATCAGACCTTTCTTTCGACAACATGTACTCTGGTCAATAGGGGACGGATCAAATACCAAGATACTAATGGATCCCTGGGTTCCAAACATTCCAGACAATACTCCAACTCCTATCATACCTCTTCCTACAAACATATATTGGGTGTCTGACCTCATGGACTCATCAACTAACAGTTGGAATATTAATTTGATCCAACATTTTTTCGATCATGTGACTGCCAATGCAATAATAGATATCCAAATACCATCAATCATAAGACATGATAAACTGGTTTGGTGTCCTCACCCATCGGGCAAATTCTCTCCCAAATCCTATTATGCTTCTATCCACATACAACCCACTCTTCCTACTAATATCAGTGACTTTCCTTGGATGAAACTATGGGGGAAAAAAGACATGAGCCCTAAGATTCAAATGTTTATATGGAGGGTACTTCATGATGGTATAGCAGTTTTAAGCAATATAGGAAAAAGAATGTATATCAACAGTCAAGAGTGTCTCATGTGTCAAGATGGTACAGAAACTATTCAACATTTATTTGGTGCTTGTCCTAAATTTAAACAGCTCATGGAGTTTACAGATTCAGATTTTCAGGAGCAATTAACTACAGATCCCATCATCAATTTAAAAAATATGCTAAACCAAGGAGAAAGAGGAAATAAGAATTGGTATATATATACTTATCTCCTTTGGGAATGGTGGTTGGGAAGGAATGATCTTCACTTCAATGGGAAACAACCAAATCTTTCTCAGATCTACAGATCGGCCACCAAAAATCTCAGGTATATTCCTTCCTTTATAGTTGATAACAATTCCTCATCAGTTTTGCAGACATCACCATGGATCCCACCGAATGAAGGAAGAATAAAGATCAATGTTGATGGGAGTTTTACTCTAGAGAGAGGGTCAGCAGCGGCCATTGCAAGAAACTCAAGAGGCGAGATTCTGGCATCAAACAGAGAAGAGTTCGTCCCCAAATCCGCCATTCACAGTGAGCTACGAGCTGTTCGGCTAGGGTTGCAAATGGGACAACAACTAGGTATTCTAGGTTTTATAATAGAGAGTGATTGCAAATCAATCGTTGGATTTATATCCAATGGCCTGGATGAGGCTCCATGGCGTTTAATGGATTTGATTGAAGAAATACGCGTGGCTATATCCCAAGCACATGCAGAGATCATTCACTGCCCGAGGGAACAAAACAGGCTGGCACATCTCTTGGCAACCCCACCACTTTAATGGTTTTAGGATATAGTCCTGCACTTATGTTAACTTATTCATTGGTCCTTTACTTTTTGTAATATACCTTTGATTTTAATGAATTATGTGCTTTCAAAAAAAAAAAAAAAAAATATAAGTTTCAAAATAAGCAAGCAGTTTTCTGAGAAATTTTCGTTAGCAATTTTTTTTTGATAAAAACGTCATCGAAAATGTTCATCGTTCTAAGCATTTTTTATTGAAAATTTGGGTCGTTCATAAAAGTGAGGAAAAATGTTGACCTAGAAATCTGAGTTCTTGATGTAGTCGCAGCGGAATTAAAAGAAGAACGATGTAAATAAACGAAGAACGGTAAATAAATGTAAATAAACTAAACTTTATTAAACTTCAAGGGGTTTTTCTCTTCAATATGAATATGAAAATAGACTAGACCTCCTTTTATAGGAGAATAGACTTTCCTAGATACACTCAAACTAGGATTCCTAAATATTAAAGATACTTAAAACATAGAAACTCCTAAATAATAGAAATACCAACATAAGGTAATTTCCTAATCCTAAACTAACTAGGACCACTAACGTGGCCGACTAGGGCAAGGGCGCGTGGTTTGCGGCCTTGACCCGTATGCGCCTGCATCAGCTTCCCTTTCCCCAGAAGGTTCGTCCCGAACCGTTTCGATGAAGAACAATGTGAGCCACCCGTATACTCTGAATTCCGCCATGGCGATCCGTAATTCCCACTTCTAACGAAATTTGCAGACAATCCGTAGAAGACAGTGATGGACTAATGAACCCAATATAATCCGGACCCCTTGACACGACGAGATTCGTAAAATCCACAGTAGTGAAGAAACATCCAACAAATTGTGACATCGGTCGTCATCTTTTAGTGGGATGAAGAAGATTGCACATACCAAAATATCCTCTTTGAAAAATCGGACCTCCAAAATCATCTTCCAATATATCACGATTTCGTGTTCACCGGAAGCTAAAAAGTGAACTGGTGGTGAGATACTTTTCTTTTTCTTCACATTACTCTTTTCTGTTAATGTAACAAGTATCCCATTGATTTTTCTAAGGAGCATTTTCTCGAACACGTTAGAGACACCAATTAATATTCCCATGATTGGCCTTTCGTGTGGTAAGGTAAAGCTCCATCCACCTCCTTTCATTAATGCCCTGTTTCTCAAGTAAAGACTTTCATGTGATGAAGCCATTGAAGATGATGATGATTCTCTGCCAATTACTTTGTATGTAGGCATCTTTGTAATAGTTTCAGTTGATTTTTCCCTCCTCTCCACTGAATTTACAATTGACTTCTTAGTAATATACTGTGATGAAGAAATTGTTGATGGAGAAGATAACAAAATATAACTATCATTGGCATCAGTGTTAGTAATCAGATCTTTGAGCAAGAAACGTTTCGTCTTCATCCAGTAATCTTCAGACGACGATGATGTTGATAGATTGCTTTCATGATGAATTTGATTGAATTTAAACTGTCTAACGGAGAAGATTTCAGTAGGATAAATATGAAATACAAAAGCTAATTCAAAGTCAACATCGCAAGTGGGATGATCTTCAGTCATTGTGTTATGATCACGCGATGAAGGATCATAACGAAATTCTTCATTATCTGCTAACGTCTCAAGCCAAATTAGTTGATTATCTGCATATAGTTGAGCTCCTCAATACCTGTTATCTTGTGAAATTTTGCCTTTAATCCTCGTAGAAGTGGTAGCATTATCAAGTTGTGATCGTTTATTTGAAGACCATGGGGTACTACTATTATTTAAATACGAAATAGGTTTATCCCATGATAATGAATGAAGGTTTGTTTGATCATGGGGAGTCGAAACTGTCAAAGCTCCTGGATCCCAAATAAAATCAAAATTATATTCTTCTATTGCTGGGGAATATTCATCTTCATCTTCTTCAGTTTGAAGGGAGTTTGGCAGATGGAGATTTGATAGAGGAAGTGGGTTCTATTTTCTCTCTCTTGGAATAATGGGATTGTGGTTGTGGTGGTTGTTTTTGGTAATGACGTCTTCTTCTTTCATCTTAACCGGATTCATCTTCTTTACTAAAGACACTAGCTGATCGATTCATATCATTAGTCCTCGTAGCCGTATCAATCGAATCATTAATCACAACTGCTTCTTGAACATCTTCTTCAACTTCCTCCTAATCTTCTTTTTCTATTTCTTGTTCCTGATGGAACGGTAAAATAGGCGATGAATATGGTTGACGTATTATTGTTCTGAGGTCGTCACACATATGTTGAATCTGAGCTAAATACTGTAGTAGCGATTGAACCGTTTCGGCAGAAGTCGGTTGTGGTGGTGGTGGTGGTGAATAGGATGGTATTAGAGGTGGTGAATACGGTGGTGTTGCATAATAAGAGTACAGAGGTGGTGTGGAACATAATTGATGCGGAATTTTTTTTATGATTCGAAACAACCAATTCTTCTCCCGGAATTATATACGGAGCAAATAATTTGTTTGAGCTTGTGTTATTCGATTGAATTTTTTCCACTTTATTCATCTCGATGAACTTGTATTTCTCTGTCATTGAAAAACTAGTATTTATTTTATCAATAAAATCTTCTTCAACAATATCGATCATGGTAGTTGAAGGAATTTCGGATAATAATTTGTTCGAATGGGTTTGAGCCTCTATATAAGATAGGTATTCATCCAAAGGAAGAAAAACATACCTGAAAATACTTACCAATGTATCCCAATCATCAATGATCGATTTTCCTTGATCAATAAGTCTCCATTGCAGTACATTGAATTGTTCATAGATTCTTTTGGACATATGTTGCTCAACCAAAAAAACCTTATCGTTATCATGAACTGCTTGATTTTGGAACCAATCTTCCATGTGGTGAAATCCATAAATTTATATGGAACTGACCGTCGAATAGAGGGATTTTAGAAACTTGGTGAATTTTTCTTTCATCTTTTCGATCAATGTAAAATTGAGTTGTATCTCGAATGGGATCCCAACGTAAACGTGGAAATTTTTTCCAACATTCAAGAGGAATAGTCGTGTTAACCATTGTAAACGATTAAACAAAAATATGGCTCTGAATACCACTTGATGTAGTCGCAGCGAAATTAAAAGAAGAACAATGTAAATAAACGAAGAACGGTAAATAAATGTAAATAAACTAAACTTTATTAAACTTCAAGGGATTTTTCTCTTCAATATGAATATCAAAATAGACTAGACCTCCTTTTATAGGATAATAGACTTTCCTAGATAGACTCAAACTAGGATTCCTAAATATTATAGATACTTAAAACATAGAAACTCCTAAATAATAGAAATACCAACATAAGGTAATTTCCTAATCCTAAACTAACTAGGACCACTAACGTGGCCGACTAGGGCAAGGGCGCGTGGGTTTGCGGCCTTGACCCGTAGGCGCCTGCATCAGTTCTTTTTTGGAATAATCACCACAAATTAGTTTATCTTGCCTCTAAAATTATTTCTTCACTTAGTATGTTGTTATATGAGTTCAATGAAGAGTACGTAGTTGAGTTTTTCAATATCAAACTCTTTCGTTAATGAAGCTTCTTGACCATCAAGCTCATGTATTAATGCACCTTCCTCATTGTTAGTTTCTTCCATTACTAGTGATTGTGAGTTAATTGTTCATAGTGGTGGTGGTGGTTGTTGGGGTGGTGGAAGGCGTTGGTGGTGGGGTTTAGGAATGAAAGTGATAAAATATCTTTTACTCTATAATCGATATATAATCTTGTTGGGTTCGATCTTTATCAAAATTTTATTTTAGTCTCTCTGTGCTCGGTAAAGTATGCTTTTTGACTTCTTCTCTCTATCTCTTTCTCCACTCCAACTTCAAACTTCTACACCTTTATAAATAAACAATTGTTTCTCCTTTAATTTCAATCATCTCAGACTCAGACTTCTCCGTCCTTTTCTAATTATTTTTTCTCTCAATGTCCTACTACCTAATATCTAATTAGGTCTTCTAATTGCACAAAATTTCTATAATTATTTCATTACCAAATTTATATCGAACCAAGTCAGCAATTCTAGTATTCAACAAAAATAAAGTCAATGATTCTAGATGTTCAATACATAGAAAGAAATTAGAAGAAGACAACATGATCTCCGACATTTTAAAGCTCCCAGTAATATTCTCTACTTAATTATAAAGTCACATAAATGACAAAGGTTGTAGTGTTTTTTGTTTAGTTTCTATTAATTTTTGTTTTTTAGTTCAATATATATTGAGTTTGAGTGGATTAACAATATAATATCATTTTTGCCTATTAGTTAATGAGATTTCGTTATTTTTCATTTATCATATAAGGGGCCTTTGGAAATTCGGCACATGACCCCCAAAATCTCAGCCGCGCTCCTGTATAACCGTTGTGTTTTGTCAAACAAAATGCACAGTTGTATGAACAAAATGCATAATGTTGAATGCAAAATGAACTCATTTTGTATGTAAAATGCACAATGCATTCATTATGTATGTACAAAGAGAGGATAATTACGTAGAACACTTTATGTTACATAAAATAGAGTCTATGTACCAGAAAACAACCTTATTCTTATACCAAAGTGCATTGACGTGTAATTTTTTGTCATTCCAAACCTTAGCTCTGTACATGTTATTTTTATGACTTTGGGTTTCTTCTATAGTAATCTATTTCGTTCGACTTAGCACCCATGTATTAGGGCAGTCCGACGGCACTCGATGCGCCCTCAGACTACCCTTATTACGTGTGCCCTCGGACTGCCCTTAGTATGTGCTACTTCTACCTCGGACTGCTCCATCAGAAAGTCATGAGGCATGCCAAGAGAGGGGCGGCCCAATAGCAAAAAGACGAGGAGCCTTTAGGACACCCATGTAAATATTTCTCAAGTACTCAGTGGTACACCTATTTTTACAGGGGCTAGGTGTGGATCCTGGCACCGCCCTTGCCTATTTACATATCTATCCCATAAGTTAACACTTAATGATAACAAACTTGTCTTTCCTTCTAGAAAAATGGAAATCAAAAATGGGAGTGCCAAAAGGATATTGACAAAATCATTAACTTTTTTTTTTGTTCAGAAGACAGAATCATTAACTTGCAGAATCACTTTCGCTACAATACAAAATTTTTCGAAGTTTAACGACAATGTGGCCCGTATCTTTACTTTAGTGATTCACCAATTCAAAGATTTTGTCACAATCTATCTATTGTAAACTTAGCATTTTCCAAACAAAAATCAGATGTGATTACAGACTTTATAAGTTTCAAAGGGTCACGAAAACATGTACGAAATTCTAAAATAGATTTCTACAAAAAATAATATGGTTAACCATTGAGGAAACTAAATTAATAAAGAGAAGAGAAGTCATTTCACTCTTTTTCTTCAATTCAATCGTTTATTTTCTACAACATAACATGAAATAACAAGAGCATAACGTTATTCAATCGTTTATTTTCTACAAAATAACTTGAAATAACAAGAGCAGAACGTTATTCAATATATAGTTCTAATAAACAAGAAAATAGGAAATGTTGGTTCTTTGATTTGGTTTACAAATCATTTTTCATAAGCTAAGGTGAATGGATTAAAACCTTTTTGAACTAAAGTTTCCAAGGGTTTGAAGAGAGGCTTTGGAAGATCATCGTCCCAATTATACCATTCCCAACCATCACATTTTTCAGGTTCAAGATTTTGAGGAGATTGTTGAGAATCAACCAATTCTCCTCTCATGAAAATAGCAACATAATGTGATGGCTTTTGTTCATCGGAGAAGACAGTATTGGTGATTGTTGCAAACTCGAGCTTTTCTATGTCTAAACCAGTTTCCTCTTTCACTTCCCTCACTGCACATTCCTTGAAGCTCTCCTCTAATAACACATAACATACAAAATACAGTAAGATCGTAGTTCAATTTCAAGAATCACATGTGATTCGGTATCTCTTTTAAAAACTAAAAAGTCTTGGTTTTGAGTAGGGGTTGTAGTTTACCTTATGGATTTGTCGTAAGTCAAGATTTGTCAATAAAGTAAACATAGTTCTTAATGATCTTTAGGGTCATTTGAAGATAGTTGCCATTAAGATGTATTAATCTTTAAAAAGAAAAACTATATAATAGGTTCATATGTGAGGAAAGTTCTACTATTAATCGGAAATTATCCCAACAATTTCCCCCTACACTTATAAACTCCGCTGTGACTTGTTATAACCGAACTCTGATAAGAGTGTTCGGTGGTACCAGCCACCAGGTCTCTCTCATCCCAAAAGCTAGCTCATGAGCTAAGGCTTTTCCAAAACTTATAAACTCAACCCTGTCCCATCCACAACCAATGTGGGATTATCCTAACAGGTTCGATGTAAGCTTTGACTTGTAGCCTAGACTTACTCATAATTTGCCTTCATTTTCCCTAACATGAATCAGAGTTTGGTCAAACTTTCTTAAGTACTAATTTGTCTAACTACTAGTAGATTCAATCGTTTAGTTGTTTATCGTAGTCAACTACTTGTTAGAGATCCACTCCACTCGGTTTATCCGAGTGGATTAGGACGAATATTGAAGCTATAGGAATCCATATAGGATTAGGATTGTTATCATTATCGGATTCCTAATACAACTCCTAATAGGATTATTGTATAGATAAACATGTAATATAGTATCTTATATACTTAAAAACTCTCATTATGAATCCTATATATATGGATCAAACTCAATGTTGTAATCATCAAGTTGTAAAGTAATAACAAGGTTTTTACCTAGCTCTCTCTCTCCCTCTCACTCGATCATCACTATCACCACTCGGTTTCATCCGAGTTTCCTTTGCAACAGTCCCTCGATCTTCAACCGAGACGATCATCAAATCGTTCTCGGCTTCACCGAGAATCCCACAGTGCACTCTCGGTTATACCCGAGAGTTACACTGCTCCAGCTCGGCTATACCCGAGAGGAACTTCAAGGTTCACTCGGTCTCACCGAAGTGTTATCTCTCTCGGCTTCTACACATCCGTCTTCCTCGAGTTTCATCGAGTTGTTTACTTCAAGGTTTAAACCTTCTCACATGGTATCAGAGCCTAAAGAATTCAATTTTTTTTGAAAGATGACTACTCCCGAATCTTCGGAGATCTCTCAAATTCATCCTAACACTAATAGTGGGCCGTTTGATGTTCACCACTCGGATTCTCCTACTACTATTCTCATCACACCGCTTCTAACCGGTGAAAATTACTCCTCATGGTCGCGAGGAATGACTAAGGGCTAAAGCTAAACTTGGTTTCGTTGACGGAAGCATTGAAAACCCCACCGATCCTAAAGAATTAAAATTATGGGGACGATGTAATGATCTCGTCTCTAGTTGGCTCATCAATTCCGTTGATCCACCTCTTCGCGATTCAATCTTATATGATGAATCGGCCTTTGATATATGGCACAATCTATATGATCGCTTTCACCAACGCAATGCTCCCAAAATATTCCAATTGAAGAGAGCAATTTCTTGTCTCAAACAAGATAATTCCGACGTTTCTACATATTTTACCCATCTCAAGGCCTTACAAGATGAACTCAATCTTGATTATCACCGAGCCTTGTACATGTGGTCATGGTCGTTCTTTACTTGAACATACTAATCAAGATAGAGCCATGGAGTTTCTTTAAGGGCTTAACGGTAGATTTTCATCTATTCGTAGTCAAATTTTGTTGATTGAACCTTTTCCTTCGATTCTTCGAATCCATTCACTTATTAAACAAGAAGAGGTTCAACAAAACTTGGCCACTCCTATGACTATTGATTCCAACAATGCGGCACTTGCCGTTGGAAGCAACGAGTACAATCAAACTCGTTTTAACGGATCCGAGAGGCAACGTACTAAACGCCCTCGACCCTTTTGTGACAATTGCAAGATTCATGGTCATGATGTCACCTCTTGCTATAAACTCCATGGGTACCCACCAAATTATGGACAAAGAAACCGGAACCGAAACCGCCAAAACACCATCAACCTCTCGGTTTCGGACCAAACGGGCCAGGGGGTGCCTCCAGCAACTTCTTTCACCAATGAACAATATCAAGGGATTTTGGCACTCCTTGACCGAAATCGGCAAGCCACCGCAACCCAATCCAACGGTAACTCCAACAAGGATACCCATGTAAACCTAACTGGTAAGTACACTTCTTCTTTTCATCCTCCTTGGGTCATTGATTCGGGAGCCGCTAAACATATATGTTCACATATTTCAAGATTTTCTTCTTATTCCCTTGCACCACCGGACCTATATGTCCGTTTACCGGATGGTTCCCGAGTCAAGGTAGAACACATTGGTACCGTCTATTTTACCAATAGATTTTATTTACAAGATGTGCTTCATATTCCATCTTTTCAATTTAATCTCATATCTATTTCTCAAATATCTAAATCCCTTCGTTGCACCGTCTTATTTAACCGTGATTTGTGTCTTTTTCAGGACCGAACAACGAGGACGGAGATTGGGCATGGTAGTCTTCATGATGACCTTTACTTCCTTCGCATGGAGCGTCCCATCCTTTCGGTTTCAAGTTTAGATAATTCTAGTTATGAGTCTTTTTCTTTATGGCATTCCCGTTTGGGCCATCCTTCTTTTAGTCGTTTTAAATTTTTTAATTCTAAACTTCCATGTTTGAATTTTAAATTTTTATCAAATAAAGTACCATGCGATATTTGCCCTCTTTCTAAGCAATCTCGATTGCCTTTTCCGATTAGTACTTCTTCCTCTTCTCATATTTTTGAGTTAGTCCATGCGGACGTATGGGGACCTTTTCCGGTTCCCTCCACCTCCGGGCGTCGCTATTTTCTTACCCTTGTCGACGATTATTCACGTTGTACTTGGATATTTCTCATGGATTCTAAGTCCGAATCCAATAAATTGATTATGAATTTCTTTCAATATGTCTCCACGCAATTTAATTGCACCATTAAGACCTTTCGTTCGGACAATGGTTCCGAATTTACTAATTCATCCCTACAAAGTTGGTTCCTTGAAAAAGGAGTTGTCCACCAACGTAGTTGTACTTATACCCCGCAACAAAACGGGATAGTTGAACGCAAGCATCGTTACATTCTTGAATTAGCCCGTTCATTACGCCTTCAAGCTCATCTCCCTCTCTCCTTTTGGGGAGAATGTGTTCTCACCGCGGTTTATTTGATTAACAAATTACCGACACCCACCCTTAATGGTAAATCCCCCCATGAAAAACTCATTGGTATTGCTCCTGATTTATCCCATCTACGTGTTTTTGGATGCCTTTGTTATGCACGTATCCCTTTGGTCAAAACCAAGATGGACGCCTGCTCCTCCGCCGGTATCTTCCATGGGTATCCCAATGGCCAGAAGGGTTATCGAATCTACGATATTTCCACACGACGGATCTTCATCTCCCGCGACGTCACTTTTGTTGAAAATCGATTCCCTATGCACCCCTCTTACTCGTCTGCTTCTTCTCATCTCGATCGCCCAACACCCTTCATAACGATCGACGACAATGATACATTCAACTTTCCGGCGACCGGGCGTTCCACGGTCGCCGTGCCACACAGCAGCACCACCGATGACAGTGGTGCTGCCCTTCCTGTTTCCAGGAACAGCACCGATAATGGTGCTGTTCCTGTTTCCAGGAACTTCGCTGACAGCGGTGCTGTTCCTGTTTCTAGGAACATCACCGATGCAGGGGTGCCTCCAGACACCCCTGCTGAACTGGGCTCGTCTTCGCCCCTTATTTTCCCTCTGTCCGAGGTGCCTTCAGCACCTTCTGCTGCTGCTCCTTCTCCAGGCACACCACCTGCCTCTAGCGCCGAGAATTCCTTCGACGACGGCCCGTCTGACTCCCCGACAACAGACGCCACCAACTATTTTTCATCATCTCACCAGAAATTTCTCTCTTCGGTGTTAACTACTACTGAACCTAGCTCCTTCACTCAAGCAATGAAATCTCCTCATTGGAAGGAAGCTATGGCCAAAGAAATCTCCGCTTTAGAAGCTAACAAGACTTGGTCAATTACTACTCTTCCACCCGGAAAGCGACCCATTGGTTGCAAATGGGTGTATAAGATCAAATTTAATTCCGATAGCTCCATTGAGCGATATAAAGCTCGGCTAGTCGCTAAGGGTTATACTCAAATCGAGGGCCTTGACTATACCGATACTTTCGCTCCGGTTGCCAAACTCGTCACTGTCCGTGTATTTCTTTCTATTGCCGCCATTAAAGGTTGGTCCCTCCACCAGTTGGATGTTAACAATGCCTTTCTCCAAGGCGATCTTCATGAGGAAGTATACATGAAACTTCTACCCGGTTTTTCATCTCAGGGGGAGTCTAGCGTTTTTCGCCTTCATAAGTCTCTTTATGGTCTTAAACAGGCCTCCCGCCAGTGGTTTTCAAAATTTTCCTCCGTTCTCACTGAACGTGGTTTCTCTCAATCTAAAAGTTACTACTCTCTCTTCACTTTTCGCTCTCACTCCACTCAAATTTACGTTCTCGTCTATGTAGACGATATTATTATTTCAGGAAATAATGATCATGCTATTTCCCAGTTAAAAATATTCTTAAATACAGCTTTCTCCCTAAAAGATTTAGGTCGTCTTCAATACTTCCTTGGCATTGAAGTATCTCGTTCTTCACAAGGCATTTTTCTATGTCAACCAAAATATGCTCTTGATATCCTCAAAGATTCTGGACTAACCGCTGCACGTCCATCTGAATTTCCCATGGATCAAAAGCTCCGCCTCAGTCCCACCGACGGCACTCCTTTAAAGGATCCATCAGTTTACCGACGTCTTATCGGCCGATTACTTTACTTAACGGTCACACGACCGGACATCACGTTTGCAGTAAATAATCTCAGTCAATTCATGCAAACACCTAGTCAAGTACATCTAGACGCTGCTCATCGCGTTCTACGATATCTGAAAGGCACCCTTGATAAAAGAGTCTTCTTATCAGCAGATAGCTCTCTCCATGTCACAGGATACTGTGACTCAGACTGGGCTGGCTATCCTACAACCCGTAGATCAACTACCGGGTATTTTACAATGATGGGTGATAACCCACTTTCTTGGAAATCAAAGAAACAACCAACAGTTGCAAAATCATCTGCGGAAACAGAATATCGAGCTCTAGCCATTCTCACTTGTGAATTACAATGGCTCAAGTATTTATTACTTGATTTCAGAATTAACCACACGGACCCGATGACAGTTTACTGTGATAATCGGGCCGCTCTCCACATCGCAGATAACCCAGTGTTTCACGAACGTACAAAACACATTGAAATAGATTGTCACATCGTTCGTGAGAAGATTAAAGGCAACGTCATTGCCACGCGCTTTACCACTTCAGACAACCAATTAGCGGATATCTTCACCAAGCCACTTGGAGCAGAACCGTTCAAGAACATTATTGGCAAGTTAGGCGTTACTTCCATTCCCGCTCTAACTTGATGGGGAGTGTTAGAGATCCACTCCACTCGGTTTATCCGAGTGGATTAGGACGAATATTGAAGCTATAGGAATCCATATAGGATTAAGATTGTTATCATTATCGGATTCCTAATACAACTCCTAATAGGATTATTGTATAGATAAACATGTAATATAGTATCTTATATACTTAAAAACTCTCATTATGAATCCTATATATATGGATCAAACTCAATGTTGTAATCATCAAGTTGTAAAGTAATAACAAGGTTTTTACCTAGCTCTCTCTCTCCCTCTCACTCGATCATCACTATCACCACTCGGTTTCATCCGAGTTGCCTTTGCAACAGTCCCTCGATCTTCAACCGAGACGATCATCAAATCGTTCTCGGCTTCACCGAGAATCCCACAGTGCACTCTCGGTTATACCCGAGAGTTACACTGCTCCAGCTCGGCTATACCCGAGAGGAACTTCAAGGTTCACTCGGTCTCACCGAAGTGTTATCTCTCTCGGCTTCTACACATCCGTCTTCCTCGAGTTTCATCGAGTTGTTTACTTCAAGGTTTAAACCTTCTCACACTACTTAGCATGAATCAAATTTTGCTACAATTACTTCAGCATTTCTAACTTAGAGGATGACATGCTGACTCATCCGGATAAAAAAACTATCCTGATCGTAGTCAAATTTTGGAAAAACTTTGTGTTTTAGTGAAAGTGAGTCAACATGTGATATATCCTCTAAGTAATTGTAGGATCTCCTATTAGAGATATGGACACGGCCCGTTAGGGTTCGGCCATGCAACCAAGACGGCTCCCCATGTAACCAGAGAAGTCTTCCCACGCGTCAAGACTCTCATGTAACTAGAGACCGCCTGTTTTGTAGTGTTGTGAACTATTAAATCAATACAAAGAGTTATTTAATCTCTACATCTATGGGCTGCTCTCGCTCTCTCTCGTTTTACATCTCAATCTCTAGCTCTTGGTCTATCCCATCATTCCTAGAACATTTGAAGTTCTAGGACTTCACGATCTCCCTTCTCCATGTAACTCCCTAAACCACTTACCCTCCAATGTTACTAGTCAAGAGTGGAATTTGATCTAGACGATTTCATCTCGGAAGCTGGAAGATCAATGGTCAATTCCAGCCAATGAACTTTAGTTCCTCTGTCTTCCATGGTGCAAGTTAACATTAGATGAAAATAGAAAAGAGAAAGAGGTAGTTAGAAGTGACATGACCGAATTCAAGGTGGCCACCGGGGATGGCAAAAGTGGAGGCACCGAGGGAGCACTGGCGCCGACCAATAAGTATTTTGTTTCCCTTGACCACGAACACCCCAACCCCTACTTTTGGTGGTGGTGGCGATGCCGATCCTCCTCCGCTCTCCATGGATGTTAATATCAGCCCTTCTCTCTGCCTAACTGAGTCACTCTCTTTTGGTACGAACTTGTCGAACCATGCACTTTTTTTTTTGATGATGAACCATGCACTTGAAATGGTGCAGTTTATATGGGTCTTTGGTAGCACACCAGATATGACTTTATACAATTGGGACATTTACCATACCACACTTACTTACCTTTATGCCTTTTTTTGGTGGGAAATTATTTCTGGAGACTAGAAACAAATACAGGAATTTGAGAAATACTACTTGGCCCGATTGGTTGCCCTTGGTCGGGCGACGTCAGCTTGACATGGTCGGCCACGTCAGCCCAAATAGCGTTTCCGTGGAGATAGAGAGTGTGTGTGTGTTTTCTTCTTTTTCAACTTCAGTCCGTCCTTAAATTCCTTTTCATGTCAGCCTAAAAGAGTATCTTAATTTAAGAATAATAATGCAAATATTAAAAAAATTTAATTGCTTTTATGTATTATTTTCAATCTTAATTTAAGAATTTTAACCACTTTCTACTGGGGACATGAAATATTTCGACCACTATGGTCGAAATATTAGTAGGACTAAATTGGTCAAAATATTACGACATATGTACGTACTCCAAATATGACACACCTAGAGTTTGGCCTCATGGCTCATTAAGAGGCGTGGTTTACAAAAATGAGAATCGTAGTACTTCTTACGAATATGTACTTCTACTACGGCTTGGAAGTAAGTTTGCTCTCGTCTCTTTTGAACCCGGACCAAAAAGAAAAAAAAATATTCGGGCTGGTGTCATTTTCATTAACATGAGTCAGTTTTTTTTTGGAATTTGACTTCGATATATGATAGTCATGACAATCCATTGATACATCAAAGATGTGATAAGCACGATAATTGTTAAATCAAACGAGAACAGGCTTAAAGCCCAACTAAACTATGGCCTAAAGCCCATCTACATTATTTATGCCCTAATATCTCCAAGTTCAATAATCCAGAAATTCCACTTTCTCTGGGGGATCGAACTCGAGACCTCGGGAGACCTTTGGAGTATATGCCAACACTTTAACCACTCGATCAACGAAGTGTAGACCTTTGTATCTTAATGTCACACTACTCTTGTGACTATCCATATTTGATTCAAAAACCTCTTAATGTCATACAAAGTTTCTTTGGTGTGGGCTTCCACTTTGACCAATTTTAGCCTTATGCACTTGATCAATCTAGGCCTCCATTCCACCCAAGAAACTATTCATATTTATAAATTTTTATGTGAAATTTTATTCCAAAGTAGGCATTACCGGAAATGTTTGTTGCCTATTTTTCCCATTCGTAAAACGTATATAAGGGGTTTTGCAAATATTTTTCGATTGTGTTTTCACCGCTGAGTCCGCCCAAGAACCCTAGTGTTCTTGCAATTTTAAACCCTACAGTTTAGAATGCCCAGTCGGACTGTAAGGAACCCACAAGTACTAGAGCAGACTCCCTTCCCCACTCCTATACCATCAAATTAATCTAGCATTACAAACTTATAATAGGCCGCGGCTTTGGGGAATAAAAGAAAATCTCGGGGGAATAAACATATTTTCGTTTTAGACTAAAATTTGACATTGTTGTTATTAGAAAGTAATAATAAAACAATAATCCAAGCTCTCAATGGTGAGGAAGGATGTATTCAATGGCAATCTCAAAGTATCATCCGACAGATCAAAGACATCAAGGACAATTTTTCAAGAATTATATTCTCTCATGTGTCTAGGAAAGGTAATAATTATGCAGATGCGTTAGCTAAATGGGGGCGAGCTCACGGGTGTAAGAAACTTTGGAATGATGTTGTCTCTTTTTTTTTCGGATTTCTAGTTGGTATGTAATAGACGCTTTGTTTTAATGGTAATTTTCTTCATCAAAAAAAAATCTTCATCTCCTCACATCTTCATATCAAGTCACTAGAAAAACAAAGTAAATCAACCCACCAAATGCTCAGATTCTGACTAACAAAAGATAAATAATATATTCACACCATTAAAGAAAGAATTGTTTTCACAAATCTCTTTTAAAAGATTCAACCAATCCACCTGCTCCTCTAAAATCTAAAATTCCTCTAAACTTTCACATGACTATCACCATCTTTACTTCATCCAAAAAATTTCAGGATTTTGAATTGTTAACCATCTACCCTTCATTGAGAGTTAATCACCATCTCCATGTTTTCTTTTACAGAATAAACATCAGAGGAATTTTCTTTTTGTGCCTAAATCTCAATAAGAAACCCTAAGTTATTGTTTCTGTAGGAAACCCTACATCAGGGAGATAGATATAGATGATTTAGAAACCCTAGATTAGGGAGAGAGATAGAGAGAAAGAAAACGATAGAGAGGGGGGGAGAGAACGACAGAGAGAGGGGGAGAACGACAGAGAGAGAATGGGGGAGATAGAGAGAACGACAGGGAGAGGGGGAAGATAGAGAGAGTTGGTAGAGGGGGAGAACGACAGAGAGAGAATGGGGGAGATAGAGAGAACGACAGGGAGAGGGGGAAGAGAGAGAGAGTTGGTTAGAGATAGGGTTTGTGAGATTTAGGGGGTTAACAACAATCATGTCAATTTTTGGTCTAAAAAGAAAATATGTTTATTCCCCAGAGATTTGTTTTTATTCCCCAAAGCCGTGGCCTGGCCGCGGCTTTGGGGCATAAAGAATAATATCCTTAGAACAAATTCTGTAGGGAATTCATATTTTTTGTACATTCTCGGGGGAATATTTTATTTTAGCCCAGAAACTCACTTGATCAAATATTGCCCCTTAATCTTCATCTTCTCTATCACCTTCACCACCACAAACTTCCCACCATCACAATCCCGGCCACCTCCATTCCGACCACCATTGCCACCTCTTGCCTCTCCTCTTTCACTCACTGTTACCCTTTCTCTTTTGTTGCTTTCACTTTTTTTTTCTGTTTCTCTCTCTCTCTCTCTCTCTCTCTTTCATTGTAAATCACTCTCTTTGTTTCTCTCGTTGGAGACACATCTCTCCATAGATTTGTTTTTCTCTATCACTCTCTATATGTCTCTTGTAGTCTATCTCTCTTCTCTCTTCCCCCAATCAGATGACACCATGACTCATACCGAATCACCAACAGATCTTTCTTTTTTTTGCTCACTGATCCATCAATCAATCCTATGATATCCTCAAAAGGTAAGAACTTGATCAGTTAATTCTTAGGTGTTGATGACCTCAATTCTAATTTTGATTTGAATTGTGTAATCAATCAAGCAAAGAGCCTGAGAAATTAGATAAGTGAAAATTCTTAAGAATCTGAATTAGGGTTTGTCTATTAGAAAAACAATGGCTTCCTTAGAAGAAGAACTTCGATCATTACTAGAAGATTCTAGGGAAACTTAAACAGACGCGCCCAAAAGGGAAACCTCACCTAGGTTCATTCAAGAATCCAGATGGATGCACATTAACTGAACAAGGATCATCATCTGACGAATCGAATTCCTGGCATACACACCAAAATAATTACAAATCTCAATAGAATTTCAAATGAAGGTTATGAAACAAAATGTAGTCAAGTGGCACAACATTGCTGGACGAAATATATTGGAAAATAGTTGGAACAAATTAGGGTTTGAAAATATGAGTTCTGGTGATGTTCAGAGGATGCAATGGGAATTGTTAGAATCTGAGATTCCAACATGGAGTAAGATATTTAAATGTTGCATAGACCGAGAGAGATAGCAATAGGAGAGAGGGAGAGAGACATAAGTGATAGGGAGAGAAGATGAAGATTAGGGGCGATGTTTGATCAAGTCAATCTTTGGGTTTAAAAAAAAATATGCTTCTAAATCAATGTTTATTACCTAAAGTCTTTATTCCCCAGAGATTTTTTTTTTCTATTCTCCAAAGCCGCGGCCTATAATAATATAGAGAAATTTTGTTTGGTCTGAAAATAGAGGTCTACCACAGGCAGAAAGTTGATGCAGCGTTCCCATCGGTCCAAATGTTTTTCTCTGCACATAGCCCGACCAATGGGACCGGCCATATCAGCTTTTGACATGTGGTTCTCATTTTCGGGTTAGATTTTTGTATAATAAAAAAAACTGAAACAAAAATCATAAGAAATGAGAATTTTTTTATAATACCTTTCACCCATAGATACCCCTTGTAGTCAACAGTTGGTAGCCCAAGTGGTTCCAAGGTGTTGATATAAACTTCAGAAAGCCTTGGAGATCCCAGGTTCGAATCTCAGAGAAGGTGGAATCTTTGGTTATTTGAATTGTGATTATTAGGGTATAAATAATGTAGTTGTGCTTTAGGCCATTGTCTAGTTGGGCTATAGGTCCGGTCTTGTTTGAGTGGGCGGTTATCGAGCTTATCACATCTATGATGTAACTATGCCAAATGTAACGACTAACGTAGATCGTAGTCTACTTCCAAAAACAAACAAAAAATACCTCTCCTAAGCTTTAATTGTATTCAAAAATACTTTCTCTTCTGGCTGAACTTAATCAACTCTCTACAAACCCTTTTTCATTTCCCTCAATAAATCTTCCGCATTTTTGAATTTGGATTTTACATTCAAACTGATAGCAATAATATTACTAAACTCAAAATGAAATAACCTTTTAGAAATGATAAAATTTTTTGACTAACACAAAAAATGAAACTTTCATTATTAAACAATTCCCATAGAATTCTTGGAAATGAATTTACACCACCACCATCAAAGATATAAACTAAACATTGTTTATCATTTCCAAAGAGGATTAAAGATTGAAATGTATTTCTATTTGTATTGTCAAAAGGGAAATGATAGAGTGACTTAGAAATTGGTACTTAGAGGGTGACATATTTCCTCATTTAGAAACAAAAGCGGTCTTCATCGTAGTCAAACTTTGAAAAACCCTTGTCTTTTAGTGATTCCACATCAGCTGGGCATTAAAATGCCCAAAAATTTGGGCACTCTAGCATCTCCCTTGTCAAAATCACCATTGACAAATACTACTATTTGTTTATTCTTTTTCTTTGAAATCCAGTTACCCATTATAGAACGATCATGAGTGAGTTCACTTCTTATA